>NC_060025.1:8225740-9596697 GCF_021134715.1 Daphnia pulex | reverse complement strand
TACAACGCCGTCACTTACCTTCTCTTTACTTCTGGAAAAACCTCATTCTGTAGGTCGATAACACAAACCCATTTTTTTCTGTGTTACATTCCTGGCCTGTGTCTTGTACACTCCCAGTCGATTTTTTACTCTTTCCTGGCTTGGCAATACGCCCCCAGTTGATAAATCCTTTACATATTTTTTTGATAAAAATATTGTGTACTCTGTACCATAAAACTAATATTAATTGTTTTTAATAAAACACCCCTCTCCTGTAGAGAAAGAACCCAGGATGGCCCACACGAACGAAAACATCATCAGAGCAGAGGCCATTGTAAAAGACTGCTTCACTGCCTCGCTCCTAGCCGGAGATCGGAACGGCATCCGCGAGAGACTCTCCCGGATTCTCCCAGCAGGAGCGTATCCACTCTGCAACCTCCGGGGCGGATATGATCCTACCCAATCCGGGCCCTCCGGATCTGGATATACAACCCGACATCAACCCATGAGACGCCGGGGAGCTCCATATGGAGCCAGACCTCCACCATCCATTCCGATGGCTTATCTCTCAGCCGCCCAACGAGACGAACTGCAACAACTGGAGCAAGAAAAAAGCAGACAAATATTGGCCCGGGCTGAAGCACGGGAAGCTGGCAGCTTCATCGCTCAAGAGGAGCGCCGACTGGCTACCATGGCGAATATCAACCTACAACAGGCCGAATTGGACCGCCAAAAAGCGGCTCTCCAACGTCCACCATCATTCATCCCTGGTAAACGAACTGCATTCAGCCCAGGACAGCAAACGTCATCACTGACCCCACAGATTCCACTGCTAAAAATTACAATTCCGGCCACTTCAACTACGGACGCCGAAAGCCAACTCTTGGCATCACCAAGCAAGGACGTTACAATGAAAGACAAAACTTCTGAACGATCCGAAGAACTTTTTGGCCCCGAGTACACCAATTACCGTTTCGGATGATGTAACACTCACAAAATAACCAAAAAATAATAAATGGCACTATCAACAACTACCTGGTTCACCCAACTTATTTATTTTATTACAAAAAGCAAGTGTTGTGGCGGCCGCATCAGCGGGTGGGGGCCCCTGTGGGCATCCCCAGTGGGGTGACCCCGCTCGGCGTCACTGGGCGTCCCCAGGAGGCTCTGCTCTACCAGAACATTTGCATGTCGCAAATCCCTTATCAATGGGATACACTGGCGGCCCCGGGAATCGAACCCGGAATGGCGGCGTGCCCCGCCAGCTGGCTAACCATCAAGCCAGACGACATATCGGCCAACAAACTCTTTTTGCATATCTTTCACCGCGACCACAAGTATTAATGAAATACGAATTAAAAACCAAAAATCTTGAGCTCAGAAGACTCTGACGGACCCGGGGATCGAACCGAGGCGTCGGCGTGCCTCGGCGGCTGGCTGCCAACTGAGCTATACTACATACCACTTGGTTAAACTTTTTTAGCATAACTCTCTTGGCTATGAGAATCAGCAGTAAACGCGCCATATTGCCCTCGGCAACACCCAGGACCACACAGTTAGCAGCTATCAGCCACTTCCATCGAAGGAATCTTTTTTCCTCATCGACACCACAAGGATGTCGAGAGAAGGCTTCAGCATGGGCCGCCGGGAATCGAACCCAGGCCTCCCGTGTGCCTGCTGGAGACGTTCCAGAGGAGCCATATGAACACACTACAGATGCACGGCTCTGATACTCATATTATGAACCACATAATTAATGAACATATATATAAAAACAGACGCGGCTTTTCGCCTTAGAACACTCTCGTGGACGTCTGCCAGGGGAGGGAATATCCACGCCGTGATTGTGGCTCGGGTCCGTAAGGTCCCACAGTTTAGAGTCGTGCACCCGCCGTAACTTTAAGGAACCAATGCCGTCCGCTACAACGGGCACCAAGATCCTCTCAGCTCGACTTCGGGCCGTCCATGAGCGTTTGATCACAGCATATGCCCCAGTGGCGGTAGCGGCTCCCCACTTTTACATGGTTCGCGCCCCTGGGGACACACACGGTGGCTACTACTCATTAGCCTTAGACTTTTTTGGCAGATTCGCCTATGTCACCCACCATTTAAGCGGTGTCTCCGAGATTCGAACCCGGCTCTTCTGGATACTATTCCAGTGCACTACCATTGTGCTAAGTGACATATCAACCAGCTAACATATTTGTGACCCCTATGTTGGACTCTGGGCACTCTGAGCCTTAAACACATTTGTTTCTGGGATAAAAACATTTCTTGGACATCAATTGGGAATTGCCCACCTGGTTCCATGGTAATCCGGAATTGGACGCACCGGGATTCGAACCCGGACGTTCTGAACACGAGTTCAGCGCTCTACCAACTGAGCTACTTGACATATCAACAAATAAACTTTTTGTTAGTCACTATATTGGACTTCGGGTATAACCAAGGTAAACTTCAAAATACGGGAATACCATATAAACGTACGTGCTTGTACACATGCCAGTTGCACCGGAATAAATTATATGACCACCGAAACAAATCGAAACGACTACTAAGGGTCATTACATATAATCTTTAAACTGGCCTACCTAACCTGACAGGCGGTCTAAACATTCCTGGATCTAGGAAAAATATCACAGAATACCGGCTCCGCCGGAATAAAATCCTACGACCTCGGACACAAATAAAAACGATTATTATTTCACATATCATCTTTAAACTGGCCTACCTAACCCGACAGGCGGTCTAAAAATTCCCGGATCTAGGTAAAAATATCACAGAATACCGGCTCCGCCGGAATAAAATTCTACGACCTCGGACGCAAATAGAAACGATTATTATTTCACATATAATCTTTAAACTGGCCTACCTAACCTGACAGGCGGTCTCAACATTCCCAGATCTAGGAAAAATATCACAGAATACCGGCTCTGCCGGAATAAAATGTTACGACCTCGGACGCAAACAGAAAAGATTAGTATTCCACATATAATCTTAAAACTGGCCTACCTAACCTAACAGGCGGTCTAAAAAAACCAAAATCGATCTTTTTTTCAGGATAATCTTGAATTGGATCCACCGGGATTTGAACCCGGACGTTCTGAACACGAGTTCAGCGCTCTTCCAACTGAGCTACTTGACATATCAGCCAACAAACTTTGTGTTAGTCACTATATTGGACTTCTGGTATAACCAATGTAAATTGCAAAATCGATTCTGGCAAAGCTTGAAAAATGAAACCTGCAATAATCGACCTCTTTTCGGGATAACCTGGAATTGGATCCACCGGGAATTGAACCCGGACGTTCTGAACGCGAGTTCAGCGCTCTTCCAACTGAGCTACTTGACATATCAGCCAACAATCTTTGTGTTAGTCACTATATTGGACTTCTGGTATAACCAATGTAAAAATCGATTCTGGCAAAGCTTGAAAAATGAAACCTGCAATAATCGACCTCTTTTCGGGAGGATCTGGAATTGGATCCACCGGGAATTGAACCCGGACGTTCTGAACACGAGTTCAGCGCTCTACCAACTGAGCTAATTGACATGTCGACCAATACATTTTTTATTAGTTACTATATTGGACTTCGAGTATAACCAATACAAATTTCAAAATACGGGGAATACCGCATAAACGTAGGTAACGAATCGGTAAAAACCTCCAAAAACAATCCTGGCAGAGCTCGGAAAACGACCAGATCAAACCTGCAGTAACGAATCAAGCAAAATTCTTCAAAATCGATCCTGGCAAAGCTTGGAAAATATTTTTCAGCAACACAAAATACAAAAACGGCACTTTTTAACTATCCGACGGTCGACAATTGGCCACCGGCAGCAAACCAGTAGGGAAAGCGGAGAAAACTGAACTCCCTCGCGGACATTACGACCGCCCGGGATAGCCTAAGAGCCCGGGGGGATCAGGGAATGACGGGTTCGGCGAGAACGGCTACTCTTGCGCCCAGTACTCGGCCCGCTTAACCGGACCTTTTTAGACCAGACGATACAGCCAAAATAAAAAGCTCACAGTTTTAAGCCGAAAATGTATCCATGGGACACGCCGTAATTTCACGGCTTTTACTGATTTTATAAAAAACATAAAACCTTTCAAAAAAACATATAAAATATGGACGACATATCTTGGATTAGTGCAACCACCACATGAATCCAATACGGAATGTTCTAGAAGATTCTAGAACGTTCTGGAAGGTTCGAGAACAATCCTCGAACGCCCGCGATTTATTAATTGACACTATTGTCTACCCAACCTACGGGGAATTCCTTACCCCCTGAACTTTAAACGCCACCGCTGCGAATCTGGGTATATAAACCCCCGACGTTTATCGTTCCTACATCATTCGACTACAAGAGAGCCAAGAACAAGCTCGTTCCGGAATAGTCTAAGTATCCTCCGCCTCTTTTGGTATACCAAACTTTTTTGTTTAATTTTTTTGTTAAAATGTATCCAAAACAGGTGTTTCTGCTCGCGTCGTGTCTGGCCCTCCATAGCCGGCACTTGGTTTGCGGAATTTCGCCACTCTACCCAACTTCTCTTCCTTCACTTGAATTACCGCCCGACGCCTTAGCCACAACTGGACATCGCAGCACCAGCAGCCTGGATCTACCTCCTGCTAGGACCATCTTTCCAGCCGAGATAGAGCCACACCAATCGAAGGAGCCCTTTCTACAATTGACGTCGCTCCCGGCCCGTCTGCAATCCGAGACAACGCCGTCACTTACCTTCTCTTTACTTCTGGAAAAACCTCATTCTGTAGGTCGATAACACAAACCCATTTTTTTCTGTGTTACATTCCTGGCCTGTGTCTTGTACACTCCCAGTCGATTTTTTACTCTTTCCTGGCTTGGCAATACGCCCCCAGTTGATAAATCCTTTACATATTTTTTTGATAAAAATATTGTGTACTCTGTACCATAAAACTAATATTAATTGTTTTTAATAAAACACCCCTCTCCTGTAGAGAAAGAACCCAGGATGGCCCACACGAACGAAAACATCATCAGAGCAGAGGCCATTGTAAAAGACTGCTTCACTGCCTCGCTCCTAGCCGGAGATCGGAACGGCATCCGCGAGAGACTCTCCCGGATTCTCCCAGCAGGAGCGTATCCACTCTGCAACCTCCGGGGCGGATATGATCCTACCCAATCCGGGCCCTCCGGATCTGGATATACAACCCGACATCAACCCATGAGACGCCGGGGAGCTCCATATGGAGCCAGACCTCCACCATCCATTCCGATGGCTTATCTCTCAGCCGCCCAACGAGACGAACTGCAACAACTGGAGCAAGAAAAAAGCAGACAAATATTGGCCCGGGCTGAAGCACGGGAAGCTGGCAGCTTCATCGCTCAAGAGGAGCGCCGACTGGCTACCATGGCGAATATCAACCTACAACAGGCCGAATTGGACCGCCAAAAAGCGGCTCTCCAACGTCCACCATCATTCATCCCTGGTAAACGAACTGCATTCAGCCCAGGACAGCAAACGTCATCACTGACCCCACAGATTCCACTGCTAAAAATTACAATTCCGGCCACTTCAACTACGGACGCCGAAAGCCAACTCTTGGCATCACCAAGCAAGGACGTTACAATGAAAGACAAAACTTCTGAACGATCCGAAGAACTTTTTGGCCCGAGTACACCAATTACCGTTTCGGATGATGTAACACTCACAAAATAACCAAAAAATAATAAATGGCACTATCAACAACTACCTGGTTCACCCAACTTATTTATTTTATTACAAAAAGCAAGTGTTGTGGCGGCCGCATCAGCGGGTGGGGGCCCCTGTGGGCATCCCCAGTGGGGTGACCCCGCTCGGCGTCACTGGGCGTCCCCAGGAGGCTCTGCTCTACCAGAACATTTGCATGTCGCAAATCCCTTATCAATGGGATACACTGGCGGCCCCGGGAATCGAACCCGGAATGGCGGCGTGCCCCGCCAGCTGGCTAACCATCAAGCCAGACGACATATCGGCCAACAAACTCTTTTTGCATATCTTTCACCGCGACCACAAGTATTAATGAAATACGAATTAAAAACCAAAAATCTTGAGCTCAGAAGACTCTGACGGACCCGGGGATCGAACCCGAGGCGTCGGCGTGCCTCGGCGGCTGGCTGCCAACTGAGCTATACTACATACCACTTGGTTAAACTTTTTTAGCATAACTCTCTTGGCTATGAGAATCAGCAGTAAACGCGCCATATTGCCCTCGGCAACACCCAGGACCACACAGTTAGCAGCTATCAGCCACTTCCATCGAAGGAATCTTTTTTCCTCATCGACACCACAAGGATGTCGAGAGAAGGCTTCAGCATGGGCCGCCGGGAATCGAACCCAGGCCTCCCGTGTGCCTGCTGGAGACGTTCCAGAGGAGCCATATGAACACACTACAGATGCACGGCTCTGATACTCATATTATGAACCACATAATTAATGAACATATATATAAAAACAGACGCGGCTTTTCGCCTTAGAACACTCTCGTGGACGTCTGCCAGGGGAGGGAATATCCACGCCGTGATTGTGGCTCGGGTCCGTAAGGTCCCACAGTTTAGAGTCGTGCACCCGCCGTAACTTTAAGGAACCAATGCCGTCCGCTACAACGGGCACCAAGATCCTCTCAGCTCGACTTCGGGCCGTCCATGAGCGTTTGATCACAGCATATGCCCCAGTGGCGGTAGCGGCTCCCCACTTTTACATGGTTCGCGCCCCTGGGGACACACACGGTGGCTACTACTCATTAGCCTTAGACTTTTTTGGCAGAATCGCCTATGTCACCCACCATTTAAGCGGTGTCTCCGAGATTCGAACCCGGCTCTTCTGGATACTATTCCAGTGCACTACCATTGTGCTAAGTGACATATCAACCAGCTAACATATTTGTGACCCCTATGTTGGACTCTGGGCACTCTGAGCCTTAAACACATTTGTTTCTGGGATAAAAACATTTCTTGGACATCAATTGGGAATTGCCCACCTGGTTCCATGGTAATCCGGAATTGGACGCACCGGGATTCGAACCCGGACGTTCTGAACACGAGTTCAGCGCTCTACCAACTGAGCTACTTGACATATCAACAAATAAACTTTTTGTTAGTCACTATATTGGACTTCGGGTATAACCAAGGTAAACTTCAAAATACGGGAATACCATATAAACGTACGTGCTTGTACACATGCCAGTTGCACCGGAATAAATTATATGACCACCGAAACAAATCGAAACGACTACTAAGGGTCATTACATATAATCTTTAAACTGGCCTACCTAACCTGACAGGCGGTCTAAACATTCCTGGATCTAGGAAAAATATCACAGAATACCGGCTCCGCCGGAATAAAATCCTACGACCTCGGACACAAATAAAAACGATTATTATTTCACATATCATCTTTAAACTGGCCTACCTAACCCGACAGGCGGTCTAAAAATTCCCGGATCTAGGTAAAAATATCACAGAATACCGGCTCCGCCGGAATAAAATTCTACGACCTCGGACGCAAATAGAAACGATTATTATTTCACATATAATCTTTAAACTGGCCTACCTAACCTGACAGGCGGTCTCAACATTCCCAGATCTAGGAAAAATATCACAGAATACCGGCTCTGCCGGAATAAAATGTTACGACCTCGGACGCAAACAGAAAAGATTAGTATTCCACATATAATCTTAAAACTGGCCTACCTAACCTAACAGGCGGTCTAAAAAAACCAAAATCGATCTTTTTTTCAGGATAATCTTGAATTGGATCCACCGGGATTTGAACCCGGACGTTCTGAACACGAGTTCAGCGCTCTTCCAACTGAGCTACTTGACATATCAGCCAACAAACTTTGTGTTAGTCACTATATTGGACTTCTGGTATAACCAATGTAAATTGCAAAATCGATTCTGGCAAAGCTTGAAAAATGAAACCTGCAATAATCGACCTCTTTTCGGGATAACCTGGAATTGGATCCACCGGGAATTGAACCCGGACGTTCTGAACGCGAGTTCAGCGCTCTTCCAACTGAGCTACTTGACATATCAGCCAACAATCTTTGTGTTAGTCACTATATTGGACTTCTGGTATAACCAATGTAAAAATCGATTCTGGCAAAGCTTGAAAAATGAAACCTGCAATAATCGACCTCTTTTCGGGAGGATCTGGAATTGGATCCACCGGGAATTGAACCCGGACGTTCTGAACACGAGTTCAGCGCTCTACCAACTGAGCTAATTGACATGTCGACCAATACATTTTTTATTAGTTACTATATTGGACTTCGAGTATAACCAATACAAATTTCAAAATACGGGGAATACCGCATAAACGTAGGTAACGAATCGGTAAAAACCTCCAAAAACAATCCTGGCAGAGCTCGGAAAACGACCAGATCAAACCTGCAGTAACGAATCAAGCAAAATTCTTCAAAATCGATCCTGGCAAAGCTTGGAAAATATTTTTCAGCAACACAAAATACAAAAACGGCACTTTTTAACTATCCGACGGTCGACAATTGGCCACCGGCAGCAAACCAGTAGGGAAAGCGGAGAAAACTGAACTCCCTCGCGGACATTACGACCGCCCGGGATAGCCTAAGAGCCCGGGGGGATCAGGGAATGACGGGTTCGGCGAGAACGGCTACTCTTGCGCCCAGTACTCGGCCCGCTTAACCGGACCTTTTTAGACCAGACGATACAGCCAAAATAAAAAGCTCACAGTTTTAAGCCGAAAATGTATCCATGGGACACGCCGTAATTTCACGGCTTTTACTGATTTTATAAAAAACATAAAACCTTTCAAAAAAACATATAAAATATGGACGACATATCTTGGATTAGTGCAACCACCACATGAATCCAATACGGAATGTTCTAGAAGATTCTAGAACGTTCTGGAAGGTTCGAGAACAATCCTCGAACGCCCGCGATTTATTAATTGACACTATTGTCTACCCAACCTACGGGGAATTCCTTACCCCCTGAACTTTAAACGCCACCGCTGCGAATCTGGGTATATAAACCCCCGACGTTTATCGTTCCTACATCATTCGACTACAAGAGAGCCAAGAACAAGCTCGTTCCGGAATAGTCTAAGTATCCTCCGCCTCTTTTGGTATACCAAACTTTTTTGTTTAATTTTTTTGTTAAAATGTATCCAAAACAGGTGTTTCTGCTCGCGTCGTGTCTGGCCCTCCATAGCCGGCACTTGGTTTGCGGAATTTCGCCACTCTACCCAACTTCTCTTCCTTCACTTGAATTACCGCCCGACGCCTTAGCCACAACTGGACATCGCAGCACCAGCAGCCTGGATCTACCTCCTGCTAGGACCATCTTTCCAGCCGAGATAGAGCCACACCAATCGAAGGAGCCCTTTCTACAATTGACGTCGCTCCCGGCCCGTCTGCAATCCGAGACAACGCCGTCACTTACCTTCTCTTTACTTCTGGAAAAACCTCATTCTGTAGGTCGATAACACAAACCCATTTTTTTCTGTGTTACATTCCTGGCCTGTGTCTTGTACACTCCCAGTCGATTTTTTACTCTTTCCTGGCTTGGCAATACGCCCCCAGTTGATAAATCCTTTACATATTTTTTTGATAAAAATATTGTGTACTCTGTACCATAAAACTAATATTAATTGTTTTTAATAAAACACCCCTCTCCTGTAGAGAAAGAACCCAGGATGGCCCACACGAACGAAAACATCATCAGAGCAGAGGCCATTGTAAAAGACTGCTTCACTGCCTCGCTCCTAGCCGGAGATCGGAACGGCATCCGCGAGAGACTCTCCCGGATTCTCCCAGCAGGAGCGTATCCACTCTGCAACCTCCGGGGCGGATATGATCCTACCCAATCCGGGCCCTCCGGATCTGGATATACAACCCGACATCAACCCATGAGACGCCGGGGAGCTCCATATGGAGCCAGACCTCCACCATCCATTCCGATGGCTTATCTCTCAGCCGCCCAACGAGACGAACTGCAACAACTGGAGCAAGAAAAAAGCAGACAAATATTGGCCCGGGCTGAAGCACGGGAAGCTGGCAGCTTCATCGCTCAAGAGGAGCGCCGACTGGCTACCATGGCGAATATCAACCTACAACAGGCCGAATTGGACCGCCAAAAAGCGGCTCTCCAACGTCCACCATCATTCATCCCTGGTAAACGAACTGCATTCAGCCCAGGACAGCAAACGTCATCACTGACCCCACAGATTCCACTGCTAAAAATTACAATTCCGGCCACTTCAACTACGGACGCCGAAAGCCAACTCTTGGCATCACCAAGCAAGGACGTTACAATGAAAGACAAAACTTCTGAACGATCCGAAGAACTTTTTGGCCCGAGTACACCAATTACCGTTTCGGATGATGTAACACTCACAAAATAACCAAAAAATAATAAATGGCACTATCAACAACTACCTGGTTCACCCAACTTATTTATTTTATTACAAAAAGCAAGTGTTGTGGCGGCCGCATCAGCGGGTGGGGGCCCCTGTGGGCATCCCCAGTGGGGTGACCCCGCTCGGCGTCACTGGGCGTCCCCAGGAGGCTCTGCTCTACCAGAACATTTGCATGTCGCAAATCCCTTATCAATGGGATACACTGGCGGCCCCGGGAATCGAACCCGGAATGGCGGCGTGCCCCGCCAGCTGGCTAACCATCAAGCCAGACGACATATCGGCCAACAAACTCTTTTTGCATATCTTTCACCGCGACCACAAGTATTAATGAAATACGAATTAAAAACCAAAAATCTTGAGCTCAGAAGACTCTGACGGACCCGGGGATCGAACCCGAGGCGTCGGCGTGCCTCGGCGGCTGGCTGCCAACTGAGCTATACTACATACCACTTGGTTAAACTTTTTTAGCATAACTCTCTTGGCTATGAGAATCAGCAGTAAACGCGCCATATTGCCCTCGGCAACACCCAGGACCACACAGTTAGCAGCTATCAGCCACTTCCATCGAAGGAATCTTTTTTCCTCATCGACACCACAAGGATGTCGAGAGAAGGCTTCAGCATGGGCCGCCGGGAATCGAACCCAGGCCTCCCGTGTGCCTGCTGGAGACGTTCCAGAGGAGCCATATGAACACACTACAGATGCACGGCTCTGATACTCATATTATGAACCACATAATTAATGAACATATATATAAAAACAGACGCGGCTTTTCGCCTTAGAACACTCTCGTGGACGTCTGCCAGGGGAGGGAATATCCACGCCGTGATTGTGGCTCGGGTCCGTAAGGTCCCACAGTTTAGAGTCGTGCACCCGCCGTAACTTTAAGGAACCAATGCCGTCCGCTACAACGGGCACCAAGATCCTCTCAGCTCGACTTCGGGCCGTCCATGAGCGTTTGATCACAGCATATGCCCCAGTGGCGGTAGCGGCTCCCCACTTTTACATGGTTCGCGCCCCTGGGGACACACACGGTGGCTACTACTCATTAGCCTTAGACTTTTTTGGCAGAATCGCCTATGTCACCCACCATTTAAGCGGTGTCTCCGAGATTCGAACCCGGCTCTTCTGGATACTATTCCAGTGCACTACCATTGTGCTAAGTGACATATCAACCAGCTAACATATTTGTGACCCCTATGTTGGACTCTGGGCACTCTGAGCCTTAAACACATTTGTTTCTGGGATAAAAACATTTCTTGGACATCAATTGGGAATTGCCCACCTGGTTCCATGGTAATCCGGAATTGGACGCACCGGGATTCGAACCCGGACGTTCTGAACACGAGTTCAGCGCTCTACCAACTGAGCTACTTGACATATCAACAAATAAACTTTTTGTTAGTCACTATATTGGACTTCGGGTATAACCAAGGTAAACTTCAAAATACGGGAATACCATATAAACGTACGTGCTTGTACACATGCCAGTTGCACCGGAATAAATTATATGACCACCGAAACAAATCGAAACGACTACTAAGGGTCATTACATATAATCTTTAAACTGGCCTACCTAACCTGACAGGCGGTCTAAACATTCCTGGATCTAGGAAAAATATCACAGAATACCGGCTCCGCCGGAATAAAATCCTACGACCTCGGACACAAATAAAAACGATTATTATTTCACATATCATCTTTAAACTGGCCTACCTAACCCGACAGGCGGTCTAAAAATTCCCGGATCTAGGTAAAAATATCACAGAATACCGGCTCCGCCGGAATAAAATTCTACGACCTCGGACGCAAATAGAAACGATTATTATTTCACATATAATCTTTAAACTGGCCTACCTAACCTGACAGGCGGTCTCAACATTCCCAGATCTAGGAAAAATATCACAGAATACCGGCTCTGCCGGAATAAAATGTTACGACCTCGGACGCAAACAGAAAAGATTAGTATTCCACATATAATCTTAAAACTGGCCTACCTAACCTAACAGGCGGTCTAAAAAAACCAAAATCGATCTTTTTTTCAGGATAATCTTGAATTGGATCCACCGGGATTTGAACCCGGACGTTCTGAACACGAGTTCAGCGCTCTTCCAACTGAGCTACTTGACATATCAGCCAACAAACTTTGTGTTAGTCACTATATTGGACTTCTGGTATAACCAATGTAAATTGCAAAATCGATTCTGGCAAAGCTTGAAAAATGAAACCTGCAATAATCGACCTCTTTTCGGGATAACCTGGAATTGGATCCACCGGGAATTGAACCCGGACGTTCTGAACGCGAGTTCAGCGCTCTTCCAACTGAGCTACTTGACATATCAGCCAACAATCTTTGTGTTAGTCACTATATTGGACTTCTGGTATAACCAATGTAAAAATCGATTCTGGCAAAGCTTGAAAAATGAAACCTGCAATAATCGACCTCTTTTCGGGAGGATCTGGAATTGGATCCACCGGGAATTGAACCCGGACGTTCTGAACACGAGTTCAGCGCTCTACCAACTGAGCTAATTGACATGTCGACCAATACATTTTTTATTAGTTACTATATTGGACTTCGAGTATAACCAATACAAATTTCAAAATACGGGGAATACCGCATAAACGTAGGTAACGAATCGGTAAAAACCTCCAAAAACAATCCTGGCAGAGCTCGGAAAACGACCAGATCAAACCTGCAGTAACGAATCAAGCAAAATTCTTCAAAATCGATCCTGGCAAAGCTTGGAAAATATTTTTCAGCAACACAAAATACAAAAACGGCACTTTTTAACTATCCGACGGTCGACAATTGGCCACCGGCAGCAAACCAGTAGGGAAAGCGGAGAAAACTGAACTCCCTCGCGGACATTACGACCGCCCGGGATAGCCTAAGAGCCCGGGGGGATCAGGGAATGACGGGTTCGGCGAGAACGGCTACTCTTGCGCCCAGTACTCGGCCCGCTTAACCGGACCTTTTTAGACCAGACGATACAGCCAAAATAAAAAGCTCACAGTTTTAAGCCGAAAATGTATCCATGGGACACGCCGTAATTTCACGGCTTTTACTGATTTTATAAAAAACATAAAACCTTTCAAAAAAACATATAAAATATGGACGACATATCTTGGATTAGTGCAACCACCACATGAATCCAATACGGAATGTTCTAGAAGATTCTAGAACGTTCTGGAAGGTTCGAGAACAATCCTCGAACGCCCGCGATTTATTAATTGACACTATTGTCTACCCAACCTACGGGGAATTCCTTACCCCCTGAACTTTAAACGCCACCGCTGCGAATCTGGGTATATAAACCCCCGACGTTTATCGTTCCTACATCATTCGACTACAAGAGAGCCAAGAACAAGCTCGTTCCGGAATAGTCTAAGTATCCTCCGCCTCTTTTGGTATACCAAACTTTTTTGTTTAATTTTTTTGTTAAAATGTATCCAAAACAGGTGTTTCTGCTCGCGTCGTGTCTGGCCCTCCATAGCCGGCACTTGGTTTGCGGAATTTCGCCACTCTACCCAACCCCCGCTCTTCCAACTGAGCTACTTGACATATCAGCCAACAAACTTTGTGTTAGTCACTATATTGGACTTCTGGTATAACCAATGTAAATTGCAAAATCGATTCTGGCAAAGCTTGAAAAATGAAACCTGCAATAATCGACCTCTTTTCGGGATAACCTGAAATTGGATCCACCGGGAATTGAACCCGGACGTTCTGAACACGAGTTCAGCGCTCTTCCAACTGAGCTACTTGACATATCAGCCAAGAATCTTTGTGTTAGTCACTATATTAGACTTCTGGTATAACCAATGTAAATTCCAAAATCGATTCTGGCAAAGCTTGAAAAATGAAACCTGCAATAATCGACCTCTTTTCGGGATAATCTGGAATTGGATCCACCGGGAATTGAACCCGGACGTTCTGAACACGAGTTCAGCGCTCTACCAACTGAGCTAATTGACATGTCGACCAATACATTTTTTATTAGTTACTATATTGGACTTCGAGTATAACCAATACAAATTTCAAAATACGGGGAATACCGCATAAACGTAGGTAACGAATCGGTAAAAACCTCCAAAATCAATCCTGGCAGAGCTCGGAAAACGACCAGATCAAACCTGCAGTAACGAATCAAGCAAAATTCTTCAAAATCGATCCTGGCAAAGCTTGGAAAATATTTTTCAGCAACACAAAATACAAAAACGGCATTTTTTAACTATCCGACGGTCGACAATTGGCCACCGGCAGCAAACCAGTAGGGAAAGCGGAGAAAACTGAACTCCCTCGCGGACATTACGACCGCCCGGGATAGCCTAAGAGCCCGGGGGGATCAGGGAATGACGGGTTCGGCGAGAACGGCTACTCTTGCGCCCAGTACTCGGCCCGCTTAACCGGACCTTTTTAGACCAGACGATACAGCCAAAATAAAAAGCTCACAGTTTTAAGCCGAAAATGTATCCATGGGACACGCCGTAATTTCACGGCTTTTACTGATTTTATAAAAAACATAAAACCTTTCAAAAAAACATATAAAATATGGACGACATATCTTGGATTAGTGCAACCACCACATGAATCCAATACGGAATGTTCTAGAAGATTCTAGAACGTTCTGGAAGGTTCGAGAACAATCCTCGAACGCCCGCGATTTATTAATTGACACTATTGTCTACCCAACCTACGGGGAATTCCTTACCCCCTGAACTTTAAACGCCACCGCTGCGAATCTGGGTATATAAACCCCCGACGTTTATCGTTCCTACATCATTCGACTACAAGAGAGCCAAGAACAAGCTCGTTCCGGAATAGTCTACTAAGTATCTTTTTCACTTTTTTGGTATACCTTTTTGTTTAATTTTTTTGTTGTATCCAATTAAGTGTTTTGTTCGCGTCGTGTCTGGCTCCCCCAAGGGTCGGCACATGGTTTGCGGTCTTTCACCACTCCAGCCAAACGTATCTTCCTTCATTTTTGAACGACCGCCCGACGCCACAGTTACTGGACATCGCAGCACCAGCAGCCCGGATCTACCTCCTGCTAGGACTACTTTTCCAGCTGAGATAGAGCCACACTTATCGAAGGAGCCTTTCTACAATTGACGTCGCTCCCGGCCCGTCTGCAATCCGAGACAACGCCGTCACTTACCTTCTCTCTACTTCATAAATAATCTCACTCTGTAGATTTGTAACATTGGTTACACGGCCTGGTATTTAATAATAACCCGCCCGCCCGAAACACAGAAACTTGATTTCTCCTTTATCCTGGCCTGGTGTTTAGCACACACCTCCCAGTCGATCTATTTGTTTATCCTGGCCCGGTGTTTAGCACACACCCCCCAGTTGAATTATTATTTTTTTGGCTTAGCGCCAACCGGGATTCGAACCCGAGTCTTCTGGAACTTGAGTCCAGTGCTCTACCGACTGAGCCAAATCTCCTTTCCGATGATTCCAAATATAAAAACATCAACGGATTAATACTATAATTAGCACCATTATCACAATTAACGAATGCCAGACTGGGCAACGGTGCAAGCAGCAGCATACAGCAACCATTGCAAAATCATCATAAGAGTGCCACTACCAGCACGGGAACACAGCTCTGCTTACTACTTCCAGCTACATCCGACGATTACGATCCGCAATAAATATATCCTGGTCATCCCAAACGATTCGGGTGATTCAGCAATCTTCCACCGCTTCTACGCCAGTGACCATCACAAATCAGGGCACGGTTGCAGCAGATTATACAACAGCTCACTCAAAGGCAACTGGGGTTTTTTTCTACCCCACCAAGGAAGCCAGTGGTACGAATACCTCACGATCCCAAAAACTCACTGGGTTTTCGACTGTCTCTGGGCCCACCCAAAAGAAGGACCAATTTCAACGGAACAATTCCGCCGGGATCCCCAATTAATCTGGGAAAATCAAATACCGGTTCCTCCACACGACACGGAAAGTGAATCGGAAACCGAACACACATTCCGCTGCGGAAACCAATCGGAGGAAGAGGAAATCAACCTGGAGGAAGACATTCCAGACACCTTAGATCACCACGAAGCTGTAGCCGTAGATAACTTATTCCGCCACTACCAGGCAGGGACAATTACACCCACAGTAATTTCGGAGACACTGGAATCGATCCTAGGTAGCTCAGGTAGCTCGACCAATATCCCGTCCCCAGATTTACTCAACACATACGTGGAACAACTCATTGAAGTTGACGAACCCTACAGAGCGATCCCTCCGGAGCTGAGACAACCAGCAAACATAAGCTCCCCAGCGAGACCAAATTCTGACGATTGGCTGCAACCACCGCTATCGCAGTCAACAACACCAGAAGAGAGACCAAAATCTCTCCAAATCCCAAGTTTCCAGCCAAACACAGCTCTACACAAAACAAGCACACCAATGGATCGAATGGCCAACCTCCACATGCACCTGAAACAAACAGGCTTTGTAGCAGGTAGCTCACAACACCCTATACGAGCGGAAACTACCACTCCACATCCGGGTATAAACCCCAGAATGCTTTCCGACCAACGAATCCGCGAACTAGGCACATTGGACGCACAATTATCAAACCTGGAAACCGCCATTATTAGAAACAGCAACAAATTGAGCGATGGGCGCCCCCCGGTCAACATCACAGGCACCAAAATTCAAAGTCCGAGCCCGGAATTGGTACTCACGGACGACTTACTCACAGAGTTTAACACAATCGCATTGGCGGCAATGACAAAAATGTCGACTTTACTCATAGACTCACAATTAAAAGCTATGACCACAATCTGGGAAAATAGAAAGGATCTCTTAGATCGATGGAAGCCCGACGAACAAGAAATAGAGGCCGCCAAAAAATTCGAAGCATCTCGCACACACAAAGAAACAGTCTTTAAAGCCAGGCCAATAGCGGGCGGTAAAACAACATATAAATTCGAAGACCAGGAAAAAGGCATCGCGTTCGTCCCGGTGTTGGAAATCCCACCTGGAAACCGACCACCATCCACGAAAAATATTACACGCCCGCGTAGGCCTCAAACCCCGCCAAGGGACTCCGAGCGCTACACAGGAGCTAGACCACGCTCTACTTCGACTCGCGCCCGTATGGACCGACAAAATTACGGCGGTCAAGACTAGGACTCCGACCAGGAAAGGCCCAGGTTTGACCAGCATCGTAATACAAGATATTTCCAGCCGAACCAAAAAAACTAACCAAGAGGCGACGGCACCACCGAAGGGCAAAATTACGTAACATCAAAACAACTATTAAAACAACAGACATAAACGATTTTGTCCTCAACGATGCCGAAATAAACATCGGAACCGGCTTAGCCGAATTATTACACAAAGGCCTTTCCTTTATCCCCACCCATACAAAAAAACAACCGACACAGATAAAAAACGATCTACAACGACTTAGGCGTTTACTCAACCTTAAAATATACTGGGGTCTCAGAGGAAACCCCTCATTTCCTAAATCACTGCTATCCAAACAATGGAAATCCACATGGGAACCTCCACAATACATCAAATTCACGGAAATATGGCAAGAAACATATAAAAAACTAGCTTCAACACATATAACTCGCAGTAACCTCTCGAAAGCTGGTCGAAAAGCCTGCGAAGAGCTTCACAAAGCAACGGAGGTTTACACCCTAAAAGCCGACAAAGGTGGCAAAACAGTTACCTGGTCTAAAAGCAATTATATAAAGGAAGCCCAACGCCAACTATCAGACAAAAAAACATACCGGGAGCTCTCCAAAGAAGAAATGCAAAAAGAACTTATCACACTTGCTACGGATAGAGACGCATTGGCAAAACTTCTTTTGCGGGATAAATTTATAACGAAAAAAGATTTCAACAACATCAGAAACCGACCACCAAAAGCTTCAGCAATTTATTTTCTCCCAAAAATACACAAAGAAACTAGAGCGGACACAAACACTTTCGCAGGGCGACCAATCCTAGCGGCCATGGCCAGTACAACAAGAGATTTTGACCTCTTCCTGGCCGCTTTAACGGAACCACTATTACGGTTAATCCCAGGCTCACTTCAAGACACAACAGCTCTCATCAACGACCTTGAATCCTTAGGGACACTCCCTGAAGGTTGTTCTCTCTTTTCTGCCGACGTGGTCGGGCTCTACCCCAGCATACCATGGGACGAAGGGATTAAGTCAGCAACACAATTCTATGCCGCAAACTTCCACATACTGCTCCATGAAGCACGGGCAAATAACACAATGCGACCACCCAACCCGAGATTATTTAGACAGATGCTAACTCTCGTGGTGAAGAAAAATATCCTCCATCTTCAGAACCAGCAGTGGTTCCACCAACTGAGTGGCACAGCCATGGGATGCTCCATCTCAGTATATTTTGCAAACACGTTTATGTACTACAGAACGGCTCACCTACTTAATAACCCACCTCCAAACCTCATTTATTTGGGGCGATACATCGACGACCTGATTGGTATATGGAAAGGGGATAAAAATGAAATAATACCGACATTTGATGGGGTAGTAGACGAAGCATTAAAACTCACATTCGTGATATCGGATGAACCACTAGAGGCATTGGATCTCAAAATATCCATCAATCCTCAAAATTCGTTGGACTTTAAACTCTTCAGGAAGCCAACGGATGGCCACCAATACGTACACTTCACCTCAATGCACCCACCAGCATTGCTTAAAAGCATTCCATACTCACAACTTCTGCGTATACGACGTAATACCACACACACTAAGGATTTCGATAACGAAGCCGCAGCGTTATTACAAAGACTGGACAGGAGGGGATATCCGACTCATCTACTATTAACAGCTTTCAAAAAAACATTATACAAAAGGAGAAGAACTCTGTTACACCCATTCAAGCCCAATCAAACTAAAACGGGATTTACCTTTATCACAAAATACGATCTAGGAAAAGAAAAAACCACAAGAAAAGCACTCAACTATCTGTGGAAAGAAATATCCAAGGAATTAAAAATATACAACACCCAAATGGAAGATCAAATACCATTAGACCCACCGCGCATAGCTTACCAAGTGGCCAAAAGAATAGGCGACGGGTTAGGAAAACAATATAAACAAGGACCACAGGACAACCCCCCTCCTTGAAATAATGGAGCTGGCAAGCCATCTTCCGCCTATGTATCATAGACGGACAGACTGGAATAACCAGGCATATTTCAGGAGGACCTTGAACGACGAGCCCAGGGATCGAACCCGGGTTGTCGGTATGCGTTGCCAGTGTGGTGGCTACTGACCCACACGGCACATCATTTTTTAACTCAGTTTATGTTTTCCACCAACTAATCCTGGATGCTGACACCCTTCTCTTTTTCAAAGCTCAGAATATTATGAACCACATAATTTATAAAGAACACATATAAAAACAGACGCGGCTTTTCGCCTTAGAACACTCTCGTGGACGTCTGCCAGGGGAGGGAATATCCACGCCGTGCTTGTGGCTCGGGTCCGTAAGGTCCCACAGTTTAGAGTCGTGCACCCGCCGTAACTTTAAGGAACCAATGCCGTCCGCTACAACGGGCACCAAGATCCTCTCAGCTCGACTTCGGGCCGTCCATGAGCGTTTGATCACAGCATATGCCCCAGTGGCGGTAGCGGCTCCCCACTTTTACATGGTTCGCGCCCCTGGGGACACACACGGTGGCTACTACTCATTAGCCTTAGACTTTTTTGGCAGAATCGCCTATGTCACCCACCATTTAAGCGGTGTCTCCGAGATTCGAACCCGGCTCTTCTGGATACTATTCCAGTGCACTACCATTGTGCTAAGTGACATATCAACCAGCTAACATATTTGTGACCCCTATGTTGGACTCTGGGCACTCTGAGCCTTAAACACATTTGTTTCTGGGATAAAAACATTTCTTGGACATCAATTGGGAATTGCCCACCTGGTTCCATGGTAATCCGGAATTAGACGCACCGGGATTCGAACCCGGACGTTCTGAACACGAGTTCAGCGCTCTACCAACTGAGCTACTTGACATATCAACAAATAAACTTTTTGTTAGTCACTATATTGGACTTCGGGTATAACCAAGGTAAACTTCAAAATACGGGAATACCATATAAACGTACGTGCTTGTACACATGCCAGTTGCACCGGAATAAATTATATGACCATCGAAACAAATCGAAACGACTACTAAGGGTCATTACATATAATCTTTAAACTGGCCTACCTAACCTGACAGGCGGTCTAAACATTCCTGGATCTAGGAAAAATATCACAGAATACCGGCTCCGCCGGAATAAAATCCTACGACCTCGGGCACAAATAAAAACAATTATTATTTCACATATCATCTTTAAACTGGCCTACCTAACCCGACAGGCGGTCTAAAAATTCCCGGATCTAGGTAAAAATATCACAGAATACCGGCTCCGCCGGAATAAAATTCTACGACCTCGGACGCAAATAGAAACGATTATTATTTCACATATAATCTTAAAACTGGCCTACCTAACCTAACAGGCGGTCTAAAAAAACCAAAATCGACCCCTTTTTTTCAGGATAATCTTGAATTGGATCCACCGGGATTTGAGCCCGGACGTTCTGAACACGAGTTCGGCGCTCTTCCAACTGAGCTACTTGACATATCAGCCAACAAACTTTGTGTTAGTCACTATATTGGACTTCTGGTATAACCAATGTAAATTGCAAAATCGATTCTGGCAAAGCTTGAAAAATGAAACCTGCAATAATCGACCTCTTTTCGGGATAACCTGAAATTGGATCCACCGGGAATTGAACCCGGACGTTCTGAACACGAGTTCAGCGCTCTTCCAACTGAGCTACTTGACATATCAGCCAAGAATCTTTGTGTTAGTCACTATATTAGACTTCTGGTATAACCAATGTAAATTCCAAAATCGATTCTGGCAAAGCTTGAAAAATGAAACCTGCAATAATCGACCTCTTTTCGGGATAATCTGGAATTGGATCCACCGGGAATTGAACCCGGACGTTCTGAACACGAGTTCAGCGCTCTACCAACTGAGCTAATTGACATGTCGACCAATACATTTTTTATTAGTTACTATATTGGACTTCGAGTATAACCAATACAAATTTCAAAATACGGGGAATACCGCATAAACGTAGGTAACGAATCGGTAAAAACCTCCAAAATCAATCCTGGCAGAGCTCGGAAAACGACCAGATCAAACCTGCAGTAACGAATCAAGCAAAATTCTTCAAAATCGATCCTGGCAAAGCTTGGAAAATATTTTTCAGCAACACAAAATACAAAAACGGCATTTTTTAACTATCCGACGGTCGACAATTGGCCACCGGCAGCAAACCAGTAGGGAAAGCGGAGAAAACTGAACTCCCTCGCGGACATTACGACCGCCCGGGATAGCCTAAGAGCCCGGGGGGATCAGGGAATGACGGGTTCGGCGAGAACGGCTACTCTTGCGCCCAGTACTCGGCCCGCTTAACCGGACCTTTTTAGACCAGACGATACAGCCAAAATAAAAAGCTCACAGTTTTAAGCCGAAAATGTATCCATGGGACACGCCGTAATTTCACGGCTTTTACTGATTTTATAAAAAACATAAAACCTTTCAAAAAAACATATAAAATATGGACGACATATCTTGGATTAGTGCAACCACCACATGAATCCAATACGGAATGTTCTAGAAGATTCTAGAACGTTCTGGAAGGTTCGAGAACAATCCTCGAACGCCCGCGATTTATTAATTGACACTATTGTCTACCCAACCTACGGGGAATTCCTTACCCCCTGAACTTTAAACGCCACCGCTGCGAATCTGGGTATATAAACCCCCGACGTTTATCGTTCCTACATCATTCGACTACAAGAGAGCCAAGAACAAGCTCGTTCCGGAATAGTCTACTAAGTATCTTTTTCACTTTTTTGGTATACCTTTTTGTTTAATTTTTTTGTTGTATCCAATTAAGTGTTTTGTTCGCGTCGTGTCTGGCTCCCCCAAGGGTCGGCACATGGTTTGCGGTCTTTCACCACTCCAGGCAAAGCTTGAAAAATGAAACCTGCAATAATCGACCTCTTTTCGGGATAATCTGGAATTGGATCCACCGGGAGTTGAACCCGGACGTTCTGAACACGAGTTCAGCGCTCTACCAACTGAGCTAATTGACATGTCGACCAATACATTTTTTATTAGTTACTATATTGGACTTCGAGTATAACCAATACAAATTTCAAAATACGGGGAATACCGCATAAACGTAGGTAACGAATCGGTAAAAACCTCCAAAATCAATCCTGGCAGAGCTCGGAAAACGACCAGATCAAACCTGCAGTAACGAATCAAGCAAAATTCTTCAAAATCGATCCTGGCAAAGCTTGGAAAATATTTTTCAGCAACACAAAATACAAAAACGGCATTTTTTAACTATCCGACGGTCGACAATTGGCCACCGGCAGCAAACCAGTAGGGAAAGCGGAGAAAACTGAACTCCCTCGCAGACATTACGACCGCCCGGGATAGCCTAAGAGCCCGGGGGGATCAGGGAATGACGGGTTCGGCGAGAACGGCTACTCTTGCGCCCAGTACTCGGCCCGCTTAACCGGACCTTTTTAGACCAGACGATACAGCCAAAATAAAAAGCTCACAGTTTTAAGCCGAAAATGTATCCATGGGACACGCCGTAATTTCACGGCTTTTACTGATTTTATAAAAAACATAAAACCTTTCAAAAAAACATATAAAATATGGACGACATATCTTGGATTAGTGCAACCACCACATGAATCCAATACGGAATGTTCTAGAAGATTCTAGAACGTTCTGGAAGGTTCGAGAACAATCCTCGAACGCCCGCGATTTATTAATTGACACTATTGTCTACCCAACCTACGGGGAATTCCTTACCCCCTGAACTTTAAACGCCACCGCTGCGAATCTGGGTATATAAACCCCCGACGTTTATCGTTCCTACATCATTCGACTACAAGAGAGCCAAGAACAAGCTCGTTCCGGAATAGTCTACTAAGTATCTTTTTCACTTTTTTGGTATACCTTTTTGTTTAATTTTTTTGTTGTATCCAATTAAGTGTTTTGTTCGCGTCGTGTCTGGCTCCCCCAAGGGTCGGCACATGGTTTGCGGTCTTTCACCACTCCAGCCAAACGTTTCACGCTGAGCACGATGAGATCAAAATCGGGTTTAGTTCCAACACTTGCCACTTGGTGGCGCTGCTTTTCCGACTTACTAAAAATGCTCAGAAACAGGCAATCGAGGATATATTCTTGATCAGCGTTTCACGCTGAGCACGATTTTATCAAAATCGGGTTTAGTTCCAACACTTGCCACTTGGTGGCGCTGCTTTCCAGACTTACTAAAAATGCTCAGAAACAGGCAATCGAGGATATATTCTTGATCAGCGTTTCACGCTGAGCACGATGAGATCAAAATCGGGTTTAGTTCCAACACTTGCCACTTGGTGGCGCTGCTTTCCCGACTTACTAAAAATGCTCAGAAACAGGCAATCGAGGATATATTCTTGATCAGCGTTTCACGCTGAGCACGATGAGATCAAAATCGGGTTTAGTTCCAACACTTGCCACTTGGTGGCGCTGCTTTCCAGACTTACTAAAAATGCTCAGAAACAGGCAATCGAGGATATATTCTTGATCAGCGTTTCACGCTGAGCACGATTTTATCAAAATCGGGTTTAGTTCCAACACTTGCCACTTGGTGGCGCTGCTTTCCAGACTTACTAAAAATGCTCAGAAACAGGCAATCGAGGATATATTCTTGATCAGCGTTTCACGCTGAGCACGATGAGATCAAAATCGGGTTTAGTTCCAACACTTGCCACTTGGTGGCGCTGCTTTCCAGACTTACTAAAAATGCTCAGAAACAGGCAATCGAGGATATATTCTTGATCAGCGTTTCACGCTGAGCACGATGAGATCAAAATCGGGTTTAGTTCCAACACTTGCCACTTGGTGGCGCTGCTTTCCAGACTTACTAAAAATGCTCAGAAACAGGCAATCGAGGATATATTCTTGATCAGCGTTTCACGCTGAGCACGATGAGATCAAAATCGGGTTTAGTTCCAACACTTGCCACTTGGTGGCGCTGCTTTCCAGACTTACTAAAAATGCTCAGAAACAGGCAATCGAGGATATATTCTTGATCAGCGTTTCACGCTGAGCACGATTTTATCAAAATCGGGTTTAGTTCAAACACTTGCCACTTGGTGGCGCTGCTTTCCAGACTTACTAAAAATGCTCAGAAACAGGCAATCGAGGATATATTCTTGATCAGCGTTTCACGCTGAGCACGATGAGATCAAAATCGGGTTTAGTTCCAACACTTGCCACTTGGTGGCGCTGCTTTCCAGACTTACTAAAAATGCTCAGAAACAGGCAATCGAGGATATATTCTTGATCAGCGTTTCACGCTGAGCACGATGAGATCAAAATCGGGTTTAGTTCCAACACTTGCCACTTGGTGGCGCTGCTTTCCAGACTTACTAAAAATGCTCAGAAACAGGCAATCGAGGATATATTCTTGATCAGCGTTTCACGCTGAGCACGATGAGATCAAAATCGGGTTTAGTTCCAACACTTGCCACTTGGTGGCGCTGCTTTCCAGACTTACTAAAAATGCTCAGAAACAGGCAATCGAGGATATATTCTTGATCAGCGTTTCACGCTGAGCACGATGAGATCAAAATCGGGTTTAGTTCCAACACTTGCCACTTGGTGGCGCTGCTTTCCAGACTTACTAAAAATGCTCAGAAACAGGCAATCGAGGATATATTCTTGATCAGCGTTTCACGCTGAGCACGATGAGATCAAAATCGGGTTTAGTTCCAACACTTGCCACTTGGTGGCGCTGCTTTCCAGACTTACTAAAAATGCTCAGAAACAGGCAATCGAGGATATATTCTTGATCAGCGTTTCACGCTGAGCACGATGAGATCAAAATCGGGTTTAGTTCCAACACTTGCCACTTGGTGGCGCTGCTTTCCAGACTTACTAAAAATGCTCAGAAACAGGCAATCGAGGATATATTCTTGATCAGCGTTTCACGCTGAGCACGATGAGATCAAAATCGGGTTTAGTTCCAACACTTGCCACTTGGTGGCGCTGCTTTCCAGACTTACTAAAAATGCTCAGAAACAGGCAATCGAGGATATATTCTTGATCAGCGTTTCACGCTGAGCACGATGAGATCAAAATCGGGTTTAGTTCCAACACTTGCCACTTGGTGGCGCTGCTTTCCAGACTTACTAAAAATGCTCAGAAACAGGCAATCGAGGATATATTCTTGATCAGCGTTTCACGCTGAGAACGATGAGATCAAAATCGGGTTTAGTTCCAACACTTGCCACTTGGTGGCGCTGCTTTCCAGACTTACTAAAAATGCTCAGAAACAGGCAATCGAGGATATATTCTTGATCAGCGTTTCACGCTGAGCACGATTTTATCAAAATCGGGTTTAGTTCCAACACTTGCCACTTGGTGGCGCTGCTTTCCAGACTTACTAAAAATGCTCAGAAACAGGCAATCGAGGATATATTCTTGATCAGCGTTTCACGCTGAGCACGATTTTATCAAAATCGGGTTTAGTTCCAACACTTGCCACTTGGTGGCGCTGCTTTCCAGACTTACTAAAAATGCTCAGAAACAGGCAATCGAGGATATATTCTTGATCAGCGTTTCACGCTGAGCACGATGAGATCAAAATCGGGTTTAGTTCAAAGTCTTTTGGTCAATTTATGTCTTTTAAGTTTAGTTTGGATAAATTCTCAGCTACTTTTATTTTGACAATAGATGGCGCTGACGTCGAATATTTGAATTGAGTTTTAAAGCTGTTCTACTGGTCGGATAATTTTTTAAACCCGATATTCTTGTTCCTCGTGTCAAGACTCATCTTTTAAGTTTAGTTTGGTTAAATTCTGAGCTATTTTAATTTTCAAATAGGTGGCGCCACTTTCGAAAATGAGCTTTTTTGACTCTAGTAGATGGCGCTGCAATCGAAAATCTTTTTGAAGCATTTCTACTGGAAGGGCTGCACTAGTCGATGTGTTTACTAATGCCCAGTTAAATGGTGGATCTCCTTTGTCCTGTGAATTTACATGGTCCGATTTGCTAATAATTTATTTGAACAATTCAAAGAACTGGATCGCCTCCTTCTTTAATTTCTTTAAAATCGAAGGGAAGGGAAGCTTTTCTTGCTGAGCTTGACGAGCACGAAAATTTTATCCGTTTGTATGGGGTGACGCGTTGACGACGAAACATTTTATTAACAATAAGCAATAACAAAGAAAAGGAAAAATATTAACAGTAAAAAAACACAATGATATCATGTAAAATAATTAGAATAAAACGTAATGAAAAAGAAAAATTAACGAAGTCTGAAAAAAAACAAGTGAAAAATAAATGTTTTAAATTGTTAAACTGGCAACTGTGCTGCATTAGTGAGACGATTTAATAAAAAGAAACACATTTTTGAACATGTGTTTATTAGCAGTCTGCAGTCTAGTCAGTTTAGATTGGAATCTTGAAGTCTTGAACAGTATTAATCTGATTTAATCGAGGAAAACAGAATGAAGGTAACGTACTCTTTGTCGAATGAACTACAATTTCATAGCTTTAAAATGTTAATTTATCAATCAGAGACTAGATGTTCTTCTAATCTTGGCAGAAAGGAATGAAAGAAGAAAACGCGAACTGGAGCTCAATGGTTTACCGTCAGAAAGCAAATAATTCTTTGCCCATAACCCCAAATTTTTCAAGGCAGGTAACATATAATGGATTATTTTCTGTTTGGGCCCAAAAAAAAACTTAAACACATTTTCACTCAAAGACTCCATCCTCGTTGAATCATCATCCCAGAGTGCTTCGTCAAAAAGTAGTAGACAGGAAGAATTAAATCGTGCTACAGTTCTGGATAATTTTGATGATACACAAGTTTATCTTTTTTATTCAAAAGGTAAATTCTCAATTGATTGATTGTTTTATCTTATTATCATCTTCATTCATTCCCTTAGGCGAAGTAAACTATTCTTGGCTTGATAAAGATCTAGGTATTAAAGATGTTCCAAAGATGTCTTCTTCAGATTTGGTGAACTATTTGCGGTCAGAAATAAAGGTATAATTTACAAAATTGAATGTTGTGGCTCTAACTGATTGTTTCTCATTTTGTTTTAGGGCAATAAATTACAACGATCATTGTTAACCTGCAAATTATCATGTAGGAGATATTTGTTCTTTCTAATGTCAGTGACAACAAGCAAAGATGTGGCAGAACTCAGAAGTGTGTCTCAAGATTCTTTCAGAAAAAATATTTGATAAAACTCAACAATTCTGTATTGAAGTGCCTGACTTACTTCTAGTCCTGATGAATTTTGGTACTGTTCAAAGCAACTTTTGGCCTGTGGCTTTGGACATTTCTTTTCCTCGCCCACTCCGGAAATTTTCCATGAACAGTTTCCATTCGGAAAAACATCATGTCCCTTTCCCTCGCTTGAATTTGGAGAAAATATTGTCTCTTGAGTTTCAATGTGAAAACATATCCCTATTTTTCCGAGAACGAGAAAATTGGAATGTGCAACCTCTTGCTAAACCTTTACATGGCCAATTTTATAGCTGGAGACACTTTTCTAACTCTCAAAATCAGAGACATTATATCACGTATACTTGAAAGTTTTACAGTAGAGGAATGGAGTGAACTTAATTTCAAAATGGTATTTCTTTTATATTATGTTTTGTTTTAAGTTCTCAAACTTATCTTTTTGGTTTTAGTATTGAAGAACTTATTTTGCAGTGTTGGATTGAGAACCTGTAACCTACAGCGATGGTTCAACGAATTACGTACAGTATATACCAACAACTACAAGCCGTGGAGCAACTACAAGCTGTCGGTTCATCAGCGATGGACTCGAGTAAACGACGAGCAATGGTCGTTTGCCGAAGGGCTTCTTCCGCCAAGGCAAGAAATTGACTGCTACTGAGAACCTTGGTGCTAGAGCTGACGGATTTCTTTTGTGATTGGCGTTGCGATGCAGGGATTGTAGGGAGCGTTGTAATTTGATTCCTGCCTTTTGCTTGTTGAGGTGACGACACACTCTCCTGGAGCTCATCCAGCAACAAATCTGCAAGAAAAACCAAATAATTCACAGGTAAGAAAGAAGAAGGCACAAGTTGTATTATAGAGTTTTTAATGAGATTCTTTAGTCCACACCTAGATTTTGGTCCCATTCGGAGATTGGATACTGTGTCTCGTACAGTTGTATTTCCTCCGCATCTCCATTAAGGTTCCATGACTGTTGATGACTGGTGGTACTCATCGACGTTGAATTCGGTATGTCTCCCATTTCTATCTTTATAGTTTTTCCTTTATTTTCGCCTCTGTGTTCAACATGGTAATGTTTTATAACAATTTATCATCCGTTTTCCGGATGATTTACAAGGGTAGTAAAAGGACACTGCAATAGGGCGGGGTTGAACACAATCAATCGAGAGACAGGTCGATATGCTGATAGTCAATAGACTCTTGTGTGCAGTTGTTTCTATGTGACATTTCTCTTGATTCATTTCGTGTCAGCTAGCAGCTAGTGAAAGGCGTAACGAATTAACGATTCGAGTTGAGTTGCTGCCGCAAAGCAATCAAATTAGCTGTCGCTAGGTGGCTTAAAATGATTTCCACTAGGTTGCGCGAGTTTCTTCACTCTTCAGGGATAAATGTGTTATGGTCGTGACGTTTCTCATGATGAAAATGAAAAGGTCCAATGCAACAGTAAAAGTAATTATTTTTTATCCAATTTCTTACTAAAGTACTTAATCAATATGACTAGAGATCAATTTGCTATTTGAATACCTTGCCAATCATAACTTCCTTTGTAAAATTTCAGATGTCATTCTTTTGGACTGCATAGTGTTGTCTTACTCCTGGTATTCTATGGTTGTAATGAGTCCTGCATGTCCGTATACACACTGTGTTTCCTGATGGTAATCTTAATATTTTCTTAAATAGGTCCGCTGCTGGTTACTTTGTTGCAGACAGCTGGGGATAGGTGTTCCTTTTGCAGGTGTGCTACTGGTACTGGTTGTAATTTTCGTCATGTACAGAAACAATTCTTAAGCAGGTAAGTGAATCATGAGAGTTGCCACTTTCCAAGTCTGTTTTCTAATCTACTTTAATTCATCTTGTAAAAGGATGTTGAAGATCTTTCCTTTCTCCACGTGGTTGCTGACGTGTCATGAAGATGTGTTTTTGGGAGGGTCTCTACTATATTGCAAGACAAAAGTGTGATGAAAACAGGAAATCTGAAATGGTAATAATGTACTGGTATGATAAATCAAGTAGGTTAGCATTTTGTTCTTGGTTGAAGATAACTGACATCTTATTTCATGCTTCAAATTAGAGCTTTTGTGGAAGGTTCTTCGTACTTGGAAAGAGTTGTAAATTTTGTTTGATCAGACAGAGCAGATTGCATATTCTTAAAACCTGAAATGAAATCTTTGTGATGTGTTGATCTTTGGTCATTTCTTTTTCTTGTTTAGTGTATATTTAAAGTAGATCATTATTGGTATCTTTTTTCACATTTCAAAATGTTTATTAAAGTTCTTTTTCTTTGTAGGTGTCCATCTTTCTTAATAGCCCACATTTCTACTTGACAGCTCTACCAATGTGTTTAACAGCATAAGAAGTTAATCAATGATGCCAAGCTTCTAAGGACTTACAAACGAAAATGTTTCTCATTTCACAGTAATGGTGATCCCAAAGAATATGACCATTGAAGATTTAGTTCTCTATGCAGAGACAAAACGATAGTGTTAAGTCTGAAGTTGAGTCACACCAATTAGCTTGAAACTAAATTGCTTTTTTCACACTGCAGTGGCTGAAAACAATTGGATGTACATGGCTAATTTTATCGTCATATAAATAGGGTGGTGGACATGTTACAAAATTTTTCCACAAGAATGCAGAAAACTTATCAAATCAATTACTAGATGACCTTTTTATATCTTCCTTTTTACTCCTATCATTTGGTAAGGTTACCCCTGATTCAAATAGTCATATCTTTCACATCTCACTAGAGTTATTGATTATTCTAAGGGTTTAAATAGTGACGAACTGACAGGTGGATGGTGGCAGCATATTTGATACAGGGATCCACTCTTTCTTATAGGCTAAAGCATCTGACAGAAGTTATCCAAAATAGGCAACTTGTGTGTATTACGTTTCAGATGGTTTCGATTCCGACTAGTCCGGTGCATCAGTGGGCCCTCTTCCGACAAACCCAGATTAGTTTCATTATCAATCATGTTTTCGAATTTTTTTAGAAAATGGCTAATTGGTTTTTCTTTTGTGAACATATGTTGGTGGTGGACCGTAAATTCCAGAATCGGATGAGATTTCTGGCGATGACAATAGAACAGGATGCAAATTCGGAAGTCATGGGCTGTCTGATGGGCCCGCAACACGTCCAGCAGCCACATTGAGACTCGGAAACGTTTGTCGGTTCTTCGTTGCCGACGTCGGCCGTCTTGACTGAGTTACATCACGCTACCTGGACAATTCCCGACTCTTCACTCGCTTCGACGACAACAAAGAATTTTTTCCGGTTCCAAAGTTTATGGTGTTCCGTCGGTGGACCACACATTTTGAGTCATCGTTATTATGATGCATTTGCCTATAATAGTGAAGCAGGAGCCATAACTGGGAGCAGCTGCCGGATGATTCTGGAACCACGAACTTACTCTTCCGTTTGGTGTTCCGATTCACCAATTATTTGTTTGGTCGTTTGCATCGCAACCGACTGAAACATCACCGCAATGAACCGAAACTATGAGATGCTATTTTGTTGCCGGGAGTAATCAAAGATATCCTATCAGGTAAAATTCCATTAGAACTATTTCTTGAAACTCTAAAATTTGAATTCTCATTTAATTTTATTGCTGCCCAGTGCTGGATCGTGGATAGAATCATTCGTTCGGCTGAAGAATATCTCGATTCTTTCGAATGACCTGGCCCAACAATTCACAGATCTCGTCCGGGATCAACTCGCTTATTCAATCCCGCCATATTGGGATCCAGCAAAGAAAACTTTTACTCCTCAGCTGAATGTTGTCCACCATTCAACAACGGATGCCACTGCTTCTAGTCAATCTGCTGGACCGTGTTCCGGCATGAAAGATTCATTTCAGATTGTTTGAAATTGCCATGAACTTGTTTGTTTTTTGTTTGTTTTCTGCAATTCGTCTTGTTGTGGAGCGTCTAGACTAGCATATCTGAGTAAGGGTCTAACAGTTTGCGTATTGGCCCAGTCGAAGGTACTGGAGGAAGTCTGATTGGTGGCGATCGTGTGCCCGTTTTAGTGATGGTTAGTTAGAGAACGCTGCCGTAATTGTTGTCACAGAAGGAGTGATTTATGTCTCCGGCTCTTTTAGTTAAATTTCGTGTCAGAAACAAAAAGGTTTTCCATTCAGGGTTCCCCATCTCTCATACCGGTCTGTTACAGCAGTAGTCAACGGCGTACAAAGAATTTTTTATATCAAGGTTTTTTTTCTCATTTAAATGCTGCAGTGCATTAATGTTAGTATTTGTTTTTGTAAGAGTTGACTGGGGAAGTATTGGGTTTGTACATGCATGGTGTTATTTATCATAAGAATACAAGACCAGACATGGGAAACATTGGGAGGTAATAGAGGGGGGACATGTGGAAGGAGTAGGAAATGAACCTGGGGCCTTTCTTATCATCACTAGGGGCCGTAACCATGACAGTGGTCCATCATCCAATTTGATAAATCTCGAGAATTTTATCAGATCCTTTAAAGGGCTGGCTAAGAATGCTGTGGAATTTTTCAATTTAGGCAACACAGTAGGTAGCTATTGGTTATAGCTCAAAATTGTCACGAGTTACGTGTTTGAATCTTGTAGGACAATGGAGGACTAAGAGGGTAGGAAGTAGAAGTGCAGAGAAATCTGTGGAATAGTCCAGTAAAATGCGAATGTATAAGAAAAGAAACGTGGTAAGTTGCAATTTTATTTTTCAACGGGATATTTACATACATCAGGATGATTCCATTCATAGTTGAAATGTTTGGTTAGTAATGTAACTATAATTGCGTATTATAGAGACGTTACATAGTGTTTAAGGATTGATCCACCGTAGTGTTGGTAGTTTTAAATGGTACACGCGAATCTTTCAGTCTTCATTCTGCAGTGTTGTGTTAGCAATGGAGGAGTAGGGTTGTCGAATTTGTGTTCTGGTCATCCGTGTGGACAATCGGTTTGACTGAATGTGTGCTTGTCAAGGTTGTTTTAACTCTTACTTTTATACGGCAGTATAAAACTAAATCAATAAATGTGTAATTGAAAATAACTTGTGCCTAGTTTGTGTTTTGTTTTTACTTCGGGTGTTGCAGGATGCAAAAATTGTGGATTGATTACCGTTTGGAGTTAATTATTTGGCTGCTGGTGATGTGTTGGCGGTTTTTTATGGTGAGAAGATGATTATTTAGTGAAGACCATATTATGTTAGTATCGATTTCTCGTATTTCTTTGTTATTCTAATGAGTGTCGATTACTTAAACCGGGAATTATTTCCAATTATTTTAAACCTTGCCTTTGCTTTATTTTCTGCAGTTATTTTTATTTACTTTACACGTCTCTGAAACATTTATCGGCAGTTGCTGAGATGCGATTTTTAGTGATGACTAACATTTGTTGAATCAGCAACAAAGCTCACTTGTTCGATTTTTGAAAAATTGATTTTTTTTCTACTTCCGGTTTTCTGATTTCAGTCAGTAGTTCAGTAAATATTCATTCCACGAAAAAAAGAACCACATTTTCGTGATCCTCGTCAAATTTGTGGTAAAGTTCATGTTTTTTTTTGTACGTTTTCGTACTTCCGGTTTAGAAAATTTTCCTGAACTATAGTTCAGGAAAATTCTCGATTTTGACAAAATTTTGGATTTCGTTCAAATTACACCTAATCGACCCCAAATTTCATGGAGATCACGAATATTTGGTTTATTTTGTCAGCAGCTCAACGGTTAAGGTGCTATCGCTTACTTCCGGTCTACTTCCGGAAAATTTGCATAAAACTAGCAAGTGAGCTTTGTTCTCAATACTGCTCTCAAGATTGATTGCTAGGTTTTGGCGAACAAAAATGCGCTTTTCAAGTTATGTGAGTATGTTAAGACCAGCCCTTCAAATACTGAGTTTTTAGACGTGTCTAATAGATGGCGTGTCGATTATTGTGTCAGTTATGGGCTTATGGCGTTTTGCTGTCAGAAGTTAAGTTATCTTTTCTTCGAAAATTACCAATGAATTCATAGGTAAATAACGAGTGATTTCGTCTGTAACTTGTCGGTGATGTGTTCTATTCCGTGTATATGTTGGATAACCTTAATGTTTTTCATCAACTTACAGTCTGAATCTGTCGTGCAGCCGGCCGTCAACTATTTTGTTCAAACTTATTGTATTCTACTGAATGTGCCATCGAAATGATACAGGTGACAACCAACACTAGCTTTATAACATGCTGAAACCTTAATTCTTCTCATGTTTTATTAGGATTCATCATAATTATCGGCTGTTTCTATTGGACTTGCTAGATCACCAACCCCAGCATGGACCAATCTCTCATTCCAACTTCTAGAGAATCTTGGATAACTGATTGGCGGTTTCATGTGTAAGTTCACTTGTCATGTCAGTCGTATATGTTTCAAAAGTATTGATCTACACTTACATCTATCTAATGTTTAAGAGACAATTTGAGTGTGTAATGATAACTGTTTAATTATTCATTTAGATCATAGACGCACATTGATGACATAAATTATAAACAAGGAGACTTATTTTTCTTTTATTATTTACAGGATCTAAACTCCAGGTTTCTAAATTTGCACGGCAGACTTTATGAGAATTCATGTCCTTTCAAGTAAGTCAACAAGGTCACTTGTTTACTAACCTTTTGGCTGCTACCCTTGAATCTCCCTTTTTACTCTCTAAAGCGGGCCATCTTAATTTGAGGTATTGCTTATTCTGTCGTTACAATCTTGTTTGAATATTATTGATATCCCAATAAATGTTCATTCTGCTTACAGGGTAATCCTTCGCTACTTGTCATGGACTTCATCCACTGGTGAAAACCGACGAGAGAATGCTGTAATCCAAGACTGATAAATTGTGTAGTTAGATTAAATTACAAGTGCATATCTGGGCTCCCTTCTTTTCTGTGGCCCCGTTTCCCTAACTAACCACTAACCAACGCCCGCCGGTGGTCACTCACCCGCTGTGAAACCAGGAGGAGGGGAGGGCTCTGGTCGAACGGGGACTTGGAAGGCGCATGATCCGATGAAAACTTTTGGAGGGTCATGAGTCTAACCCGGAATCCTAGTATGACTACATCTCCCCGGAAAAACTTGCCTCGTACTTCTCTCTTCTTCTCGGTCCAGATAAATATCTCTGGGGGCCGTAGACATGTCCTATAACAGCATGTGCGAGTTAAAACAATGCATCCACTACCCAATGAAACAAATAACCATGGTTTATTTTTTGTGGAAATCTCCGTCAGTCAAGTTACAAAGACGATGCAGATTTCCGCAAAACTAAACCATCGCTTTTTGTATCATTGCCGCAGCGGTGGTGGCGGGTTGCGTTTAAACTCGTGCAGTAGTAAACCGTGTTGAACCGGACGCTCTGTTTATTGAATTTTTTCAACGTTTCAAAAAAATAATAAAAAACAGTTTTAGGTATTAAATTTTTTATTTATTACAGACATCACATTGCTAGGTTTTAACATTAGTTTATGTGGTTTAGGGTATAAATTTGAGGATTAAAAGGTGTATGTTTGTGGGGTTTGAAGAATTGGAAGGTATAAGTTTGTGGGGTTTGGAGATTAATTGGTAGGGATATGTTTGTAGGGTTATAGATTAACTGGTTTTTTTTTCCCATATTTGTTTTTGTTCCTTCTTAACTCCTGAACGATAACTGCAGACACAATGACAATTTAACAATATGATGATTGATGATGCAATTTTGGTAACACAACACCACCGCCAAGGAACAATCAGTTGAACTTGATGCAGAAAGATCTTTCACCAGACACCAGCATAGGCTGCAAAAACTGCCACATCGGACAGCAACTTCGCTAACATAAACGCTAAACCTGTAACCAAAATGAAATGAATTAATCTTCAACATCAATGGAAATGCTGTCAATGAAAAGACAAATAAATCTCACTTTACGTTATTTACAAGAGTTAAGCCTAATCATAATTATACCAATAAAGAAAATTGTACACATCAAATTCAACAGACTGGCTGAAAAATTACATGTGTGAATTAGACTGGAACGAAGAAGAAGGTAAGACTTAAACTAGCTGTAAATCTACAGACATAATGCAAATTGAACAAAATACTTCCTGCAACTTCCGTAACACACCAGCAACAAGGAACAGCCACAGGTTAACTTGATGCACAACAATCTTTCACCAGCCAAGGGGTAAACAAACAAAGAACCTTGTTGACAGTGTTGGTGGTGTTGGCCTTTTCCTTATCCTTGGATGGGCAACAAAATGGTTCTCATTCAGTCTAAATGCAAAATCTAAAGCAAAATTTACATATAATTAAAACGGTCTCACACAAAATGATGAATTCTCTCTCTCATCAGCAACAAAGAATTGGATCTGGCGAAGGCATCAATATCTTGAAGATTTCCAACTTGAAAGGGAAAAGTGAAAGTGAACATTATTGTCTTAAAGAACACAGTAATTCAAAGTATTTTTGGTAAAATAATTAACCTGCAACAGAAATGATTTTTCTTCAGAAGACATAGGTTGTGAGCTTGCATTATTGGATTAGACCATTTCATTTCTATTGTCACAAGCACAGGTTAGTTGGCAAGGTACATGAAAATTTCAGCTGAAATTATCTGAAAAAATTTAGTCAAGAATGCAGTATGAATTATTAGCTAAAGATTGTTTTATCTATTACTTAAAAACAGTTAACTTGTTACTCGATCTCCGTTGTTAAACTTTTTGACGTGTACTGTCATGTCTGTCTGTGACTTGACTGTGCAACCAACTAAAGATTCAAAACTCATTACTAGATGTCGTTAGTGTCGCCGTGTTGTTCTTTCATGGTGAAACGAGGCGATATGAACGAAACAAATTGTTTCTAATTTATACTTATTCCTGTGATTTCAAATACCAAATTTAACTTCGTATCTTAAGTAGGTTTATCTTTACCTAGTTTTCTTATTTTTATGTACCAACTTATTTCTTCAAATTCTAGATGCATGCTGTCAGTCATTCCAACAAGTTGACTTAGTGCTCAGTCAATTTCCATCCATTAGATCCTCATGCTGTCAAAAGCCTAAAACTCATGTTTGAAGAGCACATATAGTGGAATATGAATGTGCCGAGATAAGGTATTTCCCCATTACTGCTACCAGACCATTACAATTCAGATTTTCATATAACATAGGCATTCTTGCTTATATGAACCATAGGATCTGTTCTGAATCTCACAATTTTGGTGGTGTACCCTGCAACAGCATGTTTGTTGTTATGGCTGTTTTTACTTTGGTTTAGAAGACAACCCAGCTAAGAGAAAGGTAGAGTTTTATTTCTTATAGGTAAATTTGTGTAAATTTGTAAATAACTTAGAGAATTTCCTTGTCCCATTTCCACTTAGAGTTTTTTAGTGACTTGAAGAGTGAGGAGTGAACCACCTATCACCATGCTACTGCAATACTTCATGACACTTTCTTTAGCATCAAGAAATTTATCTCAACATGTGGAGTAATGCTGTTGGTTTCTGTGAATTCCGTTTTTACGGTTTTGTCATCATGAACGTTTCAGTGTGTTTCTTAGACAACGTAAAGATTGATATGCTTTATTCATTTTTATATTTTCATTAATGTAAAACATTTTTTTTTTACATGCACGCAGTTTCTTTGTGGAATCGTGCTGTCCTGGCACGGAAATTCTTGAGCCAACGCTGGCTTTTGTCCATGACCAACGTTCTGCTCCATCCTTATCTTGCCGACGTAAGCTAATCCAGCTTCTGCTTCATCGCTTCGTACACAAAAATACAACTTGTCTTACTTCACTGACGAGTTGGAACACTTCAGTGGTCGCTTCCGTGCCGTGTTACACACCTGCAGTCATTCACCACGGGATTATGCCCAGGTACCCGACAATTTACTTATTTTCGTAGATTATCTATTCTAATAGTATACTTACTTGTGTCTGTAATAATTCCGAAATCAGGCCCTACTTGCGCGCAAACGTAGTTTTACTTAGACGTTTTTTTTCTAACGCTAGATGGCTTTTTGATAATTGTCAGCTGTCAAAACAGTCAGTTTCAGTTACTTTAAAATCTCTTTAAACATTTATCGGCAGCTGTTGTTTTGAAATTTTTTAGTGAAAACTGACGATAGCTATTCCGCCAACAAAGCTCACTTGTTAGATTTTGAAATAATGAGTTTTTTTTTCTACTTCCGGTTTTCTCATTTCAGTCAGTAGTTCGGTAAATATTCATTCCACGCACAAAAGAACCACATATTCGTGATCCTCATCAAATTTGTGGTAAAGTTCATGTTTTTTTTTGTACGTTTTCGTACTTCCGGTTTTGAGAATTTTCCTGAACTATAGTTCAGGAAAATTCTCGATTTTGGCCAAATTTTGGATTTCGTCTAAATCACATCTAATCGACCCCAAATTTCATGGAGATCACGAATATGTGGTTTAATTTGACGACAGCTCTATGGTTGAGGTGCTGTGGTTACTTCCGGTTTACTTCCGGAAAATTTTCAAAAAACTAGCAAGTGAGCTTTGTTCTGTTTACAATTCTCAATATTACAAGCTTCATTTTAAGTTTAAAAAATTGCATCTTCAAATCTTTGAGCCAAAAAACTTAACTATTGTTTCTATCTGTATTATGTAACTTTTATTGGCATTTCACTGAAACACAATTGTTTTGTGTTTATTCAGGTAATGCAGAGGAGACGTCGAGAAGATGGACACCAAAACATCTCCGGTATCTCCAAAATGTCAGCGCGGATCATCATTTATTGTTGGTAATATTTGTGTTTGTGTTAGTTAATCCGTTGTCTGCCACGCCTTTGTTCTCCGTTTCTCCCCTACCTCCTTAGCACGGGCCTCCTAGAGGCCTCCTAAATGCGTGCATTCCATCTTCCCTGTCAGCCCGGACTTGTCAGCAATGGCAAGTCCCACCTTGGTCATGGATCCTTCAGACATGGCGCGTAGAGAGTAGAGAACAACCTACGGGTTGTGTGGCGTGGCAGCCAACGGGTTAACTAAAGTGTATGTATGTATGTGTGTTATTGTAAAAAGTGGTGGAATTGTGGGTGGAGGTGGGACAATAAAGCAATTCCTTTTAACTTATTTGTTTGCTGTGTCTTTTAACTTATAACAAAATCATATTTAGCACTTGACTTGTATATTTCTTACAACTTTGAAGTTTTACATAAGTTAAAGGCAGAAGTGGCTGATCATCTCCAGACTCTTTAAATAAACTTCTATCGACTTCTATGAGGAACCAAACACTATCTGCAACTCTTGTGGCACAGCAATTTCAGGTGAACACCAGCACAGGTACTTCAGTTCTTTTTCTTTAATCCTGTATCAGCTGCATTACCACATCTCTCAACTGGAAACAGGCTGCAAAACCACTGGACATAGAACAGCACAGGCATAGTTTAAGTATCACCAAGTCCTATGGGGAAAAAGGAATGCAAAAGAAATCGTGTAAAACAAATGACATCAGACATTTTTCCAAGATTTCATTGGCAAGATGAAATCCCAGGAAAAGAGAATTCTATACATCTAATTCTTAAGTGTTAGAAAAAGTTGTTAATACAGAGTGGAAATTTTTGTTCTAGTTTCATCAGACGAAAATTGTCAACTCAAAGGAAGTTGATCTCTATCTGATATCTTTCACGAAAACTACTATTTGGAAGCAAGAAATAGCACCACTTATGATCTACATCATAACAGTTGAATTTAGAAAAAAAAAAAAGACGCAAGACTTCCCAAGTTACAACCAATAAATTTAATCAACTTACCATTTCAAAAATTCTTCCTGCAATGACCCTTCAGGATAACACCAGCTCGATAAACTGCATGCAGCAGCTGCAGCTCAACTTGACTCGATCACACCTTTCACCAGCTGGCTGCAACAAAACCACTGCAATGATCCAGCCATGGAACTCAGCTGTTGTCGGGTTCAGCCATTCTGCAACAGTTAAGCAACGGGATTTCCAACCTGAATACCAACTAATAAAATCTTTAGCATTATTGCAGGGAAATTGACCAACAAAATTGCTATAATACCTCTGTAGTGATTCTGCGTGAGATGAGACGTACTTCCGTACAGCTAACAAAGGACGACGTTTTGGCAAAATGGAAAGCAGTTCCAGTTCACGTGATCGATTATTTGGCCAAGTGGAAATTATATGCCAGATTGCCTGTAAATTCACACAGCAACGTCTAGGATTAATTACATTTGAGAAATCCAAACTAGAATTTACCATTAAATTTCAAAATGTAGATCGACACCGCAATTCCGTAACGAATTTGGAATACCTTTTCACTTGGCGTTTCGGAACAAAATGGCGAAAGTTTCGTCCTTTCTCAAACACACTCGCGACATCTGGCGGCTGGGGGACAACTTGATTTTAGCCACCTACTGACGGAGCCAAAAGATTCCTACACGATTACCTCGTTTGATGACTGTACTGTAGTGCCAAACAAATTTCTTTAGGAAAATTCAATTTTTAAAAAATTCGTGAATCAGAAATTTATTCATTATTTGAAATTTCTATCTAAAGATTTAGTCTCTAAACTACAGCTCAGTTCTGAAAAAAACAAACAGATAACGGATAATTTAGAAAATATTAGTAACCTACTGTAAAGGGACGAAAGGAACGGCTGTCGATAAAAATTCACGAACGTCACCAAATTCGAATATTGCAAAGTGACACGAGATAGCATCATTGCACGCCTTTGCACGGTCAATTCCATAAATTTCCGGAGAAAAGGCGGTCCTCAGGCGGTCCAGCTGAGACGGCCCCTGTGGCCTTAGAGCCTTGTGGGTTTTACCTGGTTCAGCTCTAGCTGCTTTTTTAGTCTCTGCTTGGCTTCTAGCGCTGTTCATTCGATCACAGGAGTTTTGTAAGAAGGAAGGACGAAGGAAGAAATAACTGCTTTTTAAATCAATTAATTGTTTCTGGTCGTCGTATTTTAGAGCTTTCGGAAATAACAATGGGAAAAGGAGTTAAAGGACGACCTTTTTTCGTTCAAACAGTGAAAGCGAGGACCCAACCATTAAGTAAAAACTGAAAATTAGATTAATTAATAGCTCAATAGAAACCATTCACTGATTATTTTTAGTAAGAGAATACGTTGTTCTAGCAGAGTAGACTACTTAGTGACGTATGATATTTTTGTTTGATGCGAAATCGCCGAGCAAATCGTCTTGTGACCGACAGTATTCCATTTCAAAGCGGATGCTGAAACAGCCATGCAAATAGACCATTTTTATTTTCTCTCTCTATTGGGTGAAAATCAATCTAGACTTTGTCGAAATCGCGATTCGTTGTGGCCTTTTCGGAATCCTTTTCTAAAAAGAAAAAATGGCAATTAGATTCCACCATTAGTTACGAATTGCGCATTAGTAACAGTTCTATATTATTCAAACAGGTTTTTGAGTTAACTTTGGTTGTCTTTTGAGCTTAGAAACGTTAAGCAGTAAAAGGGAGCATGGGGGCACATATAGAAACGATAAAACACACGCGGACAAACACTTTCAATATTTTTCTACGTACCACTCGTCCATGGACGTTTTGCTCTTCTCCAGGGTGCCATCCAGCCATCCATCAAGGGTGAAAAGGCGGACGAGACGGAAGGTCGTACGTGCGAGCGTGAGTCTTGCGCTTCTGAGCGTGATAATGTCATCCATCACATGTCGGTAGATGACCCTTCTCTCTTTTTGCTTTTGTTGTTGTTGTTGTTGTTGTAGGTATTGTATCGTAGGGGATGTTTGGCCTATATACACAGTTCTCCCATGCTGCACACCAACTTTGGTCCAATCACTCGGTGTCAAGAGTCCTATCGTAATGATGACCGTCCTGTGTAAATCGCATTTAATTGAATACATAATTAGTATACTGGAATGTGACAGAGACGGAACAAAATTAATTCTTTGACTCTTTCACTTTGAGAAAATTTAGATATCATCAGATAGCAAAGAAAGCTGACATGTGATAAATGCATTTTGACATGTTGATGGGAAGATAAGTCTAAGGATGGCTCGATGGAAGTGGAATAAGAAAATCTTAATCTTATATGCTTGAAGGAATGTGGATGGATTTCATTAATGATCCACCATGACAGCCAGCTGCCAGCTAAGATGACAAAAACCTTTTTCAAAAGTGAAGTACTTCATCATACAAAAATTCTGAGACTTTACAACTCTATAAAACCGTAACAAATAATTCCGTTATCTTATTTTTTTTACTATGTCGATATGTTCGTTGATACTACTCCAAATTACCTACAAGGTTTTGTCCGTTCAAATTCCCTTGGTCATCACCGACCAACAAGTTTGCGTGTTCTAGAATGCGCAAGGCTGATAAAATCTCAACTGAAAATATAAAACAAGAAAAAAGTAGAAAACCGATTTTTCGCTGTGTTGACTTTTTATCCTAGCTGTAGCAGACACTATATTTGTGTACTTGTGTGTAGCCAAGGCATGATTCATGACTTTGGCTTTTTTCTTTTTAAATTAATTTTAAAATTAAACGAAAAAGCAAGCACAAATGAACAATAAGCACGAAGCGTCACTCGTCATTAGAATAATCAAGAAAGAAAAAGGGACAAACTATTGAAATAATCTGGCAAGAATGTCGATGTAGCCTTTTAAAAAAAGGTCTTATTTTAAAAAATGTCAGTGCAATCTTCTTTAAGAATAAAAAGAAATGTTTACTCGATCGCTACCGTCTCAAACGAGTTTCTGGCGCCAAGTTTAAACTTCTTTTTTTTTCATTTTCTAGCCACTTAATCTATTTCAAAACGCGCAATCTGACAAATATGAAACGAAAAAACAAACTTGGGAAGTGTTGTTGCAAATTTATGGAATGAGAAAAATGAGTTGAATAAATTTTAATACGAAATTTCGCCACAAGTACACACACATTCTTGCTTTATTCATCCAACTAGGATAGCTTGGTATTATTTCTGGAGCTTATTTTTTAAAAAAGAAGAAGTAAAAAGTCTTATCTAGCTAGTTAGTTCTTCTCTTTAAATCGAGTTGTGTGAACTTTGACATGATTATGAAATTCAAAGAGCCTTTTCGTTGAAGTTCAACGCACACAAAAGATGCCACAAGGTCAAGTAGATGCTTTATACATCAAGATATTCATTTTTCTTCTTCTTCTTTTTATTCAATAGAAATGATTTCAGGCCTTAAAAAAAAAAATTTAGTCGACAGAAACTCGTTTTGAAAAAGTCCTGGCATGGGGAGAGAATCGTGTGCTGGGTCAACTACGGGCTAGTATAATAATAAGCTGCTGAAAAATGGCCACTCACTGGTTTTGTATACAACTGCTTCAAAAACGTTCACATGCTGACTCGAAATTTATAGCGTGGCGACGGCTGTCGACTCCCCGTCGGTTATGGCGCCACGTCTGATCACGCACGGATTCCTCTCCAACCAACCACCTTGGAAAAATATCCAACCAAAAGGCCAGTGCTGTGCCGGCCAGCGCATTGCGGAGACCCAACAGTTTTTTCTTCCTTTTTTCTTTTTCTTCTTTTTTCACCATATATGGAACTTGTAATATTAAATAAATAAATATAAAAATGTGCGCTTCTAAAAAAACTGTGTTGTGTTGTGGTGGATTGCACAAAACGCAAAAGCTTATTCATGATTCTCGGCGCTGATGGCGCCTCTGCGTCCAACCGGAGGTTTTTTTTCTTCTTTTTTTGATGTCCGATAACTTTTATTTTTTAAAAATAAAAGGAAGTATAGCCGGATTTAAAAAAAAAAAAAATTCTGGTTTGTTTGTTTGCGCTCTCGCTGTCTCTTTCTTTCCTTTCTCAGTCGGAGTCGTGAGGACGCAGACAGGCGCCTTTACTTTTCATTAGATTGCATCACTACGTCGCTTTCACTCAGCCATCAACATTTATCCGCGCTCTGCATCATTTCCAATGGGAAAATATTAACACGCGCGCGCTTTATGATTTCTCGGTAGTGTGGAGTCTACTAAGAAACGCAGCCCGACACCGAAATAAATAATAAAAGATGGAGCTCTCTAATAATTCTATAGGTGATTTCTAATAAAATTCGACCTTTGGCAACGACTTTGAATAATCATGTCGGCAAGGGACGGAAAAAATTTGTCAAGATTTTCTCCGTCAGTTATTTTAACTGGCTTTTAAACGACAGGTGTATATTTTACATTGTAGAACGAACAAAAAAATATACATCCCCAAATACCTTTCTTTATTGATTTTTAAGCCGAAGAAAAAAAAAACTCTTTCCTGAGGAACTGTCGAAAATAAAAAATTTCCTTTCGTGAGATTTTTGCCGTTTTTTTTTTTATGCCGGCACGTGTTTTAATGTGCTCGTCTTCTTATATGGTTATAGTAAACAATACAGGAAGAGAATATTTATCTCTGTAAAATAAAAAAATGTTGATAAAACATTGCTCAATTCACACAACACTTGTATTACATGCAATAGTTGGTGTTGTATACCTGGTTCAAATCATGTAAAAATCCTTGTTGAATTTACAAGAGAGGAATTTCGCAGTGCGCCTTTTTGGCACCACCGATGATGGGCTACTACTACAAATATTTGAAGGTTGAAATCGTGATGGTGAAAAAAAAAGTATCTAAGCGCCAACTGTCGTCATTTCCTTATTTGAAAAAAAGTTGTCGAAATTCAACTGAAGCGCATAAATTACAGCTCGCCAAAGTTGAGAAAAACGGCGGTGTGAAACGCAATGCCAACATTTGGCATCTAATCAAAATTCGCTGCAACAGAGTTATTATAGACGCCAACCAACCAACCCACATGCCAAACAAGTTGTCAAACGATGTGTTTACCAACATTCCCGCCATTTTTTTGTTTGTCTGTTTCTTTACGACCAAACCATTAAGTGAAAAATGGTATTCATTCCAATGCTGCTATAGTTTGGTGTACGTACGTTTTGGAAATGAAATATTTATTTTGGCGTGACTTTCACGATATTACACACGAGCGTGTGTTTTTTTTTTCCAGAATTATTATCATCCGCAATTCCGGCTGTTCATCACACATGTGATGGGACAAGAAAAGAATAAAAAAATAAAAAAAGAGCTATAGCTGATGCGCATAGTAGACTCCCGAGGACGGAGAAGAAGATTGATGCTGAGGCCGAACTCGTGACTTGAAATGCTTTTTATGCTCTACGCTGTGCGCATAGTCCGTCATTGTAGAAAATATGGTCAGCAGTTGAGAGAACGGAAAAATATCTATCTTCCTCTTTTTTCTTAAGCCGACTGCTGCTGAAAATGCTTTACCTTTTGATGAGATACTGGCGCCGGTCGGACGCACCAGCCAGTCGTCATAAGCCAAAGTACCACCATCCATTTTGCAGAAATTGAACTTTATACTAGATATATACCGTTTTTCAAATTTAAAAGAAAAGGAATAGAGAACAACAAAGCCAAGCTCAAGTCCATCTTAACTTTGATTCAGACTCTATAACCTCCAAAAAGGAATCACAGAGAGCTATAGGCTATAGGCCGAGTCGTTAAACTTTGATAGTTTGGCCAATTGTGTGACACATTTCACGCAAGAGCCAATAAAAAAAAGCCCAGGCAATCAATAGCTAATAATATAACAATATTGGACATGTTTCATTTGACGTTTGGTGATTAAGAGGCGACGATTTATCTGCATTCCAAAAAGTTGGGACCCAACAGCTGACTAGAAAAATAAGGACCTTGGCGTCAATCTAAAAGAAAAAGGAAGCCACTGACAACAAGCTCGGCCAGCATCACCAGAGACCAGACAAAAAGCTGCGTGTGCAAATGCCCAACTGGCAGCAGAAGAAGAAGAAGAAGAGAAAGTGAAGGACTAGTGACAGCGTTGCCGTGTGTTCCACAGCCTTTAGTCGAGAATAAGTCCCTTCCTCTGGCCCGTCCAACGTCCTTCTCCATCGGCCATGGCTTCAAGAGCAAACTCTACACGAATGTCTTAATAAAATGCCCACCAACTTTGCCCTTAACAACCAGTCAACGTCCAGATCTGCGAGGCGGTAGGTCGTGTGAACTGCTCTCCTCTTTCGTACAGGAACAACAACAACACCCAAAAGGAAAACAAAGTTCTCTCTCACGTATTTGGCTGTTTTTTTCTTGTTGGGGTGTGCCGACCTTGAAGGGGAAAGAAGGAAAACATGAACACTGTCCGTGTTCCGATGCTCAAAGGAAAATCGTCGAATCGTGTCAGCAGCAGCAGCCGTTCTCCGTTCCAGCAGCACCAAGCCACAATCAATTAATTCTCATCATCCAGCCACTACAGCAGCAGCAGCAGCCGCCACCCAAATTTATTCGAGTAGGACGCCGACCCGGATCCTCTCCTAATTCCATCTCCCACCCCCCATAGCTCTCCCGCGCCTTGTTAACAGGAGAATAAGACAAAAGAACGAAAAGAGATTGATTGTGTGCTGTTGATTAGATTCCCCCCCCCCTTGAAAAAAGTGTCGTCAGAGTCTCGCGTGCAACTCTAACGGTCATTGTCGTGCGGGCGGCTCCTATCCGGTCCCTACACGATAATCATGTCCAGCAAAGGCTCGGCATCACTTGTGAGGAACGACCACTTGACGGGACAACAACAACAAGAGGCCAGCGTGACGATGCAACAGCAGCAGCCCAACAAAGGCAAAGTGCGCCCGTCCAGTCGACAACAACTGGACGTGACGACGCTCATCAAACGCAACAAGGAGCGACGATGCCATCATTACGTCACCTGGCCGTTGTTGTTGGCCGTCGCGGCGGCCTGCGTCGCCCTGGTGACTTGCCACTTGTGGTTCACGTGGCATCTGCAACGCAAGGTCGAGGCCCTGCAGTCGCGCGTCCAATCGCTGGCCAGCACCCGAGACTTGGACGAGTTGCGTGCCCAGTTGCGCAATCTTCACGACAATCTTCTCTACGACGACAACGACGCTGGCGCCCAATTCAATAAAGACTCGATGCTCGAGCAACACGTTTTCAACGGTGAAAATAATCAGGTAAGAGAAACTACAACTTTGCGTGTTTGAATTTAGCGGTTGTTGTTTTCTTTTTGGTAAATTCTTTGGACAATTGACACGGTAGATGTGATTTGTTGCTAGACATAACAGCAGTGTAGTAGTCTCTCTCTATCGCGATCGAAAACTAATTCAATTTGACCATAAGAAGACAGCACAGTGACTGGGAATGAGGTTTGACGACAGTTGGGAATAAACACGCAAAGCATTAGGCACCACCACCACCATGGAAACTGATCAGAGTATGGCGCCTTGTTCGATTGATCCCGACACATTCTTTTTCTGATTATTATTTATCCTATCCATTTTTCACCTTTTCCAAATCGAAATGAAATGTGACCTACTCTCACAGGTCGGACAGGTGAATTTTCTGTCGGGTCTACACTAAAATCTGTTGAGGGGAAAAAAAAACATTTGAACGTCAAGCGTGTGTGTGTGTGATCCTGCTGCCCATTTCTGCCTGGGCATTGATTTAACTGTCGCCAGTCGCACCAAATACGGGGTAGGGCCTCTCTCTCTGTTAGTCCGACTCGACATGTTTTCGACACACCCATCCCACGTGCAATTATTCACGTCGTTTATGAAATCGAATCGAGCAGCAGCAATTGTGAGAAATTCTCGGTTAACTGCTATTCTCTCTTTTTTCTTAGTCTCTTTCGAGTCTTTTTGGGCTCAATCCAAAAGTCAAAAGAGAATCTCCTCGCAGCGCCAAATGGTCCCATGCCAATTGATTACATTTGGAGTCCGAGTGCAAAAGCGCAGCGGCGAACCTTTGAAATGCGAGAGTCGAAAAAGAAGAAGAAGTTGGACTGGTGATAAATCAAAACTCGCATAATGAAATCGCAGGCCAAGAAAAGGAGGAGAGATGTAGAAAGCGACTAGCGCCTATATAGTGGCACGACTCTCTCGTCGTCCTAACAAGAGAAGAAAAGGCGTTTGAATTTGACGTGCGCTACATGTGCAACTTCAGAGCCAGTTCACGAGAAATTCTAGGACGCACACATTTGCATTCAATTTTACACACACACATAGGCGGATAGGCCTCGATGAGAAACGGTCCAAGGTTTCGGCCAGAAAAACAAAACAAAACAAGCGACTATCGGATAACACAAGTTTGGCTTAATGAACTGTAAAGAGAAAGTCGAATAGCAATAGACAATGGACCTGCTGATGAAAGACCCCCTTTTCTTTTCTTTTCTAGCTTGTCATAAAGTGTGAATAAATGACAAGCCGTTTTTTCGCGCTTGATACACACAAAAGTGCCTGATAATCAAGTTTGACCCCCAAAGACTTTTAATTTAACAACACACTCACTCATTCTCCCAAATGAAGTAGACAAGACACGAAAAGTAGTCAGCGCGGCACAATCAATCGCGTATTATTGCGCAAACCTACTACCACGTATACGTCCAAGATCTTAATTGAAAAATATCGTTTTGGGCTATGCGCTCAGAGCTTTTCGTCACTTCATCATCAACTTTCTTTTTTCTTCTCATTTGTGTATAACTGTTTTCGCCGTAGATATTTAATTAATTTTTTTTCGATTATCTTTTTTGTTTTCAATTCAAGGAAACGGACCAACCTGGCGAAATCGTCGATTTGAGCCTAGCCGCCGATGGTGACAAGTCGTCGGCCCTCCTGTTGAGTGGCCTGGATGATCAAGAAGAAGAAGAAGAAGAGAAGAAAGACATTCGCGTTTTCTCATCCATCCACACTCCGGCAGAGCGGAATGAAATGCTCGAAGTCGATTGGCAAAGGCGGACGGCCAACAGCAGCAGCAGCAAACGAGTTTCGAAAATGGACGGACAATCCAAGAATCGCAACAAACGCCAAGCCGATCTGAGTTCGCACACTCAGGATGGCGTCCCCATTTTCGATCGCGGCTACGGCGCCACTCCGCCCAACCGCACCGAAGGATTGCGCATTTACCAATCGCTGCTGACAAATAACGGGAGAAACGAACCCGGGCAAAGCAGGTCGGCAGAGTCGGACGCCGCCGTCGTCCAGCAGCAGCAACCGCACCATCGACAAAACAATTTCTGGCGCAACCGGAATAAAGAAAAGCCACGCCATCGTCACCAGAAATCGACGACTCGATCCCCTGCGCTGGTCGACGACGTCGAATTGAGTTCCGTCGCAGCCGAGTTTGAGGCTAACGGCCAAGACTTGCGATCGCCGTCCGATACGACATCTCCTCCAGCGGCAGCCAAGAGCAGCGTGGCTCCCAGCAATGTGGAATTCCGGCACAGCAGGGTCAAAACGTCGTCGGAGAACACGGGGCCGTTATCGGTCGATCAAAAAATTTGGTCCAGGAGCAACGGCATTTTCTCCATCGGAGCCGGACCCTACGCATCTGGCGGTTCGTTGCAAGAGGACCGCATCAGCGCCGCAACTGCACCCGCCATTCTGACCAAAACAGTCACCGCATCCGTCGGATCTTCTTCCAGCCAAGTCAGGCAACAACAACAACCCAACGTCTACAAGGTCAACCAGCCGGCCGTCAATGCTCGTAGTGGCTCATCTTCACAGCAGTCGTCGGACAATGAGGACCAAATTTCACGAGATTCGCCATCGTCCAGCAGCGGAAAAAAGAGAATCAACAAGAAGCAGCTGCGTGATCTCAGCCACACGGCCACCGCCGTTCACTTGGTGGCCGACACCCGCAACTCCACATCGACCAGCTACGAAAATCAAGGTAGTTAAAAACACAAACGACATGAATTTGGCTAGCTAGATACAATTTTAAAAAGAAAAAGAAAGAATGATTTTCGGCCGTTAACATCAATAATGTTGGTAATGATTCGGCCACATTGCGGTTCTTTTTTTCGGTGCTGCATCTCGTTACGTTTTCTTTTTTTGGGGGGGAATGAATTACGTACACGAAATGGGGGGTGGTGTCAGTTAGATGGCCGGCGATTCTCCATCATACTCGGCCATTTTCTCTTATGAATAATAACGAGATGGAGTCGAATCATCAGATCTTGCCATTTAGATTAATTGAAGAAAATAAGGTTACCAACAAAAAAAGAAAAGATTATTCAAATCGCATTGGCGTATCCAACTGTATTGGATGAGTAATCGTCATCCTCGGTCGGAGGAATTGATCCAGGAACTCTAACGCCGCGATAGCCTTGGGTTTCGCCAAAGATGTGCGCCAAAAAATTCAGTTTGACCTTGCCATTCCCCGAAAAAAAAAGAGCTTTTATGATACACGGATGGAGAAGAAAAGGAGTGGGGATGCAGCAGCAGCATCATCTGTTTTGATTAGTTTTTAGATAGTCACGTTGGAACAATAAACAGTTAATATGCAGGCGCCCCTTTTGCGTCTCTTGCCCAACAAAAATCGAAAAGAAGAAGAAAACGAGATTCACGCTGGCACGAGACGCACGGGCCAAGCGGCGCCTTCGACGGGAAATGAAAGACATTTCGCCGCGCTGACCCACTTTGGTCGTCAAGGAAATGTAATGAGACATTGATAACGGTTTTCGGGGTTTTTCCTTCTTCTTCTTTTGTACAACGAGAACCTTTTGTTATTGTTGTGAATCAAACACGTTCCCGATTGTAATCTCCAATGAAGAGGTGCCAGTGAGGCGGCAGGTCTCTCTCTAGCTCATAAAAATATCTACCTGGACTTTTGCTTCAAGTGTTTCAAGTTCAAATAGTTTTCAAATTCGATTTAGACAAGATTGTGAGGTAGAACAAAAACAGGCCTGATCTACAGTCGTTCTAGACATTATGAGCTATTAAATTAACTCTTAACTGATTCAACAAAAACGGTAAGGGAAAAAAACAGCCAAAAAAGAAGAATGAGATGGACATTTTGTCCTACCTTTTAGCCTGGAATATCCGGCCAACATCCATCCATAAAGTGATTCATCCATCTGCTGAAAAAGGGTAGGAAAAAAGGGTGTCCTTTGTGAATACACCCACATTCACATGGGCATACACAAGGACATTTTAAGAAAGGGAAAGAAGGGAGACGTAACTCGACCGGCAGTTTCTGCAATCAAACGGGCTGCTGTTTACCTAAATGAAAATTAAAACAAGAGTTACGAAAAATATTCACAAGTAATGAAAAGTAGTAAACGAGACAGTGGGTAAACCCTAATTGTTATGAAAAGGAAAGTTTCTTTGTAAAATGCAAGTCATGCATCACTAGAACATCTGGCAGGTCACAGGTTAAAAAAAAGTAACGAAAATTCTCATTACCCAAGTGATGATGATTCTGAGAATCCGCCAGCACAAAGCAAAACTTGCAGAACTTGTGGTTATGTAGATCACGTGGTTATGATGGCTGGTTGAGGCTGCTCAAATCTGCACGAAGGGAAAAAGTTACAAATTGCAATAACAAACTTCCATGTTTCGACAGGGGGTTTACATCATGAATGTAGTTAAACGCAGTAGAATGCTAGTCAGGAACACAAATTTGAAACAGGTTTAATTTCAACTATTCTATTTAAGCTTCCATCATGGAATCTATTACACCATGATTCCATATTCATTTTAAGTTTTATTTACCCGCCAAAACAGCATGGAGTAGGTGTGTACTTAGCGACTTCATCTAGAAACACGACCAGAGTTGACACGCGACGACCATATTTTTCTAATTTTGTTTGTTTGATAATTCTTCGTGCAGCAGTTTCCGTAAAAGTAATCTGTTTTCTTTGTAATCTCAAACTTGGTTTTCTGAAACTTGTTGAGCAAAACGCATGGCACAATGAAAGAAAGAAAAAGCAGACGACACTATCTTCTGATTAGTCAATCATTTGCATATTAGATATCGATAGGAAAAATGTTAAACAATCGATCCTAAATTCAAACCGTTCAAAAACGTTCAAAACGGTTTTTTATTTTATTCATTTATGTCGTAGTTTTAAACGAATTTCTATTATTTTTTTTCCAGTAGAAATAGCCTCCAGGAATGAACTTGGACTTCACACGTCATGGAAAATAGCTCCGAGCAACTGGGACTCCCCGCTCAAAACAACACCTCTAGTAAAAATTGACGGCGCTATACTTACTGTCAAACAGAGCGGACTGTACTTTATCTACGCCCAGGTAAATAGCCCACCACCATTTCGGTACATACATAATCATTTCGACAAGCCTCGAGGCAACAAACTTTTCTATTTACGTCGGAAAACAATCTTTATTATTACTCACATTTTAACGGTTGGCTTTTTCCATTACCGCCTTATTTCAATTTTTCCGGATTTGGCCATGCGTAAACAAAAGCTGTTAAAGGAGAAGAATTTATTAGAACGAAGAAATAATAGCTAGTTACAAAACGGAAAATTTGCACTAATAAAAAAATGGGTGGAGATGTGAGAAAATTGAAATATACCTTGTACATGATTTTCTCCCATTCCAAAACAGGTCCATTATCTAGACGAACATTCCACAAACGCTTACGAAGTCTTCATCAATACGGAGCCATTCCTACGTTGCATTACGTCAGCCTTTTCTGAAACGTCGTTCCCCAAAGCCAACACCTGCTACACGGCGGCCGCCACCCAATTGAGAGAAGGCGACAAACTTTTCCTGCGAGATATTGAACCACTTCGCTACTCGGTCCTGCAACCCAGCAAGACTTTTTTCGGGCTCATTCGAATGGCTCCTATTGCTGATTTTTCATAAAAAAAAGAGACAAGTAAGAATTAAGTAGAAAAAAAACACAATTATGATATTCCAGTGTTGTTTAATTTTATTGTCACCGCACTATTACCGGGGGGTTGAATTTTTCAAATTTTAAAACAAATCAATTTGGTAATAATCCACATTTCATTGTTATTAAATTAGCCTTCGCATAGAAGAAGAAGTTGAAAAAACATTTTGTGGTGGGCCTTTATACACGTCTTGGTCTTCCTGATTATATAGAGAACAGAGTACTGCAGCTGCTTGAATGCATCTACCTTTTACAGTAATCTTCACTATTATTTAAATTTGAAGACTTTGGAAATTTTTGGCAATTCACACACAATATCTAAAAAAAAATGGTACGACTCTATATAGCGTGATTTATATTACCATTCACATTTCCGGATCAAACAAGCTTATTATATCACAAATAAGTAGTTTAGTAATGGAGAAATTAGAACCATATAATTTTGTTTTCCCCCTCTCTTTCGGTTAAATTACTACCGTTAATTGCATAATTTCGATTCCTATACCGTTTTATTATTTTCATATTCATTACCTGTATATTATTTGTGCCTTTTATATTACTTTCTGTAATACATCTTCCTGATTTATTTCGCCTTGGTAACTGCTGGAAATAATTTGTAATGACTTATCTAAGACGACATTAAACTGTTACTAATAACTTACGTAACATTTATGGGATGACAAATTCCAAATGGGATTCAAAGAGCAGCCAGTCTGATTTCCCAATTGACTTTTCACACCACCAACAAGGCTGGCCACAACGGATGTAACAATTCAAAACGACAATTCGTCACGACCCAAAAAAGAATTTCTCTTGAATGGATGAGGGATTGGTCCTTTGAAAAGAGTTTCAGCTTTCATTATCAATAATAATTGAACAGTTAAGACTTTTTAACAAATATCGGCAGACAAAATTGGTTTAGACAATAGATTTTATCTCACCAAAACAGAAACAATTATAATCCGTATTTCTTATACGTGTAACAATGTAAAAAAAAACTTAGTTCACGTGGCATTGCAAAAGTATTTTAAAGGCAGCCAGTTAAAAATTCCCACAAAAATGTGTTTGAGCATGAATTAAATTAAACTCACAAATAAGTAGCTTCTTGACTGTGGAAGATAAACAAATCACATACATAAAAGTTTCAACATTCTTCGACTTGATTGTCGTCCTGTTTGTTGAGAACGCTCAGTGCGTATTTGGCAGCAGCACTTTTAGCTGTTTTCGAATTACCGCCAGCGCCCTTAAACACACGCGTCCCTTGGATTTCTATTGCCACGCACAATCTCCCATCGGCAAGACTTTCAGATTTCCTGCAATCAAGATGAATTTCCTAATGCTCAATTTTCTGCTAGTTTAAGTATCAAGTTACCTGAATTTGAGGGCGTTAGGGTAGCGCTCATGAAGTACTCGCAGGGCAGAAATGGGAATTTTCTCATTAAATTTTTCTGGAAGCAATTAAATAGAAATCATTAGGCTATTCAGAAAAATTTCAAACAATTACAACTTACCCAATGCGTCGTGTAAAAAGGGCAGGTAAGATTTCCAAACTGCATCGAGCGACATGCCCGAATCGACAAATATGGCACCTGCCACTGACTCGAAAATGTCGCCCAACACTTTAGGAACGTCAATATTGCTGGCCAGGGATTGGTCTGGCTCACTGGTTTCTTCAAGAACAAAATACTAACAACCAAATTCAATTAAAAAAAGTCGATAATAATCAAATCAAAAGCTCCGCCGTACTCACATTATGCATCAGCAAATGTCCATTTTCTTCTTGTGATCGAACGAATCGATCCAGAATCACGTTGAGAGACAAGGAAAGATGCTTCAAGTAGAGGTGGAAACGGTTCTTGACCGCCATGACAGCAAAGGTCTCGTTGTTTACCATGGCCGAACGAAGATCCGTTAGAATGGCCGGGGTGTACTGACAAGGATTGTCATAGTAATACCTCGTAACGAGATAATCTGCGAATCAAAACGATTAAAATGATTCTTTTGTGAAAAGTGTAACAATTCGAGTACCTAGCACAGCATCACCGAGGAATTCCAGTCTCTGGTAACAATTGGTGATTCGATTGGGAATGTAGGAGGCGTGTGTAAGCGCTTCAATGAGCAAAGCTTTGTTCTTGAAAGTATAGCGGAGACGTTTTTCAAATGATTCTAATCCGGCAAAGAGCTGCGATAGAGCCTCCTCTTGATCTTTGAGTTGAGTATCGTTTAAAGTGGATGATGCAAACGTTGACGGGAGTATCGGAAATCCATTCATTTCGTTGAAGGTGGCGATCTCGAGTCGAGGAACAGTTTTCAATCCCATCCAGTCCATGAGTTTGATGGCACCCTTGATTCCAGTAGTGGTCAGATAAACACCAATCAAAGCTTCCATGCAATCTGCCACATTCTTCATCAGGACATATTGCTGGACATGAGCATTGATGTCAGTGTCAGGATCAGTCGGCGTTTTGAATCCAGGAGGGAGGAAATTTGCCATTAGTTCGAATCTTTGAGCGACGGTGAATTCCCCAATGTCCTTTTTGGCGCCCAACTTGAAAAGATGTTTGTTGTTGATCTGGCGCATCCGCATGAGACTGAGTCTGCCTTCGTCGCAGCGGTCACTACCCGTTTCTCCGTACACATAAATGGATATGACCAACTTTAAAATGGAGTCGCCAATCGTTTCCGAACGTTCCATGTCGAATCCTTCGTGCGTCTTGGCAAGGGTGAGGGCTTCTAATATCATTCCGGGTGAAGGGCCAAATTTGGAGAGCATTCCAGAGTTTCCGGAATCGAATTTCAGATTAAAAGTTTCCGGTGGACAAGTTGGTAGGTCATCCGACGTATTCCCATTAGCCAAATCAGTCCATTTGTTCCTTTGCTCGTCAATTGAATCTGGAAATTCTTTGAATGCGGAATAGCTGCCAGGATTGGGCAAATTCAACTCACTTGGTTTCTTCGGTGAGGATGTAGCGATGAATGTTTCGGCCGGGGTTTGTTCGATGGAAGACTGGTTTGGACTGAGATCTTTTTCCGATTCATCATAATCAAAACTCCACATCATATTGACGTCGAGATCCAAATAATCCATGAAGGTGGAAGGTTTCAAAGTGCTGGCCAAAAGTGTGGGGTCTGCGACACAGCGGCTTTCAGCACGAGACTTTTGGGGTCGAAGTCGCAAAGGGCACCAAACGGAAGAAACGTTGACGGATCCGGGTAAGAATTCAATTCCAATGTTGGCTTCCTTGTAGACAAGGACACGGAGTTCTTCAGCCACCAGCATGCGATCAAGACGGTGGAGAATGCAAGGGAGCCAGACCACCTGTTTCCAAATCGATCCGGCCAGCGGATGAACATGACACAACTCGGCCACTAGATGCATTGGCGTTTCTTCTCTTGTTGAAGCAGCTCTGTTGAAAATTCAAATGTTTTATTTTAGTTAACCATAAACTGGCCACGATAATATTTATTAGTACCTGTTGACGAGGAAATTTTTGCCAGATATCTCACGACTGACTTGAAGAAGCTGCTGCTGCTGATTAGTCAACGTGAGTTTGTACTTGAGCTGGAAATAAGATGCGTACGTTTTAAACTCGTTGTTGGGAAACGGAGTGAGGGGTGTCAAATCTGAAACACGGTCCACGTAAAAAGCGTTCAGAGTGCCCAGCGGTTTATAAGACGGGACGATAACCGAATCGATGAGCCGGCTTGAATCAAAGATAAAATGATCTCCAGTGTAGGGCGGTTTCTCCCAATTAATTGCTGGGGCGTTGATCATATTTTCAACGAGGGCAAAGTCGATCTTGTCGTTTGCCGTTTGCAGAGGGACCACCAGGTACTGCAAGTCAGAGGCCAGCACGTCAAACTCGAGCTGTCGCTTCCACAAAAAGAGAACATCCTGGAACACGAATTGATGAAATCGTTCCAGTTTTCCCATCTGGCTCTGGTCAAGGATGACTGAATCAGCTCCGCACAAGTTGACTTGAAATTCACCGGCTCGGGTTATCACAGGAAATGGGCAAATGGCAGGTATGACTTTGGACGTCAAAATGGCCAGTTTCGTGTCGACGGCGAATGGGAAATACAGTTTGGTAATATCTAGGCAAGGCTTGATCAACGTAAAGTCAATCGCATAGACGAAACACGGTTGTCCAGGAAGAGGGCGGCAATTGGAAAAACAGCCAGGCAGACGTCGATTGTAAACAGCGATGTTTTCCTTATTGAGTTGAGGAGCTGCCGAATTCTCTTCATCTTCAGTTGACGATTCGTCATCGATCACATTCAGTCGTGGCACTGGGAAAAGGTGATTGTCGTCGAGCTCTTTCAGTTCGTGGAGTTTGATGGATGCTTTTAAAGCAACTGCTCGTTTGGCTAGACGTTTTGTGGGCATAACATCTCCAATGACCTCATCTCTCAAGGGAGAGTTCAACGGAAGAAATAGATGGCATTGAAATAAATTGTTGATCGATGAATATTTGGAAGCATCAGTCGGTAATTTCTTTAATATGTCCTTGATTTTCTGTAGTTGGATGGGATCAACGTCGCTTTCTGCAACTTTCTTAGTAGTCAGTTGTGGAGCCAAACTAACATCCGGATCAGAAGATAGTTGACCACAGTACCTAAGACAGACAAATCATCAAGTTATTTCTCTTTTATGAGAAGGTGCAAAAATCTGACGAAAGATAAAAGTGGGATTTCATACGAGACTATACCTGTTGATGAGCGATATGCTGCTTGGTAAGGTAATTCGAGGCCCATCTTCTCCAAATGGAACATACGGTGGGATGATTTGACTAAACAAGTTGTCAATAGCATTATCTCGTTCGTCTTCAAAGTTTCCAGTGGATAAAAGCTGCTGCTCAATGCTGTGGAATTGGGCCAAATCTGCCAGGCAGCTTTCCGTCTCACCACGACTCACTAATATGCAATAGAAGGCTTTCTTCGATCTAGCCCGACCTGAAATGTTATGGCACCAAATCTAAAAGTAAACATATGCACTTTGCCTCATAAAACAAAAATTAAATGTACCTTTGGTCTGAACATAATCACAATAAGTTTTGATCCTATCAAATCGAATGATTAAATTGCAATCAGGAATATCAATGCCTTCTTCCTGCAAAATAATTCGTAACACATTTTATAACTCCAATATCAAATAAATTTTGACAAATTTACCAGGACAGAAGTGGCCACTAGCAAGTTGCAGAGACCTTCACGAAAATAATGCATAATTTCGTTTTGTTTCATGTTGAGAATTTGACTTTCTTTCAGGGATGAGTTTCGACCTGCTGCCTTGCCCATCGTAAACAATGGCTTCAGAAATTCTAACGTTGTGTCATGTTTCGTGATATCCTAAATCAAATTGGAAATTAGATTCAAGACAAACAATTCAACAATTAAAAAAATTAAAACCTTTAGGAAGTGATAGAGTACATTAGCCATAGAACGACGCTCGACGAAAACGATAGCACACATCTTGAAGGTCGCACTACCAATATTCGCTAAATTAATTTCAGATCATGATAATCATATAGATAATAACTTACTTTTTAAATTCATCTGAGCTTTGATCAGGACTAAAATTTCGTAATATTTCTAATAAACGAATCACTCTCGGCTGAACAAAGAGCAAAAGTCGGTCCACCGGTGAATACTTGGCGAAATAAGGAGTGCAAACTTCCCTAATGATAAAATTCGGTTAATTACAAACTTGCTTCTAAGCTATATAAACCATATTATATTAACAGCTACCGAACTTCCTGACAGAGAGCAGAAACTCTGTTTAGGTCTGTCAGAAATTGAGCGGTCTTGGCTCGACTCTTGGTACGCTCCAAAATGCGAATGTAGACATGGGCACAATGAAAAGCCCCGTACGGTCCTAAAAAAAGACCCAAAATCAATTAAACTGATGAATAGACAGAAAATGTAAACGCTCAAGAAAAAGGTTGGCCCACCTATTGTGCTCAGAAGATAGTCTATGTCGTTCAGTGCATCAAACAACACATCAATTTTGTCAGGTTGTTTGTTAACATCGGGTCCATCTTTAGAATTGCCTTCGCCGTACTGTTGTTCAAGTTGCTGCATAAGGGAAGACACCATTACAGAAATAATCCGACTTAATTCGTCCGCATCTGGATTCGGATTGGAATTTTTGTCTTCATACTGTAAGATGGTTTCGCACGGTTTGGTGGAAGAGCTTAAAAATAATAAAAAGGGATGTTAGAATTATAATATCACGGATTTTTTTGTGTAAATGTTAAAATACCGGGCGACAGTTTCTACGTCAGAGGGAATCCTGACTACGCATCCCATTGTTTCGGAGAGTTGCTGGATTAGATCAGGCACCTTCTCAGGTTTGCATCTCATCCTAAACAGAGCTGCAGTCAATCCCAGAATTTTGGGACGCTGGGAAACTATCGACGAAAACGAACATGGTTTATTAGATCGATTGTGTATAGCTAACATTTAATTCAAGATATTCTTACCTTCGCAGTTTTTCAGTTTCGAAAGAACTTGCTTCATCGGTGCATCCTTAACAGCAGCATGACACTCGTCGAAGACCAGTAAATTGAGCTGGTGAGGTGAGAAAAAGGCATGGTTCAAGATGTCCACAAATATTTGAGCAGTCATCACCAGGACATGGTTGGAATCAAATTCAATATTCCACCTAAAACAACAAAAATAAATCAAATGAATAAATTTAAAAACTCAAACGATTGTGCTTAAAAAGTTCGTTGACTAAACGTACCTGTCTTTTTCCCAGATGTCAACTCCCATACTCCCGTAAAATTCTTTAACTTTCAAATAGGTGTGGCGTCCTAAATGGGAAATCCGTACAGTAAGAGGATACGAACAATCAATATCTATACTAGGACGTACGCAAGTAGGCGGCCTGTTGAATAGCCAACACAACGGTGGGTACAAGGAAAACTGTCCTTTTCCCTCCTGAATCCAACGGTTTTGTGACTTCATGAGATTTTTCCTTGATCAGAAGGGCTGCAATGAATGTCTTTCCTGAACCAGTTGGTAGGTAAACAATTATGTTTTCATCCAACGCTGCTTGGAACAGTTCAATCTGTGAAATTCGATACAAGCTATTTTGTTATGCTCCAAATAAACATATTGTAACATCATTACCTGATAATCCCTTGGAGTGAACTCAGTATCAACATTACATGATTTGCTTGGAGATTCCATGATTGGGTTTTCTGCAAAGAAATAAAAGTTTAAATTAGCCCTGAAGAATTTCGTTGGCTGATTTAACATGTAATTCTTAATGTATAGGTGACAACACAAGCAGAATATTAAGCTTAAAGTAGTTATCAATAATAAAAAATGATGTGAAACGTAGGATATTAAAACGAAAGAAGAAGATCACTGCTTAGTGCATTACCGTGGTATAAGAACTTGTCATACCGCCTTTGATACCCAATAACAGTAATAGAAATATCCTAAATGAACAAGTTGAGAAAAATATCAGAATTGCAATTTTCAAATGCCTTAACATTCCATTCCTAGTTTCCTACTAACAATATTTCAAGGAATCCAATTAGTCAAGGGCCATCATTCTTTCCAGTTTCTCAACAACCATCAAGTACAGTTAAGTTAGAAAAATGGTCACGAATATGAATCAATAAGTGCCCGTGCCAGTTAGTTAAACTTCTTTTGTTCACTGCATATGCTTGACTGCACTGCTTGTTAACAAACTAAACACTAACTACACTACACTCTACAGAAATGATTGCAGAATTACACCCATCCCCTTATTTTAAAAAGGAAAATATTGGGAATTGGCCGCCATCTAGCGGAAGATAAATAGATAACTAAGATAAATACTGGTCTTGAGACTCTTCACTCGTCTGACTTTTGATGTTTTTTAAGAAAGAAAACAACTTTAAACTAATAGAAACATTATAACTTCGAACATCTTATCAGTTTGGGTTTTTCCTTCTAGATCGTCCTAGATATTGCGAAGCCAACAGACAGCTCTACAAACTAAAACCCGGTGCCCACGACTATCCACAAATCGTACCCATTATTCCCAATACGTAAAAACCAGCCAAAACCAATAAAAAACTATCGTCAAATCAGTAAATCACCAACCGATATGAGACCTATTTACTACATTCACATCCTTCTATAAATACAGCGATATCGCATGGTATAAAGACAGAACGCAATCCGAGAACTATCGAATTTATAAAGTGCATTTTGGAAAAAATGGCATTTCGTCCTCACGTTCACGTTTTATTGTTTTTGGGCTATTTGGCGATACTCTCGAACTGCGCTGTATCTTCTCCAGAGGAACAATTTCTACAGCAGCTAATGAAAAATTATGTAATTTCTCTGTTCTTTTAAACTATTTTTGATCTGAACATGTTATTTGTTTCATTGCTTTGATGTTAGGTTGACATCAAAGGAGTTGTTGAAAAATTGGAGTCAAAAGTGATTCAACTTGAGGACAAAGTTATTGGACTGGAAGTTCAACTTAAAGAAAATGTAAATTTAATAATTTCTCTCAAAATCATGGTACTTTCACGTTTCTGAATCAATGTTTTGATTTTTTTCAGAATGAAATAAAAGAAGCGTTGCAATCAGACGTGAATCAACTAAAGGCCAAACTCAATCAGCAAGAATATTTCGAAACTTCACTGCAAAATAACCGCCCGTCGCCAACTGCTGGAAAACCTGGAAAGAGCAGTACTCCAAGAACATGTCTAGAACTTCGTTCAACTAACCCCGTTCTGTCATCCGGAATACATTGGATCGATCCGGACGGCGATGGAGGAGACAGTCCTATCACCGTCTACTGCAATATGACAACAGGTGTAACATAACTGCATTTTTAAAATGAAAAGAAAATGTCGCTAAATTCTAATTTAGGATCGACTGCCATTCTGCACGACAGCGAATCACCTATGGATGTCGGACATTGCGCTGATCCTGGATGCTATTCAAGAGTCATCAAATATAACGCGACCTATGGACAAATGAAAGCTTTAGCAGATTTATCGGCGAGATGTCAACAGTCCATCAAAGTTGGTTTGGGTTTTTTAAATGTCTAAAATAGATGAAATTTAATTAATTAATTTGCCATTATTATCACAGTACGATTGTTTTTACGCTCCACTCGAGCTTAATAATGTCGCCTATGGCTGGTGGAACGACAGGGATGGAAATGCGCAATATTTCTGGGCCGGAAATAACGACGCTGGAATTCACACCTGTCAGTGCGGAATCAGCGGAAATTGCGTCGACGCCTACGCCAAATGCAACTGCGATGCGATCGCTTCAGCGCAGTTAGTTGATGATGGTAGACAATTGTCCTGTTTATTTGTTTACTTTTTGTTAGTTAAATTTAAAGACCATTCTCCACCAGCAATAATTTTTAGCGTCATAAATATTCCACGTTTCTCTTTTTATAGCTACTTCTTTCGTTATACGAAAACGATTGATTCTTTCATTTGCCATTTGTTTAGGTGTCATTACCAATAAGGAACTTCTTCCCATCACTCGTTTGAACTTTGGTCGGACTCAACTGGAAACTTCATCCGGTGTCCATACGCTTGGCAACTTGGAATGCTCAGGGAGTGTGGCTGCCGTTATGGGAATTCCGACGTCATGTAAAGATTTGTGGCTTCTTGGCTACTACCTGAGCGGGTTGTATTCCATCAAGGGGGCTGCAATGATAGAAACCGTTTATTGCGATTTTAATAAACTCGTCGAGGAAGAAGGTGCTGTTTTCAATGCTATATTTTAATTTAAAAAACAGAGTTAAATTTATTACCAATCTATCTTCTGCAGGTTTTCAAAAATGGATAGGATATTCTGACATTAAATCTTTCCCAGCACACTTCTATGTCCAAAAGACGGTTTCCCTCTGTACACCTAATACTCCCATTCCGTTCGAGGTAGAAAGACTCAACGTCGGAAATGCCATGAATATAATAACTGGAAAATTCACGGCTCCTGTCAAGGGAACTTATTACTTCGCATTTACTGCACTGGCACATTTTCCGCAATCTTCTGCAACCCGATTGTATTTAGACATTTTGCTATATTTAAATGGCAATCGAATTGGAAGGGCGCAGGTTGATGAATCCAACACCGTTAATGGTCAATATTCCCCGTTGATTCTCCACTCGTCGCTGAAATTGAACATGGGAGACCAAGTCTGGATGCAAATATCTGAGGCTGATGGCATATCAAGTGAAGTGTGTCTGATGGACGACGCTTCCAAATCCACTCATTTCACTGGATGGTTAGTAGAAGAGGAAATTGTTGCGTCACTTTAAATTTTCTGCATCGAAGAAAACTTGTAATAGCAAAAAATTAATTTGGGTTGTTTAAATGTAATAGTAATACATAGAGTAGAATGCATAACACATTTGGGATTCCCCATTATCTGATTTAGATAACAAATGGTATACGTTTAGAAAGCCCATTGCGGTACGGTTATTTGACTGTGTCAACTTTTGTGAACATTATTTTTCACGATTGATATCTTATAACGAGTGAAAAGTCCACTTAAAAAACTAGCGCCTTATTCAGATTGCTCGGTTAGAATTGCACACCTGACCCGATAATCTCGTAGCTTACCACTCATATACTAAATAATTTTACGACCCGGAATTTTAAAAAAGAAACAGTTACCAGGTCTGTAGTAGTTGATCTTGTTCCAGTGCGATCGATCGAATTCGGAAGGCTGCAAACGATTTGAATTTCACCGCCCAGTGATCCGCAGATGATCGAATCACCTAGAACATCGACAAATTTTTCATTAGGAATTGTGCGAAACTTAGATAAAAGCAAACAAATTTACCTGTGCTATTCAAGATAACAAGACGGAATGGGTCTCCCATGTCGACGTCGTTGTTGCAAATTTCAGTTGCGTTAGAGTTGTTGATTGGACATACGTAAACGGCATCTTCTAAGGCCAACACGAAATTGGCCGATGGCGATTCCATTCCTACTAACAATATTTGTTCAAAGAATCCAATTTAGTCAAGGGCCATCATTCATTACAGAGTTTCTCAACAACCATCAAGCACAGTTTAGTTTGAAATATGGTCACGAATATGATCAAGTGCCCGTACCAGTTAATTAAGCGTCTTTTGCTTGACTGCACTGCTTATTAACAGACTAAACACAAAACACTAACTACACTCTCTACAGAAAGGATTGCAGAATCACCCCCTTATTTTAAAAAGAAAATATTGGGAATTGGCTGCCATCTAGCGGAAGATAAATAAATAAATACTGGGCAGCAGACGTCCTACTAATCCGTGGAAAAAGAAAGCAGATGCCGAAGACCGAAGACGCCTACGTACGAGTTTTTAATATGCAAATCTTATTCCACACACTCATTCTTTCTGAGGACTTTTTGGAGAATTTCCATTGCTTTGGTTGCCAATATCCGTTGCCGATGTAGAAGGGAACCATCGTGTCCACCTAACGCATCCGGAACGAGTCGCTCCGCATATTCATCAGTTTAACTATTACCTACTTCGACTCTTCTTGCCTAGTAAACTTGAATAAATTATTTTGTTTAATCACTACCTCAGTGTTTTTTTTTTTTTTAATTTACAATAAAACATCTTTTTAAAAATGACCCAATCAGGACCCAATCAAACTATTGAAATTCATTAAAATATTTTTGGGGAATTGAAAATCTATGACTAGCGGATAACGATAAATGCATCCAATTGACTACGACCAGTCTGGAACCCCGCCTCATTGTTTGCATTTGAACGAGGGGCGGATTTGTTTGTTGCGTTCCAGTGCCATAAACACAGTTGGCCATCACTGCACAAGGTGTGCAATTGACTATTGACGGAAGCAACCATGCTAATGATGCCTTGTTTGTGATCTAATAATATTTCAGAGAAAGAAAGAAGACTCAATTTAGATTAGAAATATCAAAGTAGATTAGGTAATTATCATCTTACAGCTTATTTATTGGATGGGATTCAATTTGTTAGAAGTAAATTCCCAGAGCTGAACGGTGCTTTCTTCACCATGAATCTGTCACGAAAAAAAGTTAATCAGTGTCTTGGCTTTTTAATTTGATTGCTTTAGAAAGTCACCCCACATGTCTCGTAGCATCTGCTCTTGAAAAATCATTATGTGAAGTGGCAACTTGTTCCAGCTCGACGTTGAATTGGATCCCCAAAACTCCTGATGTGCATTCAAAGTCGTCAATCAAGCCACCCGTCGTTGCATCTGTTAAATAATTTCAAGCGTCAGTCGACCCAAAAATCAAATAAAAGAAATAAAAAAAGCAGCACAATTAAATAACCATACTGTGAAGGCGGATGCTCGACTCTGGATAACTTGTGCTGGTAAAAAGAACATTGGGTTTCCAGGGACACCAGTTCATGACCTACAATATAAATATATTAACAAACACTTCAAATATTGATTCCAAATATATATAGTTACTCTGACGGGATTTTCGTCTCCGGGGGTTTCTGAAAATATTAATTACCGTTAATTGAGGAGTTGGAGAGGCTATAAGCGGCGAGATTCTGATGCAATGATAAAGTGGGTTTAGTGGACCCACCCGTTTGGCGGAGGTCGTAAACCCCGAACCCTTCAGTTGAGGCGGCACTAAAAAAGGAGAGAATCAGAATTTAAAAAAAAATTTCTCGAAGATTAGCCCATCAAAAAAAAAAAAGAAATAAGTTACCAGGTAAGTAGATGATCTTGTCCCATTGCGATGAAATATATTCCCGACTCTGACGACATGCGCCATTCGATGTGACAGAGTCGGGAGTGTTGAGATCGTAGTTTTGCATTTCACCACCCATAGATCCTCTGATGATGGAATCACCTGGAACATCGAAAAAATTTGCATTAGAAATTGTGAGAAACTTGGATAAAAACATATTTACCTGTGCTATTCCAGATAACATGACGGAATGGGTCTCCGGGGTCTCCCATGTCGAAGTCGTTGTTCCAAATCTCAATTTTCTTGTAGTCCTCGTTGACTCGATAATAAAAGTTCCAATAAAACTCCATCTCTTAAGGCCACCAGGAAATCGTCTGATGGAGCCCAGTGAATGCTCTGGTTACCTGTTTGATTGCAACATCCAATAAATTTAAAAGGTAATAAATTAAATCAACTTAAAAATAAAACCCAATTAAAAGAAAAAGGTAACAGTATTCAACAGACAAATTTACCATGTTCTCTAAAAGGTTGCAGGACTGGCATCACTCGATGGGGTGAAGTGGGGATTTTAAATTTGGATTTAAATAGGAGTCGTACCACAAGCAGAAGAGGCCATAGGTTTTGCTTTCACAACTTTATTGCCAAACTTGAGAATTGGCGTGCTTTGTCAGGGGCTGTCCTGTTGCTCAGAGTAGTAATGACATCCGGCACGATGTGACATGGGCGACAAAAGATGCTGAGCCAACTGCATATTTGTTTCTGAACGACATGCAATCAACCTGCATCACGTCAAAGACCCCAACATAAAAACACAAAAGAAGAAGCAAATTACTTTAGATCGACCTTGCGTTTGGTTCTGCTAACACAAATTGAAATCAACTAACGAACCTGTTTAGAATGTTACTGGGGAGATGAAGGACTACTGCGATGTTCCAGGTGATTCCATCATCAGCGGATCCATGGATGGGGAAATTAAAATCCACGATCTCAACACTCCCGACTCTGTCACACCAAATGGCGCATGTCGTCAGAGTCGGGAATATGTTCCATCGCACTGGGACAAGATCAGCTACTCACCTGGGTACCTTGTTGGCGGGCGAACAGAAACGATGGCACCCGAGGTGAATTACGATCGACACTTCGAATGTTTTGACTCGACAAATGAGGCGGTGCCGTCGTCTCACCGTCTACAAAATTTGACAAGTTGTGAGACGACGAAATATTTCATGCCGACCTTCCGTGGCGTGACAGGCATTTTTCAAAACAATCAATGATACCTTTTGTAGAAGCACTGGAAGTAACCGACACGTTGAGATTTTGTTGGCTCCCGGATGTCAGACGCGTGGCAGACATGGCTGTACCGATGACTGTAGATAAAATGAGCAAAAAATAAAACAATAAAACGACCGTTTGGCATGAGCCATCAACTGCTTCTGTGTTTTTCTGTCTGCTTCTGTCAATGAAGAAAACAAAAAAAAAAAACAAGTGATAATCGATTATTCATTTGTTTTACTTTAGCAATGGCCTATCTATTATAAATCTAAATATAATACATTTGAGTTAAATAGCATGTTTTTTTTTTTCGGGACAAATTTAAGGGCTGGAAGAAAATCTAACTGTATTATTTTATTTATTCGATTGAGTCAATCTGCAAGTTTGTACATCGTGAACCTGTGCATAGCAACACGCTGAACAGTCTAGATAATCCCGCCAAAAAACAGCTACACTTTCCGGGTCCCCGCCTCTATGAAAAAATACCTTGCTATCTTTTTACTTTTTATATAAAATCGCCAAGTGACCTTACAATAAAAAACTGCTTTACATACTAAGATTAAAAGAGAGAAAAGGCAGAATTTATTGAAAGTAATCCTTTTGAGGGAGGAGTCAGAAAGTTTTGTGGCGGGAAGGAGGGGGAAAAATCGATCAAATTTATTAAAATTGCTTCTGATATAAATGGCACTTGATCCTCACATGTATGTTTTATTATTTAGAAATTATTGCTTCTTGTAATTCGCTTAAAATGAATAAATTATGTCAAGCCCACCAGAGTTATGATGTTGTTAAGATTTCCCGCCAGCATGATTTCGGCGCCAATGGTCAAGAAAATGAACCACGTGTTTGCCTCAGGCAGAGTTGTGAGAGCATGGTATTGGTGTATCACTGTATCCGGGGACATTTCGGTCAAAGTGTTTTTCGTCACGAGATAGAGCAGTCGCGAAATTATTTCAGTCCTGCTTCATACAAGTCAAGTTGGCAATTCTGGGTGTCCAACATGAGTAAAATTACTAAAGAATTCTTGTTAAAGAAAATGAAAGAGAAAAAAGAGCCTTGCCCAAGTCATTGGACCGGAACCGATTTCATGAATGCCGCATTAGAGGAGGCCGGCTGTAAGACCCTCCACGAAATGACCTTAGCCGTCTACCGTGCCTGTAAGTTATTTTTTCGATTTTAGTAGTTTGTATGCAATCATTTACATGGAGCATGTTGCACATTTGGAATGCCTGGCATTATTGGGAGTTATCGACACACGTTTTAGAACTTTCCATCGAAATGGGTTTTCCGATGATAAAATGCCTCCCACCACACCACCATTTTTACTCGTTTAGCTGAGGGCATTTTATTTTCTTTATTTTAGTTCAAATAACTTCTTTCCCGGCGTTCAAAATGTTTATAACCTGCTTCTTAGCAAAATTTAAGGCTGAAAAACATCTGCTAAGTTAGAGCTATTTATGAAATTTTTATTGGTATAGCAACAGATATTATGTATGGTAAACCTAATAATGTTTTTGTTTCTATTTGTCTATTTAAAACATTAAGTGACTGAAATCACAGGATCATCTACTGCCCCAATCTCAAGACTCCCAGAAAGTCTAACGCGCTCTCTCTACCCAGTTGATGGAGAACAAAAAGTGGATGATGACGATGATGATGACGATGATGATGACGATGATTATGACTTTGGCCTCCGTAAGTTGTTGAATCCAAGGGTTGTTCGTGGTAACTGGAAAATGCCTCGCCTCCACCCCATTTTCTCGTTCGCCAACTTGTTTCTAGTTGTACTGATAACTAGATCCCCTAATGGCAGAAACATTCCAAGCGGTTATTTTGATAAATTGCGGAATTCTTTTTTGGAAAATGTCCCGTAAGTTCTCACATTACATAATTTTAATAAACCAATAATAAATGTAATTGTTATAACAGGGCCATCAGAAAATTTCTCTACGATTTGAGCGGTCTGCAATACGAAATCCATCTTATTCAGGAATGCGCCGCTGATGAACCGATCTCCAGTCTTGAAAGTGACATGACATCAGACGACAGTTCAGCCGATGACTTTATCGATTTCCCAGCGAGCCATGTCGATCTTCTTTTCATGTATCATTTCATCGGCAACGCGAAAGTAGGCTACATGGTTAATTGCCCTCTGGATCTAAATGGCAGCATGTCGAATTATGTAGGCATCATTTATAAACAATTTTTAATTCGTGATCTTAATCCTAAATGTTAATAATCGTTTATATAGGCTGCTAATCTGAGAAATTTGGAGAGGGGCGGAATTAAACCTGCTGACGTGATTTACATGTCTCATGGACTTGAAATGGATGCTGCTTCGAATGATTCCTTTTACGATGTCGTTCCCAACTTTACCATCTTTTCTGGAGACAAAATGATGGAGAAACTCAAAGAACTTCATTCGCCAGAATCTTCTGGCATTCCGGATAGTCGCAATTCCGTAGTGGATGGATTCCTGTCTGCTGCTGGATACCGTAAGTTGAACTACACTTCGTTATTTAACGTCTGAATTGTTTAAAACATTTATTTTAAAATAGGTGCCAATAAATAGCCCAGATTCGCCTTGAGTTTCGCAACGTGGAAGTACCAGGCAAAACCCTTCAAAAAATAATTTTCAAAATTCATGTTCATAATGTCGGAGAACCAATCCAGAGATCCCGTTTTTCTTCAGTTTTATCTTCTCCAAGTTTACTTAACTGATCTCATTCAGTATTGTACTGCGTGTATGTTTCATAACTATTTCTCATGTAACGCACCACTTTTTTTTTGTATTCTCGTAAGAAAAATACACAACGAAAGGTGCTTCAGTTGCTTGCTGGCATTGCTGTTGGTCGAGCGACTGGAAGAATCTCATTTCAAACTTTCAAACCGCCCAAACGTGTAGTCAACATTTCCGTCTCTAGATGGCGTTTCTTTATTTTGTTTGTTCACATTTTTGCTTTCCATTTACAGACCAGAGATAAGATCAAGTGAGTGTAAATTAGGATACCAGCGAAAACGGGATATTAAAACGTAAAAGAGGAATTCTCGTGTAAATCTCTACTGCTAGAATTCTGTGTATTTCCATTCATCATTTGACGCTCAAAGAGATATGAATTTTAGATCAACTTTTCTTTTATCAAAAAGCCTTGCAAATTGCAACAAATTGCGTCTGTTGTTCTTGCAGTCCTCCAAGGGATTCAGCACTCGTTCTGCCACCACCACCACCAAGCACAAATATGGTTCTTCCAAGACGGTCAACGTCGATATTTTAGGAACGTGGGACAGCCGGACAGAGTTGCCTCTTGAACTCGAGTCTAGCATCAACTATGGGAAACCCATACCTCAAATTCTCATCTCGTCAGTTGGAACACACTCCATTCAAGGCAGGAGGCCTTACAACGAGGACCGCTTTGTTGCAAAAGAGCTCAGACCGAATCTGCTCTACTTTTCTGTCTTTGACGGGCATGGCGGATCAGAGTGTGCAGACTACTGCTACAGTCACATGGAGAATCATTTAACCTTTTGGTTGGACAGATTAAGTGTCAATGATATTGAACATGCAATTGATGCTGCATTCATCGAGTTGAATAACTCATTTTCTCGTTGGTGGGCTTTTCACGGCAAAGGTAAAGTTTGTATTCACCAAGTATTTGTTAAGCTGCTATTGAACTCTGTATTTTGTATTCGTAGCCACCAGTAATGTTCCAGGGACAACGGCTACAGTAGCACTCCTTCACAAGAACATGGATCTTTATCTTGGCCATGTTGTAAGAAGTATAGGCATACATCATTTATTCTTCATTACGTTTAGCAAAATTAAACTTGCATCTTCCCTTATTCTAATTTAAATTGTTATTACAGGGAGATAGCCGAGCTATGCTATGTCGAGGAGGAAAGGCCCGCCGTCTCACAACCGATCATTGTCCATCCCTTCTTACAGAAAAGGTGTAAAAAATTGAACTCAAATTTTTAACATGTTGAACTAAAATTACACGTTATTCTTTTAATTTAGACTCGAATTGAACAATCTCAAGGAAAGGTTGTGGTTGATGATGTTGGCCGAGGAATGGTTAACGGAAGGTTAGTTAACTCAAGTTTTCCGAATTGAACCAAGTAAAATAGCTTTCTATTCGCGTTTTTATTAGATTAGCGATGACGAGAAGCCTGGGAGATCTAGAGCTGAAACCATTTGGCGTGACTGCCGTCCCTGATGTGAGAAAGATTAAGGTATTCTTATTGATTTAACATTCTTTTTCGCTCTATAATATTTATCCCTCTTATGTTATTCAAGATAAAGCACGGGAGAGATGCATTTTTAGTGCTGACTACCGACGGAATCAATTGCGTGATGTCGGATCAGGAAATTTGTGACGTCATCCAGCGAACTGAAGATCCAAATGATGCCGCCCACTGCCTAACTGATGCAGCCTTACATTACTCATCTGAAGACAATGCGACCGCAATCGTTGTGCCCTTGGGCTCCTGGGGTAATTCGAATCAAATTTGTTTCTCTAATATTCCAATTGCTTAATCTCGTTCGTCTGTTTCTTTTCGTTTCAAAAATGACTTTTAGGCAATAACACGACATCAGCTTCCATTTTCTACAGTTTTGGCCGCAGCATGACGGTCAGCAGCCGCTTCAGTTAATTCACTCAATCCGCCCAATATAAAACTCGTGTTTTTATTACGAAAATAAGCCTCCAATCAATACCGTTGGAAGCAGCACGCCTTTACGACCCTTGTGAACCCTGTTGACTTGAAACAGTAAACCCCATCGTCGTGAAATGTGAATACATGAATGTTTCATGCCTGAATGAAACTAATGTACGTATTTTAACCATTTCCCATTTTCTCACTTCCTCGACTAAATAATTTTAAAAAATTTGCTCATCATTTTATTTAATTTAGCGATTGATTTGTTTTTATCCCCCCCGCTGCCCCAAACCATTTATGATGGAAACAACATGTTCAAGTGTGGCTGGCCAGGGGAACGTACGACAGCAGCGGGTGCAATCGGTGAGCATATAGTACTGGTAACTGTTTTAAAAATAGCCAGGGAGGAACACACAGGCCCTGGAATGATAACAAAGTGTATTGTATACATCTCCCCCCCTCCACACACAGCCTTATGTACGCCGACGCACTTGTAAATTATTGCCCTTGTTCCACTTTGGATAAGCATTAGGAGCCCAGGAGCCAAATGGGCTCTTAATAGAATGGCGTGTGTTTTATTTGGCGTCCAGTGGCGGATCTACTTTGCTTTCAACCGTATTATACCTTAGAAGTCGTCGGTCTTAACTCTGTGTGTCACACGACTCTTGCTCTAATCGTGATAGATGATTGTGCTAATGACTGGGTCGTTTGTCAGAACAAAGCGTCAAAGGATAAGCAAATGGTAAAGTCGGAAGAGGGCCGCGCATTTCCTTTCAACCGGGTGGTGGGTGGGTGTGCGTGTGTGCCGGGCAACTTATATGCTCCACCTCCCGTTGGTGCTCGAGTACCGCGCTGTACTTAAACTCTAATGTAGATAGCGACCGGCCAGCATATGCAGAGACACAATGAAAAATAAGGAAATATCTTTGATGGAAAAGTTTTGGGGGGGTCTTTCGGTTGCCACGCCTCGGGTTGTATATGATTGGTTGATTGATTGCATCAGGACTAGACATTTTGTGAATGTGTATAACCAACGAATCGTCGCCCATGTCGCCTAACCGCATCACCCATTAACCATCGATCACTGACGACCCAGCTGCTCCCCTCGCCGTTTCTATGGCTCCGTTTGATTTGTAGATTGTCTTGAAATAATCGACACACCAGAAATTTACATTTGAAAATCAATCCAACTGTCCGTGAACGCGTTTAACAGCGGAGTCTACCTTGGGGGGTCGATTTGTCTCACTTTTTACGAGCGCTGCCGTCGTTTATAGGGTAAATCCCATTTGTTTTGGGTTGGTGTAGGGGCGACAATCCTTGATCTGTTGGCATTGAGTTCCTGTCGAGTCCCGAAACGGCCGACTATTCCTTTCTTTTAGCTTTAAATGTCCAAGTCGTAACGGCTCGACTCGAAACTGAGCCGATTGGAAATAATTCGGTTTGAAATTACACGGCGCCAAATAATAAAAACCCGAAACATTTTAGTGTTTTTGGCCGCATGTGATTTGTATAGGCTTCCATGCCCAGTCATCAAAAGGTCGCCTACAATTAAAATATTTCTATTGCTAGTCAGAAAATCCCATCAAGCAGGAACCGGATTCCCCCCCTTGGCCCGAAAGCTTTGGAAAAAGAATATCCTCAACGTCTAAACACGGGGACCAATGTGTCCATACGTCGGAATGAGCTTCAACTTACACGTATCCGATTGCTGGGGGTGGTCTTTGATTTCATATCCATTGTGCGCTGTGTGAAAAATAAGAAGAAAGACTAGCACGCGTGAGTATTATACCGCCGTGAACGCAAGGAGAGGGAGGACTGGACCCAAAAGCGGAAAAGGAGGACGGACTTGGCTGGGAAGGAGGAGCGACGACTTTTTAGGGGGTATACGTCGTTGTTTTTGGGTTGTTTTTGGGTAGTGTCGGTCCTGTCGTTCAACCAAGACAGAAACAAGGAGCTACTACTAGACATTCGTCTTGTGTAAGACACTTGCGACACACACGCACTACGGTTGGATCCCCTCCAGCAATCGACAGACAACCTGGGCAGTAATATTGTTCCGGCCCGCGTTTGTATTTCCCCAGTTTGACTCGGAGCTTTGGGATAAACCTTAAGGCAAGTATAGTAGAACTTTTTTTCTTTTATAACTAATTCACTTTTGAAAACGAGACAAAGTTTCGTGTCGGGGAAGTCGTAGAAAATGAAGGATTACATTTTCGGGTCCCGTTGGACTACGCACAGTTGTATCTACACGCTTCTTATCGTAGAAATCCTACTCCTGGTATAGCGTGTTTTTATTCCTTTTTTTAACAAGAGAGTTGTCTCATTTAACCGTCTGTTGACTAAAGCCCTTTGGATATAAATTGCGGTTGTGCACTATAAAGAAGAGCTACTAGCGACTTGACTGCGTGTCTGTTTATCTTGGACCAAGTTTCGTCCCAGCTGCCCTTCTCTGCTGTTGCTTATTAGGAAAAACTCGTGCGTCTGATTGGTCGTCTATATGGGTGTTTTTGACTCTATCCAGCAGCCAGCCAGCACATGTGCCCCGGGAGACTGGGCTGCAACCGCCTGATAATTCAATCAGCTCTACTCTACTCTCCGCACAACTTTGGTAGTAGACAGAGTTTATATCGAGACAATATTTACAGACATAGTCAAACTCTATTCTACTACTACTAGCCCCTTGATTTGTTATCAATGTTCCGTTTCCCATCCGTTTTATTTTAAATCCCAACCGTGAAATGTCGTCGGAGGAAACGATCTGTGCGTCTTATCGGCTTTTTCCATCAGATAGTCTTGCTTTTAAATGTTATTCAGCCGCGATGTCGATCGACCAGCTACTATAAAATAACGACATGTTGTTATCTTTTACAGGAGAATTCTTTTTAAACATCAGGAGAAATAATTCCGTGAGCCTGAGGACGCTCCGTTCAAAGATGAGAACGCCATGAATCGTAGCGTTCGACGTGTTTTGCTGCGTTTATTCCTACTGGCCTTACCGTTGGTCGTGCTGACGCTCTTTGCGACGTCGTTGCTATCCAGCAGCAGCAATGCCGATTCGGTTCACAATACCGCTGCTTTGACTTTTGCATCCGTCGAAGGTAAGCGATATCTCTCATTTCAAGAGCCCACCCCTTGAGAACGACTCGAGTTACATCCCTGTCTGGATGGCTGGATGGAATTCTTTTTATTTTATAACTTGTACAACATTCTCTTGGACGTGGGGTTTCTTTTATCTCGACTCGTCTTTCGAGCACGAACGGCACAGACTCGTTGAACCTCCTCCACCGCAGTAGATCGTCTAATAGAGATGCAATTCTATTTGAAGTGGATGGGGGTTCGATCTTCTTCTTCTTCCTTGTTGATGTCCAACTTTTTAAAATTTTTATCCGATCGTTTACAGTTCAGCCGTGCGGGACCCAGCCTGCAGCACCGCCTCACGAGGAATTACAACGACAACTTCAACAGCTGAAGCAAGTCATCAGTCAACTTGAAGATCGACTTCGACTACAAGGTGTGCTCATTTTTGATGATTCCAAACATCTGCCGGTAGTCATCACGTTGCCTTTTTATAAAAATATTTGCAGATGGAATTGCGGCTGCTGCGACTGTGGGTATCGGTGTCGTCAGTGACGACAATCTCCCGTGCTCATCCAGCTACATCCAAAAGCAGGTAGTCTATAGTCATATAACATTTGAATAATTCTTATTATTAACTTCTTTTAATAATTGATAGATTGAGCAGTCGGAGATAGAAAAAGGTAAAAAGTGGCACAACGAATACGAAATTATTCCGCATTCGCTGTTTACGCTACAAGCCTTCTACTCGACGGAAGCCGGAATGGGCAGGAGAGTGGTGGAACGACCCATCGGGTCCCGCCGACAAGATTTACAAGAAGCTGTCAGTTCGGCTCTGTCGGTTTTGAATAATAACAACAACAACAACAAGCGTCGTTACGTTGCCTCCGATTTCGTCGAAGGACTTTATCGGCTCGACCCGATTGAGGGGACCCAGTACGAGTTGTGGTTCCAGCAACAGCAAACAGCTCATCCCACCGACAATCATTCCATCAGACGATCCAATTTGGTTAGAGTCTCTTTATTGAGGCCTCACGCTCCATTGGTGGCCGTCCGTCTTGAACATCAGCAGCCACTTGAATTGCAATTGCCCATCGTCAACATCATCGTCCCACTGTCGGGCCGTTTGTCGGCTTTCGAGTCCTTCCTGACTCGTTTCCAGAAAAATGTCCTCACGGCCGGACAAGGCCGAGTCCACTTGACTGTCGTCTTTTTCGGCGACGAGCATTGGGATGAAATCCAGCGAGAAATGCTGACATTCGAAAAAAACAATGGATTTTCCAATTTTCATCTTTTGAACATCAACACGACATTTTCCAGAGCCCGCGGATTACAAGTACCAATCAAATTATTATTTTTCTTTAAATTAAGCTAATGGAATTTTTATTTTTAAATAAAGGTTGGCGTGGAACATTGGGAAAGTTCGCCGATTGAAGAGGATGTCTTGGTTTTCCTATGCGATGTCGATGTGGCATTTGATTCGGCTTTTATCGAGCGATGCCGACGAAATGCCCAACCCAAACGTAAACGCTCCATTTCCTTTTTCAGAATTATAAAACGCTAAATCTTTACTATTATTTTAAAAATAGGTCAAGCCTATTTTCCGATCGTTTTCAGTCAATACAATCCCAATGTCACCAGACGATACACTCACCATCGAGAGGATTCGCCAGTCGTTCCGGCATTGCACAAAGATTACGGATTTTGGAGAGACTTTGGTTTTGGCATGGTCAGTTAATTCAAATAATAATAATAATTTAGGGACATTATTAACAGTTGTGACATTTTTTATTTATAGGTGTGCACCTACCGGTAAACAAAATAAAATTTAAAAATGTAATTTAATATGCAATTATTTTTGATTGGATTCAAACAGGTCAGATTTTCTGAATTTAGGAGGTTTCCACGGTGGCGACGAAACGACCGGGTGGGGTGGGGAGGATTTATTTCTTTACCGCAAATACATTCGATCCACCTTGCGTGTGATTCGTGCTCCGGATAAAAATATTTTTCATTTATGGCATCCTAAAAAGTGCCCGACCACATTGGGGCCGGTCCAGCGACGGGCTTGTCTCCAATCGAGAGGGAGGAATGAAGCTTCTGTGATGATGAGTCACAAGAGTCAAACACGAGAGGTGCGGTTAAAGGTGTATTGAGAATCAACCAAGACAACTGTAACACGATTACAAGCATAAGCGAGTGACCGTACAATCGAGACCTCAAATAGATCGAATGTCCGATTTATATACGGGATGATGAGCGATGGCTTGTCTGATGGTAGCCATGCCTGTTAAAGTAATTAAGAAGGTGCGTATGGTAAACGCATCAACAAGTGTGAGAACTTGTCAATGGCTTTGCCATATGCTGTGAATTAACATTACACTCCTCCCCTGCTTGGAGATGTTCCAAACTGGGAAGGGGCGTGATCTTCTAACATTGGCAAAGCACAGCATCACTACATGTAAGATTAAAAGCACAACAAATAGAAAGTGATTTTAAACACAGTAATCACTAAAACAGGCAAGAATGGTAAAAATCACTAAACAGGCAAGAGTGGCAAAAATCTGCATAAAGGTAAATGGTCAATGCTACTGGTGATTATTGTTATGTTTTTCTCCCCTTTTTTTTTTAAAAAAAAGTTTGTAATCAACGATCGTCTCCATATCGACGGTTGAGGCTGCGGAGAGCGGAAAAATACCGCTGTTTCAGTTCCTCCTGGTCGATTATGAATTGTTTGATTAAATTCAGTTGTTCCAGCGCAAGGGCCGGATTGTTCTCGGGCGTCGGACGAGTGTTAGTCTGGGGAGCTGCTGGGCCGGCAGGGGCGGCAGGCTGTTGCTCCGGCGTCTGGACGGTGGTGGAAACGGGTCGTGGAGCCTGTGGTCTTATGGAGGGGACCACTGCTATGACCTGTCGAGTCCTATTTTTCGAAATCGGAACCGGGGAAGGTTCATCGTCGTCGTCTGATGAATAGGGGGGAGGCGAAAATACAACGCGGTTGTATTTAAATTTAGAAGAGCGTGCTGTAGACGGCCGCTTAACGCCCCGTGTTTTCTGGTCGTCAGGAGAAGTGTACGAAGTCGATGTCCCAGGTTCCGGCTCCGGATCGTTCGATGGAGACGGTGAAGTTTGTAAGTCATCAGACGGATAACTCCGGTATTCGGTCCTAGGAAGAGGCCATTCAATTACTCGGCCAACTACTGGTGGCGTAGTGAGTTCCACTTCGTCGTGGATGAAGTCAGGTCCAAGAAGAAGTCGACCACGTCCGGCCATGATGAACAGGATAAAATATGTGGTAGCGAAGTGAAGAAAGGAAAGATTTTACAGCGATATTTATAGTAGATAGTCGAAAAAGATCGCAAGAGAGAAGTTGGGGTGGTAACTAACTTAAAGAAGGTGCAGACAAGATGAATCTATATATTTTCCTTTTTTTTTTTTTTTTTTAATGACGTCAAAGTCATTAGTCACTGTCAAAGACAGTAGCTAAGTCGAAGAGTAAAGTAGTTAAGATGAATAAATTCTTTTTCGTGCTTGCTTCAGTTGCTGGGCCTGGGAGTAAAAACGTCGATATAGTTCACGGCTGTCGCGGTTGTATTGGTTGATGAGGTCCTTCCTGTTTTGCTGATACTCCTCCTCGCTTTGGAGAAGAATTGGGTGAGCGTACATCTGCTCAGCTTCCCCGCTGCATTCGTTGTTGGGGAGTCCTGGTGGAAGGGGGGAAACTGCTTTTTCGTCCGAGGCGAAGTTTAGTGGTAGATCAGGGTTCGGCTCCGTCGATCCGCTATCGATTGAACTTATGTCATCGTAGTAAAGATCGTCGCTGTGTAGTGGATCTTCATCTTCCGGATCCGCTTCGTGAAGTGTTATTAGTGAATCTGCTTCGAGGTCGATTTGTTCTTTGTTGTTAATAAATCTCCTTTCTGTTTGAAACACTACAGTTTCGCTGCTGCTGCTAATTACTTCCGCTGGTATTTTCCTTACTCTTGCTTCTACGTCCAGGAGTACCACGGTCTTTTCTTTTCTATCAGCTACTAACGCGAACGTTCTCTTTAGCACTTTTGCGTTGGCGTCCATGTAAGCTGCTTGGGTAAAATCGATTCATTAGTGATGCTATGTCAAGGCAATGACTAAAAAATTGGTAACTACGATTTATTGGCTAATTAGCATCTTTCTTTATTTTTTTTATTATTTTTTTTTTAAGCATTAAATGTTATTGGCTTTTTTTTTTTTGGTTTTTCTTTTTTGTTGTTTGTAAACAACTATTAGCTGCTACTGGTGATTACTACAGCGCTCTGCTACCATTGTCTCTTTTTATTATAATTTTTTTTTTCAATTTCTTTATTCCAATTCGTTTAGATCGTCGTCATCTTCATTCTCGGAAGGCGTTATTTTGTTGTCGGCAATAATGTTTTTCTCGACGTCGCTGTCTGATTCGCTTGTTATCAAAGAATAGTCCCGTCGGTATCCAGGTGGTGGGGGTAGTTTTGATTTCGCTTTGTCTATTAGGCGTTTAAAATTTCGTAATTTGAGACTTGGTGCACCGTCGTCTAGGCGTGACATTTCGGTTCTTGTAGGGTAGATGTTCTCGTTGATTTTTCGTGGCGGAATAGGGATGTGCTTAATTGGCGGTCCTTCTTCCAAGTCTGGCATATCCTCGTAGTTTCCTTTTTGGGAGGTCTCGTCCGACATTATGTTCATGGCTGCTATCGCTTTCTCGATTCTGTCAGAATTATTGTAATAAAATCTAGTGTCGAGTGTTTTATAGGCCTTTTTCCTATTTTCATGGTTGTAGAGGCGTAAATATTGATAGACGGCATTCCTGCCATCTTTTTCTGCGGCCATGATTGGAGTTTCGTGGTTACGATTTCCAAGTTCCAGGCGGGCTCCGTGAGAAATCAATACCCTTAACGTAGGTATATCGTTCACGAAGTGCGCGGGCGTGTTTCCGTTATTGTCCTGTAGATTTACGTGTGCTCCGTGGTATAGTAGGATGTCGGCAATTTCATGGCGGTTTTTTTCCACTGCTAGATGGATATAAGAAAGAGATTTATGCACTTTTGTGTTGACAATGTGCTGGAATCTGTCTAGCTCTACTAGAGCCCTTATGGTTTCGATGTCGTTTCTTCTTATAGCCACTGAAATGGGGCAGCTGAATTTTCTGTTGATTAGAAATGACTCGACTTTTGGGTTTTGGCTGAGGATGTAATCGATACAATTCCTAGCCTGATGGCTTATTGCCAAAGTCAAAGGAAATTCCTGATTAACCAGATCGTGCTCTAAAAGGTTTTTCTTGTAAATATGGACGAACCGTATACTATTTACGTCATCCCGTGAGATGAGTATTTCTGTGATTGTTCTAGCCAATCGATCTCCGCTGTAGATTGTGGCGCCCTTGTAGATCAAGTCTTCAATCATGTTAATTCGGTGTAATCGTACCGCGGTCACTAACGCCGTTTCATTCTTTGAGTTACTTTTTTCGACGTCTGCATCGTGTTCTAGGAGAATCTTGAAACATTTGTACGAATTATGTTTGATAGCTACCAGAAGAGGCGTTTTTTGTCGATAGCTGTTCTCAATGTCCTTTGGGTGTCGCGTAAGCCAATACTTCAGCTCGGTGTGACTGTCCATCAAAACCAGTTCGTGAATCTTCGGGGTGGTTTTTTCAATTCCATGTTTCCGGTTGGGAGGAAAAGCATTTCTCCTACTCATGTGGGTAGTGCTAAAGGTCCAAATCCGTTGACGTTCCGAGGGGGTCGTTGCAAAATCCTCTTGGTTCATTTTTTCTTTTCTTTTTTTCTATGATGATATGGTGTTTTGGATATTAGAAGGTGGTTTTTTTTTTTTTTTTTTTAAACATATTTTTGTATATAGTTATTCAAAGCATTTCTACTCTACTCCATGCGGCGATAAGTATGTTGCAATTGTCAGCAGTTACAGATGAATTTGATTAAGGAAACTATTTGCTCGGCTTATTGATTCGACAGGCGCACTTGGTGGCATAACATATGGATACATATTTCCTGGCATTATAACTGGATGGTTTGTGGCATATGCCATGTGATGACTCTGCTCTATTGGTATTTCTACTGCTGCACGGCGATTTCGGCGTTGTTGAAACGAATCTATTATGGCTGGTAAAGGGTTGACTCGTGCAAAAATATACGCGACTAGGGTAAACATTATAAATCCTATCGTAGTAAAAACGATAATTTTTAGATAATCTGTCCAAGAGTACATGTCTCCAATTTTCGTATCCTGTTTCTCTGACATTATCATTCCAGCTAACGAATTGTCGTGCGTTTCCTCTATCCTACCTATCAATTCGTTTAAAACATTGAGTCGTTCTAAGTCTGTTACTGAATGAGCTGGGTGTCCTTTTAAAGCGTAGTTAAAATCGTTAAGGGAGAGCTCTTCAAACTGCGATACAAGATTTAAATTTGGTGTGTGTATATTCGGCGTTTGCTCCGTCCAATCGGCGTGGGTTGTATTGTGTTCCCAGTGAAATGTTTTTCCGTTTAGATTGACAAGGTTTGTTTTCCAAAAACAATTGGAAAATGGGTGGATTGACCATCCATCTGTTCCAATTGTATAGTTGTTATTTTTGTAAACCGTGTATGGCTGGAATCCACATTTCGTTTCTATTGCTCCGACTGTAACTTGTTTCTTCTCGCATTCCTGTAGAAGTAGAGATTGTCCGAGTCCTTGCAGTCGTGAACAAGTTGGTAATTCCAATGCTGCTGCGGCTAGAATTCCATTTGTTTGAGACAGTGTCATGGCTTGCAATCTTCTCAGCACAGACACCTGGCAGTATATTTGTCGTATCTCTCTTGCCAGCTCATTTTCGTGTTGAATCTCGATGCTCTGCTTATATTGCTCGTGGAAGGATTGGATGATGGGTTTGATGATCTCGCTGATTTCTTCTTTGTTTGCTGTTGTTGGTTTATTTTGTGTGGTGTTTTTGCTTTTGTCGGTTGAGTCGTTCAGGTAAGGTAATGTGGCTTTTGTTGGTATAGGTATAGTTTTGGAATCGTTTTGGTGAGGTATGATGGTTCTGGTGGGAAGAGGTAAGGGTAAGGGTTGTTTCGTAACTTTTTGGTTGGGACTTGTTTTTGTTTGGGGTGGAGTGTTGGTTTGTGTAGAATTACGTGGGCGTGGTACAGGTGGTTTTGTTGGTTCGGTTAAAGGTATGGGTTTTGAAGTTGAAGTTGTCGTCGATGTCGTTGTTGTTTTGGTTGTTGTTGTAGTTGTTGTTGTTGATGTCACTTTTGATGCAGGTTTTGTCGGTGCAGGTACTGGAGGATCTGTAGGTCTTGTTGGGTTCATCGTTGGCGGGTTGCTTGAATTATTATTGATTCCTGCATCTAGCCTCGCTATTTCGCCTGCGAGGACTGTTGTTAGATTTTTCTGTTGAATATTCCCTAGATTTTGTTGTTTGATTTGTGACGCTGCTGCAACTTTGGTTTCATTTATGATCGGTGTTTCTACGGCTTTTATCTCCAATATTTCAGGGTACTCTTCTTTGTTGGTCTCTGTTTTTGTATCTGGAACTGGCGTTGTTTCTTCTTTGTTGGTCTCCGTTGTTGTATCTGGAACTGGCGTTGTTTCTGGTAACGTTTCATCTTCAATGAGGCTCATGTTATTTCGATTCTGGAAGATTGGCGGCATCGTCGGGAATGGCATATCATGAATGGAAAAGTTTTTATGCCACTCGAGAATCCTGGAAGGTATTAAGCTGGGATGCTCTTTGGAATTTATTAGATTAGGGTTGTATGCTTCGAATTTCCATTTCTGATGTCTGGGTTTCTGGTCATCGTTGCATAATCCTAATCTTAACTTTCCTTGGTGAAATTCAATGCATTTGATTGAGTTCACATCCATTAATTGTCCAGTTATCTCGTTGGCTCCCCATCTCATACTATCTGGGTTGCATTGCTCGAGCACTGCGTTCTTTTCGTTTATTCTTAAACAATGATTGGTGTCGAACTTCCTGATGGTATAGTCGATGTCGTATTCAAACAGTTGATCTGGAAACTGCATCGGGTCTCCTGGTGATTGACATGGCTCCATAGAGATGTTTAATTTTCCGTGTATATTGTTCATACACATCGGCGTTTTTCCATTTTTGTTTTTATTCATAAGTTGTCCCCAATTAAATATATGGTCTATATTTAATAGGTTTTCCGCAGGGCTGCTTCTGAATTCTTCGTGGACGAATTCCCATTCTTCTATTGTGATGTTTGGATATGCTTGACGTAGGTTGTAGTCCGTATTACGTTGATCAAATCTCCACATCTGCTTGATTGAATGGGGCTCCATTTCACAAGGTTCAAGTGACACCTGGTCCTTGACTGCTGTAAGACATCCTTTCGATTGCGTTTCCATGATGTACATTCGGTAGTCATCATAGATCCAAGTCGAGTGGGGTATCGAACAATCTTTGAAGAGCAGGTGGTTTGGGTTGTTTACTGTCAGACAGTAACTGGTTCCATTTGTTGTAAAACGAATTGAATAGTCCGTGGAAAATTCGAAAAGCTGCTGTGTTTTCGGCCAGATTCCTAGCTCGCTCCATGTAGTTTTGTTGATCGGAACTCGAGGCATCAGGAACAGATGATTTTCGATGTCAGAAGTTGTTACCACGTATCTTTTGTCTTCATATTTCTCGTCGAACTCGGTGGGTGGAAATGATGCAAGGGGATTAAGGTGTCCCCATGCAAACACGTGGCTATTTTCGTTGTTAATTTGTTGGAGCTGTCTTGTGTGTCGAGTTTTTGACGTTGGGTTTGTTAAGAAGAATTTTTCGATCTCGTCTTCAAAAACTATGTGGGTATCCGGTATGCCAATTATTTTGTAAGAATTAGACATACCGGCGCAAAGGTTGACTTTTTCGGGACCAAATAAAATTTCAACTTGTTTTTCGGTATCTAATATTCTACCTGTCTTTATCTGTTTTAATCTTGGGTTTCTGTCTATTTTAATGAGAGATATTTTACCTGTTCCCTTAAATTGTTTCTTTTCTTGACATTTTACCTCGACTGTTGTAGGAACGTTTGGTATGCGCCACACAATAGTATTGTGGTTAACGATAAGGTGTTCGTTTTTCAACGATACGTTATGCGATCCAAATGGTGATAGAAGTGGTCCATCGGTGGACTCTTGTCTAATCTCAATGTCTTGGGCTAAACAATTCACTACTGAATATTCTTTTATTGACATCCATTTTCCTTCACCTACTGGTTTTTGTCTATAACTATATGTTTTTCCGTTAACTATATTCTTATTTCCTGCGCAGTTTAATAGCGATTTCATTTCCCAACATTCTTGGGGACTGACCTCTTTCGTCGTGTGAAAATGCTCCGTGTCATATGATCCTACCCAAAATGATCCTGTGATCTTTTTCGTTTCTATCCATTGCGAGCATACGAGTCCTTCTACTCGCAGGTCTGTTTGTATTTTAGTAGCCACATAATAGGTTACTAATTTGCTCATAACTTTCTGTTCATCCTCTTTATCAGTGTGATTTTTGAAACAATAATCTGGGTCTGTAAGGTCAAGCAGACCTCTCGTGACTGGTTTCGAGCAGTCGCAAATTTGAATATTAAGCGTCAAAATAGGCGTAAAGACAATCGACAAGTAGCATGCTGTGATAAGAACAGCGTTGTTTCCCATCTAATTTGGAAAAACAAAATACGATTACTGTTTGTTAAGCTTTAATTTCTATTTCTAAGTGGATATCTATGTGACACACGTATTTGTGTCGGTGGAATTACGGGGTTGTTATTAGGTAATTCCTGATCTGTAATTCTTGGCTGGTTTGGGGGTCTACCTCCACGTTTTGGTTGTGGGGGAATTACAACCCCTGTTATCTTCGGAGGTCTACCTCTTCTTTTTGTCGCTGTTACGACTTCTTTTACTTTTGGAGGCCTACCTCTTTTCTTTCCTACTTTAGTTTGTATCTTCTTAATGGTGTTACGTCTTTTCTTAATAATTATTGGGTTAGGGCTAGTTATATTATTGGGAGTGCTGGTTACTAATTTTAACCTATTTACATGTACTATATATTTCCCTTCGTCCTCGGAGTTATTTATTTCGTCTGTTATTTTGATAATTTCATAGTTAAGATCCGATATTTTTCTGTTTATTTTATACGGTCCTAACCATCTATTATTAAATTTTCCTGGGGTAGAATGGGCTTTTAAAAGTACGTGATCGTTCACGTTATACTTAACTAATTTACTACCTTTGTCATATAGCCGTTTTTGCTTTGATTGAACTTTCTCTAATCGCTCTTTCGAACGTTTTAGAGCTCTTTTCCATTGTTTATCGTATTCATCTGCATCATCTTCAAAAACGTCTATGTCATCATTGATAGAAATATCGCTTGGCACTACTGCTTCGCGTTTAAAAAATAGATAGAAAGGGCAACAGTCTGTACTAGTTTGCTTTGCAGTGTTATATGCGAAAGTTACAAAGTCGAGATATTTATCCCATGACTCTGGTTCATCGTTCACATAACATGCGAGCATATCGCACAGAGTCCTGTTGAATCTTTCCACTAGTCCATCCGTCTGCGGGTGGTAACTTGTAGTTTTAATTTGCTTAATTTTAAAAAGAATGCATATTTTTGAAATGAGTTTTGAAAGAAAATTAGTTCCTTTATCTGTCAATACTCTTGCTGGAGGACCGAATTTTGTATAGACTTTTTTGACTAAATGTTCTGCTATCGTATGCGCTTTCTGGTCTTTCATTGGTATGGTCATTACATATCTACTTGCGTAATCAGACAAAACTAAAATATATTTGTTTCCTTCACTACTTTCCGTAACCGGCCCTACTATGTCCATTGCGACTTGTTCCCAAATGTTTGCTACTAAAGGCAATGGCTTAAGTGGGGCTTTAGTCGACCCATAGGCCTTACGTTTTGCACATGCAATACAATTGTTTACATATTCAGTAACGTCTTTGCCTAGTCCGGGCCAAACGAATTGGCGTTTTACTCTCGCTAGCGTCTTTGCTATCCCTAAATGCCCTGCTAAAATATGATCATGATTCAATTCTAAAATTTCATTAATTTTCTCTTTAGGCACAACTATTTTCCCTTCATTTGTTATTAAAATACCTTCATTATTGAAACGGAATTCATTACATTCTTTCTTATTGCTTTCTTCTAGTCTCTGTATTATTTCTTTACAATAATTATCATTTCTCTGTGCTAATATTATATCATTTTGAACCTTTTCTTCTTTTACTAATATTATCGATCCTATTGATGGTAATGGAGTCCTACTTAATGCATCGGCATTTTGATTTTCCTGGCCAGGACGATGTAGGACTATCATATCGTATGATTGCATTTCATACGACCAACGAGCTAATCTGCCATGCGGATCTTTCTTCTTCATTAATGTCTCCAATGGTTTGTGATCTGTGTATACTTTAAAACTTCTTCCGTATAAGTATGGTCTAAACTGCTCTAATGCATAAACAATCGCTAAACATTCTTTTTCTGATACATTCCAATTTCGTTCTCTTTCATTTAAATGTCTTGACGCATAAGCTATAACTACTTCCTGTTCTCCGTGGGCCTGTGTTGGATCTGATTCTGAGGGGGGTATGTTCTGTATCTGTGCTAACACAGCTCCAATCCCGTATCCTGAGGCATCTGTGTATACCAAGAATTCCCTGGTGAAATCTGGATACCTTAAGAGTGGATTGTTGGTTAGCGAATTCTTGATACGTCGAAAGGCGTCCCTTTCGTTTTCTTCCCAAATCCAAGTCGATGATTTCTTTGTCAGTTCTGTTAAATAATGCGCTATCTCTGCGTAACTTCGAACGAATTTTCGATAATAATTAACTAATCCTAAAAACGAGAGTAGTTGCTTTACGTTTTGTGGTTCGGGGTAGTTTAGAATTGAAGTAATCTTCTTATTGTCTGGATGAAAACCATTTACTGTAATCACGTGACCTAAGTATTTAATTTTTGTTTTGAAAAAATCGCACTTACTTAATTTTAATTTTAATCCTTCATTTGCCAGAAGCTTAAAAATAATTTTCAAATGTTTTATGTGGTCATCAAGCGTTTTACTGAAAACGATGATGTCGTCAAGGTAAACAAGTGTAAATTCGTACAGCACGTCCTTTAATACATTGTTCATTTCTCTTTGGAATGTGCCTGGTGCGTTGCACAAACCAAATGGCATACAGTTAAATTCATACAAGCCATACTCACAAATAAAAGCTGTTTTATATTTATGTTTTTCTTCGATCTCGATTTGCCAGTATCCACTGAGCAAATCCAGAGTCGAGAAATACCTGGCACCGTGTAGACTATCAATAATTAGCTGAATGTTTGGTATGGGGTACCTGTCTTTTATGGTTACACTGTTTAACTCACGATAATCCACGCAAAATCTCATCTGCCCTTCTTCTTTTTTAGCTACTAAAAGAATCGGTGATGCAAAAGGGCTTGTACTGGGCCTAATTATATTATGTTTTAACATGTCTTCTATTTGTTTTTTTACAACAAGTCGTAGCCTTTCAGGCGTTCTCCTCATAGGCATAACGTTCGGAAGCTTGGTTGTACGTATAAGGTGCTTGACTGATTTTGCTTTTCCTAGCTCATTTAAATTCTCAGTAAAAAGCGAAAAATTTGAAATTAAAAGGTTCTTTAAATTTTCCCTGTGTGTTGTTGGTATGCCTTCTAAATTAAATTGGGGTGGATCAACTATGCTAATTGAGTTAATCTGTAATGGCGGTATTATAAGTTTCTTTAACTCGTTGTCTTGTTTATAGCTAATCGATCGTTCACTAGGATTTATTATTATTTCGTTAGTTGCCAAGAAATCGTAACCTAAAATACATCCTTCTTCTAACTCTGACATTACATAAAATGGATGTTTAAACGAGTGTCTACGAGCTAGTCTAATATTTAGCTCGTAGCATCCTCGTGGTTTGACTAACTCTCCTGATACTGTTCTAAAAAGCTGTGTGCTGTCGTTGGCGGTATTTATTTCTTTAACTTCTCCATAGGGTACATTTATAAGTAGTCGATGTGCAAGGAAACTAGCTGAAGCACCTGTATCTACTAAAGCTTGTGTCTTTAGACCAGAAAAACTCACTGGTATACGCATTAACTGCGTAACGCTACATATTACGGGTATATTTATATTTACAACACTGTTACTCGATAAACCTACTGCTGTTCTGTTGACGGGGGCGGGGGCACGCTGCGACATTCTCGCGCGTAGTGTCCTCGCTTTCCACAAGCATAACACTCTATATGTCTCTTATTTCTAAATCCTTGGGCTGGGTTATACCAAGCGTTATGCTGTGGCCTAGCTCCAGGGGGACCTGAGGTAACGAAGTTATTCTGGCGCGGTACCTGATGGGCACGAAACGTTTGGTTTCGAAAATGTTGGGGATATTCACTTAAATTCTGAAATCTACGACGAGGATTAAACATAGGATTAAAATTTTGGGGACGCTGAAATTGTCCTTGTGATCTGTTTGAATAATTTTGTGGTGGTGGAGTTGGCTCTCTTCTCGGACGGTTATCTAGTGTATCATTATATCTGTTACCACTAGAACTACGTGATCTATGGTGTTGATTATTCGTACCTCTAGATCGAGGAATATTTCTATCCGCGCTGTGTTGGCGGCTTGGGGGGTGCTGAAAACGGATCCGATTTTCCGAATTGGACCGTCTACGATCGCCGGAAGGTGATCTGTGTCTGTTAAAGGCGTCGGCAACTGCTATTGAGGGAAAATCAATCTCGTTGTTTTCCTGTGGAGCATTTTTACCGATAGTTAGACCGGCTAACTGTTTCTCTAAATGAACAATCTTTGTTTTCTGCCGCAAGATCTCTATATCTTGCTCGTTATCGTGTGCAGAGATACCTGCTATAGTGGCCTTTAAACTCTTATCTTCATTCTGTTCCATTCTATTAACTAAAGTTTCTGCGGCGTAGGCGTTTTCGCATACGTCTTCGTAAGCACTATCAACATCCATGCGGCTCCAAACTATTTTCAATATTTTAGGCAAGAGACCCTTTAAAAGAATTTTTTGTTTAGCTTCGCCTCTCATTTGACTCAGAGATATTGCTAATGCCTTAGCTTCGTTCGTCGCTTTGTCACCTAATGTAATTTCTTTTCCATGAATGATGTCATATAACTGATTAATTCTACTAACGAAAGTTTGTGTGCTTTGATCGGGGGTCTGCCGAAGCTCGTTTAATTGTTTTCTTAAATTTTCTAACTCTGTTTCTGTAAGAAATCTATTTATTAAAGCTTTTTCCCATGCATCGTAATCTTCCTCATCTTGTGCTCTTTCCATATAATCACTATGCCAATCCGCAGCATCTCCTCTTAGTCTATCTGAAAAATATTTTATTTTATCTTTCTTCTCCCACCCTGCGCTTTGTGCGACTCTTTCCGCATCTTTTAACCAATTATTAACTAACTGCTCTCCTCTTTTGCCTTTAAAAATCGGAATAGATTTCCGTTCGTCCTGTGAATATAATTCACGTAAATGGCTCTTAGTTATTGGTGCATCTTCATTACTATTGCCTAACGTCATGGTTATAATATTAGTTGTTTGAGTGGGCTTTGAATGGGTTTGCGTATCTGCTACTAAAGTCGATTTCAAATGTTTTTGAATGTATAAATCTTTAGCTTTAATTTCTTGTTCGAGGTCAGAGATTTTATTGGATAAGTCTCGTTTGGTTGTTTTCAAAATTTTTATGCTTGCTTCTTTGGAGTTGGCTTCAATTTGCAAGGTGTCTAGCTTCTGAGATAGTTCTTGGTTTTTATTTGTAAGTGTTGTTACGTCGTCTTCTGTTAATTTACTTGCGTTCTTCAAAGCTTCGTGTGCGTTGTCTAATAGATTGTAGCTATGGTTTAGTTGTTTTATTTTATCTTCAGTGTCTTCCTTAAGTTGTGATAGAGAATCCCTTAAATCATTTATGCAGTCGTTCTGTCCTATGATTTCGCTCTTAGCTTTTTCTAGATCGGTTTTAGCTGTCTCATATTCTGTCAAAAATGTTTTACTCTCATCGCTTGCCTGACTTTCTTTGGGTCTATTATTAAAATCTGCTATTAAAGTTGCTTGTTTAAAATTTGTTCGGGTTAATGTTTCTACTTCTGCTGTTAAACGGGTGTTTTCTAGATAAGAATCGGCTACTTTCTTTGAAAATTCTCTCCTTACTTTATCTACCTCTTTTTCAGTCTTTTTCGTTTCGTTCGCTACGTCTTGTTCAAGATTCTTTGCATACTCATCTAATGCTAATTGTTTGAAAAGAAGTTCCCTCTTAAATATTTTAAATGCTTTATTCCGAAAATCTACTTCTCGACTATGAGCTTCTCTAACATTTTGTAACAAAGGGTTAAATTTATTGGGGTCTGCTTTTAATTCTACGAAATATGTCCCTAATTTTTCTAAAACTTTTTCTTTAGCCTCGCCGGTAAGATAGACTGAACTTCCAAACTCCTTCTTATGCAATTCAAATGTATACTGTTTCAAAAAATGATAAACTTGACCTGTGACTTCCTTTCTTTTTGCAATATAACTACTTCGTGTTAAGCGTTTATCTGAGGTTTCATCTATATTACTTTTACAAAGACTTATTAAATTTGACCAATGGGTAACAAAATTGTTTCTAACTTTTAGTACACTATCAGCTAAGGAATTTACGTACGCGTCTTCTTCTAGGTCTATCTCATCAATTAAAGACTCATTAATAGCTGTAAACGAAGTGTCGCTAATTGTTGTTTGAGGATTCGTCATTCACTTACAGTTTTGAGAAAATTGATGTTTCCTTCCTCGATGTAGATGATCTCGTTGTGGGTTGTCTGGTCGTCTGGTCCTAGGTGGTGTGGCAGCTGGGGGCGATGTTCCTTCTCGTTGACTCACGGCAGGTCTTGAAGTCCAAACTGGCACGTTCACCAATTTGTGATGATGAGTCACAAGAGTCAAACACGAGAGGTGCGGTTAAAGGTGTATTGAGAATCAACCAAGACAACTGTAACACGATTACAAGCATAAGCGAGTGACCGTACAATCGAGACCTCAAATAGATCGAATGTCCGATTTATATACGGGATGATGAGCGATGGCTTGTCTGATGGTAGCCATGCCTGTTAAAGTAATTAAGAAGGTGCGTATGGTAAACGCATCAACAAGTGTGAGAACTTGTCAATGGCTTTGCCATATGCTGTGAATTAACATTACACTTCTTACGATCAGTTGGCGCTATTATTGTTTTCCGTCGACGGACAATCACATCATCACCTATCCGAACCAGAGATTTAACAAAAAGAAATTCACATAAATAATGCTCATTTTTTTAAATGTATACTCGTTGGTATGACTCATAATAAGTCGCGTAATTAAACGTATTTCATTAAACTGTTTTATCATCTGTCAGAATTTCATTTCAATTATTTTTTTTTAAATTATTAATTCTAGTAAAGTATTTTATGACCGGTAAACTGACACGACACGGACCTCAGCACCTCACGAACCGGTTGACATACGAGCTTTGTAATCTGTGCAAGTTTGTTAGATATCGATTAATCGTAATCGATACTTCAATTTTTTCTCGAGCAGTCGAGAAATTTGTTCGAGACATTTCAAGCAAAACAATCCACGATTCAGTGGCCACATAAAATATTTTGGCCACTATTTCGCTTTTGTCACTGCATCCCAGTGGACGGTGGTGAAAGTGTCTTCCGTTATCAATTAACGGCGTAAAAATCACAGTGTCAAACTTGTGTAACACTAGTAATGCAATTTAAGAGTACAATTTTTCTCATTTTGACGATTCCGGCTGCTTAAAAAATCTGAAAGGCATTCATAAACCATGTTTTGCTGGGGAAGGATGAAGCATGGTGAACTGGGATTGGGGGGTTTGGAAGAAGAAATCATCACCAGTCCTAGGGTATCACCTTTTACACTTGTCGATGACATTGTCCAAGGTCTCCATTTCATATTTTTTGGTATTGTTTACATTTCTAATGAATAACATTTTATTACATTGCAGTTGGTTGTGGAGAAAATCACACCATTCTAGTGATGAAAGATGGCAAACTGTTTTCGTTTGGTTTAAATGATTACGGTCAGCTGGGACACGGCAGGTCCAGGACACGAGCAGGTTAGTGGAGAATTCAACGTCAACAACAACATGCTGTAAGCAATGTTATCATTTCAGAACCAGTAGATGGCTTAGAGGCTCATAATATCACTCAAGTTGCATGTGGAGCACAGCACACTCTTGCTCAAAATGAATGGGGTGAGGTCTTTGCCTGGGGTTCTAATTCAAACGGACAATTGGGTTTAAATGTAGAGGAATCCATGATGCCAACTCCTAAAATGGTGAAATCCTTGGCTACCAAACAAGTTGTTCAAATTGCCTGTGGGCGTAGCCATTCAATGGCTCTGACAAATGGTAATTACATAATTTGTAACAAATGACCTTTTCTATTGAATAATTAATCATTCACATTTCTTTATATGTAGTTGGTGAAATATATTGCTGGGGTTCCAACAGTCATGGGCAGTTAGGATTAGGATCTTCTGGAACACCAGAAACAAAACCTTGTCTGGTCAAATTACTGCAAGGAATCCCCATTAGTCATATATCCTGCGGCGCTGATTTCAGCTTTGCAGTGACTCCTTCAGGTAATTATTTTAGCCCCCAAGCCTTATTTACCATTATCAGATGATTGTTAAATTGAAAATTAATCAGGAGCTGTCTACGGTTGGGGGAAGAATTCTTTCGGGCAGTTGGGGCTCGGCGATACAGTGGATCGACCTCAGCCGACCCAATTGAAGAGCTTGCGATTTCAACGGGTGACGTACATTAGATGCGGAATGGATCACACTGCCGCCTTAACCCGTGACGGAGGGGTCTTTACGTTCGGAGCGGGCATGTATGGCCAGTTGGGCCACTGCACATCCGCCAATGAAATGTTGCCAAGAAAAGTGTTGGAATTAATGGGCACCACGGTTACTCAGATATGTTGTGGGAGGTGCGAATGCCACTTTACGACTGCTAGTGCAATTAATTTTGACAATTTTCTTTTTGGGGTTTATTTTTTTAGATGTCACACGCTTGCTTTCGTTCCGTCAAAGGGCCGGATATACGCCTTTGGATTGGGCGGATCGGGCCAGTTGGGCACCAAGTCAACTGCCAATGTAAATTCACCGCAACTTGTCATTGGGCCGTGGGAGACGTCACACAACAACTCGATCAAGGATGTGAAAGACTTAGCAACAGAAACCGCTGAAGCGTTATCTGCCATTCAATCCAAACGTGTGGTGGTGCGAAACATTTTCTGCGGTGGAGATCAGAGTTTTTCTCTCGTTTCTCCCTATACTGTAAGAGCATTTTTATAAGATTTTGGTTTTAAATTCTAAATGGTTGTTTTTTATAATTTAGGAAAGCTTTGAATCAGCTGATTATCGAGAACATGCGGTGGCGACTCAAATTCTCAGCATATTTCCTGATGAAATCAAGAAAGTTCGAGCTCTACATCCGGATGTTGCTGTTGATTTAGACCTCCTTAGGTATTTCATTTCAACTCGTTTTTTTTAAATAGTTTATGTCTATAAAAATGTGTTATCTGACCCAGGTATGTTGAAACCGTTTTCTCGCATCTTGCTTGCTACAACGCCTCATTTTTACGAGCTGATGGTTCGCATTATGGTTGCAGTTCGAAAAATCATGGTATTTCGATTTTGATTATTTTAAAAAAAAATCTAACTCAATTCATTGCTTGTTTGTATTGACCAGGGCTTGATCTCCACTTGGCAGCAGAAACTTTTGGCCAGATAAGTCGAATTGAGCACCCGACAATTTGCGTCCTGGTAACCAAATCACGCAGGGATAATAATTAATTTGAAATTATTAAAACTCTTTGAATTGAACTAATTATTTATAGTTACGACGGTGTATATGTAACGAACTGCTTTCGAGTCTGAGTCCAGTGATCCCAGATATCGAAGTATTGCGTGTTTACCTCATTCTACCGCTGTACCACGAGTTTCTGCAACCCAAATTCTTTGAGGAGTTGCATTTTCCGTTTGCCTGCGTTCTACTTGGCCTGAAACCTGAAGCCGGCAAAGTTTATGGTACGACCAAATTGTTTTCATTTGAAAAATTAAAATAGTAGCAATATTGACGATTTGTTTATTTGATTGCAGATATGTGGTTGGCGGCAGCAAACACTGATTACTTTATTCGACTCATCAACATTTTTAAGCAAGTCGTCGTTCACATCATACATTTACCATCCAGTTTTGATCCGACAGAGGTACCACTGAGTTTTCCATATCCTGTCAAACGTATTTAAAATGTTCACGGTTTTTATAGACGACAAGACTGGGCATCAGGCTCAAAATGTGCCTGGATGTACTCAAGAAAATAAACAACGTCAATCGTCAAGCTGCTACCAAAAAAGTAGGACACGAGCAGTTTTACATCCCAGAACTGACGGACAAGGTTGATGTGAAAAGGGATTACTTTAAATGGCTGGTGGACGCTCCCAACAAAGTAAGTGGGGAACCTAAACCAAGTATACGTGACTAACTCTCTCCATCAGTAAAAATCCTTTTGGTCTTTCGTAGGAATTCCGCCTTTGCAACTACTCATTTGTTTTCGATGCCAAAGCCAAGACTTTGCTCTTGGAAGCCGACCAGAATATACAAATGCATTCAGCCATGCAAGAAGCTGCTACCAGGGGCGTTTACTTTGGCTTTCCAGCGATCCAACAGTACTTGATACTTGAGGTTCGACGTGATAATTTAGTGAACGATACAATCAATGAACTGTCTAAATGCGCTAGCCAAGACCTGAAGAAGCCATTGAAGGTAAATTACATTTTTGTCTTTTGATTGCAAGTGTTAATACCGTTCACATATTATTAGGTCAAATTTCATGGCGAGGAAGCTGAGGATGCTGGCGGAGTGCGGAAAGAATTTTTCATGTTGTTGTTGAAAGAGATACTTGATCCCAAGTATGGCATGTTTGCACATTACCAAGAAACCAGGGCGATATGGTTTTCTGAATTATCGCTCGAGGAACAAGGAATGTATTTCTTAATTGGTAAGTTCAAATGACAAAAGTGACTGCACACACTTGTTAATTATTATTATGACAATTCTAGGGTTGCTCTGTGGTTTAGCCATCTACAATTTCACCATCATCAATTTACCTTTCCCACTAGTCTTGTACAAGAAGTTGCTGGCCGAGCCGGTTGAATTAGACGACATTGGCGGATTGTGTCCAACTCTTATGAGGTATATTACGGAATAATTTGACTACAGAGCATTATTACTCATATCAATTGTCTTGCTTTGTTTAGGAGCTTGCACTCTTTGCTGGACTATGAAGGAGATGACGTCGAAGATGTTTTTTGCCTTAGTTTTGTGATGTCGCGCGAGGTTTTTGGATCGGTTCAAACCGACGAATTGAAACCCGGCGGCGCGAATATTCTTGTAACTCAAAAGAACAAGTATGAAATCCATTTCGTAGCAATAAGTTGGATGAGCTTTTCAACTATTTTTCTGTCATTTTCCAGGCAAGAATATGTCGATTTGTATGTGGATTTTATCTTGAACAAGTCAATTGCCAAGCATTTTGACGCCTTTAATCGTGGCTTTCATAAAGTCTGCGGTGGAAGAGTTCTCCGGTTATTCCAGTCGCATGAGCTCATGGATTTAGTTGTCGGTTAGTTTTTCAATCTTTATAAAACGACCTATATTACTGGCGGATGATTTATCATTTCCTTTTTTCAGGCAATGAAAATTACGACTGGTATGCGCTGCAAGAGAATGCCGAATACAAAAACGGCTACAGTTTCGACCACCCTACTATACGTCTATTTTGGGAAGTCTTCCACGAGATGTCTCTCGAGCAAAAGAAAAATTTCCTCCTTTTCCTGACCGGCTCTGATCGTATACCCATCTTGGGAATGAAGGCTGTCAGAGTATGTGTCTTATTTGTTATTTTTACTTGTTTTTGGTAATTAATTTCAATTTTTTTTTCTCTCAGGTAATCATTCAGAGGACTGTTGGTGGCGACTCTTACTTGCCTGTAGCCCATACGTGTTTCAATCTCTTGGATCTTCCGTTGTACAACACCAAGGAAAAGCTTCGCTACAAGTTGCTTCAAGCCATCCAACAGACTCAAGGTTTCGCCCTAGCCTAATTCACTTTTGATGTAACTATATTTTAGTTACTCTAAAAATTGCTCGCATATTTGTTTTAAAACATTTCTATGAACATTTCTCTACATTTGTTTATTTGTTGATTCGCCTCTGTTTTTGAATTGATTTGTGGAAAAATGGAACAACATCAGTTTTGTCATCATGTATTAAGATCTACAGATTGGACAAATTTCGAAAACAAAAAAAGATGTGAAGGCACACTGGTAAGAGAAGTTGAACGAGGCAGTTAAACGACGATTGGGGCTAGGCAGTTTGATGTACGCAGCTGTCGACTATGGGTTATCCATTTTCTTTTACTGATGACCCCTGAATTTCGCTTGCCAAAGCTGGAAAAAAGAAGCATTGTGGTAGTGCTGGAACTGCACTGGTTACAAGTGCAGAAGCCAAAAGAAAATAAAGTGAGGCTCAGAAATTTTAAAAATTCAGTGGGTCATGATTTAAAAAAGAAGAAGATAGCTGCTGACGATGCTGTTAAAAAGTTCTTTTTTTCCAGCTAGTTTGCAGAACCAGGCTAGACAAATCGAATCATCATTCCAATACATATTTATCACAAAGCGATAGATGTAAAATTTGATTTTCCAAGGTAACAATTTTAACAAAAAACCCCCCCGTCCATGTTGCATTCGTATGGAACAATTTCCCATCCTTTTTTTTATAAGCGGCTAATCAAATATTTAAAAAAAAAAGGGATGGCTATAATTGGGCCTTTTTAAAAAATCCCCCATATCGTTTCTTGGGCCTTTTACATGGGCGTGGTGTTTTCTCCTTCTTCGAGCCCGAAATGTTGGGTGCCGGGTGGAGCTCGATAGGTCGGGAAATTTGCCGGTAACTGATTGGAGCTGAAAAATTCTTGGTAATTTTTGGGTTGACGACGGACAAGGCCGGGCGACTGTGTACAATTGTCCGACGCACCGCCCGCCCCTTTTGGAGGCCACACCTATTCAAAACAAATGATTTCGTTTCAAATTTTTAAATTTTTAAAAAAGGTTAATGAAATCACCATGTCTCCGAGCATTCGGACTGGAGTGGCTCGTTTGAAAACGGGCTGCGAATTAAAGACAGCTTGAGGTTCTTGCGAAATCGGTGCGTGTTTCTTGAGGAGGATCAATCCAGGTGGTGGGGCTGGTTTGGCGATCAACAGTCTCTCGCCCACCAACTCGTTGGAAGCGAATGCCTCTGGCAGTCCGTTTAATGATGCCATCGTGTTGTCACTATCGTAGTCGGCTGATTGCTGTTTGGAAAGAAAAAACAAGTAGAATGATTAGAATTAAGCTAATAAAGGCGACCGGAATTAACGTGAATTGGAAACCAGAATTTCAACCCAACATTCACGAACAATTGAACACGGTCCAAGATTTTTCGGGAAAAATGTCGTAAATGGGATGACGTGAGTTTATTGACTTGTTGAAATGAAACGTTGTCGGGCGGAACAAGTCTAATTCTAAAAGATTCCTTGTCTGGCAAACGTCCACTCAAATGAAATAAAGGGCTATGCTGCGTGAATGTGGGCAATAAATTAAATGAACAATAATCCTCAAACGAAATCGGTTATTTCCCGACTACAAAGAATCTATTTTGGTTGTTATAACCACCCAGGCAAAGATTTACGTCAAACACTCAAATGTCTAAATTATCTTTTCAAGTATAGTAAAATAACGAGTTGGAACATAATCCCGCAGACACATGGTCGAGGCAAAGACTCACTTTAAAATTCAACTGATTTTAATCTGCACGAGAAAATAAGCGTGATACTGCCACGATATCGAAAGGCAGAGAGCTGTGCGTGCGTGCCGCTTCGTAGCAAAAGACTGACGCCCCTGTGAAAATGAATTTGGCGTCGCCTCTCCCAGTCGTTATTGCCACCGCACAGCAGCGTTCTTTAACGCGACCGACTCCCACACACACACGGATGAGACATCGGATCTACTTTTGGATTTGGACCATTTCGAGTTTTCGCGGCGACTGTTTAAGTGTTGACGCGTTTCTCAAAAGTCTTTTTTATTAAAACCAACGGGAAAATGATTTTAAAATTCCTTTGGGTAACATTTGCCGGTTACAAATCTACTTGGCTATAAGTTGAATGGGAACTATATCTGTCACTCTGAAATTTGGCGCGAAATTCAATTATTTCTGCTGAAGCCGTTGGGGTTTTTTGAAATTTCAAAAGTTGCGGAACGAAAGTTAAGCTAATGCTAGTTTGAGTGGGGGTTGGCTTCATAAGTTGCGATAATAAATTGAAAACAGGTGAGACAGACGTGTCGACCCCCGTTGGCTGAATTCGTCTCTGTCGTTTATTTCTCGCGATAATATGTCGTATTGCAGCGGCTGTTAACATTCGCTCCGCGTTGCCCGTTAATCGTGGCCTTTCCGTCTGACAGATCAACAAAATAAAAAGAAAAAAACAGGTCGGACTATACAAACGGAAAGTTGTGTGAAAACCTTGAAGTGGGTCTCTTTGCTTGTACGTGGTGGAAGGGTCAACTATTTATACAAGAACCCAACGGATAAATAACCTCCTCCTATTTTCTGCTTCACGTCTTTCATCAGTCACCAACAAATAAGAAAAACAATCACTTAAGAGGCCCAAAAACTAGGCCGGAATTTTGGTTTCGTTTGCCCTTAACTCACAGGTAACCCAACGCTGGCCCACTAATGACACACTTCTCTCAGAATGGGACCCCAGATCTGTCTGTTCTCATTTTCTTTCTCTTGGAAAAACGAACTGGCCAACGTCTACGACGACAACTCAGGTGACTCACGCTCTCATTGTCTTGTGTGCTCGGTGTTGTACAGTAATTGCTACTCTTATTCCTTTTTCCCAGTGTTTAGTCTATTCCACTTTAGCAACAGCAGCAGCTGCTGCATTGGAATCGGCGGAACCGAAATAGAACCGTGACACGCTGGTCAATGTTTACTCTCTCTCTCCTTCCTTAATGTTTTGCGCAACGAATACCGAACGCGTGATCCATCTGCCGTCGTGTGGTAAAGGCGAAATTCACCACCGCCACACCCAATCGTAAACATCGTGATAATTTACAAAGTTTACTCAATAAAAAGAAACGATCTCAAGCCACGCCTCGTCAGACTTGTTGGGCTGTGTGCTGCGTGGGATGGGAATCCGTCTTGTACCGGGAAGGAATAATAATTAATGACGGCCAGCAGCAACACGTCATCCGATAAGGAATAATTTAAAATGAAAAAGGCGAAAAAATGTAAAATAAAATCCGTGGGACCGGCTCACCTGAGCATTGGCAATTTCACGGGCGCCCGGTTTGGGCGGGACTGGTGGTGCAACTTTGGTGGAACCGTTCGGGACTTGCTGGTTAGTAGTAGAGAACCTGTTTGAATTGGAAGCGTCTTGCTGCTCAACCTCGTCGTCGCCAATGATTCCGTTGTCGTTTTCGTTCGTTTTGGCAATTTCGGCGGACACTGGCGGCCAGGCAACTCGTTTCATTTCTGGATTTTAAAAAAAGAACAAAATTCAGAAATGAATTAAAATAACACGGGATAAACTTAATAATCATTCCACGCAATAATAGGGTCTGGAGAAATCTCTATACATATTTGGGATGAATGGTGATTAAGTTAATTGGTGGGGTTTGTGAATGGAAATGAAGAATCACATTAACTCATACATGGCCATCGAAATAATTTCGTAGAAATTCTGAACAAATTTGGTGGTGGATATCGATCTTGTTGAAGGGGGGAAAACAGCTGGGCTCATCATCAGCATAATGGCCAGTGGGAAATTGTATAGAAACGACGATTGCATACCAGTAAACTCCAGTTAAAAATAAGGGCATAAACGATCCATCTTCTTACATACCCAGGAAAGACCTCGAGGCAAGGGTTGGGTTTTCTCTATTTCATCATTTGGGAATAGATTCAAACTGATAAATAGAATTGATTTCAGTTATCTATGTACGAAGTAATTTTGCCTAAATTGCTCAATTCGCCACACGCAATTTGCCCAACATTCAACAAATGATTGAATAAACCAGATAATAAAAATCCAAGATAAAAAACAGCAAGTGAGAAAAACTCACCAGAGGATGTTGACTTTTTATGATGCAATTGCCAAGGCCGACGTTCCTGCTGCTCCTGCTGCTCTTCGGTCAACATTTTATAGACTTGTGATCGTTTCAAAACTGGCGACGATAGAGAACTAAAATCTATCCTAAAAATAATAAAGAAATAAGAATGTTTAGCATCATTTTAACTTTGATGAGATACAAACAAATCTATAAGCGGCGTTTATACCCCGTCAGGAAACCAAACAGGTAAACGATGAACTTTAGAATAAACAACCAACTCATGTATATAGAGAGAGAGAATTGTCTAAACAACAGATCAGATATAACTTTCTCTTTCTTATTCATTTTGGCCTGCTGCTGTTTGTTTCAGTCTTCCCATTTTTCCTTTGAACATTTGAAATTTATTTTCATCATTCGAACGTTGTAATGCGGTCAAGGGGCGGATAGACCAAGGTGAAGAGACTCGGAATAAATGTATCCTAAAATCCTTATCAAAATGACGTCCTTCCGTATACGGCTCAAACCGGAAAAATCCCAAAAAATGCTCGGCGAATATAAGGCTATAGGAAAAAAGTTTCGCTGTTTCCATGTAGGATTTAATACAAGTCTTATGCATGTGGGTGTTGACAAATTGGCGTAATGCGACGAAATGACAGTCGACGTCTTTTATCTTTCTCTTTTCACCGGGTTAACATTTTTGGGTTTTTTAAATTCCGCGCCCCACCAATAGAGATAGTGAAAGATGTAAATTCTATTTATAAGAAAACTCTCGGTAGTAGCAGATTCCTGTGGTCTGCCGCGCTCGCTGTATAATGCCGTCATCGCTGCTTTTATTTCCCAACTGGTGGTGGTGGAACGTCGTTCCCTTTGACTCACGCCCGAATCCATTCGACCTTTCCCGAAGATTCTCGACCATCTGCTGACTCACATGGGACATGATCAAGTTCAGCCGTTTGGAACATCAAACACGGAAACGCATAGGCAAGACTTATTATTCGGGTAGGAAGTCCAGCATCAGCTCACGGGTCTACGTGAATTGATGGCGTATAACTCACGTAAACAGTCACGCCGGCCTTGAAAAATGGCTCTCCACCTTCAAAGAAAAGACCAACTACACGCGAGCTCATGTATCTTGAGATGACTCAACATGTATATACAACTTGCGCCTTTTTAGGTGCTCTCAACAATTTGTTATTGTAGGAAAAATCTCCGGTTGGATTGGCTATACGTTCGATTGTTTCCCAGTCCTCCAGCTGCTGGTTAAAAACGAACCCTCATCGAATCTTTGGCTACACTTTCACTCCCATCTTTGCCGATGTTTCGCAGATGAGTAACAATTCAGAAATCTACCTATACGCAATGACGTCATTTAAACAAATTCCGTTTGTCTCTCACCTATTTTTCGCAGATACGATCGGCTGTAGCTAATAACACAGAAAGTTAGTTTGAATGTTGATTTGTCCTTGTCAAAACAACCTTCAAGCGTTGACAGGACTGGTAATTAGTTGAGGAATTTACCTCACGTCGTGTATAGTTATTAGCGACAGCCGCAGTAGAAAAGGCCTTCACTCGAGTTCACTTGGGCGGTTACTACAGAACGTGACTGCCTAATACTTGATGACTTTAAGACTAAAGTCAATTTCAAACACTGTAGCAGCAGCAGTCAAACTAAGAATAAAAGCCAGTATAACCGGGGGGACTGTAGTGGGCCAACTGCTGGCTGAAAAGCAACTGCATCATCATGAAAGAAGTGCACTGGGATTTCGGCAACGCGGGAGAAGGAGGGACCAAAGGTGCTGCTCATTATGCAAGGCTGGCGCAAATGCAGCAGCCAAACACACCACGTGTATATCAACCAGCAGCAGCAGAGAAGAATTAAGGAGAACGTGAGAGCCTAAAGAGAAAGCATTCAATCTCAGCTGGGTATAAGATACATATAAAAGACGAATGAATAATTACAAGAGTATCCTTTCTCTCTAGCTCCTTTACTGTTTTTTCGACTGCTGATTCCACCTGCGGCGCACAGCCGACCCAAATCAAAACCCACCAATTTTTGCTCGTGCAAACACGAATTAAAAGTTGGGTAATTAGCAAGTGGGTCACGTCTAATCTATCAATGGAAAGAGGAAACGTAGAGTACCCATTTAATTATACATATCAAACTATAGGGGGGCGCATTTACTTAATTGGGGTTTTTCCCATAGACTTTGTGATGCCTGTTGTTATGTATGCCAACCGCTCCAAATATAAGCTTTTGTGGTCGTCATTGTTAAGGTTTTTATAGTTTTCACCATGTTACATCACTCACCCGACTGCTCCATTGGAGAGCAACGAAGCATGGCGTCGTAGAGTTTGGGCCACCTCATCGGCCGAGTAAAGGTCCAACGGCGAATTGTATTGGTTGTGAACGAAGGTAACTTTCTTTTTCGTCACTGGACGTTGGCCCATTGTCGCCTTCATTTTCTGTAAAATAATAATAAACCAAAATAATGAATTTAAATAAAAGGAAAGCCCTATTTATTTAATTATATTGTGAAATAGTTTTAAAAAAGGGAAAATAAGGACTTGGAGGTGTGGCGTGTCACGTCGTGGAGACTACTAGAGCGCTAATGAAGTGCGGGAGCAAACGTCAAACATTGTGTACATCAACTTGAGTGCACTCAAACACCAGAGTATTATTTACGTATACAGGAAAGGCATAGTACATTCCTAGATCTGTTTTAGACAAAGGTGCATCTCTCAGAGTATATAAAAACGGAGGGGGGCAACTAACTTGTTTCCAAAGCTTGAAAATGTAAATAAGTCTGACTAGCAGCAGCAGGGGAAAAAGCTGAAAATAGCTTTCGAGGCGTGGCTGGTGGCGTGTGTTTTATTGCGAGGGAGTCGAAGAATCATCATCTGTTATCAACAGAGTATAGATGATGTGTCTCAAAAACGAACGTGCAATGGATTGGGCTGAGCCTCGATCCTGCCACAAGTGACAGGACTGACATCAGCAGGGCCACATTTGAAATCCAACTATTTTCTATATTCGGACAAAATGACAGCTGCTTTTTCACGGTTATTATATACAAATGATTCTTAATACATACCAAGTTTGAAGGAAAAGATTTTTCTGGTGTTTTCTACATCAACGATGCACATGATTAAATATTGATGATTCAACACACTTATTTGCATTGAACGACACGAATGGCTCGTATACGAAAAAGCCATTGTGCATTGCATTCTATTGTTCAACTAGCTATCTTTTCTACATGACAAATGCCAATCGTTTCTTCGTATGTCGTGAGTCGGTATCTATATACTGAAAAGGAACTGCTGTAGAAAGGTTATTGGATAATGACTTACCTCCATGAGCGATTGGCTGTTGTGTGTCGTCACGTAACTCCAACAACTTTGATCGAACGTTTTCGTCCTTTATCGCTTGCTGTCAATTCGATGTGTGTGCCGATCATGGCGAACTCTCCAAGTTTTTCTCGGTGGGGAAGTCGAGAGTTTACATTGACCAACTGTAAACAACCACGAGCTCGTTCTTAAGTCTGCCTACTAGTTCGTTCATGCTATAGTTCTTGTTAAAACGGTGATCAGGTTATTAGCCCGAATATGTCTTGTTTTATCACAGTACATGGATGCTTGAATTAAATTAACTGTATCAAAAATTAAAGGTCAGATATTATAGCTGATTATTGTTGACACTACTTGACGTCATGCACACTTGGGCGACTTGGCAGCCATTGCAATTTCGGCTCAGTAACACCAAGCGGGTGTGTTGAAAACTAATTTTATTTCTGCAAAATTATTGGGGTAATTAATAAAGTAAGAATCTCAATTACCATTCATTCTTATGAATATCTCAGTCGCGAAAACCTTTTCTGGTGCTATAAGTGGCGAGGCTTTTAATCACCAGAATTTACCATTGACATCAAGTGCGAAACTTCAAGGGGATGTAGCTCAGATGGTAGAGCGCTCGCTTAGCATGCGAGAAGTACGGGGATCGATACCCTGCATCTCCACAGCTATTTTAAGATGTTTTTTGCTAGATTATGGTAAATCAAGATACATTTATATTTTGGCGGTTAAATGTAAGATATTACGAGTTATTATTTTAGTATTTATTTTTTTCAATTTATAATTGCGTGTTTATAGTTTTCTTAAATATTTCCCGGGGGCTTTGATCAGTGAATAGCTTGATTTTTAAAAAAATCATGCTATATATGCCTTTTTAATTAGCAGAGGTTATAAATTTATTTTTTGTGATTTGTTGTTTTTAAATTTTTATCAGGTTTCGTGTTTCGTCTTTTTTATGTCCCTAATTTAAACGGCAACGCTCTTGGTTCAAAAAGTGGCAGCATTGCACGGCATCCGGGCATCGTCCATGAGGCCATGCATGCTGCAACAGCATGTTTGTCATGTGTTTGTTGTTAGCTGTTTCTACTTTTGTTTAGGAAGCAGCTCAGCCGAGGGATAGGTAGAGTTTTATTTTTCATTGGTAAATTTGTGTAAATCTGTAAGTGGTGTTTCTTGTCCCATTGCTACTTAGAGTTTCAGTGATGTGAAGAGTGTGGAGTGAATAACGCACCTGCCACGTGTATGTACACATGATAAAGGTAACATCAATGTCACCTATCTCCAAGCTACTGCAATACTTCATGACACTTTCTTTAGCATTAGGAAATTTATTTCAACCTGAGGAGTAATGCTGATATTGGTTGCTGTGAATTCCATTTTTATGGTTTTTCATCAAGAACATTTCAGTGTGCTTCTTAGAAAAGGTGAAGATCGATATCCTTTACTATTTTTATATTTTCATTAATGTAATACATGGTTTTTTTTACAGAGCACGCAAGATCTTTGAGCTTGTTCTGGCCAATGGAACCTGGGGCTCGAAAGTGGAAGTTGGAGGGGGTTGATTTAAATTCTTCGAGTAAGACTCAACAATCATGTTTTTGTTTAAGCTTCCCTATAATTCCCAAGTTGTTTTTGCAGCACTACTTTTTACGTTCCTTGAGATCGCGAGTCGGCCGCCAGTGTCGATCTACAACGCAGTTTCTTCATGGAATAGTGTGCATGGGCTTGGCACGGAGATCCTTTGGCCTACCGCTGGCCTTTGTTGATGACAGAAGTGACTTGCACCAAGCATCCTTTCCCTATCTTCGCGACTTCTAGCTTCACTGCTTCTTATGCTGCTACTCAACTTGTTTCTTCACTGACGAGTTACTTGATCACTTCATGGTCACTTCCGTCCACTATGAGTCTATGACACACCTGTAGACCTGTAGTCACTCACCACCAGGTACCCGACAATTGACTTATTTTCGTAGATTAAGAACTGTGCACTCTCACCTGTCTACTAATATTATACTTTCTTCCGATTTCTGATTTCAATCTGTCTGAGTAATAAGTCCTAAATCGGGCCCTTCTCGACTCTCGAGTCGCAAATTGATGAAGTTACTTAAAGCGAGGTTTCTTTTTTCTAGCGTTAGATGGCTTTGTCATAGCCTTTGATCTCTGTGGTTTGTTTTTCATTGCTAGATGGCAGCATTTAGTATTGGTTTTCTTTTTCGCTAGATGGCGTGGAAGGGAGGGGGATTTCCCCTATTCAATGAAGTTGGCAAAACCGTGCCACATTAATGCCCAGAAATCCTTCAGGAAAATTTTTTATCCATCGCCGGATTACATTTTAGCTATAGCGTCATTTTTCTGGTTCATTTTAAACATTCTGTTCAAACTTTTCCGTTTTTTAACCGTCGAAGTAGGCCCTCCCTGTCAATCTAGAGCGAGATTGCACGATAATCCATAAAATTCCTTTTTGTCCCATTCACAAATATCGATCGAGTTTACCTCACTGTCCGAAGTGCAAAGCATAATACGCGCAACTCATTCCATCGATAACTTGCTGGTTACCGATTTCCTAAACTGCTCTAACCAATACCCTATTGAATGCCATGTCCAGAATTAACCAAAAATTCAATGTATGCGATAAACGAGTAGAAATGTAAATATTTGGCTGCCGGTTGAGACAGGACGACCCCTAAAAGGGAATTAATGCCTTGAAATTTAGTTTATTTCTGACTGATGAGAACTTGTTTCGATTGGAGTCGGCATCGACCGGTTATGCGGAGGAAACTTGGCAACTGGCCAATGATGAAAAACTAGAATTCGGATGAGATGGTCGTTTTCGCTTTTTTTCTCTACCGAAATTCAATATCAACAACTGGCTGGAGGTAAAGAATTCGATTTCGTGGTAAGATGGAAAAAATCCAGCCACACGCGCCAGACAACACGAACGAAATGACACGGCCATCAGCACCTCGCTGAGTTGTGTGCCCATTTTTCCCATCTCGCCATGACCGTCATGACGGGCTGGAAATTTAAATCCCCCAACATCTATCGTAGGGACCAAGGTTAAATGTTTCGCAACTTGATCAATTAATAACTAGAAAATTCAATTATTTCATATGTTAACGTGCTGTCCAGTCATGTGAGACAGCCCTGAGAAAACCCAAAATAAAAAACAGACTACAGAGTAAAAGATCATAAAATCATGGCATTCGAAAATTATAGAGCAGCGAGTCAACCAACGATTACAAAGAAACGGCCATGTGAAAATGGAGATAAGGAAACTAGAGCAAACTGATAATAGCTATTTCTTTTTTTCTGGAAAAATTGGCCAGAAAACTTTCGATTGTTTCGTCGTTTTCTTTGGCAGAGACTCTACAGCTGTGCTTGCATGTTCTTAATGAGCGGTAAAAAGGAGCCCACCTGCAGAAATTCCATTCAGGTAAAGCGCTGAGCTGCTATGGGAAAGCGCGGAGAGCTGCAGCTGGAACAATCTGGTTACGAAATTGGCTATTTTCCCCAGGTGCCTGACTGTTTCTAAACTAATAACACAGAAAAAGAAAAAAAAGAGAAATGAGTGGTCGCGCTAGTGAGTATAGCATCAGGCGCACAATGACGTCATTCCGGCACGCTAAAAAAGCCAAAATATGATTCAACTGCGCACCTCGAAAGCTCGTCAGCAAATAGTCAAACATTGAGCTGAAGAAAAATTTGGCTGTTGAAACTTTCGCCAGACCGCATATTCTCGAAAGATCACATGTGCCGGAATGAAGAAATGATGTTATACGCCTAGTCACGATGATGCACGTCGAGTGTCAGGTTTTTTTAAATATTCAAATGTGTCGAGTTGCTGGGGTTTCCCCCCACCCAGGATTATCCATCTGGCGAGTGTGTGATACATCCGTGACCATTTCATGAATAAGAAAAAAAAAATGGTTGCACGTTTTTAGATTTGCGCATAAATTGGTTAGTGGGGAAAAACCAGGAGCCAATGTGGGTCTGTTTTTATTTTCTGATTTGGCTTTTGGCGGTTGTTGTTGTTGAGAGATACGAACGAGGGTCACGGTTACTATGTAACACGGGGCTATTATTATTTTCCACTACAAGTCTATAACATGTTGGTGAAATTCCCCTTTTCCCTTCTGCCCGGGATGGAATACTTCTAACACAAAAATAACAATTGGTTGTTTTCTGGTTTTGCGCCTTTGGGCTGATTCGACTGCCCAACACTTGAACAAATCATAAACAGGCCAAACATGTTGTGGATTCAGGCTGAATATATATCCAAGAAGAGTCTAATCACGCACGAATGCTTTTTATATATGAAAATAAGAAACAACACGCCCGCCAGCATCGCGCAGCCCTCCGCGAATATTTATTATTTTCTTGTAATATTTTTTGGCGTTATATATTGTCCATTGCGGAAGTCCATCATGTGAGCGTCAATCGTTCTTATACACTCGTCCTTTTTTTATTATTGGGTTGTTTCTTATTTTTTGTCGTGCAAGGTCGACGTGTATAGTGCCAGGGTAATTCGCGCGCGCCATTCGAAATGCCATCGACGGAGGAAACTAAAGAAGTTGGGCTCTGGTGAAGAAAAGAAAAGAAGAGAAGAAAAAAGTTGTTGGTTGTCATTGTGTGTGCGTGATGACGCCAGATCGACGTCAAGGACTGCATGGTGGATTGTAAAAGATTTATTACGAGAGCAGCAACTTTGACAATAGAAAAAGGGAATTTATTATGCGCGTCTCTTTTTTTATTTTGTTGGGGATATAATAAATTGCTGCCTCTTTTGCTTTTTCTTTAAGTGACGTTCTGGCTAACCCCAAGATTCTCATCATCTTTTTCTTTTCTTTTTTTCTTTTTCAGCTGTTTTGTCATCAGTTATCATTTGGACCATCTCATCTCTACTCCATTGCAGCCACACACACAAGAGTCATCACTTTTCTCATCTTGCGGAAGTCCGGAATCAGCTACTACTACTACTACTACACCAGGGTGTGACATCAAGTACTCTCTATACTCTTTGATCCCGTCCAAATTATCATAAGACCCACCAACGACATTCCCGCAGTAGAGCGGAGGATGTCGAGTGTCTGAGAGACCACAGCATGCCATCATCATCTACTCGTCCGTCTTGTCTAATGTTGAGATGTTGGCCAAGGATCAATAGTCGAGCGACTATTGATTACGGCCGGAATCTCTCTGGCCCCCCCATCAGCAGCATTAGGATCTGGCGATAACAGTTGGAAAAAGAAGGTCGAGTTAATCTAACGAAGCTAACTTATAGTACCATCAACAAGATCAATCGATTTGTCAAGCCGAGACTAAAACAACAGACCACCAAGGCCACCGGGCAGTAGTATCGAGTTACAACAAAAACCCTTTTTGTTCGGCCTATTATTCTCTCAGGACTTTGAACGGATTCCGACAATTGACGTGACCCATCACCCAAATAATCAATCCACTGGCACAACAGAATAAGTCGCTGAGATGACGTCATCAGACGAGGAATATCCAACCCGGATTTGTCCTAGAATAATGTCTAACCATAACCTTGGCCCTCTTACCCCTAGCCCTACTTTTTTTCCCATTTTTTCCAACCAGGATCTCCCAAAATACCCAAAAACCTAAAAGCTCGCCCCTTTCTCTTTATACAAATGTGTTTTACCTGCCAAAAAAAAATATGAGTCGACCTTACACCTTAATGAGGGGTGGAAAGGTAAAAAAGAGATGGATCGACCTCCTCCTCCACATACTGTAGTAATAATCCAAGGTCGGTACGAAAAATTGTGCAAAGTCACGGGGAAAGGTAGAAAAACAACTTGGTACAGCACTGGGTGAGAGAAAGTATTTTTAAAAAGATATATAATCCGAGAGATGATGCCATATAATGAATTACGCCCCTAGGAGAGACAGATAGAGAGAACCGACCGGTTTGCTATTTGAAAAAACTGGGATAATAATAAAAAACTTGCTCCTGATTAGCATCGTCATGCGACGGGCAAAGTTGAACGGGTACACGTCGAGTTCACTTTTTTGTTGTTTCTTATCTTATCTGGAGGTGTTGTTGATGGAATCGAAAGTGGTTGGGTCGGAAGATGCAGGCGGATGCGATGATGGCCAAGTCTGTGGAATGTTGTACACTCTCTCTCTCTCTGTGTGTAGTATGGATCACATCAGATGTGTGTCTAATAATCTTATGCGCTGCTGTTGTAGTTGTTTGTAGCTTTTCTCTTTCGTTTGGCGATCACGCAGCCGTTGGCCATCACATCCAAAACCTTAGAGTCTACCGACACAACTTTCTCTTAGTCGACCGTTTCGTTTTTTGGCCGTTTCGTTTTGGGTTGTGTGGCGTCTCTGTCCTCATATTCAAATCGACTCGCATTCCCCCCCACGAAAAAAATCAAAGTTTGGCCATCGAAAAAAGAGAGAATGTTGTTGAAATCAGAAAGAAAAAAAAGGTGTAAGCGAAAATGTTCATTCATTCATTCTGAATCTGGCCCTTTCACCTGCTGGCCGCCGCCGCCATCATCCATTTCCCAATCTTCTTCTTTTCTTTTCTCATCCGCATATTGAACTGATCATTACCGACGACGTAGATCTCAGTTGGCTAACGTCATGTGCCTTCTCTAAATGCAAAACGAAATTTTCTTTCTCCTATCGACTCGGATATTTTTTGAATCCGCCGCTTTTTTCTTTCCCCATTTGCACGCAGACTTAAAAAACGGGATGCAACACACACAAAAGAGAGCAAGGGGATGAATCGGATCGATATGGTGGAGGGAGAGACGTGCCGGAGAGATTCAGCTGGCCGTCACTCTTCTTCTGGGACGAGCCAAAAGAGAAAATAGAAAAGAAACACAAAAATCAAATAATCAAAAGGGCGCCATTTCTTCTTCTTCTTTTGGGCCTCTTTTTTGATCACTTGCTCAACTGTGAGTCACACAGGATTATATGGGCGCATCCGTGCCAATAAGAATTCCATTCAATCTCTGATCCATCCATCCAGTTCGTCCGTCATCCCAATCAAAAGGCGAGAGACGAAAACGGGACCAGGCAATAAGAAATGTACGGGATTCATTCATCTCCTATTTCATCTCCTATTTCTGAATGGATCCAATCGCCCACATCCCCCATAGAATCGGCACCTTGATTACTGCTGCCCCCGCAATATCCATCGCAACGGTCAGGAACTGACGTGCCTAACCATTTTCATTTTTCTATTTTCAGGTCTAATAATAATTCTAAATGGATGAATCAAAAGAAGAAGAAGAAAATAGGAGAAAAGACGGACCGAAAGTTTGCCGGTGGCTGTGTGCTGTGCCAGGTTAACGGCCAAGTTGCCGTCAGGAGCCGAGCGGTGCGCGGGCGCAGTCCAGAAGGGGGGGAGAGGAGGAGGACGGGCGACTGGGCGTGACTAGAATGGCGAGAGAAAGGGCCAAGATGGCCTGATGAATGTGAGTAGATGGGAGAGAAAACCCGACAAAGAAAAATATATATACGCCCGGCCAAAATGGAGAATAAGGAGGAGAAGGAAGTCTGAACGCGAACGCAGATCGGCCAGTCACACGTCGAGAGACAGGGGACCGAGAGAGACGGGAGGCGGAAGACAGTGGCCACAGCTGCAAAAGAGAAGAAGAAGAAAAACGAACGCCGGGGCCAGCTATTCAGCACAGAAGAATTCTTCATTGATCCCGCGACCGTTGCCGTCCCCACGCGGCCACAACCGCTCACTTAAACTCTCCCGACAACAGCCGACAACACCCCCGAACACAAAAATATAAAAGTTGATTTTCAGTGTTCATTCGGTCTACATCACCTTTGCCAGACAACACCTCCCCGCATTGCACATTTATTGCACAATCAAGTAAGTTTCAACATTTCAATTTTTAATGATTCTTGGAAAAATTATAAAATGTGGTGGAAAGATTAGACACACGCGTCGTGTGCCCATGTGGATTGGATTGCCATTATCTCTTATTACAACACCCAGTGTGCTGTTTTTATAATTCAATTTGATTTGATTGGAAGGGGAGAAGAATGTAGCTGGTATCAAAGGCCGACGAAATCCAGTTTACAAGGGCCTTTCCATTTCGTTTGATCGTCCATTTTCCCTTTCGTCTCTTTTTCTTTCTCTCTCTGGGGAAGGGGGCTGCGGGAGGAAAAATTCACGTTGCAAGGCGTCGTGAGTTTGTTAGAGTAGTAGGAGTAACGGTGCTTTATCGAAATCCCAAAGTCCCCGGGATATATACGCCCGAGTGTGTGTCTTATGAGTGTGTGTACATCGACCTGGCCGCTCCGGCGTGAACAACTTTTTTTTTTTTGGTCGGGGGTTTATCCCGGCCCTTGAGGCATTTTCGCTAATATTTTGTTTCCTTTTTTGAAAATTTCTTTGAAATTTTGTTTATTTTCTTGTACGGGGAAGAAGAAGAAGAAGTCGATGGCCTTTGGCATCTTTGGTGTAGCGGGTGGGCGACGGCTAGCCAAGTGCACACACAACACGCAGACGCGTCGCCCCAGCAGACGCATTCAATCGATTATTTCCAGACGCATCAAACACGCAATTTTTTTAAAGAAGAAGAAGAGCCCAAAAATCATCCAGCGGTTATTTTGTGGTCATTTTTCCAACTTTTTTTCGCTCTAAAAAGAATTAATAACAAGAAAATTCGGTGGCGAAATGTAACGGGAAATGGATTGTCGGGTCGGGACTAACTTGATGGGGAGCGGCTTCGATTCGATTGTCTTTTGTCGTTCGTGCGTCGAGGCTTTTTTTGATCATGCCGCCGGTTAATGGACGACGACGAGAGTCGATGGCGGAAAATATAAAAGGGGTGGGAGACGTCAACAAACGAGTCGACTTGCAGATTGATCGCGACCGACGACGACGATCGGCGTTGCCATGGCAACTATTTCGGGTCGTTCACGCTCGTTTGGTTGGGGGAAGAGTCGGTTATTTTTCTTTCCCGTTTGGTAGACGTAGGGGAGGGCAGTTCCGTCTCGCCTTTTTTCGGTCGACACGATGACGGAACAAATGACAAAAGACACAAAAGCCATACGAGAGAGATAGTCCAAAACATCAGTCGATTGTTTTTTCTCCCATTTGACTTTGTCCATGTCAAGAACAATCAGAAAAATGGATGCAAATGTTGTTGTTGTTGTTGTTGTGTGGTTGCTGTCATGGTGTTTGAACCTCAACTTTTATTTATTTTCTGATCGGCTTTCTCTTCTTCTTCTTTGGCCGTTTTCTCGACGATCACGCCACTTGGTGGTCGACTGCTGGTTGGTTATCCCGCCATCGACCCACTCTGCTGGTCCCTCTCCCTCCCACCCACCTCCTTTTTTCTTATCGTCTGCTAGTGGATGGTGTACCTTTTCTAGATGTGGGGATAACACGAAACCAGGAGTTGCAACTGAAATTTTTCCAACTGTTTTCGCCAACAAGAATTTTTTTTTACTTGTTGGTCAATTTCATGAATGGAAGAGATGGCCAGCAACATCAAACAAGATATAGAAATAGAGAAAAGTTTAGGCTGGCTATATTGCACATGCGCATTCATCCAAAACATTTTACGTTAAATTTTTTGATCCCATGACATTTTAAATTTCGAATCATTTTGACAGATGCGGATTTGAGTCACAATTTTTATATGGATGCGATTTAATTTGTGGTTGATTCGTTAAATTATATTGTTCCTCTTCTGTCTCTGTGTGTATCAACACTGCTGCTGGCCAGGTAGACGCTTCTCTGCCTTCTCATTTTTCTTGGAAGCCTTCAGGGCTGGAAGTGACCTGTATTCTCTTTTTTTCTCTCTCCTTTCGTTTTGGCTTGTGGTATGGAATACCCGAAAGCTCCTCTCTACCTACCTCCTCCTCCTCCTTGTTCACCTGGAGGAGAACCACTTAAGGGCTAGTAGTCGAACCACCTGTGCCGGACGACAGTCAGTTGGAATTCTTCTGCTCTGCCGTTTACACCCCTCGACTATTCTCTCTTTCGTCTTGTTTCTTCCGATTATTTAAACCTCGCCAGTTTTCCTACGAGTGATTTGTGCGTGTCCAGGGTTAAGGGGGGACTCTAGTGAGGGTCTCTGCTTCTTGTCGACGAAAGAGATTTCGATCAAAAGTTTATTTTTAATCAACCTCTCTTTTTCCAATTCTCTTTTGGCTATTTTCAACTTGTCTATTCCCCATTTCCTGGGTTACTACATCTTGTGTGTGCGTGTGTGTGGTTGTCATCGAGTTGGAAAATTAAATCACCAATCGATTGATTGATTGATTATTCAATAACGAATAATTCAATTGGACATGTCTGCCGGTAGTAACGCGACAGAGGCGATTGGAGCGACGACGGCTTCCGCCGCTTCATCCAGCAGCAACACCATGGACCACCTGATGACGATGCCCAACTATTCGTACATTTTCAAGTTCGAGGACGAATTCGAGCACACGGACGCCAAGATTTGGTTCAACCGCTACTGGACGGGCTGTTTCTATTACGTTGGCATCTACATGCTCGTCATCTTCACTGGACAGCAGCTCATGGCCAATCGGTAAATTGACTATCTCATTTTAATCTATTCATTTATCTATTTATTCGTCTTTTATATTTTAAATAGGCCGCGCTACGAACTGCGAGGGCCACTCATTTGCTGGAACATTTTGCTGGCCACGTTTAGCATCATCGGAGCGTGTCGCACCATCCCCGAATTAGTTTACGTCACCCGCCATTTCGGACTCTACCACTCCATCTGCGTTCCCAGGTGAGAAGTCCCCCCCAAAATTCAAAAAACAACTTTCGTTTTATTTTCTCTCCTGGGCGTCGAATTTCATAACTGCGAAAAATAAAGGGGGGGAGAGCCCATCTTTTTGAATGGCCGGCCTCAAAGTTGATTCCCAGCTCTCTACTCTATACGTTATATTACAAGCTGGGAATAAATGTTGTCTGCAGCCTTCAACGGAAAGAGAAAGTTGATGCCGAGCTTCTTTTGTTTTTCTCTTTCTCTTTTTTTCCTGCCCTTCAGTGCGCCTGCACCGGGAGAGCGAGTACGCGTGTAGCCCTAGAAATGAGACAACAACTTATGGATTTTTCCTCCGGCCCCCATTGATCATTTTTGTTAACCCAGGAGGGGCAGCAGGGCGGGAGGATTTGAACCTGAAATAGAATCGTTCTAGTACTGACGTCACTTGCAACATTGAAAACCATTTTTTCCAAATCTTTCCGCTAATCTCGCCGGATTTCAAACTTGTTTGAATTGACGACCGGTTTCATTTGTCTCCGGGGACTGGTACGGCCAGGATGTTACGTAACACAATTGGCTACTTGTCCAGCTTCGCAGCGCTCATTCCCAGTTGAAAGCCATTGGAATTTATTTAAAAATCAGTCTAGTCTGCGACCTGGACGAGAGATAAACGCCCTCCCGACACACCCCGAAAAAAAGATGACCCTGTCTGCTGCTGCCAGTGCCCGAATAAATACCTGTAGACGAAAGAGAAAGAGAAAAAGAGAAAAGGTATAGGCAGAAGGAAAATCGAATGATGATCGGGATAGACAGAAGGAGAGAGAGAGCGAAAATTGCCCTTGGGATAGTTGAGCGCTAGAAACCTACATTTTATTTTCCCTGCCGCATTGGAGCTACCTCACCATTTTGGTCTTTTTCCACCTGTCCTTCCCTTTTTTTCTTCTTCTTTCGGCTTTCTTGCGGATGTTTTCCAGTGTGTGGAGGGGGGAGGGACTGGAAATGAGGTAGTTCCAGTTCCAAAAATACGACACCTGGGCAGCGCAGCTTTTCTTCTTTCGAGAGAGAGTGTAAGGCACGTGTGTAGTACCGACTACTACACCGGTAATTGAACGGACACGCATAGTTTCCTTATTATTAACTGAATTAATATCCGGTTGATTGAAGCGTCGTATTTAATTCTATTCATTTTATTATTTCATTTGTGTGACAGTTACATCGAAGATGACAAAGTTTCTGGTTTTTGGGCGACCATGTTTGTGCTGTCAAAAGTGCCCGAGTTGGGCGACACCATGTTTATCGTTTTGCGCAAGCAGCCGCTCATTTTCCTTCACTGGTATCACCACGCCACCGTCTTGGTTTACTGTTGGTAATTTCCCATCTAAAAAGTTTATTTTTATTATCAAAATTAATTCATTTCTTTAAATTAGGTACGCATTCAAAGAGTACACTGCGCCAGCGCGTTGGTTCATCGTGATGAACTTTACCGTTCACGCGTTCATGTACTCGTATTACGCCCTCAAGGCTATGAACTATCGGGTCCCGCGCTTCGTCTCCATGGCCATCACGGTCGCCCAGCTCTCGCAGATGGTGGGCGGATGCGCCGTCAACCTCTGGGCTTACCAAGTGAGTGGCTCGTTTTTCTTTCTTTCTCGATCAAGAGTTTCATTTCAAAAACGACATCTTCTCCTGACACACGCCATTACGACGGCCATTTTCCCGCTAGGTTAAAATGGGCCTCAATTTGGTCCTGTTTGGTCCCGTGTTCCACTTGAGACAAGAAAATGGCGATTCTATACTATTAAAAACGAAGAGTCTTTATGTCTTTTAGCACGTCCCTATATACGTCCTGGCCTACATCCCGACAATATGGCGCCATGTTTGAACGAGTGAAAAGTCGTACAGGAAAGATGAGGCAGCAACAATTGACGTTTATTATTGACATAGGAAACGCCAACGTTTTTTATTTTGGAGAAAACGCACCGACTTTATTTTTAGTGACGTGCAATTATTTTGCAAATGACGGGCGATATAAACAGCGGAAGCGATTGACGGATCACGATGGATTGAAAATTCCCCATTTTTGGGTGTGGAGTGGGAAAGTAGAAAGTTTTGAATCGATTCGACGGAACTTGAAAAGAAAAATGGTCGTCAAGTTCAGATGCGCATTGACTTACACACGGGAGTGTGCCAGCGACCTCGAATAGGATATGGGTTGATGGGGGGAAAACGACTTTGAACTATTGGACTCTCATCGGACGATAATTTTTAGTTATTTATTTTCTTTTAACCAAGTAAAAAGGTCAGCCCGTTAAAGCGATAGACTCATCACGCCATATTAGACATCGCCCTAAATCAAAGTCTATCCGTCGTGACTGGAAATATGAATCTCTAAATGACGACCTTTAAACCAGAATTATTATTCATTTATTTCTCTTTTTATCTCTTTTGCCACAGTTGAAGCAGAACGGCGAGGCGTGCAACGTCAGCGAACACAACATCAAGATGTCGCTGCTCATGTACTTTTCGTACTTTGTCCTTTTCGCCCGCTTCTTCTACAAGGCGTACGTCGACCGACGGGCTCCGCGCAAGGGGCTAGTCGACACCAGGGGGTCGTCGGGGACGGCCAGCATCGATCACAGCAGCAACGGAACGGCCAAGAAAGTCCAGTAGAGTCCAGCCGCCGAGAAAAAACAGAAACGCTTGGCCAGCGACAAAATGGAAAAAATCACTGAGCTTCTTCGGGAAAGAACGGGGGAAAAAAAATGGCGAAAAAAACATTCCTGATTAAAAAATAAAACAATTCCAAAATGAAAAGAAAGAAAAAATGATGATAAAAAAAAAAGAGATTGTAAAGGGGATGCACATGGAGCTGGTCGTCCTTTCAACTCGTGTTGGTTTTATAGTCTTTATCAAAAAAACAAATTAGATTAGCAGATTAATAAGGGGATTTTTTCCAACAGGAGGAAATTGATTGTCTTTTTTTTTCGTGTATCATTTATTATTTACCTTTTATTTTTTTTTCCTTCCCTCTATCATAGGCCTACATATACAAAATGTTGTGGTGCTCTCTTTGCACGCTCTTAATTCTGATGGGCTGATTGCTATGCGATGGAAGCCGACTGTGCATGTTTCTTCCCCCTTTACTTTTGCTTACATCACACAATCCGCCGTTACAATAATTTTTCTTCTCATTTTTCATCTGATTTTCTTACGTTTTGTATAAACATGAATTGATCCAATCACGTGGGTTCAAGTTTAGTTCAAGTGTTGATTTGCGCGGTCGCAAAATAGCTGCAAAGAAATGAGCCAATTGATGTCATTTATCCGCTGTTTTGTTCCAAAGTCTCCCAATAAGTTGATGTTCCCGCTGCTGCTCGTCTTATTTCAATGATTGGCCCCTCCCAATTGTCTGCACTGCGATCCCACATGTCATCAATGGCGGAACGATCATCAGTCGCTGATTTCTGCCGACAACAACAACACAATTATTGAATATCTCTATTCATATTCCCTATTATTCTTATCCCAATTTAATTGTTTCCCATTTATTCTGGCCCGTCTCGTATATGTATATACATGTACGACGGGCAAGAATTGAACTCGGTTTCGCTCAAATGGCTCTAGATCTTATACTCCCGGAACTACCTTTATAATCCTATCACATTTACTGTACACCGCCCGTCTCTCTGATCATTTGCCAATTCCTTTTTTCTTTTTTTTTTTAATCATTTTCCCCAAACTCCACGACACACTATTCTACTCACTCACCACCCACCACCCCCCCATTAACTAACACACGTGTTATATGATGATAACTATACAGTACCTCGATCTGATCGGAAGGAAACGAAAAGAGGAATGTCATAAAAGCAAAATGGAAAAGAAAAATCAAAGACATACGAAAATTCACGCGTGTATTCATTTGTTTGACTTGTTTTTTATTTTTCGCTGTCAATTGTTTTTAGAATTTGATTGCACAATGGGGGGAGGACGGTATAACTCGGCCCTTGTTGTATTTTCCACGGAATCAATCAAGGACGAATAACCCAGTCAGAAATCCGGTTTCTAGGTACACTTGTCCAGTGTTAACTATTATTAGGTTCGTTTGGGTCCAAAACGATCGACGAGAAAGAAAAGAGCCAAAGGCAAAGGTGTGGATCGATAAAAGCCAAAGAAAAATAGAAAATTTGTAACGCCAAAACGGTTGCCGACGGCGGTATAACATCACGCCATTGGGACCAGATTAGTGGTTATTTCGTTCGATCGCTTTTGTATACGGCCATAACCACATCAACCCCGGTACTATTTATGCTACGGCACGGGCTCGCACCGCACCAAACCGAATTTAGATTCATTTTTTTTTAAAATTTTACACCTTTTGATTCTTTAGTATTTCATTAGTTCATTGCACGCTAGACTATTTCTCATTTTCCATTTTGTTTTCTGTATGCATGCGTAATAGAGCGGAGGGTGCGGCCAGCACAAACACAAAATGTTGTAAATTTTGACGCTAGATGGCGAACGATATTGTTTGTTTTTCTCATGGCGTACAAATGGAGTAGAAAGTTGTGTTTGTTTCCTACGTGTTCCGAGTGTTTTTACCGGTTTTTAAGAAGCAAATTCAATTATACTTTGATATGTAAGCAAGTCTGAAAATGTAGACTGATCTCCAGAGATTATTCTTACATACATGTTTGTATTCGACTATCGCGTCTGTTGTCCCATCTGACAGGTAATATTCGTGGATCAATGGCATAAATTTATAGTTTAACAGCAAGGTTCTGAATGTTTCATTTAAACCACAACTCCATCAACTACCCAACACCCAAAAATTGGTGATCAAGTAAACAAGTAATTGTGAGCAACAAGTAAACATGACATGATTAATTTTATTCTTTTACTCCTTCACAGTGTTAAGCACATTGACAACTATGACAAGGTGTGGGAGGGTACCTTGACAATTTGACATGACATAACTGACAATAAGTTGCAAAAAAGGTGATTAAATGTCTATTATTTTACAGGTTCTCTCTTGAGTATTGGTACTTCCGAAGCAGTTTTTGAAGCAGTTGGTTATCAAGTAGTGATCTACCATCAGTGCCTTCCCAACGCAAAGCATGGAGCAAACTTCCAGATGCAAACAGAGGTAAAACTGTGCTGCTATATTAGTTCTTGCCTATAAACATATCATGATATCAATGAAAACAGTTTGTGGCTATGGCATAATTGCCACCAAGCCCCATATCAGTTTGCAGCTCGTCGCTCTTTTCAGAGCCTGATTGAAGTGATTGACGAATTTGGTAAATTGGTCCACCCATCAAAGTGTAAAGTTCCCTTGATGGATTTAGTCGTAATAATTTTTTAAAAAATTGTTATTGTTGTTGGCAGTTTGCCACCATGTTGTTGGCTGAGACATGACATCTTGTGGCCAGGTTTGTCTTCAGTTATTGGGCGTAGGCTAGCCCTTTAACGCCCCCTACCTTCTTGGTTCATTGTTAGTTGAATCATGAGGTTCTGAGAGAAAGAGTCGCCATTTTTAGACCTTTCTATTTTTGAAGTTTTGAATTTTAATGTTGGCTTAATTAGCTGGATTGCCACTTGTGAGGCATTTCTTAGAATGTGATGGGTTTTAGTTGGTTCGGCTTGGCGGTTCGTGAGCTTGCTATTATTCTTGGTATAATTGATTCGATTAAATTCTATTGCATGGGCAGTGAAAGTGGCCTGAAAGTGTTTAATTTCATTTTTTATTTGTAGACTAATTTTTATGCTGAAAGACTTGGAAACCATGCTGTCGACCACGTCGAGAAGCTGAGTAACATTCTGCTTTTACAATGGTAAAATTAATAATTAAACTGATTGAAACATACGTGGATCATAACATTTGTAATTTTTTATTGCAGGCACCTCTTAATAAAAGGAACTTATTAAGCCATCCAATCTAGGGCTTCCATCAAATCGTGCAGGCTGCATGGAAGTCACATTTACCTTTGCTGTGAACATCATGAACACACACTATTTGAAGGTGACAATCTTATCCAGTTATAGATTTTACAATTAAAATGTGATTAAGCTTTGCATTCATTGGTTAGTTTTAACATTTTGGGATTTCGTCAAGTCAACAGCTATTTCCTTCAGGGCTGTGTTCTGTTATGGATTATTTAAAGCTGAGTTTGTTGTATGCAAGACAGGCAGATTCTGAAAGAAGTTTTGTTTATTTGTTCCACTGTAGAGTATCCTTTTAAAGTTTAAATGAATTTGTATTTAAATCTTAAATGAGTCATCTAGTTTCATGTAAATTTATTAATTTAAGTTTCCACGATAGCTATAAGATAATTTTGCCATTTAATATTTGGGTTGAATATTTGAAGTGAAATGTAGCATATTTTTTTTAATTTCATACAGCATTTCCAATGATGCTGAAGAATAATTTTACTTTGGTTATAGGTTCATGTTTACGTAGCAGTGGTGTTGCTGTCCAATGTGGCGTGTTGTTGCAGCCTATGGTGGTGAAAGAAATCTGCATCAAGTTGCTGTTCCTTGTGCATCCAAGCTTCCAAGGTGCTGGTTTTGTGCTACAGAAGTGACATCCAATATCGTGTTTAATTGCTATTTGTGTCTTTGCAGTTTATATATTGAGAAGAACAAAAAAAAAAGTAATACGGGGAGGTTTATGTCAAACAAATAATAAACATGTCCATGATGGGGGAATGAGGAGGAAGTTGGGGTGGGGTATTTGGTTATGATTTACTAAAAAAAGTGAGGTATATTTTTAATGAATATGCAGTACTTGGTGGTAAAACAGTTGTTAACCTATACATTCCTGTCAAACTATACCTTCCCCACTTTCACTTACACTTCCATTCCCCAAACCCCATAAGCACCAACATCAAACCCACATCCTCTCACATCCATTCCTAAAACCTCACAATCTCCAACATAAAATTCACACAATTGTTGTATATCTGTAATCACAATTATATTTAAATAAATAAAATACCATCGTATATAAATTGTGTAAACTATAATTATTCTGGAACACATGCAAAATAAACAATTCATTAAACAGAGCGTCCGGTTCAAGACAATTTTTTTTGTGCGAGGCTTTTTAGAAAGCAATCCGCCACCCAATTTGACAAAAAATGATACGTTTGTTTTCACGGAAATTGCGTCAGACGGTTGAAAAATTTCTAGTTCAAAAATCTCATGTAGAAATTAGCATCTAGTCTACTGGTGCAAATTGCGATTCTTTAAGCTTGATTAATTTAGATGATGTGTTAAAAGCTATTGTGGGTAGCTAAAAAATTTAACTAATTCGCTTTTTCTGAATATTTTGGTTTTAGATCACTTTGTTGTTTTTAGATTTTCTTGTGATCTCTCTTCAAAATATTCTGAAAAAGCGAATTAGTTCCATTTTGTAGCTACCCACAATAGCTTTTAACACATCAACTAAATTAATCAAGCTTAAAGAATCGCAATTTGCACCAGTAGACTAGATGCTAATTTCTACATGAGATTGTTGAACTAGAAATTTTTCAACCGTCTGACGCAATTTCCGTGAAAACAAACTATCACTTTTTGTCAAATTAGGTGGCAGATTGCTTTCTAAAACTCGCACATGCAGTGTCGGCGTAGATCCAGGGAGATTACCTGGAAATGGAAGAGGAGAGAAGAGTGCGAGGCAAGTTTTACTGGGGAGCGATTAGTCACTACTAGGCTTCCGGGTTAGACTCATGACCCTCAGATCATGCGCCTTCCAAGTCCCCGTTCGACCAGAGCCCTCCCCTCCTCCTGGTTTCACAGCGGGTGAGTGACCACCGGCGGGCGTTGGTTAGTGGTTAGTTAGGGAAACGGGGCCACAGAAAAGAAGGGAGCCCAGATATGCACTTATAATTTAATCTAACGACTAAACAATTTATCAGTCTTGGATTACAGCATTCTCTCGTCGGTTTTCACCAGTCGATGAAGTCCATGACAAGTAGCGAAGGATTACCCTGTAAGCAGAATGAACATTTATTAGGATATCAATAATATTCAAACAAGATTGTAACGACAGAATAAGCAATACCTCAAATTAAGATGGCCGCTTTAGAAAGTAAAAATGGAGATTCAAGGGTAGCAGCCAAAAGGTTAGTAAACAAGTGACCTTGTTGACTTACTTGAAAGGACATGAATTCTCATAAAGTCTGCCGTGCAAATTTAGAAACCTGGAGTTTAGATCCTGTAAATAAAAAAAGAAAAATAAGTCACCTTGTTTATAATTTGTGTCATCAATGTGCGTCTATGATCTAAAAGAATAATTAAACAGTTATCATTACACACTCAAATTGTCTGTTAAACATTAGATAGATGTAAGTGTAGATCAATACTTTTGAAACATATACGACTGACATGACAAGTGAACTTACACAATGAAACCGCCAATCAGTTATCCAAGATTCTCTAGAAGCTGGAATGAGAGATTGGTCCATGCTGGGGTTGGTGATCTAGCAAGTCCAATAGAAACAGCCGATAATTATGATGAATCCTAATAAAACATGAGAAGAATTAAGGTTTCAGCATGTTATAAAGCTAGTGTTGGTTGTCACCTGTATCATTTCGATGGCACATTCAGTAGAATACAATGAGTTTGAACAAAATAGTTGACGGCCGGCTGCACGACATTCAGACTGTAAGTTTTCAGTTATCAGACTGTAAGTTGATGAAAAACATTAAGGTTATCCAACATATACACGAAATAGAACACATCACCGACAAGTTACAGACGAAATCACTCGTATTTACCTATGAATTCATTGGTAATTTTCGAAGAAAAGATAACTAAACTTCTGACAGCAAAACGCCATAAGCCCATAACTGACACAATAATCGACACGCCATCTATTAGACACGTCTAAAAACTCAGTATTTGAAGGGCTGGTTTAACATACTCACATAACTTGAAAAGCGCATTTTTGTTCGCCAAAACCTAGCAATCAATCTTGAGAGCAGTATTGAGAACAAAGCTCACTTGCTAGTTTTATGCAAATTTTCCGGAAGTAGACCGGAAGTAAGCGATAGCACCTTAACCGTTGAGCTGCTGACAAAATAAACCAAATATTCGTGATCTCCATGAAATTTGGGGTCGATTAGGTGTAATTTGAACGAAATCCAAAATTTTGTCAAAATCGAGAATTTTCCTGAGACATAGAGCTGTATTTCACGACGGCGTGACAAAGACATATCATTATAAAAGATTAGTAGATGTACGATGAGGAATTTCAATTGACTAGGCGAAGTTAGACGAGAGATGGAACAATGGAAATAGTATACAGAGCGATGAAAAACGAGATATAATACACTACGATGCAACGATGGAGAACAAATTCATGCGATACATGTCATATAATCACATGCAAAACCATTACGGAGCTGGAGTACTGGCTTCCTGGTCGTCCCCATGTCCGCGGATGTGGCGATGAATAAAAAAAATCAATTTTTCAAAAATCGAACAAGTGAGCTTTGTTGCTGATTCAATAAATGTTAGTCATCACTAAAAATCGCATCTCAGCAACTGCCGATAAATGTTTCAGAGACGTGTAAAGTAAATCAAAATAACTGCAGAAAATAAGGCAAAGGCAAGGTTTAAATAATAATTGGAAATAATTCCCGCTTTAAGTAATCGACACTCATTAAAATAACAAAGAAATACGAGAAATCGATACCTACGTAATGTAGTCACTAAATAATCATCTTCTCACCATAAAAAAACCGCCAACACATCAGCAACTGCCAAATAAGTAACTCCAAACGGTAATCAATCCACAATTTTTGCATCTTGCAACACCCGAAGTAAAAACAAAACACAAACTAGGCACAAGTTGTTTTCAATTACACATTTATTGATTTAGTTTTATACTGCCGTATAAAAGTAAGAGTTAAAACAACCTTGACAAGCACACATTCAGTCAAACCGATTGTCCACACGGATGACCAGAACACAAATTCGACAAACATACTCCTCCATTGCCAACACAACACTGCAGAATGAAAACTGAAAGAAATAGTCACGAGTACCCCTTAAAACTACTAACACTACTGTAGATCAATCCTTAAACACTCTCTATGCAACGTCCTCTTAGATACGCAATTACAAATGGAATCATGCTTATAATAGCTACCTACTGTGGAGCCTAAATTGAAACATTCCACAGCATTCTTAGCCAGCCCTTTAAAGGATCTGATAAAATTTCCGAGATTTTGCAAATTGTTGTTGGACCACTGTGTCATGGTTGCGGCCCCTAGTGATGATAAGAAAGGCCCCAGGTTCATTCCCTACTCCTTCCACATACCCCTTCCTTCTATTCCCTCCCAATGTTTCCCATGTCTGTTCTTATAATATACAAAACTATGCATGTACTAACCCAATACTTCCCTAATCGACTCTTACTCACAAACGATAAACATTAACGCACTGAAGCATTTAAATGAAAAAAAAACCTTGATATAAAAAATTCGCTGTACGCCGTTGACTACTGCTGTAACAGACCGGTATGAGAGATGGGGAACAGGTGAACCCTGAATGGAAAACCTGACCTCCTGACGACGAAATGTAACTAGAGGGGCCGGAATTATAAATCACCACTTTTATGACAACAACTACGGCAGCGTTCTCTGACTTACCATCACTAAAACTGGCCATGGGCACACGAGCGCCGCCAATCAAGACTTTCTCCAGTACCTTCGACTGTGCCAATACGCAAACTGTTTGACACTTACTCAGATATGGATATGCTACTCTAGGCGCTCCACAACAAGACGAATTGCAGTAAACAAACAAAAAACAAACATACTAGTTCACGGCAATTTCAAACAATCAAAAAATCTGAAATGAATTTTTTAAGCCGGAATACGGTCCAGCAGATTGACTGGAAGCAGTGGCATCCGTTGTTGATTGGTGGACAACGATCTCATTTGGTACGACACTGAAAAATTCAGCTGAGGGGTTACGAATATGCACGGAGGTTTGGCCGTGAGCGGTGACGGCGTGTCGGTTTAGGAATCCCCTTATGAATGTGATGTAAGGGCACAAGGGACAACGGTGGACGGGCAGAGGGAATGGCTGGTCTTGGCTGTAACCGGAAGCTATTTCTCCGCATCCTTGTCGCAGGTGGTGATACAATAGTTTTCGGTACTTATAAGTCCGGTGGCAATTGGGGTAAACAACTCGAGTTTGCTCGTCCACTTGGGCACCTGTCGGCGGCAATGGGGCGACAAAAAGACAAACAAGGAATCAAATCAATTAGGATCGGCCTCTGTGAAAGTGGACATCAAATAGAAAACAAAAACAAAAAAAGCGGATTTCTTTAAAGAGTCGCATTGTGGGATCAATTGCTGTGGACGCTTTGAACGTGTCTGAGCACGGACGACTTGACGAAAGTGACGTAAGGGCAAAAATTGCAACGGAAGACGGGCAAGTCGCACAACTGGCCGTCGCGGGAGCCGACGGTCGTCGCCGTCGTCATCTCGTCGCAGCCCATGCGCAAGTGGCGGTACAGATCCTTCTTAAACTTGTAACTGAAATGGCAATTGGGACATTTGATCAGGGGTTGGTGAGCTTCAGGGTCGGCCTCGATGGCCAGGGTTCGCGCATAGTTCCTATACGAGACTCTGCGATTTTCTTGGATGAGCGAGATGAGGTTGGGTTGTGCGCAGCCCGTGTTGTCCCGGCGCAAATGTTGCAACAAATTTTTCCACGACTTATAAGTCCGATGGCAGACCCGGCAAATGACTCGATTGTCCTTCCCGTCATCACCTGTGGGTTCAGAAGATGGGAAAAAAAAACGGAGAAAGAGAACCATTAAGATAAAAACAGGATCATCAAATCAAAGTAACTGAACTAGAGACTTCCCAATCTTTATCATTCTGAGCTAATAACCGAAAAAACAAATTACAATCCAGAGAAAGGGGATTTTTTTTTCAAAATGGCCTAATGCGTGCACAGAGAAGAACGTCGTGGAATGACGGGGAAATCAAATTGATTGGGAGCCGATTTTCCGACTCGATTTCGTCTCCTACAATTTTTCGTTCAGACGAGGTTGTTTCTCGGCCAAAGTCCGAGGAGTTGCAAGATTTTCGGTCGATCACACGTTCCGCTGTAACGTATATGCTTTAACAAATTTCGCCTATCCTTGTAAGTCCGACGGCAAGCCGGGCAAGACACCCTCGATTGATCTTGATCACCTACTGTCCATCGAGAATTTGACAGAAACTTCTCTTCTCGGTAGCCGGACGCTATTTCGCCACAACCCTGTCGCAGATGACGGTACAAAAATCTGTTGGACTTATAGGTCCGTTGGCCTATAAGGGACCTACAAGGGACCAATGAGAGAAAAAAAAAAGTCAAAATAACTTCACTCAAAATTAATTGGTCAAGCTTCAAAAAGATTCGCTGGACCTGTATTCAATTTTCGCATGGTCGTTTGATTTGACAGATTTTGTGTCTACAAAAAAATCAATCTGAGTTCTGTTTATTGAAGAGAAACAGCACAGGTAATGGAGGGACAAAAATAAGAATTGACGAGTGAATTGAATTTGCATTTGATTCATAAAGGGTGCCTCTTCAAAAAGTGTCGTTTGAGATTTCCTTGGTGGCGTGTGGTGAAAGTGCACGAGGCTAAAGGACACTTAAACATAGTCACCGACATAGTCACCGATCACCAAGTCGCATTTGTTCGAATGCAAGTGGGCGACCAGGGCACTAACCCGAAAGAACCTGACCGAACATCGCGGACAAACGGTTGCAGGACCCCTTGCCCAGACTGCCGGGGCAATCATTCGATTCGATTCGTGACTGTCGTCCACGGGTACGTCCAAAGAGTCACCTATACATTAATTCGGAGAAAGTCACCCGTCAAGTTCGGAATATTTGGTTTTGTCTTTAGCTATGAAACCTAATTTCTGTCTATCTCCCCTTATTTCTTCCTCTTCCGGGTTCAATAAAAACTAGACATCTTCAGCGTGTCTGCTTATAAAAGCAATGTTGCACGACTGAGGGAATTAAAACAAGAAAAAGAAACCTGATTCGGGTCGCTAATGCAGGTTCATCCACGTGAATGTCGTGAACAACGACACCAGAGCGTTTTTCAAAAGGGGCAGAAGGAAGGCGGATCAAAAAGAGAGCAGACTACGGTACGAGAGAGAATCTAGCACTAAGTAGAGGATTAATATTGAAGAGGAATGCCTACCTCGAGATGCAGCGACGCTAGATGAATTGTTAGCCTGGGGTTGTGTTCCTGAGGGACCGGCAACATTATCTCCCATTCGCGTGTCTGATGTAGAGGGGCCTTGGTATAAAAAAATAATAAGTTTTTAAAAATAGGGGTGTGTTATAAACTATGACTGGTAGTTTATTACCAAAGGTAATATCGCGGGTCGAGTTGGGTACAATGGATATCATGCCGTTGTCAGATGTGCTACAGTCGTCGTCACAGTCCTGGGATTTTTTAAAATTGAAATTAACATTAATAAGAAAAGTTCTGCCACTCTTTAACACATACCCGTGATGCCCATTCTGGTCCGTTATTATCTAGTTGGTCTTCCATGTGGTCAGAGTCTAATTCCGATTCCATTTTCGTATCGACAACAAAGAGGTCATCTGAGTCTGTGTTCGCTGGATGTGTAGGAGATTCTGATGGTACAACATGAGCTTTCTTGGGAGGAGGCGGTTTTGGTCTAGAGGATGATTGGTTCTGAGAAGGAGTGTGTGAAATGTTGTCATTTTCGGGTCGTTGAGAATTGCTGGGAGTCGATACAACTGACGGAGTTGATGTTGATTCACTTAGTGTTCTTTTGGCAGCATTAGTCCTTGCATTTTGACCAGATTTGAATTTAGACTGGTCACCTTCTTTATATGCCAATCCTGTAAGAGCACAAAATTGGATCTATGTGGTAGGATAAATGTTAAAAAAATAACTCACCTTTGATATCAAGGGCTTCAGCTGTTTGCAAAAAACTAGCAAGTTGTTCCTGAGAAACATTTACTTCTCCTTTATACATGTAATCTACAAGTGCTCTGAGTTCTGGAAAACTGACGTCTTTTAAGAATATGAATGCCTGTTTGTCGACTTGCTTGCTCAGCATTTCCTGGAAAGAAAATAAAAGCATTTGAATACAAATTACCATCAGCATCTACAAAACTAATGTTCAGCTTACCTCAAAGTAGTTGCTACAAGCACACAATACTAATCGGTGAACTCTAACAAATTGATGGTCAGCGGCAAGAGTCACATCACACATAGATTCCTTCTCCAACAATTTGTCAAGAACACTAACTAAAACATGGTGATGGTTATTCCACCGCAAACAGAATTCTTCTGCATCCATGGCTGGAAATGCGACCTATTTATGTAGAAAAGCACGATAAAAAGAATGAAGTTGTATGAAATTCAGAAGTCATGCTAAACCTTTTTCCTTTGTCTGGTTTTAACAGTGAAACAAACGGACAAGTCAAACACCTTCTTTCGACAAATTAACCAGTGAAGTAAACAAAGCTGACGATTATTCCAGAAAAAAACAAGATCAATCTTTCAATTAAATATTCCAGAAACAAAACTAACGGGAAAAACGAGACGCGTAAACTGCTCTTCGCTATTTATTCCAATATGGCCGACTAGGCTGAGCTCAGCAACGCCACCTACCTTTCGTCAGTTCGAAACATTTTGCCGTTCCTGCGCACGCTTGGTTTGTTTGTTTTCATGACGAAATTTAAGATTTCTCGTACCGATTGAACTATATAAATTTGAATACGTATGAATAACCAATTAACCATCTTGTAAGACTTCCCTTAATATCTTTCGAAATTGCGACAGATGTTCCTATTTTGGAGATAACTACTTAGACCATGCTTAGACTCTAGTCGCTCTTCATACGGACATATCCTGGTATTTGTACGAATACGAAATTCTTTTTCAGGGTAAGTTACCAAAGAGACGTACTGTTATGTTTATTCAAATGTTTAATAACAACAGTTCTGTTGTTAACTTTTAGGCTGGCGTAACAAAACAGTTCATGGTAGACATCGTGTTTGGCCCTTTCACAGAAATTTATTGAAAGAGTACATGACTATATAATAACAGCCAGGTGTCTTCATGTCGGAGTTGTAACAAATACACTGTTTTATTTTCTAAACATAACTTTGTTATATAATTACTCAGACACAATGAACAAAAACATGAAAAGGAATTGCTTTATTGTCCCACTTCCACCCACAATTCCACCACTTTTTACAATAACACACATACATACATACACTTTAGTTAACCCGTTGGCTGCCACGCCACACAACCCGTAGGTTGTTCTCTACTCTCTACGCGCCATGTCTGAAGGATCCATGACCAAGGTGGGACTTGCCATTACTGACAAGTCCGGGGTGACAGGGGAAGATGGAATGCACGCATTTAGGAGGCCTCTAGGAGGCCCGTGCTAAGGAGGTAGGGGAGAACAAAGGCGTGGCAGACAACGGATTAACTAACACAAACACAAATATTACCAACAATAAATGATGATCCGCGCTGACATTTTGGAGATACCGGAGATGTTTTGGTGTCCATCTTCTCGACGTCTCCTCTGCATTACCTGAATAAAGAAAAAACAGTTGTTATTAAGTGAAATGCCAATAAAAGTTACATAATACAGATAGAAACAATAGTCAGGTTTTTTGGCTCAAAACTTTACAGGCGCTTAAAATTTTGCTTAAAAATTTAGGAAGCGTAAAAACACATTATTTCAAAATCTAACAAGTGAGCTTTGTTGGTGGAATAGTTATCGTCAGTTTCACTAAAAAATTTCCAGACAATAGCTGCCGATTAATGGTTAAAGAGATTTTAAAGTAACTGAAACTTAACTGTTTTGACAGCTGAAAATTATCGAAAAGCCATCTAGCGTTATAAGAAAGAAACACGTCTTAGTCTAAGTAACACTTCTTTTGCGCGCATGAAGGGCCTGATTTTGGAATCATTACACAATACACAGAGAGTTTAACGCTGATAAACGCAGATTACTATTAGATAATCTACGAAAATAAGTCAATTGTCCGGTACCTGGCCATAATCCGGTGTTGAGTGACTGCAGGTGTGTCACACAGCAACTGAAGTGATCCAACTCGCCAGCGAAGCAAGAAAAGTTCTGTAGCAGGACTACCAGCAGCATAAGAAGCACTGAAGGTCTGAAGCTGTGAAGCTGGATGAGTCTTGAAGATAAGGATGGAGCAGAACGTTGGTGGAAATTCCTCTTCTGTCACCCTTGGCATTGCCTGTCTTTCGATTGAACTCTTACTTGCTCATCCTCACGTGGATTAACTAATTCTGGGGGTGGTATGGTTCGATCTACTCGGGGTGTTGGCGATTCGGCTTCCATCCTCTCTTGTTGTTCAAATCGTTTCATGTCCAAATCAATTTCAACCATTAGCTGTCGATCTCCTGCTAAGATTTCTTGGATCTCATCTTTATAGTCCTTCATTAACTCTCGTAGAAAAAGCATTAAGTTGCCCATCAGTGAGGATTTATTAGCAGCTAGCTTGCGCTTCAAAGCTACAACAATCGGTACAATGTTTTCGATAACATTCCGTTTTACGACCTATCGCCAAATCCAACGAAAAGTGTTGACTTAGTAAATCGAAAAAGACGAAATATCTGAGTACTAACCTGCGCGATAATAGCCTTTTTTGTGGACTGAACGATAGCTTGAGCTATATCTTCATTCTCTACGGGATCGTCATCCGTTGAAGCTGACAGAGAGGCTAGTTTGATGTCGTCGCAGGATAGTACAGCCAGGGCATCTTTCAACACAGCCTCAGTGGAAGCGTTTTTGAGAGACATAACTTCTTCAACAACACCATGGAGCACATCGCGTGTAAGTCGGAATGTAAGCTGAAATCTCGCCTCGTCGTCTAAATTCTGAAGCATAAACTGATAGATCTGAAATCGACGACGGCTATGCTGTTGTCCTGGAATTTACATAAGCAAATTTGGTAAATTATTTCGGAATCTAAAGTGAGCAAAGGAAAAATGTATACAGACCAGCAATGGAAAATAGTTTGTTCTCTCGATCCGTTAAAGCATGTCGGTTGTACGTTGGGTGACCCTTGTAGTCATTAAAATGGAATACACATTCAATGAAGTGTTGCTGGATAATGGTAGGTCGTCTATGGAGTAAACGCTGGGTAACATAAAAAAGAGCCAGGTCCCGTAAACTTTCATCGTCATCGCATGCCAGCTGCAGGATGCGGAAAAAGAATGTGCCCCGGATCTTCAGATAGTCTTCTTGGAGGAGGTGAATCAGTAAGACAAGAGTTTGTTTCCTCACAGCGGGAGTTGGGTCACGTAAACAGGCCGTTACTTGAGGCATAACAGGATCGATGGCTGTCGCGTAACGGATAACCCAATCGCACAAACAGCATACGATATTGTTGCGGACAGCCTCATGTGGCGTCGTCTCGAGTAAACGACCCAAACCAGGAATGAGCTGAGAGAAACGTTTTAGGAGATGAATAAGTCAAGCCACATAAAATGGATCAATTCTAAAAACGTATACCCGCTTAGCCATCTCTTCATGTTGAACGCTGAGTTTACCCAGCGAAATGACAGCGGCTGCTTGTAAACGTGGAGGAAGTTTTCGTTTGGGTTGTGACTGCGGCTGTGATAAAGGAATCGGAGCATCGACTCCACTCTCGTCTGGTTGAAAAGCAGCGTGTTGCAACAGCAAGAAGTGTCGTTTGTTTACTTGTTGCGGACAGTGCAGGCCAACACAGCCTAGAGTGAGAATCCGTCGTGCCAATTGTTCTTCCTCTTCTGGCGAAACATTTTCCTGAAAAAGTTACATTGTAAACATCTTTAGTATTTTTATCCAGTAAAAAATACTAAATGGTGCATACTTGTTTTCTGAGATGGATGCTAAGAAATTCACCGGAACTGGATATAATTTCACCTGCCCATTCAGCAGCTTCTTTGCGTGCTTTGTCTTCATCGGCTACTTGCTGCTGAATACAAAACACGACCATGTCGCAAGCAGTGGTAATCACGTTTGTAGATAATTGCGAATTGGCAACGAAGCGGCTTGAAATTTCACTGGAAGGATAAAATGTTATAAATTAAAAAATGAATATTCTATTGCAGAGAATCTTCATATACCGTATTGTTTGTACATTTTCCTTGCTCATGCTAGGTAGAGTTGCTCCAATCACTTTGTATACTTGCTGTATACAATAAATATTCACCGAATTTGTTGATCCAATGTTTTCTTGCAAATAATCAAGGGCAAATTTCTGTAAACATGTAAAGCAAATGTGTAGGACTGTTTTGGCGTGTTTGTAGAATGATAGACTATATATTTGAATACCTTGACGTTGTTGTCAATGATCGCATGGCGAGCGAAAATTGCGACGAGAGTTAGTGCAGCTCGGGGACGCTGCTCGGAGTTTGAAAGTAGAGTTCGTAAAAGCTGAGCTGGAATTTGTTGTTGACGAGACCACATTTCGACGGCTTTGCTCAAATAGATGTCCAAACCTAGTTCGATGATGACTTCTAAAAGAATCCAACCTTTCTGGCTGTCATTCCCGACCAATGATCGCGATATACATTCAAGTGCTTTCTCTTGCACACGCGTCTCACCATCGATTACCAAGGGTAGTACCGATCGAGCCCATAATTTTTGAACGGCTTCATTTTCTGAGTGTTCGCACAAAAGATCTGTCATCATTTGAGCTGAATTGCGACGAATGAGCATAGCGACGTCACGGCACGCATTTCCAAGGAGTTTAACAAAATCTTGAGTAAGATAGCGTCTATGTCGTCGAGTGACCGAGAGCAGCAATTGCAGGGCATTCTTACGCACATGGACTTTTTCGTCGACGGCACGCTCCTTGAGAAGATTCATAATAACAGATGCTTTAGGCAAAAGCGCAGCAGTAATGTTGATGGGCTCCTCTCCTTGCAAAAGTTCCACAATGTCAGTTTCTTCCTCTAATTCTTCGGCGCCAGTTGTTTGTCTATCTACTTCTTCACTAAAAATTATGTCGAATATTTCAACAACAGAGCGATCGCTCGACTCGATACATTCACCCAGTATGGAAAGTGCTTTGGCTCTAACAGTTGCTGACTGATCGGAGCATTGGCCAAAGATAACAGCAAAAGTGAGCATGTCAATTTGGCCGTTTTGCAATAGAATTGACAGTATTTCCAAAGAAAACAGACGAAGGAAGGCTTGCTCCGTGTGAGCAAGTAATAGGAACCAACGGATAGTCCCTAGAAAATAATAATAACAATAGTTAAAAAACAAAATCAAGTTATTTTCAATATATACAATTTAAAATGATAGAATAATTAAATACCTTGTCGGTGCTCTTCTGGAATAAGTTGGAGCAAATCTAGAGCTGTTTGGGCTGTTTTATGACGATACTCTGCTCTATCGACGACTTCGACACAAACGTGTTTAATAAGTCCATGCAAGAGAGGGTAAATGATCTCTCCGAACTTGGAGATGAAGCTGTTGACTAAATTGAAGCTGATATCTTTTAAGGCCACCAAATTCTTGTTATTTAAGTCTTTTTCACTTGGATCAAGCACCAGGTACGGTAAAATATGTACAAAGACGTGATGGACAGTTTGGACAGCATCACCATGAAGTGGATTGCAGAAGTTGTGTATGATTTCAAGAGCCTTCAAACTCACTGCTCCCCTATCTAGGTTGATAATTGCTGGTAGTATGCATTCAACAGTTTCTTTTAAAATGTTAGGATATCGTTTGAAGGAGAGATGCTGAGCAACCAAAAATAAAGCATCCAAAAACCTTGACATGGCTTTTTCAACAGCAGCTATTTCCTCTGGTCCAATCGGAGCTTCTCCTTCTTCTTCATCTTCAAATTCTGCTTCAGGCTGTGTTTGCTTGTGACCTTTCTTAGCTTGTTGAGATTGAAGTGCACTTTTCTGTGCATATTTTCTAGTCTGCACATATAGTTGGACAAGTTGCAATGCCTTCATATAGAGCATTTGATGAAAGACTCTGAAAGCCATGCTCGCGGGTATGCATATCATTGTGAAATACATTTGGGCAGCTTCAAAACATCTTTGGCGTTCTTCATGGGTGCTGGAAAGTGTTGAACCTCTGTCAATAAAGAAACCAATGAGAGCTAAAAGACTTTGGATATTCACTTTCTTCTCTTGAAACAGAAAACTCCAGAAGCGGGACCCATTGTTTGTAAGGTTGATGTTGACAGCAGCGGAGGTATTTTCTGGCATCAGTGAACCACCTAGTGACTGTCTTGTAGCTGTAGAAACCTCATCACTATCCTCAGATGATCCCTTATTTGATTCTAACCACAGCAAAAAAGCTTTCTGTAAATGAATTAATCGTGAAGTGATATGGCATTCTTCCAGAATTTCATCATAAAGCAGTGGAATGTCTTGAAACTGCAAAAAGTCGTTGTCGATCACTTCCTTTATCCATTCTGTTTCAAGTTTATCCAATTGTAAACAATCCAATTCTGAAGCTACAGTTTGTTGGTAAATTTCAACGTTATCTTCCATTTTTATTACGACTCTACCGAATCAGATTTTCAAAACACAGACGCAGCGTCACCAGGTTTCCTTTATTAAAATTTAAACAAAAAAGTATTCTAGATTAATCATTTTTTATTTTTTAAGTATAACAAAATTAAAAAAAGGACATTGAAATTTAAGGATCAATATCGAAGTTAACCAAAAAATATATTGACGTTTGCTATAATCAGCCCGATAGCAGCCGATGAGTTCAAATCTAATGCATTTGATTAGCCACATCACCAGCATTCACCAAGATTTCACGTTTCATTGAAAATTACCTGCTACCTGGTTAGTGGTAAGTGTTGATTTAATTTATTATTGGTGGTACGACATCACATGTAGACACCTAAGAACAAGTCATGAACGAGTGACGACTAAATCATGAAGTACAGAGTCCAGTCTCAGAGAACAACGGCTGTTGCTCAATTTATTTTTGTGCGGAATGCTTCCGGCCGGAATTTTAAAATTTGGATTGCAATCGACCGGCGGTTTGTATTGTGCTGATTTCAACAAAAAAATAAAATTCGAAACGTTCTCCACCCTAATGTCAAACAAGGTTTAAAACATGAAAACTGTCCCTAAAATGAATTTGAGTATCGACACTGCTCATTCTCATGTTACATTATATACTGCAAAAAAAAGGAAAAAAAGGAAAATGTACTTCAAATTTAGACGCGTTTCGTTTTAAAAAAAATCTTCTATGGACTTTAGTAAGGCCTATTGTTTGAATGATCTTGAAAATGCGACAAAGAATAGTACTGAGGGTAATAAGGCTGCTTATCTCGATTGGATGTAGGTAGACGGGAATCAAATGACTCGGATTTATCTTCTGGGTAGTCCTTATAGTGATGTTGGCTCAAAGAAAGATTTCCCTCCAATGACCCTTCATTCGGAATCGAAAACAAATCACTCAGGGCAAATAAGCTAAATGAAATCTAAAACGGTTACCTTTAGACGAAACTGTATCGGATGCCAATGGGACACTGCCGTTACTGCTCATTCCTAATCCTCGTTGAAAACGGGGCAGGAATTGGCGAGGTGTAAAATTAGATTTGAAACGATGAGCAGCAGGTGCCGCTGATGAGTGTGCTGTCGCCACAAAGTTCGAGGTCAAAGGTAGCGGTGTTTTCAGTTGGCTCGACTCTCCAGAGAATACACTAGTATCCTGTGACCGATTGGACATGGAATCAAACGGTACACGGTAAGAATCCTTCAGCTGCTCAGGGACTGAGATTGCCGATTCGCCGATAACCTCGTCCATGTCGTCGATATGATCCTCGTCAACCTCTGGCTCGTGCTGTCTTTGTGCGTACGATCGTAGTTTCTTAAGCAATTCTTCTTTGGCTCCTGCAATAATACAATCATTCTATAAGTTGAAAGCAAAATCACTCATCGATTAGTTGCTTATAGGCTTACTCAAAGTAGCCGTCACAAATTCAGGATTGTCCTTGACAACTTCCTCAAAGGTATCTGCAAGAGCTGTCTTAAAACCTTGGACATGTTCATTCACACTCAACAGTTCACTGCGGGAAACCTCGTCAGGCAATTGCTTAGGAGAATCTAGCATGATACATGAAACGATTAAAAATTATTTTAAACGAATTTTAGTATTCCCATTTTAAAAAGATTAAATGATTTAAAAAAAAACGTCAAAAATTTTTTTATTTACCTTGAAACGGACTCCAAACGGGGAGATTATCTGAATGCAGTCGACCACGTTTCACGCCAAAGGAGGAACTTTGTTGTTCTAAATAGTCAAAATTTTTCCTTGGCTTTTTGTCAATTGGTTGATGAAGGGATTGTGTATTATTGGAAACCTTTCTTTGGACATAACTGTGTGCAAGTGGAATACCCAAATCTCCCTGTAGAATTAAAGTTAGTAGTTGGAATTATTATTGTGAACATTTAAAAGTTACTGGACGAGATGGATGTTTCAAGTTGAGTAGAGACTGTCTCATAACAGGACCTTCATTTAACCTTTTGGGCGCCTTTACCTCACTCTTTAATGAAACAAAACACAATGTTGAATTTGTTTACAACTTGAACTGTTAAGTGACGAAACTCACCAAAGTTTTAGTTGGTGAATTGGGCTCAAAATGTTTTTGATATTTCGATTGGCTTTTGTTGAAATGTAGAGATCTGTCCACTTTTGTTTCCCGAGGTTTGTTGCTGATCTAAAATGTTTAGGAGATCATTCTAGAACAACCAACTACACAAAGAAATGTTTTATTTATTTTGTAGTACCCTCACAACGCTGTTGTCGGGAGCAGAAGTATGCTGATGATGAGACGATCGACTTGTAGTGCCATGATCTGCAGCAGGTGCAATTTTCCTAAGTCTGTTGTTGCTGTACACATTTTTAGGGGGCTCTCTATTCATTTTTGACATGTGACTATTTTCCAATCACAACATTATTAATACAAATTCAGGAATAAGAATGAAATATTTGGTTATACAGAAGCAGTTCTAAAATGTCTGTCAGCCTATGTGTTTTTGTTCATCCATACACGATCTGGCCGCGTGGTAACTGTTTTACAATTTATCGAGCAGACGACATAACTGAATTTTTTTTTAGCTACGTAATTCTTTTTATGCAGGAAGCACATGGTCAAAATTGGAATATGTAAATTGTTAAGACCACTCGAATATTTAAAAATGTGTTTCTTAAAATTATATATTTTTTTTCAATCTTCATCTGGCACAATGACACCTGATTTTTTAAATAATTTACATTTTCTCCTACAGAATATATTGGTATTGGTATCCACGCGCGTTTTTACCTTCAGTTTGAAAGTCTTCTAATCCGACCCCTCGCTTCGCTCGCGAGTTTCCCTCTAGGTCCGACCTTATCTGAATTTTTTTTTCTACTTAACTTAAATTTTTTTCTTAATAAGTTATCATTAAAATATTTTTATATTCTTATGCCCTATTACGTTTTTATTTCCCTCCCTATTTTTTTCTAGTTTGAACCACCTCCAGAATATAATTTTATTTTTAGCTTGTAATAACAACGACGTAAACTGCAAAACACACATTTGCATTAATAAAATAAAACAATGATTAAAAATTAAAGAATAATACTGTGTCCCGTAATATGAAACAAAAATTGATGCTAGCATATTAAAAACTTTGGGCGCCCTAAAAATCATTTGAATTACCCGAAGGGTTTCTAATCACGTTTTTTTTACTGGTATGGGTTAGTTGTTGATTGTCTCACTAGATGGCCATAACAGCTGTAGCCATCTAGCGCTAAAATTGGTCATTCAAGCAAAAATAAAATAAAATGTCTTCAGTGTTTTAGCAGTCACAATTGCAATAAGCATAACTTGTTGCTTTTTCTAGTCTTTTGCGTCCGAAATATGTATCTTGTTCGTCTTTCCCCTTATACATTCTTAGACATGGACGTAGTTTTTATTCTCTGGCTCTTTTCCCCTATTTGTTATCTTCTAGATGAAAGCCAGAGGAGAAATTATATATAGAATATGATGAGATGTTTTCAAAAAAATTGAATTCAAAAGGTTTTTTCGTTCAGGGTTCGCCATCTCTCATACCGGTCTATTACAGCAGTAGCCAACCCTCGAGTACTACGGCGTACAAGAGTGTCCCACGTCTTACGATGATAATCGATCTGACTTGCCCCAACGAATTTATCTCAAGTTTTTTTTTTTTTTAATATGCTACAGCGCATATAAGTTGTTAGTAGTTGGTGTTAATTAGTAATTTGTAGTTAGTAGTGGTGTCAGTAGTTGGTTTTAGTTAGTAGTTAGTAGTAGTGTTGGTAGTTGGTATTAGTAAGGGTTAGTACATGCATGGTTATATTATACAGGGCGATATGGGGAACAACAATGGGGGACATTATGGCGGAAGTGGGAATCGAACCCGGGACATTTGGATACAACGCTAGATGCTATACCATTACACCATGGTCGCATGTCCTGACCAAACTATTTCCGGAAGTAAATCATATCCTAAAAAAGTATTGGCTGAGAAATTCTAACAATATAACATTTTATCAAAACATCATCTAATGGCTTAATGGTATAATCTTCAACTGAAACGCCGGAGTCCCGGGTTCAAATCCCATCGATGACATCCAATTATTCGGTATCTGCTAAATGTCTGAGATAAAAATAAGAGAATTCGAATAAGTATTCAGCTTAATTTTTAAATCTGGTTGCAGCAGAATAGGTCACCTTCTTTTTAGATTTATTTTTTAATGGAAAAAAAGTTACTTAACATCCCTTCGGTTATCTTGCTAACGCAGCGCAGGTAACTGACAATTTTTTCACCGGTGCCCATATATTCTTGCGTGTTTCGTATTTGATTCCAACGGCACAAAACAGATGACTACCGCACGCGTGAAAGGTTTTTCCAACCACTAACATTGATAAACATAAACGAAAAATACGGAGGGGGATGATTGGTTTGCTTAACTGGGTTTCCCGGTTTTCATACAATGTTACTTAATATCCGCTGGGACCCGATTGATACGGACACGCCTACATCATCTTGCAAACTTGCACATTTAAAGTTTTTTTTTGAAACTCCCGCGCGAAGTTTACTTCCTCTTTTTCAAAACATCGGAGCATAAACCTTTGCATAAAAATATGTATTGCGTAACAGATGCGACTACATTCTTACGTCACACGTAAATGTCTTAAATTCAAAGGCTTTTGCATTTGCCAAAGCACTCAGCGTCAATTATTCGTAGTAGTACATATTTTGATACATCACTCAGGAACACTCTGATTGTCTAAAATTTAAATTATGCTTGGAATATTTCAACGGAAAAGATAATTCCACTCACATTTTTGGTTACGATATGTATAAGACGAAATCAAACCCGCCTGCGGTAATTCCGTATTTTTCTTGGTTGACTTTTCCGTATGACCTTAAAGAACTTTTCAAACAACAACTTAAAGTCAGACTTGAAAGTATACACGGTCGCCAATTTCAATTTTACAACAACACAAGCATTATTATTCAGTTTCTACTGCCACAAAACAATCAATCCGGATATTGGGGAAATGCTATTATGTTTCCGGTTTTGCTCTTTTCTGTTGCTCATCAATTGTCGTGAGCCAGACGGAAGGAAGACAAAGTACCCACTGGAATTCTCTATAGCCAGCACCAACCCATCGCTGCTGGGCGCTCATCTATATTGCCTTTTCTGGCTGGGTTATTAATGAATGCCCAGCAGAGTGACGAGGTATATGGTTACATATTAATAGGTCTAATATCGATTCTTGTGGAAACGCAGCATCTGGCAGCTTTTCTTCATCGGACGGCAATAACCTATACATTTCTGAACCGTCTGATGATATTTGATTCCCCTGTATACATTAACAAATAAAATGCGATTGACAATATATCAGCCAAGTCTGCTGTGGATCGATCGCCATCAAGCGTCTGGTGCCAATAAATTATGCACGTGCCGCATTGATACTGGCCCCAAAAAGGGAAAAATTTAATGAGAAATAAAAAGCACTGAGCGACATTTTTGGGATATTGAAAAAAAGCGACGAGTTCAGACTCAACCACGACGTCGATTGTCTACGCATTCAGATTCGGTTATGGAGGACATATGAAATAATTGGAGGAGCTCGAGCGTGCCAAAGAGAAAAAACAAAGACTGGATTTGCCGCCGATATTATATTATTGCCGGGGAAACAGCACTGAAGCCAATTGCCTTTCTTGGTCGGTAATATGACTTGCCCTAAATCGTTCACGGAACAAAAGGCGGATGGATTCTTTGCCATAAAGAACGGCACGGCACAGATATGAGCGGAATCTTTTGCCACCAGATTGAGCAGCTTGTCAATTATTGGCTACGAGAAAATGCGTTCAATTACAGCCGGGTGCATATTAATGCACTACTCTAAAAGGGCATATAGAAGAACCGTGATGTGGGTGTGAAGAAACAGTTTAAATAATGACAAAATGTCAAAGGTTGCTGATGCACGTTTAAATTTGTTTCAGCAAAGAGAATTTTTCATATCTGATAAGCACTCTTAATACATTAGCCTGCAGCAGCACCCAACGTGATTCCTAGAAATGACAAACTTCTTATATCAGTAGGCAACTAATATACCTGCGAGTAGGCCGAAAATCTTTAGACTTTGATTCAATTCTTTAAAGACTTGGGTCTCGACTGTATTTTTCAATTCAGCCAAATGTATGGCGAAGCCTTTCAACATGGTGGGCCATCAACTCTTGCACAATGGGAAAGTCAAGTTGTTATTTTTTTCAATGTTTCAGAGTCATAAACTATTAAGTAACAAGTTATCCAATTCAATGGGTGCGTCAAGTGTAGAAAAAGGGGTAATAAGGCTAGACATTTTCTCGCAAAATAGCTTTCAGGACTATAGGTTTTATTCAATAATATTCAAAAGCTAATGAGCTCGAATTTGGCGACCGACTTTGTGATCGTCACTTGATTTATGAGCGGCTTTTATTATTATACACCCTATATACAATAACGCGGTTATTAACTGTCGAAATTTTCGAGATTTATGACGATCCCAACAGAATTTCGACTTATTAAAAAGACATCAAAAGATATTTTAAGTTTGGAACCCAATGGCTTCGAAGGCTTTGATGTCGATAACGTCGAAGATGTGGGAGTTGGTAGTATAAAACTAGAAATATCCGCGTGTTGAGATCACAAGGCCAATACTAAAAAAGGATCAACGAGTGGAACAAGTTCTATACCTATAGATATAGCTGAGCCACGGAAGTTGCTGCCGACTCTTTTGATCTCGCATCTTGCTGCGCTGCCCTTTATAATGGCTGATGCTCTTTCTGGTTCACCAGACTTAAATAATGTGTTGATTTTCTCCTTCTTTAAGGTCGCGAGGCAACGCGGCTGTCTTTTGGCTCGCTTCGTTTGCTGTGAAGGATTAAAGTTTTAATCTGCCCGTCTTTTTACACCGTTCTTATACATCACCATTCATTATGAAAGAAATAAGTAGTATAGGCAGAGCTCGAGAGTGGTTGGGTGGCTTTTACGGCGTTTAGACTGGAATCAAAGTCGCACGACGATTCTTCGAATCACAGCGTATGAAATACAAGATAAATAAAAACCCACCAGGGGGAAACAAGAAATCCAGCCATGGCGAAGGAAAACCAATTAGGGTAATGTGGCACTGCAAGCGAAACGGAAAAAAGCAAATTGACTGAATTTTTTTAGATTAACACGCCCCCGTTTTCTCTCACTATCAGACATCAGCTACTCATCCCCGTTACTCATCTAACGCATCATATTATTAATGTGCGCATTACATGTCTCAGCAAACTGATCCATTGTGCTGGTCTGACAGTTGGGAAAATTTTACTGGGAAATCTCGGATCCCGGATACTTGGAAGAAATGATTTTCACTCAAGTCAAGATCAACAGTAAATCGACTAGATGAACGAAAAATTATTATTATTTTTTTTTTTTAAATCTACCCCAGTTAACATTTGATTAAATAAGATTTAGTCATTTAAAATACAATTTTTTCTTTTAAAAGGCCATCTATTTCGGTTCTATTGATGGACATGTCTGTATGTTTCTACGTAAGCATTTAAATGCAACAGGTACATAATTTCCGCTATTTTCTTCTTTACTTATAGGCAACAGTCGCTAAGAAATTACATAGATACTAAAAAAAAATACTCGACAGAGTACCGCACAATCCAGGTCGGTTAGTACATCTTAGTTTCTTGAGCTTGTGTGTGTACAGGGTTTCCCTGGAAGCATAAACCTGTTGATTATACACGAAATATCAAGTTTGGTACGAAAGAGTCTTATCAGTCTGTGCTACATCTTAAATGGCTCGGCTCACAAAAAGCCATCTCGTGACAACTGTGTCACAAACTTGATCATGCGGAGTGGGGATAAGCGAGAGAACAAGTAGCAAACAACAAAACTTAGCGAGTGTCAAGGAGCCATCAAATCCCTCCTGAACCACAAGAAAAAAACGGCCTGGCGGATGAGAAGTTGCTATAGTTATTATACAGACGACCGAATCAAAGGATCCCATTACGTAACAAGTTTCAAATCAGGCAACCGTCGTAATAAGTCGCCATCACCATCTCTAAAGGTTTACATGTCTAGTGCTTTGAAGTCAAAGTCTTTTAAATTTCCCCTCTGCAAGAAATAAAGGACCTGTAATAAGTTTGAATAAGAAGATCACAACTTGAAGGGACGGGCTGTTCTTGAACATATAAAGTCTGAGGCACTCGGTTCCACTTTCGTATTCCTCTGGCATCTAATCTAGGAGTTTACATAAGTGTGTACCTTGTATTGGAGAGAATAACACTACAAACGGCTTCCCTTGTCCCTATTCTTTCTCCCAGTCAAGCCTTTCTTTATTTCCGATCTTGAAATGGGTTCAATCTTCGTTCGACATGGAAAACAAGTCATTTAAATTATTATTCTCTTATGCGATAATAACGAAGGGGAAAAAGTTTGAAACAGTGATCAAAAACTTGCTTTGACTTTGTCGTCTAGAAAAAAGATGACTCTAGCGGAATAATAAATAATTCACTAAATAAAAGTGAATGATGGATGATCATGTATAGGTATCCCGATTACTAAGACGGACATATATAAACTCACTTCTCTTGCTCGACAAACACTCCATTTCGACTGAAATAGAAGATAGGAAATCGCTTGACATGCACAGACAGAAAATCAACTTGGAATTACAGCGTAAATGAGAGCAAATTTGTTACTTTCAGCGACTTGATTTCACTTTCAGTTCATGGAAAATGGAACTTGACGAACTCGCACATGAACTTCATAAAGAAACGTTTCTTGTTTACTTCCGTCATCTCATTTATTTTCAAATGAATTTAACCATCCGAGCGTACTTCATTTTTAAGCGGTAATGCAATACACATATCTCTTTTTCTCTTCATTTTCAAAGCCCGCGTAAATATTGATTTTCGCAGATGCTGTACATGCCCTTATCTTTTGCAATCTGCAGTGTTTGAATTTTAAATTGGGACAATCAGCACGTTTTGCGGGAATCATAAATATTGTACGTGCTGGGCATGAATTTTTTAGGGAAATCAAACAAATCATTCACGTAACAAAACTACAACATCCAATACTACTTGAGCCAGCAGCATCAAAATTCAAAGACGCAACATGTTCATTTGATTTACAATCATACATATAACTCGATTTTGGCTATAGTTAATTTTCGAATTGCCTTGTGAAAGTGTTTGGAATTTCTAGTGAATCCACTTTGGCCTAAAATATAATTATACCTACACGTGTCAAAAGTCAACCGAAAAAAAAGTCTGATTGCCTTCGTATACCGAAAGTTACGATTGGCATTTCAATGTTCGTTCATTCCACACGAGGATATGAACTAGTTAAAAGTTCAAAACATTTTGAAATTGATTGTTTACCTACAGACAAAGTTGCGAGGCACAAAAACAGGACCTGATCTGCAGTCGTTCTACAAAATGAGTTTGGTTTTTTCAATAATTTCAATTTTAAGTTTACATTGATTATTTAATGAACCCTAACTGCTAACTGAGTAGACAAAATAAAAGAGGGAAAAGTTCCAGTCAAGGGCCTATAGCTCAGGAATAATCGTACTCCGCACAATGTTAACGATTTATAATGTCAACGCCACCAAACAGTTAAAAAAAAGAAAGAATAGACATAAATTTGTCCTACCTTTAAGCCTGGGAAATCCACAGCCAGGCATCCATCTACAAGTGCTTCCATCCATCCGGTGAAAAAGTTAAATCCACACGTCAGAATAGTGAGAAAAGGGGGTCCTCGTGAATACACCCACACTCACATGGGTGTACACAAGGACATTCAAAGAAAGGGGGAATAAGAAGAGATCCGTCACTCGGCTGGTAGTTTTTGCCCATCAAAGAAGATGTTGGTAATCTAAATCAAAATAAAGAAGTTGATTACAAAAATTAATGACATTATATAACAAGCAGGACACAGGTTTAAAAAAAGTAACAAAATTGAATTACCCAAGTGATGATGTTCAGATTGCTGCTGATGATCCATCACAAGCAAAACTTGCAAATAATCTTGTGGTTATGAGGGGTGTAAAATCTGCACAAACGAAAAGGTTACATAATGGAAACCAACATGCATCGGCAGGGGGCATACAGCATACATGCTAGTTGTATGCAGTTGAATGCTAGTCATAAACTAATAGTTACAAATTTGGAACAGGGTTTCTATTTCTGCTCCCATTATCATTCGATTCACAATCTGAGCATTAATTTACCTGCCAAACAGCATGGAGTGTGCATGAATCGATTCCACCCCTCTTAGTCTGTGATTCCATCAAGAGTTGACATAAAGAGACCACATGTTTGTAATGTTACTTGTTTTATTTCGTGCACACAGGTTTCCAAAAAAGTGATCGTTTCGTTGGTTCCGTTTCATTTTTAACCTTTATAAAACTGATAAAACTACGTCTCTTTTTCCTGTGCTTTTTTCTTGTCAACGAAAGTTAAGCAGACGACACTTTTCTTCCAATCTAAGATATCGATTATCGATAGAAATGATAAAAATCGACCCCTCTCGTAATTAAAACAAACAAACAAACAAACCAATCAATAAACGATTAAAAAAGTTTTCTCACCCCTGCTCGACGTCGTGACTGAACCGATCGGGATTATTTTATTATAAATCGTTCGGCGACTCGGCAAATTATTACACCAACGACAGTCAAGATAAAAAACCAATAAAAGTAAGAATTTGCACGATTATCACTAACTACGCCAAAATCAAACTATTGTGTAACTTTGAACCACATTTTCTTGGATCTTGATTGCAATTAAAATTTTATTCTTTCCGTGGGTGGGGTAAATGAGCTCCCGCGGGTGCGTAGGTGGCAGAGAATTCGCAATGACGTCATTTGCTGGATTTTTCGCCAGTTTGAGTGGGTGTAGGGAAATAAGGTTGCATAGCTAATATTATGTCAAAACTCACTTTATCAATCCCTCCAACTTTCGTGGAAAAACAACAGCAAAAAAAAAAAAAACAAATAAAATTGAAAATTGATTCTGACTCCAGGAATGAATTAATTGATGTAAAATGTAATCCTACTTATATAATAAATACATTCAATTAGACTCGGAGGCTTCTTGGATAGTATTTTATTTGCAAATGTCGGAATCGTGCTTCTATAGTCATTTGCTTATTTGTACACACACACATACCTACACTGTCGCTATAGGACAATTTTTAATGAATGTCCTGATTGTTTGAACAGCAACAGTTCTCTGAATTATACCTGTGTGTCCGTGCGTTCGTGCTGGTTGACAAAACGAGAGTATCTCTAGCAACTTTCCGTTAAAACTCAAAATATTCAAACAGGTCGAAGGGATCGAAATTAATTAAAAACAAAGTGAATTCATGTCGAGTTATTAGTGTTTTGAGAAAATGTAAAAATAGCTGAAATAGTTGCGCCCAGCTGATGTGTTCGTTACAGAATGCAGTATATAGCAAACGAAAACATTTGCGCAATCTCTCGGAATGTATATACACGCGTATACACAACGAGCGGCAGTTCAGCATTTTTCTCGGAGAGAGTCCAGGAGTACCAGGACAACATTTATAACAACAACAACAACATCTGCTGGAAATAACAAAACGCCCAACATCGCTCGGGCGCGTGGGGGAACCTATGTGTGAGCGATTAATACGTTTATCGAATGTGTTTTGATAGCGCGGTTTCATTAATTAAGTCCAGCTAGTTCTGGCGAAACGAGAAATTACGACACGCGTGCTGTCAAACGACCAAAACTATCTTTCTGATGGTGGTTCTAATCAAAGAGAAACTTTGTGCTGTTAATATCATAGATCTTGTTATTTCTATCAATAAAAGAAATGTGTTATTAGCCATGTCCTCTGCTGGCGGTCTTGCCTATTTCAGCAGAAAAACACAACTTCAGCTATAACATGAAAACAGCAGCCGAGAGAGAAGATGTTGGCTTGTTTTTTCTTTCTTAGATGCTGCGAAAGAGATAAAAGAAAACGTGCGTGGCGGATAAGATGGCGACGACGAGCTTCAATATACTAGATTGTTACGGTACAGACTTGTTATATTCCGTTTGCTTGTTATTTCAAGCCTTTTCCCCAGGATAAGGAGCCGGAAACGAGCGAGGCCACGCCTATTTAGTTGTTGATTGCTGCTGCTAGAAGGCCAACGACGTGACGGCTCATGTATATAATCTACACATACAGCTATAGTACACTAATACTATATTGACTTTTATGTATATTAGTTGATACTATACGACATTTATAATGAGTTGCGGACAACAGAAAATGGTTGTTTCTTCTTTTTCTAGAAATGTTTGATGGGCGAATCATAATATGTTTTTATGGCCTTGTATAGTACATTCCAGTTGGAATAGGACTAATGAGGGATTATCGGGCTATAATGTTATTAGTTTGGCATGCCAATTTAATGGCGTATATACTGCTGGGCAATTTCGACTCTCTTTTCTTTTGGCGTGCGCTTGTTGATGAACCCAATGGGATCGACGGAAGAGGCCAAGAGTATTATTACAAATAAATAAATAGTAGGACCTTTTTTTCTTCTTTCTTTACATTGCCACCGCGCTCCATCCCGGTGGTGGTGGACGTCGACTGCTGTCGAGCGTGAAGCGCAAACGAGCGACGTCTCATTTTCTTTTTTCGACCCCCTCGCGGGAGTTGATGCCGGACAGTACACGCGTGTCTATTGTTTTATTTTTAACGAGCTCCGCTCCGTATATGTCTCGTCCTCCTCATTGTTTGGCTGCTGCTGTCGAGTTATTTGTCTCCTCAACAATGTCCACCTCAATTCCCCAATTTGAAACGCGCGCCATAAAAATGCAACTCCCGCGTGAGACTCTCGACGTCGACGACGAGGTGCAATAATCAAGAGACGCCTGATCAAGTTGTTTTCCAGACAATGATGTAACGAAATGGTTAAATGGCTAAAATGTTAGCCAAAATGGTGTTCAGTCACTCTGCATCTTCTAATAGCTTATAAGTAGGCCTATAGCATCAGTTGATGATTTGCCTTATTCCAGTCTGATGATGATTCAACCTAATGACACTTTCTGCTGATTATGACTACGCATGTCTCTTTGCTCATCTGTGCTGATGTGAAGACTCTTGGCGAACTAGTACGAGTTTGAATGACAAAGACGCGGAATTAATAACTTGCTGTCGCCGGAAGAAAAGCAGCCAACTTGTGGGTTCACAAGGAACAGCATTGCATGCTAGTAGGTAACCTATAGAGATGAGTAGACATAGTCTATAGAGGATGAGGGTGATTATTAGGATGGGATTACACGCGCCAAGACTTAATTAGATTTCAGCAAGTCCCAACGGACTCTATAAACTAGATCTGTTTTCATTCCTTATATAGTTGTCCAAATTTTTCACCAGCCATCCGCAACACACATGTCAGCTTAAACTTCAGTTTGAATAATTAAATCTATATTCGGCGCTTTTATATTTGTTTTAGAAAAATGGCAAAGCCTAATAAATATACTTTGCCAGCATTTTCTTTTTTTTAAATAATAAGAGCCTCTTAATGAAAACCACAATTAATTGAAAATTAAACAACAAAATAATATGCTTATAATGAAAATTTGCTGTTGGAGAACTGACGAATATCGCGGTGGGTCCCAAATGAAAACTAATTGGAAAGGTTCAAGCTGCTGATGGATATTATCAAGGCCCTAATCACGTCAACGTCCTTATATTTCGTATATCAATTAATTGTATTTATGAAATTGTTAATTGACTCGCGGCGCATGTATAATATAATGTGTTCTCTGTCGTATTACCTTGATAGGGCATAGTACATTCTTTATAGGACTAGTAACTATATATCGCAAGTCGGTTAGACATTATCCGTCTGACGTCATTTCTGCTATTAGAAGCCATAGTGTGGCTGGCCGGCCGCTATATAATTTAGACGCGGACGTGTCGTGAGCGGATATGACATCTTCACACGAGTATAGATACGATGCTGACGCGCATTCCAACCATCAACCGCTGCAGCAAATAGAATACGGTTGATGGCATCCATCATATCACGTCCTACAGGTCCTCATCATGCCAGACGTTTATGTTGTACGTATACACATCAGATGGGTCGTCCGCTGATTGGGCTGTCACTTTGGACTATATGTGTGTCGTGTTGCCATGGCGACTGATTTCAGCTGCTGACATGGGTGCTGCACTGGAAGACGCAGTCGGCCAAGATTGTACGAGCTGTATTGGAAGAACGTTGATACACACGGTCGACTCTCTAATAGTTTGGTGATGTGTTTTAATCGAGTGGCGTCTGCTATATGAATGTCGAGAGTGCATCCACCGACGAGGAAGAATCTGCGCTAGATGATATGCTGTTACATAATGCACACCCATCAGCATGTAAAGCGGAAATGTATACGATACGTCAAGTAATACACGACCGCGCCCTTATTCATCCTCTCCTAATTCAATTTCCATTTCACTCTGCTGGCTCTGTGCATTTATCGAGAAATTGGATTGAACGTATATATACAGGCAAAGTAGCTTATAAAGTCTATTTCAATCTGCACACTTGAATGACGTATATACCTGTGTGTGTCTATTTCGATTTCATTTTTTTTCCAGCCAGCGCTATACAAAAAAAGCATTTGAATTTGTGTCGCACTTTGATTCGGTCCAACCGCGGCGGCTGTTTCTTTCAACCCCCAACATCCACTATATAGATTCCAATTTCTTTATTATATGTATAGATAGACACATCTCGACGGTGGCATGTCAGCAGGCCAACAACAACCTATAGCAGCAAAGAGCGTATATATACCGAAGCTATATATACTACAGATTTTTCTTTTAGTTTATTTCGCTTTGATATTGCGTGCTGTACAGCAGCTCTCTGGTCTATCAGATTTCTTGTTGCATTTCCCAACTGTGGGAGATCTTGTGCGATGGCTACACACCGTCAACAGCAGCAGCAGAGTAGCCTATGTACTAATACTTTTTCTTTTATGGGTCTCGACGACCTTTTTCCTTTTCAAAGCGACGACAATCTTTCTCTCTATACTGTGCCTATTCAAAAGGGGCGACAGCATCACTGATTCATTTCCAGTCCATTGCTGCTGCGTCAGCCGACGCTCTAATGGAATAGAATGGACGAGAGGAAAGAAAGAATATTATTATTATTATGTTGCTGCTGCGGTTGTATATAGGTCGCTGCGCTGGGTCCAATTCAATTCCCGATAAATTCCCCATACATAAACTGATTTGGCGTGTCCGCGGTGAAAGAGAGGACGACTATCTATTCTATATAAGTAAGATGAAAAACCATCATTTTCAGTTTCAGCTGGACATGCCATCAGATTGATTCGATTCCATTCGCATTGTCGTGTCCTGATCGACCCCATCACCAACCATGTCATATACTATAGGCGTCTAATATTATTTTGGGAAACGAATCGTTTCGTCACTTGCAACTGTGTACATACAGCAGCACAGATTGCATGTATAGTTCGAGATACACTCTCGTCCTTTTTGGGCGTACAAAGGGTGTACATACTTGGTGTTAAATGAAAGTGGGTACAAGCTTGTACACCCGGGTGTACATAAGGTGTACATATTTTTTTTGTACACCTTTTGTATACCCTGGCACGAGGTCATAACGTCTTTGTTTTATCAAATTCGCGCGACCACCGTTTTTCTCACCCATCCCCCACTTTCAAGAATGAAAGGAAAAAATTTTTGCTTCCCTCTATTTTATCTCTATTAACCTTTACTTCATTTAATCTCATATTTTCCTACTTCTCAATCTGTAATTTATGGCTTTCTAATGTCTTTCACCAATTGCCATTAACGTATTTGCTTTTGTCGGGAGTCGAACCCGGAACCTCAGATTTACAAGCCAGTATTTATCCGCTGTGCCACCAGCTATTGATATCAAGTTGGGAAGCTTGTAATACCAATTAATTCTTAGGGCAGAGAAAGAAACTTCTAATTTCAAGATTTCAATTGATTGCAATCATTGTTGAATTAAAGAGCTTGCTAACAATATATTAAGCCAACAACTTATCGAGTTTTCATCTAAAAGCACCATTGAATTTCGGTGATGGGACTTAGAAACATTTTTCGTTTTTAGCCGCCATTATGGATTTCCATCGCGCGGCTTTTCAAGAAAGAACTTGAGATTAGGGCGGTTAGGGATGGGAGAGAAACGAAGAAACGAAGAGAGAAAAAAATATTTTTGGGTCTCTTCCTTTCGCTTAAAGAGTGAAAAACTCGAAAAAACCTAATTTGCATACTTGTAAAGGAGGCGTACAAATCGTTTTTTCCTTTACAGTATATACAAAAGGTGTACAAAAGGTGTACAAAGACGAATTTGTACACCAGCTACAAATATGTAGCCTAAAAAAGGACGAGAGTGTAACACGGCGATGTGTATATATAGACTAATGTAGACATGAGAGCTAAATTGGGTTTCAATGTCCCGTTCATAAGAATTTAAATATTTCAATTTTAGATCACCTCATCAGTTATTACATTCTGTGATACACTTGAAAAGTGGTTGAACCCCAATAGACGACCATTGCGCAAACGTGTATAGCAAATGCTTGTGTTTAATTTGTCCCCATGCAATTGTCGCCACCAAGTTGTCAGTATAGTGGCTCCGGGTTATATTCAGTTGATTACATGATTAGGTTGGCCGTACAACTTTGCTTCTGTCTCTATCAATTCTCAATTCAGGGAATAGCAATTTGCTGGTGCTGACGGCTTGCCCACCACCACTATCATCTCAACTATTGATAAGTAGCGCCACATCCAACAATCTATCACCACCATCTCTTAAACTATTGATAAGTTTCCGCAGAAATGAAAGCAAATGGCAACTTGGTCAAAAAAATATAATTTGGGAAATCTTTTCCAAGTGGAAACGGCGAAAAACAAAATTGAAATTAAAATATGTATGTCGGTTACACAGTGCAAACAAACTGCCATGCATTGACGAGGGGTTAATTTACTTGATAAATGTAGTCAAAATCAACTATAGGGCTTTCATTTGCCATCATCCAACAACGTTATTGTTCCTTGTTTCCGGCCGCGACAGATTGACGACACACGTGCCATTCCTGGGAAGTGGTTCAGACTGTTAGATTCGTCGCTGTTGTAGATCAATTCAATTGCTGGCACTCACGTTCTGGGGGGCACAGCCATAAACCAGTCGAAAGACACTCGAAAAATCACCTCACAGCACACGTATAAAAATAATAAAAACTCTCTTATTCGATGTATAGACGAGAGAGCAGAGATTGGTTCATTCACATCAGTCCTATAGGATACTCGACTACTGTAAACATGTTGGACGAATACCAACTAGGTGTTAAGGCCCCCTTCAACAGAAAATAAATAAAAAAGGGGGGGGGGAATGAAGAGCATTAAAAGAGCAAAGAGCACTCAGCAGCAACGTAGAGAGAATGGCAAACGAAGCGGAAGGTGGTGGTGGGGTTTTTGGGGTCGGATTTTCGCATATGGCACAAATAGGCTCTCGTCTTTTTAACCCATTATACACAGTCGACACTCGACAGCCGAAGCTTTATTCCTGCAAAAACAGACTTGGGTCTTATATAGAATAGTAGACACACATCACTCTAAAACTATACATCAGGGCACATGTGCTGCTGGTGCAGCAGTAGTTGACGTCGTCGCAATGGGCAGCAGCAAGAAGTGTAAAATCCAGGAGCCCCTAAAAACCACCGACAAGTTGCAGCTCGGCTTTAGTCGTCGTCTCACCCCACGTCAGTTCACACAGCTATACTGGATAGGGGCTGCCCATTCCTTGTATAGCCCAGCTTTTTTCTTAGAAAACCTACCCACGTAATCTCATCAACTGTAATTTGGGTGCACCATCACTTCTTATAGGACAAGAGTGCCTGTATAATGACGACGGTTAATCCAGCTTTTCGATTGCTGCGTTTACTATCTTTGGGCTTTTCATCCCTTATCGGAGATTAGCTTTAGAGCCAAAAAGGCGCTATACCATATCCAGTTGATGCTGATGTGTGCTAGGATCAACGACGATAATAATACGCGCGGTTGATATCATCCCAACTGATTTGCTCGTTTCAGTGCTGCTGGGTGAATAGCAATTCATATTGGCTGCACGCCAATATGAACCGTGAAGCGCTAGAAACCGACAAAAAGTGAACGTTATTATATTCTCATTAAAAATTAAGGCCAACAATTCGACTGTTGTGGATTATCTTGTGAACCGCATTCGTTCGTTTATTGTGCGCACACAAATTGGTCGCTTCAAACTGGAATTTCCCCCAGGCTGCTGTGAAATGTTTGAAAAAAGGACGGCCGAGAGCTATAGTCTTATCGAGTAAAGCCCGTGATTAAAGTTCACCAGTAGCGCCAAGGTATATCACCTCCTTCTATTTCGTCCGCCTATATTTTCGTCGGGGTTTTGGCTGTGTCGAGATAAGTGGGCGGATTAAGAGAGGCCAGCATCGTAGCATCTTGCGTTCATTCGATCGGCCCAGTCAGCACATCATCGCTCAGACTATTTCATTATTATTACCTCTGTTTTTCTCGTCTATTTCTATTCTGCACGACATCATTGGGGGTGTATAGGTCTCCGCCCTATTGTGATCCAGTGCGTCGGCGTCATCTCTCACGGCGACTGTGCTGCTGCACATCAAAGTTGAACGTGTCCTCGTGTTGGATTGGGTTCGATTGAACACATTTCTCTGTTGGCGTCGGCAGCTGCTGCTCATCTTTGACTCCTCACCTCCAGCCCAGCCCACATGAATTAATTGTCCGAGTGAGAAAAAGAAATAAAAAGGCCATGGCCGTTTACGACGATTGGGCCGTCACGGTCGATTTGACTATTGGTGATGTTCAAAGTGCCGCTCCTAGCATTAGCATCAGCAGCGGAAATAACGCAAGTGATGTGAATTTCCTGACAGATGTGATGCCGTCAGTCAATAATACCAGTTCTCAATATTACGACAATGGCAGTTATTCCGGCTGGATGAATAGCAGCACTTACTGCAGCGGCAGCTCATTGACGGACGGTGGCGACAACGTGAATTGCTCCTGGCTGTGCCCGCCCTGGAACGAGACGGAAGACTTTAGCGTCAACGCATTCACGCCGTCAGCCTTTTTCCAGGTCATCATCTACAGTTTGTACAGTGTCGTGTTCGTGCTGGCCCTGGTGGGCAACATGGTCGTCTGCGCCGTCGTTTTCACCAGCATCCGCAAGTGGACCGTCACCAATTTCTTCATCGTCAACATGGCGGCCGGCGACATTTTGATGGCCTTTTTCTGCATCCCATTCACTTTCTTGCCCACTTATGTTTTACTTTATTGGCCGTTCGGGGCCACCATGTGCCGGATCGTCAGCTTCTCCCAGGCCGTGTCCGTCTTCGTCTCTGCCTACACGATGGTGGCCATCAGCAGCGACCGCTACCTGGCCATCGTCTACCCGCTCCGCCCACGCATGACACGTAAACAGGCCAAGGTATTTGCCAACATAAACGTTTTATATTTATCGCGTGAACATGTAAGCAGTTGGAATTATTTAGACGTGCATTACTATTGAGCACGTACGTGTTCACACACTTGAATTATGGCCCAGCAATGCGGGATTTCTTATCTTTTATATTATTAAATCAACATCAGCAGATATCAAAATGGCTGCAGGCCATACATCCGTGTTGTTCAAAAAATAAAACATGATTCACGTTCGGACTCAATTCTCTAATCGTCATATAACACTGGGCCAGAGAGATGACGAAAGGCACGGGGGCACGCGTGTCTCATCCGAGGATAACAAGGTTGAGAAATGTGTGTGTTGTTACACATGTTTGGTTTTGTTCTCCTTATTATTTACGATATAGTTTGTGCGCTGCTGTGTGACATCTTATCTTTTTTATGGCTCGTCACCATTAACAATCACCCCCGGGACAGGCCAGAGTATACAAGTCACGTCATTTGTCAGTTATTTACATACTCCCGGATTATTTTTCTCCGTAAACTGCGTGTGTGTTTGTATCCGTTAAATTATAAGCCACAACAAACTGCACGACTATTTCCATCGATTGACCATTGACGCTTGCTCAAAATTATATAAATGTTTTAAATACATAGAATATATTTGAATTCAATCGATAATATCAATCAACCATCGGCTGATTTTAAAATTTCTGTTATTTCTTAGCCGCAAGCGCCAACGGCTCCAATGCTGTTCCCCCCCAGCGATTTATTTAAATTAATTTGCATGTGCTAGCGTTGCAAATTTACTTTTGTCAATATCTAGTTTTATCATATTATCAATTTTTTTTTTATTTAATTATGTTTTTTTAAGACAAAATCAGTGAATAGAACTCGATAATTTAAAAAAAAACTTTCAATTTAATTTTCGACTCATTTTGGCAATCTGGCAAATGCAAATTCGAAAAAACAATCCCAGATATTGCAGACTACAATTTTGCAAACGTCACGTGAAATTTCTTTTTCTTTTGAAATTTTTAAGAGTACGAAAAAATAGTAAAAATCATAGATTCAACTTACAAGTAAATAGTTTGTGCACCTCACAATGGAAATTCTACCATTTTGGCAAGTATCTTTGTCTGCATTTTGCAAACCAGAGTGAGAATAAATGTTAGTTTTAATGTAAAAAGCTGGCAGACACAGACATATAGCACACTTTCTTTGTTGACAGAGGCCAGGGACGAATTAGAAGAAAATGATGATCATTTCAGGCTTCACAGAGTCTTCTTGGCCAACATCATCCATGTGAACAAGTCACTTGGTGGTTCTCTTTGGTGAAGCCAAAGAAACACTCGGAACTAAATCAAAGTCTTTTTTTTTTTATGCAGCGAGTTCTAGGAATTTGTTTAGCGAGTTTTTTAATTCAGTTTGACAACAAGATAAAACTGTAACATCATTTCGTTTATGATCTTGTTTAATACCAAAAACTCAATTTTTGTTTCATCGTGTTAGACTCTAGAAAAATCAGATTATTGAATTTATTTTATTTTAGTTTTTTAAAACTTTATTGCAAGGCTAGCATGTGCTCGACGCTAATTGACAGGTGAATTCATCGAGCTTGGTACTATACGCCATTTCCAGCAAGTCTTCCGTCTTCATGACTATCCAATGGCTCGTGTTACTAATTCTAGGCTGATGTAATTCGAACCGTGTCAGCATCATCAGCCAGGCATTGGAAATTCTATTGACTCATTTTCGAGCAGGATAATATTATACGATGCACGTGATGGTACGCCCCCCCGGCTCTTGAATTCTATCCATCATTTCAATGGAAATGGAAGTTTATCGAGTTAATAAGGAGCTAACGCAAGCTGGCAACTTTGTCCAGCATCAAGGCAGTGCACAAATTAGTGCACCTGTAATGTGAGACTTGCGTCATATGGCTCAAATTGCGTAACAAAGCCTCCGCAAAGCCAGCCAAATCCGATGCCTCCACTCTGCAAGGGAAGCGTATTACAATATTTGATGTGAGAAAATGCTGAAAAGATGAAGAATTTTAAATTTCAACCAAAGTTGTACTAGGACCAAAAAGTTGCCACTTGGATGTGTATACGTAAGTTTGGGTTTACATCGTCTTGAAATGAGAAAATAGCTGGTCCGACATCAGACAGGAAGTATCGTCTTTTTCATATGAAACGTGTAAATACTCGCGTCATTTCTTCCGTTGATAAAATTCCGGTAAATATTTGAAAGCGGCCAGAGACGAAAGTGATGAAAACAGAGCTCGTCTTTTTCTCTCTTTATTTCTTTCGGCTTTCCCATCCACGCTAGTTCGTTCTTGTGTTGCTTTTAAACGTGCAACATTGCTGCAACAGCCAGCCAACTCCTCGTGCAATCAACAAACGAAACGAGCAGCAGCTTCTTCTTTCTTGGTATCCGCCGCTCCCTCCAATGTTTATGACAATGAAGAACGCCTTAAGTTGAGTTTCTAATTTTACAATTGTTTGGTATTTTTCATTTTATAGTGGATCATCGTGGCCGTTTGGCTGGCGGCCTTTGCGACGGCCATGCCGTTGCTCCTCATGTCGAAGCTCATCATCCCGGAGAATAGCAATTGGCACATTTGCTCCGACCGTTACATTTGCACTGAAGTGTGGGCCGACCCCATCCAGCAGACGCAATACACGACCGTCTTGTTACTTTTGCAGTACTGCTTCCCACTGGCCGTCCTTGTCTTCACTTACGGCCGAATCGGACTGGAAATCTGGGGCAAGAAGACGCCAGGAGAAGCTCATCAGCACCGCGATCTCCGATTGGCACGCTCCAAACGCAAGGTATGACTCTTTTTCGATCGTCTTTTCTTTGCAATTTTGCATATAGAGTAGAAATGGCGATGAGATTATTCCGGGCAGTTGGAATAATAGAATCCACGTTTGAACTGCCAGGTCTTATGTGTGTGTTTGTGTATTCCGTTCGTTTATACACTCTGGCACGTAGCGCTATCAGCGGGTGGGCGGATTGAAAGTGCCAGTCCTGTCGGGCCCAGCCAAATCTCTCGACGTGCACCGGACAGCACCTCTCAGAGAGAGTTCATCCAAACAAGTAAAGATTAAGTATATATACACAGACACACACGGGCGCGTGCTAGCAATGCTTCCGGATCAACAACTGGAGTTGATTATAGACAGCACCAAGGCCAGCTAACAACAACAGTTTCAGTTGTTTGTTTGTTCATTGACTGCGTTGCTGCTGCTGTGAGACTGCCGACCCCCGTCATATAGTTGCTATTAGGAACGTACAGTAGATTCGTGCGTGTGTCTGCGTGTTCACTAGACAGCTCGGATATGTGTACACGTGTATATATGATGTGCGTGTGTGTCGATTCCAAGTAGCCCAGGGGTGGGGGAAAAAGGTCCAGCAGCTGAGCCAGAAGACGCTAATTTGGTCTCCATCGGTCATCATCTCCTCCTATCCCCCCTCACAAGCGCTGGTGAAAAATTCCGAGAAAAAGCAACTGGAGAAATTCTTAGGCACTCACTAAAAGCTATTATCGAGGGGGCAAGGGCAATAACATTGACAGGAATAACAGGACGCAAATTGGTCCGTTGGGGGGCCATCAAAACAAAGGATACATATCGAATATGTGAATACGAAACACAGAGAAGAAGGCCGAGTGTTTGTCGATAGGCACAACAGTCTCCTGATACATGTCGCAATGGTTATTAGTTGCCATCATCTCTAATAAGATGCGAACGAAGATAAGTTGTTATTGCCGACTGATGATGGACTTTTTTTGTCTTTTTTCTGGAAGCGCTGCTGCTGGCAAATTTTATTACAAGACTCTCTTTTGTGTTCCCGGTAATGGCTACAACAAAAAGCTTAGATACCGAGAAATAAAAGGGTGGAAAGAACAACTACGTCGACCCCCTTTGAAAGAAAGAAAAAAGACAAGAGTAGAGAGACGCTAATAATATTACTAATAGGACACGCAAGTGAGCGGCAGCAGCAGCAGCCTCTTGTGCTGATATCAACTGGTGCTGCATTATGGGAGCAACGACGCATGGCTACTGCCAGACAGCCCAAAAAAGAAGAAGAAACAACAAAAGAGAATCTCCCAAAACTAATCAATACATCTCGGGATAATAATCAAGTCTCCCAGCAGCTTCGATATCTATCCAACTGCGATCTATATTGATCGTGACACTTGACAAGATTCCGTCTCTTATACCCTATTTCCTCCAGGGCTATAGGGATATTGGGCAGTAGCGGCTCGTCATTATTCTGTCCATTTCGGCTGATTCTATTTGACTTACGCTGATATGGAAATTGAAATCAATTCGGTTCCATTTTGGTAGCCCTTATCCTTATCCTGCCAATATTATAAAAGATGACCCGGTTAAATTAAATGTTTTTGGGCTTCTACAGATGATCAAAATGATGATTATCGTCGTCTTCTTCTTCGCCTTTTGCTGGCTTCCTTTCAACCTTTTGCAGGTACGTTTTTCTTGTATATACATTTACTTGAATATGCACCTCAAACAAATCTAGACGTCTAATAAAAGGAAACGAATAATAATATTATTGATTTGGGCTGGATCGATGGCTTATACAGATCATTGGAGATCAGTACCCGGGCATTTGGACGTGGAGTAAAATCAACTTTGTGGCTTTCGCTTGCCATTGGCTGGCCATGTCGCATTCGGCCTACAATCCAATCATCTACTGCTGCTTCAACTCGAAATTCAGACAGGTAAAAGCGCCAGCCAGACGCAAAATTCATTTTTTTTTTGACATTTTCTATTTAATCCCGCCGGCTCCAGCCCCCAACCGACGCCTCTGTCTCTTTGAGTCTATATAATTCAATCATGATGATGTGCGAAATGTTGGCTATTAATTGCCGCCGACGTCTGTCGTCTACTCTCTCTCCGATATTAAAACTAGACGAAGGCATATAATCTGCCCTGGTGGCTTTATACCTTTTTGGGTTTTTTAAAAATAAGTCTTAATAGTCGACAGGCTCCCGATCTATTCCTCTTTAAATTAATGACATCATAGATGTAGTAGATGCTAGGTATAATCTTTCTTTTCGGATTGGCTATATTTGGATTAGCGTAGGTTGCTCTCTGATCCTCGAAACGAATCGATTCTCCGTTTATTTTTTTGTCAAGTTGTCCTCATCTGGCTGCTATAGACGCCCCCCTTTTTAATACGATAAGACAAATCTCATTCAACATTACATTTAAAATGGCCATGCGCTTCTCTCTCTCTCTTATATTTTCTCTCTTATATAATCTTCCCCTGTCTCTATCTCTCTCTCGGTTGACGAAAGACGAAAGGTAAGCCAACTCAAGACAAATATATATCATCTCTAGCCTTTATTTTTATTCTTCTTCTTTTAAAAAAAAAATCTTAAGTCAATATACCTTGTCCTTTTTTTCTTCTTATTTGGTTCATCCCTCCCGCTTGCATTTGCTGGGCAACAGCTATACGAATTAGACGAGATAAAATCATCGAACCCCTTCCTGTGTGTGGATACAATCGCGTCTGGAAGTTGTGTACGCATCAAGTACTATTACAAGTTGGTTTTTTCCTTGTTTCCTATATTGCCGGCCAATCTGTCTAGGATTCTGGCCCAAACAAAAACAAATACAGCAGCAGAACAAAACAACTTCCAGACGTAACTGTATACCCTCCAGTATTATATATACTCGGATATAAAGGGCGGATGAGTCTATATACTAGGAGCTGATCTAAAACATAATATCTATACATCACAAAATCCCCAAAGAGCAACTACATAAAGGACTAATGGTTCCAACTGCATGAGGTGCGCACGGTTTTCCGTCGAATTCTTATATTTCCCTTTTCCGTTGACGACCAAAATGAATCGAATCAAAAACCCCCTGCTGTGTTGCCAGGTTATGAATTGTACTGCGAAATGCATTTCGCCTAGACCCTAAGGGTGTAGACCTACATTTATTCAGCTTTTTAAAGAACAAAAAGAGGGGGGTGTGCTGCCCTTTCCTCTTACCTGCACACGCCCTTTGCCATTCAGACTTATTTCAGCTCGCGTACAGTGCAGTCAGAATTTCAGAATGGCAGGCCCTAGTGATTTTTATGGTTGGCATAGGCACCAGAGAATGGACCCACGGGCCGTAGGTTTTCGTACTGAACAAGAAGCTAGAGATTGGGCAAATCGTTCTCGTGATTGGAATGGTCAGCCACGCGACCGTTTTGTTCACTTTGATTATCCAGATAGAGAAAGGTCTCCTCTTCGAAACTATCGAGAGTGGGCTCCCTCCTTTGACGCTCAACCGCCATTGTTTAATATTCCACCCGTGATTCCACCACCGGCTTTTGACGTTCCTCCGCGTGATCAGTTTTTTCACGGAGACCGGTTTTATCAAAATGATGTGGGGGATCGACCAAGGGGGCGTGCGAAGGAACGGGGGAATGGCGCCGAGTTTCCGTTAGATGATAGGATCGAAGAAGAAGCCTACGTTCGTTTTAGCAAGCTAAGAGACTTGGAAGAAAGAGAGAAGCGGGAGAGCAGACAGGAGGAAGACGAAGAAGATGGCGAGTATCTTGAAGTAGAGGACGAAGAGGAAGAAGAGTTAGACGAGGGGGGTCCAAAGCTAGTGGACCGTCCATGGCTACCAAAGGAGCGTACTCCCCAAGCCCCTGCCGCCGGATCTAAGTCGAAAGGGAAGGCTCTAAAACCAACGCGCGCGGCAGCCGCGGCAGCCACGGCAGGCTCATCCAAAGCAGCCAGTGAATCAGGGGAAGTGACGGCGTTCATCCCAACAGCGATTTCAGACGAGATTAGGGTTTGGCTAACGACTGGCCTGTCAACCGACGATTCAAAAGCAATCTCAAAGAAATTTGAGCTCGAGTTTGAGGACCCGACTTTCTCGATTAAACCGCCTAAGCTCGACGGCTTTATGTTGAGGCATGCTAAAGACAAAGATCGATTGAAAGGGGTTAATGCTTCGGAGGAAGCGCTTATACAGACTCAGCTTAAAATAATGGACGTTGCCCCACCTCTGTTTGATTTATACGCTAAAGTGTGTGCTCTTGGAGAGGGAGAAACGGTGACGCAAGCCAAGAATACGGTGCGGGCCGTTTTACAACAGTGGGGTAGAGCGTACTACCACATCACCCAAAGAAGAAGGCGAGCGGTTGTGACATTGGTGGAACCGACATATGACTTCATATTGTCAAACCCTGACGCTTTCGCACCGGGAAAGGAGGCAACTGAGCTCCTTTTCACGGACAAATTCTTAGAGACGATGCTCAAGGAGGCGTCTCAAGACGCCACACTGGCAAGCTCATCGGCGGCTCGAGCGAGGGCTAAGGCAGGTGGAAGAAAGGTAGCAGTGAACCCAGGCCCATCTCAACGGGTGTTGCGCCCAAGGAGAGAAGCAGCGGCCCAATTTCCCGTTGAAGGGAGGCAGAGTGGTGGGGTCGGAAGAGGACGACCGCCGGGTGCAACTGCTTGGACTCGAGGAGGTGAAAGGTATGTTTTCGTCCCTCCTTCTGATCCCATTCAAATTTTACGCAATACTGTTGTGTGTGAAAATGTGGGCGGGCGTATTTTACATTTTGCTAAAATGTGGGAGACTGTTACGGACGATCGTTGGGTCCTAGACAGCGTGTCAAACGGGGTTAAGCTAGATTTTGTAGAAACCCCGAATCAAACTAAACTTCCGCGTCCGATAACAATGTCGAAAGAGATGGCAAGCGTTTGCGACCAGGAAGTAAAAGATTTACTTGAGAAGAAAGCCATTGTAGAAATTTCGAATAGCGGGGAGGATGGGTTTGTCTGTTCTCTATTTGTTATTCCAAAAAAATCGGGCGGTTTTCGCCCGATTGTAAATCTTAAACCACTTAATGTATTCATCCGGTATGAACACTTTAAGATGGAAAATCTTGATTCCGCACGCTTCATTTTGAGAGAAGGGGACTGGCTAGCAAAGTTGGATTTAAAAGATGCTTATCTTACGGTCCCTGTGCACCCCTCCCACCAGAAATATTTGCGTTTCACCTGGAAGGGGCGTATTTTTCAATTTACTTGTCTGGCTTTTGGTTTAGCTCCGGCCCCGCGGTATTTTACGAAAATTCTAAAAGTAGTGGCGGCTTTTCTGAGAAGGCAGGGCATGCGTCTCATCGTGTATCTGGATGATATATTAATAGTTAATACATCAAAAGATAGCACCAAAGCCGATGTAAATAAAGTGGTTGAATTATTACAAAATCTGGGTTTCTTGATCAATTGGGAGAAGTCAATTGTAGAACCGTCGCAAGTAATAGAGTATCTGGGCTTGGTTATTAATTCGGTAAAACTTTCCTTTTCGCTGCCGTCGGACAAGGCTGCAACCGTTAAGGCCAAATGCGATGCGGCCCTTGCCAGGAGCAGAATTTCATTGCGAGAGATTGCGTCGATAATGGGCAACTTTACTTGGGCCATACCTACGATACCTTTTGCGCAGTCTCATTTCAGGAGGATGCAGGCATTCTATATTAAGCAAGCTAGAAAAGTGGGATTTAATTTGAAGTCGGAATGCGTGCTATCGGCGGAAACCAGGGACGACTTAGAATGGTGGTCCAACAATCTAGGCTTAAAAAGGGAAAAGTTGTTCTTTCCTAGCGTGCCAGATCTGGAGATTTTCTCCGACGCTTCTCTAACAGGCTGGGGAGCGTATTGTAATAATGTGAGGACGAGGGGCTCATGGACTTTGGAAGATACCAAGAGGCACATTAATGAACTAGAGATGTTAGGCGCGTTATACGCGATTCAATCATTCGCGGCGGTATCGGAAAGTATAGCGATAAAAATTTATTTAGACAACGTCACGGCAGTGGCTTATATTAATCACGGCGGGGGTACCAGGTCCAAAGCGTTGACGCAATTATCAACCACTCTGACAGCTTGGTGTGAGAGCCGGAATATTGCAATCGAAGCGGTTCATTTGAGCGGCAAGCTGAATGTAATTGCTGACGAAGAGTCTCGCGCCGGACCGGATGCAAGCGATTGGAAATTAAATCCATCCGTTTTTTCTCGCGTTCAAAAGATCTGGCCATCAAAAGTTGACCTTTTTGCGTCCCATTGGAACGCGCAGCTCCCCTCTTTCTTTTCGTGGCGGCCGCAACCGCAAGCGTTGAACACAAATGCCTTTTCAGTTAACTGGAAGGGCCTTTCGGGGTATCTTTTTCCCCCTTTTGCGCTAATTTTTCAATGTTTGGAAAAAATTAGAAGAGAGAAAGCTGACGTAGTTTTCGTTTGCCCCGTATGGACAGGTCAGGCCTGGTTCCCGGTGCTACTCGAGCTAGCGTGCGACGTAGTATTTCTTCTTCAGCAGGAGCCGGACCTCCTGACATCGGCACTGAACGAGCCGCACCCGTTATTAGCATCCAGCGCACTTCACTTGGCCGTTTGGAGACTGTCCGGCGACAGTTGCGTGACAGAGGCTTTTCGTCGAACGTGGTCGACCTTCTTGTGGCCGGAAATCGACCGACCACCCTCGCAACTTACGATTCCGCATGGCGGAACTGGACACATTGGTGTGTGCGAAGGGATACGGATCCCTTGTCGGCGGATTTAACCGAGGTTTTGCAGTTCCTCACCGACTTGCTGGCCTCGGGCAAGTCGTATAGCGCAATCAACATTCACCGGTCTATGTTGTCCAGGACCCTGGGGTCCATCGAAGGCGTTCAGATAGGCGCGCATCCGCTTGTCGTCCGATTAATGAAAGGCTGCTATCACAAGAATCCCCCCAAGCCCAAGTACAACGACATGTGGGACCCGAGTCAAGTTGTAGAATTTATTAATTCGTTGGGCGAAAACCGACACCTTACCCTGAGCGTCTTAGCTAGTAAATTGGTCACCATGATAGCGTTAGCTACCTTAATGCGAGCGTCGGAGATAGCGGCAATTGGTTACCGATCCGTCGTCTTCTCAGAAAGAGGGGTAGTATTCTCATTAGATAGGTTACGGAAAGCACAGCGGAACGGTCCGCTGCAGTCCTTTTCAATATTAAATGATCCGGATCCGATTTTATGTCCAGTCTTGGCGCTTAAAGAATTTGTGGAACGTACGAATCAGTTTAGACGCGAGACAGACGAAGGAAAACTATTTGTTGCACTCATCGCGCCCCATAGGCCGGTCTCAGCCAGTACAGTGAGTCGCTGGATTAAATCGTTCTTGCAAAAGGCCGGCATAAACACTCGGTGTTTTGGGGCGCATTCCACAAGAGGAGCGGCCGCTTCGAAAGCGGTCAGTGACGGCGTACCGGTGGAGGCAATCTTGCGAGCCGGAAGTTGGTCAAAAGAAACGACGTTCAATCGATTTTACAATCGAGCGTCGACACAAACGATGTTTGTTCAAAATTAAAAATTCATCATTGGGCTTTAAAATCACCCTTAGGGTCTAGGCGAAATGCATTTCGCAGTACAATTGGTAAATTACCCGAGGGATCGTTCTACGATCCTGAAGGGTAATTGAAATTGTATAAGAAATAAATGTAGACGACGACCCTAAGGGTCTGTCTCCCACCCATACCCACCCTGTGTCATCATTTATTTAATTATGATTCATTCAATTTTGGAAAAAACGCGTAGAAATCAAACCTTTCGTGGCCGGAAAGCTGGAGGTTATTCTAGAAGCAAGAATAACTAGACTGGCGAGAAAGTAAGAAGGCCCCATTACGTGTTCAAGTTACGGCAGTTGGCAGAGCTGTCCAGAAGAAGAAGCGCACTATTTTTTGCTGCAACCATTATGTTCATGTTTCTGTGTTTCATGATATGTTACCTTGGGATAGAGTTTTTTTACCCTGAAGTCCTCAGGTTTTTTCTCGTATCCCCCTCAAACTGTTATTTGGAAGTTATGTGTGAAATTCTCTCTGATTATGTTTGATAACATGTAATTGTGTTTGGTTAAAACCCTGTACACGGATCTGTAGCTATAAGTCTGAATGGCAAAGGGCGTGTGCAGGTAAGAGGAAAGGGCAGCACACCCCCCTCTTTTTGTTCTTTAAAAAGCTGAATAAATGTAGGTCTACACCCTTAGGGTCGTCGTCTACATTTATTTCTTATACAATTTCAATTACCCTTCAGGATCGTAGAACGATCCCTCGGGTAATTTACCAAATAACAATCAACATTGACCAACAATAACCCAGGCTTATAAACCTGTAATGTACACGTTAAACTTTCTCCTCTTGTGTGCATTTCCCAAATTAGATTTGTTGTTGAAACATCAAATCAGTCCCCTTGTCTCTTTATATCTTGTTGTGTGTCGTTATAATTTTCTAATCGTTTGTTCATCTCTATTGTAAACAGCTGGCGAGTGTGACAGCATTGCACAGCTTTGGGTGTCGTTTCACGTCGTCTAGTGTTCCAAAAACAAACACAAAACAAAATCCAAACTTTCATCTCAAAATTGACACGAGTATTTTGAGCCCTTTGTTTTATTTCTCTGTGTGTGTGTCGATACGGATCGAGTATTTTCATGTTTTATTTATTTTTTATCGGTGGCCATTTTTGCTTTTTGTGACGTCGAGGGAGTCATGTTTGACTTCCGCTTGATTGGCGCAATTATATTAGATAGAATGAAATCAAATGAAATGACTAAAATTCGATTTTATCTGCCGTTTTTTGCGCCCAGGGTTTCCAAGTGTTGGCCGTGCGTTGTGGCTGTCGCTGTTTGATGGAGAGCGAACGGGAGTGGAACGACCGAACGGCGGGCGATTGCGACTGTTGCGGCGCCCGTCTGAGCGGCACTCACGGGAGCGCCCATGGCGATCACGGCTGTGCCCCGCTCCAACGGGTCAACACCTACACGACCTGCACCGGCGGCCCCAACAACCATTTAACTCAACCACAGCAGCAGTCGCAGCACAGCAAGAACTTGTCATCGTGCCGCGTTCTATTGCCCAGCAACCACCACCACAACAACCAGCCATTTACCGGGCCAGCGGCCTACAAGTCCAGCTACTCGGGCCGTTTCCAGCATCAGCAGGAATCGGCCAGCAACGGCGGTCCTCCTCCAGCACGCGCAAGGTGTTGCTCCTCATTCAACAGCAGCAGCGGTGCCAACTCAGCGCAGCGCCGCTACTCGCCGTCGTCATCGTCGCCGGCCGTTTGCGGCGCTGTCGTGAACAGCAGCCGCTCCGCTTCTTCAGCAATTCGCCCGCAGAAGTTTGTCTTCCGCACCAATTTCCCGACCCAGCAGCAGCAGCAGTCGTGCCAATCAGCCCAGCAGCAGCGGCTGCTATCTGGTGCTGGGGCTGGTTCGCCCACGAGCCTCACCATCAACCTCAACCCATCCGGCGGCAACACCACGGCCGAATCGCACATTTAAAGGACAGCGGTAGTAGCAGGGCCCACCTGCAGGCCAGCAGTAGACGCAAGTCCCTCATCAGCAGTGGCGGCCGGCCCAGCAACAATTGCAAGAACAAAAGAGATCTGTCAGCACAGTGGCAACCACCACCACCACGCCCTTCCAGGGTCTAAAAATCTAATTAGCCGTTCTTCTTCTCATCTTGTTGTTTTTCTATTTTTCATAGCAGCAAAAGGTCGTGTGTTTATCTATTATTATTGGCTGGCTCTTCTCTTTGCCCAGCGTCAAAAAGTTGCAATCCAGTCAGGCGTGAATGACCCATCTAGTCTTAGATAAATCCATTTCGAGGTCTCCCAGGAAATTTATAACGACAGCAGCGCTCAACTTGGCAGCGCAATATCCCTCCTACAACTTTGAAATTAATTCTTGTTACAAACATGTGAGGAAACTATTATTATTATTACAGAGAGATCCGTCGTCTGTGTGTACAAATGTATGTAAATGCGATTGAAAATCAATGAGCCAAATGGTTAAACAGAATGGCCAAACTATTTGGCCAATAACTGCGCATGAAAAGAGAAAGATCAACTTTTTCTCGACGTCTTTCCCTTGACCCGTTTATCTACCAACTGCGGAGCGACCCCGTCATGTACATGTAGGAGCGATTCTATTTCTTACTCTCCACCACGTCGTCGTCGGTTGGACTTTTGACCGACTCCAAGTCAAAGAGAATGTGCCCTTGACCCTGTTTGGTTGTGTCTCTCCTTTTTACGATTCGAACCGACAGTGTCGTCGTCGTCTAACGCCCTGATTAGATCAGACAGCGTTCGCCCTCATTTCTCACCTTCTTCTTCTTTTTGTTTTTCGTGTTTGGTTTCATCGCCAATTTTGTGATTTGGAGGAGGCTATTATGATAATATCAGTGTCGGCGTAATATTACACCCGTGGCTCCCAGTCTAAGTCAAATGGTTTTACACAAACGTGGAGGAATGTACAAGATTCTCTCTCTCAACTATTGGCTGGCAATCCAAACTTGAAAGCTAAACTATATAGACCCCTTGTATATTTATAACTCGAGTCATTTCTTTTTCATGTCAAAGGTTCGTGAATTTGCCAAAAAACAGAGACTCTATAAACTATATAATCAACATGTTTCTCTCCTTCCACCCTGTACTCAATGTTCTACTCTAAATTGTATTGTTTCTGATCAAATCGCTACCGACCTATACCTGCAATCCATCAATGGTGTCTACGCATGCCTGTACGAAGAAGCTAATTCACGTCGATGTGTGTTAAACTGGATCGTCAACACCTTTTGTACCTGCCCAATACACATGAGAATATGGAAACATGTTACACAATTACGACACAAACGAGTTTGACTTCTCATTTCTATAAGAGGACATTTGGAATAATCGGGCAAGGTCTATAACATTGAAATTATTTCGATAGCGAAATGTGGAACGAACGACATGTAACAAGTTGAATCTGGTTGACTTTTCATTTAGATTTGAACTTGAAAATAAAAAGAACCAATAACTGAATATACTAGGCACGTCTAACCTGTTGGTGAAATGATTTTTTTTAAATTTTATTAATTCTTTTTTTCTTTCGACGAAATAAGAGCAAAAGAAAGTGGTTGGAAACACTGTTGATTGGAAAAAAAGACTCTGCTCCTTTTGGACGCCCGGAGCAGCTGCTGAGAATGTTCGACCTCTTTTATTATATACACTCGTCCACTTGTTTCTTTCATTCTTACTGCTCTGTTCTCTTTTCGAGTTGACTCGCAACGGAAGGTGACGCCCGGGGAGCAGTTAATAGATCACAGCAGTGTGTGCGTTGATTGTGTTATTCAACTGTTTAGTTGTGCTGCTGCTGGAAGAAACTAGCGGGAAGCTGCGCACTTTGTCAGATTAAATCACACGGACAGCGAACGAAATAAAACAGTGCCGCCAACCGCTGTGGTTCTCCTGCGATTATTGCCGGTGCTGTCCAATATATATATTTATTGATTTCAATTTCGTTTATAAATCAATCTTCAGTCTGTGGGCGTTGCAAATCTAGTTTTGCCAATTTCTAGTTTTATCGTATTACCAGGTATTATTCGATTATGATTAAATTAAATTAAGTTTTATTTTATTTTCTTTTTTTAAAATCATTTTTATTGACATTAAGACAAATTTAATAAAAAGAACTAGAAAATAATAATTTTAAAAAACATGCCAATTTTTGGCTCATTTTGGCAATCTGGCAAATGCAAATTCAGAAAAACAATCCCAGATTGCAGACTACAATTTTGCCAACGTCACGTGAAATTTCTTTTTCTTTTGAAAATTTTAAAGAGTACGAAAAAAATGCTAGAAATCGTAAATAAAACCTATAAGGTATTAGTTTTTGCACTTGGCAATGGACAATTTACCATGTGGACAGGTATGTTGGTCTGAATTTTGCAAACCAGAGTTAGAATGAATGTTGTAGTGTAAAAAGCTGGCAGAGGCAGACATTGTTAGGAATATTCCATTCCAACAGACGACGACGAGATCAGGGCGCCGCACAACAACACCGGCGCACCTACGCGACTATTGCCTTGGGGGCCCCCGATAGGTGGCCCCAAATTCAGTCGTTGGTCCCCAAATTCAGTCGTTGTTTCCCTACCCCCCTATTGTTTATTCCCCCCCAATTTACTGTACAATATTCAGTGTGTTAAAATAGACGAGAGGTAAAAGACACGGTTTTGTTCGTGTCTAATTTATTCAACTTGGAAACTGTAAGTAAACGGCCCGACACGCCGAACATCCCTATTACATTTTCTACATGGTCCTTCGAACGGTTTTTAACCCAGTGCATAACCGTGTCCTCCCTCTCAAATCACTCAAATCAACTCACTCAAAACTCAAAATTGTGAAGCCGGTTGGGGCTACACAATTCTAGACCCCCCAAACGTTTATCTTTGTTTCTTTCTTTTGTTGTTGGGTGGTTAAAATCTGCCCAAACTAAAACTACTAAATTGTAAAAACAAAAAAGACGTAGAAAAGGGGGGAACCTATGCCCAAAAATTCCATTTTTTTTCTTTCGACTTTTTTGTGCCTTTCGTTGTCGGGCTAGCCTGAGGGGGCGGCCATTGAACACGCCGTCCCAACCTCTGGCCCATAGATCGGCCTGGGCTAAACTACTGGGATTTCGTCTCCTCTTTTCATTGCACGTGTGTCCTCCCGTATCCATTCTTCGCTTGCTGATGGTATCGAGTCAGAAATAATCTTTCTCTTTCTCTCAACATTCACAGAGGAGCCGAAAGGTCTCCAAAACAACCGCTAAATACAATTATTGAATGAATATTCTCTGTCCATCTGTCCTTCCTTAAAAAAAAAAAGAAAAAAAACCCTCTTACATAGGATCCCGAAACATCGGTGCATCCAAACGAAAAAAAAAAAAACTATTTCTCTCTCACGCTCACTGTAGTGGCACGCCGCAAGGGGCGCCACCAACAAAAAACGAAAAAAAAAAAAACTATTTCTCTCTCACGCTCACTGTAGTGGCACGCCGCAAGGGGCGCCACCAACAAAAAAAAAAAAAAAAATTATTTCTCGCTCACGCTCAGTGTAGTGGCACGCCGCAAGGGGCGCCACCAAAAAAAAAAAAAACTTTATTTCCTCTCTCGCAAAGTGTAGTGGCACGCCGCAAGTGGCGCCACCAACAACAGAAAAAAACCAGATTCACTTAATTGAGTCATCCAGCCCGGATTTTTGCAGGAGCCTGGGTATTACCCTAGCTCCAAATTTAAATCGATTCTTTTTCAGATACATCCAAGGGATTTCAAACAAAGTGGAAACAAAAAACGGAAACTCATCCGTTCCACGAAACCCCAAGGAAAACAGGAAAAGGAAACGGGCAAATCAGTCGATAAGTGATCGAAAAAAAAAAAAAAATTAAATTAATTCTCTATTTCATCTCCTTTTCCCCAGTCAACAGCTCTTGAAGAGCTACACAACCAGGAAGAATGGTTCAGTCAATGAAAAACACAAGGTCAGCCACCAAAGGCCACATAACAAGAGCAATAACCCGGATCAACGGATTTGCAAATCAAGTAATGGCCCAAGAAGATGTTAAAGAACTAGAAACCTTAGAAACAAGATTGAAAAGTCTCTTCGAAAGCTACCAAAGCGCAACAAAAGAAATCAAGGAGAAATTAATAGCGACCAAGGCCGCGCAGGAGGAGATTGATGGGGATCTGGACACCTTTCTCCAAGTTCAAGATGAAGTGTCTGGAGCAAGATCAATCATCAAGCAGAAGAAGCAAGAATGGTTGGACGACGTGAAAGAAAAGCAAGAGGCAAAGAAAGAAGAGGACAGAGACAAACGATTGTTAGCGCTCTTCCAACAACAGGCAACAAGCCAAGCAGCAAATCAAGCGGCAAATCAAGCAGCAAATCAAGCAGCAAATCCAGCAACAAGTCAAGCACAGATGGCGCAAATTATTGCCCAAATCATGGCGGCCATTCCGGCACCTCCCGCGCCAGTAATCAACGTGACGGCAGCACCAGCCCCAGCTTCAGCCGTACAGTCGATACGATTGCCGCAGCGACAAATTAAGCACTTCAAAGGAGACGTACTGGAATGGACCCAATTCTGGGAATCCTTTAACGCAGCTGTCCACTCTTCATCTCTTTCAAACGTCCAAAAATTCGATTACCTCAAGGAATATCTTAAAGGTGAGGCGTACCTGTTGGTTAACAATCTTGAATTAACAGATGCGAATTACCAAGTCGCAATCGACGAACTGAAAAGGATGTACGGGAAGACGGACGTTCTAATCGACGCGCACATTGAGAAACTGGATGCCTTGCAGCCCGTAAAGGACGGGAACGACGTTCCAGCTCTGAGGAGCTTCCAGCTGAATCTCCAATCGCACATTAGCGCGTTGGAAACGTTAGGAGTCCCCACAAGTTCCTTTGGCGGACTCCTCGGAGCAAGATTAATCAAATTAATTCCTACCAGGCTCCAACAAGAATGGGCAAAATCGCCAACAAACAAATCAACGGACATCGAGATGGTCATCAAATTCATTGGAGATCAAATCGACGCGGCCGAAAGGTTCAACCGAATCAAAGGTGTGGAAAAGGAGAAATCGTCTCCAGCTCCTAAACAGCCCAAACCGGCAAATCCACAGCCGGCAACAGCATCACAATTGGCAGTAGGAGCCAAAGCAAGTCCAGCTCCTCAGGTTAAATCCGCCTTAAAAAATAAAAACGTTAAATTTAACCCAAGTTGGATTGTGTGCGAAAGGCCCTGCATCTTCTGCAGCCAAATTCACTGGCCGACAAAATGTCCGAAAGGGCTGACGGAAAGGAAAAAGATAATCTTTGATTTGAAAAGGTGCGTCAACTGTTTTGGAGACAAACACGCGCTGAAGGATTGCACATCCGCCCGGAACTGCAACAAGTGCGGAGGGAGGCACCACACCGCTCTCTGCGACAAAGGAGACGTCAGAGTCACCAATCCCACAACAGCAGCAATAATCGTGGCCAGCGATCCAACTTTGACAACCACAGCCTGTGCAAGCAGCTTTGGACAATTGATGCTGAAAACGGCAACAGTCATCATCAGCGGCCAAAACGGTAACGAAACAAGAGCGATTTTATTTGCAGACGACGGAAGTCATCGTTCTTGGGTGCTGAAATCACTCTCATCGCAACTTAACATGAAGACAGTAGCGGTGGAAAACATCAGCACAAGAGTGTTTAAGAAAAAGGAACCCAACAAGCCCGAAATGACAAAAAACGTCGAAATGCAAGTAAGGGGCACCTGGCAAGGCGCCCCAAAAGTTACACTAATGGCTTTAGAATCGGATCACATTTCAGATACCGGCCCGTACGTAGGATCCGAATTTGCAAACAGCCTCTGGATCCAAAACGAAAAATTGGCCGACGACAGATTCGAGATGGCACACACCGAAGATCAGCCAATTGGAATTTTAGTCGGAATGGACCAGATGTTCCAGATCATGTCGAATGAAGCCGCCATACAGAGTCCATGCGGATTGCGCGCGTTTCAAACGAAACTCGGAAGAATGATTGCTGGACCATCTCAAGAAGCAAAATCGAAGACAGGAACTCAAGTAATCCAAAATTTAATTTTAACATCAAGTTACCCGATTCCACAGATTACGTCAACATTCGCGACAAGTAGCCAAAAAAGAAAAATCCTTTCAACTCAAGCAAACAAAACTCCGATGGAAAAGGAGACTGGAACGGCCAGTCCCCAAACTACGCCAATAGGAGCGTCATTCTCAGATGCCCCAATCGGATCCAGCGGAGAAGAAGATAGTAAATGGTTTGAGAAGGAAGAACAAGTTGCTGCTAATTTCGACCTTTCTCTTTTCTGGAAAATAGAAAATTTTGCGAACCTTGAAGGCGCTGATGCAGTGGAATCGGATGATCGCTTCGATTTCTTTGACGAAAAAATAACGAGATGGCCAGATGGAAGATACTGTACACCGATCCCTTGGACAACTGACAAGTGGAGACTTCAGAAAAATCTCCCGTTGGCCACCGGAAGAGTGGAAAGCACAATAACAAGATTGAGAAAAAATCCAGGAGACTTGGTGAATTACCACGCAGAAATCCAAAAGCTCATCGACAGCAAATTCGTCGAGGAGGCGAACATGGACTACGAAGAACTTCACACCTATCTCCCACATCATCCGATCTTCAGAGGCGACAAATCAACGACGAAAATCAGACCCGTCTTTGATGGAGCAGCAAAAACGAAATTCGGCCCAAGTCTGAACGACGTGTTGGAGACCGGACCAAATCTCAATCCGGATCTCCTATCAGTGCTAATACGCTTCAGAAAGTACGAGATTGCCTGGATTGCCGACATTGAAAAGGCTTTTCTAAACATCGCCCTGCAGCCGGAAGATGCCGAAGCAATCAGGTTTTTATGGCCCAGGGATCCAGCAGTGGCTGGATCGCCTCTAATTGCCTACAAGTGGAAGAGAGTGCCCTTTGGCCTTAGTTCTAGCCCCTTTCTCCTACGTGTTACAATTAACAAACATTTCAAATCACTAAAGTCTCGTTTTCCAGAAACTATTCAACAGCTGGAAGAAAGTTTGTACGTTGACGATTACCTCGGCGGAGCAAACAATTTATCAATCGCCAAGAAAAGAGTCGATGAGACGGACGAGATCTTTAGTGACGCCCAACTCAACATGAGAAGCTGGGCAACCAACAACGAAGACCTCAAACAACACCTGAAGGAGAAAGGACTGTCGAATCAAGTCGTAGGCCTACTCTCCCCAGCCTTGGACGGCCAACAGAAGGTGTTAGGAATCCGGTGGGACACCGGATCCGATTCGTTCAAATTCGACCCAGCATCCATCATCCAAGCAGTGGAAGAAGTGGGAACGGAAATCACCAAAAGAAAGATACTCAGTATCTCGGCAAGAATTTTTGATCCAATTGGATTTTTATCTCCCACTGTACTTTTATTAAAGATTATTTACCAGAAGCTCTGGGAAAAGGAGATAGGTTGGGACCAAGCAGCTCCAGCCGATATCCAAAAATCTTGGAAGATAGTGATGACTGGTCTCGCCGATTTCACCGAACTACAAATTCCACGATGGATCGGACTATCCGAAAAAGTCACTTCTCACGAAATTCACGTCTTCGGAGACGCTTCTGAAGCAGCGTATGGAGCCGTAGCCTACGCCCGACTCCAAAAAGGACAAGAAGATCCACTCATCATCCTACTGGCCAGCAAGACGAGAGTTGCACCTCTACCTAAGAAAAAAGTAACTTTACCGCGTTTAGAATTGCTGAGCTCACTTTTAGCCGTACGTTTAGGTGAAGTCGTAAAAAATGCAATGCAAGTCCAGTATTGGAGAACTATCTACTGGTCAGACTCCTTGGTTGCACTAGGATGGATTAGAGGAGAGCCGAACAAATGGAAACCATTCGTCCGAAACCAAGTGGAGACGATACGAAAATTTTCACAACCCGAGTGGTGGAGACACTGTCCAGGTCTCCAAAATCCGGCCGATCTTGCCTCGCGGGGAGCGCCAGCGCCAACGCTGGTAACCTCAACTCTTTGGTGGAACGGCCCGATTTGGCTCAAAGGAGAAGAAACGGAATGGCCAGATTCTCCCAACGACCAAATTCCACAAACAATCCAGTCCGAAATGGAATCGGAAGCTAGGAGTACGACGGTCAGCACAACAGCAGCCATCGCAATTCCAACAGCCTCCGTCGACTGGAATCTCGACAAAATTTCCACCTGGAATCGACTGTTAAGACGTACAGCCTGGGTCTCACGATTCCTCAGCAGGAGTCAAAAGAAGCTCAGACCTCCCGGTCCAGAACGAATGGAGTCGATAAAGGCAATTGGACCAGATGGAAAAGGAAGTGGAAAAGTTATCCGGATTACAAGATTATCCAGAGAGGAGCTGGATGAAGCGGAACTAACGATCTACAGACAGCTCCAACGAGAGCGGTATCCTAAGGCGTTTGAATCGCTACAGTTAGACAACACAATCCAGCCCAAGGAGAAAATCGCTGCACTTTTTCCAATCTGGGACGCCAGAGACCGTCTCGTTCGAATCCATGGGAGAGTATCACTTGCCCTAAGAGATAGAAACATCGATCCCCCAATTTTGCTTCCTGCATCACATATAGTAATCACTTTCTTAATTACAGACAAACACGAGTCACTACTACATGCAGGAGCAAAAGTAACACTATCCGAGTTAAAAGAAAAATTCTGGATAGTTAAAGGACGACAGCAAGAACTAGCAGCCCCTCTTCCTTTAAACCGACTCAAACATGCGCAATCTTTTCACGTTACAGGAGTCGATTTCGCTGGACCACTGCTGTACAAACCAGCACAGCGAAGGAAGAAAAGGAAAGCTCCACCAAGCGTCCAGGATCCGACGCCAGCAGACGATCCAACTGAAGAGCGAATCGAGGAGCCACCCGCTGAAGGAGACGCTCCAATCGAAGCTCTAATCGTAGGCGAAGAGGATTCAGTCGAAGAAGATGTCGAAATCCAAGACATCTTAATAACAACAACTAAAGCTAAGAAAACGAACCATCTTAAAAGTTATGTTTGTCTTTTTACGTGTGCAGTCACTCGAGCGGTTCACTTGGAACTACTACCCGATATGACGGCGCGTTCCTTCTTACTAGCCTTTCGAAAATTCGCAGCTAGACGAGGACCCGTCTCAGTGATGTATTCGGACAACGCGCAAACGTTCCGATGTGTCGACCGATTCCTGAGAACTATTCACGCCGATCCCATCATTCAAGACTTTCTCGCGTCCAGAAAAACCCTTTGGATATTTTCCGCCAGCCTAGCGCCATGGTGGGGAGGATTCTGGGAACGGATGGTGAGGAGCGTCAAGGATCTGCTGCGACGCTCCAACGGTCGAGCCTGCCTTGACTACATGGAACTGGAAGCGAGTTTAGCAGAAATCGAGAGCGTAATCAACGCCCGCCCACTCAGCTATATTGGGGAAGGAGCTGACGATCCACTTCCGATAACTCCTAACCAATTTCTAAACAACAGACGTTCTACTCGTGCCGATCCGGAGCCAGCCGTTAACTTGCTGGATCCTACATCGACCAGCATCGTACTACAAGAGATGGACAAGAACAGGAGGGAATATGTCGCTGACATCTGTGCTAGATTCGTCGACGATTATCTACTCCAACTAGACAACTTCCACTCCAAAGGAAAATCCGGAAGGAAGATCCGCCTAGGAGAAGTCGTTGTTATCCACGACGAACACTCCAAACGACTCATGTGGTCTACCGGAGTAGTGAAGGAACTGATTCCAAGCCGCGACGGACTCATCCGTTCTGTCATGCTCAAGATTCCAAATGGTAATTTAATTAATAGAGCCATTCAATGTCTTCACCCTATAGAGCTGCGAGAAGATCTCGCCGAAGACGTCGAAATTGGAAATCCGGAACCGATCCAGGAGCCGGAAGAGGATCCAAATCCAACTCTGCCAGAACCAGAAATCGATCTCGCTATCGGAGACGCTATGCCAGCTCCCGAAGAACCGGAAGACGTCGTCGAAGATGTCGAGCCGGATGCTACGGGCTCTGGTGGGGAGTGTGTTAGGAATATTCCATTCCAACAGACGACGACGAGATCAGGGCGCCGCACAACAACACCGGCGCACCTACGCGACTATTGCCTTGGGGGCCCCCGATAGGTGGCCCCAAATTCAGTCGTTGGTCCCCAAATTCAGTCGTTGTTTCCCTACCCCCCTATTGTTTATTCCCCCCCAATTTACTGTACAATATTCAGTGTGTTAAAATAGACGAGAGGTAAAAGACACGGTTTTGTTCGTGTCTAATTTATTCAACTTGGAAACTGTAAGTAAACGGCCCGACACGCCGAACATCCCTATTACATTTTCTACAGACATGTAGCTTTCTTTGTTGACAGAGGCCAGGGACGAATTATAAGAAAATGATGATTATTTCAGGCTTTTCAGAGTCTTCTTGGCCAACATCATCCATGTGAACAAGTCACTTGGTGGTTCTATTTGGTGAAGCCAAAGAAACACTCGGAACTAAATCAAAGTCTTTTTTTTTTAATGCAGAGGCAGACATATAGCTTTCTTTGTTGACAGAGGCCTAGCCTCTGATCAACGAGAATAAAAAGATAAAGGTATCATTTCAGACAACCCAAGAAACTTTTCCTTGTCCAATATTATCCATGCGAACAAGTCACTTGGTTGTCGTTGGTGAAGCAACACTCTGAACCACGTACAGTGTGTACTAGGAATTAGTTTATCGACTTTTTTATTTAGTTGTAAAACAAGATACAACTGAATCATCAACAAAATATTATCTTGTTTACAATCTTGTTTAAGGCCCGAAACTCAAATTTTTATTTCATTTTTTTTTCTAAACCAAATGATTGAATTTAGTTTAATGTCGTTCTAAAACTCGATTTGCAACGCTAGTGGGAAGTTCCTCTCGACCGGAAAAATGCCGAAGCTTTTCGAAGATCCTGGAGTGGACGAATTCCGTGGATTGAATTTACGGACCCTGAAAATCGATGAGGCCTGGATGGTGGTCACCTCCCACTTACCCAGACCGACTTGGCTGTACGTCCTGTCGGATGACTGCACTCAAGTAAGTCTCTCGAGTGGACAATTTATATCGATTAACTTTGACTTAACTCTATTTTCCTATCGTGATAATGCGCACTTTTTCTCCCGTACGGATCGTGTCACACTTTTACGGCAACTGGATCCTGGTTTTTTCCTGTTTTGAGAGTGTCTTGAATCAACATAGTAGGGGCGGTAAAGTAAACTTTCGGTCGTGATGTCGATCACGCTAAGCGTTAAGTCTCCCACACCCGACTATTCATGTGATGCACTAGAAAGACGAGCCGAACTGGCAAATGGAGAAACTAAAGAATGTTGAGGAAATGACGTAATGGAACACGTGGAAATGTTGACATTGTCTATTTGGGGTGTCTGATATCGACACCAATAGAAACATTATTCGAAAATCCCGCGCTTTGAAAACGATGCTCACTTTGTAATGGAATCGCGTGTTTTGACATCCCCCCTTCGGGATCGTTGTGCTGATGACGATAAACTGAAATTGAGACCAAAAAGCTGATGTTTATTCGTTAGGTGTTTCATCGGCAGTAGTTTATAAATTGGAAAAAAATCCCCGGAAAGTTTGAATTGCTCTTCTGACAGAGCCAATATCTTTTTCCTTGTAACGGAATGACAACATTATTATTATTATAGCTCAAACAAGGTCTTGCCAGGCTTCTTTTGGGTTATCTCGTTTTTTCTTTGATGCATTACACAATTCTGTCGTACACAAAACATGTAGCGATTGGGGAAAGTCATTTTTCTGTTTGACATTTCCCTTCCGCTTTTCCTCGAACAGCTGACGACGAATGAATCATACGATACGCTCTACTATTCGTTACCATTGCTGCTGTAACGCGATAACGGCCGGATAGTGAAAGGTAAGATTCTGGAGAAAAAAGAGAGATGTCTACAGACTCTTGAAACGTGCAATGCCTTATTTTATTCCCCTCTCAACAGTTAACCAAGAGGAAATGTAGAACTTTTGTTATTTCTTCCGAGAAGAAATTGTTAGATATTCGTTGCTGCTCTTGTGAAATAATCATTTTGACTTCCCGTCTCAAATATTGATCACTCTTCCTTCATCCACCCACAAGTTTTTCTACGTTGTAACGGCATACGTTTCGATAATAACTTGTGATTTTCTGAATAGAAATTCTGGTAAGATGACAACGTCAATGAATATTTTTTTTATTTTCTAAAGAAAGCTGAAGTTAGAAATCTTTTTATAGAAACCCTGTACAACAGGCAATTTAGCTGAGGCAATCAAAACAGTTGCGTGGCAACTCATCAGCTTTAGAAATGATGTCAGCGTTTCAACTTTAATTTGAAATTTATCGAATAAAATAAGCCGACCGTAGATTTTTCCAATACAGACAGACTCTATACGGTGATGTCTTTTTATCTTTGAACGTGTACAGCGCAGAGAAATGAAACTGTGATAACATTGGCACACGCATGTTGAATCCGGAGCAGAAAGATGATTTAACTTTATTTTTTTCCCCATCTCTTTGACGTTGATCCAGTGCGCTTTCAAGTTGCTGTCCTCGGTTGGTGCCGGAAGTAACAACAGTTTAAAAATGGACGCCACGCATGGCTTGACGTTGCGCTTCAGAGACGACAACTCTTCAACCTACGCCCCTCAACTTGGTGACAGGTAACAAAATATTCCATCCGGATTTTGTATCCATTGCAGTCGGAGTTTGTCTAGTCTACAAAAAAGATGTACCCACCAATAAGAACTAGCTTGGATGTTTAGCCAGAAAAAAATGATTATTATATTACATGTTATAGGAATAACACGCTCTGCCAAGTCCACGTTACCATGGGAGAATTCGGAGTCTACGATGTGAATTTGGACTCGACGGACTCTGGCCGGATTGACTGTCGTTTCTCCACTGCCAAGGAGCCTGTTGATATCTACGCCCGTAAGCCTAGACTCTACTATTATTATTATCATAACAAGAAACTGGAAATATTTATTGCACACACGTTTTTATTAGCTTTGCTGGCCTGCTTCCTGTTCTACGTCGTGCTGGCCTTTCTGTGGATTGGCGTCAGAGCCGTTTTGAAACGAGGCTATTTCGACGGTTGCCTCTGCGCTTTGAAGTTCAAAAAGAGACAAAAGAAAACGTCAGTCGAAGGAAATGAAAATCCCGGAGGATTGGCCGCTCCCACCATCGTCCCGGCGGCGCCGGCAGATGAAATAGTCCCGAAAAAGAAGAGCTCCCGACTCAAATCTTTGGACACATTTCGCGGGTGAGTTGACAAAGATGGATCTCCTTTGAGGCAAAACCCACCAAAAATGTTTTGGCCCGACATTTAAATAGAAAGACGCGCCGATTGGACGAAGACATATCACTTCGTTAAAAGTCTCACGTTCACCCCCGTCTATCTATAGCAATGCAAATAAGAAACGGTATTAGAATAACAAAAGGGGTTTTCCATATACTACACAGCAGCCAGACATTCAATTTCCAAACTTTTCTTCCATTTTTCCTTCCTATATCATATCAGATTTGATTCAGCGCAGCAGAGATATGGTATAGTCTATAGGGTCTATTTATATATCGAAAATCGATTGATGTGCACATGCACAGGTTCATCCGATCCCCCTCGTCTTTCATCTCTTTTCTATATACTGTCAAGTGCCGGTAATTCAATTTGCCTCGATGTAAGATTGTCTAGTCACTAGAAATGACTGGGCTTCCGTACAGCAATAATAATAATAACAACATTTTACTCCGAGGCCGACATCATTTTAAGCTAAAGTCTGTGCAAACTAGGCAACTATGGGAGCTATATTATAGGATCTATAGCAAGTTACAAGTAGTAAATTCAGTGACTGTGTTGGCCATTTCTATCCTCGTTCCCATAGACCCAAATTGGCAAGTTGAATCAATACATAGCGTCAAATGTAAGATCCTCTGGGGAATCGCAGCCTTACGATTATACGGTCCGACTTATCGAAACCGTATTGCTCTAATGTGCGTCTCAATCCAGCAGATTGTCATTTTCATCATATTCTAATTATCGGATTGATTTCAATTTGATTTGTCTTTCCCCTATAAGATCACCGCAGCATTTCCGCACGGAATAGTCCAGATAGAGAAATCTGGCGATGTTACGATACGTTGTATAGGGAGGAATGAGAATTCCATGCGGCAGACACCCATCCAGTCGACCAGAGATGATATAGCGGCTAAACATTTCATTACGCAACAAATCAGATTGTTAAGCAGAGCTCGGCTGGCGCATTCCCCAGAGGCTTTTCAAATTTTCCACATTCAGGGCGATATGCAATTTTTGCTATAATGAGAAAATGTTATTCCGCCTCAAGCCCACGATCATCGACGATATTCAACCCACGGCAAAGGTTTTGTGGCCATCTGTATTACTGGCAACAAATCATCAATCGGATCGGCATATCGAAATATGTGCTGATTTATAAGCAGCCGCTTTGCCCAATGTTGAATAAATCTCTCGATTTTCAAATATCCCGCCATTTTCTTTTCCTGTAGAATCACCATTGTGCTCATGATCTTCGTCAACGACGGTGCCGGCCAATATTTCATCTTCCAGCACGCCACTTGGAACGGACTGCAATTGGCCGATGTCATCTTCCCTTGGTATAAATTCTGCCTTCTAAAAAATGATTATCTTCCATTCAACTCGTTGGATAATAATGAGGCCATTCATTTCAGGTTTATGTGGATCATGGGCGTTTGCATGCCCATCTCTCTGAGATCCTCCCTGCGCCGCAAGGAGAGTAGGCTGACCATCTTTGCCGGAATTTTACGTCGCTCGTGTCTACTTTTCTTCCTGGGCATCATGAACAATTCACTGGGCGGCCCCGTCGACCTGGGCCGGTTGCGAGTTCCAGGCGTACTCCAGCGCTTCGCCATCACTTACTTAGTCGTTGGCACTGCCGGCCTCCTCTTGACTCCAGCCGATCTCTCGGCTCCTCATCCATCAGTATTTAATTGAACATTTCATTTCATTTCCCATTTTTGTAATTCTATTTCTTTTGGAAATGTTGTGCTGCCAGAGTAAGGTGAGAAAAATGTTCCAGGATATCGTCGTCCTCTGGCCGCAGTGGATTCTCTTCCTGCTCCTGGTTGCGGCTCATTGTTTCATCACGTTCTTCCTACCGGTGGAAGAGGGCTGCCCAGTCGGTTACTTGGGTCCCGCCGGACTGCATTTGGATAATGCGTACCCCGGCCATTGCATCGGAGGCGCTGCGGGATACATCGACCGACTGATCCTCAGCGTCCAGCACATTTTCAACAAACCAACTACCATTGGAGTGTACGGATCGGGACCGTACGACCCGGAGGGGATTCTAGGTATAAGCCATTTATCATCATTTCGGTCCAGCATCTATAATCACGCCTCTTATTAGACCTTATTTCACTTCCAGCGTAGAATTTTATTATTTAAGGAGTAGATTATGCATAGAGAGAATGTATGAGACTTGTGCTCATTCCCGACTGTCTAGTTTCTGCCTGACAAAATGGGAGTATTCGTATAACTTTCTTTGCTTTTTTAACAAGAGATGTGTATGGTCTAGGCCAGTCTGCATTGATCACTGGATCTATTGATCAAACAGTCTCAGAGAGACGGGACCTGAATCCCGATGTGAATTCTTTTTTTTAACTTATCGATTCTTTTCGACCTTTTCCACTGTCTGGTTGACTAAGCCGAAACATTGGACTGTTGAGGTACATGGGAAATCCTAGAGGAAGATGTATTGCACACACATTTCATGAATGATTACATTCGAGAAGGCAGTCACGAGGAAAATGTAAAGTACTACAAATACGAGCAGAATTGAAAGTGTTTCGGGAGATGTATAGCAGAGAACCAAAATGTGTACTACGGGCAAAACGCAATTATAACACTGCAGAGAATCTCAATTGGTTTCGCGCACACGCGCATCCAGACATTTATTTTTATTTCCCTTTTATATAGAATTCGATATCTGTATTATTGCTCCTGGGAGCCACAGATTTTTGTGTGGCCAACAGGCTTTTTCATCTTCCACGCCAGCGGGCTTCTTGATTTCATTTTCTTTGTGTCAAGTGTCAAGGACGAGATGCTTATTGTTGGGCGCAGATCTAGACAGTTTTCCCGCTGATTAATCACGCAACATGTCACTCTGTTTTTATTGTTGTGCGCGCGATGAGAGACGAACCACATCTGGCAGTTTTATTTTCCCCCATTCCAAATGGATGACTTGTTCTTTCATCGTCATAGAAACGTCGCTCATCGGTGCAAGTCTCTGATTTGATTAGAAATCACTGGGCTCTTTTTGGAAAAAGATTGCGGCCGCTATTATATAATCCTTTTCTTTGACTGTTGCTTCTTTCTTCTCCAAATCAGATTGTCAGTTCCTCGACAATCGACATGTAAAACCAGCACCTGCTAGGATCTGAGAGCTTTATTTAGCGTTTCTCAGAAGTGCCATCGTCTAGCTCGATTATTACGCCGATGCCATGAATAATGTTTTCCTTTTTCTTTTCTTTTTCTATATTTGAAATTCAGGTTCGATGCTGTGCACTTTTCAAGTTTTTCTAGGAGCCCAGGCCGGCATGACGCTTTTGATCTTTAGCGGATGCAAGTCGCGCCTCATCCGCTGGTTGGCCTGGTCCGTCTTGACTGGATTAATCGGCGCTCTTCTCTGCCTGGCGTCGCAGAACGACGGCTGGATTCCAGTCAACAAAAATCTCTGGTGCGGAAATTTACTCTGTTAACTGTCTACAAGGATTGCATGGGTCTAATTAATTATACTTGACTGCCAACGCAAACCAATTGTTGTCTTTTTATAGGTCGTTGTCTTTTGTCTTGGTGACGACGAGCTTGGCCTTTTTCCTCCTGGGCGTCTGCTACTGGCTCATCGACGTCCAGGAATGGTGGAATGGCGCCCCTTTTCTTTACCCCGGTATTTTTATTGACTTGTTTTTCTATGAGTTAGTGCTGCATTAATTCTTGTCGGATTCATCGAATTGGACAAAATAGGAATGAACGGGATTCTGATGTACTTGGGCCACCAAGGAGCCTACAGCCTCTTCCCGTGGCACTGGGAATACGGTCCGATGAATACGCACTTTGAAAAACTGGTCGAAACACTTTGGGGAGTTTCCCTTTGGGTTCTCACTGCGACTTGGCTGTACCACAAGAAAATCTTCTTAGCCCTGTAAACGCTTTGAAACGTGTACAACATATTCACAAAGTAAATGTGACAGGGTCCTTCCTGTTGTAATCCGATTGTGATTCGTAGAAATCCGTATACGAGATATAACAGAAACGAATGCTGACTCATTGGACATGTGTACCAAAATATCGTCTATCCGCTTTAATGTTATTTATAATAAACTGTACTATAGTAATGCGCTTTGAAATTGCCAACAATGTAATACAATATTTCATTGATGTCGACGACGAGAGCTTAGAATATTAGAGTATTCTATATTAGCTCTGACTACACAGTTCTCCTTTATTCCTCCTTGGCCTCCAGGAGGGTCCTCGAGGGTCTCATTGAATGGCGTTTCCAAGTAATTCTTTGCGTTTTTCCTGCACAATTTTATTTTTATCTTGTCTGCAGTTAATGGACCTTAAGAATAATTTGTGGAGACGAATTAAAACTATTTGATACTTAAATAATCTCGCGGATTTCGAGCGTGGATGAGGTAACCGCTTTTATTGTTTTTAAACGGTTTGGATTTGGCGGGTCAATTTTGAATGACGTGATTTCAATCGATATCTTAACAAATTAAAAATTTAGTGTCGTCTGCTATCTTTTTTTTTTCGTTTACAAGAAGTTTACAAGTTTCGAGAAATAAAAGTTTGAGATTATAAAGAAAACGATACTTGGTTGGAAACGTACGTGAGTGCACGAAAAATGGTAGAACAAATAACAAATTGCAAACATGTGGTCGTCGCTCGTCAACTCTGGTCGCGTCTCTTGATGGAATCGATTCATACACACTCCATGCTGTTTGGCAGTAAATAAAACTTGGAACTACAATTAGGATGATTATTGGAGCTTAAATAGAAGAGTTAATTCCAAACTTGTGAAATGATATTTTCTGACTAGCATTGGCCATGTAAGCCATGTAAGACATGCTGGCAATTAATTGTAACTTGCACTATGTAACCTTTTTTGATTTGTGCAGATTTCACAGCTTTGCCAGCCATCGTAACCACAAGATATGCAAGTTTTGCTTGTACTGCATCTGTCGTCAGCCAACAATCTCTGTCTCATCACCTGGGTAATCATTTCCGTTACTTTTATTCCTTTCACCTGCTACATAATTTAATGACACGTGACTTGCATAGTAATGCAGTCATACATGGAACTATTCAATTTTCCCATTTATCAACAATTTAAGGTTTACCCACGCTGTCTCATTTTCAACTTGTCCTAATTAGTTGCTTCTATCATTTGTTGTCATTAGTTTCATTAACCCATTTTTTATTTTGATAAACAGCATATTCTTTGATTGAAGAAACTACCAACCGAGTTACGGATCTCTTCTTCCCCTTTCTTTCAATATGCTCGTGTACATGTGAGTTGTGAGGTTATTCACGAGGACGTCCCCATCTCGCCTGGTGTATTATTAAACTTAACTGCGAATGGAGCACTCTTGGATGCCTGGCAGTATTTCCCAGGCTTATAAAGGTAGGAAAACTTTATCTCTATTCTTCTTTTTTGACTGTGTGGTGACGTTGGTTATAAATCATTAGCATAGTACGGAGTAAGATTATTCCTGAGCTATATATAGGCGGTTTGACTGTAACTGTTTATTCTCTTTTGTTTTGTCTACTCAGTTAGGGTTTATTAAATATTTCATTTGTCGAACGACTGCAGATCAGGCTTGTTGTTTTGTGAACCATAACATTCACAAATAATTTACTTGAAACACTTGAAAGCAAAGTGCAGCTAGAAATTTGTATTTTAACCAAACAAAAAAGATCGAAAGAAGAATAGTCATCTATATATGTCTGATTATTCTGGCTCTAATAACAAGTTGGTAGTATGCCTCAACATTCTTGACAATGATGAGCAGCCAGCGATCGTAACTGCTGCAGCCATCAGTCACGATATTAGCGCGGCTCCCAGAGTACGAAATGTTCACGGTTCACGACCATTGCCTTTTTAAAAAAAACTTTGTGACCAGAAAATTCTTTGAGAGTGAAAAGCCAACCGTGAATTTTTAAAAAGGGAAAAACAAATTTCTGACGATTTTGATAATTAGGGTCTCTGGGAACTCTGTGCGTCGCCGATGACTTGCCGTCAGTCCGGAATAATAATTCAGGTCTCTGCTCCGTCGACAGCCGAAAAGTTATTGCGCACGACACATCAGTCGCGGTTGATTTGTTGCGTTCTGGTTGACCCAGCACATTCCGAGTAACGTACATAAATGTATACCACTGATGACAGCAATGTCGTTGCTTCAGTCGGCACAACAGACCATCTGCTGTGCCCGTCAGGTGTCCTTTTTCCCTTATATTTAATTAAAACGACGACTAATGAAAAGAATGAAAATCTCCAGATTGCACTTCTGATTCGATTTTGAGAATAGACGGAATAACATATTATACAGACGCGAGCAAACTGCTGTCTATACGATGTGTGTAACATACATAGCTGCTGCAGGCCAAATAACTTAAATGCATTGCGATTTGTACATTATTTTTAAGAGATGATAAACTCTTATCGAGTTTAGTGAGTACGTAACCCCTTTTCTTTACACCTCCCGCGGGTTATTTATTTACGCACGCATTCTCCAAGTGATGGTTTTAGCTTCGACGTAGCTGTTTAATGTAACTCTCTCAGCATAGACAACAAAGACCCAGGTCCAGCACGCGCTCAGCCAATATTAGAAAAAATCGATATCAAGTCTGCTTATACGTTGGGCAGCATCCTCATGTATGTATAGGTTGCTGCATGTATTTATCTTTCATTTCGGACGGGAAAGCAACAGCACGGGGCCTTGTAGGCATAGCCCAACTCATGTATCAGGAGCCGAGTTCGTCAAACTTGTTCACGTTTCCCCTTTGTTTTTAGTAGCCAGGCCTTATACATTCTTCTAACAATAGATAACGGATAACCTAAGGGGAATTGGGGTAAACTTGAAGCTTGTACAGGCAAATATGTACATCCATGTTATATCTTAATTTATACAGGTTGAATAACGACAATCATTAGCGTCTTATTCATTTCACATCTTATGGTATAATATCTTTGCCAACGTCTAAGCAGCCGAGGGATTTTGTCGCCTTCTTTTATATGTAACGCGGTTGATTTAATAAGCCCACATTGTAATATGTTTGTGCTGCATTATTGTTTTCATAAGCCGCAATTTAATCCCAAGGGGGAGAGCTGACGAGACCAGCAGCATTCGAAATTTAATCACCTAATAGTCCGCTGGGATTTTCCGACAAATTCACGAACTAACTTTAATTGAACTTAAGCTTTAATACATTTGCTATTTTTTGATTAGACTAGAAATGACTGAGTGAATTCCAACATCACGTAGTTTGATGTTTCTGTAATATTCGATAGGTGCGCGAGAAAAGATGTCGTGCGTCATTAATAACGTGATTGCGCCAAAATGATTATAACCCCCCGTATTTTTTCCATCCACTCACTTTCTCCACTTTCCTTTGAGTATGTTCTTCTCTCTTCCAAATAGTTATATACTACGTAGGTTCTTCGCCCATAAACTTTCCATTGCAATGCAGTTTTGGCCTCCAACTATTTATACGAGTCGCTGAACTGCTGAGAAGGGCAGAGAGTTTCTCACAGCAGTTGTCACGATATTCCTACTAGTTTGCAACTTGATTTAACTAATTAATACAGTCTTATGGAGATGCTGGGGAAAAACATCTGCTTTTGACACGACTAATATTTGATACGGATTTCTTGATTAGCTATATACTGTCGCTCGCTAAACTTTGGTGGAACAGCAATCAAATATGAAACTAATTTCAATTAAATTTGGCAAAAGGTTTCGAGTATACCAACATTGATTGCGTTGGGCAATTAAAAACGGTCCTGCGCAAAACTATTTTTCAATTAGATTGTAGGTCCTAGTATATAAGCAACACCCACCCCTGGATCACCTTATAGCCAATTAAATTCATCGTGCGCGATAGGCTATTACTTGATAATAAGCTCCGTTTCACAGTCAATTCGGCTCGTTCAAATGAAACGACTGCACATCTTTGGTAAAATGATAAAGACCTAAATCTTTTGAGTGTGGGAGGACGAGTGTAGGAGTAGCTCCCACGCTCATACTTGGGGTATATATTGAAAAGTTTAAGACATGAATCAATTTGATTGCGATAATCGCATATCCGGCTACGATGCAGTAATAACTCTGACAGTTAGAAAGAATTAATTCGTTTGAAATGTTATACTCTAGTTACTAAAAACTGAACTCCGGCACGTTAATTATCACTTCTAGAATATTCAAAATTCTGCTGTGTACCTAATGTGCTGGTGTGTGTGTTTACCAAATTGATTCAATGAAGCGAACAAAAGAAGTGCACAATTACAAACAATGAAGTGACCTATATGCACAATTAAGCGCAACTAAATAACCTTCATGAGGAAAAACTTTGAATAAATAATGGTCGACCATTTACATCTTTCAATTCACAATAAAGACGCATGGAAATTTTCTATTCCCTTCTAGGATTCCTTTATATACGGGGAAAAAATTACAAAGCAAAGAATAAGAATAATGAAAGTATAGAACAAATTATTTGTGAAAATCCTTTTTATTTTTTCTCTACTTCAGTAAATAGTAGCATAACTTTTTTAATGGACAAAAAAATTTAAGTTTTGCTTAAACGTCAGTCCTTTTGAGGGCTTTGGCCTTGATTATGACATACAATCAATAGCCAACAACAAAGAACTTTTGTTGAAATGCAATAAGAATAAAACACTAATTGCCATATGTATTCATCGACGTTTCCAGGGCAACCAACTTTATTGAAACACGAGTCGGAAAGAGTTATAGCGAACAAAGTCAAAAGTCAATAAACCCTGACTGACTTATCAACGAAAAAATACTTCGCAGTGATCAGTACACATCAGTACAGTACATCGCAAAAATCAGTAGGCTCTACAGCAAAGGTTAAATCGGAATAATGATGACAAATACTATACCTAAGCCGGAGTAAAGTAATAGCCAAACTTGCAGATTTGATTTGAAGATAAAAAGCAACAATAATAAACGCCCTAGCGCGAGATAAGATCAGACAACCGGATAGACGAACGGCTCAGAAGGGAGACGCCTCCACGTTTGACAATGATAACTTTGGAAAGAAAAACTACCGAGCTGTTTATACGAGTGAAAGCAAGAAAGAAAAACGACCTAATATAAAAGTTACAACCAAATAGTGAAATCCTAATAGGAAAAGAAGCGTCGACCCACAGTGAAAACCAAAAGTTGTTGAGTCGACACGGTCCTTTGTCTCCCTTTTAATTCCCAAGTGACTCTGCACCAATTAGTTACACGAGTAACACTTAGATACACACAAGAGTCTTTTTTTTTTTGCTCACTGTATAAGATGCTGCCCAGCTTATTCAACAGTTTCCAATTGACACTCGAGTATATGTTTGTTTGTTCTGCAATTGGCGGTAGCGACGACTAATCCAATGCAGAAAGAAAACGGAATGCATTTCAAATGCCTTTCTTTTTTATTTTTAACTACTGAAGCCTATAGCAATCTGCTCCGAGTAAATGCTAATATTAGTTTTCCTTTCCAAATCAAATAACTTTTTTTTTCCTTTTGGCCAGTTTCTCATCGGCTCACAGTCCTCACACACTCGGCGAGGAAAAAACTTTGGCTAAAATATCGATTTCTAAGATCGTAGATGGGCAACACTTTGAGTGCGTTGAGGTGCAAAGTTCAACCGTTTAGGAAAAACAGGACGATCCAACAAGTTTCAAAGAATCAAACTTTCCAATAATCCTATTTCTAATCATATGCACCAGAGTGAACGAGTCCCTTTAGCAATCGAGTTGGAGCAGTCCAACGAATTCGCAAATCCAAGTTTTTCAATGCTATTTCGCTACTATTTTATCTTCGTGTGTATTAGCGTTCCGGCCGTCTTCCACTATTATTTATACGACGCTCAAACTTATACTTTTGGCCTGTCGCGCTTCACGTGTACAATAAAAGTTCATCCCAACTTTCGGCTCTAATTTAAAGAGAGTTCATTCAAAACGGTCGAAATTCAAATGGAAATCATTTCATCGGAAACATCAGCAACACTTTGTCAGTGAAGTTTGTCTTGCAGCGCTGCTACTGCTGTGCAAGTACAATGCCATGCCAATAACAGTCTCCTCGCACAAAACCTTATTACATAAATCTGGAATGTTTCTTATGCAACAGGGACAAAGAACAGCGCTGGGTTCGTTGGTCACATAACAAAGTTTCCACAGTATTCGTAACAAACCCTCCCGTATTTTCATTTATTTTTAATTCGGTTACTATTTGTGGGTTACGTAAAGTCTAGGCATTGTGAAGGTACATGAATAGACCGCATGTAGAAAACCTTTTATTATAATGATGCTCGGCAACTGTCTTTTTAGTTTTCAGCAGCACTTTAACAACTGTCTGAAGTCGAGCCGATTGTTGATTCACTCGACAACTCGTTTATTCTTTTCAAATGTATCAGCAGTATTCGTTCACCGCACTCGAAGTCGCTGTTATACCTTGAGTGTTTTGCCCCCACAAAAAATATGCCAATGCGCGTGTGCTCGGCTGTTTGTCGAAGCATTTGCCGGATTTGATTTGATGTTTGCCTTGCTGTTGGATTGCGAAAAACTATTTTACTTATGCCGAACCGTTCGATAATTGTATAGACTAAAAGAATAAGCTATTTTTTAAAAAAGGAACTTTACAAGTAGTATAGGCGCCTATAAAAGTTTTCTAAGATGCAGATTTCTGTTATACGTTGCAGAACGCTTATTGTACCAAGGATATTGACTATGTGGTGAACCACGCAGGATAGGAGATGAGTTATTTTAAGAACTTGGAGCTCTCCAGTGACATTCAAAAGGTAATTCAGAGTACGACAAAAGAGGCTTACATCGTCAACGAAATGTCGTCAAAGCCCGAACGTGAAATGTCAAAACATGCTAATAATTTTAGTTTAAGAATCAACGTACCGGAAGAGCCGGAAGAAAGTTAAATTGCCAGGCGAATGTTTTGTTGTAGCTGTTATTAGAGAGCACCTTATATAAGCCCACTCTCGGGTGCGATTTTCCCGTCACATAAACCCATTTGATGTCTACGCGTTGGCTTGGAAAATGGTCCCGACGCAAGCCCATCATTTGCTATAGACTTTCAAATCAGGTTATACCCAAATTTGAATAGCAATAAAAGGCAAATATGAGGCGAAACCTGTTATACAGGAAATACTGCGACACGTGTCGGGAAGCATTCATAAATTTCCCATTCACCATTTCAGGCTTTTCTGTCTGGAAATTGACAAACGACATTTCAAAAGTCTAACCATAAAAGTACCCGGGTGTACCGCCGTACTCTTAAATGACCTACAACATTCCTGGGGTACGCAATAACCGCTGTCTGTGTGGCGTGCAAATAATAAAAAAAAAAAGACAAACTTTTGATTATAAAAACTCCCGAGAGGCAAAGAAACCCCGTGCACTTCCATTAGTGTACGAATTCCCGTCGCGGATGATGAACGGCAGAATTGTTGGAACTCCCGCAAATGTTGGAACTCCCGCAAATATTGATTTTCCTTTTGTTCGTTTGAGATTGGGGCACAACCAATTTTTGCGTAACTTGTTTAAGCGCCAAGAATAACTAAAACCTGTCATGATTTTAACAAGCGATCCACGAATCAAGTAGACCAAAATCCCGGAGCGGCTTTCCAGATCTAAATCCGGAAAAGGCCTTAAAAATATAAAAAATATATAATCATGTTCGTCTGTGCACGCCGGATTTACCTGCGTTTGCAGAAAGACGAATTTCCCACCCGTTTACGAGATTTTAAGCGTTAAAGTGTGGGTTTTTTGAATTTTGTCAGAAATGGGGGGTGCTTTTACATCGCTTTTCTGAAAAGCGAAGGAGCTATAGAAAAAACTAATTGTATAAAAAGGTTTATTGCTATCTCAACTAACAAAATCCAAAAGGAATTTTCTTTCCGGATTTTATTGGTTAAGATATGTCAAATTTACTGAGAGGCTCATTTTTCCCTTTTCCCTCTCTGTCTGGCAGCCATTTTTTTGTACTCTCCGCCGCGCTCCTTGTGGAAGCAAGCAGAAGGTTTTATCTGTTGGCCTTCATTTTAGACCCATAGAAGTCATATCGGCCTTCATATTTAGTGGAACCAAGCTGGCTTCCGCAAGGGGCGCGGAGGAGAGTACAATAAAAATGGCTGCCAGACAGAGAGGGAAAAGGGAAAAATGAGCCTCTCAGGAAATTAGTCATAACTCAACCAATAAAATCCGGAAAGAAAATTCCTTTTGGATTTTGGTGGTTGACATAGCAATAAACCTTTCTATAAAATTAGTTTTTACTCTAGCTCCCCCGCTTTTCCGAAAAGCGATGTAAAAGCACCCCCCATTTCTGACAAAATTCAAAAAACCCGCACTTTAACGCTTAATATCTCGTAAACGGGCGGGAATTTCGTCTTTCTGCAAACGCAGGTAAATCCGGCGTGCAGAGACGAACATGACCATATTTTTTATATATTTTTAAGGGCGTTTCCGGATTTAGATCTGGAAAGCCGCTCCGGGATTTCGGTCTACTTGAATCGTGGATCGCTTGTTAAAAAGTCGTTGGATAACATAAAGCGACTTGTCGTATTCAAAATAAAGAATTGAACAAATTTAATAAATTAATTAAATTAAAAGATTTTTGAAAATAAAATCAATTGAAATGAAAAAATTAAAATAGAAAAAACGCCCATTTCAAATAAGCAAAAAGATTTGCTTCCTAGTAGTGGCCGCTAGTCGCGACAGTTGTTTTTCAGTTTAGTAAACAACAGGTTGTCTTGCTGTTTAGTATTCGCGATTGAAGGGATTCAAGACTCATTGGCTTGAGTCGATTAGTTCAGTCGAGTTGCTAGCCAGCTTTCAGAATTTTGTGTGTATTGGACAATTGAATAACTGTCATCTCATTGTGATTGAAACTTTAGTTTGGCCAACGAGTGGTGAAAAATGAACAGCCCTCTGCAAAGTCCAACTGACGAGCAGAAAGGCATCAGATGGCCTGTTTTTCTCGTCGTCTCTTCCACTGATGGATCGTCCCTTCCAAGTGCCTACAAGAAGCCATTTTCGAGTGAGTTGATTGATTTTATCCATTGCATTTTTAACTTGCTTTGCCAATCGAGATATTGTGCGTATTGAAGCAAGTCTTGTCATCCATTTGTTTTGGTTATGTCTATTTTTACGAGAATTCTCCATTTCCTGATTGAAATGCAAGCTTGGCCATCTATCATTGGAAGATTAGACTACGAATAGAATCTAATCTTACCGCTAGGTGTCGCAGTTGGATTTCAACAATGAACGATTTGTTTTGTTTTCAAAATAACAATTAAGGCATTTAAAATTAGACGAACAAATTCTCAGATATAAAAGTTAAATAATGTGCACAAGGAAATCTCTGCGGAGTATTATGTAATCCTTTTAGTTTTACCGTCAAGTGCTTGTTTTTATAATGTTGCTTTGTTTTCAAATTTTCGTTTGCCGCGCTACGGTATAACATTTTACTAAAGAAATACGAATTCAATTTGAAATAATACCAACTATCACGACCCAACAATTAATGGGTGCTCTAATTTCAATCTGAAAATTGACAATGAGAAGAGCGTACAACAATCATGCGCAAAGGGGAAATTGATGGTTTTATTGATCGGATGGTGGGGTGGGGCGGTCGGGGGTCTCTACTGAAAGCGTTTCATAGTTGCACATTTCCACTTTTTGTTGGTCTCGTTTGAGCTGAGTCGAATGTGTCATCGGGAAACCAGATCAGGGAGAAGCCAACGAGCTTTTTCTATGATCTCAATGGATTCTTTTCCCTGTCGAATCAAGTCTGAAATGTCGAGCATCAACGACACGATTTACCTGTGCAATTTCCGCGTCTCGGTCGACGGCGACTGGCTCTGCCTCAAAGAACTGCACGAGTTGCAGTCTTGCGAGTATCCTTCACGCCCTGCGTTTCTCAGAGAAGAATACGGTTGGTTTGTCGTGTGATTTACTTGTTACATTTGACGATTTCTTTCCATTGTGTTTTTGTTGCTCGTTAATGGGGAAATCCGGGAAGCCGTTTGACAAGTACCCGCCACACGGCCGTTATTCCGATCGTCAAGTGTTTAACAACTAAATTGAGTGCGGAAAAAGTTTTAACATGGATTGGAGAAAAGTCGATCTTACTTTTAAGAAATAAATGTAGAATTATAATTATACTTAAATGTTTTCATTTTCTCAAGTTTTAGTTTTAAGAAAAGTAATAAAACTAAAACTACAATTTCATTTCTATTTACAGAACGCGACCCAGCTCAAGTAGAGAGAACCAACCTGGTCAACTTGTGTAAACTCATCGTCAAAGAGTTGATTGATTCGTCGGTCCAGTATGGGCGCATGCTGGACTCGGACTTCGTCCCCTTGCAACACTTTTTCATCGTTTTAGAGCACGCTCTTCGTCATGGTCTCCGACCTAAAAAGGTACAACACGATTAGAACTTAGCCGTTTTTAACAAAATTTGGGTTATTATTATCATATTTATTATGTCACAGGGACTTCTTGGACCCAAAAAAGAGTTATGGGACCTTTTACAAACTGTCGAAAAGTCAGCCAATGAAGCCTGTGACATCACAGCAAGTGTAAGGGACTTGCCAACAGTGAGGTAGGTTATACTAGTTTTACTTTTCTACCAATGGGGATGTTACTTAGAAATTCATTTCTTTTTTTAGAACAAGTTTAGGTCGAGCTAGAGCGTGGATCCGCCTTGCTTTGATGCAGAAAAAGCTTGCCGACTATTTGAAAATTTTGATTGATCAAAGAGATAGTGTACTCCATGAATACTACGAACCTGGGGCACTTTTATTGTGCGATGAAGCCGTCATTGTCCTGGGTCTCCTCTTGGGTCTCAATGTTGTCGATTGCAATTTATGCTTAAAGGTAAACATTTGAAATGAAGGCCGATTTTGTTCAACAATAAAAATCTTGATTTCGCACACAGGAAGAAGACCTTGATAGTCAACAAGGAGTCATTGACTTTTCGTTGTACTTGAGGACAGGTGGCAACAACTCTATGAATCCCACTACTGACACAGTAGACTCCTCCAGCATGACAGCTGTGTTGGACCAGAAAAATTACGTGGAAGAGCTCAATAGACATTTGTCGTAAGGATATTGATTTTAAAAGATAGTTTACTCATTATTAGTAAAACGTTTGTGTTTCCCATAGGGCAACCATCACTAATTTGCAGACGCGATTGGATGGGACGACGACGAGTAACACGCTCATGAAAGAAGAACTTGCACTGACCAAGCAAGCTCTGACTAAAGCCCAAGAAGAAAATACGCTCCTCAAGGAATATGTGCGGAAAGAAAGTATGCGTTGAAAAACAGTTAAAGAATTTGAGAGAAATGACATTTTATTAATTTAAAAGGAAGTAATTCCGGTTGTCAAGAAATGGAGTCGGTCAATTCCAATTCAACCAACAATCGCTCCAGCACCTACATGGCGGCAGAGGACGCCATTGCCGAGGTGAAACTCCAGTTGGCTGAAGAGAAGAACCACCGATTGGATTTGGAAAAGGAACTGGAACTGCAGATGAATATGCGAGCGGAAACGGAAGTGGCTCTCAAGTTGCTGGAGAAGGACATCCACGAAAAACAGGACACCATTATCTCGCTCCGCAAACAATTGGAGGACATCAAAGTCATCAACTTGGAAATGTTTCGTAAACTTCAGGTGAGTCTTTCCTAAGGGTTCCTATGTATTGGGTCACATTTGGTACTGGTTTCCTTTCAAAGTCTTCCACCGCATAGTTTATTATATCGGTACTATACATGGCTTCTTTCGCCGTCATGTCGTTGCATAATTGCTCCAACTTTTTACAGCAGTTTTGAATTAAATTCTTCGTCGTTTTTCCTCGGTATTAGCAACATTGTGACGTAATCGTGTGAATGATAAGGAACAACCCAATAGCTTATGGTGCCTACTTTTATTAGAAGAGGCATTTTAGTTCTTGCAGTTTTAAGGCTTTTGCTAAAAGTGTTAGGATCGACCATTGTCGGATGAAACTAACGCTTCGTCACTATAATGCTGGTCAAGGAATGCGAGCTAGAACTTCGAGATAAAGGGGAGATGGTCGGTCGTCTGCAGACTAAAGCCGCCCATATTTCTCACATATTGACCAACCTGGAGCAGTGTCCTAATCCGAGCTCACCGCCGCCACCACCGACGCATAATGCCACCAACACAACAACAACAACAGATCGTTGATGTTGACGCAACGATGCCACCGACTTTCGGCATCGCTTTTATTCTTCTCTATTTTCTTTGATATCTGTAACAACTGTATAACTTCCTTTTCTATTGATCTGACATACTAACCATCCTACCCCTCATGCCCGTGGATCATTTGCAGCATATCAATCGTGTAGCAAATCACAGGTGTTTTGCATGGTCCGGTTGAAAGCGTGTACACTTTTTTTTAGCTAAAGATAACATTGCAGCGTGTCATATTCCGGAATCTGGTTTTTAGAGTATCGTGTTAGGATGATGCATAATCCATTCGGCTTTGTACAAATCTCAGCGTCTCTTGCTGTGTTGTTTGAATACATGTGTTTTGAAGAAGCCATCGCAGTCGTCATCCCTTTTGCGTTTCTATGATGATCCTGTTGGTATTTTTGGTTTCTCTCTCTTTGGTTGATTTTTTATTTTTCTCCGTTTGACTTTATAGGATCAAGAAAAAACTGCCAATATCAAGAACGAGTTTATCGCCAAATTAGAAGCGGAAAATGGTGAAAATAAGAAAAATCTACGCATTGCCCAAGAACAGTAATACGCATTTGATTCTATTCAATTCTTAATTAGCTCTTTTTAGAGCCTCAGCTTCATTCATCTTTGTCCTCTTATAGAGTCGAGGAGTTGAAGTTGACAGCCAAAAGAACAGAAGACAATACCCGTCGTTCAATGAAAGAGAACATGGAATTGCAGTCGCAATGTCGAACATTAGAGGAGGATCTTCGGCTTGAAAAAGAATGGCGATCTTCACTTCAGGATTCCGTCGTGTCCGATCGCACGACTATGGCAGAGTTGAAACAAAAACTCGAGGAAACTCAGGAAATCCGAATCGTAATTCACTGAAATTATAATTTTTTAATTTTCACATTTCATTAAATGTTTTGTGCTATGTAGGATTACGCTGATTTGGAAGGGAAACATCAACGACTATTGAAACTCTGCACTGATCAAGAAAAAGCTCTCGAAGAAGTTGGCGTTCGGTTGCGCGATACCAAATTGGAGGCGGATCATCTAAAGTGATTTACATTTTGAAATTGTTTGTCATCAAATTTCTGACTAATTATTTTCCTTTACCCAATAGAGAAGCGACAGTTTGGGTTTCTAGAGATGCCCAATGGGCTCCTGATGAACTGGTGACCCACTGTGGACTGTGCGAGAAGGAATTTAGTCTAGCTCGTCGCAAAGTGAGTACCCTGAACCATTTTTCTTTCTTTCACAACCAATTGATTGCTCGTATTATAGCACCACTGTCGTTCGTGTGGGGAGATTTTCTGCGCAGCTTGCTCTGACCAACAGGCACAATTGGCGTCCTCGGCCAAACCTGTCCGCGTTTGTGACACCTGCCACACTCGTCTACTCCAACGCTATTCCGCCGCCTCTTAAGTGTGAACCCATATTTTGATACTTTTTGTCAAATGCTTGCTCTCATTGGATTTCGGGTGAGCAAGCCATTTATTTTATCATTCCTTCCATTCGATAAATTTCTATTTCCTGAAATTGTCTTCAAATCTTTAAAAAATAGTGTGCCTATATTCTCGGGTGAAATTCTGTTTGATATTTTCAGCGGTTATATGCGGTTATATATTTTCAGATTTTGTGGGTGTATTGAAAGTCGTTAAAGATTTGCATGAAATTCAAAATACATTAAAAAATAGGCTTGAATTGAATTGGTTAATGAAGGCGAATGGACCAAGGCCTGTATGGGAGAATTAAGCAGATTGGAAAATCGCTTTAGTTTTTATTAGTAGGATTTAAGAAAGGGAAAAACCTGGAAAATAATTGTTTTTTTTTAAGGAACATTTTTATTTCTTTATTAATTCTTTATTAATTTTGTTTTATTTTTATTTTTTTGTTGGTTTTGCGGTGTATCACAAAGCGCACGGTTCATGCGATAAAAATTCGTTCCGGATTGAACAATTCTGAGCGTACAACAGTATAGAAAGCACTCGGGTTGTTGCTGGGCTTCACGGAAAAAACTGATCTAATAATTCAAAATTTTTAAAAAACGCATCCCCTTTTTTCTTCCATTTTCGTCAAGAAGAATTTTTTTTAACTGGATAGGACGGCAAAGTGTTAGATAATGATTAAAATAATTTTTTCGTTTTTTCCCCCCAGTTAATTTACATAGGTGTTGCATTCTCTCCTTCCTCTAATCCAAAATGTTGTGTTCCGGGTGGCGCACGGTAAGTTGGAAAGTTGGCGGGCAACTGATTTTGCGAGAAAAAGTCCCGGTAATTCTTAGGTTGACGACGGACTGCGCCAGGGGATCGCGTAGGTAACTGTTGCACGTCTGTAGTGCTGGTTAAGCCTTTAGGAGGCCACACCTATGTGAAAATGGTAGGTAAAAATAGTTGTCCTAATATATTTTTAAAATTAACGCATTGTACCATATCTCCCAACATGCGAACGGGAGTAGTGCCCCGCCTGAAAAAGGACTCTGTTCTGACGGTAGGAGCTTCTTTGTAGAAAGAACCGGCCGATTTCTTGACTGCGGCTGGCCGAAGCAAGAGTCCCGATGGCGGAGCTGGCTTGGCAATCAACATTCTTTCTCCGACCAATTCGTTGGAGGCGAAAGGTTCTGGCATTCTGCGTGATGACATTCTGATTGATTTTTCCTCGTGGCTTGGCTCCTATCAACAAATTCAAGGTATGATAATTGAAAAATTTTCGAGCCGTATAGCAGCTAATAACACGCTTCAACGAGCGTTGATTACCCGTTCAGGTTGAGTAGCGCTGTGCTGCTGATGAGGGGTGTCAGAATACCGTTCGAATTCACTTCCGCCCGACGTGACAAATGGATCCTTTTGGAGGAGATAAAAAAGAAAAAGGTAATACCATAATGTAGAATTCAGAGTAAACAACTTTTAATTTTATTTGTTTTAGTTTAGAGCTCTGAAACAATTCCCCTTCACATTGGTCGGCAACCACGTAACCAAGTCTGTGTGAGTTGTCGACCTTGGAAAGAATAGAACGTCCCTAATGAAAGTATCCAATTAATTGTTCGCACCATCTAACGAAAAAGACGAAACTGTTGATTCAATCACTATTTAGTCGGACAACAGCTGGCGGAATGGCGACGAGGGAAAAGGAAAGTGATGTGTGCCTTGGCCGCTGCGTTCCAATGGACTGTTGTTGGACCAAGGGGCCGGGGCCCAACCGATTTGGCGTCTGTGCTGCTCTTTGCTTTGCGGCCGCTTTAGAGTCGATGCGAAGAAGACCCTTGGCGTATCCGGAGCAACGCCGAATCTACTTTTGGATCGTCGTCTACTACTACTTTTTTTGTCCTAGTTTCCCAATTCACCACGCAACTCCCCACAGGAGTTTTTCAGGTTAGTTTGAATTATCAACCGTAAATATATATACAAATAACTTGCAGCCCTGATAGAGTCAAGTGTTAACGCTAGCCAATTTTTTGGGGGGGTAGAATAATCGGATCGTTGACTGGGCTTATCTTATCTTGACTGACAAAGAAATAGAAGGCTAATTTCTGATGAAATCCAGTTGATGATTGAATGGCGACTCCACCAAGTCCCATCGAACGCCGCCCACTCTGACATTTTTAGGTGGTGACCTGTATTCGCGAAGCTGACTCACTTGTGCCGTTGTATTCTTGGGATAGAGTAGTTTACATGGCCAAGGAAACTAATACCTTGGAGCTATGGACTGTCATGTGAAAGTAACGAAAAGTTCTTGCACTTTTTTCTTGATAAACGTTTGACAGTTGATGCAATATTTCACCATTGTTTGCAGGAAAAGGCCTATTTCTAAATGACAACTGGGGGATTGCAACTGCGACGAAACGTGAAAATCCAGGGGAAAAAAAGAATCGGAAATAACTTCTAGACTGACCGGATTTATCTATTGTATGTACAATAGCGAATGTGTAAACAGCGCTGGCTTCTACAGAAGATCAGGTAAGAAATAAATTCTGTCAACTTGTTTTTTTACATTAGAACAACCAAACATGTAGCGCGGTATTTTGTAAATTAATATTCGTTGGTGTTAATCGATCAAACGGTTGACAAAAAATTGAGGTTACGCTAATTTTCTTTGCATTGCTTTAAGCTCGTTCATCTCACACCGTAAAACAATGCGAAATCTTTGGGAGCCAAACAAAACAACAACTCCCCTAGTTGCCCCAGTCGTATGTCAGTGACGCATCGCAGTGCGGTTCCATGGGCCAGTCTCACGTCTCGGGAATATTCTTTCAATTCTCGCTGCTGCTACTGTAGTTGTCGAGCGCCTCCCGCTCCCGGCGTTTGCCAAGTGCCACCTCACTGAGGGCCACGCATTTTATAACGCTGATGTTTCAGTTACAAAAATAGACGGAAGCGACGATGGGCCATCACAATAATATACACAGCCAGTCTATAAGCAAGATTAGAGATCCATCTGCCGACAGTTTCCCCTAAATTAGCTGCAGGAAATTGAAAAAAACCAACCAACGAACTCTGTTGGTTGATATCAAGACTAGGGCGTGCGGGACTATGCGGCTAAATGTGCAAATGTAACAACACCGAGCTAACCTGGGCGTCCGAATAGGAACGAAGAATCGGTTTTCGATGAACTCGTGGCGGAGGCGGTGGCGGAACTTTAGGACTTTGCTGCTTTATGACTGGCTGATTTAGCGGCAAGTCTTCCGGTCGATTTTGATACAGCTCGTACAGCTTCTGGGGGATTAAATCGTAGTCTTGTTGTTTCGGGGGAAAGAAAACATTTGGCAGTTGTTTCGTCGGCGGAGAAATGTAGGCTTCTTGATTTTGCGGCTGGAAAGTTGTATAAGGGTTGGGCTGCTGCTGCTGCTGCTGGATCGGAATTCCAATCGTTCCGTTGTCGTATCCGTACTTGCGTGTTTCAATCGTTTCGATTGGATTGGCTGGCGGTGGCCAAGCGACACGTTTCCTTTCTATTATACCAATCAAATATTGATCCCTAAATAATAAAAACAGTTGACTTGATTTACCTGAAAATTCCGAAGTAACCGCTGAAATCTGTTGCCGGTGCATGTAACGTAGTTGCGGCTCTTCCTCGGAAAGCATCTTGTAAACTTCTGAATTTTTCAAATTTGGTACCGACAACAATCTGAAATCAACCCTGAATAATCCGATTATTAAACTATTTGTTAGGTGGTGCTTCCATCTCTAGAATCGTACGTCACATTCTTTTGCAGATTCTATTTTTAAATGCCGAGGCAGCCCGTCAAAGCGGATTGAAACAAACTTGAAAGGGTTAAAACCCGACGGAGATGTCACCGTACGTATCTTTTTCATATCAAAACATAACTTTTAGTCAAGATTATATATACAAAGCTACATCAATGTCCATAATAGTAAGTAGCCAACTCTGGCGAAACTTGTACGAGCCTCCTTATAAAAATAGATGCGACTCTCACTACCTCGTAACTACTAATGCCCCTTCCTTTTTATTAACTAGCTAGGAACTTTGGTTTATAATGGAAATCGACCATTCTATAGGTCTCTCTTGGCCTGACTCATTCTCTAGCAATGTCCTATCGTCTATACGTATAGGCTCCCCAAATTTAGAATAGATAGCACGTGAACAACAGTTTATACAGCGCTCGCTAACACATTTTCAATTTCTTATTGTACTAAATTCTTCCTATTGTTTTAAATATTTTCCCGTCGGGGTTTCAAACTTTTTCGGTCGCTATTGAAAGCTAGAGAATTGCGCGTACAGTATTCGTTCGTAGTTGACAAGTTTTGGGCACGTCAGTCACTACAAGAATGTTGAGAACGGTATGCGTAATAAATTCTCGTGAACAACAAAGCAAATTCAATTTCAGCCATTTACTCACGTTTGTACCTCAACTCCTGTAGGGACACTGTATTGTTCAACTCGATCCGGAATCAGAGAAACGCCAAATGATAAACGAATTCAATCCAAAGAACCAGCAAGAAGTTAGTCAATGTTTTTTGTTGCTAGCTGCAAAGCAACTGTCGCCTATGGGTTTTTCTATTATGAATAACGCTGCTGGGCAACAGTAGGAGGTGACTTGGCCGTCTCTCAATAAATGCAAGAACTTACTAGTTGATTTGTTTCTACCGCCAAGTGTAAAAAAGAGAATACGGGGGCAGAGAAAAGAATCCAAATCGTTCGATATTCCATGTATAAAAAAACAAATTCCATCATGACTCATTATATTTTTTAATTTTATCATCACATGAGCTTACGCAACGTTGCATTAGTACTACCTGCAGATTTTAATCACTTAAACAATTAGCACCGATTGATTATATCGTTAGACCTATATACATTTTGTTCCGTTACGCAACCTGTTTTGCCAAACAACAACCTACACTAATGATTTAACTTAAGTGTTTTTGATCAGAAATATAGCATTCAGCATTTGTAATTGAACAATTGTTAGATGTCAATACTACTAACTCACCCAACAGCCCCGTTGCCCAATGGACGAGTGTGGCGTTGTAGCGTTTCGACTACTTCTTCAGTCGAGGACAAATCTAGCGGAGAATAAGAGTTGATGTTCATATTCGAATTTTACGAAATTTCAGTATGAAAGGACAATGTTTTTGTCTGGCCAGTTGGCGTTGTAGCCAAGCAGCAGCATGACTGAAGCAGATATACCACCCAGAGAAAGAGAAATCTCTGGAGATACTACTCTAGCAAGCGTTGAAAGCTTAAAATAGTCTATATCGTAGCGATTGTTCCAGATTTCATCGCTAGGAGACGCAGTTTCAAGTAAAAATTCAATCACATTTGATTTACCAAATTGTGTTTGGGCAGGAGTATGGAGAGTCTCTTACTCTCCATCTCCATGCCCATGGTTAGGCTGTTAAACCATCTATCACCGAATTGTTCAAATCTTCTTGGATTCGATTGTTCCCCCAAAGTTGTATATTTGTATACATTATGTTTCAAAATAAATACTTGAAAAGCATTGTTGAAGTTACTTACACCTTACTTACCTTACCTTACCTTACCTTACTTGTTGTTTTGATCAAAGTGAAAGCAAGATATTTATGTATTGGTTTCATTTGTTGCTGTATTGGTATTTTTTAAATTTTAGCGCGAAGCGAAAGATAAGATACCTATTACCCTAACCGACAAACTTCAAAGTAAAAAGCTATGAAGAATATTATGAGCAGAGCAGTGTTCATAGAAACTATTTCCGTTGAAATATTTCCGTTGAAATTAAAGATCCCGTTTTGAATATGAAAAAAAAAGAATTTCTTAATAAAAAAATTTGACACTATGAATCGGCAATGTTGCTTTTCATTCTTTTTGCAGTTGTTTACGTTAAACATGAGCAGACGAAGGTGTTTACTGTTGACAGGTGTCGATCTGTTACATGTTTTGTGGTTCCTGGAAATCTCCTTGATGAATAATGATGTGATGATGTGACCGTGTAGAGGTGCAATGAAATGACCTGAGTTAAAGATTTATGTGAAACTTCTTCATCATTGGAATTGGAACATGCATCATTTGAAAACGCAGAGAGAAAACCTGTATAATCTTATGAGGTAATCTTATGAGGTAATTTCCATTAACATCTCACAGACTCACAGTGACTATCTCATGTGTTCTATTCCGTGTATATGTTGGATAACCTTAATGTTTCTCATTACAGGAGGAAACGCGAAAAGGTCGTGCAGTCTACCGTCAACTATTTTGTTAAATATTATTACATCCTACTGAATGTTCTGTCAAAATGATACAGGTAACAACCAATACTAGCTTTATTTACAGGATTGCTGAAACATATGTTCTTCGACTCATTCATCATAATTATCTGCTGTTTGTATTGGACTTGCTAGATTACCAACTCCAGCATTGACCAATCTCTCATTTCATCTTCTAGACATCTAGAGAACTTTGGAGAACTGATCGGTGGTTTCATGTGTGGTTCACTTGTCATGTCACTGAACTTTATTCATTGTAGTCTAATATGTATTTTTTTTTTACAGGTTCTAAGTTACAAGTTTCTAAATTGACATGACAGACTTTATGAGAAGTCATATGTAATTTCAAGAAAAAGGCACAGGACTATGCAGTCAACACGATTCCTTGTTTGCCAACCGTTGGCTGCCACCATTGATTCTCCCTTTTTACTTCCTTAAACAGGCCCTCTTGATTTGAGGTATTGTTTTCTGTTGCTTCAATTTTTTGAAAATTATTGTCATCCAGATTAATTGTTGTTGGATAACTGATCTGTGGTTTCATGTGTAAGTTCACTTATTATGTCACTGAACTTTTGCCGTTGCAGCCTAATATGTATTTAAAGTATTGATCTCCAATTATGTCTATCTAATGTTTAAATAAGAGACACTCTTTTGAGTGTATAATGATAATTGTTTATTCTTTTAGATCATAGACGTCAAACACATCGATGACACAAATTATAAACAATGCTGTGACATTTTTCTCTTTTTATTTACAGGATCTAAACTCCAGGTTTCTAAATTTGCATGGCTGACTTTATGAGAAGTCATGTCCTTTCAAGAAAGTCAACAACGGCACTTGTTTACTAACCTGTTGACTGCTACCCTTGAATCTCCCTTTTTACTCTCTAAAGCGGGCCATCTTAATTTGAGGTATTGCTTATTCTGTCGTTAAAATCTTGTTTGAATCTTATTGATATCCTAATAAATGTTCATTCTGCTAACAGGGTAAATCCTTCGCTACTTATCGTGGACTTTATCCGTTGCTGAAAACCGACGAGAGCATGCTGTCATTCCAGACTGTTGAATTGTGTAGTAAGATTAAATTACAAGTGCATATCTGGGCTCCCTTCTTTTCCGTGGCCCCGTTTCCCTAACTAACCACTAACCAACGCCCGCCGGTGGTCACTCACCCGCTGTGAAACCAGGAGGAGGGGAGGGCTCTGGTCGAACGGGGACTTGGAAGGCGCATGATCCGATGAAAACTTTTGGAGGGTCATGAGTCTAACCCGGAATCCTAGTATGACTACATCTCCCCGGAAAAACTTGCCTCGTACTTCTCTCTTCTTCTCGGTCCAGATAAATATCTCTGGGGGCCGTAGACATGTCCTATAACAGCATGTGCGAGTTAAAACAATGCATCCACTACCCAATGAAACAAATAGCCATGGTTTATTTTTTGTGGAAATCTCCGTCAGTAAAGTTACAAAGACGATGCAGATTTCCGCAAAACTAAACCATCGCTTTTTGTCTCATTGCCGCAGCGGTGGTGGCGGGTTGCGTTTTAACTCGTGCAGTAGTAAACCGCATTGAACCGGACGCTCTGTTTATTGAATTTTTTGTACATATAAAAAAATAAAAATAAAAAACAGTTTTTGTATTAAAATTTTTATTTATTACAGACATCACATTGTTAGGGTTTAACATTAGTTTATGTGGTTTAGGATATAAATTTTAGGATTAAAAGGTGTATGTTTGTGGGGTTTGAAGAATTGGAAGGTATAAGTTTGTGGGGTTTGGAGATTAATTGGTAGGGATATGTTTGTAGGGTTATAGATTAACTGATTTTTTATCCAAACTTGAATTACCCCCTCCCTCCAACATCCTCCACTTTCCTTTCCCAATCCCGAAAACCTGTTTATTATTTGTTTGACATAAACATCCCATATTTGTTTTTGTTCCTTCTTAACTCCTGAACGATAACTGCAGACACAATGACAATTTAACAATATGATGATTGATGATGCAATTTTGGTAACACAACACCACCGCCAAGGAACAACCAGTTGAACTTGATGCAGAAAGATCTCTCACCAGACACCAGCATAGGCTGCAACAACGTGCCACATCGGAAAGCAACTACGCGAACATAAACGCTAAACCTATAACCAAAATTAAATGAATTAATCTTCAACATCAATGGAAATGCTGTCAATGAAAAGACAAATAAATCTCACTTTACGTTATTTACAAGAGTTAAACCTAATCATAATTATACCAATAAAGAAAATTGTACACATCAAATTCAACAGACTGGCTGAAAAATTACATGTGTGAATTAGACTGGAACGAAGAAGAAGGTAAGACTTAAACTAGCTGTAAATCTACAGACATAATGCAAATTGAACAAAATACTTCCTGCAACTTCCGTAACACACCAGCAACAAGGAACAGACACAGGTTAACTTGATGCACAACAATCTTTCACCAGCCAAGGGGTAAACAAACAAAGAACCTTGTTGACAGTGTTGGTGGTGTTGGCCTTTTCCAGTTTCCTTATCCTTGGATGGGCAACAAAATGGTTCTCATTCAGTCTAAATGCAAAATCTAAAGCAAAATTTACATATAATTAAAACGGTCTCACACAAAATGATGAATTCTCTCTCTCATCAGCAACAAAGAATTGGATCTGGCGAAGGCATCAATATCTTGAAGATTTCCAACTTGAAAGGGAAAAGTGAATGTGAACATTATTGTCTTAAAGAACACAGTAATTCAAAGTATTTTTGGTAAAATAACTAACCTGCAACCGACATGATTTTTCTTCAGAAAACATAGGTTGTGAGCTTGCATTATTGGATTAGACCATTTCATTTCTATTGTCACAAGCACAGGCTAGTTGGCAAGGTACATGAAAATTTCAGCTGAAATTATCTGAAAACATTTAGTCAAGAATGCAGTATGAATTATTAGCTAAAGATTGTTTTATCTATTACTTAAAAACAGTTAACTTGTTACTCGATCTCCGTTGTTAAACTTTTTGACGCCTAGTGTACTGCCATGTTTGTGATGTGACTTGACTGTGCAACCAACTTAAGGTTCAAAACTCATTACTAGATGTCGCTAGTGTCGCCGATGTTGTTCTTTCGTGGTGAAACGAAACCATATGAGCGAAACAAATTCTTGCTAATTTATTCCTGTGATTTCAAATACCAAATTTAACTTCGTATCTTAAGTAGGTTTATCTTTACCTAGTTTTCTTATTTTAATGTACCAACTTATTTCTTCAAATTCTAAATGCATGCTGTCAGTCATTCCAACAAGTTGACTTAGTGCTCAGTCAATTTCCATCCATTAGATCCTCAGCATGCTGTCAAAAGCCTAAAACTCATGTTTGAAGAGCACATATAGTGGAATATAAATGTGCCGAGATAAGGTATTTCCCCATTACTGCTACCAGACCATTACAATTCAGATTTTCATATAACATAGGTATTCTTGCTTGTATGAACCACAGGATCTGTTCTGAATCTCGCAATTTTGGTGGTGTACCCTGCAACAGCATGTTTGTTGTTATGGCTGTTTTTACTTTGGTTTAGAAGGCAACCCAGCTAAGAGAAAGGTAGAGTTTTATTTCTTATAGGTAAATTTGTGTAAATTTGTAAATAACTTAGAGAATTTCCTTGTTCCATTTCCACTTAGAGTTTTTTAGTGACATGAAGAGTGAGGAGTGAACCACCTATCACCATGCTACTGCAATACTTCATGACACTTTCTTTAGCATCAAGAAATTTATCTCAACATGTGGAGTAATGCTGTTGGTTTCTGTGAATTCCGTTTTTACGGTTTTGTCATCATGAACTTTTCAGTGTGCTTCTTAGAAAAGGTAAAGATTGATATGCTTTATTCATTTTTATATTTTCATTAATGTAAAACATTTGTTTTTACAGGCACGCAGTTTCTTTGTGGAATCATGCTGTCCTGGCACGGATATTCTTGAGCCAACGCTGGCTTTTGTCCATGACCAACGTTCTGCTTCATCCCTATCTTCCGGCGTAAGCTCATCCAGCTTCTGCTTCATCGCTTCGTACACAAAAATACAACTTGTCTTACTTCACTGACGAGTTGGAACACCTCAGTGGTCGCTTCCGTGCCGTGTTACACACCTGCAGTCACTCACCACGGGATTATGCCCAGGTACCCGACAATTTACTTATTTTCGTAGATTATCTATTCTAATAGTATACTTACTTGTGTCTGTAATAATTCCGAAATCATTCCCTACTTGCGCGCAAACGTATTGTTTCTTAGACGTTTTTTTTCTAACGCTAGATGGCTTTTCGATAATAGTCAGCTGTTGAAACAGTCAGTTTCAGTTACTTTAAAATCTCTTTAACCAGTTATCGGCAGCTGTTGTGTGGAAATTTTTTAGTGAAAACTGAAGATAACTATTCCCCCAACAAAGTTCACTTGTTAGAATTTTAATAATGTGTTTTTTTTTTCTACTTCCGGTTTTCTGATTTCAGTCAGTAGTTCAGTAAATATTCATTCCACGCACAAAAGAACCACAAATTCGTGATCCTCATCAAATTTGTGGTAAAGTTCATGTTTTCTTTTGTTCGTTTTCGTACTTCCGGTTTTGAGAATTTTCCTGAACTATAGTTCAGGAAAATTCTCGATTTTGCCCAAATTTTGGATTTCGTTTAAATCACATCTAATCGACCCCAAATTTTATGGAGATCACGAATATGTGGTTTAATTTGACGACAGCTCTATGGTTGAGGTGCTGTGGTTACTTCCGGTATACTTCCGGAAAATTTTCAAAAAACTAGCAAGTGAGCTTTGTTCTGTTTACAATTCTCAATATTGCAAGCTTGATTTTAAGTTCTAAAAATTGCATCTTCAAATCTTTGAGCCAAAAAACCTGACTATTGTTCTATCTGTATTATGTAACTTTTATTGGCATTTCACTTAATAACAATTGTTTTGTGTTTATTCAGGTAATGCAGAGGAGACGACGAGAAGATGGACACCAAAACATCTCCGTTATCTCCAAAATGTCAGCGCGGATCATCATTTATTGTTGGTAATATTTGTGTTTGTGTTAGTTAATCCGTTGTCTGCCACGCCTTTGTTCTCCCCTACCTCCTTAGCACGGGCCTCCTAGAGGCCTCCTAAATGCGTGCATTCCATCTTCCCTGTCAGCCCGGACTTGTCAGCAATGGCAAGTCCCACCTTGGTCATGGATCCTTCAGACATGGCGCGTAGAGAGTAGAGAACAACCTATGGGTTGTGTGGCGTGGCAGCCAACGGGTTAACTTAAGTGTATGTATGTATATATATGTGTTATTGTAAAAAGTGGTGGAATTGTGGGTGGAGGTGGGACAATAAAGCAATTCCTTTTCAAGTTTTTTGTTTGCTGTGTCTTATAGCTTATAATAAAATCATGTTTAGCACTCGACTTGTATATTTCTTACAACTTTGAAGTTTTACATAATTAAAAGGCAGAAGTAGCTGATCATCTCCAGACTCTTTAAATAAACTTCTATGAGGAACAAAACACTATCTGCAACACTTGTGGCACAGCAATTTCAGGTGAACTCCAGCACAGCTACTTCAGTTCTTTTTCTGTAATCCTGTATCTGCTGCATAATCACATCTCTCAACTGGAAACAGGCTGCAAAACCACTGCACATTGAACAGCACAGGCATAGTGTAAGTATCACCAAGTCCTATGGGGAAAAAAGGAATATTATTTTCCGTGATCAAACTTAAGATGCAAAATAAATCGTGTAAAACAAATGACATTTTTCCAAGATTCCATTGACAAATGAAATTTTAAATGAAGATAAAATCCCAGGAAAAGAGAATTCTGTACATCTAATTCTTAAGTGTTAGAAAAAGTTGGTAATACAAAGTGAAAATTTTTGTTCTAGTTTGATCAGAAGAAATTTGTTAAATCAAAGGAAGCTGATCGCTATGTGATATCTTTGACGAAAACTATAATTTGGAAGCAAGAAATAGCACCACTTAATGTCTACATCACATCACAGTTTACTTGTCAGTTGAATTTAAAAAAAAAAAGACGCAAGACTTCCCAAGTTACAACCAATAAATTCAATCAACTTACCATTCCAAAAGTCTTCCTGCAATGACACTTCAGGATAACACCAGCTCGATAAACTGCATGCAGCAGCTCAACTTGACTCGATCACACCTTTCACCAGCTGGCTGCAACAAAACCACTGCAATGATCCAGCCATACTCAGCTGTTGTCGGGGTCTGACATTCTGCAACAGTTAAGCAACGGGATTTCCAACCTGAACACCAACTAATAAAATCTTTAGCATTATTGCAGGGAAATTGACCAACAAAATTGCTATAATACCTCTGTAGTGATTCTGCGTGAGATGAGACGTACTTCCGTACAGCTAACAAAGGACGACGTTTTGGCAAAATGGAAAGCAGTTTCAGACTTTCAGCCCACGTGATCGATTGTTCCCCTGCCATCAACCAAGTGGAAATAATACGCCAGATTGCCTGTAAAATCACACAGCAACGTCTAGGATTAATTACATTTGAGAAATCAAAATTAAAATTTACCCATTAAATTTCAATGCTGAAAATTTAGATCGACGCCGCAATTCCGCAACGAATTTGGAACACCTTTTCACTTGGCGTTTCACTTTCGTGTTTCGTCCTCTGCTCTCGGCGACACTCGCGCCACCTGGCGGCTGGGGGACAAATTTGATTTTAGCCACCTACTGACGGAGCTAAAAGATTCCTCCACGATTTCCATGTTTGACTGAACGGAAAGGAATAAAGGGTGGATGGATTGTCGGACATTTGAGATATTTAAAATTCAATGGAGTTCTATTGTCGGGCATGAAAATAATTAAAGAATTTATTGGAGTTCTACTGTCCGGTATTTTTAATAATATTAATACAATAGAACAGTACGCGACAATAGAATTCCAATAAATTCTTTACAAATATAAATCTACATTCTTACAAATCTTTTACCAATACAGTAGCAAATGAAACCAATACTTAAATAACTTGCTTTCACTTTTCACTTGATCAAAACGACATTATTATCTTATCCTTGGATGTACCTACTTTATTTTCACAGGTGAATCCTTCGGTTGATGGACATAAAAATAGAAATACATTTTTTCCTACCAGTTGAAGTTGTCCATTTGGATTTGATCAGGGCATTAACAAAACTAAAATGTTTTTATTTGATGGTCATTCATTCGCTACCGGGTTGCGAATGTGTTGTATTGCAAAGAGTCTACTATAAACAAGTTCAATAGCTAAATATTGTTTCGTTCAAACAATTCAAACTACACGGATTTCTTCGTTTGTTTGAAACCTTTCTGGACTAGTTCCTGTGCTTTCGGTGCTGCTGTTGGATTGTAGGAATAAGTTTTCTGAATTGGACCAGTACCCGCACGTCTGAAATTTGAATCAATAAGACGCTGGCGATCGTTAAGTTCGGCGGTGATTTTCTGATTATTCCAAGCTGAAATGTTTAAAAAGTTATGTTTTAATATTTTTAATTCATCAACAAAACCATGCATTAAAAATAAATCGGCACTTACCTTCTTTCATTCCCTCCACGAATCCTTTTTTGGGTCCAGCACCTTTAACTGGCTGAACAACAACTATCGGATCGATATCGAAATAGCTTCGGACTTTGGGAAGGCGAAGGAAACCGACTTGAACGAGTGAAATGACATTAGTCGTCAACCAATAGCACAGAATAGCCTAGAAATAAATTGTGGTAAAAATCTGGTTCTCCTTTTAAAAATCAGGCACTAATACAACTCACTCCTGAGAAATTCATCGTGATGGGGAACATGATGAATGGGATGGCTCGGAAGAAATAAATTAACAGGGGAAAGCCTTGAGACGAGAGTTTGGCGGAATCCGCTCCCAACTGTAATACGCCAAAAAGATTTAGAATTCTACTGTCGAATCAAAAGACAAAACGAAGACATACCTCCATTGTAGCCCACACTGTAACGCTAGTTAGCATAGGGAGTATGTAATAAGGATCACAGACTGTAAGATCGGAAAACCAAAACAATCCTCCGTACTGCATGCTCTCTACTGGAGCATTGGCCATGCCTTTTAAGGCAAAGAAAAAACTCATAAATACTGGTGCCTGTAAAGAAAAAAGTCTTTGTGAAATATATTGATGATTACAATTTTACAAACTTTAAGTTATTACCTGAATAAGAGGCACCATTAGATTTTTTAAGGGATTGAGTCCTTTCTCTTTCATAAAACTTTGGATTTCATAACCCATCCGTGCAGCTTCAAAACGACGCAAAAATAATTTGAAAATTCTAAATAGAGAGAAAAAAAACTTGGAACCTGTGTAGTGAACAACATACCTTCCATGGCATTTCCTGCCTGTCTGGCATCAGTCATTTTTTGCTGAAGGACTTGCAGTTGTGGCATGTTGTTTGTCATTTTGGCTGCATTTCTCTGGGCTTTAATTACCAGGGGAAACATGAGTGTACGGACAGTAAAGACTCCTACAAGTATTGTTGTATTTAGTTTATCATCCTTGCCATGGTACCACTCAGTTGAGAAAATTTACCTATGGCAATGCAACCCCACCAAGGGAGGTCCACACCAATATGTAACCATTCCAAAATACTCTGGATCAGACCACTTGGGGACATTCCTCCCAACCCGATTTCTGTAAAAGCGGGCTCTGCTAAACTGCTTGAGGAAACTGCATCTGACAGTGTCTCTAATGTTGTTGATGTTGGCACTGGAGGAGCAGGTATATCAATGAATTCCTGTCAAACAAAACAAAAAAGGTTAAAACGTTTTTGGGACCTTTAACAATTAAAGAAATTTACTGAAGAGTTGGTGGTTGTTACTGCGGCTGCAGATGAAATTCCTCCCAGTGGTGCCCCATTCCTTGAATAAGACGAAAGGCTCAGCTGCCTTGAACTACAAAATTTCACATTGAAATCTTTGACGATAAGCTTTGATACTCTGCTCTGGCTGATGAAAATGGATGAAAACGCTGGAGTGTGATACGATTTTACTGGGATCACTACTGCTGATGCACGAACCGTGCAAGTAAGCTAAATGAGAAACACGAAACCGTTTAGAACAGAATTTAATTGAAGGCAACAATTTAAACTTGTAACCTGTTTCCGTAAAGGAAGGAGGAGGAGTCGAGTCGTCTGTGAAATCATCATCGCGAAGTAGTTTTACTTTTCCTTCAAATGACTTACGAACGTGAACGGAAATTCACGTGCAAAACTAGCATCAAGTTTAAGTTGCGTGCCTCGCAATTCTCAACCGGCAATTCGTCTGCATGTACAAACACAGTCGACGCCATCTATCAACAAATAAACACACCTTGCAGATTTTAGCATTCAAATGTGGAAGCAAAATCGAGATAGCCTACAATCAATGAAACTGCGGTCTGCTGATTGTTTCAACTAAAAAAGCATATGTTATCAAGCGATCAACTCAGATCACGTGTATTATCAATTTTACATTTTCCTGGACGCAAAAAGATGCAAACGCGAAATAAACCACACACACCTATTTTAAAATTTGTTGTTTTGCTTTAAAACTGGATCGACAATCAACAGTATACAGCCTTGACGGGGCCGGATCAATCAGCACATGGAAAAATGAGGGATCAAATTATTTTTTAAAAAAAAGAGAGAGAAAACAAACAATCAATGAAAAATTTTTAGGATAAATGAGAGACAAGTTAGATAATAATTTTTGTTATGTTGTTGTTAAATTAAGAGTAAAGCACTTGTGAGACCCGACAAAACAAAACAGAGTAACGTCGGGAGCAATGACTGCTGGCCACTGGTGGGGCGGCTATTGCTACGTCCGTCCAGCGTTCCCCATCCTTTGGTTCCTTCTTCGTCTCCACTCCAACCCGGATAAGAAGAGCATTGATTTTTGCAGTCGTTTGACTGACAAATGTCGCACACGTTGGCTGGAACAGGTTCGTAAAACACTCGAGCACGTCGAGCTAATAATGGAAAGAGGGGTGGAAATCAGTCGACCGAAATCAATAAAATTAATTATCATCAATCTGAGACTTACAGCTGTCGTAGTAATCGTACATGACGACGGGCACTTTACGTTGCTCGGCCACTTTGAAAACGCGATACGCTTGAACAGTTGGGCAAACCGTATTCCTCGTCATCTAAAATTTTAATTAACCTTTTCGTTAAATAAGGAAAACAGTCGCATTAAAAAAGGGTTTTTACCTTGTCGAAATACAGGGAAATTCCAGTGCCACCTTCTTTCGTTTCAACTTTCTTGACATCTTTGATGGCTCTGAGACTCGGTAGGGAATCCTCATCCATGACGTAACCCGATGGCAAACTAATTTCCATAACGGCCATGTTGCTCTCCTCACCGACGAAACTGAAATCAATTTGAATAAGTTTAAAAATGAAATTCAAGACGATAATTAGACACCAATTGATACCTGGAGCAGATAGTCAACTGCATGCGGTTCTGATTGGCGTTCTTAAAGAGTTGAGGATCCAGCGTGAATAGCGGCCACTCTCCAGTGACATTCAAATTGTAAGAAGTTGACACTTGGATAATGGAGAATCCACTTCCAACGGCTGAAATTTCCACATGGGTGGTCTTGGGAGGAAGCTGTCGTTACAGAAAAACCAAATGAATTACTTGTTAAAATGGAAACAGAAAAAAGTTTAGTGGTTTTACCTTGAACTTTTGGAGAACCATGGCGTTTTCACGACTGAGAGAAAATGTCTCGGCACCAGTGTCGTGTTTGATTTTGACGTTAATGTTGGTGTTGGGCACTGTAATCTTCTCGGCTAATTTGGCCAGGGCGTACAAACCAATTACCGTGTCCTGAGTGGAAGAGAAACCGCCGTTCGAGTTCCTGTTGGCTACCATCCATTTCATGATGGGCAGGGCCTCAATCACCAGTCCACGTTGGAGGAAAGTCAACAAGGCGTAGGCCGTCATTTCCACGTCGACAGACGTCGTCAAGCTGGACCAAGGATTGGATTTGTCCTTTTCCGATTTGGGTTTCGACCAGAAACGAAACTCTTCTTCCGTCGTGTTGGCTTTAGCCTGAAGCATATCAAAGGCCGCATCCCTCTCTTCAACTTCGGCCAAATGAAGGGCGTAGGTCACCAAGGACAGGGCGTAAGGATCCGTGATGGAAGGCAGTTCCTTGACGAGAAACTCGGCCGCTTTCTGCATACTGGGTCCGTACCTGAGTCCAGCCTTGTTCTCCAGGAATGCCAAAAGGACGTAGGCCGTCAGAGGGACACCTTTGCCGGATCCACCCTGCATGTCCGTGTGAGAGACTTTGCCCACCTCGGGGAATGATCCATTGGGCGCTTGATTGGCCGACAGCCACTTGAGAGAGTCTTCGATGACGTGATCCTCGATGGTGATGTAAGGCTGAGCTTGGCGGAAGGATCGGGCCACAAAAGCCGTCAACCAGGTACTACCAGCGGCATCACTTTTACTAACATTTCAAATGATGAATTAAAAGACTGGACGTAGGGGATAATATTAAATATTTACCCAAAAGCGCTGAAGGATCCATCGTCCCGTTTGTAAGTCAACTCTTTCTGATAGCCCGTCTCCATGAAACCCAAGGCTTTGGAACTGATGGCGTCCGTCAACTGGCCGATATTCTTCAGATATTCCGTGACGACAATGTTGGGCACAAAGAGCAACATGTTCTGCTCTCCGCATCCGAACGGCATCCGCAGCAACGTGTTGAGATTGTTGATGCTGGGACCCATAATGTCGACGATGGCCGAAAGCTCAACGGCGGCCGATCCGGGCACGGCGTTGAAAGGGATGGTGACGGAAACGTTTTTGTTGTAGTTTCGAATGGAGCGCAGGTCCAGGAGATAGGCTTTGTTGCGGTAAATGGTTTCTCCTTCGGCTTTGACGAGGAGTTTCTTGACGATGGCGTCACCGGCCGTGGCCGCTTTGGCCGTCAAACGGAGATCAATGTTCCCCAATGTGGTGGGACGGATGAGGAAAGAGACGGGCGTACCGTCTTGAGCTGGAATTCGCACCGATTTCTTGCGGAATATCGCCTCGCCTTTGTCAAAATGAGTTTATTAGTTCAAGTATCGGGGAAAATAGTTAATAAGTTTCTTACTAGAAATTTCGTTATCTTCCAATCCATTGTCGATAAACTGGAAATCCCCGATATTCTCAAAAGTCAATTCAGCTGTAATTTCCTTGTTCATGTAATTGAAGACGACAGCCTGGATGGCGACGACTTCACCGCGAATAACCGAATAAGGCAAATTCAGTTGGATGAAGAATGGCCGGAAGACTTGCATCTGATGAAAAAACAAACACACAAGAGTTATTAATAACTGGCGTTGGTTTGTTTTGGGCTTGGCTATTTGTTTACCTTGGCAGGTTGTTCAATGACGCCCAGTCCGTGGAATGTATCCAAAGAAAAGGCGGTAATCACCCAGGATGTGATGGTATCCGGGGCTTCTTTAACGAAACGGGCAGTGCCGTCAGTCCTTTTTTTATAAAAAAAGCATTACCGCGATTATTAGTCAAATTTCTTTGTAAATATCTGGTGGGAGAAGAGAGAAAAAGTTGGAAGGAACGTAGAGAACCAACACACACAAAATTAATTGTTGTTCATGCCACACACACACATTCCCCGCGCCTCAATTCAAAGCAAAAAAGCCCCGAATTAGTTAGCGAAAATGAGTCGAATTTTTTTTTTATTTTCATAAAAATTTCATTCGTGGTAGTCTCGTTAAGAAAGTGAAATGGTTTTTAATAAAAATTGTAAATAAAAAGGAAGATTTTTTTTTGTTTCAAGCGAAAAACCAACCCCGCAGTGGTGGAGTTAAAGAGCCAAACTTCTGGGAAAAGGCGGCGGACGCGAATGTTGGTCGCGGATGGATCGGCATCGTCGTCGACAGTTACCGATTTCAAATGGGTACCGCTTTCAAGAGCTATCGAGTCCAAACTACGCCACGTCACTAATTTGGATAATAAGCACAACAAATTTCAATTTTCTACATTTTTTTAAAAAGTCACATTTTTCTTTTGTTTTCTACAAACCCTCCCAAAAAATTAACCGAGAAAAATTGTCTTTTTAAATAAAATATTCAAGCCGATGGAAAGATGGACAGAAAAGGGAAGAAGCTGATAAACGTCCGCACGCGATACAATAATGATTAAACTCTAGTTTGCAAATGGAGTTAGGCTACAGAAATTGTTGATCAGTGGATTAGCGACAAAATTAATCCACGCACACAACATTTTTAGTGGCTTAAAATTAAAAAAATGATGAATAAAAAGAGAGGCGAAATGATTCCGATTAAAAGAGAGATGGATTAATTTCGGTTCATGTTCAACACGAACACGATGTGAAATTCGATGTGCATTGGTATAATATGTACCCGGTGTCGACGGATGAAAAAATCCAAGTCGGGGGAGGATCGCGTAGTAAATAGATTTTAGGATTGTCATCCGCTGGAGTTGGAATACGAGAAAATGCGTACGGTCCCTCTAGCGGAGGACGGATCTGGATAGGCAAAGTAAATGCCGGTCCCTTGTCGACGGCCACCGTGGCGGAACCGCGAGCCGGAATGGGCCGATTGGTCGGTCGATTCACCGCTTTCGGTCGCAACGTCGTTTGTTCGTTCCCTTTTTACATTTTTATTTTATTTTTTAAGTTAAAAAAATTGTGCAACTTTTGTACGACCATTTCAGACATTTTTTAAAAAAATTTCGCCTTTCAATTTAGGAAAAATTGCAGGGAAAAGATAGCAGAAGGAAGAAACTAGTTTGATCACACATCAATACAAATAAAAACACTCGTCCAGCACACATTCTTTCCTTGGCAAAAGCTGTTAGTTCTTTCCACCTTTTTGTTTTGTGTCCACCACCGGAAAAGGAAAGAAAAACAACGTGGTGGTGGTGTATAGAAATGTAGGGGTGGTACCCATTGACTAGCAAATTCTGCCAAAGCCACGTCTCGGGGAAATTTGTTCTCGTCCGTATGGGATTAGATAGAGACGACGACTTTGAGGAATCCGATAATGGATCATTAGCCGGAGCACCTGCCAATGGGGCACTCTGATCGTCCGCCCGATACGTCACTACTGAAGGAGAAAGACAACAAAGAAACAACACAAACGTCCAAAAAAGTCATCAGTATCCCCCAAATGTCAAACCGTCGTCGTCTTAATAGACTCAATTGGTCGCAACCCCCTAAACAGCCAAATAGCTTGAAATTGGAAAATTGAAAAACAATTATACTACAATTAGATATATGTGATAAATTAGTACTGTGTCATCTCGTTAAGCCACAACCAAGTCTCGGGAAAGTGTTGGCGAACCCGACTGGACGACAACACGTCAGGATGACGAGGATCAGCCGAGGGAAACGTGGTGATCGTGTCGAAGGCAGCACGGTAATAAACTTTGACGGGTATTTTAAGATTAGTTCTTTTTGTTAAAGAAAAATCGATAAAGCATTAAATGAAAAGCTTAACGCTACAACAATGGGAAGATCAAAAAAAGGAGAAAAGAGATCGTGCAAACCAGTCGACCGAGAATATCCATATCGTGTCAAATGGAAAACTACACCCATCAACTTTCACTCAAAACATTTACGTTCGGAAAAGAAAGGAGCCTGGAAACTTTCTACTACTAATACAATAGTGGCTCATCCGGCACGACCAGCATATTTGACACGACAAGAATCTCTTGGCGATGAAGCGAGAAAAAAACAGATAACCACACGACATGTTGAGAAAATGAAAGAAGAAGTGAACTGTTTTAAGTACCCCAAGTTGGTGATATCAAGCCAGAGGAAAGTTTCTGGGAAATGTTGACGCAAGGCGATCGGTTCCTCCACCTTCTTAGAGAAAGAAACATCCACGGAAGGTGCGGCCAGTTGTAATTCCTCACACATTATTGCTGAACAGAGGAGGCGGTTAAAAATACCAGAAAAATGTACCGTTAGCATAAAAAGAGTTGGTGTTAGATCAGTTGCCAAGTCGAGAAGGGGATTAAGTGCAAGTGAAAATAGCCTACAGCTGAACATTCGACACGCTGTCCACTTACCTCCACACCTCCTGTGGTTACATATTACATTTCCTCTCCAGAATTCGTAATTACAATCAAACACATAATCTGAATACATATCCACTACTACCCTCAAGGCTATTTTTCATATTTTCTTCAATAACTTAGAAATGGAAAAAAGGTCACTCACCGAACGGCATGCTCTCCTGGATGTATCCATTAGTCAAAACCACAGTGCCGGAATTCTGACAACCGAGAAAAAAAAAGGAGGCGGATGAAATAACGGTTGAGTCAGCTAGAGCAGCGGTTGTTTTTTCCACTATGACTAATGTTGTAATATAAAATTAGAATAAGAAAAAAAAAAGAATTACGCTGAAAACTTCGCCGGCTGTTGCGGATGAAGGCCACCAAAACGAACGTCCTCCAACTTCTGGTAGCCAAGATTCGAAATCTGGGCGACGGGTAGAATCATAAGATTTCACTTCATCCAAAACGTCTTGCTATTATTAAATTAAATTTTCATTAGACCAAACAAAATTAAAAATTTAGAAAAAAAAATTACGCGAGAAATGTCGTTTCCGGTTTTCAAGAGCAAGACGCTCTGATCGACGCCGAGGACGCCAACGTAGGAATTGGGTTTAGCTTTCACCACAATATCGACAGCTTTGCCGGGCTCGACTGAATCCGGCGTCACTTGAATGTCCACCTTTATTACACGACATAACATTTGTTAACTTGTTTCATTGGAAAATTAATGAAATGAGACGTACGAAATTCTGGAAAGTTCCATCGACATCGAAATTGAGGGCGTCGGCCACAACTTCTCCATCGGCTCGGACGTAATAGACGACAACACGAGCCACAGGAGCCATGGCGGCCGTGGCTTGGAACCGGAAAGTGTGTGACCTATCACCAGATGGTGAAACAACAAAATTTAGCCAAAAAGAAATCCGACATTTCACTTGGAAGAAAAGTGTGTACCTTTGGTTTCCGGCCTGAACGGTGCGGGCCACCACCAAATTCCCACGACCCATCACCTCGTAAATGTAAGAATCCAGCGGGGCCGTCGAGTTGACTTCGATGGCAATTTCTTCATTGACTTTAGGATTTTCGGTTTTCAAAATCACTTGGATGAATGAATTGCTGGGCGATTGGGCTCGATTGATGGTGGAAAACCATTCGACTAAATCCTGGTACTGAGTCTCGATGCCCAAAGTGTAGACGTTCTCATCGACTGGCGGGTAAAAGTTGAGTTCTAGAATTCCGTTACGTGGCACGGGATATTCGGTGCGATTGTATTCGTCTTGATTGTGCGAAAATCCGTGCTTGACTATAACGACACCGTTAGCATCTTGAATGGGCGTGTTGTCTTGATAGGCCAGCTTCAACTATTTTAGAAAATATGATTAGTTTTATAAAACATTGTTCTGTAAATATAAAAGAACGACTTACAAAGGCCGTGTACTTGAGACCGGGCTTGAAACTGTCTGACGTCTTAATCAACTCCATTTTATACTTGTACTTGTACAGAGTCAACAATGAGCTCATGTTTTGTTTACGTTCAGTCAAACCTTCAATAACGGTCACGTCGAACCGGATGTCTCGCTCAAAATCATCCACAAGTCTAAAATACAAAAGAAAAATGAAATAATAAATAAACAAATAACAAATTTGACGAGAACTTACTTGAGTTCTTTAAACAAATTGAAATCAACGTCGACTGTGCCGTCAATTTGAACCGTTTTACGAACGGGTTCCGTGAAAAACGGCTGAATGTACGAGACTCTGTACTGCGGGTAAGCGGCGATGGTGACGTTTCCTTTGACGGGTTTGCCGTACGTGTATTTGGCTTTGACGGTGGCCACCATTTTGGATTCGTTAAAAGTCAGATACGTCGGCAGGTCGATGGTGACTTGGAATTTCGGCAGAATGTATTCGGCAACTTGGAAATGTTTGGAGAAACTCTGACCAGACACGACGGCCGTGATGTTCCAGTCACCCAAAACGGGTTGATCCGACAATTGCAGCTCTGATGCAAACACACCTTGTTTGGTGAAGACTCGATTCCATTGCTTGATTCTGTTTCCCTTGCCGTCCTACATTTATAAAAGGGTAAGTTTTCCAACTGGTCGAGATAAAATGTGAAAATAACATACCGTCATGTAAACATCCAAAGAACCGACGACAGATGGTTTGAGTTGAGGATTGACGACAATGACGCGGAATTGTACCAAATGTCCCGGTTTGTAAATGGCCTTATCCGTCTGGATGAAAACCGAGTGACTCTTTTCAGAGTATTCCAGTTCCGTTGTGTTGACAAACGTCAATCCACCAGATCCACGGGCTGTCAAATTATATTTACCGGGTCCCAATTCGCCAATCTGCCAAGAATAAATGGGTCAAATAAGAATTGAACATTTTACTTTTTGAATAATTTTACCTGGAACTTGATGACTTGAGTGGAATTGGGTTCAACAGTGGCACTTTGGGCGTTGCGGACTTGCCCTCCGCCGTCCTGTTGTCCTTCAATGGCTACCACCAGATTGGTCAATGGAGCCCCACCGTGTAAACTGATGGACACGTGATAGTCCAAACTCGGTCGCAGAACTTTGGGGGCCACAATCGTATACGTCCTGAAAACACCCAAAGAATTTTAGTAATTAACGATCAATCAAATGGTATATATAAGAAAAGACTCACCCGTCATTTTGTGCCAATGTACAAGTGAAGAAAGCAACTGCCAGGAGCAGTCTGAGAAGCATGATGACGTCACAGGCGTCGCGAGTGGGATCCTTTTCCGACCTATGACGCAATAAAAAGACATTCAAATCACTAAATAAAGAGAGAAATTCCACTTCCGCTTGACACCTTTTTACCCGACCCTCATATTTCCCACACAGTGATGACGTCACTTTCAATAAACAATAGGGCAGCACACGCCAAACTCAATAGATTTGATCCCGAGAACGAAAAACTTGTGTTAAATTGTAATTGGAAACCGAACCAAAAACGGGTTTCAGTTTGCCTTTCGCTTTCTCTCTCTTATTTCACGCCAAATTTGGACTTTGCCGTTTTTTCCAATCGACTTCTGCTGGAGTCACCGACCACAGCAGCAGCAGCAGATGACCAAGCTGGAAAATTCCAATGACGAGTGGAAATGATTTTTCTAAAAGGAAAAAGGGCAAGCTAGCGGTGTGGTTCCGCAATGTCTTTTTCCCGATTCATTTTATGGTTGTTTTGTATGGTAGAAAAAGAAACGGGTATTTTTTCCTGGCTCAACTTCCGGGGGGGACTAAGCAAATGCCCAGTGACAAGTCAGAAAAATTTTCGCATGCCGGAAGTCCTCCTCTCTTTTAACCACACATCTTTTTTTCTTTTCTGCTTTGAAAACTACAAAGAAAAAGAGAGACAACAACCTGTTGCACGTTTGCAGGTGGAATAGATATGTACGAGAAGAGAATTCTGTGGGTATAGTAGCCCCGAGGCCTTTATAGTCAAGAGGGGCTACACAAGTCGTTCACACACACACAAAATATCAAGAAAACATTCCCCTCTTTGTCAAGGTCAATAAGACGAACCACTTTTAAAAATATTAATGATTTGGAAAAAGAATTCACACAAACATACCCGTGGCCAAAAGAGTTGCTAAACGACGCCAAGACGAACACACTCGCACAATTTAGCACACGATCGCGAATGGAAACGAATCCTAAACGACTGCTGCTTATTATATAACTTGACACGTCCTACACCAAATAAAAGTTTCTCCCACAGACCAAGTTGTTAATTTTTGCTGAATCACACTAAAGAAAATGGATTCCTTTTTCACCACGCAAAGGGAATTTTAAGTGTGTTCACTTTGCCGGCAGGAATGAGACTGAACTGAATGCCCATTTCACCTGTGGGCGATTCGGTATTAACGGGGCAGGTACGTAGATGGCGCGTGTGGGCAGACTCTTTTTTTGTTTTGACGGCGCATATGTCTCTTTCGCAACTGTTTTCAGGTGAAATTGCAATCATTCGGGGATTGGCAAAACATTCGCTTCATCATCCTTCGAGTAATGAATTTAATAAATATTTCTATGACGCGATATGTTAAGTCGATTCTATGCTATTTGCATTTTTTAATTCGACTAGGATTCATATGCAAATTTTATATCACCTCTTTCTATACAGGGAAGCCATCTAGCGGTCAAATTATTCGTTTTGTGATACAAATTTCGAAACGTACCAAATCTTGCCGCGACAAACTGTAGTGTTTAAATTCTGTAAAATGATTTCATTAATGTAGAAATTTCCAATGAAATTAACCCACTGGGAATCCAACTTTTGTAGAAAACGGATCCCCGTACTAATAACCTACTCCTCCTCTTTCTGTGCAACTCAAAAGGAATAGGTCACCTCCAAAATGATAAAGAGAAAGTTGCTGCTGGTACCAGTAAAGGTAGGACAACATCCGTGAGAAGAATGAGACGAATATGCAGATGGGGTTTTCCTCAACATCCGGGAATATATTAGACATCCGGATGATCTCAATATTTTTTTCGAAACGTCATTTTCACTTTGGTTTCCGCTGATGATTAGATTTGGAATAAATCAATAACAAGGCAAGCAAAATAAAAGGTGGCTTTCGTAAATTAACCGAAATCAAACTACCACAATTTCCTCTTCAATCAGAGACATAATTCTAAATTAGAATAAACCTGTTGCATATTCCTGTTCGAGATACAGGACCGTTCAGACGTCAAATTATATGATGGCCTCCTCCACCGGGGTCTTCGCTAATTGGCTATTCATTGCCATGACTCTGTTCATCCTTCAAGGTTTGGAATTTAAGAAATTAATTTGGTTTACTAAATAAAGTAAATGGAATTTTTCATTACAAACAGGTGTCGTGGGGAGTCCGATCGAGTTTTCGGAAGACGATTTACGTGCTGGTATGTATAATTTTAAAAATGTCAAATTCTAATTGTTTAAAGAAAGTCTAATTTATAAAACCATTTTTGGGGAATACAACGACAAGTAGGCGATCCAACCGATTACGAACGAGAGGAGCGTATCTGGAAACACATCAAAGATTTCCTCTTTGGCTAATCGCTTAAAGTTAAATCCACCTGGAATTCCAAGATTTTTGTTGGACATTGCTATTCGTGATTTTGACGATTCAATCTGTTTGCTAAACTCTACTCAATTTTTCCAAATCTGGTAGAATATTGAACTCCTATCCCATACAATCAATAATACATACACGCAATTATCATTCAAATATACTACTGCTTCAACCCGCCTCCAAATTATCCCTTTTTTAACGTAGGCAGGGTAAATAGCACATTAGAACTTAGAAGTTAATGTTGGAAGTTAAATTTTCCATCAATAAATGAGAGCTTTAGCTTAAATGACACAAACAGCATCTAGTCAGCATTTCTCATTTTGGTTTCCTTCAGTGATTAGAGATTATTTTGATTTGGGTAAGTAAAAGATTTACAAACATAACCAAAATTTGGCGGCCACAATTTCCACTTGAAACGGAGAAATTCTAAAATGGAACAAACTTTCTTCGTATTCTTGTTCGAAATCCAGCACCGTTCAGACGTGAAATTATATGATGGCCTCCTCCACCGGGATCTTCGCTTATTGGCTATTCATTACGATGACTCTTTTCATCCTTCAAGGTTTGAAATTTAAGAAATTAATTTGGTTTACTAAATAAAATTTGAAATTAATTGAGATTTTCATTAAAAACAGGTGTCCTGGGAAGTCCGTTCGATTTGTCTGAAGGCGAATTACGTGCTGGTATGCAATTTTGTTAAGTCAATTTCACATTGTTGAAAGAAAATAATTTGTTAATATTTTTGTGGAATAGAACGAGAAATAAGCGATTCAACAGATTACGAACGAGAGGAGCGTTTCTGGGAACACATCAAAAATTTCTTAGGTGGATTTTTGGGCTAATCTTTTCACGAAAATGCTATCTACCCGGATTTATAAAAAGTCTATTTGCACATTGTTGTTCGTGATTTTGACGATCCAAACTTTTTTCCGGCTAGCCATTTTTCCTAATCTCTCTTCAAATTTTTCAAAATCTGTAAGGATGTTGAACTCGTATGCCTGTAAGCATATACATACAATTTTCATTCAAATAGACTATACTGCTTATATCCAATTCCGAAATGTCCCTTCCTTAACTTAGGTATAAGACTTTTTTTTTTACCATCGTAGGGCAGGTATTAACACATTAAAACTTAAAGTGAAATTTTTCCATTAAACCTAAGATGGAATGTCGCGATCGGCATCTCGTCAGCATTTTTCATTTTGGTTTCCTTCAATTAAATTAGAGATTATTTTTATCTCGACAAGTTAACAATTCAAACAAAATAAGTTGGCGACCACAATTTTCTTATTAAGAGGAGAATATCATTAATTGTCAACCATAAATGTTGTGGTGTTGATAAACAAGAGATTCAAATACCAAATCAAGAGGCGGACCACAGTTTCCTCATTGCAACTAACACAACCGCAGAAAACAGTCGTCGAATTCTGTGATTAAAAAAACATAACTGCATAAACACACAAGGGGTTAGTATATAGAGGCTATAGATTATTAACTCTATTCACTTTGAAACTTGAAGTGAACCTACCTGGACGGTCACGACAGAATGGCATCCAACAAGCGGAAGGTCGTTTACTTCTTTCTTTTAGCCGCCACACTGTCAATCATCGCAGGTACTACAATCTACGAATAAGAATGTAATCCAATTAAATTTAAAAATACTAATTCTTGCAGGTGCTTCAGCCAATCCCGTAAGTTTGGAAGACGCAGAATCATCGCGTAAGTCAACATGATAAAAAATTAATCAACCAAATTAATAACACTTTGCAATAACTCAACAGTCAATCAAGATTTGGAATTACAAGATGAACAACGATGGGAAAATAAATCGGAATTTGAAACACCTAACGAATCATCTAATGACGAAGAACGACTACAACGACAGCAGCAGCCATTTTGGCACAGAGTCGGCGTGAACGTCAAACATTTTATAAATGGGTATAGAGCAGGTTGATCGACACGCGCTAATAAAGTTGCTGCCTTTTCCATGTTGCATAACGATTCCATTGAGTTAATCAGAGTATCTGTTGACAACAGAATATAAATTCTCGTCTTCCTTCATTCATTCATATCACTATTTTGTTTAACAACCTATCAAATAAAATGGAATTCAAATTGGCGTTAAGAATCAATAAGGATGAGTAAACTTTAGTTACCATTAATTTTCTGCCGGATAAATACCCCTATCGTAGGACAGGGTAAAAACACATTAGAACTCGGTTAAATTTTTCCATGAATAAGCGAGACCTTTCGCTGGTATGTTGCCATCCGCATAAGTCAGCAAGTTTCACCCGTGGCGACAACAATTTTCTCCTTGAAACAAGAGATATTCAAAACAATAATTTTAAAAACAACAATCCCAGAATAATAAGATTTTTTTCCAACCACAATTATTAAGGTGTTGATATAAATAAGAGGAAATCAAAATGTTGAACCACAGTTTCCTCATTGCAATTAACACAACCACAGGAAACAGTCAAATTCTGTGATAGGCCAAAAATATAAATGAGTTAAAAACGCAAGAGCTTGCATAAAGGCCACATAGATTATTAACTCTATTCACTTTGAAACTTGGAGCGGACCTACCTGGACGGTCACGACAGAATGCCATCCAACAAGCGGAAGGTCGTTTACTTCTTTCTTTTAGCCGCCACAGTTTCAATCATCGCAGGTACTTTAATCTACGAATAAGAATGTAATCCAATTAAATTTAAAAATACTAATTCTTGCAGGTGCTTCAGCCAATCCCGTCAGTTTGGAAAACGCAGAATCATCGCGTAAGTCGACATAATAAAACAATTAAAAAACCAAATTAAAAAAACTTGCAATAATTCGACAGTCAATCAAGACTTGAAGTCTCAAGATGAACACCAAAATGAAGCTAACAATCGTTCGACAAGATGCTTCAGGTCGCCTTGCCCAAGGTACGGATCGAATCCTTATGGATGGAGATTTGGAACACCCAACGAATCATCTGCTGACGAAGAACGACAAAAACGTGACGAAAACAATTTGTGGTACAGAGCCGGGATGAAGACCAAACAATTTTTTAACAAGTTAAAAAATAAAATAGGTTGATCAACATGCGTAATAATAATATTGCTGCCTTTTCCATGTTGTATAACTTTTCGACTGCATTAATCTGAATATCTGTTGAATACAAGTTTAATTCTAATCTTACTATAGAATAACATTTTAAAATTGATATCATTCCATTTTTTTACATATACTATATAATCCATCAAATAAAATGGAATGATAATTAGCGCTAAGAATTAATAAGTTATTTATACTCACAGGTTCCGCTTTTAATTTAAGAATAAACTGAAGTTCCCATTTATTTTCTGTAGAAAAATCCAGGAAGTTGAAACATTCGTCTTGAAGTCGTATCCAACGTTGTCGGTTGCCCCACGTTTGGCATGATTAGCATAAAATAACCATAGGGTTATAACCGCAAAGTACTGCCTTGACGATAAAGATTCATGAATACTTTATAATTATAACACAAAAAAATCTGAAAACTAACTTACCATGGAAATGAATTTTCAGTCATGTAAATTTCGAATGGCCATCATCTAAACGAACTCGCTAAAAACTAACCACTCTCAAACAACAATTTTCTCTAAATAGCTGACATTAAAATGACGGAGGTAATGCGAAGATTTTCTTTATTAAATAATACTGACGAATTAATAATTTTGAATAGCGTGCCGAAAATATGATTCACCATATAGTAACCGATTTGAGCAAAATGGACTACCTTAAAACAGATGGTTGAACTCTTTTCAATTTACCAGAAAGGGGAGATAGCAAAATGGCTTGGAAACGACAAACCAACGTACAGGAAAAGGCAAACAGAGAAAAAAGAGTTCAATGTGCGCTTGTAGCTGCAATTTTTAACGTATTGTAAACGTTAAAACAATTAATAGCAAAGACCCACCCCAAGTTGACCAGAACAAATGAAATTCAATAAATAAAGGGGTAACTTAATAAAGAAAGCTCAAACGTCTTCGCGATTCTATGGGCAAGTTCATCGGAATGTTAGCCGGATGAGGCAGTCTCTCCTTCATCACATTGGCCCCCACCAGACAGACGATTTTCCTTCTTTTGGCGAGCAAGTTCACCGCGACGATCCTACAACCGCACACAATTATTGTTAACGGCATCTTTTACATTAGGAATGAACAAAAATAACAAATTACCTGTTCCTTGAGCTTCTCCAGCATCTCCTTTTCAATCTCTTCGCGTTTTTCAGCCGCCAGTTGAATCTTGGAATGGATTTGCTCCTCCATGGCTTTGGTCTTTTCTTCACTGCTCTGTTTGACAGACTTGATATGTTCTTCCTGCAATAAATTAATTTAAATTAATTTCTAGTTTCCATGCGAATAATTAAAGACATTATTACGTGAAGGCGTAGCTTCTCTTGAAGTTGTTTGATGATTTCGTCACGCTTCTCATCAGCTGATTTCAGCTTCTCGTCAATTTGCTTTTGGATCTCTTGAAGCTTGGTATCGTTAGTCACCCTGACTGTTTCCACTCGTTCCAACTAGGCACGATGAATAAGTTTACCAGATAACTTATCTTTACAATGAAATACACTTACATGCTCCTTCAACTTGGTCTTGAGAGAGTTCAAGTGAGCCTCTCTCTTCTCCTGAGATTCCTCCATCTTCGCATCTAAATTTTCTTTGGTTTTGGTGACAAAAGTTGAGACAATCTCTTGCCTCTTTTGCACAGCTTGGTTGATTTTCTCATCCACATCATTGATGGACCTATTAGCCTGGAGAAATCACAAAACACCCCTAAGTAACTGTGACGAGTTAATTTGCTTCTTTGACCAACCTCACGCCTTTCCTTGGCCGCCAATAGCTTCCTCTCAATCTCTTCTTCAGAGGGCTGAGGACGAGTTGGTGTTGAAACAGTGAGTGGTGAAGGGGGGCGATCGCTTACTGGTTCTGCTAAGATAACCTAGTTGACAATGAACCATGAAGTTATGTTTCAGTGAACATGTGGCAAGACTTTACCTCATAACTCAATCCTCCCTTGGATTTCTCTTCCCCACGAATAGCAGCAACTGCAAGCACCATAATACCAAGAGTTAGGCAACTCTAAACCACAAAAGATTGACCAATGAAATCCTACATACCTTCTTGATCAATAGGGCTAGACATAGCTGTAGACACCTAATCGATTAAGATCAATAAAAAGATTACGTCATGAATTCAGGCGTGGTCCTCGTCACGATCAATTCCAACAAAGGAAGTTTAAACAAGGATTCACAATTCAATTGGCAAGTACAAATATTAACCCTCTACTCAAATGACAGTGTAAATTAACGTTGAACAATCAATTACCTTGGCAAAGACAAAATTATAAAGGAAAAAAGTCTCGTGGAGGAGTTCGAACCAACGTTCTCGTTTGCAAGCGAAATGGCGAATGAATGCAAGTGAAATAGAATAACGAAACTGGCTACTGGGGTTCAGTTGACATGGCGACCGCCTTTTGTTACTTACCCCCTCCCCATTTTTGCGGGCGCGGGAAAAGTGAAAACTCTTGCCCTGCAGCTGATTTTTATGAAAAACGAAAACTGGCGCCCTTTTCAATTTTACAACGCCATCTAAAGTGAAAAAGTTGCACTATGTACTAGTAGCGTCTGCTAGCAGACAATCCGGCTTGAGCCATTTTCGAACAGAGACGCATTTTCATTTGGGAAGAAAAATGACTAAACTAATTCATTCAATCATGGTAAAGAATTCGGGACATTTTTCCATTCTGGTTATTTTTATCAATTATTTGGTCATTTTAGGACGTTGAGAGCTGTAACTCGTACGTTGACAACCTTTACGATGTAGACAGTGCAAAATGCCTAGATGCTGTCATGTAAATATTTTTGTATTTGTATTCCAAGAAAGGAAAGTGATAATCCAACAGTTGTTTTTTCATAGATACATCAAAAACATGATTATCGGTTCCAACAAGGCCAAGAATATGATCATTCAACAGGGTATTACTCCAAGATTGATTCAGTTACTCGACGATCCTATTGGTGGTGATGATCTCAAATTGGAGGGTAAATATCACATTCAGAAATAGGGTGTCACAACAATAGATTCAATCGGTTTTCTTTGTTGATTTTTAGTGATAGCAGTGATTGGATCCCTTGCACGAGGAGATGAAAACCACATTAAATCCCTAACAGCAGCGGGAGTTATTCCTTTCCTACTAAACAGTAACGTGATTTCCTTTGTAGCTAATTTGAAACTAAAATCTGAAACTTTTCTTTTTCATGTGACAGATGTCTGCGCATCAACAAATCCTCAAGTTATTGAATTTGCCCTCAGAGCCCTGCAACAGTTATTTCAGAACGAAGCGACAAAGACTGACCTCCTGTTTGCAGATTCAAGATTGGTGCCCCAGCTGTTGAAACTCATGCCACTGTCAGTTTGCAACCAAATATCTGTCACTTCCATCTTTACCAATGCCTGCAAGGTGGATAGTACAATGTCAATAATGCCTGAAAGATTGATACATTTCAACTTTTTTGAACCTAGACGTCTGAACACCAAGCGATTCTCTGCGCCAACGGAGCCGTTCCAGCCCTGGCCGCTTTGCTCAATTCTCCTGTAGGCGATGTTCAGTTAGCCACTTTGGACGCTATCGCTTCCCTGTGCTATCAGAACCAACGCGTTTCGGCCCTTCTGACTGTCTCCAGCTTCGGCGGCAAATCCGTGACGGACCACTTGGTGACTTTGATGGCCCGTGACAGGCCGGTGGCCATGCAGCTTGTAGCAGCCCGCTGTCTGACCTATCTACATCGAGCTGGAGCGATCTGTGCTGACGATGGCAAGATCTTGTACAAGACATTGCCTTGTCTGGTGCGGATGTGCCGGAAAGAGAACAGGCGAACGGAAAAGGCTCTTGGTGCGGAAACACTGGCCTATCTGATAGAAGTTGACACGGAACTGCAAAGAGTGGCCTCCATTTCCGACCACCTCATTCAAAATCTTTCGCTATTTTTGGCTAAAACTCGAGATAACTCGTCGGTGCAGCAACTTGGAGTCGAGTCGATTGACGAAGACGCTCCTGCCAGCGCCAAAGAAGTTCAAAATCTGAAACAAGCCGCTCTCCGGGTAATTCATTCAATTCCATTCAAACGAGAAAGAGATACTTAATATGATTCCTTGTCAAAAGGCATTTGCATCGTTGGGCGCCAATGACGAAGACATCCGTAAAAGGATCATTGAGACGGACCAGTTGATGGATCACGTGGTGACGGGATTGACGGAATGTGGGGATCACAGAGTCCAGTTGGCTGCCGTCCGGTGCCTTCATTCTCTGTCTCGATCTGTCCAGCAACTACGAACAACTTTTCAAGTAATTCAATCACCCCCCCAAACAAATTTGAGCCAAGGTCTGTAACAAGGTGACGTTCAATTCAATTAGGATCATTCAGTGTGGAAGCCGCTGATGAAGTTATTGCAGAATGCGGACGAAGACATTTTGGCCGTGGCGTCGTCGACGCTGTGCAATTTGCTGTTGGAATTCTCGCCGTCCAAGGAGCCCATCCTCGAGTCTGGTGCCGTGGAACTTTTATGCAATTTGACGCGTAGAGAAGATTCCGCTCTGAGACTCAACGGCATTTGGGCCCTGATGGTATTTGTTCATCGAGTCCAAAGACAACAAAATTGATTCAATTGACCCCCGTCTTATATTATATAGAACATGGCGTTCCAGGCCGAGCAGAAAATCAAGATTCAAATCTTGTCGTCGCTGGGCACGGACCAAGTCTTCCGGCTCCTCTCTGACCACGAAGTTGGCGTCGTCATGAAAACGCTTGGCTTATTGAGGAATTTGTTATCGACAAAGCCGCATATTGATTTGATTATGGCCCAGCACGGTCGTCAGATCATGCAGGCCGTCATTCTGATATTGGAGGGCGAGCACAGCCCCGACGTCAAGGAACAGGCCCTGTGCATTCTGGCCAATATCGCTGACGGTGAAACGGCCAAGGAATTCATCATGTCCAATGAGGACGTCCTGCGCAAACTCACCAATTACATGGTATCTAATATTTTTAAATCCATCCATCGCCTCCCAAGTTTAATACGTCAATTCTATTTTCTTCCAGTCGCATTCGAATGTCAAACTGCAGACGGCCGCCACGTTTTGCATCGGCAATTTGGCGTGGAACGAAGACAACGGCTGCCTCGAACGTCAGGCGCGTCTGAGGGAATTGGGCGTTTATCGAATTTTGCAGCAACTCCTCTGCACCAACGACGCCACACTCTTCGAAAAGTAAAACGTAGAATTTCATTGACCTTGACGTTGCATAATAACGTTTCCTTGTCTTTAACAGGGTCAAAGCGGCACTGCAGCAGTTCTCCTAAACAAATCGGAAGTCTCCTACACCACGCCCCTATCAAATATTTGTGTATTTTACATAATTTGGAAATACTCGGAATCCGGCAACTGTTTATGTCTCATAAGATAACTTTATTATCATCATTATTATAATTCTAATAATAATAATATATGTCTTATTATAATCTGAAATAATCGGTTGGCGAAAAAAAAAGAAAGATACAAGATAAAAGCCGGAATCTTCTTTTGTCCTCCGCCCTTCCATCGGCGCGCCATTATTACATAGGAAAAAGAAGGAGATATATCCAATTACGCGGGGATCCTAATTAGCTTTTAGCGTATGGCATTTCGATGCTGCTGCTGCTGGGTTAGGAGCCGAGGAGGAGGTGATCGATACTACACGCGCCGGGTGCTGTAAGACATTGCCCGAAATGAAAAAGGAGATGAAGAAGAAAAAATCCCTTCCGCCCCGAGACGATGGATGTGTGTGTGTGGGTCGAGTCGCGGCTGCGCGCGCGGGAGCAGCTCCTCCTGGCAGATGTGGGGTTGGTTTCTTTTTTTTTTTTTTTTTTAGATTTATCATCTCTCTCTTCTCAAGCCGAGGAGGAGGGAGAGATATAGAGGTGGTACCACCACCTTTTGTGTGTAGCAGTCCATAACATATCGACGTTTTCTGGAGCTTGTTGCAAAAACTTGTTGGTGGCACACATTTTGACAGATCTGATGCTGAGCAGCAGGATCCCAGTTGTCGTCACTTTTTGATGGAATGGATGAACTTTCCTCCTCACACGTCCAGTAGAAATTGTTGTGGATTTTTGTCTCATTTGCTGCTGGTGCCAGTCTCAATTGTGTGCGGATCGGAATTTTGGTTTTGAATGAAGGAATGACTGCTGCCCTATCGCCATCGTCCATCACCACTAGGAGGATCGCCACGTCTACATTTTGGTTATCCGGCCAGGATCAGCAACAACATTGTGTCGATTCGTCACTGACAACATCCGATCCCGTTCAATGTCTCAAGGTAAAAATCAATTTCATCAAATCAATTACAAATGACATTTTTGTTTGCTAATTTTTCGATTGACATTGAAACACCCCCAAAAAAAGTTGCTTAGGGAACTCAATGGCCAGGTATCGGCCTATCATCAATTGGCCACGTCTTTGGGCACATCCAGTGGAGACGGCCAAAATCTTCGCGGCCGACTGAAACGCACCAGGCGACGAGCTCGTCAGCTGGCCAGTATCGTTCGACGGTTAATCCTCACGTAAACATTTTTTAACAATTGCTTTCTCCAGTTATTAATACAATTATTTTTATTTCTTAAAAATAGGTTGGATAATAATGTGGGTGGTGAGTCGTCTGGCCGGCTGTGGTGTCTCCTCTACTGCTGCCTTTACGTCCTGGGTTTGTGAATAGCATTTGGTCTTATTGATACTTTGAAGTTACGATCAAGTTTCTGATATTTTTGCAGCACTGGAAATGCAGAGGACGTTGCAATTGCAGTGCACGTTCGCCCTTTATCCGGCTGCGGGATTCATCAACACTGGGCTGGTGGTTGTCCAGCAACAGCAAATGAAACCGGCCAACAAGCAGCAACAAAAGAAACAAAAGAAGAAGAAGCCGAAAGCCAGCAACAACAATCGGACCAACAATCGTCGGTTGCAAAATCACATGGAGTCGAGTTGTTTGGTCGACGATGACGACGACGTCCCACTGGCGGATCTCTTGAGCCTGGAAAGGGCCGAAATCAATCAACTCCAACAGTAAGAATAGAGCCATTCATATAGTTTTGCAGCATCAATATTGATTTTTGTCGTTTTTTCTCGACCACTTTTTTTTTTGAAAAATCGTGGCTAAAAAAAAGGGAAATTGAGGAACTGGAAGGAGCGCTGCAAGAATTGCGTACCAACTACAACGTAGTGGAGATTGAATCTTATCTGACGATGACAGATCCACTGGAACGACTGGGCTGTGATTCGGCCTCATCGGCCGTGTGCCAACAACACAATAGATCGATCATCAACAACCAGACAACAACAACATCAACGACGACGACGACCTGCTATTATTACAACAGCAACGACAGTGGCGGCGCTAGTGGCGGCTATTGCAATGTCGCCGACGATTCGATCGGTTCATTGTCCTCGTCTTCTTCCTACCACGAAGAGGAGGAAGAGGAGGAGGAGGAGGATTCCAGTAGTGTAGTTAATCAACGTCGCTGCCTTTGTGTTGTCATGGCAATCGTCATCATCGTCTTCATTTTGGCCACCATTCTCGGTGCTTCTCTTTAACTCTCAACTCTCTCTCAACTTGATTCAAAATGTTTTTTGATATTATCCTGCGAAGGAAACGAGACGGATCAATACAATTTTGTACAGAGGCGGACATTTGACGTGGTTGCAACTCGCATAAAATGATGGCCATTGCAAGTTGAGAGAGAGAGAGAGAGACGTGCCGGAATTTTATTTGATGATGGATCTTTTCTTTGGCTCTTGTCGAATCAGAGCTATGCACTGGGACATCAGCCTTTCTCTATTTCGCCAACTAGATCACACAATAGGAGCCGGCCCCCCCCCCGTTGTGTGGGTTAAAGCGAAATGACAGCCCAACGCTCCTGGGCTGCCATCGATTTTTTCTCTACCCCCTCTAGCAGCTCCTGAAAGGAGTGAAAAGAAAAAAAAGGGGGAAGAAGAAAAACGGCTCCTGCTGGAGGCAGGCAAACGGGGGAGGGGAGTTATTTGATCGATATCAATGGGAGGCGTGGCCGAGGAGCGCCCAGCAAAGGAGTGGGCGGGAACTGCATTAGAAAGAAGGGTATGTACTACGACTATACGTTTAGATATATAAGATGGCCAAGAGGGGAGAGTCTGACATATGCACCCCCCCCACCCTTATCATCCTCCTCCTCTATGTATTCCAGTCGACTATATCTATCTACTACTATACCTTATAATACTGGCGTGCGTGTCGCTTTTAAGGAGCATTGCTACAGCGACAGCCGATCCGGACACAGTGTGGCTGCGTGAGTGTGTGAGTGTGACGTGTGTCTGTCTTGTTTGTTGTGTGTGTGTTTCTGTACTACCGCCAGGAGAGTCTCCCCCCCTCTCGGGAGCCATTTCTGTTTTTTCTTTCCCAGGAAACAACATCTCATTATGGGTGACGGCGATCAAACTTTCTTCTCCTAATTGAACACAACTTTTGACGAGAGAAATGGTCCATCAAGTGCTGTCGCCGATTGACGTCCGTGAATTGGCGTGTTAATAATAATAGTACGAGAGTCCAGGATGATGTCGACGCTGTTGGAGACTTTCTACTACCATTGGAGGAAGAAGAAGAAAATCCGGCGGCTCAATCATCAGCATCCGTCAACTTTATTGGCGTCGTGGCTGACGAAATTATTCGTCGTCACATTCGTTAGTCTTTTGTGCTACGCATCGGCGGAGAAAAACAAACACTGCAAGTTTACCCCTTTTTTGTTGTTGTCCTTTTGTTCCAATCTCATTTGCATATTATGCACATCGTCGGGGGGATTTGAAATGTTTGGTCACGATGAGAGTCACGACTTCAAAGTGATCCGATTTTTCTTTTTCTCTCACCGACGCGACGACCCGCTTTGGTGCGGAAATCTTTTCCTCTCAGACTACGGTGCTGGTTGGGCTAATATTGCCGGGGCTATAGTTCCTCTCTCTCGGTTGTGATGATGCCGAGCTGCATCCACAATGTTTCTCCCCTCTTCCTGTCATTCCACATATCCTTTCCCAGTCTTGTGTATATTCCCAGGGCAGGAGCATCAGCAAGGAGCCGATCGATACTTGTTTCTCCTTCCAGCGTCCCTCCATTCTTTTCTCTTCGCTCCCTTTTTTTCTTCTCCCATCATACTATAAAAGAGAGCGTGGATAAAACCTTAGGCTCAGCTATATAATATCCCATCATGTTAGCCAGAAACTTGGATATAGGCTGCTCCTGCTGCTGGTGTATGGCCTTTAGAAACTATTACAGATAAGGACTATAGTAGGCATATAATCTATAGTAAGGGGTCTCCGGGATCCGCCATCGGCTATGTAGGATCTTTTTGTGTAGGCACCCTTTTTTTCACGAGATTTAGCGACAAACTTGACACACAAAAGATGCCGGAGGGTAAATATCTCTACACAGATCGATGGCTTCTAATCAAGTCTATTATAGTTATTAGAACGTGCGCGGGAATATTTGAAAAAATATAAAACTCGTTTGGTTGCTGCTGCCGTCATTGTCAAAAAGTCCAATGTAGAGCTCGTGTAGTAATGACCGTCATCACGCGATTGAATCGCCTACAGTCACGCATAGGTGTTATATTATTCTCAACTAATTGGGTGTAAATTCGGTCGTGTAAGGCGAGCTATAGATGGAAGTTGATTTAACGCATTTTGACGCATTATATCGGCAGATCACGTGGCGTCGCTGTGCAAGAGCCATTTCCTGCAGCAACTTTATCGCAAAATCGATGGGGCCGTTTTGAGGTCGCAGAACGAGCACAATTTGGATTGCCTCATCACTTTCCAAACGGAAACAGTCCTCCAACGTTTCATGCTCCGCTTCGATCAACTTCAACTCGACTGCAACGATCATCTCTTCATCTACGATGGAGCTCACGCCACCGGCGTTTACAAGGTACTACTACTATCAATCATTGATTGTTTAGAGAGTAGTACATTAATCACTTTTTTCCTGACTGATAGGCCGACCTGTCGTGTCGTCACACGCGTCAAAGCGTCGGCACAATAACCACACGAACCAATTTTGTCACGCTCAAATACGTCACAGATGCTTGGGGCACTGAGACCAGCGGATTTCATCTTGTCGTCACCGCATTCAAAGATAAAAGTAAAATCCCACGTTTTTAACATTTCAATTTGAGATTTTTTCTTTAAAAACAATATTTTTCAAACCATTTCGTAGCGGAATTTGTTTGCCGGGATTTCCGATGCGCCCAAAAGGATTTCTGCATTTCCACCGATTTGCTCTGCGATGGCGTCAATCACTGCGGCGATAACACGGACGAAACCACCACGTCACTCTGCGCAGACAGCGATCAACATTTCAAAATCCTCGGATTGAATTTGCCGGTCTTTGGTGCAGTGGCCGGAAGTATTGGTGTTGTCATTCTCTGCGCAGTGACGGCCATTATCGTCGTCTGCTGCTGTCGGAGAAAGAAACCAGGGCCTGCTACAACTTCTGGTAAATTATCAAATTGTTTCTAATTGCAAAACGGAATAATAGATATTATTGAACACGACAACAGCTGGAGCAGCAGCAGCAAGTAGTGGCAATAACGGTCGACTAGTCGACGATGGCAACCAGCAGCAAAAACCCATTGCCAATTTGTTGTCCAACGATTCTGCTGTCAAAATGCCACTGCCCACCACCACCACTACACCCGGTGGGTACATGACACTTCCGTTGAATAAATCATCAGCAGTCACGATGTCGGGAAACCGGCATCCCCCTGCAATCGATCAGGGCCATTTTCTTCGACGAGTCACAACAATGGGAATGCAGCTGCTGGCACATCTCAGCAGCAGCAATTCTCCTACCATCACTCGCAACAGTTCAGCACATTGCAGAGGCACCACCATCAACAACACGACAACAGTTCATCTGCTCAACAGCAGCAGTTTCAACTTTTGGTGCCTGGCAATATGAAAATGGCCGTCTCGGACAGGTAACTAGCCTTCTTTTTAATTCATTATTCAAGACCATTTTTATGCAATTTGTCTTTGTCAAATTTCAGTGACGGAGCATCAAACAATAAAGACGAATGGTTCGTCTAATTTTGGTGAGTTGACATTTGGTACGTGATTAAATTAGCCAAATTTTTAATGTTTTCCATCTTTTGACAGCAACCGTTATCAATCGACTGCAGGGGGTTTCGCATATTTTTACAGAATAAAAAGCTGTAACGATATTCCAGGGCGTATAGAGGGAGAAAGAAGATATCTACATAATCATCATTATAATTATTGGATATTATTCCTTTGGATACCAAGATCATGTTTGTTTGTTTATTTCATATCAGTTGTGCTGGTACTCGTTCATTTTTCTTAAATTGCATATCTATTGGCAGCAACAGCAAATGGCTGGTTTTGTTTAGCGAGTCAACAAGTACTTATTGTAATGATGTGGGCGATCCAAAAAACATTCGCGTCAAAGTACTTAAAATAACGTAACAAAAATTGAACATATCGATGGATATCCGCCGTAATAAAGAGTCAAATTCCTGTTTTTTTTTTCACCCAAAAGCTAATTCGTTAATTAAATACAGTTCCATAACCACACCATTTCTGATTTTATTCTATCATGCGACAATTACGGAGACGCGTGTATCTCGAGTCTCAACATATTGACATCATATTTATTACCGGTGCACATCGCCACATCCATTCATATTACCCGGCTTACAGCATAAATACAAATGTTGTAAAATTTGACACTAGATGGCGTTTAGTATTGTTATAAACAAAATGTCCGAAAGTGTTGCTTTATCTGTGTTTCGAGTGTTTTTGTTTTTATCGGTTTTTACGAACCAAATTCAACCTTAATTTGATATGCAAGCAAGTATTTAATTGTTAATTGAACACCATAGATAATTGTTACATGCATATCTGTATTCTACTAATGCTAGATATTGTGTCTGACTGTCTGTTATGTTGTCCCATCTGGCATTGGCATTCCTAGTTTTAACAACGAGTTCCTGAATATTTCATATTTCATATTAGCCACAACTTCAGGTACCGATCATCAAATGAATGACCAATTTTCTTTACAGGTACCAGTATTTATGAGTTTTTTCTTTGCATCAAAAGGCATGGTCAATGCTCCAGTAGAGAGCAGTACAGAGAATTGTTTTGGTTTTCAGATCTTACAGTCTGTGATCCTTATTACATACTCCCTATGCTAACTAGCATTACAGTGTGGGCTACAATGGAGGTATGTTTTCGTTTTGTCATTTGATTCAACATTGTGGTTCTAAATCTTTTTGACGTACTACAGTTGGGAGTGGATTCCGCCAAACTCTCGTCTATGCGATATACTATTACTTTACATTTCCAACGGTTTCCACTTCTGATAGAAATTATACAACAAACTTCCAACTACAGCTAGAGGTAAAACTGCATTGCTTCATTAGATTTATCTATCTATGCAATTGAAAAAAGTTTGTGGCTATTTTCAGTCAAGATCAAGGTAATTGACAACTACACAGAGTCTATACTCTGTTGTCGGCACAGATATACCCTTAAAAATAGTCAGGGTAATTAAAGCCCAGAGAAATGCAGCCAAAATGACAAACAACATGCCACATGTGGCATGTTGTTTCAGATCTTACAGTCTGTGATCCTTATTACATACTCCCTATGCTAACTAGCATTACAGTGTGGGCTACAATGGAGGTATGTCATCGTTTTGTCATTTGATTCGACAGTAGAATTCTAAATCTTTTTGACTTACAGTTGGGAGCGGATTCCGCCAAACTCTCGTCTCAAGGCTTTCCCCTGTTAATTTATTTCTTCCGAGCCATCCCGTTCATCATCCGCGTGTTGTTCAGACAGTTAAAGGTGCCGGACCGTAAAAAGGATTCGTGGAGGGAATGAAAGAAGGTAAGTGCCGATTTATTTTTAATGCATGGTTTTGTTGATGAATTAAAAATATTAAAACATTACTTTTTTTTTACATATTTCAGCTTGGAATAATCAGAAAATCACCGCTGAACTTAACGATCGCCATCGTCTTATTGATTCAAATTTCAGACGTGCGGGTACTGGTCCAATTCAGAAAACTTATTCCTACAATCCAACAGCAGCACCGAAAGAACAGGAACTAGTCCAGAAAGGTTTCAAACAAACGAAAAAATCCGTGTAGTTTGAATTCGCAACCCGGTAGCGAATGAATGACCATCAAATAAAAAAATTTTGTTTTGTTGATGCCCTGATCAAATGGACAACTTCAACTGGTAAGAAAAAATGTATTTCTATCTTTATGCCCATCAACCGAATTCACCTTGAAAATAAAGTAGGTTACATCTATAATTATGAGATAATAATGTCGGTTTGATCAAGTGAAAGCAAGTTATTTAAGATTTGGTTTCATTTACTGCTGTATTGGTAAAAGATTTATAAGAATTGAGATTTATATTTATATTTGTAAAGAATTTATTGGAGGTCTATTGTCGCGTAGGTGGAGTTCTGCGACTGCCGGGCACTGGAGTTCTATTGTCGGGTATTTTTTGTAATATTTAAAAAAAAACCTAACGTCAAAAAAATTTCTTTGTGTGCGACATTAGAACTCCAACGATTTTAAAACTATTTTCATGCCCGACAATAGAACTCAATTGAATTTTAAATATCTCAAATGTCCGACAATCCATCCATCCTTTAAGACCTTTATTCCTTTCCGTTCAGTCAAACATGGTAATCGTGGAGGAATCTTTTAGCTCCGTCAGTAGGTGGCTAAAATTAAATTTGTCCCCCAGCCGCCAGGTGGCGCGTGTCGCCCAGAGGACGAAACACGATACTTCGCCATCTTTTCCCGAAACGCCAAGTGAAAAGGTGTTCCAAATTCGTTGCGGAATTGCGGCGTCGATCTAAATTTTCAGCATTGAAATTTAATGGGTAAATTTTAATTTTGATTTCTCAAATGTAATTAATCCTAGACGTTGCTGAGTGATTTTACAGGCAATCTGGCATATAGTTTCCACTTGGTTGATGGCAGGGGAACAATCGATCACGTGGGCTGAAAGTCTGAAACTGCTTTCCATTTTGCCAAAACGTCGTCCTTTGTTAGCTGTACGGAAGTACGTCTCATCTCACGCAGAATCACTACAGAGGTATTATAGCAATTTTGTTGGTCAATTTCCCTGCAATAATGCTAAAGATTTTATTAGTTGGTGTTCAGGTTGGAAATCCTGTTGCTTAACTGTTGCAGAATGTAAGACCCCGACAACAGCTGAGTTCCATGGCTGGCTCATTACAGTGGTTTTGTTGCAGCCAGCTGGTGAAAGGTGTGTTCGAGTCAAGTTGAGCTGCTGCATGCAGTTTATCGAGCTGGTGTTATCCTGAAGTGTCATTGCAGGAAGACTTTTTGGAACGGTAAGATCAAACAAGAACACAAATTTCCACTCTGTATTGCAAACTTTTTCTAACACTAAAGAATTAGATGTACAGAATTTTCTTTATATGGGATTTAATCTTCATTCAAAATTTCATTTGCTAATGGAATCTTGGAAAAAAATCTTGTTTTACACGATTTCTTTTGCATCTTAAGTATGATCACAGAAAATAATATTCCTTTTTTCCCCATAGGACTTGGTGATACTTAAACTATGCCTGTGCTGTTCAATGTGCATTGGTTTTGCAGCCTGTTTCCAGTTGAGGGATGTGATTATGCAGCTGATACAGGATTAAAGAAAAAGAACTGAAGTAGCTGTGCTGGTGTTCTCCTGAAATTACTGCGCCACAAGAGTTGCAGATAGTGATTGGTTCCTCATAGAAGTCGATAGAAGTTTATTTAAATAGTTTGGAGATGATCAGCCACTTCTGCCTTTAACTTATGTAAAACTTTAAAGTTGTAAGAAATATACAAGTCAAGTGCTAAATATGATTTTGTTATAAGTTAAAAGACACAGCAAACAAAAAAGTTGAAAGGAATTGCTTTATTGTCCCACCTCCACCCACAATTCCACCACTTTTTACAATAACACACATACATACATACACTTTAGTTAACCCGTTGGCTGCCACGCCACACAACCCGTAGGTTGTTCTCTACTCTCTACGCGCCATGTCTGAAGGATCCATGACCAAGGTGGGACTTGCCATTGCTGACAAGTCCGGGCTGACAGGGAAGATGGAATGCACGCATTTAGGAGGCCTCTAGGAGGCCCGTGCTAAGGAGGTAGGGGAGAAACGGAGAACAAAGGCGTGGCAGACAACGGATTAACTAACACAAGCACAAATATTACCAACAATAAATGATGATCCGCGCTGACATTTTGGAGATGTTTTGGTCCTTCCATCTTCTCGACGTCTCCTCTGCATTACCTGAATAAACACAAAACAATTGTGTTTCAGTCAAATGCCAATAAAAGATACATAATACAGATAGAACAATAGTCAGGTTTTTTGGCTCAAAGATTTGAAGATGCAATTTTTAAAACTTAAAATCAAGCTTGCAATATTGAGAATTGTAAACAGAACAAAGCTCACTTGCTAGTTTTTTGAAAATTTTCCGGAAGTAAACCGGAAGTAACCACAGCACCTCAACCATAGAGCTGTCGTCAAATTAAACCACATATTCGTGATCTCCATGAAATTTGGGGTCGATTAGATGTGATTTAAACAAAATCCAAAATTTGGCCGAAATCGAGAATTTTCCTGAACTATAGTTCAGGAAAATTCTCAAAACCGGAAGTACGAAAACGTACAAAAGAAAACATGAACTTTACCACAAATTTGACGAGGATCACGAATTTGTGGTTCTTTTGTGCGTGGAATGAATATTTACCGAACTACTGATTGAAATGAGAAAACCGGAAGTAGAAAAAAAACTCATTATTTCAAAATCTAACAAGTGAGCTTTGTTGGCGGAATAGCTATCGTCAGTTTTCACTAAAAAATTTCAAAACAACATCTGCCGATAAATGTTTAAAGAGATTTTAAAGTAACTGAAACTGACTGTTTCAACAGCTGACAATTATCAAAAAGCCATCTAGCGTTAGAAAAAAAAACGTCTAAGTAAAACTACGTTTGCGCGCAAGTAGGGCCTGATTTCGGAATTATTACAGACACAAGTAAATATACTATTAGAATAGATAATCTACGAAAATAAGTAAATTGTCGGGTACCTGGGCATAATCCCGTGGTGAGTGACTGCACACTGCAGGTGTGTAACAGCGGCACGGAAGCGACCACTGAAGTGTTCCAACTCGTCAGTGAAGTAAGACAAGTTGTATTTTTGTGTACGAAGCGATGAAGCAGAAGCTGGATGAGCTTACGCCGGAAGATAGGGATGAAGCAGAACGTTGGTCATGGACAAAAGCCAGCGTTGGCTCAAGAATCTTCGTGCCAGGACCACACGATTCCACAAAGAAACTGCGTGCTCTGTAAAAAAAAAAGTTTTACATTAATGAAAATATAAAAATGAATAAAGCATATCAATCTTTACCTTTTCTAAGAAGCACACTGAAAAGTTCATGATGACAAAAACAAAACCGTAAAAATGGAATTCACAGCAACCAACAGCATTACTCCACATGTTGAGATAAATTTCTTGATGCTAAAGAAAGTGTCATGAAGTATTGCAGTAGCATGGTGATAGGTGGTTCACTCCTCACTCTTCATGCCACTAAAAAACTCTAAGTGGAAATGGGACAAGGAAATTCTCTAAGTTATTTGCAAATTTACACAAATTTACCTATAAGAAATAAAACTCTACCTTTCTCTTAGCTGGGTTGCCTTCTAAACCAAAGTAAAAACAGCCATAACAAAAAACATGCTGTTGCAGGGTACACCACCAAAATTGCGAGATTCAGAACAGATCCTATGGTTCATACAAGCAAGAAGGACTATGTTATATAAAAATCTGAATTGTAATGGTCTGGTAGCAGTAATGGGGAAATACCTTATCTCGGCACATTTATATTCCACTATATGTGCTCTTCAAACATGAGTTTTAGGCTTTTGACAGCATGAGGATCTAATGGATGGAAATTGAATGAGCACTAAGTCAACTTGTTGGAATGACTGACAGCATGCATTTAGAATTTGAAGAAATAAGTTGGTACATTAAAATAAGAAAACTAGGTAAAGATAAACCTACTTAAGATACGAAGTTAAATTTGGTACTTGAAATCACAGGAATAAATTAGCAACAATTTGTTTCGCTCATATCGCCTCGTTTCACCATGAAAGAACAACATCGGCGACACTAGCGACATCTAGTAATGAGTTTTGAATCTTTAGTTGGTTGCATAGTCAGTCACAGACAGACATGGCAGTACACGTCAAAAAGTTTAACAACGGAGATCGGATAGCAAGTTAACTGTTTTTAAGTAATAGATAAAACAATCGTTAATAATTCTTACTGCATTCTTGACTAAATGTTTTCAGATAATTTCAGCTGAAGTTTTCATGTACCTTGTCAACTAGGTGCTTGTGACAATAGAAATGAAATGATCTAATCCAAAAAGGCAAGCTCACAACCTACGTCTTCTGAAGAAAAATCATTTCTGTTGCAGGTTAGTTAGTTAACCAAAAAATTTTTGAATTACTGTGTTCTTTAAGACAATAATGTTCACATTAACTTTTCCCTTTCAAGTTTTAAATCTTCAAGATATTGATGCCTTCGCCAGATTGTTGTGCATCAAGTTAACCTGTGGCTGTTCCTTGTTGCTGGTGTGTTACGGTTACGGAAGTTGCAGGAAGTATTTTGTTCAATTTGCATCATGTCTGTAGATTTACAGCTAGTTTAAGTCTTACCTTCTTCTTCGTTCCAGTCTAATTCACACATGTAATTTTTCAGCCAGTCTGTTGAATTTGATGTGTACAATTTTCTTTATTGGTATAATTATGATTAGGAATTGAGGCTTAACTCTTGTAAATAACGTAAAGTGATATTTATTTGTCTTTTCATTGACAGCATTTCCATTGATGCTGAAGATTAATTCATTTAATTTTGGTTATAGGTTTAGCGTTTATGTTCGCGTAGTTGCTGTCCGATGTGGCACGTTGTTGCAGCCTATGCTGATGTCTGGTGAAAGATCTTTCTGCATCAAGTTCAACTGGTTGTTCCTTGGCGGTGTTGTGTTACCAAAATTGCGTCATCAATCATCATGTTGTTAAATTGTCATTGTGTCTGCAGTTATCGTTCAGGAGTTAAGAAGGAACAAAAAAAAATATGGGATGTTTATGTCAAACAAATAATAAACAGGTTTTCGGGATTGGGAAAGGAAAGTGGAGGATGTTGGAGGGAGGGAGGGGGTAATTCAAGTTTGGATAAAAAATCAGTTAATCTATAACCCTACAAACATATCCCTACCAATTAATCTCCAAACCCCACAAACTTATACCTTCCAATTCTTCAAACCCCACAAACATACACCTTTTAATCCTCAAATTTATACCCTAAACCACATAAACTAATGTTAAACCCTAACAATGTGATGTATGTAATAAATAAAAAATTTAATATCTAAAACTCTTTTTTATTATTATTTTTTTTAAATGTACAAAAGTTTCAATAAACAGAGCGTCCGGTTCAACACGGTTTACTACTGCACGAGTTAAAACGCAACCCGCCACCACCGCTGCGGCAATGAGACAAAAAGCGATGGTTTAGTTTTGCGGAAATCTGCATCGTCTTTGCAACTTGACTGACGGAGATTTCCACAAAAAATAAACCATGGCTATTTGTTTCATTGGGTAGTGGATGCATTGTTTTAACTCGCACATGCTGTTATAGGACATGTCTACGGCCCCCAGAGATATTTATCTGGACCGAGAAGAAGAGAGAAGTACGAGGCAAGTTTTTCCGGGGAGATGTAGTCATACTAGGATTCCGGGTTAGACTCATGACCCTCCAAAAGTTTTCATCGGATCATGAGCCTTCCAAGTCCCCGTTCGACCAGAGCCCTCCCCTCCTCCTGGTTTCACAGCGGGTGAGTGACCACCGGCGGGCGTTGGTTAGTGGTTAGATAGGGAAACGGGGCCACAGAAAAGAAGGGAGCCCAGATATGCACTTGTAATTTAATCTAACTACACAATTCAAAAGTCTGGAATGACAGCATGCTCTCGTCGGTTGGTTTCCAGCAATGGTTGAAGTCCACGATAAGTAGTGAAGGATTACCCTGTAAGCAGAACCAACATTTAATCTGGATGACAAAAATGTTCAATAAGATTGTAGCGAGAGAAAACATTACTTCAAATCAAGAGGACCCGTTTAAGGAAGTAAAATGGTAGATTCAAGGGTAGCAGCCATTGGGTTAGCAAACAAGGGACCTTGTTGTCTTTCTTGAAAGGACATTACTTTTCAAAAAGGCTATCATGCCAAATTAGAAAACTGTAATTTGGAACCTGTAAATAAAAAAATAAAAGTCTCATTGTTTATAATTTGTGTCATCAATGTGCTAGATGTCTATGATCTAAAAGAATAATTAATAAACAGTTATCAGTACACACTCAAATTGTCTCTTAATCATTAGATAGACGTAAGTGCAGATCAAAACTTTCAGAACATATTAGACTGCAAAGAAGAAAGATCAGTGACTTGACAAGTGAACTTACACATGAAACCACTGCCAATCAGATTCAAGGTTATCTAAAAGATGGAATTAGAGATTGGTCCATGGTAAAGGACAGCATGAAATCGTCCCTAAATATTAGATAGACATTAGGTAGACGTAAGTGTAGATGAGTCCTTGAAATACTCGTAAAACTTGAACAAAAAGTAAACTTGAAAACACACGTTCCTGCTCTACCTCGTCAACATTCAATTCACAAATAACGATGACATAGAAGACAATATAAAGATAAAATATTAGATACTCACGCAATATTTTTCTCGCCAAAATCATCATCTCGTCCAAGGAAACGTCATCACACATTGCGAACAGCCAACAATTTAAAGGGTAAAACTTCGTGCTGTGTTGAGAGCAGGGTAGTAGAAGTCGGTTGGGTAGTCGAATGATGCTGACCACCTAAATGATGTTCATGTAGGCCGTATCTTCTCGGTCATTACCTAAATGGCTAAATCAAGAAACAAAATGTAACCGAAAGTTAAATTCAGTGGCATGACAATGAAGTTATACAGGTAACGCAAATCAGGTTTCCTGAGCAATCCAGAAGATGGAATGAGTCAAGTTCGATGACAAAACGAATAATCCGCGTTGAACGTGTAGTCATTGCCTTATTTTGGAGTGAAAAACCAGACATTTGGTCTTATAGGCTATATCTGAATAAGAAACCAAACAAATGTTGAAATTGCTATTAGGATGACAACTTCTCTAAATTGAATGTAAACACAGCTTCCATTTATGATAGCATGATATCACAATGTGAACCTCTTTTTTGGTTGTTGACAAACAGGGAGATTCGAGGGGGGTAGACAACGGGTTAGCAAACAAGGAATCTTGTTGACTGTATAGTCCTTGTCCTTTTTGAACGAAGAAAGTTCAGTAACATGATAAGTGAACTTACACATGAAACCATCGATCAGTTATCCAAGGTTCTCTAGAAGATGGAATGAGAGATTGGTCCATGCTGGGGTTGGTGATCTAGCAAGTCTTGGAATAGAAACTGCCGATAATTAAGATGAATCCTAATAAAGAATTAAGGTTTCAGCATGTAATAAAGCTAGTGTTGGTTGTCACCTGTATCATTTCGATGGCACATTCAGTAGAATACAATGAGTTTGAACAAAATAGTTGACGGTCGGCTGCACGACTTTCACGTTTCCTCAGACTGTGAGTTTATGAAAAACATTAAGGTTATCCAAAATACACACGGAATTGAACACATCACCGGGTTCACCGACAAGTTACAGACGAAATCACTCAAATTTCACTATAATTGGTGATTTTTTCGAAGAAAAGATAGCTTAACTTTTGACAGCAAACCGCCAGCCATAACTGACTGACACAATATTCAACACGCCATCTGTTTGACACGTCTCAAAACTCGGTCGTTCAAATGAGCGTGAAATAAGATAGTATAATAATTTTAAGAAAATAGAATGGAGTTCTGCTGTCGGGCATGACAATATTTTTAAAATCGTTGGAGTTCTATTGTCGGACATGAAAATAATTTAAAAATTTATTGGAGTTCTATTGTCGCGTAGTGGAGTTCTACTGTCGGCTGTCGGGCACTGGAGTTCTATTGTCGGGTATTTTTAAAAAGGAGTTCTTATGTCTTTGGAGTTCTACTGTCGCATACAAAGAAATTTTTTTTTTACGTAAGGTTTTTTAAACTTTGATGACCCCCCCCCCCTACATCTTTACCAACACACTAGCATGAAGTACAGAGTAAGTAAGTAAGAAATGGCGTCAGATTGCATAATATTTTATTTGTTTGTTGACCACATAAAAATGTAAAAAAATAAGGGAATACAGTTGATGTAACCATGATTATGAACTTCAATCTGATAATCTTTTTGGAAGATTTTTGATCAATAATTGAAAAAATTTTTATTGTGCAATGTAATCAATAAACATAAAATTGCTTTGTCAGTGACAGATTCAATGTCGAATCTGAGTGGGGTTTAAGGTAAAATCGGCAGAATTCTTGAATTTTTAAATAGATTGACTTTTATGGAGCATGAAACAGTTGTTAGAATTTAAAGGCTTTTATCAGGAATGCGGCAGGAGCAGGCCGATGGTAGCTTGTAAATGTCAATGAACAGGCCTTTGTAGGTATCGCAAGGATCAAAGGAGAGCATACGATGATAGACGTACTTCTGGACACAGGAGCTGTGATGACAAGGAGCCAAGGTACGGCAAGATGAGCCGGCGAATAAGCAAGTCTCCACGCGCTGGGTTTGGGTGTAGTAGGCGACATTCTGTACGATGACACGCCATTCGCCTTCGACGTTCATTGCACGGACGGGACGGGCGTAAATGACGTCGCTGGGGCAGATGTATCCTTCACCGCCAATCCAGTTGCTCTCGTCAAAAGGTTCACCGTTGTAGTTGGAGTAGTCGAATTTGTTCTCTTCCAATGACGTGACACCACCGACCAGGTTATCAGCTGACTGAATAGCGACTTCAGCGTATTTCTTCAGAATCAACGGGTCGTACTCGATGGCGTACTAAAACATGACAAACTTACAAATTATTTGCAATTCTGGATTCCATAATAAATTTAAAAAAACTTACCTGAATTTCTTCAAGTGGATATTCGTAATCGCTAAGGCAGTAGGGGGCGGATGCATTTGCGCACTTTGGTGGAGTGCGGGGGTCACAGTAGTAGTTATCCTTCTTGTAAGATGGGCCGTAACTGGGTTTGGCGTAAGGTTGAGGATACCCAGGTTTAGGATAAGACTCTGGGTAATCCGGTTTGTAATAATCTGGTTTGTAAGCAGGTTTATGGTAACTGGGATTGTATTCGGGCTCATATCTAGGACGATATTGAGGATCTGCAGATGCCTCTGCCTTTGGCTCCGGTTCGGCCATTGCGGCAACCACCAGCATCAAACAAAGCAGCATCTGCAATAAAACATGAAGGTAAAATTTAAATGTGATCAACATAACTAAAAATCAAGAGAAAACACGTTAGTTTACCATTCGTAGGTCCATCTTATTAAAAAATCTGAGAAGCTGAAAGTAATTTGGAGGTGATGTTGGCTATTGGAATTCAACTGAGAAACTAATGCTTTTGTCAGTTGATACCATCGCTTTTTATACCTACGCCCTAGGTAACTCGAACAAGTTGCAGAGTGTTGTTCACTGTGCAACGAGACACGGTTAAGTGAGTAGGAGGTTGAAGCAAATTTCAAAGCCGTTCCTCCACAGATAAAAACGAAAAGAGTAAACTCTACTTTTCCTTTTTATTTTCAGTGTCCGAACGTTTCGGCACATCTGGACCGTTGACCGTGATCTAAATAATTGGGTTCTCGTCGGTAATAATAACGAGTTTCTCTCCCAATAATAAAAAACAGCGCCAGACCACTTAAGAAAATTCAATGGTATGGTCACCAATGGGAAGATCTCATGCTGGGAATTGTAATAAATATTGCGTGGGCTTTCAAACGAAAAACATTTGTGAGAGGCCTATAAAGCTCATACGAGCACTGCCTCGGCCTGAATTTTTAAAACATTTAATTTACGAATTGTAGCGTGTCAGGTTTCGCCTTCGTAAGAATGCCGCCATTTTCAAATGTATGAATTTTGCTCGTTTTAGACAGTAAATTATCCTATTTTTAATACATTCACAGGAAAGTAAAAAAGACAATGTTGTCTTTCGAAAATGGGTTGAGAGAAACGTTTGTTTAGAAATTTTTTTACTGGTGGCAATTCTATTAAAAAGCTATAAATTTTCCTAGCGATTTCGTGAATTGTCTGGAAGGGTTTGTGAAAAACATAACAAGTGATTTTTGGGTTAAACCATGCACAAGTTTCCCTGTACGGAATGAAAGTGTGAACACATCATTGGCGAATAGGTGAAATCTTCATTAGATCAGAAAACCATCATGCTTCGTTCAACAGCCTTCACTTTAAAAGTCGTTTGTTACATCCGCTTGATTGACGACTGTGAAGGCCGGTCGTTTGAGAATACATGATAATAATCTAACAAAAATTTATAGTACCTAAATAGAAAACGAATGTTTGGGTGCATTGCGTAACATGGGAGAGGGGAAATGGGTCTAAAAATAACGATTATCAAATGGATGAGAATTGTTTTCTAACAACTCCGGCAATTAGCACCAAACGTGGATTCACATGCGCCCATATAAACGGTTGATCAACCAAAGGTAACGACCCTGCGCCAAGAAAACTATGGACAGCTAGACCACTTAATAAATAATGAATGAAGACCTTACTCTCCTTTTCCCAAGTTCCCATGCGTCCCATTATTCTTTACAAACATCGACTTCAACTGTTGTTCTCGCACACGGAGAAAGGTATATAAAGCTAGGTGCGGATGTCTTGGGACAAGCCAGACGCTTTTCAACGCTGATCCCAGCACAACCGCACACATCTTGAAAGACAAATTGGAAATCGATAATGTCGTTTAAACTTTTGGTAAGTTGATGCCAAATGATAACAAGATTAAACACATTAGTTATCTTTTGGTTTACAACAACAGATCTTTGCCTCCTTGATGGCTGTCGCGATGGCCAATAGATCCCCTTCCAAACTAGGCTATCCGGTACCCAAGTACGAAGACGTGCCCCTCTGCGCCAAGAACTCGACGAAGCCGTGGTGTCTCGATGATGAAGTTTACCCCATCTACGACATCCAAAAGGCATTGAACAACTACTATCAAGAAGTCTTGGCGCTCTACAAAGACCTAAAGGCCATCACACCCAACTCGGTCGACGGATTGAAAGACTTGTCGGAAGAAACGTATCTCTGCCCGAGTTCTACCGCTTACGTTCAACCCATGCGAGCTGTCAATGTCGACGGAAAGTGGCGTGTTATTGTCAACAAAGTCGAGTCTTACAATTACCAGTTCACCCAGACGGCCCGCATCGAGGAATGTGACATCGCCATCGGTTCTTCTTGTCCATTGGTCCCTACTTGCTACGACTCCAAATGCGTCCAGAAAAACATTTTCCACCGATTCTTGGTCTTTGATCCTTACGATTATTACTTTCCCTTCGCCATTGAAAATTTCCAACTACCTGCTTCTTGCGGTTGTGTTGTTGGCGCCTATTTCCCTTAAAAAGCCAAGTGGACCCAGTTAATTTTACAAATAAATGTCATTAATATATTATGTCTAACTGAATTTCAATTAAAAAAAAAAAATCATTTGAAAAAGTTCGCAACGCATAATAAAATCAGTCGATTTAAAAAATTGAAGTCTACAGAGAATAGTTTGGAAAAAGGAGTGAGAAGTAGTTGCAACTCTAGGAACATGCCAGGACGAGACCAATTCAAAATAAGTTACCGAAACCGCTGCATTACTAAATGTCCACCTCGATGTTTTGCAGCTCACAGGTCCTGATGACTCACTCCAACACAACGACAGGCTTTTTTCTGGGCATTTTGATATGCTTTACAGCCGAAAGCTTGAGTAGCTGTGTACATCAATTTGGCAGCACCTTTACAAGCTTGAAATAAAAAAAGTTTGTTTTGAAATATTCAAAGGAAAAACCGTCAACACTTACATACCTTTCAGTTCATTTGCTGTCCATTCATGTTTCCTGCTCTTACAGACGCTGTAAAGACAAGTTTTAAATTCAAGGTCGCAAATATCTTTATCAGCGCCGCATTCATCGTAGCAATGATCGTGGACATTACAGCAATCCTCAAGCCCTTCGTCGGGTAACAAATCCTTTTTCCACTGTACATTCAAACAATGTTTCATTAGTAAAAGAATATACAATATTAAGGTAGAAACTGACCTGATAACCGAATGAACCACAGCCATTACTTTCAGAAATGAAATAAGGATTTGGCTGCCTCACACGACCTTCATTAGAAAACATGTTAAAAGAAGTGTTAATAGAAACTAGAGTAAGCCATTTTACCTGCTGGACATTCCTCGACGTAGCAATCCTCTTCAATCGTAGCGTCAATAATTTGTTTGATTGTGTCAAAGTCGGTCAACTCGTTCATCTTCTGGCTGATCGTGGAGAAAATTTGATCGCCCCAACCTACAATTGCGTCATGAGCACCGCCCTTTTTATCAATACTGGCGTGACATGCCATAAGTGTACATAAAATGGCCAAAATGATCACAGTAGTTTTTATGAAGAATAAATGTCTTGACTGCTCCATGGTAAAAAATGTAATGTTTTTGCCGGGGTACCGAAAAACGGCAGACTAAAACTGTTCGTCAATCAACCAGCGAGATAAGATAAGGACGAGATCCTGGCTTACTTCCGTTTTTCTGTTGATTATAGAAATGACATCACAATGACAGGAATTATTAATGCAATATCAAAACTTCTTTACCATGAATTGTTGCAAGAGAATCCATTCGCGGTAAATGGGTAAATCCGGAGTAAACCAAAAGGCAACAAGTTTTCCACTTATTAACAAGACTAGATGAGCCTATAATAATTTAGTCAGGGGAAAACGCGATGAAGAATACAGAAGTAAACACAAACTTTAGGACTGAGAGAGGCATTTAAAAAACTTTAAAAGGAAAAGCGATGGATTTTTCTTTCGTTAATTAGTTTCCTTTTGGCAAACTGAAATATTAATTAATTAAATACTTGAGTTTCACTAAAAAAAACTTTTTCAGAGAACTTTTCTCATGACATAATATACGGGACATTTGGGTGGATTACTTGAAGGGATTCTGTTTTACTCCTTACACTTAACTAACGGCGACCTCTTTGGTTCGAAAAGGAAACTGAAGAAATAAAGGAATTTGAAGAGATAATGCATCAAACACGACCAAAATATCTAGAAAATGAAATTTAGAATGGAAGAAATTAGTCAAATTTTGTAAAACCTAAAACTAACACTTTATTATTTAATTCAATTATTTCTAATTTTGATTAGAAATGGAGGATTTTTTTACAATGGATTTAATAGTTAAGCATATCATCACAAAATTTTTTTTTCAGAATTCATCTCTTGCATAGCACTGACAGGCCTTATTCTGTGCTTCTCGATAAGCCTGGCATCCTAAAGCTAATGTTCCTGTGTACATTAACTTTGCAGTCCCTTTGCAGGCTGAACAGAAAAAGGACATTTACTAACATTTTTAGAAAAAAAAAAAAAATTACATTATTACCTTTCATGAACAGCAATGATAATTCTTCTTCATGATTTGAACATACTTTGTAGAGGCACTTTTTAAAATGCAAGTCACACAAATCTTTATCGGCTCCACAGTCATCATAGCAATAATCGTGGGTGTGACAGCATTCTTCTAACTCTTTTAAAGGCAGTTTCTCTTCTTTCCACTGATGATATTATTAGCACAAGAGATTAAATAGAACCAGCACACACAAGGATTTCTTCATTTACCGTATATCCAAATGATCCACATCCATTACTTTCCGGTATGTGCAAAGGATTTGCTTTTCTGATAAATCCTTCAACAAGAAACAGCATCAAGAAGATATTTTAATCCAAGCAAATTTGTTTTTTTATGTAAATTAACCTTTTGGACACGTGTATGGCTCACAATCTTCATCGATAGTTGCGTCAACAAACTGTTCTACTACTTGAATCGTTTTGGCCAACTTAGCAAGCCCATCAAGCCCAGTATGCAAAAAACTTTTAAGGTTGTGCATTGCATTTTTGATTTCATCAAAATAACTTTTTTGTCCGTCGACAAATAAAGCAGAAATGGTCACGAATACTAAAAGAATTCTGATAACTCTTGCTCTTGGAAATGATGACATTTTGAACTAGAGCGATAAGCGTTGCCAGTACGACTGTAAAAAAATTAAACAAAAAATTTATTTCACCAAAAATATAAGAAATCAAATAATATTTTAAAATTCAATTTAAACGTCAAAATCATTAAGTTATAAAAATTAATAATCAATAAAGAATATATTCATTGTGTTTCCTCATTTCAAACAAGGTTGCCTTTTGAAATGAAGTAACAGAACTACGTACGTCAGATCAGATGGTTGAGCGTTATTCCTTTTGCTTATTTATTTGTAAGTGATATGTTTTGTTTATCTTAGATCCAACTGTGAAATTACTACACTGGATATCTCTGTTTCCTTTTCCAAGGTTTTCTTACCTTGTTTAGTACAAACACTTGTCTAGTGGCTTACTTTGATTGAACTCATTCGATCTAGTCGATCAACACACTCGTATTTACTTTCTCTAGACAAGCTAGTTGTAGTTGTGTGTGCAATTTTTCAAGAAATTACGCGATATCCCTATGGAATTTAACTTCTAGTGACACTTATTCTTATTCCAACATCATGCTAAAGCATTTATCAAATGCATGTGACTTTTTTAAGGCTTAAAGTCGCAAACTGTATCTCAACTAATTATCTGTTTTAAATAGGTAATTAAAGTGGCAGAAGCTTCTACAAAGATGACTATGGGAGAAGAAAGCATGTTGTCTTCTTTAGTGTTGCCTATTTTGGTGGGCCCATCTCTGGTAAACTTGGAGAAACAAGATCCAGGTGCTGCCCAACTGCTGAAAGCTGCCTTTAGTAATGCCGAATCTGCCCATCCAGGCCTCTGCCACAGTTTCATTTTGGGACTGATGAAAAAGGCAGAATTGTCACAAAAAGTCAACATGAATGAGAGTCTTTTAAGAGTTCAAGGAGCAGCCTTGGATCAAGAATCACCTGATTACAGAATTAACCGCTCTGAAGATGCCTTTCAGGTAGCTCCGCTTTAAATATCACAATTTCAAATACTCATGATAGCCCCTTACTGAACAGGAACTGTGTAAGAAGTCAGTTGGTTTGAAGAAGATCCTGAGTAGAATCCCTGATGAGATTGGAGACCGCAAAGCCTTTCTGGAGACTATTAAAGAAATTGCAAGTGCCATAAAGAAACTGCTTGACGCAGTTAATGAAGTGGCCGTCTACATAATATTCGGCTCGGGAAAACAGCGCCTGGAACAGCGAAAACGAGAATTCGTCAAGTATTCTAAACGGTTCAGCACGACGTTGAAAGAATACTTCCGCGATGGACAAGCAAATGCTGTCTTCCTGAGTGCCCTCTGCTTGATACAGCAATCCAATTTCATTATTACAACCGTTAAAGATTGTTGTGAATAAGTTTTGTTAAAAAATCTTTCAAGCTGCGGTGAAGGTCGATGCTCGGAGACGTCGCAATTCGGTAGCGGTTTAAGTGGTGCTTCACACACAGTCGTGAATATTTATATTTCAAAAAATAAAAACACAACTTAATCCGTTCTTTCATCGTTTTACACCGTCCATTTTCAGATCAGGTGTGAGTACCCTTGAGGGGGTTGTCTGCATCTCTTCACCCCATTTTTTTTTCTCTCTCTCGTTATCTTATCATCCACAAAATCCTTATTGCTCGCCACCTCCTAGACCGCTCCTAATGATGAAATCCGTTGCATGTTATCCTAGCCCGACCTAACATTCCAGAGAATAAACATTGTTGAACTTTCTATAAGCAGTAATTATAAGCCTGTTTATATATATGCGGTGGTTTCGTGTTATATATATAGTTAAAAAGTATAGAATACACAGTATATCTTCGCAGTCTAACATAAATGTTGAGATTTTATTTGAATAATACAGACCAATTCAAATGTTCTAATCTTTTCTCTTTTGAGCTTCTGAAGAAACACCTTCGAATTTCAAATGTTTTCATTGGTTAGAGCAATCTGTTAAACAGTTTTACTAGCAAAAGGAAGCATGTGTAGCTTTTGAGAGCAATATCATAAACGAAGGGATAACTGCACGAAGAGTATACAGCCAGAAATAAAATAAAACTTGAAAAGTAAAATGTAATAAGGAAAAAAAAACGAAGAAAGTTTCTTCCAATAACAAAAAGTACGCTGTAAACTGGGAGCGGTTTGGCAAGTCTCAATAATAAGCCATTTAAAACAAAAACAAAAAGTAGAGAAGAAATCTACTCGAACAAGTTCCGGAGGATTACGATAGCAATGATTGTTTAAAGTTGTTTAAGTAAACCAAGAAAATGACGTCATAGCAAGAAAGAAAGCTCGTAGTGTAAATTCTAGATTACACTGCAAATTATCAGTATTTTCCGCGTCAACTAGACTGACGGAAAAGGACAATTTCCAGGTGGGGAATTTAAATAGAAAGATTTTCAACCTGAACAGACAGTGGAGTTTCACCTATGATCAAAAGTACAAATCCATTTATTATTGAGTGGATAACAGCATTCACTTGTAAAAGTATTTGTACCGTTATCAACCATCGTTTGATTCACATACGCGACTGCGCACCCAGTTATCGCCTGTTGTGCCTCTTTTTCCGTTTCGTAGGTCTATAAGGAAAATTCTGCATTAGAAACTTGCAGGTTAACAAGAACTTGTGAAATTAACTTACATCCGCAGAAGTGAACATGTTGTAAGGGAGGCCCATTTTCGGAATAGTTATCTAATTAAAATGATTTAGTGTCACCACTAATTAGTTTGTAAAATCAATATCACCTTGGCCAAATAACGTTCGTCTACGCCTTTGCGAAGTTCGATTATTGGCTCACCGAGATCGTACAATTGGCACAAAGAATCGAGTATCTGTAATAACAATTAAAAATTCGAATTGAAACAAGGACAAAACAAAATGGAAGGAGATAATCAAGTTTTGACCTTTACGTTATCAGTGTAACCTCCATTCGTCCAGGGCATGTACAGGTTCATGTGTGAGGTAGCAGCGCAAACCTAGAAAAAAACAACAACAACATTTGTAAAACCTCGTCACTACGATACACGATTAGATCATATCAAGTTACGGTATTTTCATTCTTCTGCTGACCGATGAAATTCGAAGTTGTTTGAGGTGGATAATCGTTGCAATATAAATTAATTGGTAATTGGTTGTGTCTGCGACCCGGCATCATGTAGTTATACAAGGTGTTCCTAATGAGCAGCAAACAATCAATTTAAACGTCTATTCAAATGTGTTTCCGTTTCTTATACTGTTGGGGATAGAGCGGATAGGACGGATAAGCCTGGAGCGGTAGACCGTTTTGAGGTTGAATAACGCCAGGATGAGAGAAAGTGAAGTGTGGCCACATTTGTTGAAATGTTGTCGCTGGATATCGTGTTTGACGAGTCATCCCCGAGGTAAACAACATAGTGGAGGAAGCTATCAATTTGCTTCGTGCGTTGCTACGTTTGGGCTTATCCCCGACTGGTTTCGCCCATGTAATTTGCATTTTGATCCCATTCAGCTCGCGATCTATTTAACAGACGGGTAATTCCTTAATAGGAAATAAGCATATACGAGAATCTAATACCTTGAAGAGCATCCATGGCTTGCTGGGCCTGCGAACGGCTGCCAAAGTGAATGAATGCGAAATCATTTAAGATTTTCACCTTTTCAACGCCGCCATTGCCGGCCCTATCAAACAGCTCTTCCAATTCCTTCTCTTTCGTCGTTATCAACAGATTGCGGACGTAGAGCACACGCACCTGAATATTGCGGTTTGAAATTACGATAAGTCCATGTTTAAAGGAGAATTTAATACGATAAGAAGGCCCCGTTAAGAGTATTGATAAAGCGGTGAATCATTTTATCGGCACTTGACTTGTTTTCCCATTCACCAAACAAACGAAATGAAAATTGAAATTTTTACCTTGGACAGGATTTCTTCTTCGACTACGGGTTCGGGCTCTGCCCAGTCAACGGCCACGTTCTTCCCCCACAGCAGCAACCGATCCGGTAGGCATTTCCTACGAGCCAAAGCGGCAGCTCGGTGCGATTCGTATTCGATGAAAGCAAATCCTCTATTCTTCTTCTTGTCGACTACTGAACTAAACACGCCAAAAATAAAAAAAAGGTATTTAATTACAGGTGTAAATGTATGACTAGTAAACATTTTTACCTGTAGAGAATAACGCGGACGACACCCTCTGTAATGCGTGACATTTCTTTGTGTATCTCCTCTTCGGATTTGTCTTTGGGTATTCCACCGATGAATAGGCGACAGTTGTCCATGGACCTGATGACACCAATGAATCGACCGGGTCGGATTTCGTAGCGATTCAATTTCTGGATGGCTTTGCCTGCATCCGCTGGCGTTGCAAATGTCACAAAAGCGAACCCACGGTTGGTCTCATTCGTGTCCATCATTAGACGGATTTCGTAGACTGGGCCGACGGTTTGAAAGACGGGCAGAAGCTCGTTCTCCATTAGATCGCGGGGAATTTTCCCAACAAATACTTCTCCGCCTTTGGAGGGCGGTGGCCCTGTCCAGCCTTCTGGCGGCCCACCGTACCTCCTTTGTCCACTTCGCAACATGATATTTTACTAGAGAATCAGATTCGGACTGCAACCGGAGATTCACTAAAGACTCTCTCTCTCTCTTTCTCTCTAGAAAAGGGATAAGTCTGTTGAGCTTCCGATCAGTTGACTGTACTCGAGAGAACTAGAGTTGGGCACGTGAAAGCCGACGAGCTTCGAGTGATTTCCCTTATCTTTTTAACTGTGCGTGTGTATCTGCTGGGTGAGTGTGTGTGTCATTCGAGTGCAGGGAATTTTCGAGTCGCGGAAAGGAGAAAAAAAAAACACTCCCTCATTACGCTGATAACGTCTGATCACAAGGCTGTGCCTCATCTGAAAAACGAAGCTATTCAATTCACCCTGAAAAGAAGAAAATTAACCAGCCAAATGGATTCACTAAAAATTAGGGAGGTGAACCGTGAAACACTTGAAAAGGAGTAATTCGTCCTGATTATTCGTCGTTATCGTTTCTTTGCCGACTAATCTCACGAAAATATCCCAAAAACCGGCCGACCCGTCGACAGTTGGGCAACACAAAACACTGATGACGGGAGGGGCTGGACTAGAGTTCTTTTTTTTATCTTCGCATTAAAGAAAAAAGATACAGCACTAGGCATTCGTGGAATTAACCGACGACGAGTCAATCGATGACGAATTTCCTACTGGATTAAAAATGGACGGTGATAAAAACATGCCGAAATCAAACATGACTGCGCAACTGGTTGCCCTTTACATGCTCCGAAGGCCAATTACAGAAAAAAATAATAAACATCACTAAAATCTATTGGCAAAATTTAAAAAAAAAAGGGGCTAAATAGTTTGGTCATCTACAGTTGGAAATATTTTACGTTTTTCCCTCCCATCATTTCAACATTATTTTATTGTACTGAAAATAATAATTAAAAAAAAAAGAATAACATACATCGGACTACATTTGTAAATGTGGAATGAAAAATACTAACTGGAGGAGATTTTACGATATTCTATGCCCATCTCTCAGATGTCTAATTCGCAAAATAGTTGGGAACAGACTACAACTGGACGAAAAAAAAGGAGGGGGGGGGGGGAGCCCTAGAAAAATTTTAATTTTTTTTTTGTATGAGCGATCGAGTGACAGAAGAAGAAAAAAAGACTAGATCACGTATAACGGAGAGCACACTACAATCGAAAAGAATTTAGAGAGAGTATAAACTTCACCAAAAATGGGTCTCCCGAATCTCGCCGATAATCACGCTGGCTCGTTGAAGTGCCTCGAGCATATCCGCAGCTTCTTTGCGGCGCTGAGCTATGTGCTCCGACTCGGCCAGCAATAAATCAATTTGATCGGGGCGATAGAGGTGAGTTACCAATTCCGACTGCAAGTTGTCCTTGACGTGATTGACCAGGAAGTGCATCACAGCTTTCGGCACGGAATCTTGGATCGATTTACGGACGATGTAAAAGTAGGTTTTAATCAGTCGCTCTAAGGAGAAGAAAAGATGAGTTGTTTTTTAATTGGGACGTTGTTCAACTGGAAAATATAAAGTTTGACGTAGTAGTATACCAATAACTTCACAATCCCTCTTCTCTCGCTCAGACAACTTTCGCTCGGGTTGGTGCACAGCTTCCGAGAGCAGATTCACCGGTTTCTGATGCCCGAAAGGGTTCTGAAGTGGAACGGGTGATGCGTGATGAGTAGGCGTCGCGGCCGGGGTGTTTTCACCAGAATTATCGTTCATCATCAAGTCCTCTCGTCCGGCCGGAAGCAAATTGCTCAGCCAATTGGTTTGTTGTACAAAAGGAGCACCACCACCGTTGCTATCAATCAACGAGACTGATGTCTTCTGAACGCGAATCTGTCGGTGGCAGCAACAACAACATCTTTTGTGACGGACAAAACTTTTGGAATCAAAATGTTATCGAAATCGTACTTCTCTAGACGGAGAAGCAGCCTCGCCGTTGGGAATAGCCGGAGGGAAGAGCACTGGTTGTTTTTTCGACGAAACTTGTCTGGATGGTTGAACTTTTTGAGAGACAGGCTCTTCAATGTGAGAATGCATTAGCGTCGATACGAGCGAAGCTTCACGGTGAAAGTCGGGGTGTTTGGTGTTGATATAAGCGAGCTCAATGGCGACAAGGTTTTCAACCTAAAACAACAAACGTGATTCTCAATCAGAGCGGACAACAAGTTTACCCCCACCGGTATTTACCATGATGTTGGTGGGAGGAAGACGCTGTCTCAACAGTGTAGTGACTACGTCAACAATTTTCTCGTGAAGTTTAGGGAAGCGGAGCATTTCCTGTTGAACTTCCGTGCCGCAATGTTGAATGATTCTTTGCATCTCCTCGTGAACCAATTCAATGCACCGCAGCGAAGGATCTTCGAGGCGACGAATTTGACGTTTCACCAACAATTCAAAAGAAACCTTGTAAAATAAATCATGTTAATGCATTGCATGATGTATAAAGGACAAGTTTTTGTTTTACCTCTGGGACAAATAAGGCAGGCCTGGGACCTGTTGCATTGCGAATAGCAGTGAGTATATCTAATGTGGTTAAACCAGATAGTGGATGAATAGAATCTAAAGTCCTTCCAAACGTTTCGTGGAAGATGTAACAAATCCTCGCACCACCACACCTGCAAGACTGAACTATTAGCAAGAATTTGGTTTGTCGAGAATTGATAAATGTCACTCACAGTTCGGTGGTTTCAATATTCCTGGCCGTGCCTTCGATCGTGGCGCAATACGACGAGGCAAACTTGGTGATGATTTGAAGCAAAGTTTGACTTTTATCTCTGACTTGATCTCCATACGAGTGAAGTAGCGCTTGAAATTGTGACATCATCAAATTGACTCTTGTTTTGAGCTCAGGGAGGCAGTCGCGGATGTGGTGCATCAAGAGTCGTTGCAGGGTTTTCCCCAAGTAGGCCGTTCCGTTGCGGGTTGCCAAAGTGGGATAGCGGCGCTGGAGAAAGCTCATTTCATCTTTTAACGCTTCTTCGATGCTCTGGTTTACATAGAAAAAGTTACTTCTCCAGAAACCTAATCAATGTGTATATAGCGTCGAGCATTTACCTTGTTATTTTGTATGTCTTTTTGAGACCGGTTGACTAATCCAATAATGCCGAGTTTAACTGGAATAACTCTGCCACACAGGACATCTATGGCATCAGTTCCTGAAAGAATTAAAAAAATTCAAACTTTAAGCCCCAGCTGAAGAGATAATTGAAGTTGAAACATTAAAAACTCACCTGCATCCATGAGATCTAACTTGGTCATGACAGCTAAGGTTCTCCTTCCCTCTGGATCAACTTCTCTTGCAAGTTTGAGGGCTTCAGAAGTAGCCAAATCTGTCGTGGCTGGAGTGACAGCCAAAATCAAGCTGTTGGGATTGCTGACAAAACTAAAAATAAGTTCATAAATCTTTGCTTCAATGTCCTCTGGTTGGTCCCCAACTGGAACTTTTGTGATTCCAGGAAGATCGACAAGTGTAAGATTGACTACTTTAGTAGAGTAAACCTGCACAATGACATTAGATCACAGTTAATACAGGGGCAATAACAAAGAAATAGAGTCTAATCAATCACCTTCAAGCTCATGGGCTCATGGGCTATTCCCTTGTTGTGCCCTGCTACCCGATCAGTTTCATGTTCAATTTCGCTCAAGACTTCCCTAAAGTCTGTAAATATTTTGTTTTTCAGATGCAGAAACTTTGCCCATTCTTCCAAGTGTAGTGTCCCTGAAAATATTGACCTTGAAATAATTGCAATGAGATGAAAAGAGTATTGCACAAACAACCTTCATCTGCAGAGCGATGTTCTTTATCTTCTAGTGGGGTATAAATAAGTTGCAGGACTAAAGGTCGTCGTGTAACAATTCCAGTTCCTCTCGGTAAGAATGTTCTGCCTACAAGCCCTTCAATGACTGAACTTTTTCCTGAGCTCTACAGGGGGGGAAAAGAACAAAATTTACAATTATTTATTGCCTTAAAGATGGAACTGAATCGAAAAAAGAAATGTTACTGTACCTGCGTGCCGACAACAACAATCTGTGGTAACTGAATCGTATCGGCTCCGACTGTGTGAAAAACATCTTGCAGTTTGTTGATGACAGGAATTAATTGTTCCATGCTTAAAGAAGATCGGCTTGTTCACCACACGTGAATATATTTGAACGTGGGGTTCTAACTAATCCGTATATTACTTCAGTGTACGTTATTAACAGTTTTCCGCTCTTTATTAAGCAGACAACGGTAGACCAATGAAAGAACTCGACGATGGCCACCTGGCGGTCTCGAAAGAAACTGATCATCAGCTGCAATATTATAAAAAATATGAAAATATGAAAAAGAAAATTTAATATGCTGATTCCAAAAAAGGAGAAATCCGCTTCGGCTATTGCGACAGTAAGGAAATAGTTTGATGACGAAAATCAATTTTTGCGGCAACTCTATGCGCCAAACTGAAGGGCATGGAACGCAGAACGAAAAGGGAAAGTCAGATAATCAATAAAAAAATGATAACGCATTTTATCTACATTATTTGATGTTCTCTTGCTGCTGCTTTATAAAAATGTCTCAAGGTGTATAACCACACGCTTAAGTGCAGTTAGATAAAAAAATATTTTTATGGCCCATAAAATTATTATTTCTTTTTTAAGAACGTCAGTTGCAAAGATGAATAAGAATTTATTACCTCGCCCAAGAAATAATTAGATCAACTACGTTACTGGCTTGATAATCAATAATAATCCGAAAAAATATAGGGCGGAATGTTGTAATCGGGCAATCCCGTTAACTATTGTTTATGTTTTCAAACTAGCAGACGATAAAACTCGGTTCGAGTCAGTTTTAAAGTCAAATGTGTCTTTCACGTCAACTCATAAATAAATAATCCCTTGAGCTTTTTTTAACGTCTATTCCAATGGCAGCAACATCAATAATGAAAATACCTTGTAAAATGGCAGAACTGTCCCTGGATATTTCACTGAATTGTGGACAGAGTTTCAGGTTGGGGAAAAAAGTACATTGATAATCTGTCGGCTATGATTTGAAAACATGTTTTTAAAATTCTCAGGTGGAAAAAATCCCTCACTGGCGAGTGGATTGGTGTGTTGGGAGGCTATTTGTGGCTAATGACTCAGGATGAGACTTGCATCAATTATCGTGTTGTCCAACCCCCAGTTAAAATTGAACCAGCATCGAGCCCATCAGCCGTAAAGACAGAGTTGAAGGAATGTATTGATTACGAACACATACTCAAAGACTACTTTCAATTGGATATTGATTTGGAAAGTCTTTACAGGCAGTGGTCACTAGCTGATCCAAATTTCAATCAAGTTGCCAAGAATTTTGCAGGTGTGCGAATGCTGAGGCAGGACCCCGTTGAAAATCTGTTTGCATTCATTTGCTCGTCAAACAACAACATCCAGAGGTTTGTTTCCAAAATCATTTCTCGAATATGTCAAGTATAAAAAATGTTGCTCCATTCCCAGAATCACGGGCATGGTTGAAAAATTGTGTGAAAACTATGGAAATCAATTATTGACGCACGAAGACGTTGCCTATTATTCATTTCCAGCGCTGGAATCGCTAGCCGCTGACAAAGTGGAATCTCGATTGAGAACTCTGGGCTTTGGTTACCGGGCCAAATTCATCCAACAGTCTGCAGCCAAGATTGTCGAAAACGGTGGCAGAGATTGGCTCATGAATTTGAGAAACGTTTCCTACCCTGAAGCTAAAACTGCCTTGATGACTCTACCAGGAATAGGCGCCAAGGTATATCAGACATTTCTTTTATAAAAATTGAAAATTTATTATTTTTATTTAAAAAAGGTGGCTGACTGCATCTGTTTAATGTCGCTGGATCACAGTGTGGCAATCCCGGTGGACACGCACGTCTTCCAAATCGCCAAGGCCAGCTACGTGCCGCACCTGAGCCAAACGAAAAGTGTGACGGACAAGGTCTACAAAGAGATCAGCGCTCATTTCCAATCTCTGTTTGGACCGTACGCTGGATGGGCCCATTCGGTATGACAACACCTTTTTTCAAAATAAATTTGTCTGTCGGACGCGATTGAAATTTTAAATTCTAAATAAAAAAAAACAGGTTCTTTTCAGCGCCGACTTGCGCCATCTGAAAGCCGAGCCGTCACCGGCCAAGAAAAGGAGCCGTGAAAAAAGTCAAGACGTCAGCAGCAGCAAAGAGAAGCCGAAAAAAAGATGAAATCCGCCGCAAGTCTAAGAAATGATGGTCGTCGTCGTCACATATGTTTGTTGTAACGGCCGAGACATTTATGTTTTTTTAAATGATGTGTTTGTTTGCGTACATTGTAAACTAGGAAAAATACGAAGAAAATGTTATTTTGTCAAAGGAAAATGGACTTGATTGATGACGCCTGGCCAAGTAAAGCCCAGGCTCGGAATATATAGAAAGAAAAACACACAGTCCGTGATTAATGGACTTATCACATCTTTTTTTTAGCTTCTTCTTTTTCTAATAAGAATAATAAGACGGGTGCTCTGTAATGCCTTGAGGCTCTGGTCTTTTCCAGTTGCCTAACCTCCACACCGAATGCGCGCCAAAGTCTTTAAATGGATTAATACAAAATACCAAAAAAGAAAAGGAAAGGAGCAGATTGGGTCGCCGGAAGGTTTATTTCACGCCGATTAAACGTCTCGGCGTCTTTAACCGGATCGGACAACTTTAGACTATTTTATCTCTGCAACAACAACAACAAGAGTAAGAACGTATTGCCTGCTGGTTCGTACTGTATGTGTTTTGCTTTCTGTGATCTCGGCAGAGTGCTGCTGCTGCTGCCCAGGGTCTTTTTTTTTGTTGTCCTCTCGCCCCTTTTAGATGGGGGGGTGGGCTTAACAGTCGGCGAGATGGATACAAGACTCCGATGCTGGTCTCTATGGCAACTCCCTTTTCCATCCGCACAAGGATCACAGACAGTCGAGAGAGAGAGAAAAAGAAGAATGAGAGCCCAGGCAACTCACCTCAACGACTATTGATCGCCCAGTCTCTGTACACACTACACCACCGTCGCAGTAGTAGTACCTCCTATTATGATTGGCCCTATCCCCCCTCCCTCAATGCAGTGGCCAGGCAAAGAATTTCGACTATTTTTCATCAGAAATATAAATAAGAAAAAATGTCTCGATGGTTTTAATCTTTTTCGCCAAAAATGTTTGGGGCTCATCTCTCCCCCTCAGTTTTTATATCCCCCCAAAGAATCAAAATCGTAAAAAGTCCTTTTTTTTTAGAAAATGGAGAGAGGGGTGATGTGTGTGAGTTAGTTTTAGGTGTGGGACTTGTGTACAACACAAGGATCTAGCTAGTCTACAGAGACACAAATCCACAGCTGAACACAAGAGAGAACCTTTTTTTGTCCAGTGAATGAATGAGAGGGGGTCTGCTGCTCCTGCTCCCAATGATAAATGGCCCCCAATATTTATATCATCTCTGCTTTATATGAAGAAGAAGAAAAGAGATGCTGAGCCAGCACTACTGGGCCTCTTTTTGTATGTGTCGGGAGCATTTTGGGTAGGGAGAGAGCGACTGGCGTGTTTCACGTGTCATCGGGCCCTGGAGGACCCTGCAAAACATACAAGATCCATCGACGTACTACAATAGACGAGAGAAAGAGAAAAGAGCCGCACATGTATAGCAGCTATAGCTAGGACTAGTTGAGAGTAGCTGGGCTGGGGTGTCTGTCGATCCTATTAAAAGGGAATTCCCTCAACGGGGACCTTAGATTAATGGTGTCATCTCTTCTATTACATTCTTCTTCTTTTCTTTTATTCCTTTTTTTTATTTTTTTGGGAGGTTGGTCGTCTTGTTCTTCATTCGACGCCACAGAGATGGAAGGCGATCAAAGTCCGACGTGGGAAATGGAGACAAGTCAGCAGCTCGTCGCCTTTTCATCTTCCAGCTCAGCACAAATCGAAAAATAAAAAGATCCAGTGCGAAAAAGGGCTCGCACACACACAGACACACAACATTATCATATATATTAAACGACGACGCATTCTCTAGACTCCCCCAAAATAATAAACCACACCCTTCTATTTATATGGTATAGAGAGAAGGCAGTATGTAGTACAAAAGAACATTGAGGATCGATTTTCTACGTAGACGTGCACAAGTCAAAAATAGACGGAACACAAATTCCAACGGACGGTGTACTAGATCGGCGGCGTCAAGTGTTTAGCAGCTTCAAAAGTTTTTTTACTTTTTTAAAAAAATAAAATGAGAAAAACAGTTTCATAAACAGGCCGGGGCCTTCTGGATTTTTCCTTCGAACAAAAATTCCAGTACGTGGGGCAATAAGGTCGGGGGATTTAAACGGTCAAGAGTCTCTCCCAACATTTATTTGATGCCTCCATTTCTTTCGGGGCTAAGCTCTTTATTTATCTAGGTGCAAGTGAGAAAAAAGTCACAAGCTTTTTTCTCTTTTCTCTTCTTCTGGTAATATTGGGAAGTTTATAAGCCGATGGCGAGGTGTTTGGACCACGTTTTCTGCCCAGCAGCTACGACAGATTGAAATAAATAACTGGGTGTGTGTGTCAAAGGCAGTGAGCTGCTGCTAGGGCTGTTGTCGCTGGGGCGTTGTTCGACTCCTCTTCTCCTCGCTCAAAATGTCTATTGACGTTAAATCTAAATGCAATATAACTTGTAATAATATGAGCCGGATGGATAGGAACGCTCGGAGAGTGATTAATTGGAAAGCTCCTCGTCTAGGAGCAGCAGGAGCAGCTTGGTTCTTGTGTGTCTATTGAGTTTTTGAATAGGCAAAACGGATGGAAATGGTACGAGAGGGGGAAGGATGGATCCTTTTGTTTGCTGGGCTCCTTTCTTATAGTCAATGCTCATCGCTTGATTCACACATTATACAAGAGAGTGGAGGAGGAGGAGAAGCGACGCAATGGCGATTTTCCAGGCTCCGTTCATCGCACACATGAATATAGTCAGTCGGTTCGTTCAATTAATGATCTACTATTTGGTAGAGGGAGAGCGGGAGAGAATGGCGAAAGGAGCTCGTTACGCTACCCGACGGCATTTGCAGTTGGCACAGTCATTATAAAAGCGACAGTTGCAGTGCTGCTCGCTCAGAAATATATATTTTCAATGGCCCTTCTATACTCCACTACTGGTAGTAGTAGTCCCTTGATTTTCTTTTGTTTCCAGCCTCCCCTTAAGTAAAAGCGTCTTCTCCCGTTTTTCAAGTGACTCTTGATAATCTCCCGACGGCAGACTCCCTCCCTCTCTCCTCCCGCCGACGACGACGTAGTCCCCAGCTCGACTTTTTGTGCCGGGAGCAACAAACAATTGATTCCAACTCTCTCTCCTCCCCTCCAGCCCGTTTGGAGAGAGACGGACAGACTCGGCTATACGATCCCTAAAGGCGATTCAGTGTCCAAACAGCCGAGAAAATCCCGTCGTCCTGGTGGCTCTCTCTCTGCTGGGCTCTCCTCAAATTGTATTTTGCCCGGCAAAGTAATCAGATCCCGCCGCCCAGTCTTAATATGCGCCCATTTACGTTTACATGTAGACATGTAGAGAATGACGATGGGAGGAACGATTCTAATTGGTTAGACGCTCAAAGACACGAAAGCCATTAGAAATGGCATCCATCCGTCCCGTCCCGTCCCACTTGTGTGCGGATGGATGGATGGATTGGATACTGGAATTCAATTCAACCACACAGCCGCCCAGGGGTAGTATAGGAGTAGGTCGGATACTTTTTCTCGGTTTATCTGTGTTTTGTGTGTGCGTGTGTTTGCCATGTCCAATCGGCCGTGTCGATCTTTTTCTGTTTGAGAGAAAAGAAAAAAAAAGTTGCTGGACATGAACTGTGCAAACACACTCCACCAGGAGGGTGACGGACCACTTGGCAGTGTAGGGGGTGAAAAATCTCTCACACTCTTCGCCTTGGCAAGCAATTGATAAGTCAGTCAAATAAACTACAAGAAAATAAAGAAAAAGAAAAAGGTTTTTTGAAATTTTAGCGCAGTCCCGCGAAATATTTTTTGAAAAGGGGGAGATAACATTTGGTGCCAGTTGGTCAATATTTTGACACCGGCCAGGCAGGTGCTGCTTTTTAAATAAAAAGAAAATTTCCATTTTAGGTAATAATAATTTTTTTTTAAAAGATTTGTTTGGTTGTTGGGTGAGAGCATCTGGCGCCAGTTTCTCTCCAATTCAAAATGAAATCCGAGTCGTTTTTCTTTTCGGTACGTTTTGCGCCATTGAATTGAAACGGAACAAAAAGTGATGGAAATGTTCAAATGAGCGAAACTTGATTCGACGGCAGACCACGCCCCCTACCTCACCAGTCGCAAAAGCGGAACTATTTCCGGTTGCGGTTTTTCTTGTTGGCCAAATGAATTGAAAATGAGAAAGAGAGGGGGAAAACAACAAAACACATTCGTACGTACGAGGAGTGGTGGTGATGGGCGGAGTAGCACGTGTCGCACGTCCTCCTCCGCACACATTTCCTACCAAACGTACAGCTACGGATGACTGGACAACTTCTTTTCTACTCCGGCTCCTAATCAACTCCTCCCTCTTTCACCCACCCACCCAGTAACTATACAACGGAGGAATGTTATGGGGAGCATCTGCCCTTTGACACTTTTGACTAAATAATTCAATAAGTGGATGAGAAAAATAAAAAATTTCGATCGAATAAAAATGGCCGGAATGATGAACTGTCCCATTGGAGTGAGCCGACGTTGTCCGCGTCGGCTGGGCCGGGGCTGGGCGACTATCGGTGAAATAAATCACTGTCACGCGATTAGTTACACAACAGACAAGACGGGCGGGACGGTTAGGTTAGGTTAGGTAGTAGTAGTAATACACACAACGTCGTGTGTTGTTGTATACCAGAGGCTTAAGCCCAAGCTGCTGTCTCCCAACTATTTATAGGAGCCGACATCTTTTCCTTATTTCTTCCAGGACGGAACATGTTGAAGGCTCTCCCGACATCTTTTTTCTTTTCTATCTTTATTTAAAATAAAAATTCGATGAAACGAGAGATGCTCCGGCCGACGCATGGAATATATGAAAAGATACACACACACAAGACAACAACAACACACAAAGGTGTGGTGGAATATTCAGAAAAAAGCAAATATAAACAGAGATCCCTTTCGTTTCTTATATAAAAGATATTCCTCGCCAGGGAGAACGTTGTGCAAACCGATCAATATGAGACGACGACGACGACGCTGGTACGAGACTGGGAGGGCGCCAAGCTCAAAAAATATACAAGACAAACAAAACACCTTCTCCTTATTCTTTTCTCCCCAGTTGAAGACAAAATATTCTTCGCCCCCTTACAAGACACAATCTAGACTCTTTGTACACACAAGAGACAAATGTCTAAGAGGCTTATCTGTCGACTCAATCAGCGAAACAAAAAGAGAAAAAATAGGATCCACGGGAGCGATCCATCACCAAAAGGACGAGAAACGGCGGGTGGAAACAAATATTTGAATAAAACGTTGAGACTGGCACTTGAGAGAAAAACAAGTTTCAGAGAAGAGATGGCATTAGTCGATTGCATTGAAACGCAGAAGCAGATTATCATCCGTGTGTCTCGGGAGGAATGAAACAAAAGAACAACATCAAAAGAAATTAAACAACTTTTCCTTTTTTTTATATCGAATATGATGAAGAAAAGAACTTGTTACAGCTACTAGGGATAGCGAAATGCGTCCGACTTCATTGAGAATTCTTCCTTTTTTTCCGGAATATAAAATTTCCTTGTTTGAATTCCCCGCGTTCAAATATTAGACACAGAAGAATAGGAGGGGTGTCGGAGGATTAAATGTTCAGTCCAATGCCTTTGGGCTCGGGATAATAACAAGAGACGCAGCAAAGCCTCGCAGGCACCAGAAAACGTGCAAACAATAGACAGAAAGAAAGAGAAGGGGGGGACGTCCATATAGATCCCAACACAACACAAGAGGTCCTCCTCCTGCAATCTGTCACTTTTTTCTCTTTCCAGAAGGAAAAAAAGGAGAAATATAAAAAAATCCTGTCATCAGTTTTTTTGTGTGTTGAACCCTGGGCGTGGAACTTTCACTTAGGAGACACACACACAAAAGAATAGGAAAAAAGTCCAGTTCACAGTCCTCCTGCTGTCTTATTATAAATGATTTCTTTTCTTATTCTCGTTGTTGTTGTTGTTGTTGAGAATAATGAGCTGCTGCTGGACAAAGACGCTTTCTTTTTGAATGAGTCAAATCGTCAATGACTTTTGACTTTGCGCTATACGAAAATCATTAAATGGAAATGGAAAAAGTTGGAACGTGTCGCAGCTAAAAATGAAATTCTTCTTCTCCACTTGTTTTTATTTGGTCGAAATAAAAATTCGGTGAATGTCGAAACTGTTTTTTCGCCTAGGAGTTATTACGCGACGGGAATCGGCTGCTGCTGCTGCTGGTGGTGTGGAGGAGAGTGGGGGAGGAGGCTGGCCCTACCCAGCAGCAGTTCAGCCAATGGGATGTGACGAGTGGAAACGCACAAAACTGGCGGCCAACCCTTGGAGGAACTTTAGTTCTCCTGTTGACTCGGTCGAGACTTCATCTCCTTTTTAGCGCTCCACCACATACAATCAAAAGAGTTTCTTTCGTGCGTGTTTCATTCAACGCCGCGGTAGTTTTTTAAAAACGTGATTCCATTGTGTGTCTAGTGCGTCTAGTGTGTTTTTGGGGTTCTCCATTGTTTCCAGCGACAATTCGAAAAAAGGTAAGACAATTCGAAAAACTCGAAATGACTAAAGGCAATTTGGGCCAATTATCGGGAGGAAATGGACGCACTCGAATGTTAGAGAGATGAGCAGCAGGAGCTCTTACCTGATTGATGGAGTCGTTTTGGTGTAGTAGTGGTAGTCACCGAGTTGACATCAATTGGCCAACTCCACAAACGTCAATTGGAGCATTTCGAGTGGGTCTTTCGTCATCCAGCAGCCGTGGCGATTCTCCTATAGAAAAAGAGAAAAAGAAAATCTCGATCAGAATGGATAACGACACAAAAAAGCGAAGAGAGAGAAGAGTTTCTTTTCATCAGATAAGATCCGGAGTGGGTGGGTGGAAGCAGCTAGTAAACAACAATAGGAAACGGAAGTTGCGTTTTGATGGAAGAATATTCTTATACAACACACAGCCAATATTATACTACATCTCCTTTTTCCTTTTTCTGATCGAAACTACTCAAAATATCCGGATGATGGACTCTATTATATAAGAAAAAGAAGATGAAAACATCTAGTCGCGAGTGCTGTAACCCATTCACGCTGGACAACCATCGAACGCTGAGCTACTCTCTCGTTTTCCTATTGTGTGCGTCACACACCCAACCGACACAATAGAATAAATAGACGAAAAAAAAATATATTTTTTATTATTTCGTCTTTCCCGGGGGGTCGTCGTCGTCACCAACGTTCACAAAAATCCTATTTTTTCCTATTTTTGATTCGGGTAAAGTTATATTTACGCGGTCACATGTCCCAGCACAACCAGAGAAATAAATGATGGAGTACTTCCACTAGGATAAACTCTTGTTCATCTTCTTCCGGCTCAACAGCAGCAGCAGCAAACGAAAAAAGAATAAAAATAAAAATGACGGGATGTCCGTTCGATCCATCTCTTCCCATCACACGGTCAAGTGTCCCCCCCCCTCCTCCTCTCGACTGTGTAACCCCCCCGAAAAAAATTTTTTATTTGAGATATCGATCTTCTTTCTTTAAAAAAGAAACTAAAAAGCTTTTTTAAAAGAGCCACTTGAGAAAAAATATTTAATTTCTCAGTTCATTTTCTTGACTTTTTTTTCCTCCTTGCCACTTTGAAGTTTTGCTGGAAAATGAAATCCACCCCCGTTGGGAGGAGAAAAGAAGAAGAAAATTTGTTTTTTTTTTTTATTTCGGGAGGAAGGCCTATTATGCACAGACGAGAGTAATCGATACACATATGGGTTGTGTACTGAGTAGAGAGAATCATTTGGTAGGGTAGGGGGTAGCGGCGGTTTGACTTTGGCCAGGGCGACCAGCAGCAAATGGTTTTTTAATGTGTGTCGCTTTTGTTTTCCATGTCGTGTAATACAACAAGATCCATTGATCATCAGTGTCGTCCGTCCTGTTTTTGTCGGTACGTCGTCGCCAGATGACGTGAGAAAATAAAAAATTCCCTCCACCCCGTCCCGCGACATGTACATAACACGTCGGATCGCATTTCCCATCACAATATGATAATCCGTCCACGGGCCAATATCGATAAAAAACTCAACAAAAATTTAAAAAATGAAATTTTTGAAAACAAAAAATCCTGTGAGGGGATCGATCGAGAGAGATGAAACAATCAAAAGTGAACAATTTGGGATTTTTTAAACGTATTCACAGGCGCTGAGGGATAGAGAATCAACTTAAAATATTCATAGAAATTCTCTCTTTTTCTTTCATTTTTTAACGATTCAACTTTGTGAAAACAAATCACCGAAAAATAGGAGAAAAATCTTTTACGTGTCGACTTATAATCAAGTGGGGGGAAAAGAAGGCCGTCGTGGTGGTGGATCCACCCGGGGGATTATTCGCCAAATGAGAAAATTTTTCTTTAAAATAAAAACATAATTTTTTCCTATTTTTCTTTTTCTTTCCTTAAAGGCCAACCAGGGCGGGATCCATGGCGGGTCGTTAGGACACACACACCGGAAGCTGCTCCTATTTAAGACTTTTTCCTCTCTGTGTGTCTCTCAAGCCGCCAGACGAAAAAGAAAACCCACAGAAAATCTCATCATCGGAAAAATAAAGAAATCCACCGCCCACTGGACGACAAACAACTTTTTTTGTTGTTGGATTGTTGCCGGCCCGGTTTGTTTTTTCTACTTCGGGAGGGGCCATCTGACAACGTGAAAATGAAGTCGCGTGCTCACGTCGTCGTCGTCACGTCGGCTTTCATCTTTGTCACATTTTTCATCCGGCCCATCACTCCGACGGGTAAGGAAGAAAAACCCTCCCCACTAAAACTTAAAAACTTTATTCTTTCACGTGAAAATTGTCGTATCGATTTCCCCAACCACCAGACGTGTGCGCAGGGACGGCCCTGGGCATGGAATCGGGACGGATCCCAGACTCTGACATTAGCGCCTCGTCGTCTTACGCCCGCAGCGTCGGTCCCGAACACGCCAGGTACACTTGCCAACAAACTGGACAAAAAGTTTTGAATATTTTTTAAAAAATTTTAATTTAAAAATTAAAAAGGGTCCGGGTGGAGAAAGGGGGAGGAGCCTGGTGTCCCCGTCCGGCCATCCAGCACAATGTCCGTGAGTGGCTGGAAGTTGCCCTTCCATCATCCGGTCACGGCCCCTTCCTGGTGACGGCCAGCGAGACCCAGGGCCGATTCGGAAACGGCCAGGGCCAGGAATTCGCCGAAGCGTTCGTCATTGAATATTGGCGCCACCATCTGGGCCGTTGGGTCATTTACAAAAACGCAAATTCCCACCAGGTATACCTGTCCGTCCGTCCGTCTGTCACTTTATTTTCACGTAATAGAAATTAAATTAATTGAAAAAACGACCATGACATGGATGATGAATTAGATTTTGCCGGGCAACAGCAACCCTTGGCTGGCCGTTGTCCAGCAGCTGGATCACCCATTTGTGGCCGAGAGGATCCGTTTCCTGCCCTACAGTCACCACCCGCGCACCACCTGCATGCGGGTAGAGATCTACGGCTGCCCCTGGACAGGTAAAGAACAAACTCCTGGGCCGCCAGGGCCGGCCCCCCGTTGCCACGAGACGAAAAGGAGAGAAAAAATTGTGTCCATTAACTTTGATGAATTTTTTCTGGTCCATCACAGGCGGATTGATGGGCTACACGTCGCCAAGATGGCCGGTCGGTCAACATCTGGTCGTCGACTGGGCAGAGAATCTCGACGACATTTCCTACGATGGAGATGAGACGAGCAATGTCGTCGGACTGGGCCAGCTGGCCGACGGAGTCGTCACCGACAACCGGACATCCATCAACGGGACATTTTTCGGTCAGTTTCTCTTTTTCTCTTTTGTCTTTTTTGAAATGGGGGAAAAATCGTTGAAAAGTGGGCGTGTGTTGAAATGGGCGGATCCATTTAAATAACATTCAGAGTTTAATGAATAATCATGCTGACATTTTGGGTCTGTCTGTGCTGTGTCTATAGGCTCCAGCTGGGTGGGCTGGATGAATAATGGATCGTCATCTTTATCCACTGGTAAAGTCCAACTCGTTTTCGAATTCCATACGGCCCGCCAGTTTACCGGCCTGACGCTCCATTTGGCCCGGCCACCCGCCAGCGACTCCTCCACACCACCACCGACGGCCAATAATAACAAGACGACCAATTCAAGAGGAGGATTGACCGGCTGTCTGGTCCATTTCGCCGTCAACCGGGCCAATTATCTGGGCAAAGTTGTCCGCGCTCCAATCATCCCCAACACCCAACAACAACCACAACAACAAGCGGCCATTTACGACGTTGTGGTCGATTTAAAAGGCCGGGTGGGCCGCTACTTGAAATTGGAACTGGAATTCGACGGCCAGTGGCTCCTGATGAGCGAAGTGAATTTCCAGTCGATTCCGCACGACGGCAACGTCACCGTCCATCCACCGGAAGAGGAAGAAGAGGAGGAAGAAGAAGATGCGATGGATGCCAATCCGTCGGAAGAGCAAGGACCGGAAATTCCCATCATCGACGACAGCGACGGCGGATCGCACGACGAAAACGACGACGACATTTTCGAGGAAATTTCCACCGTGGCAGAGGATCAGAGGACGGCCTACATCGGATTGGTGGGCGGAGTCTTGTCCATCGTCGTTTTATTGCTGGGCACCGGCCTGGTCGTCTACCTGAAGCGGCGCAAAAATCGACACGGCAAACAAGTGGCGGCCATTTTGCATCCGGGCGGAAGCAGTTGCGGCGGCATCAACGGTGGATTGAGTGGCGACGGATTAAACAAGTTGTCGCTGACACCTCGGCCGTCGTCCAGCAGCGGCGAGTCCAGCAGCAAGCAGCGGATGACGCTGTTGAGTCTCAAACAGTTGGGCCACCACCACAAAGCCAATTCGAATTTGGCGCCATCGGCTCGCGACGGATTTTACGGCCCAGTCATGTCCATGTCGATGGCGACGGGCGAGTCCGACAGCGACACGTCCTCCTTTTATCACGAACCTTATCAACAACAACAACAACAACAGATGTTGAGTGGCCAAGTCAAGTACAGCAGCCACAATCACGGGCGCGGTGGTGGTGGATTCCAGCGGAATTATTGCTCCTCGTCGTCTGCGGCCGATCCGGAATACGGATGTCTCATCCAGAAGGAGCCCTTGCTCCTGACACCAAAGGGTCTCCACTCCAAAGGATTGTTTCACCATTCGGCCGCTGCCACCTTGTCGGCAACCACCAACAACACCAACAACAACCATTCCTTCAATCCGCTGTTGTCGGCGGCGGCCACAATGCCGCCGGCCATGCCGTTACCTCGCCCGCCCTTGTCGTCGTCGGCCGTCAAGCCGCTCCTGATGACTCACGAGACGTCCAGCAGCAACACCATGAGCAGCACGGCCACCACATTCACGGCCCTCCCGTCTGAAAACTATTACGCAACCACCGATCTTATTCTCGTAAGTTTTCATTTTTTAATTCATTTAGATTTAACTTTAAAATAATAAAATGAAAATAGGGCGATCGGGGGGTGTTGAAGCCGCTGTTTGAAGACACCTGCAGCGAGTCATCCGAGCAACAACAACAGCAGAGCAACAACAACAACAACGGGAGCGGGAGTGGCGTGGCCTTTTTCACGGCGCCACCACCGCCGCCGCCGCAACAGCCGCACCCGGCGCCACCGTTCCCGTCGCCCGTCTCGCCCTACGTCATCCCCGCAGAGTCGCCCGTCGACGACGACCTCTGCCCGCCCGATTTGGGCCGCCATCAAATCGGATTACTCGAGAAACTGGGCGAGAGTTCAGCCCAGCAAGCCCACAGCAACGCCTTCGGTCCGGCTCCCGTCGTCTCCTCCTCATCGGTCGTGACTCACACGGCCCTTCATTTTGCCGAACTGGTCGATACCGGCAGTTTCGCCGGACGCAAGTGCGTCTTCCTCCGGCTCATCCGGCGCAGCAACAACAGCAACAACAACAATGTCGATGCCACCGAATTGATTGGCCAAGTCAAGAGATTGGCGGTGCTGCGGGACCCGTCCATCGCCAAAGTCGTGGCCATGGCCACCAATTTGTCGGCCGGCAGTGACGACAAAGTCGCCATGTTGGGACTCATGACCGAGTACCTCGAGGGCGGACCTCTGCCCATTTACCTGCGACAGTATCGCCTCGGGGCGGCCGACAACTTTGATCCAGGAGTCAAAACAATCAGGTTCGTTTTCTTTTATTCTATTTTTTGAATTTAAATTTCATTTGGCGGGAAATTTAAAATAAATTTTTTTGTAAATTTCAAAAAATTAAAGTTTGGGCGGTCTCGTTTACATGGCGACGCAAATCGCTTCCGGCATGAAATACCTCGAGTCGCTGGGCTTTGTCCATCGCGATCTCTCCGCACGGTAAGTTCAATTCCGCTCATCTCTCATCCGGTCCGAAATTTTAATTGGGAATAATTTCTCTTGTAATAAGTAATTGCCTGGTGGGCAAGGGATTCACCGTGAAAATCTCGGACGTGGCCGTCTACCGGACGCTCTTTGCTCGCGACTATTACTACATCGACGGACGTGGATCGCTGCCCGTTCGCTGGATGGCACCCGAAACTTTACTTTGGGTAAGTCCCATCCTCCCCACTACCCATTTATAATTGCCAGTTGATGTGTCCCCCCCCCCCCTGGTTATTCAGTTGCGATCTGCAACTTTTGACTGGGCAGCATCCGATCTTGTTTCGACATTTAATTAACGGAATATCTGCGTGAAACACAGGAGGAATGGAGCAGTCACAGCGACGTGTGGAGTTTTGGCATAACTTTGTGGGAACTGACTGGGCTGTGCCAGCAGAGACCGTGGCAATCGATGGGCGAAACTCTGCTGCTGGCCAGCGTCATCCAACGGTACCAGGCCACCACCACCACTGCCGTTTCCTCTTCCTCTTCTTCATCCACTTCCTCTTCATCGTCGCCGGAAACGTCGCTAAACTCGTCCACCGCTTCCTCATCCATCGACAATTGTCCGTTACCGGCCACGTTACCTCGGCCGGCCCACTGCCCCGTCGAACTCTACCGATTGATGGGCCAATGTTGGACGCAAGAGCCGGCCAGCCGGCCCACATTTCACGACATTCACGCCTTCCTCCAGCGGAATAACAAACACCATCAACTTTAGACTACCCACCCACCTTTTTAATTATAAAATTAATCTCAATTCAATTCAAGTCATTGTGTCAAATTTCTAATTAAACGAGAAAAAAATGTTGCAAAAATGTATGTGTAAAAATGAGCTCAAAATTTTAGCGAAACCCCCCCCCACCACCCTCCTAGTTCATTAAAATATACTCGTCCTCTTCCAATACGTATTGTACATATACAACCATCTTCCCCCCTCAATTTGCATATCAGAATTGTCGTTTTTGTTTGACCTGGAAAAATTGCGTGCGAGTGCCAAAATCATTTGTCGACAAGAAAAAGAAACTGGTCGTTTATAATTGTGTGTGTGTCCCGTTCAAAAATTCTTTCACCTCTTTTCTCTCATCTCGATTCCATTATTATTATTATTATTATTATCGAAAAATATAACATACGTAATGATATATCAAGTTATACCGTTTCACTTTTCATTCTTGCACCCTGAAGCCGTGGGGTGGTTAAAGAACATAAACCACCGACCATTTTTACATTTCGTGAGAGCGCGGCAGTTTTTTAACAGCCGACACGGGACACGACAAAACAAAAACTTGTCACTTGACTATAAGGAAAATTATCTGCAAGTGTCAATCTACTACACAACCAACAACTTTTATTTTTTATTATTGGCTGGGCGATCGTAAATCATTTGGCCGAGAGTCGTGACTGGAATAAAAAAAATGAAATTCCCGAGAAGAGAGAGAGGGAAATTTGTTGGGCAAACAAATTTCCCTGATTCTTTTTTTGTTATCCAAATGTAATAATAAACGGGTGTCGGCCGGAGGCGAATGTCGTGTGTTACACATGTAAAAATAAAAAGAGATGTAGGTCGTCGTGTAAAACTTTCTTCTTCTTCTTCTTCCCGTTTTGATTTACACAACACCTGGACATTCCACAACCGCCCGCGCAATTTATTTCTGGCCACCACCACCACCGAGAAATATTTGTGTCGCCGGACATATTCATATCTCTAAACTGGCAAACAGACAACAAAGTTGTTGTGTACAGCTGTTGGAGAATTGCATGTTTTTCGCGCTGTTGGGAAATATTATTATTCCAATAAAAAATGGGACAAACAACATTTTTTCGGGGGTGGTTGGAAATGTTGTTGTTATGGCCAGCACCGATCCGGCAGCGGCGGTGGTAAAGAATTCGATGCGGAGGAGAATATAAAAGAGCGGAACGTTTAGCTTTTTGATTTGATCGGTGATGGGTCTCGATCATCTATCTGCTGCCCAGTCTCGATTGGCTTTTGCTTGTTGTTGTTGTTGGCATTCATTTCCCAATGTGGAAATGAAGGCCAGTCCAGCAGCAGCAGCTGGTGATACACACACATACAGTCCAGTGCACTTTTCATCTTGCCAGTTTTTATTGACGGAGTTGCCGGGCAACAATTCGGGAGAGAAAAGAGAAGGAGGAGGAGGGGGGAAAACTAAGCGGTTGCGATGGGAAGGGCGGCAGATGGTGTCGTCCCAAATTTTCCCATCGGGTCGCACTTTTGACGCTGTTGTTGTTGTTGGGCTTCTAAAACGTCGCTTCCAGCTCATACGCAACTCACCCGCAATATTTGGATTTTGATTAATTTATTAATCAAAACCCGTCAGCGGCAAAAACATAAGGTAATGTGGCTCACGCAAATTGAATTTGGAACCTTCAAAATCCCGTCGTACGAAAAAATGGGCGCCAAATTTGAATGACATCATCTTCTCTGCGAAGGGGTTCCGAAGAGTTAAACTAATCCCCTTTTTATGCAGGAGCCCAACATATTCCGAATGTACACGGGGGCCAATGTAATCATACAAGGGGCTTATGGTTCTCTCTCAGACTAGAGATTCAATATATATAACATGCCCATGTTATGGAGATGGGCCAGCCACTTTATTCACACACACCCCCCTCTTCTCTCTAAATAGATAAAAGATGGATATCATATATATAACGGGGAATAAGGGGGGAGGGGGATATTACGGTCCCAGTGCGATTTAGACACAACACACAGACGCCGGTCGCCAGGAAACTGTTGTTGATCCTTGGCTACTACCCGGGTGAAACTGTTGAGAGGGGGGGTGAACAACGTCACAACACAAAAACTTAACTTGGCCGTTCAAAACTGGTGCGAATCGAATGTGTCGTTGAACAGAGTTGAGCACGTGTGTGAGAGTAGATGAGGGGAGGGGGTTATTCTTTTTCATTGGCAAACACTTGACAATAATTTCCGTGAAAAAAAGAGTCGCCGCCTATTTTTGTGTGAGTGAAATTGGAGAGGGGATGACGTTGTATTCATTAAACACTGGGCCAAGATATGGACGTCGAGTTACGCCGCCTTTTGTCGCGTTAGAAAAGAAATCTTTTTCAACTGATTGTGTCATTCGAAACCTCCCAAAGTTGAAAAAGAAAGAAGCGACTAAATGGGGAAAGGATGGCCCCGCCCTTACTATACTCATCCCTCACATGTCTCTCATTAAAAAACACAAAACGCGAGAGAGAGAGAGACAGACTCGCGGGGTGGACTCATTAAGAGTGACATTCGGGGTCCAATTGCTGGGCATTCGTCAATTGTTTTTGGCTCTACACCCCGGAAAAAAAAATATTCAAAAATTCAAAAAAAGAACTAGAGGGGGGCTACTGGAGAATAAAAAAACCCACCCAGGCAGGAGGGGGTTGTACAAACATGCGGTGGTTGCCCACGAACTAGAAGAAGAATTTCCTTATATTTCGACCCTTTAACCTTCTTGTCTTTTTCACCCAGGGGTCGCAATTTATTAACGGCAAAGTGATGCTCTCCGTGTTCTTTAACACAGTGACAGTTTGTTTTTTCTTCTGTGTGTGAGGGGTAGGGGTGAAAACAGTTTGAGTAACAAAGTGGGTAAGAAAAAATAATAAAACCCCAGTGTGGATTTTTCTTTTTCGGTTTTTGGCTTGGCTGTTGGGGGTTTATTTTTAAAAATAAACTAATAAGCGCTGAAAAATCTCGATAAATCATTTCTGGCCGGTTGGTATTTCCCGAGCCAAAAACAAACACGCACGCACACACGGCCGGGACATGATATAACTTATCCGTAACAAACTGTCCCTACACACACCGCAAACACACGTAAGCAATTTCGGGTCGATAATGAAGTCTTTTTTTAAAATAAATAAATAAATAAAAATCTAAAAAAATTCCTGCGGTCATAATAGAGAAGAAGGAAGGATTTCAGCATGTTATTGAATTAAGGAGGGCGGGACCGCCGTTGATTAGCGTCGGGACTGGCACACTGGAAGCAAGGAGAGAGAGAGAGAAAATTCAATAAAAGACACTCGAACGTAACAGACAGACAGACATCGCCAAGACTTATACGGTCGTGGTGTGAGTGGAGATAATGAGATTTCGCGTCAAGAGTATCAGAACACGCAACGCCGGGCACACGGCCGGGAATTGAAAAAAAACGAGATCTAATCATCTCGTTTCACTCTGCTCTGCTAAGAAAGAAAAGTGATATCAACATTCTTGTACGTCATTTACAATTTGATTATTCCAACAACAAGTCGAAATCAATCAAGTGGGCCACCCTCAACATCCATCCCCCCCTATCCATTTAGTGGGAAAACAATACCAGACACCTCACAGTTTAGTTTTGAATATCTTTGGGCCTACAGCCATGTACGAAAGGTATACGCGGGGGGTCCATCCATATTTATTTATTTCGACTTGTTTTTTTTCCAGGGGGGTAACAAATTTTATTTTTGTGATTATAAATTATCCTTTTTCTTCTAATATCAAACGGAATAATTTAACCTTTAGGGGGGGAGGAATTTCTGTGTTTTCACTCGAAGAAATAGACAAAATAACATTTGGCTAATGGTTTGGAAAAACTATTTTCATTATTACGTATCAAAATGTTTCAAGTCGAAATTTAACAAAATAAAAAGAGGGAATTTCGCCCACCCTTCACATCCATCCATCCATCCATCGCCCCTTTTTTTCTCGTGTGTAAGATTTTTTTTTTCATATATAATGGCGGCATCAACAAACTTTTTCTGACAGCCAACAAATTGGAATTTTTCGTTTCCCTCCAGAAAATCCAGTTAGTCCAGTAAAGAAGAAGAAGAAGAAAAGTCCCAGGTAAGAGCCTGGAATGTCTCAAGTGTCTCGACGACGGACCCTTTTTTTATAAATTTTCTTGTCTAGTCAAATATTGTAATGGGCGAGAGAGAGGAGATGATATTCCGCGATATTTTACGAGTGAATCTGATAAGGAAAAAGTTGAAGACAATCAAGAACACAAGACCCCCGTTTATCACGTGGCAATTTTAACGAGCATCTTCCTCTTGTTCTCTCTCTCCTTTCTGGCGTGTGTGTGTGATGACATTCGTTTCAACAACATCACTTGAATCATTCTGTCGACTGCTCCATCTTTATAACGATCCCAGTTATTATAAATCTCTTTTACCTTTCCACTCGAGTGTCGACCATTTTCTTCTTTCTTACGTATTTCCCCCCGTCTAATATAACGCGAGCAATCCCCGTTGGTTATGCTCGATCGATACACTTCAACTGTTTGTGTACGTCAAAAAGAATTCGTTCGGCTGGAAGAAGAACGACGAAAACAGCTGCGCGCGGTAGCAAGTGGGGGGAATGAATTACCATCAAATTGCGTATGTCTTTAGGTATTTAATCAACAGCACGAAGAAGAGACTAGAGGGGGGACGCCCCTTTGTCGGCTGTACTCATCTTCGTTTTTCATCCAACGTATAGAAGAGAGAGAAAAGATCATTTATATTTATAACAGGCGTCCCGATGAGTGATGATGGGAAATGTGAACGGAACAACACCACCACCAACCTGATGCTCTTACCAATGACACCCCCTCCCTACCACTTCCATCCGTACAGTAGCTCATCAGTATTCCCCCCCCTACAACTCCGTGCGGATGGCACTCGGGCTGGATATTAATAAAAAGATGTGGAAGAATGATCACGTCTTCACGTTTTTTACTCGAAATAAACATGGCAGAAAGAAAAAATAAAAATAAAACATTTTTCTTGTGTTTCCCCGGCTGAATCAAAGTTATTTTTTCGCCGGGAATCAATCAAAGCCTCTCTCTCTCAAACTCTCTTGTATATAGAGATATCACACACAAGTGAATTGAACGTTGTTTCGCGGCTTTCCATTTTCGGGATTCCAGTCACGAATTCACGATTCGTGCAGAGCCACGAATCGGGTCAGAGATTATTAGCCAGCCAGCTATATAGTGCTAGTCTGCTCTCTAAGCCATTATTTAAGGCCCTCGGGCCAAATGTCCGGGTTATTATAACGGTGACGCAGCAGCGGGTCAGTCCGTGAAAAATGGGAGTCAAAAGAAAAGAAAGAAAAAAGACAATGAAAAGACGAATCAATCAAAAAGGTCCACTTTGATTCACGCCCTCGGTTTTTATTATTTTTTTTTATTATTTGGGAAAGTCTTGATCACTTTCCTTCAATCCCGTTTTTGCCGATACGTAGAAATTTGGGGCCAGCGAGATAATATCCATCGATCGAGTCGTCGCGCAAGTCAATTAACCCACAACAGGAAAAAAAGGATTATTCCCTAATCATAATATAATACAACCGGCTCGCACAAGAATCTATATACGAGTATACGAGTCTATACTATAGATAGAGTTGATTCGATTAGACCCAGTGGGTGGTGTAGGCGGGGGCAGGGGATCCTCGGGCAATTAGACCATGAATCCTTGTTGCATGCTATGAGATAATTGGCCTCAGCAGCCAAAAACCCAATTTCCTTTTTCTCTTTTTCTTTCTCTCTCTCGTGAGCCCCAAAAGTAAACCGCCGGCAACCCAAAAGCTTTTTTTTCTCCCCTTTAAAACTTATATAGTCTGTTATTATTATTATTATTGTTAAGTAGACTCAGTGTAGATGAGTCTAGGCAGCAGCAGTTATAAACAAATGAAACGCTAACGAGCTTTTATCCCCCCCACTCCCGTACGAAACTGCGTGAACCAATAAAACAAAAGAGAGATTTAAAAACAAAAGTGGAGAGATCATTGCCACCTCATTATGAATATCATTCACCCGTTTCATTACGGCTCACCAAATCTCGTCAGGTTCTCGTTAAGAGTTGCCGAAATTGAATTCAAACCGACACATGACGACCTCTCATATATTGAAAAAAAATCGATTTCAGAATTTACAGAATGATTGGATTTCGTTCCTGGGAGTTTTGTTTATCCATCCGATTGATGGGCTGTTGTTGTTGTTGCATTTTCATTTCGTGGATTTAAAAAAAAAGAAAAAAAGATTCTTTTCAATTTAGCCTTTAACAATTGAATTGGATCCGTTTCAAATAGATATATACTACGTCTATATTCTTTGGGCCCTTTTGTGTAGTAGTTCCTCTTAGGATATTATATCCGAGAAGGGCGGGCGGAGGCTGGATGGATTCAGCAATATTAGAAGCTCTCCGGCTTTTTGGGGCCCCCCCTTCTGAATATAAACGTATATATCTACTGCGTACTGCACCCATAAAGACTTATTGCACACGTGCCGGGGTATCAAACGGATTATAACCTTCTCTCCCCCCTCCAGCAGCACATACACCCCACAACAACAACAACAACAACTAAAAGTAAGAGAAAGAGAAAAGTAACATTTCGAATCTGGCGCTCTCACGAGACGACTCAAAGTGTACGGGGGGGTTGGTTGGTTGGTTCTTCTAATCCTAAGCGATTGCCCCCTTCGCCTGTACATCTCTAAGAGTTTGACTGGGCAGCAGCAGCTATATATAAATATATATTTATAATCTACAATGTTTTTCTCTCTTTTGTGTTGTTGTTGCTGCTGCTGTGGCTGGATGTGTGACAGGAGGATCTCGAGGTCAAGATTAATGACGCCCTGATTACCAGCCCCCAACACGATTCCTTACTTTGATGATGATGATGCCACACGTACGTAGCCCACACAACTTCTAGGCCCTAGTTTTTCTCTCTTTATTTTGCTCTATATCTAATCAATGGGGAGGCTGGCAACCCCCCCTGCCCCAACGGAGAAAAATACAACAACCGCTGCTGCTTCTATCGATATTGATGGATTTCTTCTTCCGACTGGAGGGCCGAAGATGATGGAGTTCAGGTAAGATACCTGCCGGGCCCAAAAGGCGATCGATAGTGGCTCAGAAAATAAAAAATCAAATAAAAACACGGAAAATTTCAGAAAGGAAAATAGAAAGAAGAAGCTTTTAGAGCGATTGGATGGAGACCCAGAGGCGCTCCTGAATCATTGATCTCTCCTCTCTCTATCCAAAAAGGAGCCCATCGCTTATTTCCAGTCACACACGATGCGTCAATCTTTCACGCCGACGTTTCTTCCCTTATTTTTACTGCTCACGACGACCGCCGAGTAACGACTGCACTACATGTTTATTGTATGTGCTGCTGCTGTTGTTGCACTCTGACCTTCTTCCACACACAAACACACAACTCGGGAGTCTCTCTAGAGGGTTCTCACCACCACAAGGGAGAATCAACCAATCGATTCGAGAGCTTCAAAAACTTCTTTGGGCAATCAACTCGACGCTTTTGATTACTTTGCTGCTGCTGCTGCTGAAACTCTTGTTTGTGTTGATAAGAAGATGAACTCAATTTGCAATTCCAATCAGCTCGAGAGACTGTGAAAACAAGCGATACAGTCCTCGACCCATCATTCAATTATCCCCCCCACCACCACCACAGAAAATAAAATAATTTTTCGGGAAAGGAAACACAAAAAGTCAATGGGGATTTTCACCAGCGTCCGTGTGACTATTTCCACCTGCCGGCCTGTTTTCAAGTGGGGAGGAAATATATAATCAATGTCTCTAATTCCATCACATACACAGAGAGAGAGTCTTATAAAGGAATCTTCCATCTCTCAAGGAGATTTCCTCACATTCAATGGGGTTGGGCGACAACACAAATGGACTGATTGGTTTCCCAACATTCTTGGCGAGAGAATTTCCCGTTGGGTTGTTGTGTGTTGTTCGTAGGGCTGGATGGATGGATGGGGGGGTTTCCGCTTCGACAAAATCCAGAGGATATACGCATTGATATTATATATATATACATATCAAAAGGGGCGGGTGATAAGAATACAAGGTTGAAGAAAAGGGGCGGATAACAATAGGCTTTTACCGTTTCAATTTAACAGAAATTTTTATATCAATGTAGTTCTTTTTTCCCTGAGCATATAATACCTTTTTCCCTTTACTTTATTCTGGCAAGTTGATTGAATTCCGAGTCTGACTTGATCAAGGTTTCCTTTTGATGTTTCCCCTACGAGAGCAACGGAACGGAGGAATCAAAGGAACTGCGCCACCCACCCACACGTAACTGATGCTCCATTAGATGATTTGCTGCTGCTGCTACGTAGTACTCGATTCTATTTAATAATATGACAAGTTGGGCAAGACGTTGCAACTAGTCCAATCGGGGCGAGCTACTTTGACGGCGTTAAAAACTTCAACTTTGGCGTTTTTCACGCAATCAAGAGAAAAGAAGGAAATTTCGTGGAAAACAATTCATCGACATCAAAAGGTGTGTGTGTTGTAGATATCGGCAAATTCGATTTTTCAAATCTGCGCATTTCTTGGTAGCAACACCATCTAGCGGTAGACAAATGTAGCTTTTTATCTGGCATCTAGCGGCCAAAAATGAAGCTTTTCTATTGATTTGGTGTAAATAAAGTCGTGAAAAAGAAATTTAAACCACGTGAACAAATCGTTCAAGAAAAAAGAAACTTTAAGACAGTCAATCAATGACGAGCACTGTTCATAATTGCACAATTAGGAAAGCTTCCTGATAACAAAGAAAAAACCGCGAAAAAGTAGCCTAACTGCACACAGTGTCAATATGGTAATTTTACTCAATTTTTTTGGCTAATCAACCAAACTTTCCAATAGTGCAAAGGTTCCCAATAAGAAAAAAACTAGCAATTATCAAAGACTATGGTTTCAGATAATAAGCCAGCACAAACACTTGGAATAATAATTGAATTGAAATAATAGGTTGTGCCACTTACAATTTCGGGGATTGCCAGATGATTTCCTCCATTGTCGCTAGCTGTTCTGTCTGTTGCTGAAGAAAAGTCATCTACGCCATGGCTTTCATCCCTCGACACTCTGGAGATGGTAGAACTGGTCAATCTCTTTGTCTGTTCCCGGAAAAGGTTTTGAGGTCTGCCACAACAAACCACTAAATCCAACCTTCTGATGTTCACACTTCCATTAAGTACACAGGCTTAGAGATCTTATGGGTTTGTTTTAGTACATATAAATGTCATCAGTTAAAAATTCAAGTTCACTTTGTGCAGTTGAATAACTTCGAACCACGTGTGGCCATGGCCGTGAGTATATGCAAGATTAATCGATTCGTTTTTTAAATAACGAAATGAATTCACAGTAAATTTTTTATTCACCCGCTATAATTTAAAATGTAAATATGAAAGTTTATCACGTGCATCACCTTTACCATTTTTAAGTTTTTAGAGAACTCGAATCGTAAGTGTTTAGCTGTTACCTCGTCGACTCGTCGGTCGGAAATGAAAATTGCCACGATTTTATCCCGCCAATTTTCTGTTCTTCTTGTCGATTGCCAAATCTACTGATTATTTATTTCAATGACTTGAAAATATATATATTTTTCTTAAAACATCTTTTTGAACATCAACACTTTTTTAAATCAATTGCAGGAAAAAAAAAGAATAATAATAAGAATCGTCAGTTGATTTCATTGATCGTCTCTGAGTCATTTATCGTGTGTAACTAAGGTTAGTAATTCTTTATGATGGATGATGGTACAATCTTGGTAATATCTAATTATTTCTAAACTTCTAATCAGTTTAAAAATAAAAACCAAGCATTGGAAAAGAAAGCATGGCAGTTAGCAACATTTGGTGCTGGGAAAAATGTTTCACGTCGTGAAGGAAAGAAGTTGAATCAAACTTTAAAAAAATAGTGGATTTAAGCTGATGACACTGAAAGTTGAAATAGTTGAAGGGAGTTATGTTATTTATTGGAAATCGAGATTCGTGTGAAATAAGAAATTCAAATGGTGTGAAATATGAGCGCGAGGGAAAATGTAACACGTGACGTGACCGTTAGATGGCATAGAAAGAGGGAAAATTTATTCGTGTAAGGATGAAATTACTCCCGAACTCAGTCCCGAAAGGAAAATTGAAGACGTTCAGTTTCGCAACTTACGGGGCATCATGCCCACTCACACCCACTGATTTATGCAATACATGCAATATTAAAATTATAGGTTCCCATTTTGGTGTGAAAACTGGACAATATGTGGCGATTCCGGGAATTTCTGTACCTTTTCTCGTCTTGTCCAACGGCCGCCCTTCGCTGTACTTCTTTTGATTAAGTATTAACGTTGTTTAGTCGAGGGCTATATAGTCTAAGAGAAAGTTAATTTACCATTTTCGTCGACTTGGTTTTGGGAATGTATAAGTCCTGGGGAATTCCATTTAAAGTTGCGGTTAACACCTCCGAAATAAAAAGAGATCTTGTTAGAGAAACATTCAATATTTATGCCACGTTTCCTGGGCCGAACGCAACCAGCCGAAAGAGAAAATACTTGTAACTTGTCGCCAGTCAATTCTTTATTTGTAGATGGGCTATTCAGTGGCCTGAGTTGGCGCGTGGGCAACTGTACAATTGTACAGTTGGTCGGACACCACTGCGGGCCTAGTCACGTGGCTTCCCACTTCAAATTAACGTTAGTTAGTCTACTAGTTATATACGTTCAAAAGTTACACGCCAAATCAGTTGACAGCCGAACTTACCAGATTCGATACAAGACTTACTTCATCCAACGTTCTGTAGGGATATCAAATGTAAATCATTTCAGCAATTAAGTGCAAATCGAGGTGAGTGTTCAATCATTACGATTTCTCTTTAAATGCTTTAAGCCTTTAACAAGTTTTTTCTTAGCTAATTAATGTTCGGTTTCTCATTGAAATTTTACTTTTGACATCTAAATTATTGAAACCCACTCTCTTTCCTCTTTTATTCACCGTAATGAATGTGACGTAATAGGATCGAAAATGAACCGAAAATAACGAATAAATGGTATACACTTTTCAAGAGATTTTTCCGTCAGAAACAAAAATCTAGCAACAGAAAATGAATCAATGTAGCCTCATTAGCTTTGCTGTTCTCAATAATTCGACAGATTTTCTATTGCATTGATAATTAGCGACGTAGAAGTGTACGGTGATACATAATAAACCTATACAATTTATACATGGAGCAAATTGAACTCTATGGACAGCAGATGGTACTGCGCAACTGCCGCCGTGTGGTGTTAACAAAAAAGGGAACTGGCAATTCAAATAAAGAGCTCTTCCATCGGAGCATCAACTTACATCCAACAGAACTTGGCCAGTGGTAAAGACATCACCCACGGGCCGCATTGACTTGTAACGAGGTTTTACCAGGAAATTTTTTAAACTTTGTGCACCTGCAATTCCGGATCGAGACGTGCTGCAAGCAATTCTTCGCCACCAGTTGAGACTTTGATACACGCCCATCTGAAAGAAACACGAGATCTTGAAATAATAGGTAATATAAACAACGAAGCAAATTTTTTTTTTGCGTAATTAAAATTGATTAGGTTTAAACTAATTAGTGGTAAAAGCACTCTTTTTTACATCGACAAAGTTTTGTTGATTTGACAGTGACGACATCAGTTTCAACTAATTGGAGTGCGGGTGGGATGTTTTGTGTAAGTGGGTTGTGATTAAAATGTCATGTTTAATATTTGCTTAATTAATGCAGTAAAATTAAATGGATATATTTTTTTTGGTAGGCTACTAATGATTCATTGGTGTTGCAATGCGCTTCTTTTCGTGTGATCTAGCATTACTTCAAATTCATTTTTTAGATATTTATTTTTTTGCGCTAAATTCAAAGGATAAAAAGAAAATAGTAAATGAAATTTAATCATAGGGTTCCGCTAATTAATTAAATGTCTTTATGGGTTCAAAATCAAATGCAGGTGCCGAAAAATAGTCCCAACATGTTGATCAGCCATCCCGAATTCAAAACGTCAGCTTGTTGTATACTTATCTTAACTATAATGGTGGCCAACAGCGCATCCGGAGCTGCACTGGAAGGGCAAGTTGATGATCGATCGACAGAAGAGGAACATCAAGATTGGCGTCAGCCTTTGCCGACAGTGAGTATCTTGGTCCTAGTTGTTCGTCGATGTGCACTAATCGCTCATAATTGCCATAAAAAGAGCACTGCGGGAAATCAAAAGAAATTTGTTGGGTAATGAATGAGCATGACAGTTCCATTATTATTTTAGGCCTCTTCATTTTTTTGTTTTGTCTAATCATTCGTTAAGAAAAGAAATGATGCCTATTCCCCTATAAAATTCGCCGAATTGTGCCTTATGTCATCGCGCAAACAGGAAGAGAAAATGGTCTTCAAAAATTCGTAACTGCAACCAACTATTATATAAATCTTAAATATTGTTTACTTTCCACTTTGTAACTTAAATTTTAACGCCACGAAAAATATGTATTTTTTGTTTCTGCATGGGGCAAGCCCGCAAGCGTGTGTAGGGGAGGGGGACAGAATAAACTTTAATACTATTAGGGCTAGCCCTGACTGATATAAAATTTAGTAAGTGCTCATACAGATAAACACGATCTGTAGTTTACGTCTTTCCAACTTTCACGATGAACCCTCTTTTAAAATGCTGTCCAAACACTATCCGCACTTTAGAAGTGTACGTTCGATTTTGGACTACTCTTAAGGACCATAAATAATAAAATCGTTCACTTATATAATCTCTACTGCAGCTGATAAATTTTCCAATGGCAAATATGATCAATAGACTTTTTCCAACAACAGGTTAAACGTGCAGTTGCTTTGCTTAACAAACTGGTCATGGTTGCTAACCGTGCCAATAACAACAAGAAGCAACGATATCATCAAGCGAACCCTTTGATTAAGCACCAAGGTCAGTCGCCACATTTGAATGACATTCAACATCGGGAAGGCGAGCAATTGCCGAATAATTCAGCCGAAAATATCGACGACAATCACCACCACATCCACCAAAAAGCTATTGCTCTACCTCGCGTAAGTTGCGTCTATTTTTCTTATAGTCCAATTTCGGGCCCCTGAATGACGTGGGAGGAAGCTGAGGTGTACGCTGTAGTTGTTTAATGAAAGCAAGACTGGCTCTGATAGTAAGTCGCTCCTTTGAAATAACCGTGAGTAATTGTTTCCACGAAAAAAGTCTTACACCCTTATATACGTTGTTTTTATCGCGAGCCGCTTGGAAATCTTTATGCCTGAATGTGTGCTAAGTAAAAAGTTATCTTTGTTTTTCTCAACTATTTCTTACCAGCCACTCTATTCACTAGACTAGGTTGATAGTCTTTCAATTTACGGGAGTAGATCCCATTGAGTCCCTTTAGAAAGCACCGTCAACAACAATCCCGTTTTGTTGACGATCAAACTGATATAGTCTCCTTACAACAACAATTTATGCTAAGCTCGTCGTTTACGTTCAAGTCATTCTAAAGTAGACCTCATTCTTTCTAGAACATTTTCTAAAATTTTCATGGAATCATTCGACTGTTCAAATTACTCCGGAGTACTTTGTTTCTTCCGTTTCAATTTTTACATGATGATTTAACGAATCCTATTTTAAATGAAATACTCAATAGTTTTCTATTTTTCTGCAGATGGGATTTGAACGACGCGGCCAATCGTCGCAGCGAGTCTTCTGGCGATGCTACTTCAATGCAGTCTCTTGCTTCCGCTAACCCATTGATGTTAAAAACAACAATTCCGCTTCTATCGCCACGACGCGATGACAGGAGTCAACTGATTTCGACTATAACAAGACATTCCGACGCCAAAATTAACCTTGGGACACCCAAAGGCCTATTCAAAGGGGCATCATGTATTCAAACTACTCGATAACAATTCGTTCTTTTTTCTTTAATGTTTCAATTTTCTCCATGACCCCGAACGAATGTATCAACTATCAAATGTGAGAGTCGTGTTCTATAGGCTCAGATACAGTTAATAATAGCATATTAGTTTGCATTTTCTCTTTTATTCGCCTTCCTTTTTTATTTATTAATAAAAAATATGCCATCTGCGAACTTTCTGTTAGATACAGTGAAACGTGTGCGTTACTATCGTAGCGCAAATGTATCAGTACAGACGCCAAATTAGAATTCCAAAAAAATGGTTCAATTCTCCGATTTAAAAAAAGGAGGTGGATAGAATTACATAATTAGTTACATAAAAGCTGCCCTTTCAACCACTCTGTATCATTTGCTTAAAACAAATAAAAAGGCTCATCAGAATACACGGTTTCTGTTGTAAATATCAGACAACAATTTAGAGCCGGAGTTACAAGAATGTGACGTCATCAAAGTTATGGTAGATATGCTGAATGGCCTCCAACAATCAATCGGCAAAATCTTTGTTCTTTACGGAATCTTCTTTCGGTTCCCAGTACTAAATATTTCAAACCTCCCAACACGAAACAAAAGCTAGTTATTTTTACCTATGACGTCAGAATGTCACATGATCACCACTTCAATTACAAATTTAAAATCAGAAACACCGGGCTTTTTTCGTGAGGTAAAGGTCAACAGATTACACCAATTTAACGCCGATTAAATCACTGATGTGGATAACATAATGTCAGAATAAAACAGCTCGGAAACCTATGGCGATAACTTCGTGACATATTGAAGCGTTCTATCTGTAGCGCTAATTAGTCCAAGGCAACCAATTGCAATTTCTGTAATAACCAGTCAAACATTGATAGCACACGACCAGCACCGAACAGTTGGCTGGCTAGCTAATATTAGCAAGTTAAATCATTTGATCTTCTCGTTCAATTTAATTGTTTTCCCTTAAAAGATTTCTATTATTACTCTTATTCGTCCCCAGTAAACTTTTCCAGTGAGAAGAATAAAAAATAAATAAGAACTCGATCCACGTTTGAATTAAATTCTTCGTCGTAGGTATAATAATAAGCTTTTCCGGTTCCATCAGCGATTAAAACTCTATTGCCAGTGACACATAATTTTTCAGTATTGCCAGTAGCTTTTCATATTTAAAATGGCCCTGCAGATTACGATCTCTTTTGTTAACGTCTTTATGACAGATTACTTCAAGCGACAGTCTTTTGTTTAGGAAAAAACGTGGGCGCTCAAAGTGAGACTAGACATTTTACATTTGCATCAAAACGGATTTAGAATTTTTCTTTTGATGTCTATCACTTGAAAAAAGTAAAAAACTGCTCAAGACACATTCTCACCTTATTACAGAGCATAGCTGAGATAAGATTTGACAAAAGCGCACCGAAATTCTTCATAAATATACACTGCGCCTATTGCGACGAATGAATGAAATGAGGGGAAACCCAGCAGCCAGCGGTTGAGCCGTTACCCAAGATGGGGGGGATTGATTACGACGACCACGTTTGATGTTATTAACACACGCGGAAAGATTGGGCCAGCAGGTATAAATAATCTAGCAACTGAAGTGGACTGCGTAGTTTCGTGGAGGCAATTTAGTGGCCATTATAGAGTGATGATTCCTAGGTATCCGCTTCTAGGCAGAAGACGTTGAAAGATCGCAGTGGGGCCACTATCAAATGAGAAAAGTCAGAATGCATATCCCGCCTGAGCTTGATTGACAGATGGTGACAGAACACAAGTAGGCGTATATGTCAACGGTGCCTGCCTTATAGGCCTTATAATGTAAGAGAGATCGACTGGGAACCAAGCGCAAGCCATTAAAGTATTCCTACTTTCGAGCGTAAATAGACTTAAAAAAGAGACTGCCGTAGAAAGTGCTACCATATCAATCACGTTTTAAATAAATAGGCTGTTGGATCAAAAAGCTTTCTGATACCTTGGCTAATGACATTGATATTTTATGCCATTTCCTATAGGAAGTTCATCGATACCCTTAGGAATGTGACATTTTCGCTACTCTTTTGCGCACGTGCTACTTCAAATGATGTGCGCAGTTAAGAATAAAACATACGTCACTTAAAACGTATGGAGCATGCGTAATTTCACATTTCCGCAAGGGTATCGAAATAACAAGACAAGGTAATTAAGTAGATCAATTGATAATCAAAAGATGAAGCTGCATTTCACGACGCGGACACAGTTACGTAAATCGTATGGTATTAAAGAGCTCCGGGAACAGAGGAATCTAAAATTAATTGAAGGCGGCTTTTAGAGAATTAAAAGCCCTAATCGCTCTGTACGATCTATATAGTGAAAATGACAATCATGGCAAAACTAAGCTGCGCCCACCACCGCCTCTCAGCCTATATAAGCCGGCGCACACTGGCACGCCAATCCACAGTTCGGCCTAACCTACTGCGACGCTCAAATTTCTCCTTTGCTGTAAGATCATCCAAATATTCTTTTCTCTTCTAAAAAAGTAAATTCAATTTGAACGGTTATTTTATTTAGAATCCTTTTTTTAGTGCTTAAATTTTTCGTCTGTTATACTTAAAAGTTACCAATAACTAACGGAACGAAGCTAATTATTTTGTCAACCCACTAACAAATTCTTTGCATTGATATTTTAATTTTAGGAGCAATTTTAAAATGATGGCAAAAATCAGCGCTGTCGTTCCGGTGGCCATTTTACTCTACTTAGCAGCGTCCGGAGCAGCAAAATCAACAGATCGAGAAGAGACCGAATCAACTGATTTCGGCCAAGACATAGAGGTTGTAAAATTCAGACATTTTAGCACATAAATAGATGAGCTAATTTGTTTCATCTTGATTGAAAATATTCAGTTGGGAGCAGTGCCAGACGACGGAAGTGTGGAAACGGCTTTACTGAACTAGTAAAAAAATTAAAACTAAACAACAATTTTCTGCAATCGATTTGAATTTCTTTTTTTCTTTATAGTCTCTTTGCAAAGCAGATAGTGGCTCGCCTACGTACCAACGCTAACCCCCAAGATTTGATGAGAAAACGATCGTATTGGAAGCAGTGCGCATTCAACGCCGTCTCCTGTTTTGGCAAATGATCGGAATCAAGAAATGTTAAAGCAAAATCAATAACTTTTTTTGTTTCAAACTGTGGATCTGTAACAACACACTCTGGCTGTTTTCATTGAACAGGAGCAATTGATTTCTTTTTATTGGCATCACATGTTCAAGTTTTTTTATTCAAATGAATTAGAATAGATTGTCGATGGAAATCACAATAAATATGTATAGGCTAAATCATAGATTGCTTGCATACACATCTAGACTCGACTTCAGCACCATTAAAAAATTTTAGAAGCTGATTGTAGACGTATTTAGAAAAGTACAAAGTTTAGAGTATAGATGTTTAATGTTTACCACGCCCTTTTAGTTGAGTAGCAGTGTTCTCTCCTCAAAAATAGCAGAAAAACTTGAAAAAGAAATGTTGGCATAGAGTAACTTTGAAATTGCAACAATTCCATTAGGTATCGTCTTATGCGTTAAAATAGAACACAAGAGTAAAATCTGTAGAAATTTCCTGCCGAATAAAGTCGTCAGCCCAGTAAACTTTTATTTTAAGAGTTTTTACTTTTAGTCATTGCCATTAGTTCTCGCCACTCTATATACAGGCTAGATTTACGCTTTCATTCTTTGAATCGTTTCCGTTATCGCTAACCTTTTGAAAATGGCTATTGCTCTATGTATACGCTGCAGTAATATACTGGTGATTTTCTCGTGGAAATCATGACATATATACCGTAGCCTATATATGTTGACTCTTTTGAAAAATAAATAAGGCTACATTTCTTTCTATTCTCAAAAGGTCTTTTTTTCTTCCTGTGAACCTCATCCAAGTTGTATCCCTGCCAAAATTGCGTATTTGATTGGGGTAAAACATTGAAAACGCGCGTATTGATTAGCCGTTGATTTCTCTATGATAGCCAGTAGAGATTAAGATGTGCGCATACGGATAGTAAAAAGACATGAGACAATCCGACAATCTATACTTCATCCTCATAAGTTTGACACCTATTTAATCATCGAAGCGTACTTCCACGTTTAAAACATTAAAACCCATCACATTCGGAACGCTATTTTTCAAATTATTAAATAAAAATAAGCCACCTTATCCCTAATAATTTAACAAAATACTCGGAAATACATCTTCTTACAAAATCCTTACGGGCGCCGCAGCTACTCCAGCTAGTGAAAGTTTTACGTATTTTAAAAATTGTAATTTCATTGGAGATTAAGTGGAATAACGACAAACTTAATTTGTCTTCTTTTTGCTGTACAATTACTTATTTTTAAAGTTATTTTTTGTAATAAATAGTAAATACAATTTTTTCTCCGAAACACCAATGGTACGTCATCTAGTGGTAAAAATGGAGCTTATGACTGTCATCTAGCGGTCAAAAGTAAAGCTTTCGGATTTACATTTTTGTAAACAAATTGTCAAGAAAAAAAATTTGAACTTTACAGTGAATCAATCACAAGCATTCTTTAAATTGATTGAACAATAAGGGGGAAAAAAATCTAATTCTCTTCTCAGTAAAAAGCCGCAAAGTTAAATACCCAAGTTTTACTTGTGTCAATATGGATGATGGAATATGGTTGACTGACCCAATATTCAAAATGAACTCCAACAGTGTCAAGGTTCTCAACAAGAAGGAACTATTAATTATCAAAGACTATAGTTACAGAGAATGGACAAGCACAAAGACTCTTACTAACATTATAATTGAAATGATAGATTCATCACTTACCAATTTCAGGACCACCGTGGGACATTTTCCACCACCAGTTGTTCAGCCTGCTGCAGGAGGAGAGTCAACGACAGCATGTCTGTCCTGCTTCTCTCAATATGGTGTAGACGAAGAAGCAGTCATTCCAAGTCTCATAAAACGTTTCTGCAAAGTCTGCCACTGATAAACACAGAATTCAAGCATCTGAGGTTACACTTCCAGCTAGTACACAGGCTATTGAGTTTTTATGGTTTGTTTTAGTACATTTAAAGGTCATCAGATCAGATAATCAAGTTCACTTTGAATAGTTGAATAGCCTCGAACCACGTGTGGCCGTGTATACAAAGTATATGCAGCGATTATTCGATTTTGTTTTTGAATGACGCTCAGAGTTAAATATGAAATCACTAGCAAATATGAAAAGTTAATTACGTGCCAATTGCATACCTTCAACAACTTTGTAGAGGAAAACTCGAATCATGCATGTTTAACTGTTACCTCGTCGAAGTGAAATGATCGAAGAAAATTGACACACTGTTGCTAACTGGGCCAATTCTCGCGCCAATTTCTGTTCTTGTTGTCGGATCTCTAAATCTAATGATTATTTGTTTTATACAAAAATAGAAAATCAATAAAAATTTTTATAAAAGGTAATTTCTGGTAGTAGAAAAAATGAATTAAATTGATTTCAATCTTTGAGCCTTGGCGTGTGTATTTAAGGGACTTTTTTTTTATAACTTTGTTATTATCGTAATCTCAATTAAAAATAAAAAACAAGGATCGAAAAGCGTAACAGTAGAAACCACCAATTATTATTGGTGTTGGAAAAATCACTGGGGGGGGAAGGATAAAGTTGAATTGCCCGAACTTTCTTTTTTAATAAGATAAAACTTGAGCTGAGCATCTGATGGGTGGAATCGTAAAAGGGGGTTTTGGTTTTTAGTAGCGCGCATCTGCAAAAGAAAAGAAACAAAAATCGAATCATATAAAACGATCGTATATTGTATAGAATAACTCCTTTTTTTTCTCTCTTAAATGTCCAACACAAAATGTTTTAAGTAACAACTAAATGACTAAGATTTATTGTTGTAAAATGCTTTGGTTTGTCGAGGCGGATGAGACCGTGTGAAATACTGCTGTTTCATTCCCCTTCAGTGAGGAGAGGTAGAAGAGAAATCCATTTTGGCTAACAATTAAAGACATTTGATCATCAACAACCAAAACACCTGTCCCGTCACGTGATCGTGAGAACCGTTACTCTCATCGTTTTGTCTCTCGGCCAGATGTTTTTTCCTAAATAGAAGTTTCGTTGAGATAACTCTTTCTTTGTTGGCCTTGGAAGGATTTATTATTATTATTATTTGACTGTTTTCCGTAGACGAGCCGAGCCGTGTTGGATGCTGGATCAAACACCAAATTGGGTGAGCTGGCCGATGACGGCGCTCTTTTCAAATCCGTTACAGTTTTGTTAACGGTTACGTTTCTGGCATCTGGCGATTTGTTGTAATTAAAAACTAGGAATTCGTCCGTGCAAAGCTCTTCGCCACTGCTGCTGTACTCTTTCGTCATTTTCTTCTTATTGTCGACCTTCTTCGGTGATTTCGCCTTGTATTGTTTGATCCGCCTGGCCACTGGACTTTCCACTGGGACCTCGAGAATATCCAGCGATTGTGTCCGTTTACTGAAACGGACATTCTTCTTAATCGGCGGCTCGAAATTGGCGTAAAAATGCGGTTCTTCGTCTTGTGGGATCGGAGGGGCCGGTCGATGACGTCGAGGACTTTCCTCTTGAGAGCAAAGAAGGGGCTGTCTCGATTCAACTGAATGACGTTTGCGATACTCACTTTGTTGGCGTTGTTGTTGTTTCTTCGATGACTTGTAGTCCAAATCGGATTCGTCAAGGGCCGGCAAGGCTCGAGAAGTTGGTTTTTCGCTCATGGCAATTCTATACCCAAAAAAAAAAAGTGATTTTGTTGTTATTTCATAAATCATTAAAAGTTTTGACAGGTTGATGGATGAACCTGCTGTTGTAAAACTGATTGAGTTTGTTGGGAGATGATGGCAAGTCTTCTGGGCTGATGTAAGACCAAGGACGTTGGTTTTTCAGCTGATCCGAGCTGTTGGAGAATCGATCAAACGATTCACGTCGTATGGGCGAAGCAAATCGAACATTTGGGCCCGATTCCGCATCGCTCGGAATGGCGGCGGCTCGTGGCTGGTTGCTCGACGTTGGCTGGCGTCTCCGATCTTTTAAAAGGAAATAAAAGTAAAGAAAATGGGGATAAAAATGGGAAAAAGTATTTATAGACCTTCGTGATACTGCGGAGCGCCGACGTAAGCCATTTTCCGATCGGAATCGTCAAAGTAATTGGCAGGCGGCCCTTCGTAGCTGATATTTGATTGGTAATCGTCCGGATAACGTGACTGGTGTCGCTGTCTAGGCGGCGAAGGGCGTCGATCACTCATCCTGTTCCTGTTTGATGATGAATATGGATGCTGGACAGATTCGTGACTTTTACCCGGCACCTGCCCCCTAGTGCCAGGCGGCAGAGCGGCCTGTTGACGGCCGCCCTCAAAATTCCGTGGCTCTCGATAATTCGAGGCGGAAACAGCGGATGGTAAATTCCTGCTGGGTGAGCCGTACCTGAGATTATATAATAAAGGCATTCGTCAAATTGGATAAATCTTCGCGTAGGAGTTTTTTTGAGGGCGGGGTAGCGTACCGCATTGCCGGACTGACGATAATTTCATCGCTGCTGTCATCGAATTTCCCTGGATGACTGACTACGTCCGGATAACGACTCGCTTTATAAGGTGACGGATAAAGATGCGGCTGGAAAGGCTCCGGTTGATAAGGCTCCGGCTGATAAGGCTCGTAAGGCGGTTGATGATCACGAGGCGGACGCCGGGACGATGGACCACTTTTATTCTTGTTCGAAGATTTCGGCTGTTTCATCTTTTTATAGAAATTAAGAAAATAATGAGTTTGAACAATTTAGGTCGTGGGTAATAAAAGCGTCGGCACCTTGGATTTGGGTAATTCGCTAATGAATCGCTGAACAAGACAGGCGAATATCACGTTGACTATCAAGAAGATGGCGAATCGTGACACGATCAACAGCATCACTTGAAAAATACAGTAATTTAAAAAAAATGTTGATGAAATCCTCCTTTGATCAAATATTTATTTAACGTACCAATGATGTTGACCAACATGCTCTGCTTAGTTATCCCAGGCGTATTCGGGTTCCCCTCGATTTGCTATCGAATGCAAATGAATTACGAAATCATCCGAAAAAATGGAGCGGGGAACAAAATCGATTTACCTTGTAACTCTTGAAATCCAAAGCGAACAAGACTATCAGTATGACGTCATAAAGGATAACGGTAAACTGCGTCGATGCGTAGGTCACATAAATCCATCTCGATTTGAGTACGCATCCTATCACGATGAAACAATTTCATTGATTAATAATCATTATCACAGACGGGGAATGACGAAGTGAATACCGAAGAAGAGGAGAACAGAGCAGAGGAACCACAGGCTATTTTCCACGAGGTATCCGATAAACATTCCATGCACCTGACTGGATTTCGTCACCACACCCGTCTGCGTGTCGTTGATGTCTTTCCAGTACGGCTCATTCCGAGCGATGCAACTATTCCGGACTAATTAAAACGACACATCAAAAGGTGATACATTACAAAAGGAAATAGTAGTACGTAGGAGGAGGAGATGATCATCAAAACGTACAGTGAAAATACTGAAGGTAGAAGCTGTTGGTGAAAGCTACCAACGGGCTCGGAATTTGGGTAGGGTCCGAGTTTTGAATAGGCGTAGGTGTCAGTTTGCAGTCGTACATGAGCATGGCCACGACGCCGAAAGAAATGCATAGCGCCGTTTGTAACTATAATAAAAGAGAAAACGATAAAGAAAGAAAAAAAAACGATCATTTTTTCGCCTATTTATCTCTGCGTCGTGCAGGAGAAAATAAATAAAGAGATTAGAGAGATTGCGCAATCCCTAGGGCGACCAAAAGTGCGGTAGACACGAAAAGAAGAAGAAGAGCGACCCGGAAACACACTTGCGCGCGAATAATTGCGGCGGCGGCCCGGAAAATATAATAACACTCACCAACGAATTGACAGCTGCGGCGAATGTGATGTCTCGACACATTTTTTTCGTCTCCCAATAATCAAACTGGTGGCACACAGATTTATCTACAAAAAGTTTTGAAACGTTTTCCTCTTCTTTTTAGAATTGTGAATCCATATTATGAAAAATTCGTTTGACCAAGTGCGACACACACACAAGAGAGTTGAGAAGACGGGAGGCAACAGGTGTGGCTCAAGGTTGACGGCGGTAAAAACACTCTGCCCGTTCACGGACCTGTTTCTCTTCTTGTGAGCTGGGAACGAGTTCGACAGCCCACACGAGCCGACGAGAGTTGGTTGGTAGACTGAAACCGATCCAAAGTGGATAACAGAGTAAAGTAGTCTCTCTCCCGTCCCGTCTCTTTTTTTGTAATGGAGGCCAACGTACAAGTTTTCTTCTTCTTCTTCTTTTCCCTCCTATCTCTCTGATTTCACCATCTTTCTCTCTTTTGCTCTTATATCCCGAGATAATTGCCATGGCAATCTCGTCATCGTCACACGAGTGCGCCCCGTTAGATCCCACCAAATACAATACGTACGCTGATGATATAGTACGTACGCAGCATGATTCAATAGACGGGCGGTGTGTGTGTGTGTGGGCCAGCAGCTGACCGGCCAACTGTTGCTCCTACTTTTTTTTTTTTCTCTTTTAATTCCATTTCTAAAAAGGAGATTTTTAAGGCTGGACTTACCCGCGACGCCATATTTTTCCGTCCGATAAGAAACGCGAGGGGGTAGGGAATTATTGAACTAATGGAAATATAGTGTAGGACATTAGCGACGCCGCACGGCTTCCTATCGAAAAGTAGGTAAATGACATTTATTTCAAATTTCACATAAACAAGGATTTTCGATTGTTCTTACCCGCACAAAAACACCCGCCGACACTGCACGTTCATTAATTGGAAATCATGTTTGCGGATGAAAAATTCAATTTCCTATTGAAAATCAATTAATTGTTCATTTTTCGAATTTTGAAAATATTTAGTTAGTTATAAGAACAAGGCTCGTGTTTACACAAGTTCTTTTATCTTATTTGTAAGGCCGGGCTTAATACATACCCGGATGATAATGAAATGGTTTCAACTCTCGTAAATCTTTTAAGGAAAAACGTATTACAAGAAGGATGTGGAAATGGTCAATTTGACGTGAATAAATAAAATGCTCTTGAAGCAATTAAACTAAACAATATTTTCGAAAACAAGATCAGCCTCGAGGAGAACGAGCTGTGAGATAACGTCCGGTTGAACAAGTTTCACATCAAGTTCAAATTTTGTTTAAATTATTTATACCTTTTATTTTTGCTTCTTTGGGGCAGAGGGGAGTTACATTTTCACTTAGAACGTGTCTCCCTATTTGGATGTCAGACAGAATTTTCGACCGTGATAATGAAAACTAAAAAAATAAAAATGACTATTTAAAGGCATGTCATGTGAGGTGTACAAAAAGAAAATGAACCGTTACCAGAAACGTCAACGATGGACGTGACAATTGAGCTAGAGGGATGACAGTCTATTTCGACCTGGATTTCTACTCCGGGGGAAGAAAAAGGAAAACCTAGAACGAATGATAGTAAAAATGTGCTAATGAAATCCCCCCGTCGTTTACGAGATAAAAACACTTCACTGAGCCATTAACAAAGCCATTAACAACTCAATGGAATGCTGTGCAAATTTCCAATTCAAATGTAACTTAATTATTTACAGGTGATGATACACAAAAAACAGAATCTTGAACATGTGCCAAAAATGACGAGTTCACGAGTGTAGAAAAAAATGTCAACCGGTAAATATTCCGGTCTGGTTTTAAACGATAAACGTCACGTGACCAATTGCACACGTCATTGCACACTAACTGGGAAAATTACGAAACCATATGAAAAAACTGGAAGGAATAAACAGGGGAATTTTGCACATTTGCAACGTGTTTGCCGAAGTTTCAAATTTTATGTTTACACATAAAACGTGGTTATTGAACGTAACTGGAAATTTTGGAAACATGTGCTCAGCAGGTTCGTGAGAGACACGTTAATATTTCATTCAACCTTCGATTTTAAAACAAATTAAAGGTATATATTTACCAATCAAGGGTCTGCATATTCGATATCACTGTCTCAAAAATCAAGTTTCAAATTTTTTATTGTAACGAATGCAAATTGCAAAGGGAATATTGATTAAGTTTCGCTAAAGCTAAAGTGGAGACGATGTTTGTATCGTGCGGGCGACGTTTGTTGCCATCTAGCGGCCAAAATATACACCGGGTGTTGCGTTGAAACCAAAACAAACCCATCCTGTTACGAACGATCGGAAGGAAATGGGATTACGAATAAATCCCAGGACAATGTCATGTGTACTACTTCCTATAATACTAGAACAAGGATGACTGTGATTGCCAATGTCACTGTTATATGAATGATGTAATCAGAAAATCTCAGGTATCTTGTTTGGTAATCCACAATGGGGACTGTTTTGTTTATTGATTTTTTCTTTTTTCTGTTACTCTCCTGTCAACCAGATGGAATATGAATGGTCAGGAGAATTGAACAAACATGCCGTGTATCTTCAATTATGAAGAATGACAAGCTCAACAATCTGCATAGACAGGCATGCAGAGAAAACATTCCCACTCTAGTTTATGAATGAACAAAAGCAACAGAGCTCGGAACACCATATTGGACACTTGCCTAGCAACTGTTCCAGGATGGCTACTGGAAAATAATTAAAATAAAATGAAAACTTAATTTACAGGTAGTAATATTAAAAACATTCTAGCATATTTCCTAAATTGAAATTCTTTCAAATGCACAGAACTGCAGTTACTTTCTAGTTCGATGAAATGGAGTACTGCAAAAGTTATTGCCTGTACAATCAATTTGGTATTGCTATACTATACTGATGTGATATGACTCTCCAGTCTCCAAGAAGTCACTTTTCCCACTCTTCACCCAGATTGAAAGTATTTGTGATGGGACCTCTCAACCAGCCCTGGCACGACCCCCAACAATCTGCCAAATGCCTAGCTGTCGTATAAAGTACATATCGAATCATCCGAATGTAAAAACGGCCAAGTTGGCGATGGCCTGGAAAAGATACGAAAGAAGATTTCCATCACTTGTGTCGGGAGCATCGAGCAGCTCTCCTAGGGGACGCGCCGTCCAAATTGGGAGTCAAAAGATCCTGTAGATTTCTTCGTCAACCCTTTGCCTTATTCATCCGATTCCAGTCACGTCCACCCGCGGAAGAATCTCTTCCGGTCGATTCCCGGAATCAGCACCAACAATCTAGCAATCATCAGTGAATCAATTCCCGGACGATTCCTTTTAATGAGAATGTCAACTGCTTTCCCCCCCCCCCCTGATGTTAGTCGTGCCGCCAAATGCAAATGAATTGAATCGCGAATGGCCGAATTTGTCAGTCCGTGTGAGGTTATCCGTCCGTCCTTGCAGCTGTGATGTAATAGAGAAATTGGGAGGCGCCTCTGTACGAGCCGAGTGAAAAAGAACCGCAACGTCGGGCGCCGCAACGGCGTCCATCTGACATGTCCATGGCGAATGTTCGTGCCCGGTGGAACCCGGTGGAACCCCGAATGGAATCATTATGACTTGCTGATGGCCGACTAGCGTGCCAATGTTAACTCCCGCCAGCACCGCATGTTCATATACATGTAGATTCGGCGACTACCGTCTGAACTCTGCTGATGATTACTATTATTATTATAAGGTCCGCTATATGCATGTAATTCTATTACGCACACGTCCAGTTGGCTGTGAGAGAGAACAAAAAGATCCATTGCCCGGGACCCAACACATGCATCAATTTTATTATTATTATGTGCTGCTGCTGCTGCTGTAGTGCGACGCACAACTTTTCTTAGGTGAATTACATTCCAAAGTGGATTTAAGTCTCTTTTTCTTGTCTCCTGACTGCTGCGACGATGGCCGTTAATCAAATTGTCTATTTTTTATATAAATCAGGAAATCGTCTGCCATTTTGCTAGGAGGGGGGGGGGGCATCGATTTGGCGAATCAGCAATGGCTCACAACCGTTTGATTTATTGTTTGGGCTCTGGGATGTCTACAACACTTTCTCTGTTTTATCTCTTCCGAGCTGGAGGCGACGCGGCAGTCGCGGGGGTTATTTATTCGTTTGTTTGCCCAGTTTTGTCCGTTGCCACTAATCGTCTTATATATGTGGAAGGAGCAAATGGACGGGAATAATGCAGTTACAAAAGAGACGGTGGGCGGATGGGGAAGGGACGAATCCAGCAATTAAGAATGATTTGCTTTTGAAATTTCCCTCGCAAAGTCAACGGAGCGGCAATAAGCGGAAATGTGCTGATTCCGCAGCTCAATCAGCACATCGCCAATGAACCGCAATAGCAAATATTGTCCCGCGCGCATCTTCTCCCTTCTCTCTTGGTGGATGTGTATAGATTGGAACAGATAAGGAATCAACGAGTTGGCAATAATCATCATCGGGGGGAACGGACCCTATATTCCTCGGCAACATTTTTCACCCTCAAAATCGACCCGCTTTTCCTTTTTACGCCGGAAATTGTTTTCTGGCGGGTCTTTTTTCAATCCATCGATCCTGCAATCTTCTCTACCCAATAATTGTCGTCGTCGCTGACATTTCGGATGATTCATCTGCAACTCTACCAAAATATTCCCCAGTTCTTATTTATAAGAGACGCGGTTGAAATCATATTGATTCGAGTTAAATAGAGCGATGATGTGTTTTGTTGATGGAGCGGGCGGATCAAGAGACGGACGTCACGTGAGAATAAAAAAAGGGAAAGAAATCAAAAGAAAGCTGAGCAGCTCACGAGGATCTACACATCAACTTGGAGCGGAGAATGTTTGGTCACTTTGCCAGCGGGCGGAGGCGGAGGCCGGGATCGAGGCGAGAGAGCCTGGATTAAAGAAGACAAAATGTGTGTCAATGTTTGCTCTCGTGTGTCCCTCGGTGTGTGTGTGGGTTAAGGCCGCTGGCCAGCGCAGCGAATAAATGTCTTTTTGTTTTATTTGTTTTTACGGCTCCTTCATTATCTCTGATTGTACAGAGAGACTTGTACGGGTCTATCTAAGACTCTTTTTTAACTCGATGGATCGGCTTGGGTTGGTGGGGGGGGGGTATTAAGTTATTTGCTTTGGCTGGATGTGTTGACACGACCGCTGCTCGGCTATTTCCGTCCGGTTTTCTCCGTTACGCAGCAACAGACCGGCCAAACTTTTTCTCCTTATTATTATGATGATTACTTCCTCTCAATTCTTATGTTTCATCCAGCAGGATCGTGCTAATAAATCCCAGATGGGACTCGCGCGCTGAATTTTTTTCTGTTGGATTACAATTCAAAAGTCAACGGACAAGAAAATGTCGCCCAGTTTCTTTTTTTTTCTTCTTCTTTTGAAATAAATGTGCCAGTCGTATAAGAGAAGAAGGAAAAATCGAGTCTCTCGGCTTGTACAGGGTCTACGTACGTACGATGATACATAATGGATGCTGTTGTTGTTGTTGTCGTTGTTTCTTTTCCTTTGATATTTATTCGACAGGGTAGACGAGCGACGGCAGTTATTGCCATCACGAAACGACCCGAAACACAACAACAACAAAAAAGTTGTGCATGTCCTCCGTTGGTTCGTTTTTTTTTCTTTTCTCCCGTTCCCGTTTCGTTGTGTCGTTTGAAGAAGTTGCACGGAGTGACTATAAAGAATGAGGTGATGGATACAAGGGAAAAAAGAATCAAAAGGAATAGCCGCGTCGTGAGCTAGGGGGAACGGGACGGGGGGGATTTATGGCCGCCGTTGGTTCGTTCAACCGACAACAACAACAACAACAACATATCAACCCCCCGTGCTCAACTCTATACGGAGAAAGAGAGACGAGATAAGGCGGCCCGGCTTTTATCCTTGACAACAACCTAAAGTCCTCATGTGCGCACACGACAGACGACACAGAGAAAGAGAGCGGGATCCATCCCAACACACAATAAGTCAATCACGAAAAAAAGAAGAAAACGGGAAAAGTCAAACGGGGGCAGATATTTGGGCGTTTGACGATTTCCTCGGTCAACTAAACTACAATCTTCTTGATCCAGTTGTTGTGTTATCGGACGCAATTATAACTTGATGACAGAATTTATCGGCGACTTTGATTTTTTTTGTCTTTCAACCTCTCAGATAGGGTGGGTGGGTGGGGGGCGGGAAGTGGTTGGAAGAGCGCATGTGCCCCACCCCACCGATCTAATCACCCGCTCGTTTCCTTCTTCTTCTTCGGGAGTCAAAAAAAGAAGGAAAAAGAAGGAAAAATATATTTATATATCGTCGTGAGTGAAGCCAACAGCAGAGGAGCGGGAAATAATATCCAAGTGGGCGGAGTGAACTTGGGCGGTGGCGGACGGGCGGCAAGTGGAAAGGGAGGAGGGGGGTCGCTGCTGCCCGCCGAGTGTAAAGCCCAACCACCAGACGGAAGGAGGACAAGACGGTGGATCTTCTCCTCTGTGGCCGCCGCCGCCCGTTGGGATCAGTTGAGATTCTCTTGTGTGTCCGGCTCGTCTATCCTATCCTCTCCTCTCTCTCTACTCTACTCTCACTCCGCACTCTACACGTGTCACATAAATATCATCGCCGCGCTTCTCCTCCTTCTCCTCCGTTCGGGACCCGCGTTGATTTGACCCCCTCCGCACCGCTGCTCCTGCTCCAGCTGATACCCTGAACTGGTTGGGTTGGGTTAGTAGAGAGACGGAAATGATGTCGATTGCCGAGACTCGACAACAGTCCAAGTGAACTCTCGCATCATACCGGCAGTTGTAGTGCAGCTGGGCGCTAATTAAAAGCGGAAATCCCAAAGACAACTTTTCATCAATGCCGCCAGCAACGCCACCAACTTGGACCAATTGAAAACGGTAAGGATTCTTTCTTTTTCTTTTGGGCGTGGAATTTTGAAATTGATTCCGGATCTAGCCTGGATGCAGCAGCAACTTTTTTCCGACTTGTGCGTGTGTTTCTGATTGAATTTCAACCGTCCCAGACGATTTGCTGGTATTTCGGTCGACAAAATTGCCATTCAATTCTTTTTTTTTTTTTTAAATAAAAAAGAGGCGGAAGGAAATAAATAGATTTTGGGCGGAAGAAGAAAAAAGGAGGTCGCCAGCCAGCAGGCGTCATTGGAAAAACAAACATGGACCCCCCTCTCTATATTTAGGCTGATGGATATTCACGTTGGGTGGGTGAGGGGGAAATGTAATAAAAGTAAAATATCCATTTCACTAATAAATGGTGTCGATCGGTTGCCAGCAACGTCAACCAGCCACGATCGAGTGCAAAGCCTTTGGCGGTGGTGGTGGTGATGTCACCAGAGAGAGAAGAGCCCGATCTGCTCCTGTGACTAAGTACTTTTGCTGCTGCTGCTGCTGGGCCTCTGCGGGAGAGCCAACGCTGCGTGTGATTGAGCGATCCCTCCCTCCTCTTTCCTTATCTTGTCTTCTCTATAGAATTATTGGCACATTAGAAACGCCTTTTCCTTGCTTTGGTATAGCCGAGTGGATTATTTGTGCTGGAGCTAGCGAATATAGAACAGCAGGAGCAGGAGCAGTGGATAGGATCTCTCGGCAGAGGAGTCTGATGAGTTATTGCCTTCCATGTGCAAGTGGGACCCTGATGGCGCAAAAATATCAACCGGGGGCCAATTTTCTCTCGGCTAGGCTATGGGCTATATGCCCCGGTGCCAATTGCACGACGATCCCCCCTACACATAGACACACAGGCGGATGACAAGGAGCTTTCAAAATCCATCTCAAGTCCTATACTGCTGGCCATTTTTGCATCGACTGATTTTGATGTCGAGAGGGCAGAGATCCATCATCGCCACCCGTGCTGCACCCACGGCCATGAAGAGTTAGAAAGAGAAAAGAAATATTGGCAACATCAGCAATGCGGCCGGAATAACTCGGATAATAATAAAAGAGAGGAATACATTTCACAATGCGCAAGAGAAAATCGGCCGACGATATCTTCTCCTCTCTACTCGCACAACGTGCGGGAGTTGGGGTGCCACATAACAAATGGCCGTCCATTTTCCCTGTTCCATCAGCAGCAGCCACGCAAAAAAAGGGGGGAGTCGTCCCTATGAAGAAAAACGTATTTAATATCCATCCATCGGAGGAGAATTGCTGGGGGGAGCCGAGCTAGTCGTAAATCTCTTTTCTTCACGGGGCTCCAGCGGGGCGCAATATCTATTTGGAAGCCTTTGATATGATAGGGCCTTTTTTTCCATATAGGCGCGCTAGCGGTCATTCTGTCAATTTATCATCGACGGCCATCGTTTTTCATTACGTTTTACAACAGGCTAAGATGCCTTCCAGCCGAAGCGGTGATGTAACATCTTTTTCTCCCATATAGATTGTCCTAAAAGCTCCGGCCCTGTTTTTTTTAATATAATAAGGGACCCGCTGGGACGGATTCGTTCAAGCCTGATAACTCCTTGACAGCGATTTTACCAATCCATCCTCCGCCGGCGAAATAATAATATCTATGATATAGTCTAATAATATAGCTACTCTACTACACTCTATCTCTACTTCTCTTTGAGTTTGAATCTATATATGTGTCTAATATGTAATATACGCCGAGTCCTAATACTCATCAAAGCGGCTTTGGCCGGCTTGTCTGTCCTGTGTATATTCCCCCCCACTTTTAACGAAGACGAGAGACACAAGTGGATCGTCGACCATATCTAATCGCAACGACGTCACATAAAAGCGCTGCCGTCCTTCTTCTTTTCTTCCTCTTCTTTTGCCTCCATCTACTTGGACTTTGATCTCTTTTCTGTCTTATCCGGCCGCATAGAGAGAAAACCGGATGGATGGATGCGAAAGAGAGGTTATTATATTTGTCTATACACACACACTTGATATTACTATACTGCTATATTGATTGATTGGAACCTTCTTCTTCCTTTTTTCTTTCAATTGAGATGCAATCAATCAGCCAACCACGACACAAGAAAAAAAAAAGGGGAAAGCAACTTTTTTGATGACGTTTTCTTATTACACGTCATATCATTTGATTATGGAAATTTTAGCCCGTCGACTCGAACGGCCCCAGCACTTGACGGACGATAAATTATCAAAAACAATCCATTTAAATGACGTGCGTATACCATATAGAATCCAGTAGGAGGCCGTTGACTCTACTGGCGAATAATATTTTCTTACAAAAATTGAAGAAATAAAAAGGGAAACAAATTTGACGATCTTCTTGCGTGTGTGTGTTGCTTCGATTCAATTGCCATGGCGGGGGAATGAGCACGGACAATTCGATTGTCTCCATTTCTAATATCGATTGCAACATATTATAGAGAGGAGGAGATGCCTAGCTCGGTTGGAGAAAATGTCATGTGTGGATAATGTTTGGCGGCAGCAGCTGTCTGGCAGCTCAAATATAAATACGCAACGAAACTTTTTCCCCTTTTGTCACACAAGGAAAGAAGAAAAAAGAGACAAAGAAGACAAGATTTTCTGCTCGAGATGACATTTTCCCAGGATACGAAAAGAAGAAGAAGAAAAGAAATCATCATTCGCCCGGTTATGATCTTTTCCCCTTCAATTGTCTCTATGCAAATATGGGCGGCGGCGTCGGCGGGGAAATGTCTAAGCCCGTCCTGCTGCCGCGTTTGATATGCATAGCATCCACAACAGCCTTCCTTGTTTTTCTCTCTGCTCAATAGCGACGACTTTGAGTTTCATTCAAACGTAGAAAAATAACAAAATAAACTTTTGCACACTTGATTCAATTTACGTCAGAAGGAAAAATAGTCAAAACTACAAATCACTCTTATCTCTTCTCAAATTGCGCCCGCTCCAACAAATGTACGATATCCAGGCTATTCAAATATTTTCAAGGGGAAAAACAGATATAAATATATAAGACGACACTATCTCTTCTTTTGTGAAAGGGTGTTGACAGCGGAACGACGGCGATAACCCAAAAATAACCCGCGTGAATTTAGACGTTGAAATGCGCCTGGCACCAAAATCCCCCAAAAAAGAAAAGAAAAAAAAGTTGTTTTTTCCTATTTTTATTTCTTTTTGGGTTCGGGAATATCTAAACCTTATCGTCCGTGCAAAACTTGGATATCTTTTTTGTCCCGGTGCAGTCCAGTATAGGAGGGGGCCGGGGGGAGATCGGACCCAATGGCCTCTCTTTATATTTTTATGTTTGCACGGCGCGGTCACGCTCATTCAATTATAAATTCAATCTCTGCCCCCCCCCCCAACCCGCCCATGGAGATGACTCACAGATGGGCCTCCGCGTGACTTCATTTTCTGTTTTTTTCTCTCTCTCCCGAGAATAAACGAAAACAAAATAACCAATAAAAAAAGTAAATGGCGAAAAAACGGGAAAAAAACGAAAGAAAAAAGTCACGAAAGGAGAAAATCTATGGGCCGTGATATACGTCGAGTCTTTGATGAATTTCGGTTCAATTCCTTTCGACTATTTTCATAACGGCGCACATTCCCGCACATTCCCGCGTGCGCTAGCTAGCTGCTACCCCCCTTGTCTGGCTGATGTTCACGCTGCCACTACCTTGCCATATTGTCATTTCCTCCCGCACCATAGCTGGCCCTATATACACACACACATCTCCTTTGGCTGCTGCTACTGCTGTTGGTGTAGTAGTAGTAGTAGATATTCCTCCGGTCGGATCAATAAACCTGGAAGCGGAGGAAACCGTGACGGTATATATCCATATACGTAGATATACTATAGCTAGACGGAACTGCAGCCCATCCATCTGTGCGCATTTGCCCAGCCAACCCCACGACTCTTGGCCGAACCCCCCGCAAGAAAAAAGAAAAGAAGAAAACGCCGTTCACAAAGGTGAGCCTAGGTACATAATGGCAGAGATGGAGAGAGCACCCAAGAAAAAGAAAAAATCACCGGATATCCATCAGTCGCCGGTGTAATAAAGAGGCCACTGTACCAGACTAGACGTGTGTCTCTGCTCCTGCTGCTGCTCCTGCTGGTCCCCTATATTACATAGCCACTCGCTAATTGATACGGACGTTAAGTGAATCTGGGCGGACGAGTATAATATACACACACTACACACACACAGTACACACAAAAGGGATGGCCAGCACACGTCGGACATAATTAATATGATAATGGATACCCATCTCTCTCTCTCTATAGCCTATATGTACACAGAATATCCGTGTGTGTATCTATTCGGTCGTTCTTTAAGTCGACGAGAATTTATCCCGGAGCCGGATATAGGAGAGATTGGTAACCAACCGGGAGGCAGGTATTAGATAGCGGCTTAGACGTATGATATTGCTCCTCCCTGGATCAGATCCCCGCCAGCCCTGGGAAAAGTCTCAGGTTCGATCGAGAAAAAAAAGGAAAAAAGATGAATGCAACTTTTCCTCCTAGACTCTGCCGTGTAATCTCTCTCTTTCCAGCTCCTGTATAGACTCGTGTGTATAGACGCGGGGACCATGTCGATATGCTAGTCAAAAGATTATCGATCAAAAATAGACGACGACGAAAACATGATGCATTCAATGTGTGTGTGGGAATATGCACGTAGATATTTATTCACAGCTGCAGTGGCGCATTTTAGCAGTCGACTGTACATGTCAATAATAATCCGGCGGAGAGACTCGCAGAGAGAGAAAAATGTCGAAAAGTAGGAAAATGACGGGACTTGTTCGCCATTGGTTGTGAGAGATATACGGAGAAGGGAGGACTGGATTATTGAATATCCTGCGATGCATACACAATAACAAGAGAGCAAGTCTTCTTCTTATTGTCGTCTGTCTGAGTAAAAGAGGAAATGACGGGAGCGGAGCAGAGGGGAGGTGCCGGAGGTGGGTCTCTCCCCCATCAAATAAGAAAAGCGAAAAAGAAGTGGGAGGAATAGATCCTGCCAGGAGCTCTACTGTAAATGTAGTGGTACTCTTGTGTACTACATACGTGAGTGTGTGTACAACATACAAGAAGGTAAAGCTAGAGGGGGGAACGAAAAAAAGAAGGGGAGTGAAACAAGTGCGGGAGTAACAGGTGAGTCGGCATGGCGACTGGATGTGGATTCTTTTCACTCTCCCGCGGCAACCGACCAGCACCAGCAGCAGCAGCAACTTTGGCGACTTGTTAGTGACTATTTATAAACTCTGGCCATCCCCTTAACCACCACCGCCCGTCTCTCTCGCCCCTCATCTGATAATTTCGTGCTCTCTGCTACTCCTCTACACTCACGCTTGTATACACTCTGTCTTGCTTCGACGACTCCCGCGCTGAGAATCGACAGGTTAATTGACACAATTTTCTTCCTCGTAATAATTTGGCCAATTTTGGTCTATACAATTTTGAATTTTTTGGAAACCAAGGGGGAAAGGAAAAAGGAAAAAATGTTTTTCGTCGAATTTTCGAGGGGGAAAATGTAATCAAGCGGAAATTAAATGGAGATGCTTAAATGTCAAACATTCAAGTGAGAGCTTTTGTGCTTGAGTTTGTGATGTGAGAAATTGGAGCGCGTTGTCACGGCGACGGCCGTTTTTTTTTTTTCCAATTTTGAATGATTTAGTCGCCAGCATCCGCCATCTAGCGGTGGCCAACCGCACTCGACACGACCGTTTTTATTAAATACATTCCTTTTTCTTTCTTTCTTTTTATTTTATTTACAGATCAAAGAAAATAAAAAGAAGAAGAAGAAAATAAAAAGAGGAACGACGTCGGTAAAGAAGAAAAGAAAAACGAGGGGGGAGAAAAGAAATCAAACGAAAGTGGTTGGCTTCGTACTGGGCCATCAACCGGTTCGCATCGATCCGGCGGCAAACAACAACAACAACAACAACTCGACTCTTATTGGTCGCCTGATTCCTTCTTCAAGTGCAGCGATGATACCCGAGACGACGACACTTCACGGCGGAGGCGGAGGCGACGCCGACGGACGCCCCGTGGTCATCGGAGAAGGGCCTCAACATCGGCACAAGAACAAACAAGCCCGCGAATTTGAATTCGTTTTCGGATGTGAGTTTCCATCCCATATTTCCACATTTTTACCATCCTTGGTTTTAATTTAACTTTGGCTATTTCATGAAAAACCTTAACCGCCAGCTCAGGAATAATCTTGCGACTGTCACACCACATAGTACCAAAAAAGAAGAATAGACATAAATTTGTCCTACCTTTAAGCCTGGGAAATCCACAGCCAGGCATCCATCCACAAGTGCTTCCATCCATCCGCTGAAAAAGTTGAATCCGCCAGTCGGGATAGGGAAAAAAAAGGTAGTCCTCGTGAATACACCCACACTCACATGGGTGTACACGAGGACATTTAAAAGAAAGGGGGAAATAAGAAGAGATCCGTCATTCGGCTGGTAGTTTTCGCCAATCAAAGAAGATGTTGGTAATCTAAATAACAAATAAAAAAAAAATGAATTAAGAAAAATATTGACAGTAGGAACAAGTCAGGAAACGTTGAAAATAAGATACTGGGTAGACCTTGATTGATTGCTAATCAATTTAAGATTTAAATGTAATACACTTGTGCAAATCATGCATCATTCAAATACCTAGCAGGTGCACAAAGGTAATCAAAGTAATAATTACCCAATCGATGACGGAGAGATTGAATTGATGATGACAGGTCCAGCACAAGCAAAACTTGCTCGTCTTGTTGTCGATGATGGTTGGCTCAGGTGTAAAATCTACACAAAAGAAAAAAGATTACAAAGTGCCAACAACACAACAAAAATTCGAAACAGGTTTAACTAAACGAAAGTGTCAGACGACACTCTGAATTAGCCATTCATACAAGACACATCAATAGAAATCATTTAAGGACAAATCGACGCCTCTGGCTAATGAATTAGAGCAACCTTCTCGTAAAACCAAGAGGGAATAATCAAAAGTAATTGATCCGCGCTACATCCTGCGGTGGCCAGCGGCCGTCACGGCTATTCAATGTGTGTTTGTGACTTGCGGTGGTTATTAGTGGAGGGTGGTGGGATTGATATCAAGCGTGATTCGCCTGATTGCACGCTCCATCACCTCCCACACACGTCCACCCTGTCTATAAAAAAAAAAGGGGGAGGAACGAGGCGGATCCTGGCTCTTCCGGCTGGCGATCTAGGGAAATGGCGATCCATGCAAGTCGCTCTGATGTGTGCAAAAGAGAGTGGATGGGGGGGGGGAGCGCTGGAGATGAGGAATCGATTCGGCGTGTGACTCTTTCTCTCAATTCTTCTTCTTCCTGTTCGGGTTGGACGACGACAGATTGACCTTGAGGACGGGCCACACACAAAGTGTGTCACACACACATCATCGGCCGGATGGCAGAGAGAGAAGCCTCCATCCGTTATCCAACCGAATCCGCCCTGTCTAGCAGCAGCTTCCCCCCGGGCAATAATTCATTATTTAAATCCGCTGCTGGATATACGGACGACAAAGCCTTTGAATCAATAAAACATCAGCTAGAGAGCCTCTCCAAAAACCAATTTGTCCACATCCGGCTGATTACATCATCACAAATCCATCCAGGGAAAAACAGACCAGATCACAACATCATCCACCCCCTGGAGGGGTCGCCAGCACAAATCCGCTGGTTGGTTACTTTTTCTTTAAAAGAGACAATCGATTTTAAACTACTACTGGTGATTTCATTCCGGTTGTCCAACTTTTTCCCTTTAGCTCGCTAGTCGCTCGTTACTCAAAGAAGAAAATAATAAAAGATGAAACAAAAGGAAGAAGAAGAACAAAATAAAGAAAAGAGTTGCCTTTCGGGTAAAGATTATAGAGAGTAGTATCCAGATGAGTGGGGAAGGGGAGAACGCTCGTGTGCGCAACCGCCGTCCAGCACCCGCACCCTCCGTCCGATATATTTCCTTTCAAATGCAACACATCGGCGCACGCTCGCCCGCGTCTAACCTTTTCTGATGGTGAAAGATTAAAAACCAACTCCCAGGCTATTCTGTTCCTTGGTCTTTTCTACATGACGAATAAATTAAGAGCTAGAGGCGGAAAACATGGATCCATCCTGTATAGAAGGGTGTGGTGCTGGAGGGGCGAGTCATACATATTCCGCACGACGGATGGATGGATGAGTGGAGAATCTATAAATAATGGCCGAAGAAAACCGTACACCGTAAAGACACACAACACGAAGAGTTGAAAGGAGAAAAAAACAACAACAAAATGTTGGGCTGCTGGCCTCCCTCCTGTACCGCTTGGCTGGATATATTCGCCTGTTTATCGTCTATCCATCCATCCATCCATCCATCCAGCAACAGCTATATAGAGCTAGAGAGAGAGATGCCCAGTGGCAAAAGGGGTGGTGTCGTGGTCTCGTCTCTTCCGTGCAGGTCGTGGCCTGTTAGACACTCCCTCCTCCTCCTCCTCCCTTTTGGCCGCTAGCGGCGGTGGCGGTCCTGCCCCAATGTCATCCACTGGCTCTTATTCCGCCGACATCCGGCCGTGAAGATGGACGTGAGCGAGAAGCGCCACACTCCTCCTCACCCACTCGGATCGCCTCAGTTTCTGACTCCGTCGCGTTAACCAAGAAAACAGTGCGGTCCGTCGTGTTTGCACTTTTTGTTTTTTTACTCCCGCTCGGTGGTGGTTTGTTTGTCGTTCGCGTCCATCCATCAGCTACCCCCCCCCCCACTACCACCACCAAATAATTAAAAAAAGAAGAAAAGAAAAACGAAGTGTGTGTGAGGATTGATTTGGCCTAGTCAGTGCGGGAAATGAATTGACTGAAAAAAAAGGGAGTGACCGTCGAGTCGCGGATGTGTCACGCGGTACAACTGATGGAGACTGCCGCCGATTCTTTTGCCACATCTTCCTCCTCTTCTGCTCTTCTGCAACAACCACAACCACAACAACAATATGAGACTTCTTCGCCCGTTCCGTTGGTGCTGGCCCTGGCCAACGCCGGACGGCGAGTCTTTGAGCCGCAACGGGTCATCAGCGACTACCACACTCACGCCGACATCCTCCGCTTCGCTTCGCCCAGCAACGCCTTTATCAAAACCTACGGTATTATCGTCACCATTGTGTCATCCATCCATTTGCATAGAGCCTCTCTCTATACGCGGGTGGGAAATTGCAGTCCAGAGACGGACATGATATGGGTCGAGGAAAGTATTTAGAAGAAGAAGAATGGACGGGCCGACTACTATTCCCCTTATCACTATAGAAAATCCACGTCGTGATGTCGTGATGGACCGAAAAATCTTTTGTGCCTTTTATATGGGCGACGTCTTTATAGGCCCGTCCGTCCGTCCGTCCGTCCCATAGCTACGGACGTATTTTCTCAAATGTCTAAACATTTCTGCGCACTCGGCAATGGCCAACCGTCGAGCTGTTGGCGACGTCGTTTATTCAAAACCCAGAAAAGTCATTGAATATTCAAGTATATGGTCGTTTCTCTCTGTGTGCGTTCGGGACCCTTTTTTCCGCTCCTTTGGCTCCCGATAGCCCGAAAAAAAGGTTTTTTCTAGCCTAAAATGTCTGACAATAAAAACCTCGGGGGCCCTTTTTGAGCGTTTTCCGATCCGGCCTCTCCTCGTTTTAGTGTGTGGGGGTGGAGGAGAGACAAATCAATTCAAAGTCGACTCAATTATTACCATCAATCGTATCTATCGAATTCATGGAATAATTTCAAGCGGAATTTTATTTATTTAGTTCATGGGCGGATTATTCTTTGATCCCAGAGCGTGTCGTCTGGTGCTGCCCTTTTCTATTTTTAAATGTCCACTATAATTCGATAGAATATTATTACATATCTCGATAGATTTAATTGACGTTAGAGTTGATGGGCAACCAATCCGTTTGTAATGGCCCCACCCCACGGACGGGCCATATATCCATCGAGTTTTCCAGGAGAGACACACGAAAAGAAAAAAGTTTTACCCTGGTCGTCGTCGTCGTCGTCGTCAACTGGGTAACAAACAACACGCGATCCTCGCGATCCTTCCCCCACAAGTTCCATTCTACACTGGGCATCTTGGGGCTGTTTTTATTTTTATTTTGTTGATTTTTCAATCGGAATAAAAACAAGCCGGAATTGTTAGGCGATCGATGACCGCTGGCTGGATATTTATTTCGGCTCTTATTGCCAGGATCGGCCGCCGCTCAAATGGCTTTTTCGTGAAACATGTCTAGGGGCTATATTTAAGGATCGATTGGCCGTGGCATTTCGGACGCGATGGCGATTTGTTTCACTCGACGACGTGTATATAGTATCGGCGAGGACCCGATAGAGATTTTCTATTTTTCCCGATAGAAATTCTCAATTGATGCGGAAACTTTTCAGATGGAGCAGATGCACACGCACTGGCGGGATTAGAGAGCGGAGCGGCCAGTCAAATACGCCGTCCTATTTTTATACGCATGTTGTTATTTATTTATTGCAAGTCTCTCTCTCTCTCTCTCTCTGCCTTATTATGTGTGTGGGTCGTCGGCATGGCAACCAGCGGGACTCGCACATTTTCAAACAATCAACAGAAGACGTTGGACGTAGAGACCCTCCCTCGCGTCAGCTGTTATTCAATTCAACCGGACCGATGGCCAGCAGCCAGGGTTCAGGTGATGTGTGTATATAACAGCCATTGCGATGGTCATTTCGCCAAACAGTTTGGTGCCGGACCGCCGGATAACAACAAGTCGCTAACGAGACCCCAACCCAAACAAAATAAAACAAACCCCCAAAAAAGTGTCGCTGGAAAATAAGAAAATGTTGGAGCCGGCCATCATCAAAACCAAAGTGGCGCCTCAATTCGGAGGTCCAGCGCTGGAAGGATGTTTGTGTCTTTTGCCAATTTTTTCACGACGCCACCAATTTGAGAAAATAAACGCAAAATTTGTTTTTCTGTTTTTCTTTTGGAATTTTACAGCTGAGGATAGCGACACGGGGATCGGCGTGTGCGGATGGATCCTGACCATCATCTGCTGGCTCCTCGTCCTCGTCACCATGCCCTTCTCCTTCTTCATTTGCTTCAAAGTAAGAGGCCACCCCCGTATGCAAATTTCTGCCTTTGATTTTTTTCCCTTTGAACGTGAAAATTGGGGATGGGACTTCAAGGGGCGTGAAACAAATGCTAATTCAATCATCCCACACGGGGCGGGAAATTTAAAATGTTAAATAATCCCCCCCCCCAAACCATTTTGTGTGTGGACATGATCATCTCCTTTGACATCAGTTCAACGGCCTATCTATAAATGAAAAAGGGAACGTTTAACTCGCCCACCTTAAGAGCCCAGCTCGTCGGATTTTAAAATATGCTAATCGCGCAATCAAATCTGGCAGTTGAGCGACAATCCTAAACAGTCGACTGAATTTTAAAAAATAAATAAATGTTGTCTCATCTCATTTCATTTCACCCCCGAAAAAAAGGTGGTGCAGGAATACGAACGGGCCGTCATTTTCCGACTGGGACGTCTCCTCTCCGGCGGTGCAAAGGGTCCCGGTCTGTTTTTTTTTTTAATATTCCCGTTATTTTAAATAAAATAATTGATTGTTAACAACCAACCCGTTTTGATTGAAATTGAAGGAATTTTCTTCATCCTGCCGTGCATCGAGACTTACACCAAAGTGGATTTGCGCACGGGAGTCTTTGACATTCCGCCCCAAGAGGTTTGAATCGATCGAACAACAACAATTGAGTCTATGACAATTGTCACAAGTGACGACCCACTCATTTGTCTACCAATTGTCGCCCGCTTGCCGCAGGTGTTGACCAAGGACAGCGTGACCGTGTCGGTGGACGCCGTCGTTTACTTTCGCGTGTCGAACGCGACCGTGTCGGTGGCCAACGTGGAAAACGCCCATCACTCGACTCGCCTCCTGGCCCAGACGACGTTGCGCAACATTCTCGGCACTAAAGACCTGCACGAGATTTTGGGCGACCGTGAAACCATTTCGGGATCCATGCAGGCAGTTTGCGCTCATATAACTTTTCACCTCAACCCCCAATATTCCCCCGCACTTTTATTTTTTAATTAAATTAAATTTCTTTTCCATAATATTACAACCAGGGAGTATCTACTCTGATTATATATCTAATTCAAATTTTTATATTTTTATTTTTTACACTCACGCCGGAGATTTGCGGGATTTATACGACCCCTCCCTCCCCCGTCCGCTACTTTCCTACTATAGTACTAGTAGAATAATTTAATAACTATTTTGGTATGCGGCGGAAGGAAATATTGCGGATTTTCTTTGTAGATTGGTAGAAAATCCCGAAATATGGAAATGGCTGGCGGCGGGGTCTTTGGGTTGGGCGGGAGTGGGTTCAAACGTGTCGTGAATACGAAACACGAGATGCTGTTATCATCTTGTCGGGAGGGTGGGATGGTAGAGTTTGTGTCGAGACTCCCATTAACCCAAATCAAAAATAAAAGCAAAAGAGAGATAGGACGGCACTTGATTGCCACGGCCGATGATTCACGTCCCAACTGATGGCCATTTCCCGTTTTTAGGCCGCGCTGGACGAGGCGACCGAATCGTGGGGCATCAAAGTCGAACGTGTCGAAATGTAAAAAATAAAATAAAAGTTTTCATTTTAAATAAAAAGAAAAATGTCTAATGGCTGGGGGTCGGAAAACAGAAAGGACGTGCGTTTGCCGGTGCAGTTACAACGGGCGATGGCGGCCGAGGCGGAGGCGTCGCGTGAGGCACGAGCCAAAGTCATCGCCGCTGAGGGAGAATTCAAGGCCTCCACTGCTCTCAAGGAAGCCTCGATGGTGATTGCTCAATCGCCGGCCGCTCTCCAATTGCGATACCTTCAGGTATTTTTCTCTTTTTTTAAATTTAGTTCCATCGACTTCCGGCCGGAATTGTGATTCATTTTTTCCCCGTTTGATTTAATCCGCACAGACTCTGAGCACCATCTCGGCCGAGAAGAATTCGACCATCATTTTCCCGCTGCCCATCGATTTCCTGACCCAATTTATGAGATAAATCATCGGCTGAAAAGCGGGAAAAACAACAACACATTTAAAAGCGGCCAACAACGGCGGAAGATGCGGATGGAATATGAAAGGCCACTAGATAATTCATCGAGCAGTTCACTCAGCAAAAGAGAAAACAATTCACCAGAAAAAAAATCTAATTCGATTTACAAAAATGTGTAGGCCCTGCTGCCAGGGATTTTGTTTTGCATTCATTTGCTATAGTTTGCAATTCATTTAACCAAAAAGAAAAAGAAATGTTCATTACACACACACAAATTCACTTAACCATTTTCAAAAAACATAACCAAACAAGTTCAGGTGCCTGACACAAAGTCCCTCGCAATTTCTGATTTCATTTCGCCCCCCCCCCATTCCCCTTTTGTACGTGTGTGTCGTTTGTGTGTGCGTGTGTCCCTCACGTCCCGCTCTTATCTCTTTTATTCAACTCTTTTCGGTTGTAAAAAACAAAAACACTTTTGACAAAAATTCTATCAATGTGATGTCTGACTCTTGTGGCGTTGAACCAACACACAATTAAAACAATATTTCAAAACATTTAATTTCACTCACCGATTTGAATTTGGCGCGGTCGATTCGCGCGTGGCCCTTCATTTATTTATAAAAATTAGAAATAAAAATAACAACCATCACCCCCGGGGGGGATCGTTATTACCATTTCAAAACATATTTATGATTACGATATTTAAACGAAGGTTGTATGTCAATTTGCTATAATTATTCAATACACGGCGCATAGAGATACAGCAGCACCGACTCAGCTGTTTTGAACACATGTTCTTGACCATTAGCATCGCATAGCGACGACCTTTTTCTTCCACTTTGGCTTATCGATTTTCCACGTAATGAAATCAAGTCACGCTCCTATCAAATTGTGTTGAACAACATTTGCAATTGGCTCTAATCACGAGAGGCATCGCCATGGCAACTGAAGTTCTCCTCTCTGTTGACGCTCGGCGTTGGCAACAAGTTCATTCCAACACACACAAAAGCTCAGATATTTTCAATTGAAACAGCAGAGTTCGAACTTTAAAATGAATTTTTGATAATATGACGTCACATCTATTCTGAAATTTTTAAAAGATGCGGCTGACGTGCGTCAAATGATCGATTCCCCTCGACTTTGTTTATATTTGCCGCGGCTATAATCTTCCGTTACCGAAATGGCCGGCCGGCAGTTGATTCTCGATTTCAAATGCGGAGGAATGTCGACTTATCTAAACAAGAACTGGAGGGAAGGGGGATCACAGATATGTTATAATAACTAGTCACGCAGACCTTCGATCCCGACGACCGATTCAATGGCTGTACACATCAGAGGCAAATATTGGCCGGCAAAAAGCCATTCGATTTGAAATTCACATGAGCCCGTCAAGCTGAGACAAACAAAAATGGTCGTCCGACTTGTATTTAGGCCCACGGTCGTCTCATATTCGTGCAGAGTCTCTTCTTATTGCACGACTTTCATGTCGATAAAGGGTGGGGGGAGAAATCTTCTCTAGGGGAAACCCTATGTACAAAGGGGGAGGAGGATGTGTTGAATATTATGATGGACGGATCGATGCTGACCGTATCCAGCCGGATCTTCTCAACTTTATGTTATAGCGACGAGGGGGGAAAACGAGCTGTGCTGACATGACGACAAAACTTTTGGCGGGATGAGGGTCGTGAAAATGTGTCCGTGATGGCCATCGCTATCTAACATCGCAATGGCACATCAATCAAAGTTGTCCGGCTGATTGCGTTTGATATTTTAGTACATTTAGAAGAGGGAGGGGGGAGAGATAGAGATGAGCCTCAAGGATTTAGATTCTCGTCGCGGTACAACATTGACGTCAATGGAAAAAAGTAACAAATTTGAGTGCTGGATATTCCAATCCGGATATTTGTTATCAACACGAGAAAAAGACAAAATGCGTGGCTGGCTGATTATTTGTTCAACAGACAAACAGTTGAGAAAGTGCCGCCAAAAACCCCAAAATATTTTTCAAATCATCAAATGCTCATCGCGGTATTTCCCCTTTTATCTTCTCACCCACCCATCGTTTCTCCGTGTGTAATTATTTGACACACATTTGAACAGAGCAGGTAGTACGTCATCCCATTGTTTGAAATCGTGTCCGACGTGACGTCTCATTCAACAAAAGTAACTGGATCCAACTGGAAATAAGGTGACGTGATTCTCTCATTGTTTTAAACCCAATAACGTTGCATTAGATTGGCTGTCGCCATGGCGCCCAGGCTATCACCAGAAGATGCAGGTCCCTCTGGCTCATAAAATTTTCTATTTGCACTTGGCTTCAAGTGTTTAAAGTTTAAACAATTTCGAATTTGATTGTTTAAACTCGCAAAGACAAAGTTGTAAAAAACAGGCCTGATATGCAGTCGTTCTATTCTACGTATTATATGAGCTGTGCAATGAACCCTAATTGATGAGTCAACCCAAACGACACAATCGTACTCTGTAACAATTTACAATCAAAGGCACCAGTCAAAAATGAAGATTAGAGATGGACATTTGTCCTACCTTTAAGCCTGGGAAATCCGGCCAGGCATTATTCCATCTGCAAAAGAGTTGAATCCACCAGGAAGGATATAGGAAAAAGGGCGTCCTCGCGAATACACCCACAACACGATCGGTAGTCTCTCCAATCGACAAAGAAGATGCTGATGATTATCTAAATTAAAAATTAAAAATGGGTTACGGGAAATACTGCCAGAAACCAGTAAGGAAAAGTTGGAAATGAGATACCAGGTGGACCCTAATTTATAAATGGGAGAACTCAAGGTTTCCAAATAATACACTTGTGCAAATCATGCATGTTTCAAATACCTAGTCAGGTCCACAGGTTAATCAAGGTAACGGAAATTATTACCAATGTGATGATAAACTGAGATTGGTGGTCGATGACAGGTCCAGCACAAGCAAAACTTGCACATCTTTTTGTCGATGATGGCTGGAACAGGTGTGAAATCTGCACAAAAGGAAAAGGTTACAAAGGGCATCGAAAAAACTGCCATGCAGCAACAGGCAGCTTACATGATCAATGCTAGTTATAGAAACTGATACTTTACAAATTTGGAACAGGTTTGACACTTTGATTTAAGCCCCATAATCATGGTACTCATATTCTTAGTTTTATTTAGGCTACCTGCCATAAGCTGCACGACTCACAGCATGGAGACTTGGAGAACCCCAACAACAGAGTTCGTACAAGTTCACACGACGATCAAAGTTTTGTCATTTTTTGGCGAATTTTTTATTGTCCTATTTTTCGTGCATCCATTTTCCCCAAAAAGAGTAATCGTTTGGTCTCCCATAGTTCATTAGTTATCACAATCATTCACCTCTCTTTGTCTCGTTTTTCGAAACTTTGAAACAAAAGACAGCAGACGACACTAATATTCTAATTAGTCAAAATTAATGTATCGATATAGACATTTATTAAAAATCGATCCCTCCAGTTTTATTATGAATTTTATTTCAATTATTTATTTAATTTTTAATTTATAAAAGCCAAAAGGAATCCTAATCTCGAACGATAAATGCCAGACAAGTTTAGGCGGGATGACCGTGAATAAAACGGACCCAGCCATAAATAATGTCTCCAATATGGAATTCACTTCCTGGCCGTAGTATAACTAAGCCGATAAGAATTAAGACAAAACTCGACAAGAATGCGTTTAAATCAATAGTAAAAAAAGAGAAACTGATAAGGAAAAAGTCGGGAAAAAGTTGTAGATGAGAGAGAGAGTCCTCGATACGGATGCCGAACGCGTGCGCAACCATCGGGACCGGCGATAACGAGCAGAAAATGACACGACAAAAAATGACGTCATTGTTTTTTATTTAAACTTTAGCCATCGGCGGCGGTTGCACCACCGGCACCTTATACAAAAGTCTCACCGTGCAATACGGGACCTCCCGGCCAAGTACGGCGGCGGCTTGTAACGATGACGTCGGCAAAAATCTCAAGTGGGAAATCAGAAAGGCAATTAGCGTCGCCGTCGTCACTTGTTGGAATGTTGATAATTGTCGTGATTACCCGCCAGCCCCCCTAGGCAACACACAAACAAATTTTGGGATCCAAAATGACCAGCAACGGGATTGCGTCAGCCCGGCGTTTGCTTACGTGATGATACCAACAGCACGGGTCGGTCGCTGGGCAGAATTTGATTTCCAAAACCCCCCACCCAAGCCCACCCACCACCCATTTAGAGATGACGGGAAACTCTCTCTCACTCTATTCGTAGACGAAAAAATCTCACTGAAAAGTATAAAGCCGGCCCTGGCCATATAGAAAAAAAAACGTATAAATACTACGGGACCAAGTCGGGACTCGTTCATTATTCCCTTCAGAGTCTTGACCGGTGGATACCCCAGCCACCACTCCTATTACTAGCCACTTGCTATTGTAATTTTTGTTCCAGTTTTCCAATCGAAGAAAAAATGAATTCATTCAACATTGTGATTCTCTTCTCCATTTTGGTCATTTGCATTGCAGGTAAATCTTTTACATAACCAAAACCAATTTATTCTGATTGGAAATTAATTTGAATTTGAATTGATTAGCGGAAGATGTCGATCCGTGCTGCTCTTATCCGTGCCAGAATCAAGGCGTCTGCATGTCCGTCAACAGCCACAAGGATTTCACCTGCGACTGCACCGGACTGGAATATTACGGCAAAACCTGCGAAATTCGTAATTATCATTGATTCAAATATCTAATCAATGAATGAATGAAATTTAAATTTACTTTCTTTAATTGACAGCTATTGTGAGCCGGAGAATCAAGAATTGGTTGCGTCCGTCTTTGACGACGATGCACAAAGTGTACACGGGCTGGCCGTGGCTGTGGAAATTGGTCAACAACGTGCCGTTCCTCCACCGAGCGGCCATGCGCTACGTTTACCTGAGCCGCGGGGCGGCCATCCAGTCACCGCCGCGCTTCAACAGCGGACACGATTACATCACGACCGAATCGCATTTCAACACTTCCTACTACGCCCGCAGCTTGCCACCCGTCCCCCAACATTGCCCTACTCCCATGGGCGTCGCCGGTAGGTTCAGTCCGTCCATCCACAAGCTGGACGCCAAATTTATTTCAATATTTGTTGCTCCCACAGGCCATCGGGAATTGCCGGACATTGACGAGCTGGCCGAACGTTTCTTCAAGAGGAAGGAATTCATTGCCGAGCCTCACGGCACCAACATCCTGTTCGCCTATTACGCCCAGCACTTTTCCCATCAATTCTTCAGGACGGACAGGGCCAGAGGGCCGGCCTTCACCAAAGGAAACGACGGCGTCGACGTCTCCCACATTTACGGACTGGACAAGGGGACGCAGGACGCCCTGCGCTCCTTCCAACTGGGCAAAATGAAGGTCAGGATCGACGCCGACGGCCAGCAGTTCCCGCCGCTGCTCCGCGACGCTCCCTCCGTCCACATGATCTACCCGCCGCACACGCCCGAAGAGGAGAAAGTGGCCCTGGGCCACGCCCTCTTCAGCATGCAGCCGGGCCTCTTTGTCATGGCCACCGTTTGGCTGCGGGAGCACAACCGACTCTGCGACGTCCTGGCCGTCGAGCATCCCGACTGGAACGACGAGCGCCTCTACCAGACGGCCAAACTCATCGTGCTGGCCCAGAATTTGAAGATCACCATCGAGGAGTACGTGCAACACCTGAGCCAATACAAAGTGAAATTGAGTTACGATCCAGAGCTGCTCAGGGACGAACCTCAATTTCAATTCTCCAATCGCATCCACGTCGAATTCGCCCATCTGTACCACTGGCATCCCATGGCGCCCGAGGCCATCACCCTGGGCAACAACACCTACACCCTGGAACAGATGAGCTTCTCGACCAAAACAGTGGCCAAACACGGATTCGCTTCTTTTGTCCAGGCCATCGCCACCCAGCCGGCCGGAGCTGTAAGTTTATCCCATTTTAATTTTACGTCATTTGTTTTCCAATAATGACTAATATCATTGTTTTAATTAACACAGTTGAGGCATCAGAATCATGGGCCGATGTTGCTGGACCAGTTCAAAGACGTGGTCCGCCAGGGCCGTCAGTTGCGTCTGCAGAGTTTCAACAATTACCGGCAACTTTTCGGCATGCCAAAGTACACGAGTTTCATGGAATTGACGGGCGGCGACGTCGATCTGTCCCGCCAGTTGGACAAACTTTACGGAGACATTGACGCGTTGGAATTCTACCCGGGCATGTTGCTGGAAAAATCCGACTCGTCCGTCACGCCCTTCACGATGGTCAACATTGGCGGACCGTACGCCGTCAAGGGAATGATGGCCAATCCCATTTCCAGTCCGCATTATTGGAAGCCCAGCACATTCGGCGGGCCGGTCGGTTTCGACATTGTCAAATCGACGACCATCAAGGACTTGTTTTGCCGCAACATGAAGCCGGGCGAGTGCGGTCACATTGCCTTCCATTTACCAGCGGCAGAAGGCCAGTCTCAACAACAACAATCCAACAGTGCGGAATTATCCGCTTCTTCTGGGTCGTCTGGAATTGTTTTAGAACCTTCGCCCGTCCCGAATTACTCGACTCTGCCGGGCGACAACCATTCGTCACTGATGGGCAGTAAAACTTTTTCGCCTCCGGCCGGAATGACGAGCACTCCGCATTACGCCACCAATTACCGTCGTGCGTTGACGGTCGACGATTTGGATTTTATCGAGTGCCAACCGCCATCGGCCGCCCAGTGGTCCAGCAGACATAACAATTATTGCCGTTTGAGAGAGGCTCATCCCATATGAATATTATGAGAGGGGGGGAGAAAACAACTTTATCGTGTTATCTCAGCAATCGAGTCAAAACTATTTAGGATTTTATATCGAATTTTTTAAAAAGGAATGTGTTTGTATTTTATGATTGAGCCGGGCGCATTTTTGATTGAACTCTCAGACTGTGATTCTCTATTGATTAGTGTTGCACTGTGTATTTATAATGTTATTCAATATTTTGTGTATTTATTTTATATTCTACGGTGATGACATAATTATTTGTACTCTTGTTTGAAATTGTACTCTAATAAAATAATGACGTCACTTGATTATACACACCTTCTGGATTTATTTAAGATTATTACTATGACACGACAACATTTATAAAGTGTTGATTGTAGTTCACGGGAATTAATTTGTTGACATAATCTGTCCAAAGTCGATTTGATCATCTGCATCCTGTTTCGGGATGATAAGAAAATCCATTTTTACCTGGTCGACGTGATTGTATAATTATAATAAATAAAGGGCGTGCTCAATCATTCATACGATAAATTTACAAAAGTCATTTGCCCACACTGAATCATCCCCCCAAACAAACAAAAATCAGTAAAGATTTGAGGAAAAACCCCGGTGATATAAGCTGACTGGGCAAACGGCCATTTAAGGAGAATCTCATAGCCCACACGTAGACACTTTCACGTGCTGTCGAGCGGTGCTGACGAGTCACGCTGACACATTCCGTGTTATTAGTTCGGCAGCTGAAACTTAATCAACTCGGTTTTTACCAGTATCTCTCGCCCGTCTCTGATTGAAACGACAAAATATGCGGACATGTCTGGACAGAGTCAGCAGGGAATCCCGCGTGATAATGATTAAACAACTGAATTTTCAGTATAAAGTTTCTGTGTAATTTGTGTCTGAATTACAAAATATTTTGTATAAAATTTAGAATGGATTTAAAATAATTTTAAAAGATGACAATTCATCAATTAATGGGTGTATCCAGATGGTAGAATGGGTTCGACCGGACCTCCGTTCAATACGTAGAAAGAAGACTGGGCCAGCTGGGCCAGCCATTGAGGTGGCATGGCGCAGCAGTAACGTTTGACTCCGGTCGCACAAGTTTTACCTGTTGTCATTTAAATGACCGCAAATCAATTGTTATTTGATTTAACTTGGATATTTTTGAAAATGGATTTTACCGTCGCCAAATTTGCTGGTGGATGCAACAAATTCGCCCGTTTCACAAGCTCCAGCGCAGGCCGGTGCAGTGCCGGACCAATAACAAAACGGCTCAGTTATCTGATCAGCCTGGACCATCTTTATGATAATCAATTTTAATTAAAGAAACAAACAATTAAAATAAGACAAAATCAGGTAGTGTTACCGCTACAACAGCGCAAAGGGCGACGAGGACGGCCAAACAAGCGAAAGTTTTCATCTTTGATATTCGAGAAATGCTGGACTGCAACTGCAACTATTCGAGTTCAAGAGACCAAATGTTATTCACAACATATGTCAAACGATACTTTGCGGTCGGGCTTATATACACATGCTCGGCTGCTGCTGGATATCCCGCCCAGCCCCTTTTATTTTTTAAAAGCCCAGCCAAGAAATCAAAAAGAGAGGTATCCCTTTTTCTTTTTGTTTTCATTTCAAAATTTCTCCCAAGAAACTGTTGGCGTTTCTAAGAAATCTGTACTTTTACTAACGACAGGGACGAAAGGCCAAGACCAAGAGAAATCCCACTGGGAAAAACCCAGATGACGAAAGAAGATTGCGCGGTGCCCTTATGAAAACATGTACAAGCTTATATAGAAGAGAGAAACATCTGATATTGGAATCAAAAGGGGTCAAGGTAAATCTTAAACACCTTTCTCTCAAGGGCAGAGTTGAAACCACCAGCCGAGAGATTTCACCTGGATTTTAGAAATAACGTTTGCCAGTTGTAATCAAATCAGATGGCAGCGATTTCATCGTGCAAAGTGAAATGTATACGATCACGCTGATTATTATTGAGACTGTGTACGATGAAAATGGATGCTGGATCCTGTTGTTGACTGGCATTCGGCAATTTCCGGTGTGCCAATCTCTCGTTTCCCTTTAAGAATTCAGCAGCGCAGTCGTGTACGTTAGACTTATAAGGCAACGCGTCTTCTGCCATCACATCATTCTTCCTAATTAAAATTCCCGCCCCGAACTAGCTGCAAAGTCAACCCAGCAGCCAATCCCAGCCTTGCGCTGCTCAATCAACTTTGATTTCGTTTTATATAGTATAGACAGACTTTATCGTGTATTGGCAAGTAGCAACCGAGTTATATACAAAACAAACGGTCGACTGTAGACAAGAAATCAATACGATAGGGGGGTAAACCGATTACAGATGATTAAAGTGCTGCTGGTGATGCAAGCGACGTCGTGGGCAGCAATAACTGGCCCGGCCAACTAGGCAAGGAATTCCGTGAACTGTCGTCGATATGCCGACAACTTGGTCTCCCGGCCGACAGAATCGATTACAAATTGGGGCCATTCCCGACCAATAGCATCGACTACCTACTCGCAATTCTTTGCTGGATTTCTCCTGCGACTGTGAATTTTTACCAAAATAATCCACGAACGTGAATAATTGATAGACAAGCGAAAAACAAGTTGGATCTCACCGCTGCTGCTGACAAGGAAAAGACGAAACCGAATAAGACGACGACCACCAGGAATTGACAGGCAGCCATTTATTTGTCGTTGAAGATGGATTACCAAATCGTGAATTGACACTGATGTCAAAACACAACATGTCGCCTGGTTTTATACACCGGCGTGAAAGGTGTGCGAAAAATTCCGGAAGACAAATGATTTTATAACGGCATTTTGGACTATGAGGGACGAAGGCGAGCGCATACTAATTAAAGTGTCCTGTTTTATTAAAATAACCATTTCTATCCGGAATCCTATCGCCAAATCCTGATCACGCTGTTGACAGTCTTCGTCGTCAATAACTGCGACGTAGTACGTACACTTTAATTAAGGCCGGATGTTGTATTATTGCGGTTACGTGATACAATCTTGTTCCTGTTGGCCAACCGGATGTGTTCAGCTCATACGAAATGCAAAGGGATCGATGATTGTTGTTTAGAGCTCAGAGCGATGGCTGCCTTTCACTTGTTACTCATTGCGTTTCATTTGCTGCTGATTGTCGACGGCCAGCTGGACCAAGTTGACGGTAAGGTTGAAACAGATCCTCATTATTATTCCTTCATCATTTATTCACGACATGTTTTAGAGGAACCCAGCGCCGTCACGTTAATACCAAGCGATGAAGAAATCATCGTCAGAAAAGGTCAGACTCTTTTGCTGGTGTGCCAAATTCAAGGTCCAGCCGTCACGAATTGCTCCTGGGAGTTGAACGGCGTCGTGCGGATGCTGGACAACATCACCATCGAAAATCGACTAGTCAACACGGAACATTATGGAAAGTGTCGAATTGCAGTAAGTCGCTGGAGCGAATAGATCCGCGTCGGTTATGATGTATTCGCATGAGATTATTTGATGTGTTATGTGCATAGATGAAGGTGACGCCGGAAGATATTGGCCAATGGACGTGCAACATCTTGACAGACGCCGTCGACGCCCGTCCCAAAAGTGCCACCACCAAAGTTTCCCTCTTTCAAGTGAGCGTCTTATATGAAATATTCAATGTGTTCTCCTTATTGTCCCATTTTCTCTTGATATAAAAGGCCCAGTGACTTATTGCACAACTATCTGTGATCTAATAATCTCAACAACTCCTTTATACCTCCCCCGGAAGGGAATGCTAAGAATTTATTATTCTTGTCTATTTGACACCTTAGGGGAAGCCGAGGACTATTGCCGGACTGGTCACCATCGTTCTTATAGGCGTCATTATCTTGGCTACGTACGTCATCAGTTTTACCCTCTTGAAAATGTGAGTCGAAATTTGATTCAAACCTGTGAAAAAGTTACATATCCAATTTTTGAATTGTATTTGACAGTTGTAGGTTTGATCACGAGCGAAATTTCAAAGGAAAAAATAAGAAAAAGGTCTCGAAAAAGAGATTGGTGTCGGCAGTCAGTCGAGGCTCGTCAAGAGAAAGTAGCGACCAATTTGAAGAAGATGTTGTCATGACAACAAACCCAGCATAGCCATCGATCGCTATCCCTGAAAAGAATAACTTGTCGAGAGAGGACAACACTGAAAATAAACTCGCGACGGAAACAATTGACGTTGTATTTTATTCATTTCAAAAGTAGTCATTGATACGAAACAGAGGAATATATAACTTGCTGCACTGCAAAACAATCGGCGGTCCCATTATTGATGATTTGTGCACTGGTGGATTTCCGTTTGTTGACAAACCGGGACCCCAGTCGCCAGGACGATATAATATTGGATCTTTTTTGGGTTTTTTTATTATTCCAAGGTGGTTGGGGTTGTTGACGTCGTTGATGATTGAATAATTGATGTTGTTGCAATGTTTGCAGCCAGGCTGGTGATGTCCGTGTCGGCGGATTTTTGTATTCGGAATATCAAAGGGACGGGCAGGACGTCGGGCAGATTGAAAAACGGTTCAAACTTTTTCGGGGCCCTGGCCGACGTCGGTTTTATCGACGTCGAGGCTGGTGTTGACGGCCCGGTTGCAAGTGACGTTGATTCCGTTGCTGTTGAAGTCGACCGTGCCGCCAAAGTTGTTGGATGTCGAGAAGTTGGATGACGAATTGGATGATGAATTGGATGTCGAATTGGCGTCGAAGACGTCGTCCCAGTTTCTATTGTCGTCGATTCTGTTGTTGTTGTCGTCGATGAAGTCGTTGTTGTCGGTGTCGCTGTTGATGTTGTCGGTGTTGCTATCGTTGTTGTTGTTGTTGCTGTCGTCGATGGCGTTGTCGTTGATTCTGTTGTTGCTAAAGCAGTTGTCGTCGACGGTGTTGTTGTTGTTGCTGATGTTGTCGGTGGTGCTGTCGTGGATGGTGTTGTTGCTGCCGTTGCTGTCGTCGTTGATTCTGTTGTTGTTGTTGCTGAAGCAGTTGTCGTCGATGGTGTTGTTGTTGTTGATGGTGTTGTTGCTGTCGTCGATGGTGTTGTTGTCAACGGTGTTTTTGCTGTCGTTGTTGATGTCGATTCTGTTGCTGTTGTTGTTGCTGCTGTCGTTGAAGCAGTTATCGTCGTCGGTGTCGTCGATTCTGTTGTTGCTGTCGATGGTGATGTTGCTGTTGTCGTTACCGTCGATTCTGTTGTTGATGGAAGAGTCAATAACGATTGAGCCATCGCCAGAGTTGACGAAGTTTCCGACGTCATGGAAATCGACGTCGACACGTTTGCGACTGTCGGTGTCGACATGACCAATTTCCGTTTGATTTTGACGATTTTGACGCGATTGGTGACGGTCGAGTTGATTGGCAAACCCCTGGGCGTTGGCCGACGTCGCGTTTGAAAAGGTCTCGCACTTGTCCAATTGGAAATTGAATTGTTGACATTGTCCATTTGTCCGATGCTGGTCGTTGTCTTGAGGGGCGGCGGCGGCTCTTCGGTCGAGACGGGCGCGGTCGATTGTTGTCGAGCGCAGCAAAACTTTTTCTGGCCACTCTCACATTTCCCTCCTGTCAATTCAATTGTTTTTAATATTGTACACGGCGTTTAAAAATGCAGTAATTGGTCATATATATGTACCGCCGTCGCCGGTGGGAGATTTGTCGGCCACGTAGTCACCGAACCTGCAGGATCCCAAACAAATGGGCGCCTTGCCCACCCAGTAGCAGGAAGAAGATGAATTGCCGTTCGTCATCTGGGAATGCGGAAAATGAGATCATTAGTCATTGATTATTAAACCCGAATAAAATAGTATGTATTAGAGCTGGTACTTGTTTCACGGGAGCAGCCTCTGTAGTGCTGCTGCTGCTGCTGCCGGAATGAGTGTGCACGTCATTTAATGTGTTATTGGTGCCGGAGCCTTTGCAGCAATATTTCTTTTTCCCGACAATGCACGTGGATCCTGTAAAAAATAAATGAATAGCAATGTACTATACTTGCAACTTAATTTAAGGTCAAAGATATTGGATCGGGATTATAGTACCGTTGGCTGTACGGGACGTGTTCACCATGTAATCACCTTCCAGGCAGAAGCCTTTGCAGTTTGGGGACTTGCCGACCCAATAGCAATCATCTTTCTAAATATGTGATTAATAAACATCAACAGCCGGGGGGAATATAATACCAGGGATCAAACAACATCTAGCTACCGTGTCTCCTAATAGGAGTTGTCCTTGTGTCGACGACGAGTTGGTTACTTCAATTACGTGTTGTCGTTTCACATGGTGAAGAGCCACTGCTTCTGTTCCGTTATTACTCGATAAAACAGCACCACCCTTGCAACAATACCTTTTAAAAACATATTTTTTCGTTAAATTTATAAATTTTCCGGTAGAATTTGTTTTTAAATTTGTACATTTTCTTGCCAATGATGCAGCCGTTTCCTGAATCATCAAATAAATGTTAAAATTGAAATAGAGAAAAGACAATTAATATGCGCAAGTACCGTCGTTTTTCTTCGATTCGGAGGCGACAGTTTCTCCCGCCCGACATTTTCCATCGCAAATCGGCCCCTCACCCGACCAGTAACATTCGTTAACCGTCGAAACATTTCCAGCCTTCACCTGGGTACTATCCACAGCATCATCTGCCGCACGCACTAAAAGCAAATGAGTCAGCAGCAGCGGGAGAAGAAGAATCCCGCACTCCATGTTATTATACACTTCCAAGTTTGATGCTCTCCAACAAAACACTCGCGTCGAGTCGAAACTCTTCACTCTCATTTTATACTACAACCCAACTACTGCTGCTGGCTGTCATCAATCTTCGGGTGGTTAAACCCTCCTTCTTTATGCACTTTCACAAGAGTTGGGTTTTCTTTCAGACGAGAGGTGCGGCTTGAATTCACCAATTCACTGCGCTCCGTGAATAATAAGACTGCGGTAACATCCCTATACTACTGCTGCTGCTGGCTGATTGGTATTTACAGCAGTGGCTGTAGTTCCTGTTGAGATCAAATTTCAATAACAAACACGCAGTGAATTTTTTAAGGAAAAAAGTTTTCTCCGGTGAAAGTTTCTTACGAAAAAGTTTGTGTGACCAATTGGGCTAGAAGATAATCACAAGTTGGTAAATCGGTTCAGTGCGAGATATTCCAGATTCAGTGGGTGTCCAATCGTTAATAACAACATGCCCGACCGGCATAGACTGTCCACTATAACTCACATACAACTCTCTCCCTGATGAGCACGGAATTCTAAACGACTCCTACTGCACATCCTTTTGTTTTTCTTAGCGGACGATTTCCCTTTTTTTTACTATTTGTAACATCAATATAGTGCAATAATAACTTGGCTTTTCTGGGGCTGGCAGATAATGACGGAAGCGTGCTCACAGACCCGTTGTAAAGTTCCATTTCGGTGCGTCGTTCTGGTCGTTCCCAAGAGGCATCGGCGTGAAAGCATCATAACGGCAAAACTGACTGCAAATCACTTTTGTGTGTGTGCGCGCAACAACTTGTTAAATTCTACACTTCAACTGGCGGCTCCCTCGACAGTTACGAGTCGGTTTCTCTCTCGGTAGCCAAACAATATCTTTATTTAGCCCACAGCGCAATCTACACAACTGGTGCAAGTGGGGAGGACCATTGTTAACATGCAGAATAATATTTCTTTGAAACCCAATAACAAATTTGCTAGCAAACTAATGACGCAAGGGGTCTTGGTGGTAAATTTCTCTGAAATATACCTTTAAAATTCAATGCTAAAAGGGAAATCGGGGCTGTCGTTCATCCAGGTGACGTGGCAGAAGCGGCCATTGCAATCCAGACTGTCAATGTACTGCATGTCACTTTCTCCAATTTGGAAATCAAAAATGTCAAAGTTCTGCTCGATGCGAGTCTTGGTGACTGACTTTGGGATAACAATGACACCGCGTTCGACCTGCAAATAATTCAAAGTTTAAACTTGCGTTCAATTAGGACAAGTTGAACCAAATTACTTGATAGCGAATCAACAGCTGCGCAGTCGATTTCTTGTAATTGTCGGCAATGGCTTTGATTTTCGGGTCCGCCAACAGACTTGGATCTTCAGGCTTGGCCCATGGACGATCAGGAGAACCCAGGGGACTGTAAGCGGTGATATGAATGTCTCTCTCCTTACAGAAATCAATCAGTCGTTTCTGATTCAAATAGGGATGACACTCGACCTATTCGTGTTTAGATAAAAAGCAATGGAATTAAAGGAGATCCATACTAAAGATAAATTCTCGAATTCACCTGGTTGACAACTGGCTTGATTTTACAATTATCCAAGACATGTTGAATCTGTTTACTATTAAAGTTTGACAAGCCAATCGAGCGAACCAGTCCTTGCTCAACACATTTTTCCATAGCACGCCAGGTATCGACGTGGTCAGCAGACTTGTACAACAATTTGTCATTGTCGTCTTTTGGGAAGAGCTCTCCTTCTTTATCCTTAAATATAGAAGAAGTTTAATTAAATTGAATCTTAAAATGTAAACATAAATATTACATACAATAAGGGAAATGGGCCAGTGAATGAGATACAGATCCAAGTAATCTAATCCCAAAAGACTCAAGGATTTCTTCAGTGCTGGTTCCACTGATTCTGGGCTATGGAAAGTATTCCAAAGCTATTCAAAAAGAAAACCATGATAGGAAAAATACATGTGTTTGCGTTTAACATGTTACAGTACTTTGCTGGTTATGAAGAGCTCCTCTCTTTTAACAACACCACTTGCCATTTTCTCGGTCAAGGCTTGGCCAACTTCCGCTTCATTCTGGTACACAAATGCACAATCAAAGTGTCTGTAGCCAGCATCAATAGCATCTTTGACTGCCTGGGTAACCTCACCAGGTTTTGACTATACAGAAAATAATAAGTTATGTAACAAAATAAAATTTATGCAACATTTGAGGTTATTATGCAACAACCAACTACTTACTTTCCATGTGCCTAATCCAAGAATAGGCATTTCGTGACCATTATTCAACTTGACTTTGGGAACCTTTTCCGCTGAGCTGGCCATATTTAAATTGAAGATTTCTCTTGAAAGTTAACCTAACATATCAATATGTAGAAATTTAGTGGACATAAATTAAAATACAAGCTTAATCAGGATCAATTGGACTATGAATAACAAAATAACAAGACATAAATGGCTTTGAATAACCATAGATAAAGACCACTGCTGGCGACAGTTGCCCATGTTAATTCTCTTGTGAAGATAACAAATCAGTGGTCTTTATCTATGCTGTAACCACTGTAACTGTATAACTAGTGCTACCTGTAGCCCACAGAGCAGAATGTTCTAGATATTTAATTAGTTATAAATGTAAGATAGATTAATTAACCAAATTACGTAAAAGCACGTATAATACGTTTCCTACCACAAGAAAAACAGAGAAATGAATACGAATGTTAGATGATTAGCGAACGTTTACCGGTTTTACGATTGACAGGTTGGTTTCGTGGCTTTTCGAGAAGGAATGACACAACGTTGTTTTATCGTCTACAAAAGCAGACTACTTTTTCAGTAACCATGGCAACATAGCGATCTGGCGCCAAAAAACCTAATGTTTTTCATATTCAAATGAGGAAGATTCATCGAACAGTTCGTGAAGGCAATAGATTGACGATGGAAAATCCATCAACCCTTATTCATTGGTAAACCTATTTTGAGCCTATCTACCTGTGTCCACACTTACTCATATACTGTAAATTAATTCTTGTTTGCAGAAGCAGTTCTTGCTTACAGAAGACAGTCGGAACAAGATGTTTTGAGGGAAAGGCAAATGCGAGATAAAGTCTGTGGCCTGCTTGTTCCATCCCCATCAAACTGCAGTACTGCTAGAGATGCACCTCTCATATTTCCATGATAACATGACGAGTTGTATAAACCAATTGACAGAACCCACATTTTAAGTGAAACCAGAATAAACCCAATTTATTAAAACGAATGGCATAAAAAACCAACTAAGCAATAAATATTAGTAATAATAATAACGCTATTAACGCAAATTTTTGTAACTAAACCCACAAAAAAATTTCCCATGTGAAATGAAGGTGCGAGGGTGAGGAAATGTACATTTAATTAGAAGGAGGGGTTTTCCAATCGGCGCTGGACGTACGCTTATTAAAACATTCACGTGGAATTTCAAACATTTCATTTAGGTTTGGATCTTTAAAGAGTATTTCTTTTGGGAAAATCTGGTCAGGATTGATGTTAGCTTCCACTTGCTGCTTTAACGGCACTATAAGATTGGAACCTGAATAATTATAATAACAGATTTTCTGTAAGTACTGAACGGCAAAGTTAACCAATTTTTAAAACTTACTTCTAGCCCAGGTAGGAATAGTTTTTTTCGGCCTGTACCACTTGTCGGGTGAGTCATCTGCGCGCAAATCACCGATATCATAGTTGTCGGGATTGGAAGGTTTTCCATTTTTGGTCACGTGCACCTTGGAAAAAGAAACGTCGATGCATTTAAACGCAATCCCAAAGATTCAAAGACATGCTCATTTGCATACTGGCGTGATCTGGTAGTTTAAAGTGAGAGACGAAGACAGCGTGAAGGTGGTGTTCATTGTGGAAGGTCCTGCAACTGCCACATCAGCGACAGCGCCAGTTTTGGCTTTTTCAACCTCAGTTTGCCTGAAGAATTAAAACAAGTTTGACATAAAATACTTGAAACGTTAGAGCAAAAACACATTTGACTTTGAAACCTCAAGAAAAATAAACGTTGCCACTTAATCACCAACGCCTTACCGTTTTGCCTTCTCTTGGTTCCCAGCTTGCATTCTCTGCTTCAAGTGGGCACTCCTTTCTCCTTTGTCCTCTTGTCCAATCTTTGCAAAAAAAAAAAAAAAAAAATTCTTCGTCAACGCACGCTTCGCTCGGAAGGCAGGGGAATGCCTTGCCAAGGCACGCTTCACTCGACCATCGTGTTTCCTGCATTAGAAATACGACATAATGAAATGAGAACACCAGCTGAGGTGACGAACAAGGTAAATAAATGGACGAACCGTTTTTGTTCCTTGGCTTTCAAAGACTCTTTGCACTTGCGAGCAGCCTCATCTTCTTTTCCCTTTAACTGCTTTAGTTTCAATTCCTTGCGCTTGAGCTTGTTCTCTCCGGTGGCTTTAGTAGGCATCACTCCCACTGGCTTAGTACATGTAAACGTGCCAATATCTGGGACTATATTTGCCACCGGTTTTCCTCGAGTCATGCTCACAAATTGGTTCGATGTTGAACTGACAGATCCAGACGACCCAGAAGCAGTAGCGAAACTAGACTATCAAATGAACAAAAAATTTCAATAATCTACAAATTGAATCAAGTAAACGATTATTTTACTAAGCTTACTTTGCTTGTTAGTGTCGTAGTATTTGGGTTGTGAACGTTGAGCTATAATGAAAACAAATTTAAAAGTTAATCCAACGTAAACAAAAAGTATTGGATAAGAACTTACGCTTTCAGTCGTTTCGTTGACAGTCGCACTGGCCAGTAACTTATTACTAGCAGCAACGTTATGTTTAGCCTTGTCCACACTTTTCCGTGCCAAAATTTGAGTTGTAGTCTAATTTTGTAATAAAAATTAAAAAAATAGCAGATGAAAGAAAAAAAATGAGGAAACCACCAAACCAACCGGTCTTGTTGATTTGTATCCGGCGTCTTCGAGTTGTTGATCGGTCAGCCGATGCAAAACGACACGAGCTTCACGAAGAATACCCATCGTGCCTTTTCGACTGGGTTTTGAAAGATCCTGAACAGCAGATGATGCAATTATCTAAATGGTCATTTAGAATAATTTTGAATTGAAACTTACATCAAGTTTTCCATGGTTGGTTGGTGCATCATAACCGCTTGCTTGTTTAGAATGAGGAGTAGAGTCAGAACAAAGCAGGATAAAGGAATTGTCATCAAATTATCTTACCATGGGAGCTAGATACAGCAGTGGTGGATGCAACAACAGCAGAGGCTGAACTTCCTTCGACAGGTTTTCTCTGGACCAATTCAAAGTGACGAGTCGCAGTGGACACTGCCTTAGTATGAGTGGCAACAGCAGCAATATTTATGGTATTGTTTCTCCGGGCAAAAACTTGAACTAAAGATTCATTTCCCTTTGCTGAATACATTTTACTAATTTTAGAGGTTGCAGTCTGTAAAACAAGCAATTCTTTAACAGGTCTAGAATCATTTTCATAAACTCATTACTTACAACGAAGGCCTCGCGCCTTGGTCGCTCATCCATTTATGAAAATTGAGTGTAATGGGAAATGGAGTCAACTGAAACTGCCACAAACACAAGAGTGGGGTTAACAAAATCACCCAGAATGTCTCCTAAAACACCACTTTTTTTTAAACAAAGGTTCCCTAAAAATGAAAGCTAAAAAAGTAAACATTCCATATCAAAACTTTGACATTTGACTGGACCCCCGTGATGTGACCGATCAGGCACGGTCTAACACTTACGTTAGACCGTGGATCAGGCTACAACCAAGCTACAACAACAACAAGAGCAGACTACTTTTCAAAAAGTAACCATGGCAACAATGGGTTTGGCGCAAAAAAAAAAAAAAACGATTTGGCGCCGAAAAAACCAAAACCTTTTCCTTGTTTTTCATATTCAAATGAGGAAGAATCATCGAGTCAAGTAGTCATTCACAGTCAAGTCATCCACGAGACAACCACGCTGTGTAGATTTGCGAAATCAGTTTAAGTTCGTTAAAAGAAATCAAATGTAATCAGCTGACTTTTAACCACTTTGCAACTTTTCAACTAAAACTTATTTGGTGAAATCCGTGAAGTACGTAATTTCTCGTGTGTGATAAACATTATTCACCACGTGTGGAACACACACTTGCAGTTATTACTCAAGCTCTTGATACTTAAAAGTGAACATCTATGTAGTGAAATTGCTTAGTTTGAATACGCTGAGTTCTGCAATGTTTCTTCTTGAAAACCTAAGACTGACGAGTCCTGTGATGCCCTTTCCTGTGTTTGACGAGTTCCTGGAGCCTGGAATGGTATGCATCATACTTTAATACTTTTAGAATTGTTGAGATGTGTGCTAGTTTGCCTAATACCCATGCTGTTTGTTGTTTTTGTAGCATATCAGCTGAGACCAGTTTCAACGGCAGCCCTGAAAATGATGCTGTGATCCTAGCCGAGTTTGTCAGGGTAAGGTAGGCCAAAATTGCATTCATTCTTCAAAACAAGGTCTCAGTCTGAGATGAACAATTCCCATAACCTCCACCATTCGTCGACTTTTCTTTATTTGGGAATAACTCTGTGAATTTGTTTATCTGAAGAGAAAACAACTAGGTTAGGCCACTTGTTTGAATATCAAATCCATAAACCTTTGTATTGAAAAAATTATCAAATTCTAATTCTATCCCATTATAATAACAATCTTTGAGTTAATAACCAACAACTGTCGACAACCTCCAATAATATCGTTTTAAAATTCAACGTTGAATGGATAGAATGGGTGATCTTTAACCCAATCAAGGGCGCAAACTCGTCCATTGCAATCGAATGTTTCGATGTACTTGACATCCTCTTCAGTCAATTCGAAATCGGTACAGTCCAGATTATCAACGATACGTTCTTTGGTAACCGATTTGGGAATGACTACTACACCACGCTGCGTCTAATAAAACAAAAGGCGAATTAAATTTGCGTTGCAACACTAAAATTTGCTCATTTAAATACTTGAAAGCGCAAAATGATTTGAACTGGCGAACGGTTGTACTTTTGTGCCAATTCTTTCAATTTTGGGTCTTCAAAAATGACGGGATCTTCAGGCTTGGCCCATGGTCTGTCGGGTGAACCTAGTGGGCTGTAAGCTGTGACGACTATGTCGTGCTCTTTGCAGAATTGAATGAGTTTCGAGTTATTCAAGTATGGGTGGCACTCGACCTAAGATCATTTGTTGTTTACATTTTTGAATTGAAACGTTTCAAATTGACATCGAACCTGATTCACAACCGGTTTGATTGTTGCATTTTCCAAAATTCTCTTGAGCTGCAGGCTGTTGAAATTTGACATTCCGATGGATTTTGTCAGACCGAGTTTTGCACAGTGTTCTAAACCTTTCCACGTTTCCAAGTAATCAACATCAGAGAAGATAAATTTCCCTTCATCATCTTTTGGAAAGAGCACAGTGTTCTCCTAATTTGTTTTCAAAAAGATGACAAATGAGTTGAAATTTGAGATAAAATCTTAAAAATAGAATCACTTGGTAACCCATCGGCCAGTGAATGAGGTAAAGGTCCAGGTAGTCGAGCCCCAAATTTTTCAGACTTTGTCGAATAGCTTCTTCCACCTTGTTGAAGCTGTGAAATGTATTCCACACCTGAAATTTGTAATTGTTGAATATGAGAATTAGCCACCTTTTTTAAATCAAGATAAATGTCTACCTTGCTTGTGATGAACAAATCATTCCTGGTGACAGTGCCATCGTCAATCTTCTGCTTGATTCCTGCTCCGACTTCTTCTTCGTTTCCATAAGCGAAGGCACAGTCAATGTGCCTGTAGCCAGCAGTGATGGCTTCAACAACTGCTTGCTTCACCTCGCCAGGCTTTGACTGTTGTTATTGGCACCCGAATCAAATCAAATATTTTTGAAAGATGAAAGATTAAATCAACTTTTTTTTTGTATTTATACCTTCCAAGTACCCAATCCGACTATTGGAATCGTGCAACCATTGTTGAGTTTGACAGTTGGCACAACCATTTTTGTTGATAAAAAATTTATAATGTTCCGCGTCGTCCAGGGTTGCAACGTCGAATCTTATATTCTTATGTTTTTTATTTCTTTTCAAACATGCGAAATTCTTTAGTTAAAAAAAAGAATCTTTTGATTTCAGATGTAAAACCCGACTGGTCCAGCCTCTGACTGGTTTTTGTATTTTTGTAAAGAAAGGCAATTGTTGAAAGAGGAAATGTATACTGCCCGACGAGAGTTTGACGTTTTGGGGAGACAGCCATTTTGATGAGATTTCTTGGTGGGTGGGTAGATGTGATCAAACAGGCGTGTCACGACCTATAGGGTCCGGCGGGAGCACAACAGCAGCCAAAAATAATAACCATAAAAAACAACAACACCCAAACAAGGAGATGGCGTGATAGGAGCCGTGCGCGCTGCTGCTGGTAACAAGGGCCCATAACAAGGTTATATACATACAGGCGATGATAATCTCTCTCTCGGCTGGTTGGTCCGGTTCAACTGCTGCGCCCGTTTGCGGATGGGCAGTCACGTTGCACGCAGCTCTCAAATCAAAAAGGCGAGAGGGAAATTGATAGAGTCAAGATCGTCGTTTTCCCCCCCTTTGAGTCGTCACTTGGATATTTTTTCGAGCGCTTGACAGGTGTCGGTGGGCTGTTTCTCACCAACGCCGCCAGGTTTTTAAATAATCCCGCGCTCTTTATTTTTGGTATTTTTCTTCTTCACGATGGATTTATGCGCCCGACGGACGGACGGCCGGCAGTGGGCAAGGGTCCAGAATTTTTCGGGAGCCAAAACCAGCCAGCGTAATTTATAGTGAAAATAACAATAATTCAAAAAGGAGAGAAGAAAAAAAAGAAAAACAGATGCGGTTTAGAACGTTGGTGGTGGTGGTGGGATTAGATATGTGTGGAACGCCCGAGTTTCTTTTCTGCGTCGACTACTATATTTATAGATGTGTATCTTTCTTGCCACTTCTTTCTATCCTGTTTTCAAGTTGAAAAAATCTCTTTATTATGCGCTGATGCATGAAGGAATATAGCTGTCACTTTTCGAATCCCCCCCGCTTGATTCAAAGGTTGAGATAAGCTGACGAATACATTTATTATGCAACGGGACAGCGTGATATCCCGTTCTTATATTCTCTGGCGTCGAAAAGCTTTTTCTCTCTCTCTGCAACCATCGGCTTAGATGTGTGGTGGGCAACCCAGCAGGCTACTAAAGCTCCTTACAGTCTATTCCATCCATTGTGTGTCGCGAGTTGTTGGTTGTTGTTGCTTCCTTCCATCCATCCATCCATCCGCATGTATAGTCTAAAAGCCGACGAGAGGGGTGGAGTGCACCATTAGGCTACTGCTGCTCTAGGTGGAGAAAGAGATAGGATCATGTCAGTGTGAAATGTGTGGCAACTTCTTCGTTTTATTACATTTGGACATTTGGGCGAGTGGAAGGGGGGCCAGAGATTTACGAGTCGACACCGACAGATGGCTCTGTCTGTCTGACGGCCTTTTTTCGCGTTCCGGCGAAAAAATAAAACCCAAAAAAGAGAAAAAAATGGGCGGACGGGAATTTCTCTCTCGGTGATGATGGATTTCCATCTTGATAATTTCCCGTCTTATTCGGGTGGGGCTGCACAAGTCGACATCTTCCGCACGATGAATCTTTCTCCTTCAAGAACACTCGAGTGTTAACAGTTGAATATCACGCTCTCTCCTCGTCCGTCTGTCCGTTCGCTCCTTGGTTTTTTTTCTTTTTTCTTTCCCGAAAGATAATCAATCAGTCGCGTAACACTCGAGTGAACCGGATCGCGTGTTGTTGCGAGAGTAGCCAGTCAGTCAGTCAGCAAAAACCCACTAGAGGGTCGTTGTCTCTTTTTGGCCTCCTTCTTCTCCTTCTTGTTTCACATTTTTATCTTTTCCAGACGGGATTAATCTTTTTCTCTTTTTCTTTTTTTTCATTTCATACACATGCGCACACACACACGCCATCACCGCGATTTGAAACCCGTCAGTTTGTTCAAACACGACAGGTGAATGCCTGTCCGACTCGATTAACGCAGACGATAACGAGGCCTCTCTCTTTTTGAAACGACATTTGCATATTATAAATGATGGAATTCATTGGCGCGAGTGTTTTAATATTTTTTGAAATGAAGCGTTTACACGATTAACTGTATTTTATAGTAGGAACTTGATTATTTTTGACTCTTTTTGGTCCTTTTTTTGACGTCGGATCTCTTCAACTCGTAGGCGTATTGGTTGTTGTCATAGGCCAGTGGATTCTCCGACTCACGCTCGGCAAGGTCCTGGGCCAGCTCGCCTTCCGTCACCTCGTCCAGGGATTTGCCCTGGCCGTAAAAGAACTCCTCCCTGTAAACGCGGTCCTTTTTCCGGTACGTGCCGTGCAACTGCCGAGATGGGACAAGAGTTCGATAATCAACCAACGGCATTTTTGAATATTTCACGCTCGGCATTGTCAATGATGTAAAATAGGAATCCCGACTTTATACCTTATCCCAGTATTCAATATTAAATCCGAAATTGACGTGAAAGTATTGATGGTGGTTGTCGTGGAAGATGCAATGCGGTTGCCATGGCTGCCACCAGTAGGCCTTGAAATTGATTCCCGAATGGTCGATGATGCCGTGGTAGTAGGTGTAGAACAGCAGGATCGTGATGGTGACTGGTAGTAAATCATTAAACAATCAATTTTCTACCCAGCTGCCATGCTATCAAAATTGGTACTTACTCCAGTGGGTGGGGACTAGGAACATGGGCGAGATGAGGATGCATTGGAAAAATAGAAATTCGGCTGGATGGATGGCCGTCACGGAAAAGGCCGTCGGTTGCTTATAAGTGTGGTGTAATTTATGAAAGTGTTTGTACAAGAAAGGCATGTGGAAAGCCCTGTGACCCCAGTAGGTCAAATAGTCCTGCGCCATTTGAAATTTATTTAAAAAATTTGCATTTGAAAAAGAATTGGAAATTGGGAATGAAATGAATTACCTGCCAGATGAAGATGGCTGGCCACTGGAGCACAGCCCAGAGGTATCCGTAGTCGGCGTAATTGTAATAAATGTAAGTGTCTCCGCCGTTCATGATGTAACAGGACATGATGCCCGACAGGATGGAGCCGAATAAAAGCGACAAGGAGCCGAGCAGGATCTCGTGCCTTTCCAATTTGGGCGAGAGCCACTTGGTCGGCTGACACTTCCATTCTTCGGGTCGGTCGCGTTGACGCACGTAGTAGTACCAGTGCAGGAAACCGCCGACTCCGAAATACGTCACATACGAGACGATGGTCGCCGGGATGATGTAAAGCGACAGGTCTTGCAGTTTGTAATCCTTGAGCGAGAAATCGCCGTAAATCGACGAGTCCTCTTGTTCATCACTAGACGACATTGTGCTGTTGTTGTCTTCTTGTCCGTGACGCAAATATTTGATAAAGTGCACCAGGATCAGCAGCCAATCGCCTTTTTGATTAAAAATTAGAACCGAATTTTTGGATTAATTGTTAAATTGAAATTACCGTGAATGGAAGATCCGAGGATGAAAACGGCGGCTGTGGCGATAAAGGAGCCGATGAAATTTGGTAATTTGGCCCAGACTTTTTCGAATGTTTTATTGTAACGCTCAGACCAGGTGACGGCCATGGGATCGACAGCCATCCGGTTTTGGATGGCCATTTTGTGTCGTTCGTATATTTGCCGACGACTTTGGGAGAAAAGAGAAAAAAAGTGTCCCGACAGGGCCCCCAAATTGGAATAAGGAACGTCTCAAGGATAACTGGCCCTTTTATATCAATTTGAGATTTGTCAAAGTCCAAAAAGCTTTTCACGTCCGTCTCTCTCTCTTTGTTCAATTGTGGTTGATAGCGCGAGATGCAAATGATTTTGAACTTTGAATCCCCCCCAACTCCTTTTTCTTATTGAAATTGTCTGCAACTTGTTTTATTTTGGTGCGGCCGTACTGTATACACCTTTCGGTACACGTACACCTTTTCTGCTGGCGTAGCGTTACTTTTTTTTTTCGATTAGATAGTATTGAATTTACCTGTTGATTTTTTTGTGTTTCTCCAAGGGGCGTACATATGAGGTGGTATATACGTTTTTGTTTTGAAATGATTGATTCTTTGTAACCGGTTATTTCGGCCTCTTGACACACGGCCACGCCATCAACCGATTAACTGGGAAATGTCTGTATATCCTTCGTCGAATTCAACCAGAAGAAAAAGAAAGAAAACTATTGGCATCTGAAATGTAATGAAAGTAAACTTTAAAGTCGCATCCAGTTGACGAGTTATTTTAACGAGCGATCGTGAATGCCGAGCTTTTTTTGGGTTGTCGTACACGCTGCAGCTGTTGTTGTTGGTGACCGTCTTTAATATATTCGTGTCGTCTGTTTGAGCTTAAGATTGTTTCCGTCTTGACGTCTGTGTGTAAATATATAAATACCTGGAAGAAGAAGAAGAAGGCTGTGCGTCGTCGTCGTCGAAAAAGAGCTGAAGCCAATCGTTAAATAGCGTTGATTAGTGATTATTATATAGGCTATATATCGCAGGCTGCTGCTGCTGCTTTTTACTGTTGTTGCGTTTATTTTACGCTGCAGACAATATAAAAGTAGACGAGTCTCATAAAAAGGCATCAAAGTCTTGGTGGTGCTGCTGTTTTCTCACTCGATCCGCGTCGGATTGAACGACGGCCATTTAAAAAAACCAGACACACACAGCCTTTTTTATTTCCCGAGTTTTAAAATTCTCCTTTTTTATTTTCTGTGTGCGAGTCACGCACCAACTTTGCCTCGTCTTTTATTTTTTCGTCTATTATCTATTGAGGAAGTGAACACGGCAGACAAAGGTGAATCGATCTGTAATTTGCTCTTTGATTATGATTTGTTTGTTGCCACATGACGCAATGTGTCGAATTGTAGAGTGGCATCTATTGAAGAGATTGGGGAACTACGCTCAATTAATTTGTTGCAAGACCTTGTCGAATGGGCCCCAGAGTCTCCAGCTGGGCGGTGATTATTATTATTATTATGATTATTGTCCGTCTGTCGTGTTTCTCTCTCTTTTGTGTGTGTGTTGGTGGAAGAGGATGACATTGAGCTGTCGGCGGTCTAGTCAAAAATATATTTAGACTGGGCGATGAAAGGGAGAGAAAAGGGGGCCCCCCTTTTTGAATGGAGCTGCGTCACGCGTGTGTCTTTTATTTGTCTAGTTATACACACACACAGAGAGAAGGAGAAAGAGATTTTGAGTGACAGGCCAGCAGCAGCTAAAGTCTCCCCTCCCGGCTGCTCCTGTGGATGGCACGTTGCCTTTTTTGCGGCTGTCTGTCGTCCATTTCTCGTGTGATTTGTGATGTGAATGTCAAGTCGAAACAGTTTGAGTGAGTGACGGCCAGCGATGGCCATCTTGACGTGGAAAATGAGAGAGACAGACAGACAGACGTTGTGTTGACCTTAGAGTAAAAAAATATCCATTTCTCTGCCAACAACAACAACAACCACAACCAGCTATAGGAAATGTTGTTCTTTTTTTATTCCGCCGAAAACTGTCAATTTTTTCTTTTTACGAAGCTGCTGGGCGATGGCAGTTGCGTGTCAGGGGCGGACAGCTCTGATTGCTCGCCCGTCTTGCCCGGCATGATGTTGAACGCGCTGGACTGACGTTATATTTCTTTGATATCAAAAACTGTCAGCCAAAAGGGAAATTGGAGCGGCGGCAACGCAGCAGACTACCATCATTTTTCGCTTATTCATTTCGATCGTTCCTTTTTTTATTTATATTTTCTCCCGTCAGCCGGAATTTTTGTTACATGTGTATAGTATCTACTACTGAATGCAAATGAGAAATGGTTATCGGTTAATTGACAGCGACACGGTGAATTGACGAACAACAAGTCGATTTTTCTTTCGAGATTGGACTTTTTTTTCTGATGTTTGGCTTGTCATCGTCAACCCGAAAAAGGCGGTTTGAGATTTCGGCCATTTTTGTGTGTGTGTCAGGGCGTGTCCTCGTGTGTGCAACTACCAACTGCGCTTCTGCAGTTGTGTTTCTCTGCAATGCGATGCCATATAGAAAAAAGAAAATAACATCTCAGACAGTGAAGCATTGATGGAAACTTTTTTCCTCTCTCTAAATGTATAAATACAAGTTTCTACCTCTCCCTTTTTTTCTCTATACTCTTGACGTATACACACACGTATATACAAAATGCCGACTGGCAGGGGCAAAAGTTTTTCTCTCTTTTTTTATTTTTTTTTGCGTCGGGCCCTCATCGCTCAACAAGACGGATCGCCCGTCCAAAGTCGGTCCGTCGATCGTCTCTCTACTGCTGCTGCCCCCGGTCGTCTCTGTCGTCTTTTGCCGCTTTGATTTTGTGTTTTTCTTTTTACTCCATCCATCCATCGCAGTGAAACAAACAAACGAAGCAGTCGGCAACATTTTCTCTGATATTTCTGCAAAGGGATGCCACTGATTTTTAAGGGGGTCTCGTAATCAATCGAATAATAATTCGAAACATGAAAATATAAAAAAAACACACAAGAGTTGGTTCTTCTTAGCTTCTAGTACTGGCTGTGTGTTTTGTTTCAACTGATGGAAGATTTCTCTTGTGGCCCTCGATGGACTCATTAATACTTGTCAGATGGATGGATGGGTGGATCGTGGTCGTCGTCTCTTTTTTTGTTTCGTCTGCTGCCTGGGCGGCCCTTTTCCATCTTGTTGTTTCCATTTTGTTGTCTATTCCGCCAGTGTTGCAGCAGCAGCTCAAGATGGATGGAAGGGGCCCCCTTTTGTGTGTCTTTCTGCCATGCGGATAAAGTTCGATGAAGAAGAAGAAGAAGAAGCCCGTTTTGGGTTGTTGTTTTGGCTGGGCAAGAAAAAGAAGAAGATAATATCCCGACTCGTCTGTTTCTCTCTCGTTCTGAAATGTGTTGCCAGCGGCCATGAAGAAACGAGGCACAGATAGATACGACAGTAGCAGCAACAGGAGCACAGCAGCTAGCGATAAATTAGAGTGTGAGAGAGCAGAGCAGCAGAGGACGGGCGTAGCCGCCAGAAATGGGCAGCAGCAGACGGACGACCGTCTATAAAAAGCTATACATAACACAAGCTGAGGCAGGATCACCCCCTCCAATCTTCTTCTTTCTCAAAAATATAAGGAGCTCTATAGGAGCGGCTTCATTAGTAATACAGTAGCGTCTTTTTCTCCCTGTTGCTGCTGATGCCCAGCGAGTCTGTGCATAGATCAATCGGGCATCAGAGAGAAAAAGGGAACGCAAGTGAGTGTATCATTCATCGTCGGCACATTTTCTCCATCTGACAAGAGAGAAAACAGCAGCCGACAGTTTCTCTGTAGAGAGGAGAGACAGACAGACAGACGGATCTCTTTTGTCTTGTCTTGTGTGCCTGTCTGTCTCTTGTCTTGTCTATAAAAGCACAAAAAAGTGGCTGCCGCCGCCGTCTTCTTTTACCTGTTGGCTTTTTGGACGGGATAGAAAGACGGGAATGGATGGGGCGGACAGGACGCTGCGCATAATAATGTGGCCGTCATCAGTTTTCTCTCTCAGCTTCGCTGGATGCCATTTCACCAGCAGCAGCTCAATCTGTCCGTCTTGTCTCAACTGTCGATCGCCTTCGCGTGCAGAAACAGAACCCAACACACACACAAAAAAAGTTCAAGGCTGGAATTGTTTTGTTGTTGCCAGCGCATTCCCGTCAGCCAACCAAGTGGAGAAAAAGACGGACAAAAGATGGATCGACGTCCATTCCGCTAGATGTCTCTTTGCCCAAATTTCTTCTTATTTTTATGTGATAAGGAAAAAAATGTTTCTGCTGGACTATCCGTCCTTGGATTTGTTCTTTTCCCTTTTCGGCCGGTTTTTTTAGAAAAATACCAGGTTGTATCCAGTCATGATGTATGGCTTCCTGCTGTTTATGTTTTGTGCGCCATGTTTCTAGTCTAACTGGAAGGCTAGTCCCTTGCGTGATTGTCCCTGTGTCGTCTTATAGGAATGGGCGCTGCTGCTGTCATTTAGCGGAACCGCAAACTTTGATTGAGGCGCCGACTATGTCGTCGAATATTAATTTCCTTTTTTGATAAGAGGACAGCCCCCAAACTCTTTTTCGGATCCATTTCGCTGAAAGGGCCAATTCCCACTGTGTGCGTTGCAGCAGCCGAGTTTTTTTTTTTACGACAGCGGCAACGAGCGACTCTCGACGTGTTTATAAAAAGAAAATTTATGTCCGTCCGTCTGTCGGCTCTTTTTTTCCAAAAGGGTCCGCGCGTTTTTATTGGTGAAAAACGGGACGGCTCGCGCCTTGCTCACATTTCCGTTTTTTCCAGAAAGAGTCGGCAACCGTCAAACAGATCACACTGGGCTGATAACGATGAGGGACTTGTTGAGGGTCGCCGGCGGTTGGAACAATTCCAAGATTTATGAGACACACGTTCTTAGACTATAATATTTGATACATTTTTCCCCCCTGCGGATTATCAAAGTATTATACACAGACATTTTGAGATCCATTTTTCAATTGGTGGACGATGGGGAGACACTGTGTGTGTGTCGTTGGGTTAAAATAACCGAATGATGGATAAGATGTATCTAGTCGACATGTTGTTGTCCGTCTAATATTCGAAATATTTCATTTTCTTGGAATGTTTTGAAGATATTCCCCAACTCTTGTGTAGAGGAGGAGGAGGCCGTGTCTGCATATAGCCCGAGGTGAGTTTGATTGTCTAAAAGCTATTGCTGCTGCTACCACGTCGTAACATTTTTGTGATGTATAGCGGCGGCGGCGGCGTCCGTGTCTAAGCGGCGGCACTTGTGATCTCTGCTGCACCGTTGGAGCCTTTTTTCTTGGCTGGGCTGTTGTCGGGGGGAATGATGAATCATGACAGATTCTCTCCATCACAGTTGTATAGATTCCCTTCATGGCTCCTTGTGGTACGTACCGTAGTCGTTTTTCTTTTTCTTTTTTAAAAAGAGGCTTTGATTGAGCCTATTGAGTCGAGCAACGTCTTGATTCCCTTTCAGCGCCTTCCAGGCTCTTCTCTTATGGTCGAGTGGATGAGGTGACGGCACAGGGGAAAGTATAAAAACTCACCACAGCAGCTGTTCTCATTCACCATCCATAATAGACAAAAATCAATAAATAATCAAAGCGAAAGATATTTGACTGCCAGTGTCCAGGCACCCCCCTCAAAAAAATGACCGGAAATGTGTACACGGTCGACTGGATCTAAATTACACGACTCGCACAATGACCGCTCGATGGATCATTTTTCTTCAAAAACACAATGGGACAATCTAAAAACTTGTCGTCATCTTTTGCTGGGGTGGCGGCATGTCACGATGGAGCTAGACCACCTTGATCGTTTGTATCTCGGACAAAAGAAGAACAAAAGAAGCTTCTCTTTTCCGATTCTTGTCGGGGGGTTACATGACGAGGCGTAAAAATCAAACCTTTTTCGGCTCTAGGAAAATGTTGAAGAGTCATGACAGGTTTCAATTCAGCCGCGTGACTGAAACAAAAAAAAATCCTTGGGCATTTTTCCGACTGTGTCACTCGCCGCCCAAAAGAAAAAAATCCTTTGGCTTTATTCATATTATATTTATCGAGACAATGGGCCCTCTGTGTGTCGGTTGAATCCGTTTTAATTGTTAGCAATTTTGACCACCACCATTGCGCCGAGGCACGCGCATCAAATCAGCGTAAACTTGTGACTAATTGTTCATCGGGTGACAGCATCAACTGGGTGGTGGGTTCTCTTTTTGCCGCTGAATATAAAACAAACATTTGCTGGTTGCCGCCGCAGCAGTTGTTGTCTATAAATTTTATTGTTGCCAGCGCAGCGCATCAGAGAGTGGCTCTTTGATTTTGTCGCCGATGTGTGGGTGGAACAACAAAAGGAACACGGCGCCATTGTCTCTCTAGAGTAGTAGGCGTTTGAAAGGAAGAAAAGTTTTTTTTTGTTCTTGTCGTCTAGCGCAATCTGCTTATAAAAAGGAAACTTTTTTGACGTTGCCGCCGCCCCCTAAGCTGCCCGGAGAAATTGCTCAGCAGCGGCGGCACAGCCACTCTGTTTTCTCTCTCTCAAATGCATCTCCAGAGGACGACAGCAGACCCCCTTGTGTGTATACATATATATGTTGCCGAAAAAGGGTGTGGTGGTGGTGGTGGAAAGGGATTTTTGATGTGTCGGGAGATCGTAAAAAACCATAAAGTGCCGAGCGCACACGCGGCGCGTCCAGGCGGCGGCGGCAGCGGCACACCAGTGCTGGTGGATGGGTTATATCTCTCTTTCTTCTTCTTCTATAAATATAAACCACAGCACTAGACTCTTAAGAAGAAGAGCCTTGGTCGCTCTTTATATTCTTTCTTTTTTACTTCCACGAATTTATGGCCGGCCATTTCTCGCCTGGTTATTCACTCTTGACAGGGCCGGCAACAACGCCACCATATCAAGAAAAAGAAAAGAAAAGAGAAACGATTTACAGTTTGTTATAAAAATGCACACGCCGCCGCTCTTGTTTTGTCTTTGCCGACCAGCTTTTCTTCACCCAACACGAGAAGAATTGACAGATTTGAGCAGCCCCTTTTTGTTAATCCGCACCGCCCGGACGGATGTGTGCAGAATTTCTCCTTTTATCTCTCAGACAATTCCGACAATCTTCTTCTTTTTGTTTTGTTTTTAAAAGCTCCTGGTTCCGTTACGGCCAAGCGCTGACAGGTGTGATGATTGGGGGGCTTATATGACCACGCCCATTAGACTATTTCCGGCTTGTCAACACTGTGCCGAGATTGAAATCTTCTTCTTGTTTTTTATCGGCAGACGCCATCTTATTGGTGAGGTGATGAATGTTTTGTTTCTCCGTTGCCTCTATAGGAGAACAGGAGCAGCTAGGAGCCGTTAGTTGTCATATATCTAAGAGGAAAAGGGAAGGACGAAATAACGCGCGTGCCTCGGTCGCTGCTGGCTGCCGCTTGCGGGAATGTCGTCGTCGAAACGACGAGCTCAATAAAGTTTGCCCAGAAAAGAAAAAAAGAGGATCTTAAACTAGGAGGAGGTCATAACTCGCCAGGGCGCTAGGAGCCGGCGCACAGCTTAAGTACAAGACGATGGAAAGAAGAGGAGGCGGTAGAGAGAATGGAAATAGACCCCTGTCCTCCTCCTTCTCAAATGGATGTGTGCAGCAGGAGCAACACTGCACTGCTGGGGGATGCATGGTGGTTGTAAATTTCCCGTCTTCTTCTTTTGGCCGCCAGCAGTTGCCGAGCTACAAAAACCCAATGGCCGCTCCATCTGTCGCCGCTGGGGCTGTGGTGTAACATCAAATAACTCTTCCCACACGCGGACGTCGTCGGTCGCCAAGAGAAGAAGGAAAAGAAAAAGGTTCTTCTTCTTCTTCTTTTCCCTTTTAGCTGCTGGGCTGTTATATATACACTGGGGCGATAAAAGAGAAGAGAGACGGGCCCCTATTTTGCTGGCGTTCGCCACGACAGTTACGAGCTCATAAACTTTCCTCTTTCTTCTTTGCTGTGTACCAGCGCTGAAATGCTCTTCTTCTTTTACTTTTTTGGGCCGTTTTTTGTTGTTGTTGTTGTTGCTCCCAGCAGAAGAAATCGTCACACACACACCAATTGTGAATGTTGGGCACTGCCGATAGATTATTTGATGACGACCTGAAATCGTTTCCGTTCGCTCAGTCACAGATGATGAATAAATTCTTTGGCCTCCCCATCTTCACTCGCCATTTATTTATTGACCAAATTTCCTTTTATTGTGGCGTATAAATTATACGTGGGGGGAGAATAAATAAGAAGTAACAACTTATATATTTTTTGGTTCACCCCATACTGTGTGTGATCCTTTTGCGCCGCAGCTGGAAGTAGAAAATCATTTTCATTTCTTCTTTCTACCGATTTATTAATGAAGCCCAACGACTTGAAAGGGCCCCATTTGTAATCAAAACTGTTTTTGGGACCATTTCTTAGCTCCAAACTCCCCCGCCATTAAAAAACGGAGCGTGAAACGGTCGCCACATAAAATGAAGGGGGCCAGGGTCTGCCGGGGCAATTTATTAGACGTGACTATAACACGCCAACATCTTTTCCCTTACCGTTGTTGTTGTCTTTGAACCTTTCAACGTTTCTTTACGGTTATGATTATTGCAGTAGCTCTACTCAACAGACAGACGAGCGTTTCCACTTTCGCTTGATGGCCGTCGCGTGTTTTGACAATTGATTTTTTACTGCGCACACGACGACACATTTTCCGCTCTCGACTACTGAACGGCCGACGCCCAGCAGCAGCAACAGAATAAAGAAGTGCGGGACGGTCGTCCAGGTGCCCTAGAGGCTTATAAAACATCTCGCTCGCCGTCCTGCATGTCATTTGAGATGGATAATAAACAACCAGGAGCGATCTCCTACTCTACTCTACTCGGATGTCAGAGGGAAATGTTTTTTTCCGTCATACGGCGATATGATTGAAAAGGATATCAGATGATTTTGACAGCTGGAGTTCTTCTCTTGTTGATAACAAAGGACGAAAATCATAGACTCGTTGATATTTTTCCCCAGTTTTTATTCTTTCCCCCACGTCCTTTTATGTCAAATGTTGACACGTCAGACGTGCCGACACACAAAGTCGAGGGGTGTGGCCCAATGACAAACACAGCTGCACACAAGCAACACCTTCTTGTTGTACTACTCTATTTCCCATTTTTTTCATTATTAGTCGGTAATATGCAGATGATATTCAAATCGCACCCCACCTGGAACTTTAGCACCGGATGCGATATGCAATCCGGTCGTGATTTCGGCTAATCTCGTCTCATACAACTGGGACGACATCTGTCGGCGACGGTCAGTTTGGTGGTTAAAAACGAGAAATGAAAACCGCAGGCGGATGATGATAGGAAAGTTGCCACTTGTTCTGCTGTTAGAGTGAAGAAAAAGGTCGTGCGGATGAGCGATGAGCGACGAGCGGAGAGAGTTGCGAGTAGTATCGATGAATCCATCACTCTTGTCTGGCTGCTGCTGTAACGAATGAAAGGCGAGTCGTCAAGGAGCTTCACCTCTCAGCTAACTACACACGATCCTTCATCTTCTTCTTCTTTTTATTCTTTTCATGTTTCTCCTCTTCTGTGTGTGTGTGCGATGCGCGTCGAAAGGAGAAGAACAACAACAACCGTCTCCTTCTAGGTTGTTGTTGTTGTTGCTCACTCCATATAATGCAGAAGAGGAGGAGGAGGAGAAGGAGCTGTCAAGGAGCGCATGACTTATGATCGGTGCTGTGGGGGCCGGGCCGCCTTGTGTTGTTGGATGGGGGGGGATAGGCGCTCCTGTGGTCGACAGTCTGAAAAACGAACCCCTCCAGCTCCCCCGCCGACTCTTTTCTCTCCTATAGGGTCTCTTCTCTTTCTTTTCTCATCCGTTATTTACAAGACAGAATTATTACCGAGCAGCACTCGTAACGCCCTGCACTACCCCCCGAGGGTCACACACAACACTCACAATCGTCCGTCTTCTTCTTCTTCTTCTTTTGCCCGTCGTTCATTTGATCGAACAAGAAAATGGGAAAAGGCAGGAATTAGCGTCAACACAGTCGCCCTGTAGCTCCTAACAGTTAAAGAACAGGAGCGGGAAAAATAAAAGTTGGCGGCTCGAGTGTCGGGACGGATATTATTGCGGGTCGTGTCGTGGATTTTTGATCGAAAAAATTCCCTTCCACTCCAAAAGTGGACGGGAGAGATGCGCATCTTGTTTTTCACGCAGCAGCAGCAGCTGGCCCTTTTGTTTTTGGGCTCTTGTCAAGTGAATGGCTGCGGACGCGACTCGTTGGCCCGTCGGGGGGGAAAGGAGCTTTCAACGCCCAAACTAATGGCCATTTTACGACCAGACGACAACCGGCGTCGTCGTCGCCGCCACCGCCGCTCAAACTGCCAATGGGCCTGACACACGCAGACAAGGCGTCGACCGACGTCTAGTAGCAACTGTCTCACCCTCTACCCGTTGAAATATTGACGACAGTCGGGGGGAAAAAATAAAAATAAGAAATTCTTTTTAGGCGGTTTTTTTTTCAATTCAAATTTTTGTATTTTTTGTAATTATATTTACAGTCGTGTCAAATATTCAAAAATGGTGAAATCTTCCAAAATGTTATTAATTCAAATTTTATCCACAATTTTGCTGTTTTAAAATCGAGAGAGAGAGAAGAAACGAATCGAAATGTGTTAATTAATTGTGCCAACTGGTAATAACTCCTATACACACACACACACACACGAAGAAAGAAATGTAGAGTTAAAGAAAATTGAATTTTGGTTTGAAAAAGGAGGTGGTAAAAAATGAAAACACGGCAATTTAAAATTACAACAAAGAAATAATTAAAAAAAAAAAACGGAAATTTTTCAAGGTAAAACTCCAGCGCCGGCCAACATCCGCTGGCTGTAAAGTGAATAAGGATGAGTGGGGTAGTAGCTGGGCAGGCCGGCCAAACTGGCAGCAGCCGCGTACGGGTTGTGGTGGTGGTGATGGAGAGAGAGGAGGGCCGGATTGCTGTTGGGGGGTGGTGGCGCTCCGGCTGTCGGCAGCGGTGGCGGCCCGGCCGACGTTGAAAGTGGCGAGTGTTGAAGTGCCGACTGCTGTCCGCTGCTGGACAAATGTTTGCTGGAACTGGCAGCCGTACTGTACGGATGGTAACGGGCCATGGACAGGGGACTGAGAGGCGGAGTCGGATAAGTCCGGTGAAGGGCGGCAGCAGCCGAGGCGGCCAACAAATGGGCGCTGTGCGGATGCAGCGACGGATTGAGCAGCTGGTGGTGATGAATGCCGCCGGGCGAGTAACTGGACGACGAAGGAGAACTTAGCGACGGCTCGGCAGCAGCTGACGACGTCACGGCCGGTGGTGGTACCGACAGACTCGTGTGGGTGCGGAGGTGCTGGAGCAGCTCCTCGGACGATGGGAAACGTTTGCCGCAGTAATGGTCGGCCGCGATCCAGTTGCAAACGTACGGCCGCAATGTCAACAGAGTCGAGTCGGAGGCAGAGGCCGGCGTGACGATGGTCGACGGCGTCGACGTGCTCATTGCCAAACTGGACGACAGCGCCGCCGTCGAACTGGTCAGGCCTAGGCCGCCACTGCTGGAACTGCCACTGCTGGACGTGAAATGATTGGCGGTTGTTCTCGTCATGTGATCGCACTGGGTGCAACCAGCCGGGCAATTGCTGGATGTCATTGAAGCAGTTGAGGTTGTTGTTGTTGTGGCTACTGCTGGAGAAGAAGACGAGTTGTTGTTGTTGTTGGGGGAATTTGAAGATGAAACGGCGGTGCTGGCCGCTGATGCCGGGCTGCTGTTTGGACATCCGGTGCAATAAGGATCGCGGCAAATGCCGGCCGACTCGCCTCCCGCTTTGCTGGACGAGGAGGAGGAGGTTTGATGTTGTTGCAGTCGCTGGCCGTAGGAAACGGCACTGAGCGCTTGTTGGTAGCTGGCCAAGGAGAGGCCCAGCGAGACGGGCACGTGATGCACCGACGGATATCCGCCCAAATGGTGGGCCACTGCTGCCGAATAGGCCGGGTGTCTGAACGCTCCCAGGGCGGCGGCCGTGGCGGCGTCTAGGCCGGCCAATCCCGGGTGGTGGTAGGGGCTGAGTGGGTGGTGGTGATGCCCAGTCAAACTGCCAACCGACAGCGGTGACGGGAAAACGGGCGAGGGCCGGTGCTGGTGGTAAGCGGCCAGCATCGATTGCTGGATATCCTTTGACAACTGATTTTGTTGTTGTTGTTGCTGTTGTTGTTGTTGCATGGCCATGTCGAGAGCCATGCGCTGCTGCTCGGCCATGAATTTCGAATCTTGTTGAGATTGTTGTTGCTGAGAGTTGTTGTTGTTGTTGTTTGAAGGTGAAGTGGCCGACGCCGATTTGGTCGACGGACTTTTGAATCCCGATTTGTTGCTGGACGATTCGGACGATTCTTTGGCGGATTCGTGACGGCCATAAGGATCGAGATACTGTTGTTGTTGTTGGCTTTTTGATTGCGGCGGAGTCTTGCGGCTGGACTTGTCGCTGTTGGCGCCAGCATCGGACGAGTGGGCGAGTTTCTTCGACGGTTTGTCGCTCAAATTTTTGGTGACGGAAATGGACGACGAAGACGACGACGACGACGAAGAAGAAGACGACAATGTTGTTGAGGTTGTTGTCGACGGGGTGGGATCGGCCCCGATTTGACTGCAAGTCTGGGCCAGCAAAGCCAATGGACTCCTCTTTGAATCCAGCTGTTTAATTTTTAAAAACAATTTCCCATTTAGAAATGAATTTCTAAAAATTGATTAAAATCGATGAGAAATGTTTACCGTAGTGGTGAGATAATCCGGCTGGATGTATTGGTTAGATCCGTTGGTCAACATGTTGTCGTTGTTGTCGTTGTTTCGATGCGTTTTAGAATCAGATTCCAACACTTGGAGCATATCCGTCCGTCCTCAATTGAAATGAGCCACACTAAAGTCAAAGTTGTACGAAATCAAAACTTGTTTTTAAGAACACAGAAAAACACGTCCGTCTGGGTGCAAGTCTCGACTCCAACTGACGCTCCTCCTCGAATAAAATGGAGTTGTGTGCTGGTCTCTCTTTTTTTCGGGGGGCCGATGGTTGTGTATGTGGGGTGGTCCGTCCCTTTTTCTTATATTCTCCGCCCGCCCGCCCGCGCACGCTCCGTGGAGAGCCTCGCCCCCATGCAGCGAGCAGCAGAGAGAGAGTCTCGGGTTTATCTCTTGTATATATACTACGCGTCAATCCAACAACATTTCTGTACAGAAGAAGAAGAAGAAGAAGAATGGATTGATCGGAAATGTGTGTGTGTTGTCGCCCGTTTGGTGGCGCGATATTCAAACCACCGACAGGGTCCCCCACCATCTCAAAAAGAAAGAAGAAGAAGAAGTAAAAGTTGTGGTTTCTGTACCACCCAGAGCGCGAGTGATGATGACAGCCGCACATTTTTACAGAAAATTCTCTTTTTTTTTATTTTATTTTTTTGGCTGGAGAAGAAGAAGAAGAAGAAAAAGACCCACCGCTGACCAATCGGCGAACGACGGGCGTCTCCTTTGGGGGCCCTGTCAGACTCTACGATTGAATCACTTCTTCTTCTTCTTCTTCTTTTTCTTTGATTTCAAACTGGGCAAAAGTTTCGGTACACACAACTACTGAACCGCGCGAAACGGATCTATTTTGTTTTTCCTCCCCAATGGCGGCGGCAACAGTCGCCAATTTGAAACAATAAAAAGAAAACTGGGCGAATACGAAAAAAATCTTGGAATAAAAATATAAAAAAAGGGGCGTCCCAATAAAGCGATAAATCTTTTTCCTTCTCCAAAGATGGGGGGAAGAAGATAGATATGGTGTACATATTTATATGATATAACGCAATAAAAAAAAGAAGGGCCTTTTGAGTTTTTTATTTGTTGCCGCTTATATTAGACGACGACTAGTGGTGGTGGCTGTAGATCTAATAGATGTCGCTGTGACAATTCCTTCTCTCTCTTTCTCGTATATATCCTCGAGGGTACACGTACCAATAAGTGCCGCCGCCGCTAGAGAAGAGAGAGAAGAGCTGGGAAGGAAATGGGCGCGGAATGACGACAGTAAAACATCAAAAAGATGCCGAACCGCCGCCGCCGCCGCCGTCATCTTGTCGCCGCGTTATTGCCCCCACTCTTTTTTTCTTTTATTTTTTCGGCCATTTCATCACACACGGGCCGCCAGCGCCCGTTTGTCAGCGATTAAATGAGCACTTGTCTCCTCTATCAAATAGGTGTGGTGATTTATTTGAATGATACGACAAGCAGCGCCACCGCTAAAAGTCATCCCTCACTAGAGTCACTGGAAATCGAGTGGGAGGGAGGTGGGAAATTAACTCGTAAATTATTAATGGAATTAAGAAAAAAGATCGGCAGACAAGTGGCGGTTAGAAGAAGAAGAAGAGGTTAAAGGTTTTATTCATCCAGTCAGAAAGAGTATAGACACCCGCCCACCCGCCGCCGCTGTGGCGGGTCTCGCCCAGCACAACCGCGCGCCATATAATAGACGGAAAAGCTGGTCATCACATGGATGTACTGCTGGACCGTTGGATCCCCTTTTGATTTGGGAAATTTATGACTTTCCCCAACGACTGAAAAAGTTGATTATTCCATTCGCCTCCTCCCCCACCACCACCAAGGGGGTTGATTATCGCTCAGGGTTTCTTTTCCCTATAGCAAGAAATGCTAATGTCTTTTCTTGAGTTGTTTTTTTCTTCTTCTTTCATGCAGTCGTCGCTTTCTCTCTCTTGTGTTTTGATTCACGACGCAAGAAACAAAAAAGGGGGGAAGCCGAAACGATGGCACTTAACAACTCCTCGTTTTTCTCTCTGTATGTCTTGAGAAAAATCGTAAATTACATTTTTTTTTTACTAGAATAAAAAATATAAAATACGACTGGCGACTTTTTTTTCCAAGGGGAAAAGTTATTTATATGACGGCCGTGATGATGAACAATTTTTTCAAATATTTTTCCTTCCACCAAAATGGCTAATGATTTATCGGCCGTTTCCCGCAGTGTTGCCACCTCATCGTAGTAGAAACCCATTTCTCTTATATTAACTAGAAAACCGTGTTGGGCCGTCGTCGGAGCGACACACACAAGTCAATTTCAAAAGAAGAAGAAGAAGAAAAGTTTATACTATTTTTTTTCCCGCCGTATCGTTCAGTGGAATAGACGTGTCAATCCATCTTCCGCTTTTCTTTCTCTCGTTGCTGGGGGGGGGGGGCCTTGACGAGATGATGGATGACCTTTTTTCCCGTTTCACATCCGTCTCGTTTCCACTGGTGCGTGGGTGGCGCAGCATTTCCACCCCCCTCTCCACCGTGCAGTGCAGGATCGATTGTTTGCTGGCACTGTGGTATAGTCTAGAAAAACGTGTTTGATCATTAGGTGGTCAACAAACGAGCCGATGGCGTTATACGGAAAAGAAAAAATGAATTATTATCGTACATATCCCCCCTCTACTCCTTTTATAATATTATTATATTCTCCGTTTTGATGTGTAACAACTGTGAAAATGGGGGAAAAGATTTATTGAACCCAGCGGGGGGGAACCCAACTAAATTTCATCACTGCCATAAAAATAAATAAAAATATGAAAAAGAGTAAGACACACAATCTGCGAGTTTTGTAGTGACACGTTGGTGCCAGAAGAATTTCTCGTCTCTTTTATTTCCCTATTCGAATTGGTGGAATAAAAATAAAAACAAGAGTATAATCAGAGTGGGCCATATAAAAAAGCCCCCAAACTGCCATAAAAATCAAAAAAAGAGATAGCGCGCGGACGACGGCCCTTTTGTGTTTTGTTTCGGGGCTGCTGGACTGGAGATTTATTATAGAGCCGCGCTCGACTATCGGCTGATGAAGAATTATTACGCCGCCGCTCGTCATATTATATTTTTGTGGGTGGCTGCTGCTGAGCAGATCCCCCCTCTCTCTTTGTGTGTCTTCTGGTTTGTCTCCACTATCTCCTGCGGCTTCAATAATTGATGTGTGTGTGTCGGTCGGCTTCTTGACTCGTGTAAACTCACGGGGGACTGGCCGACTGGTCGGTGCGGCTATTAGCCATCAACAAGCGACGACGTTTTATTTAGATTCTCTACTGCTGCTGGATAGGCCGTCTGTTTTTCCTCTTGCACAGCCTAAACAGAAACACTGGCCGGCCACGCCCGCGCCATACATTCCCACCGGCCAATAAGACATTAGCGAAATGAGACGTGCGTATATATACGAAGGAACAAGAGACAGTCGCCGCCTTTTTTAGATTTTTGATAAGAGCCGACACCGCCGCCGCTTTTGATCTGCCGATTTTTATTGTTCACCCAAAAATGCGCCTGTCGTTGAACTTTGCTCCTAAACCCCAAAAAATATTTATAAAAATGGTGGAAAAAAGAAGAAACGTCACCTAAATCATGTTGTTGGTGGCCCCCCCGAAATAAATAAAAAAAAGGAGAAAAATCCTTATGTGATCCGCACACAGCCGACAACAGGGCCATTTACACGCACATACATAAACATCCCAGTCAAGTATATATATATGGCTCCCCCCCCCCTTCTCTCTCTCTCCATGCCGGGCCTCTCTGTGAAAAGAAGGAAAAGTTATAGTAGTTATATATATTATAATAATATATGTGGGCAGCTTAACAGCTCGACAGGGGGGCTGCTCTCTCTCTCTGCTGGGCACACAAAAACGAATAATAAACTGCCTCGTTTTGCTGTGTATGTCTATGGATGTGTGTACAGCACGCACGCCGCCATTGCCTCCAGTCGTCGTAATTCATTTGGAGAAAAAAAAGCCTCGAGGCTTTTATTCTTATGAAAACGCAAAAATGACAAGGATGAAGGATGGCCACCAAACACGGTTGCGCATCCATCTCTCTCTCTTTTTTCCCGTTTTTTTCGTGAAAAAATCTAACGATTTTAGGCCAAGTCAAAGAAGAAGAAGAATGAAAAGTTGTTGCGTGGGTAGTTGTTGCCTAGAACCTTTCAACATGTCAATTGTGTGTGTGTCGTCCTTTATTTCCTCTTGTGTGTGTTGAGACAGCCCTAAGCTGCTGCTGCTCCCCCATCCATCCATCCACCGCATATTATCCATCGGATGGAAGGAGAAGAGAAGAGGAGGGTGATGGTGGTGGTGCTGTCAAAAGACCATGTCAAAATAAGCTGTTGCCTTTGGGCTGCAGGCGACATGTGAGTGGGTTGGTGGGGCGTGATGACGCTGAATCTGACAGGTTCTCTTACTGCTGCACTATTTTCATCTCTTTTGCCTTTGATAATGGACTTTTCTCCTTCTTCTTCCCCCTCTTTCTCTCCTGTCGGCTGACAACTGTCACCTGTCAAAAAATCAGAAAAAGAGAAAAACTCTTCTTTTTCTATATGCGCGTCGTCGTCTTTCTGATTCGCTTGGCGCCGTGTGTGCCATTGCGACACGCGGGAATAAAACCGGTGCTGCTGGCTCCTGTGTGTGTGTGTTCCACCTTTTTTTCCAGTTAGGAGCCGCCTCCTCGTTTTGACAGTCGGTGTCTCTTGTCTCTCATCATCTTCTTCTTCTTTTCTTGACTTTTACCTGGGCGCGCTCGAGCTCACCTTGTCATTACCCGACTCCACCCACTCGGCGCAATGGACGGACGGCCGCCGTATCTCTCTCTCCCGTGTGTTCCAGAACAAATAACATCCATTAGCGCTTTTTTTCTTTTTTTCTTCCATCGACGCCCAAATGAATTTTAATAAAAATTGGGCCCCGTTTCCGCCGCGACTCTTTTTCGCTCCCGTTTGTTTTTTAAAACAAAATCTTAGACGTTAAGTCCATCAAAACGACTGCGTACATGTCATTAGCGTTTCGTCAGACTCCCGTCGACTCCAAGGCCGCAGTCACCACTCAACGTCCACAGATTACACATGAGAGAGCCGTGTGCGGAAGGAGGAGGTAAAAGATGATTATTATTAATCATCATTTTTTCCAGCCCCCCGTGTTTTACCCCTGGCTGGACGTAAGAAATGGCGACTAAGTATACAGAGAGAGACCAACGGACATTTTCTCTTGTCCTAGCGGGACGGGAAAAAAAAAGAAAAAGAAGGCCGGGCGGCGGCGGCCATAAAAACCAATTTTTAGACATTTAGAAATGGGATATCAAACATAAGGAGAGAGAAAGAAAGAAAGAAAGAAAAAACATTTAATTTTATGGAGATGTAAATGGCGGGAAGCGACGCATTCGAAACAGACACACAAATAATAAAACAACCCCCAAAAAAATAACGTTGCTGGTCAAAATCGTCACCGGCATTTTTCCAAATCGGCAATAAAGTCTCGACTCAATTGCTCGTAAAAAGAAATGCCATAAACTTTTTTTCTTGTGAAAACAAAACAACAACGACCAGCAGCAGAGAAGAAAGAAAATGACCAACAGGAAATCACGTGTGGCTCACGAGAATCGCCAGCGGCCGGCGCGGCCCATCCAATAAATTGTCTCCCATCCATCCGTCCTATAATTTTCAAAATTCCCGCCGCCGCTGCCCCGCCATGTTCGACAAAATGTTTTCCCAATAAAAAAGTGAAAAAATCCTACGCGAAATTGGCCATTTTTAAAACAAATAAAATGACGTCGTCGTTGGCGTTGGTAGGGGAATTATTGGCGAAGATGACGTGATTTTCTGTGTGTGCCGCTCTGTGGTAATTGAGCGTGTCATGGAGAAGAGAGAGGGGAAGGAACGTGTCACGTACACACAAGACACACACACACGCACACACATGCAGTCAGGCAGACAATGAACGATGTCGTCGTTGATATAAACAGCTGACAGCTACCAGCCTCCTCCTCCTCCTTCTTCTTTTTCCTGGTGGTGTGTTCAGTCAACAGTCACGTCCTTGTGTAATATAAGAGAAACGCTCTGGTGGGTGGGTGGGTGGGTAGAGAAGGTCATGTGGAGCTGTCGCTTTTCATGACGTCCATTGGCTCCTCTTTTTTCTCAAAAAGAATGGGGGAACGTGGGGGACGTGCGCATCTTCTGTACGAGATAAGGAGCCGAGTGCCGACACGGGAGACGTTGATAAACTACACGGCAGCTGATGGCTGACTGGCTGGGTGTACTCGAACGGGAGCAGCATAGCGCATTGATTTATGAAAGTCGAATGGAGAAGAAGAGGAACGACGTAATGACTTTCTTTTTGTACTTGACGTGTCATGTGTCTCTTATCGAAATTTTTATTATTATTATTTATTCAAGTTGAATTTTTAGAAATGGCGCAATGTCGTAATTCACGTTGTTTTCGGTTGTTTCGCGACTAGCTCGTGATTTATTTGACGGGCCCTGCGGTTTTTCTTTAACTTTTTTTCTTTTTTTACGGGTTGTTGGGTGGGTGGGTTGGATTTGATGGATGGAGTTGGGCCATTGTGTTTGGGGGGGCATGAAAACTGAGCGGACACGAAACTGGCAAGACAAGACACAAGATGGATGACTGCCGAGTGTTAAAAATAGTTGGTAAGGAGTAAGGAGAAATGCAGAAATTATTGATCTGGAAAAGACAATTTCCAAGTGGCAGGTTCTTTCTTTTCTTTTTTCTTTTTTTTGGGGTTGTCGTGAGTTGACACATCCATCTTTGTCAGCGACTTGTTGTTTTTCCTCCCATTTGATATCGCGTGTGCTCCTTTTGTCGACTGCGACAGTTGCAGCAGCAGCAGCAGCGCCATATCAGAAAGTTGAGAATTTTGTTATTTTCCCCTTTTTATTTTTCTCTCTTTCCATTTTCATTTTCTTCTGACCGGTTTTTTGATAGAACCCGGGTGATGGATGGGCACGAGCACAACTGACGGGCATCGATCCATATTCTTCTTCGTCTTTCCAACTTTTTATTTTTCTTTTTTCTTTTTCTCTGTTCGATTTCTGGTTGTTGTTGTTGGGTAATTGCTTGAATTTCCCCCTCATTTGCATGTGGCTATAGTCGAGAGCCGTGGATCAATGTCGGTCGGCTGGCCCGGAATTTGTTATTCACGACGTGTCTCTCTTATACCAACATTTGACTCTTTTTGTGCTGCTGCTGCTGCTACCGCTGGGCCAATGGGAAAAAGAAAAGAACTTGTCGATCGATTGATGTTGATCACCAGATATCACATCCAGCGGGGGGACTATGCGGAGGGACGACGTTGATGACAGGCAGCAGTGCCATCCATCCATCCATCCTGTCGCCCGTCTCTTCTTCTTCTTCTTCTGTGTGTCCTGCGCTGTTTGGGGGAATGATGAAACAGACAAGTCTTGCTCACACACAAAGATGGATCGACCCTTTTCTTTTCCTTTTTCTCCTATTCGGTCGTCACGGAATTCCATCACCATCCATCAACCCCCGGAAGAGAAAATCTCTCGTTTCTTGTTTCGCCGCGTTTATTTTTCAAATTTTTTCTCTAAAATGTTGATCGGCGCAAAATGTCGTTGGCGAATCAATGGGCGATGATTATTGGCGTGATTTGCTCCACCCACAACTCAGAATAAAAAGAAGAAGAAACGGCCGAGGCATTAACCTGTCAGCACCGGCCATGATTTATCGACGAAAAAAGAAAGAAGAATTATTATTAAAGAGCAGCAGCAAAAGAAGAAGAAGGTGGAAATCGACGACGGCTTAATAACAGGAGTGTGTCAGGTCCAAGGCAGTCATTAACCTTGATGGCCTGCCCCTTTTCTTCTTCTTTCCTATAGCTGCTGGGCACATGACAAACGACGCGAGCGCAAAAGAAACAGACGGGCCAGCAGCCCAGTCCGCCCTTTTATTTCCCCCCACCCTTTGGAGTGAAGTAGAGAGACAGGCCGATCCATCACTTTGGGTCGTCGAGGCCGCCGCCAGCAACGACCCGAATGATGTACGACCGACCGACTGACTGTAGAGAGAGAGGAAATAGACATCGGGTGGTTGCCGGGCTACAAATAAGACGGATGGATCCGCACTAAAGGCGAAATTCTTCTTCTTCTTTTTTTATTATTTTTTTTGCGATCCATCAAATGTTTTTTACTTTTTGTGTGTGTGAACCCGCAATGATCAAATTGTGTGTGCGGTGTGTTGAGCGTTGGAAAAATAATGGCCCGGTTGGTGTTGTTGACCTTGTTTTTTTTTTATTATTTTGAATTTGGCGCCGTTTCAAACTGCCGAAAAAATAAATAATCAACTCACAGAGATGAGAGGTGTCGTGCCAAGAAGAAGAAGAAGAAGAGACACACATGTGGTGAACGTCCGTTCGTTCATCGTGAAAAAGAAAAAGAAAAAAAGACAAGTGGATGATGACGCCTTTTGTGCTGGCTCATCGCTCCTCCGACTCACTTGACGTGAAGATGACGGATGAGTTTGTACTCCAACAACAGCAACAGCAGCAACAACCTTGTGGGAGCCATTGGGCCCGAGTGTCTGACAATGTCGACAGCCAATCAGTCGCGCGTCATTTCACGTCGTTCCCCCAAGTAAAAGAAGAAGAAGAAAGTTGGGCGCAAAGTGGAACAGACTCACTTTACTCGGCGTCAGCAACTTCAAAAACAACCAGAAAAGAAAAAGAAGTTTCTTATATATTTCTCTTTTCTTTTCCCGTGCGGACGGCCGCGCCCAGGGGACGGCCATGTGCGCTCGCCGATGGGGGGAGAGATGCATTAACGACGTGGCGATGGAAAGACATCAGAGCCGCCGCCTCGGCGGTAGCGGATGTGTGTGACGTCACACACAACCAACAGAGTCGATAGAGTCAAAGAAGTTGCCGACACTTTTTTTTTTTTTTGCTCCTGTTTATTTTTTCCGCCCCCCCTGCCCATCAGCAGAGATAAGAGGAGGACAGAAATGACACACCAGAAGCTCCTGCTCCTGCTCCTGTCGATCCTTGTACACTACACAATGTGTACATTCTAGTAGTCAAAGAGAGAGGTACGATGTTGAGCACGAAAGATATGAGGAGAGAGAGACGCCTTAGTTTCTTTCGAGTGCGTGACGTGACGGGTGGAAGAAGAAAAAACAGGGACAGCAGCAGTAGACGATCCATCATTCCGGCGGCGGCCAGTCGATTCATCATTCCGGCGGACTTGTTGCCCCCGTCGCCTCAAGGTGCCGTGCCCGTCTCGTCCTACGTTACAATTTGCAGGCGATATGGCTCTCTCCTTCTCTCTTTATTCTAACCACCCAACAACAACAGCAACAACAACAACAACAACAACCCGAAACATGTTATCAAGGAAAGTATAGCGGCACGGCAGCACCAGAAGAGAAGAAAAACCATCAGTCATGGCCGGTTTGACATTCGGTCGTGTCTTTCTAGATGCCAGTCTGGCAGCTCCTTTTGATGATCCCCTCCTCTTGCTGGATGGAGCTGACGATCCAGGCGGAAGGATCGGCCGGACATGATGAATGATGAAGGGGTCGGGAGCCCAGCAGCAGCTCATTCTTCTTCTTGACTCGTTCGCTCATTTTTCTTGACTGCCGCCCTCCCATTCTCTTTTTATTTTATTTTTTCGCCCACAGTTTCTTCTTCTTTGCTGGCCAACAACTTTTCTTTTTTATTTAGTGGGTGGGTGGAAGGGATTCCGGTGATGGATGGACACACTGTGTTGTGTTTGATCCAACAGAGTGTTAATGATGGCCGTCGTCCTGGTAGAGCCAAACTAAAAACGGTGAACAGTCGAGCGGATGTGTATCAGCTGATGCGGCCCATTAGCTCATCCATCTCGGGTGTAATGAGCAGCTGACACACACACACGGCCAGCCAGCCATTCCCCCCTCTACTCTACTCCGCTTCCACACCAGACATGGAAGGTAAAGGCAATCACGGCGATGGCGGCGGCAGCGGCTTGTCATCAATCGAATGGTTGGGAAAAGAAAAGTGCATTGGGGACCTCCCTCCTCAATAATAACCATAAAAATCATCAAAATCAAAAGAAAAAAGAGAAAAGAAAGAAAAGTAGGAGGAAGACTAAACAGTAGCCGCCGCCGCCAATGCGCCACCACGACTGGCAGTCTCAGCAACTTGTGACGAGGGCAGACAACAGACAAACTCAGTCGGCTCCTGAGCTTCGTCCCTGCTGGACGTGTACGTGTTCTCCCCACCACCAACCCCTTTGACTCTCTCCCAATAAAAGTGTCAATTGATATTTTTAAAAAATTACAATTTGGAAAGAAATAAGAAATAAGAAAAGTGTGCGATATCCCATCAGCAGATAATGCTTACATCCAACGGCAATCCGTATTTGCGACCGGAATATCTCAACCCGCCACCACCCACCACGGTATATGACATTTTCACGTGATTCTACTCCAAACTCACATGACCCCCGTCTAGATCAATCCAGTTTCTTCTTTTTTCTTTCCATTTTATTACGGGGCTTGGCATTTTTCTGACATTTTTTTATTTTACTTTTTCGGACGGATCATCCAGATGGATTCGAAGAAAAGTCCGTTGGCTCTGCTGGCCCAGACTTGCAGTCAAATCGGAGCAGATCCTCCGGCCGTCAAAACGTCGTCGTCGTCGTCCACTTTATCGTCCAGCGGAACAACAACAACAACACAACCAACAACAACGGAACGCAAGAAAAGTGAAAGCAAAAGCAGTCCAGTCTTGTCCGTCGACAACAACAACCGATCCAGCGATCCGGCAGTCATCACTCCAACAACGACTAAAAACAAAAAGAACAACAACAACAACAACGAAAACAACAACCGACTGACGCCAACGGATCGCCGATCGAAAAGCACTTCACCTAAAAACCCCAATCGATCCAGCGGCGGTGGGCCAGCAGCAGCAGCAGCGGCGGGCCAGAATTTATCGTCTGCTGGTCTCCCGATGGATCACCAATCACCGACGACAACGACGGCGGCCAGTGTGTCAACAGGATTGATGAGTCACCTCCTCCTACACCCGTCACAACAACAACAACATCCTGGCGTTTCTTCCATCCATCCATCGTCTCACCACCACCACCTAATGATGGCGGCAGCACTAGCCGGATCACCCGATTCATCTTCTTCTTCTTCCGTCGCTGCCTTGTCCCTTGCCAACAGTTACAAATCCCTGATGGCCGCCGCCGCCGGAATGGGCGGCAGTGGACCCTACGGAGCCCCTTATCCGCCTCCTCCGCATTCATCTCCTTACGCAGGAGGAGGAGGTGGGGGTTACGGTCCACCTCATCATCCGTCAGCCATGGATTTCGGCGCCTACGCCAGTGCCTTGAATGCCGCCAAATCTTCCTCTTCCGTCGCCGCCGGACACAATCCTTTTATCCCCACATCCACCGCTGCTGCTATGATGAGCGGCTACTTGGCCGGCCATCCGGCCGCCGCTTATTCCGCCGCTCTCCAGCAAGCCATGCAACAACAACAATATGGCAACGCTGCAATCAATCGCGCCGGATCCAAATCTGATCCAAATCCTCCGTGTCGTGATCCTTACTGCACCGGATGCCCAGCCAACAACAACAACAATTCCGGACCACCACCACCTTCGTCGACAGGAGTTCACATGGTGTGCACGGCCGGATGCGGTTTGGGCGTCCAATGCGACCACCTTAAAGTCCCGATTTCTGCCCAGCACTTGATGATGTCGTCGTCCAGTCCCGGCCCGTCTTCGCCGCACAACAACCGGCCATACGTTTGCAATTGGATCGTGGGTGACAATTATTGCGGCAAAAGGTTCGGCTCATCCGACGATCTCCTCCAGCACCTCCGCACGCACACGAATCTCTCGGCGGCCAATTCATCGGACGGTCCAGTGAGCGCGGCAGCTTTCGCTCATCCATCGGCCCATCCATCATCGATGATGCGGGCAGCCTATCCGACTCCGCCCCTTAGTCCATTGTCAGCCGCACGTTATCATCCGTACGGCAAAAGCAATCCGGCCACCACACAACAACAACAACAACAACCGAGTAGTCCTTTCCCGTTCCATCCTCACCATCATCCGGGAATGGCGGCCGCCATGGCGCAGGCTATGGCCGCCTCCGCCGGACCTTACGGCCCACCTCCATCGACGGCATCACTTTTCCAGCATTTGAATCCGGCCCTTGCCCCTTACTACTCTCACCTGTCACTTTTCGCCCATCAGCAGCAACAGCAGGCGGCCAATCAGCCGTCAGGGTCTAGACAGCAGCAGGGTGTAGTCCTTCCGTCTGCGGGTCCCGCACCTCCAGGAGGAGCAGCACCGCCTTAATACAAAACTGGAACTATTTTGGTTCAGACTCCAAGTGTACAGCCAATTTGAGTGCGTGTCGAGTGATTCGGCCATTTTGTTTTGTTTTGTAAAAATAGTTTTGACTTTCTCTCCCGTTTGACATCCGTACCAATAAAATAATCAGGAAAATTCAAAAGGAAAAATTGATTTTTTAATAATTTTTCTTATCTTAACGGTGGGGGTGAAAGATGTATACGTAGAGAACGGGCGGATGCCTGGGGCAGTCATCATCATCATTTTTGTGCTGTGTGTATGCAGATGATGATGATGATGATGACGATGGTGATGTGTAATAAACGGCCGGAAAAGGGCGGTCCTTGTTTTTTGACGGCTGGCGGCCATGCCCGGCCATCTTCGCTCAATTTTCCCCACCGACAACCTGTGATCACCGCACATACAAACACACACAGGCGGGGTAGCAGGTGAGCGGCGTGCTGTGTGTGTGTGTGATGGATCGTTTCTTCTTTTTCCCAGTTGCTTTTGCCACAGTCTACTATTAGCAGCAGACGAAGAAGAAAGAGAGTTGCGCTCCAACCTGATGATTATAACCGGCCACTAATTAGGGAGAGAGACGGCCAAAAAAACTGGAGCTAGCTAGCTTTCCATCCATCCATTCCTTCCCCACACACAGATAGATAGACGGGCGATATTTTCACTTTTTGATGTCGTTCACGCTTCTTTTCTTTTTCTCACCTTTAATTTTTTTTTTCTTGGGGAGTATTTCTCAGACCAAAAGAGAATTGATCATCGTCCGGCTGATAATATCAGCCGCGGCCAGACTAAATAATAATAATAATACATACTACTATAAGGTGATATATATTTCTCGTCTGATGTATGTGGCGATTGCATGTTGACTCGTACTCACATCATCACATTTTTTCGTCCGTTCGTTCAGTGGAAAACAACAACCACACGACGTATATAATAATTCAAGTGCGCACATGATAACAATTTGGTTATATCGACCGCAAGTTTCTTTTTCCCCGAATAAATTGGGAACGAGCACCCAAAACACCAACTTCTTTTTTTTTTCTTTTAGTTATCCAAATAACTAATAAGAGTTGAGCGTGAATTCGTTCAATGGAAAGTTAATTTTCAGTCGCGTGTGTCGGGTGTATTTATTTATTTTTTAAAAAAGGACCATTAATAATAATATTTTTTGAACCAGACTGTGGGTTTTTATATAAAATGGACCTTGGAATAAATAAAACAGAAGCTGAAAACTGGCAAATAACGCAAGGGCGGGTGTAATCCTCGTTGTTCATTATTATTCACGGCCTTTTATAGACGCATATCCCGCGTTATATGTATAAATCATTGGGGATGTGTATTTTGTCTGGCGCGAATCTTGTATATATCAAAGTTGATTCGAAGCGAATTGAAATTGCACAACAACTTATATGGATCGTGGTGGTGGTGGTGTTGTTTGGTTCTCGGACATTGTGGGCCAAGCGGGAGTGATGGTGAAGGGGGATGGATGTATCATTAAAATGATTATATATGGAGACGCTGGCTGCTGCTGCTGCTGCTGTATATATTTAAGGACAACTGGAAAAGAGGAGCCCAGGAGCCGAGGAGCCGAGGCCAGCCCCACGCTCTTCTATATATATTTATTACATCTACCTGTATATTATTATGATGATGATTATTGTAGGCTATTGCTGCCTGCGCCGAGCTACACACATGTATAGTTGGTATGGCTGTATATTGCTGCCGTGTATATTTTACCACACGAAAGGAGAAGAAGAACGGGGGAATATAATCTAACGACGGCCCATTTCGTGTCCCGCCCCTTTCTAGTTTTAATGGTGATGATTTTCAATCATCCATTTCTCTCCCCCACCACTATCCATCCATCCATCCATCCATCGTTGATTGCTGTACATGCGTCCCTTCTTATCCCGGGGCGTTTTTTTTACGGGTATAAAATACACGGCAGCGAAAAAGTCGTTCTTCTTCCACAGCAGAAAAAAACATATCCATCAAAACACAGCCACACATCCAGTAGTAGTAGTTGCTGTAGTTGTTGTTGTTGTTGTTGTAGGAGTGTGTATAAAGGCAGGCGAAACGGCAATCATCTCCCCCCAACTACCAAACAGCCTTAGTAGTAGTAGTAGTAGAGAGTTGTACATCATCATCAAAGCGACGGCCGGGGTCTATATGTTAAGGGCGACGCCAGGCGTCTACTAGCTATATCCAAACCCATCCATCATCCGGCCGGAATCTTTTTCGACTCTCACACGCACATGCTCTCCCCCCTCCTTCCACCTAAATAAAAAGAATCAAAATGAAATTGCACATTTCCCAATCAGCCCAAAAATGGGAATAGTCTCTCCGATACAATTAAACTTTGTAGAAACGAACATGTAACCCGAAAAAAATTTTATAAATTCGGGTTGAATTATCTGTGCCGGGAGATCGGCGGGAGAGTGAATAAATGAGCCGGTCAAACATCTCATCACAGACAGGTCCCGTTTTCTTTTTTCGGGTTTTTAATGAGCTCAAACAAAAAAAAAGATTTTGACGATTCAATTCACGTCTCTCTCTCGTCTGCTGCTCGCAACTGTGTCCTCTGTTGTGTGTCGTAACTTTTTTTTTCTTTTTCTCATTCCGTCGGGATAAAATAAACGAGGCGAGTCATCACGCAATCAGCCACCCACCGTCTCTACTCTGCCCCGCTTGTGTATGTGTACACCTTTATATGGACGACGAGAGGGGGGTAGAGAAATGTCGGCGCGTGATCAATCACCTGCCAGAGGGTTTAGGAAAAAAAGAAGGAAAACTTTTGACTTTGATTGACACACGAGCGACGGACGCGCGACGGGCAATTGAATTCCGCCCGTCTGCTGCTGCTCGATATTTGGCGAAAGAAAGATGACGTGACCAAACTGATCCAGCAGCAGTAGTAGACCTAGTAGAGACTTGTTTAAGGACCGGTTTGCCCGGTAGCCCGGTAAAAGAAAAAATCACGAAATAAATTCACGATAGAGAAAATAAAGAAAGAGGGGTGTGGAATTTAACTGGAAAGTTTTAAAAAAGGAAGAGGAGGAGAATAATGGGACAGGTCCATCCATGGGAGTCCAGAAGCAGAGCCGGGCAGCATGTGCACCTGACAGCCGACCATATGTCTTTCAATCACACGACATTTATCTTCTCTCTTCTCTCCTGCATGTCTTGTCTGTACTGTGAGATGCTATAAGGGCTGGCGCGCTGTCTGTTTGCCTTTTGGTCATGTCCAGCCAAAAAGTCAAGTGGGGCCGGCCCTTTCTCTCTCTTGTCCAGTTGCCGACGACTAGAGAGCGGGCGGCAGCGACTTGTTATCATTTTCTTCTTATTTTTTTTTGGATAAGGAGGATGGCGCGTGTCCTGTGTGTGTCTCTCCCGCGCGCCTGGACATCAATCCACACACACACACTGGACGGGAAATTTTATTCAAACTCATTAATCTCGCGCGCGCAGCAGGGGGGGACTCGTGTCTCGTTTGATATGCCCCCCAGCGCAACACATCAACTTGGACGAAATGTCCGTAACATTTCGTGACGCTTTTTTCTCTTTTCTCCCATCAATTAAAAAATAAAAGTAAAATGAAATCATTTCAAAAAAAGACACACTGGAAATTCTCTGCGCTAAAATTAAAAACGGGTTTTTTTATTTTACACGCGAGTCTCCATGACAACTTAATAACAATGGACGGGCGCGTTTGTTTATTATTATTATAACGGAGGCAGCAGCAGCAGAAGGAGATTTTGGGTTGCGCCGTGGTGGTGATGATGAATGGGCCCCCGACGTCATTTTGGAACTGGGGATGAAGCGCGCCAAATTTGAATTACGAATTTGTAATAAGTTTTCAGATTCTACCGCCCGTAACTAAGGCTTTGACGTGGCACGACACTAAAAAGACGCGATGGATGGATTTGTATATGCTGCTGGCCCCACTGTCGTGATGGCGCGTATACACATTAAAAACGGGTGGTTGGGTAGGAGCTAGGAGCTATAGGAGGGGTGGATGTAGCTTTATCATTTTGCGGGTTGTGTGTACACGCTGTGGATGCGAGTTAAAGCCCCTTTGGGTGAATTATGGGCCATTTATTTCTGGTAAAAAGAAAGAAAGAAGAAGAAGACGTGTCGGTTGCTATACGCTGTGTGGCGGTTCTTATAAGGGCGGCTCGTTCGTTTTTCCAACAAGGAGCAGCCAAAGAGAAGAGAGAAAATATTTATAAAAATGTAGAAGAGAGGGGAGTGAATAGCTAGTAGCCTATAGTGCTGGTGGTGGTAGACTAGTGTACATGTGGGATAATATAGGAGAGAGCCATTTATCTTTTAGCTCGGTCGAGCCGACACCACCCCACCATTTCTCCCTTTTCTTTATCGCTGCCATATCATAAATCAAAGAACCTTTTTTCTTTCTTTTTCTTTTGTGTACTACTGCTGGGCTGGCCTGGCTGGCCTGGCTGGCCCCTCTTGCACTACACATCAACTTGACTGGAAAACCTTTTCTTGATATTTATAATGAAATGACCTTTACTCGGTCATTGATCATTTCACGTCGAGCTCAATCGATTTTGGGTTGCCAGCCCTTCATCTCTCTCTCACCTGTTCCCCAGCCAAAACTACTTTGTACATTGTGTTGTTGTTCTGTGTGTAAGGGGCCATAGATTATAAGAAAGGAACGGAAAAACGTTTAAATGCATCCCGCTGACTTGTCAACAATAAACCAGCAACCCCCCGCCTATGGGCCCCTCCATCCATCTTCACTCGAGCTGCAGCTAGCAGCTTCAATAGATGTACACGTGTTTTCTCTCTCTTTTTAGAAGAGAGAGAGTTGCTGGCCTGCTGCTGGGTTGACATTTGTAGAGCCACTTTTGATTGATGGCACGGGAGTCGGTCTATCCCAATGACATGATAACGTCAATCGCGACCCCGTTTTTATATTTCCATCAAAGAAATTCCTTTGTATTGATGGGGGGAGACCTGAGACCTGATGGGCCTGGGCCGGTTTTAAAATATTGACGAGCGACGGGACGTCATCGTTCATCCGTCAGTGCTGCTGCTGCTGCTGATCATGTTCGCCGCCCATCCAACAGAATAATAATAAGAGAACTCGTCTGATTACGTCTTATAAATAATGTAAGACAGAGCAGAGAGCTGAGCTGAGCTGAGCGGTGAGCTGTGTGTGTCTATATATCGATGGCAGCTGGTTTTTAATGAGCCAGATTTACGACTTTGTCTTGTTGGAAAGCCATGGGAGAGAGTTGTTGGCTCTCTCTACTCGCCGCCACGCAGGAGAATTTATAATACACAAGGAGCAGCAGCAGGAGCGTGTGGCGCGTCGAGATGTATTTATATACATCATCATATCTATAATATACATCTATACTCACATATAGACAACCAACAGTAGATGAGAGATAATATACACAAGAGTCTCTCTCGATCCACCACGGGGTCATTTGTTACGTCTTCATTTCGCCTGGCCAACTCCATCCATCCATCTTTTATTATTATTATTTTCACATTTTTTCGTTCCAGGGGAATTCCCAATTTTTTCTTCGCCTTTGGTCCAACGCCAACAACAAATTCCCGTCGAAAAAATTTTGAAATTTTTCTTTTTCTTTCGGGGGGCTGTTTGTAACTTTTGAGCTAAGGAAATAACACAGCAGCAGCAGGAGCAGCAGCACACATGTTTGCGGGAGGATAAACTGATAGATAGCCCGACGACGTGTGTGTGTATACAGAGCGCATTGGCTTCAAACGATGCCGACTGCCATTAAAAAAGTGCCTTGTTGTATTTTATATGGCCGCGTCAGTGCTGCTGCTGCTGTTGCTCCTGCCTTTTTCTGTGTGTGTATATACTGTAGCAGACCTTCTTCTTCGCCGCTCCTTTTTAAGGGCATGCCATAACTTCTTCTTCTTCTTATTTTTTGGAAAGGTTCAAGTGGAACGCCGAGTCTCATTTTTTATTTATTATTGGACGTCGCTCAATAACATATCACGGCGGGAGGCAGAGGATATGTGTCCAACATTTCTTGGCCGCGAATTATATATATTGACTCTTTCTCCAGATTTACTATTGAGCCTTTTATCACGTGAACCTTTTTACGTAACACAACGTTTTTTTTTTCTTCTCTAATGACGGGGTTTTTCGTTACATTTATTATTACACGAATATTCGTTTCGCCTTCTTTGTCTGCTGCAATGCCGCACGACCGGTAGTTTTTTTCTTTTTGGAATATAAAAGGAGGGGAGGTCGGTTCTTCTTTTTTTATGGGCAACAAAAGTTTTTTTTTCTTTTTCTTTTTTTAAATTTCCCGCAGTTAAAAACAAAACAGACGATCGTCTCTTCAACGACTCTGGAGAGGTGAGCAGCAATTTTTATGTCCGCTATTTCCTTTCGGTACCGTGTGTTCATAAAAACAAACGGCATGACTGTTGCTGCTTCGAAATGATGACAATCTCACGGTATTTAAAAAGAAAAGAGGAATGTTTTTTTCAGTTTTTCTCTCTTATTTATTTGAAAGAAATGAGTATGTAATGTAGACTAGAGCGCTACTGCTTCGTTTCTATACTCCGACAATTATCTCTACACATTATTTTTCTTTACAGCAAAAAGATTTTGTTTTACGATGCAATTGTTGTGTGTGGCATAATACACACATCAGAGAGGGCTAATAATAATATTCCCGATGAAATTTCATCGAAAAATTGTGCACGTCAACGCCATCTAGGAACATTTGTCAAAATCGACCGCTAGATGTCGTCTCGTGTAAATATTGCAGCCAACATGACACGTGTACAAATTTAAAAAAAGCTGTGATTTGGCAAATTCAATCTCGAGATTGGGGCCTAATTGGATACCTTCGTCATACTGTTAATAACAGGTAATGTTTTATCGACTAAACGACTAGTTTATCAGTTATCCAGTGATTTAGAAAACAAATTAAGTTCAAAGTCTTAATTCTGTAAACAAAAATGTCTGCATTCGGCTTAGGCGACTGCTAGAAACATATTGATTTCTCTTAATCACGTCTAAATTTCTCATTTGTTTCAAATAGTTAACGATGACAAATGAGTGTTGCATCCCACATTGCAAAAACACACTAAAGAGTAATCCGGAAAAGTACACATTGTTTTGGGTCCCCAAGGATAATCACCAGCGTAAGAAATGGGAAAACATCTTGCCAAGGAAAGGCCCTTTGAAGCAGACACACAGAGTTTGCGCTTTGCACTTCCAAGAACATGACATAATCAAAGGTAAAACAATCGTCATCAATGGGAAAAAAGATTTCTACCAGTATCATCCACTGCAATGGAGACTGAGACAAGGGGCCCTTCCAAAAATATTCCCAGGTTAACAAAGCAGTGTGTCAACTGGCCAAATATTGCTACTTCGTAACACATGTTTTTCTTTTCCAATAGCCTCCATCTTTGACGGCATTTCCCAACGTTCGCCTCGAAGCTATGCAAGTCCCCAACAACAAAAATCGCCCCACACACCTGCATCTACCGGTAAACAAAATATTTTTTGTCCTCCATTTATTTTATTCCGTCGAATAATTTCGTTTCACATTTTACTAGGTCGCAGGTCGACTAGATCCATGACCGACGAAGACTTTGCCTCCAATCGTGCCAAAGTTTATTCGTATGATTTCGAGAGCGACAGGGCCAGTGAAATGTGCGACGACATCGAATTGGACCATTCCTCATCTTCATCAGATTATTCCGACTGGACGGTCGAGAGTTCAGAGAGAATGTGGACACCCATCCCGGCTAAACGTGCTCGAATTAGAATATCAAATCCCGTGACGTTGAACAGCGGTTTATATCTGCCCGCCGAAGCGTTGCGTCCGTCCGATCTCTTGACTTCGGTACACTCACGCATAACTCCTTTCCAACCCCAAATGGGCGACGAAGTCATTTACTTTAGACAAGGTAACTTTTTGCATTGTTTATCATTCATTGTCAGTTTATTCACCTGTATTTGTTATCTGTTACAGGTCATGAACTTTACGTGGATGCGGTTAATCAGCACAAACATTCCGACCTGCATCTGCGTTCGCTTCCTTGGCTGAATGAGCAGGAGTTGGTGAAAATAATCGGAATCAAGTACGATATTAAACCACCAAACAGACTTTTCTGCTTGAAGGTAAAAAATTGAATGTCTAGAATCTGTGGATAATAATGATAATATTCCTAATTATATTAGCTTCGCCTTACGCCCGATACCGAATCCGGTCTAGAAACAAAGTCGGGAGTCTTGAATGGCGGATCGTTTACCGTCAAGTACCACAACGTCGACGGAGTTCCCGATTTCTTGGTTCTCAAACAGTTTTACGATTGGGCTATTCGGCGTGACTGGCAGCCCGGTGAACGATTCCGCAGCTACAGGAATGACTCGTGGCGGGAAGGACAGATTGAGATGCGGGAACCTTTCAGCACGCACTGCCCAAATTCCTTGTTTCTCTGCTACCGCATCAGATGGGAAAATGGCGAAATGGAACGCCTGAGTCCCTGGGATTTGCACGAAACCACGAAGAAGCCAAGAGGGCGGCCTAGGTCCGTCAACAAAGTCAACATGCCAGGATCGATCGACTGCCCCGACAGCGCCTCATACAAACCTCAGATCGTGGACTGGCCACCAGTAGGTGACATGGACTTTGAGTGCGACCGCATCTCGTCCGGAATCAGCAAAATCATGAACCTGACGGCTGCCAAACCTTTCACTGCGCCCGTCAACCTTGAGGCCTACCCGCTTTACGTATTTGTAGTTAAATATCCGCCGATGGATCTGTCGACGGTGAAGGCGAGACTGGACAACCGATTTTATCGGCGCCTGGCCGCCGTCCAGTACGACGTCCGCACCATCTGCTCCAATGCCTACAAATTCAACGAACCAAAGTCGGACATTGTCCGGAACGCGTCCATCATCTCTGACCTGTGTCTCGAAGTCATCCGCAACCGCGATTCCACCGACGCCATCACTTCCGTCTACCAACAGCTCGTCGAAAAGTACAAAAGTCAAAACGATGAAGTAATCCTGGAAAACCCTGTCACATCCGTCGCTAAAGAATGCGATCAACCTGCTCCTCCCACTCCTCGTTCCGCCAGTCGACTCAACTCGCCTCACTCACAGCCTACAGAAGAAATCAACGGAGTCGTTACGGCTAAATCAAAGGTTAGTATACGTGTCAATTTAGTCAAAGAAAGAAAATTAATTTGTCTTTTCTGTTCCAGGAGAAGAAAATTTCTACCCCGAGACCGTACGGAAATGCAACGCCCAGCTCCAACGAGAGAAGCCAGTCGACTGCACCACTCACCGCGACTGCTGCAATGGATTGTGCCAATAAATCCGATAATACGGTGGCGATTTATCCCAAAAATTCTTGCGCTTGTGCCATCGATGTCCTTTTGGAAGATAAAATCCAACATCTGAATGAGAAGGAGCAGTTGGAAGTTGACATCGAAAATCGTTTCCGTACGCTGGTGACGACCATCGAGTCTGAATTGGTCAAAGAACGGAATTTGCTATCGGAGCAGAAGCAGAAAATCGCCGCCCTTCGTGTCGCCATGTCTCAGCAAACTCGCGACGAGACGTGCAGACCGGCGGACAGTCAATGGCCGGAGATATTGAAATTGACGCGTTTAGCCGAAGAAAGAGAAAAAGTTCACAGTCCACTTGTTCTGGTCGAAAACAAGAAATTGACACAGGAAATGGCCTTTTTGGAACAGCAAATAGTGGTCAAGAAACTTCAAGTGGAACTGAATTTAATGGACGCCAAAGAGAACCCGCAACAGTTTCGTGCCATTGAAAAGAAGCTGGAAGAGAGTAAACTGCAAGCCAAGCAGATGGAAAACAATCTGAAGCCAATCAGCGACGAATTACTGAGTTTAAAGCAAAGAGAAAAAGATCTCGATCGTCAAATAAGTGAGCTGAAAGCCAATTTCAACAACCTGTTGGCTACCATGGAAGTGATAGCGACTTCCATACAAAATCAAATCTCCAACATGGATACGAAAAAGAGGGACATTATTTGTAATCTCAAAGAGCGCATTCATGCCAGTAAGATGCTGGAAATGAAATTAATCAAAATTGCTTATCAAGAAGCCATAGCCGACAGCCATAAGAAAGCGGAAGAGAGGTTGAACAAATTGGACCGACTTGCCGAATCGGATCCACTTGAACTCAACGATGCCATGGGATGATTACTCAGAAATTGCCATCTCAACGTGTTCCTACCTCGACTGTATTATGCATTTTTTAGTGTTCAAAACCAGTGCAACTCATTCTTTCTTTCCAGACCCAAAAGCCCCCAAACAAAAAATAGGTGACATTTTCCCCCAATCCTTTTCCATTCTTAATGTTTTTGTTGGAAACGTTTATAATATACTCTAAAAATGTTTTACATTAATTTTCGTATTTGTTTTAATGCCAGCGTCTACAAAAGCTAAAAAGTTGAAATTTTTTCTGCTGGTTCTTTTCTTGATTGTAGAGAAAACTGTTTAGAAGGGGTAGGGTAGTAATAACCTTGGATATAATGAAAATGACATCTCCGTTTCATAATACATCACGCTGAATTTATTTCAATCATTTATGATGTCCCTGTCTGTCTGTTACTCAAGGGTAAAAATCCCAGACTTCCCACCCCTTCTGTGAGCGCCTGACAATTTCAGTTCACAGTTCACGTGAAGCTCTACTGAAAAGAAGTTCAGTCGCTTTCTGATTCGAGTCGTGCAAAGGTTCTGCTTATAAACGGTAAAATTGACAAAAGTTTATTTTCATTACTTCATTTGTTTTATCTTTTTTTTTCATTATTATTCTTAAGGTTGCAAAGAAGAAAAATGGATAAAAGTACTTCAGCTGTCCAGTCCAGTCAAGAAGCAGAGAATAAAAGTGAACCAACAACACCAAGGTTATTTTTTTTTTTAATTAGTGTTTTTAATTACTAATTAGTATCCATCTTTCCACTTGCTTAATGCATGAGGATGATGCAACTTTGCAAGAGAGAACCACAATAACTGTATTTTGTTTTTTTTTGCTCAAGATTTAAGTATTCATTTGTTTTTCTGTGTTGCAGTGAATCCTCTGGCGAGCCATCTCCCAATTTGATTGAATTGCAAGCCGAAAATGAGTCATTGAGAAAGAAACTTGCTAAGATGTCACAAATTAAATTTATATTGGCCCAAGCTCTTGACGATCTGTGTGTACTAAATTCCCGAATGATGGTAGAGCATCAATCCAGGCTTGAGGCTGTGCTGAATGACCTTCCACTGGAAGTTCTTATGGAACACTTTTCTTCAAATGGGGGTCGATCCGGTCGAAGCATGGGGACGGGGAAGGGGAGAGTTGACAGTTGAGGCAAATGAAATAGATTTGTAAAACATCCATGTTTTTGTTGGAAACGTTAAAAATATACTTTGAAAATGTTTTGCATTAATTTTTGTATTTTTTTAAATGTCCACAATAGTTGAAATTTCAAATCTTTTCTGCTGGTGCTTTTCTTCTTTCTTGTAAGAAAAGGTTGATTCAAATTTCAAATACTGCAGAAATTCCCTCTTAGATCGACCTACTCTGGATCGGGAAATGTGGAGACTATAGATGGCGTCGCTGTCTTGTCAATAGAGCAGACGATATTGTCAACTCACTCGTTGAGTCGTTGGTGGAGTGACAGTGTGTGTCCACTTTGTTAAGCCAAACATAAATAATCAATAAATCGTAAAAGTGCATTGTAAATTGTTGCTTTCTACGTAAATAGCATAAAATGGGTCGTAGCTGTGATATCATTGGATGCACAAATTCAAATTACAAGACGGAAAAATTAAGCTATCACAGTTTACCATCAAATGAACTTTTGAGAGGAAAATGGCTAGAGGCCATTAGTGCAAATGGAGGATTTCGGCAGTCTAAAACGAGAAAGAAAGCGCACAACTGCGATAACACATATATTTGTGGGGAACATTTTTCAGAAGACTGCTACATTCCGACATCAAAGCAGAAACATCTAAAACCTACCGCTGTCCCAACATTCCCTCCAACAAAGAAACCAAAGTGTATAGAAAACAACAGTTCAGGTTAGAATATTTTTTAAAGTTGTTGTAAACAACTAACTGACTTTTAATTACAGATGATGCTACAGAAGGTTATGTTCACAAGAGTGAAAGCCCATTTCAAGGGACACCTGAAACATCTGGAGATGAATCACCACCCAAAACTAAGCGAGCTTCTAAATCAAAGGTAAAACGCTAAACAATTAAGCAGGTTCAAATTCCTCTTTTCATATGTTGAATGACATTTTAGAAAAAGAAAGCTGCAGAAAAATCCAGGAAGAAAAAATCTCCAGTTCTGTCAGATATTGTGATAACAAATATTATTGATCAATATAGAGAGACTGTTTCTCATGGTGAAGAAGAGGTAATAGATTGATTCTCTGAATAGGATTTCACAAGTTTACAATTTTGTATATTTTTAGTTTACCATCAGATGTACTTCTTCTCAAAATTCATCGGTTGACGGAGAGGAATCTGTGGGCACCCTCAAGCAATTGGAGAGAGATATCAAAAATGGCTTCCGGACATTGGAAATGCTTGACAGTTATTTGCAGCGAATATTTAAGGATAAGCAAGAACTTGAGCTTGGAGAATCCTTGACGCATTTGACGGTGCAAAAGGAAGAAACTCAACAGCAGCTGATCCATAGAAAAGAAGAAAAATTGACAAAAGAAATGGCTTGGACAGAAGAACAAAAGTCTGTCTATGAACTCCAACAGAATTTGCTCAGCGACGATAAAAACACGGAGCACTTTAGAGAAATGGAAAAAATCTTGTCCGAAAGGGAAGAAGAAATCAAACAGTTGAGAAATTTGACCAATGACGAGATATTCGTCCTGGAGGAGAAAGTAAAAGATCTTGACCGACGAATCTCTGAATTCCAAGACAATCGCTCGACTAAACTGGAAGAACTACTCAACCAAGAATCGACTTTGCAGATAAAAAAGAAGGATCTCATTGAAGATCTCAAGCAAAAAGTCGAAGAGTCAAAAGTGCTTGAAATTAAGTTAATCCAAAATAAAGCTGCAGAAAGATTTAATAAATTAGATCGGTACACTTCTTAGTGTTCAGACTTTAGGCGGGAAGTATTTGAAAATGTGGGTCCAAATATATGTACTGATACATATTCAACTAAATACACAGATTTTTAAATGATGTTGATGAAAATCCACACGTTTTTGTGTTTTTTAGTTCTTTTTTAAAAAATATGTCATAAAAATTTATCCAGAAATTATCGTTCACCTACAGATGGCGTTGAATGATGTCAACAGGACCACGCTTTTCGATGTCGATTTGATTCAATTGTTCAATTCCCGCAGCCGCAGAACTAGGCAGGTTGTTCATTTTATTTCGTCGTCTACAGCAGATAGGAGGTAATCGAGCACGTGAGTTGAGTAGGGACTAGGGAGATTTATTTCGGAAAAGATCGCTTTAGTTAAGTGTATTAAAAAGACAAAATGGACGACATGGAAGACAAAATACATCCATTTTTTTCTGACTTGGTAGAAACGGCCCTTGCTTTTGGTGAGTTTTATAATTCAAAGTGTGATGATAAAGTTTGCAATACTACCATGTCATCAAACTGTGTGTGTTTCTGAATTTAAGAATATCCTGGTGGACCACTTGAACTCAGTAAAGTTACATCAGAAGATGATTTTGTGAAGCCTTATACTGGACAACACTTTACATTTCGAATTCCTTATTCTGGGACATTTGTTGAATGGGAAATCCTTTTTGATCCCAAGAATCCAGCCCAGCCACCTGATTTTGTTTGTGCCGATGACATAAATTGTGATCCAGAATCCTACTGTCAAATGATGCAGTTCTGGGATTTGCAAAGTCCTGATTGTTTAGCGAAATTGATCAGTCAGTTGATCCATATATACAAAGAATACCAAGTAAGATACAAATAACCATATTTGAGGTGACGTCTAAATCGGTAATAACCCAATTTTTGTTGTTATTTAGATTTCTCAAATTCTGGGCTTCGGAAAAGCAGCTGAAACCTATCACTCCTTGGTGACAGCAGGTGTCTTGGTTGAAAACATTGAAGCATGTTACCTCTCTCGAGAAAGAAAATTCAACTTTTTGATCAAGCTGAATGTAAATGATGAAGATCTCCCTGTAGTCAAAGGGCTTGGAAGCATTCTAGTATACGCTGGTCTGCTGTTTTGTTTGGGAATGGATGGAAAAATTCTAACCCATTCACTAGTCATTTCTCCCTACCTTGAACGCCTCCTTGGCTCTCAACTGCTGGACCAATTACAGTCGACTTCCTCGTTCAGCCAAAACATTGACGCCCTCGTCCTTAACGATTTCAGTTTATCATTGTATCGAATTCTGAAAAAGGTCAGAGAAAACCATAAAAGACGCCGTGATACTGTATCTACCCTACTCAGTCTCTATCCAACTAACGTTGTCTTCTACGACGAGGAATTGTACAGCCATATTATCCTACTCTTCAAGTTAGATGATGCTCGCTACGTAACCCGCCTGGAATTGAATGACGAGGCTAAATTCATTTTCTTTGCTATGGACTGTCCCGTCAAAATCGCAAAAGAAGAAACCATTCCCTACACAGAAACTGAGACGCTCTCCTTTGCACACAAACCTTCCACCGCTGAGTTTTCCAAGTACCTCCACAAAACGCTTACTTCAAAATTGAAACTGTTTGTCAACAGAGCCCTGAAAAGTGTTACACCAGCTTAATTTTTTAGCTTCGACCTAACCGGTAAACATTTGTTCTATCTAGTTGTCAACTGACACGAATTCACTTCAATACATACCTTTGTTTTCATTTAACATCAATATATATATTTTTTTATATTTCAGAATTATCATCTTCAATCAATATGGTTGCATTTTGAACGTATAGGTGCTATTAGGGAATCGAGCACCGGTTGCCATGGTAACGCATAATCAATTGCTATGTCGAACTTATAACTCATGTTTTGCGGATTTTTTTTTCAGTCCCTCTTGCTGGTCTTATTGCGATTTCTTCTATCCTGAAGCATTCCTTACACGAAATGTAACATGTAAAAAAAAAAAAAAAAAAATGTGAAATCGATTGACCAAATGTGTCGGTTAAAAAACGTCACCGAGGTGAAATCGACCCAACAGCAGCCCTGTCAGTTCACAACACCGAGTTGGTTTGTAATAACTAATAAGTAGTCTTGATGGGCAATTCGGAAAGAAAAATTATTGGAAATTAGTGGAAGGATGGCGACGAAACCGGAAGGGGTGAACGTCATCTTGGGCGGAGAACCAGCATCTTCCCAAGCTCAGCCGACAGATGTTCGACTCGAATTCCTCTCACACGTCATTCAGAAATCTTTGCGTTTGAAGGCCGATCGTTGGATCAAAGTGTTGACTGTCGAAGAATACCGCAAAATTATTCAAGAATTTCTCGAAAATGCCGAACCTCCTCTCCTCATCTTTACGCAGAGCGGACCAGGTATTTTGGCTGTTAGCAATGCTCCACTCAACAGCCCGCAACATCCGGCTGTGACTCTTACAACTGGAGGCGGGAGCTCGGCTGCTCGTATGAAATCGCTTTATTTCCTGAAGAAACGACCCGAGCCAGTTAACCGCGAGGATCCACGCAGTTCCTTATTGTTCGGCGATTTGGCTCCGCATCCGCTGGAGCAAGTTCTCACCTTTCTGGATGACGTACGTTATAAATAGTTAGTATTTCTCTAAATGCCTCAACTTATGTAAATTTGTTTTTAGGTGGTGGCGCCCGTGTTAGATCAAACATCTAAAGGACGAAAGGATAATCAGAGTTTGCAGTTGCCATGGCCACCTGCCGTATCGATGGAATTGGAACGCCAGGCTAGAAATATTCGCGGAACTGTCAATCGAGCTCGAGGTCTTCTTGATGGCAAAACGGTTTTGTATTGGCCCTGGACAGGTGCAGCTAGGTAAAATAAGTAAACAACAACCATTGTTGATTGAATATTAAGCATCGTTTTATACAGGACCGAGCTACCAAGTCGAATGGAAATGGAAAGCTGCGTCCAGCAGTGGACCACTCAGCTAACACCTTTACTAGAGGCCGAAGAGCGTGGTATTAGCGAGCGAGCGTCTCTCAATGACGAAGTGATGTACTGGCGCAACCGCAGCCAAGATTTGGAAAATATTTTCGAGCAATTGAAAGAAGGAGTCGTCCGTCAAATGGCCGCTACGCTAGAAGAAATCGGCAGTGCTCAATCTGCCACTTTCAAAATGCTTTTGCGCAGGTTGATTGCCGCTCTGGCTGAAGCTCAAGAGATCTCGCTTCACCTCAAACCCATCATCAAACCACTGGAAAACCTGGAAGCGGCTGATGTGACTGAAATGGCCCAACCGCTACGAGTTTTGCTCCACACGGCCTCACTCGTCTGGTGCACTTGCGCTTATTTCCGCCAGCCAATCAAATTAGCCAATCTAATCCGACAAGTAGGAAATGCTTTGATTGACCGATGTCGGGTCTTTCTCGACTCACGTTCCATCTTCACCTGGGAGATTGAAGAAGCCATGGAAAAGACTGCGGCTGCCCGAACCATTTTCGGTCATTTTCGCCAGTTTTATAATGAAGAACGTGAAAATATCCCCAGCCTGACTACACGTCTCCGTGAAGCCAAACGCTGCACTTTAACGCTGAGTCGATCGGAAGCGAAAGAACTTTGGAATCCGCCCACGCAGATCGTCTTTGAAAAAGTGACCATCTTCGAGAAACGATTGGTGACCATCGTCAAAATCTTCCAATTGATTCAAGAATTCTCACGACTGAGCCGAGTCGAATTGAGCGCCATGGGTGGACGGAGTTTAACCGCTCAGGTGCAAAATATCTGCAACCAATTTTGCGATATTAAAGCACCAGTTGTCAGCGGTCAGTTTGGCGACTGTATGGACCCGGACAACCATCAATTCGAAACCGTAGCCGTCGATTTTCAACATTCAGTCGTTGGTCTAGAAGAGAAAATGATTTCGATTGTCAGTAACGCCCTCACTGATGCCACGACACCTTTGAATGCTTACCGAGTCATTCAACTGCTGGGCAGTTTCCTCGACAGGCCGGCCATGATGCAGAAAGTCCGCGAAAGTTATCCTCGTCTAGTGACCTTGGCCCTACAAGAAATATCTACCTGTTCCGATTACCTCAAGAGCCTACCGAATGCCGTCGAGTCCCTGGATTTGGTCAGTTCCGTCCGACAAATTCAGCAAATCAGCAGGCGGGCCCGTGGTCATTTGGCCGCTTGTAACAGTCTTGGAATTGAAAGCGATGTGGTCGGTATGAAAACCCTGGAGGAAAAACACAAACACTTGGAAGACGCTGTCCACGTTAAGATGAATCAACACCTGGAATTGTGGACGGCCCGGATGAATCGTATCGCTATTCATCGTCCGCTTTTAACCGTCGCCGAGGCAGGAAACGGGCGGGTACAGAGCGGAGCAGAAAACGCCATGGCCCGAATGGTTACCGAGTGCCGCCAGCTGCAGCAGATTTTGGATTGCTCCACCGTTCCGCCCAGCTGGGAATCCTGGACGGCCATTTACGGTTCACTCAAGATCAAGATGAAGTTGGTAGATATCATCGTCAGTTGCTGCAGCAATACCGAGGCTTCCCTGACTCCATCCACCCGCTGTCTACTCGAGCCACGCCTATTGACCATCAAGGCTGAAATTGTTGCAAAGTGCCAGAATTCGACATGGACGTGGGGCAGTCAAGATACCACGGTGAAGGATGAGCTTCGCGTGATGGCCGAGACGACACTGCGACTGCATCAAGCCATGAAGAAGTTTTCGTCGACTGCCGAAACCGTCCAGTCTATCGCGAATGGATGGTCCAAGGCTCCCATCGTCGAGTTCCAAGAAGGAATGGTATGAATTACCCTTTTTTTTCTTTTTTATGTTCTAACTTCTAAGCTAGGTATCGAAATTCTCACCAATCTGTTTCCCCCCGCAAAAATAGCTACCGTCTGGCGAACAGTTGGTTGAATTATTCAACAAGAAATACAGCGAATACGCTGCCATCTCCAAGAAGATTGGATTGATTGTCGGAGAAGCCCAGCAAATGATGCCAGACTTACCAGCATCAGATTGGGTCACGTATTTGGAGATGATTGACGGAATCATTCTCGAAGGTTAGAAAAGAAAACGTCGTTTTTCACTCCAGACCAATCCTTATCCACTGTTACATTGGTTCCTGATAAATTTGACACTTAACCTTTCGTAATATTTTCCAGGTTTACTCAAAGCAATCACCAACACGTACCAGCACTTTATCGAAATGACTAATAAAGGCAATTTATACGAGCTACAGTTGAATATAACAACGGAAGGTATCAGCTTCCAGCCGCCGCTAACGACACCAATCAATAACGGGACGGAAGCCCAAGTGGGCTCAGGAGGCATCATGCAGCAATTCGCCGTTTTAATGACGGGTGTCACCAAAGTGGCCAGTTCAATGGTACCCCTCAGCAAAGAAGTTCAATTCCCGCACAGCGTCGACAATAACACGCAAGTTATGACGCTCCAACAAGACTTGAACGCCACCGTCTCAAACGCCGTAACTGGAGTTTCCGAATCTGTTCAATCGCTGGAGCAGTATTCATTCCTTTGGAACACGGACCCCAATATTTATTTGCACAACTTTTTGCATCACACCTGTCTGCTGGGCGAATACGTACATGACAACGCCCCTGCAAATCCAGCCACCCTGCCGCACTTTAGACAGCAACTGGTCCAACTTACGGAATGGAAAGTCACCACCTCCGATTGCATCAAAGAATTGGAGAAGGTTGGAAAAAGTTGTAAACTGAAACTCAACGTCAAACCGGCCCTTCAGGTATTATTCAATTGAATTAAATCAACGCAACATTTTCACAACTGCTTTTATTTTGTAGAGCATCAAAAACATAATGCGATCATGGCGAGTGCTCTTACTGGAACACGTTACCAATTACGTCATGGACAGTGTGTGCGATCTCGAGACATTCTTGCAAGAAGCCGAAGAAGGTTTGGTCTGGCGCACAGGTGAAAATGAGAACGGAGACTCTCACAATGGACGCGAGGCTCTCCTCCGCATGATGGGTCATTTGGCGGAAGTACGTTCCAGACAGTCGGGCACCGATGCTCTCTTTGCTCCACTGCAAGAGGTGGGATTAATTAATCATGTTAACTTTTAAAATGATTCAATGTAATGATTAATTTGCTGATTATTCTCAGGCGGCTACACTATTGAGGGAATCGGAGAATGAATTATCCGAAGAGATCCTTCTCAAACTGAAACATCTTCCTGAAAGGTGGGAAGACATCAAAGAATCTGCTCATGTAGCCAAACAACAAGTCGCATCGCTGCAAGCCAACGAGATCGCAGCAGTTCGCAAGAAGTTGGGCTCATTCGAGTTGAGGCAACTTCAATTTAGAGACGAATTCCATCGTCAAGACTTTTTCCGGTTCAATTGTGAGGATCCTTACAAGACCCTCGACCATATCCATCACCGTATCTGCGCCATGGAGAAATATTTAGAAGAATTATCCAACTGGGCCGCTCTGTTTGAAGTTCCCGTCTCCGAGTTTCGAGGCTTGAAGAACTGCCGACGCGAGACGATTATGATCAAGCAGTTGTGGGACTACTCGTACGTTATCAGATCAAGTGTTGACAACTGGAAGACGACGCACTGGAAGGAAATCGATGTCGAGCGAATGGAAATTGAATGTAAACATTTTGCTAAAAATATCCGCGGTCTCGACAAGGAGATGAGAGCATGGGACGCTTATATTGGACTCGATGCTTCCGTCAGAGATCTCTTGACTTCACTCAAGGTTTATTTAAAAAAAAATCTAATTCGTTGTATTAGTGTCTCACGATCAATGTGTTTGTTTAGGCTATTTCTGAATTGCAAAATCCTGCTGTACGTGAACGACATTGGACTCAACTCATTGAAGCCACTAAACGCAAAACATTCCTCAGGTGAGTTTGGCTTTAAATTATAGTACTACTATCAGATAATTTATGGACTTTTATTTGTGTTTTAGAGACAATTTTACTGTCAGCCTGGTGACTGGTATCGATACTACACTTGCAGATTTGCTGGCCTTGGATCTTCACCGTTACGAAGATGAAGTGCGATCGGTAGTTGACCGGGCCGTGCGTGAAGTGTCAATGGAGAAAACGCTGCGAGAGTTGGAAGCTACTTGGGCCACTCTGGAGTTGGGCAAAGAAGAACACGCTCGAACGGGATTGACTTTGCTGAAAGCATCAGATGAGCTCATCGCAACTCTGGAAGATAATCAGGTGATAACCGTCTACCACCTCCATGCGGATGTTATAACCAACCAATTCTTTTGTTTAGGTCCAATTGCAAACTTTGGCCAGTTCCAAGTACGTTGCCCATTTGATGACCGATGTCTTGGACTGGCAGCGTCGCTTGGGACTTGCAGATCAAGTGCTGGCATTGTGGTGTGAAGTCCAGCGTTCCTGGTCCCATTTAGAGTCCATTTTTGCCGGTTCTGGCACGGACGATATTCGTCAACAACTACCCGAAGACTCTAATCGTTTTGACGAGACCAACGCCAATTTCAAAGAACTTCTCGGCCACTTACTACTGAAACCCAACGTCATTAGCGTGGCCACACGTCCCAACGTCCTCGACGACTTGCACCGCATCGATTCCCAGTTGCAGCTCTGCGAGAAAGCACTTGCCCAATACCTGGAATCGAAACGTGTCGACTTTCCGCGCTTTTATTTCGTCTCTACAGCCGATTTACTCGACATTCTTTCCAACGGCAATAGTCCGCAGTTGATTCAAAGGCATTTGACGAAATTATTTGACGCTTTGGCGCGCATCAAATTGGAACCCATCACAACTACCCAAAAAGATGGTAAGACTAAAATTTGCAGGTGTTCTAGATCAATATTAACCGATCCTTTTTACTCGGCAGGACCTTATCAAGCGGTGGGGCTTTGGTCTAAAGACGGAGAATATGTTCCTCTGTGTAAACCTATCCAGTGCGTCGGCCAAGTGGAGGGCTGGTTGAATGCGCTGGCCGATTCCATGCGAGTCTCTTTGCGTCTTTTACTTCAAGACGCTGTGGCCATTCTGGAAGAAAAAACTAAAGACACGTGGATTTGGGATTTCCCAGCCCAAGTGACTTTGACGGCGTCTCAAATTGCATGGAACGCTGAAGTCAGCGCAGCTTTCCAAAGGCTGGAAGAAGGTTATGAAAATTCTATGAAGGATCTGCATAGAAAACAGGTATTTTTATTTGGAAAAGTAAAACTTGTTTTTCATGTGCTAATAATTTATTCTTGAAGATTGTCCAATTGAATTCGCTTGTTGGACTACTTGGAGGTGACCTCAGTCCAAACGACAGGCAGAAAGTTATGACCCTGTGCACGATTGACGTTCACTCACGAGACGTTGTCGCTCGACTGGTCCAGCATAAAGTGGAAAGCAGCCAGGCTTTTGCATGGCAATCTCAGCTTCGTCACAGGTACAAATTTCATTCCAGTTATTCGTTAATGTGTCAACAAATATTTTGGTGCCCAACAGATGGAATTATACGGAAAAGGATTGTTTCGTTAACATTTGCGATGCCCAATTTCGTTATTGGTATTTTTAAACTTCAATATTTATTAATTAAATTATAGCCATCTAACCCTGTGAATTGTAGGTACGAATATCTCGGCAACACTCCACGTCTTGTAGTGACACCTTTGACGGATCGTTGTTACATCACGCTGACACAGAGCTTGCATCTCACTATGGGAGGTGCACCGGCCGGCCCGGCTGGTACCGGTAAAACGGAAACGACCAAAGATCTGGGTCGAGCTCTGGGCATGTTGGTCTATGTCTTCAATTGTTCAGAACAAATGGATTACAAAACGTGCGGCAACATTTACAAAGGATTAGCCCAGACGGGCGCGTGGGGATGTTTTGACGAGTTCAATCGTATCTCGGTTGAAGTCCTCTCAGTCGTCGCTGTCCAAATTCGTTCCATCTTGGACGCTCTACGTCAGCATCGAGAGCGCTTCTTTATGATGGAAGAAGAGATTCAACTTCAGCCTACAGTAAGTCGTTAATAGATGCAGACAATTTAGAACTTCAACTGATACAATTCCTTTTAAAATACAATAGGTCGGTATGTTCGTCACTATGAATCCTGGCTACGCAGGAAGAACAGAGCTCCCAGAGAACTTGAAATCACTCTTCCGACCATGCGCCATGATCGTCCCTGATTCCGATCTTATTTGCGAAATCATGTTGGTCGCCGAGGGTTTCCTGGAAGCCCGAACTCTGGCCCGCAAGTTGGTCACCCTCTACTACTCCCTGTGCTGCCGTCTGCTATCCAAACAGGATCATTACGATTGGGGATTACGAGCTATCAAGTCTGTGCTAGTACTGGCTGGTACTTCCAAACGAAACAATTCCATTCACAATCTGAGCGAAGAGCAGCTATTATTAGGTAAACGATAAATTACTTCCACTTGTTATCGCCTTTATACTTAAAATATTTGTATGTTGTCAGGTGCTCTTCGCGATGCCAATTTGCCGCGTTTGGTTTCTGACGATGTTCCTGTATTTTTGGCTTTGTTGGGTGATCTTTTCCCATCGGTTGAACTCAATCGCATCTCTGATGCTACGATGGAAAGAACTATTCGGCAAGCTGCTCTAGATTTAAAGTTGCAGCCAGAGGATATTTTTGTGACTCGAGTTGTCCAGTTACACGAACTTCTTCAAGTTCGACATTCAGTTTTCGTGCTCGGTCGAGCAGGTACGGGGAAAACGCAAGTCTGGCGGACCCTTTTACGAACGTACGCCTTGATGAGATTGCGACCCGTCTGTGTGGACATTGATCCAAAGGTAAAATTCGAATTAATTGTACCAAATTTCTGATTTGATTTTCACGAATTTGTTTCGTTTACAGGCTGTGACATCCGACGAGCTTTTTGGCTTCGTTAATCCAACCACAAGAGAATGGAGGGACGGTTTGTTGTCATCGATCCTTCGAGAACAGGCCGCTCAAAGCGCCAACAAACCAAACGCGGGACCTAAATGGATTGTCCTCGATGGTGACATCGATCCTGGGTACTATTATTTCTCTTATTATGTAAATTTTGATAGCTGTAGCAATTCTATTTAGATGGATCGAGTCGCTCAACACATTGATGGACGACAATAAAATCCTGACACTAGCCAGCAACGAGCGTATTGCATTGACGCCTCAAATGCGGTTGTTATTTGAAATTTCACATCTGAAATGTGCTACCCCTTCATCTGTTTCCCGAGCTGGCATTGTCCATTTGAACGTGCAAGACCTCGGATGGACTCCTTACATCACCAGTTGGATCGAATCGAGGACTGAAGGTTCGGGCACTGATGAAGAACCAGGTCCTTTGGAGGATATCGACTTACCTGGCGGTACTCTCCACCAGGGCGAACGACAGTACTTGACAATCCTGATGGACAAGTATATTCCCAGTTGCCTGGAAGTCATCCGCACACGTTTCAAGACCATCCTTCCCATTCCGGAAATCTGCCATTTGCAAATGCTCTGTCGCTTGCTGGATTGCTTACTTACACCAGCCATCATGACATCAGAAAATCCTCGTGAACTGTTTGAACTTTATTTCGTCTTTGCGTGCGTTTGGGCTTTCGGATCCGCTCTACCCGGTGACCTCAATTGCAACCAGCGAGCGGATTTCAGCACTTGGTGGGTTAGCGAATTCAAAGCCGTTCGATTCCCCGTGGCATTCGGGTGCCCGACCGTGTTCGATTTCTGTATCGACACGGAATTGCAAACGTTGGTTCCCTGGACTGAGCGAGTCCCTAAATTTGATCCTGATCCCGACCTGCCTATTTACACGACTTTGGTTCCAACTGCCCAGTCCACTTGCCTTCGCTATTTCCTCGATTTGTTGATGCGAGCTGGCCAACCGATTTTACTGGTTGGAGCTTCGGGCAGCGGTAAAACGGCCTTAGTGGAAGAGGCCCTGGGTTCCCTCTCTGAAGAATACATCACTCGTGCCGTACCTATGCACTACTACATGACGTCAGAGATGCTGCAAGGTGTACTAGAAAATTCCCTGGAAAAGAAGGCCGGAAGAAGCTACGGACCCCCGGGAACCAAGCACATCATTTACTTTTTAGACGATTTCAACGCACCTCATATGGATATTTACGGCACTGCCCAGGCGCACACTCTACTGCGACAGCATCTTAGCTACGGCCATTGGTAAATTTCGTGGTCTCAAAATAACATTTTCTAACATTCAATTTTAATTTTGCTTTTAAAGGTATGATCGAATCAAGCTGGTACCCAAAGAAATCAAAAACGTCCAGTATATTGCCTGCATGAATCCCACCGCTGGAACTTTCACCATCGACTCCCGCCTTCATCGTCACTTCATCACATTCGCCGTCAGCACTCCGAGCAACGAAACCCAGGAATTGATGTTTGGTTCGTGGCTCCAGCGTCATTTCGGCAATCCGGTGCAGCGGTTCGCCCCCAATCTACTCAATCTTGTCCCGGCTTTGGTGGTGGCCTCCATGACGCTCCACCAACGACTTTGTTTGATTTTCCAAGCGACAGCCAGCAAGTTCCTCTACGGATTCAACTTGCGCGATCTATCTGCTCTCTTTAAAGGATTACTCCTTAGCACACCGGAAACCGTCCAGACCAGTTTGTCGCTGGTCCGGCTGTGGGCGCACGAAGCTCACCGCGTCTACGGTGATCGACTCAACGACGACAAGGATGCCGACATGTTCAAAAAAGCCTTGGTCGATACGGTCAAGAAATGCTTCGATCGACAGTCGGCGTCGGATCAAGCGCTCGAGTCTTGCTGTGCCGCGCTGGCCGATGTGGACGAAGCCAGTGTCATGCGGACACCTTTACTGTTTTGCCACTTTTCACGCGGACTGGGCGACGCTAAATACGGCGAGGCGGAAGGATACACTTCACTCAACGGCATTCTTCATCAGGCGCTGGCGGCCTATAACGAACTCAATCCCGCCATGGAGCTCGTCCTCTTTGAAGATGCCATCTCGCACGTTTGCAGGATCAATCGAATCCTAGAGCTGCCGAGGGGACACGCCCTTTTGGTCGGCGTCGGCGGAAGCGGCAAACAGAGTTTAGCTAGGTTAGCAGCTTCCGTCGCCGGATACGATGTGACTCAACTGCAAATCCGACCGGGTTATGGCATTCCGGAATTGCGGACTGATTTATCCGCTCTCTGCCTCAAAGCTGGACTGAAGAAACTACCGACTGTGCTGCTAGTCACGGATGCCCAGCTAGTCGACGAGACCCTGCTCGGTCCAATTCATGATTTTTTGGCAGCTGGAGAGATTCCGGGACTCTTCAACGACGATGAAATCGACAATGTCGTTCAGGTTAGAAATTTCATTTTATTTTCAGTTCTTCATCATTTAACTTGTTTTCTACGTTCAGGCCGTGCGCAATGAAGTCAAAGCACTGGGCTTGATGGATTCCCGTGATTTGTGCTGGCGTTTCTTCTTAGAACAAGTGAGACGTCATTTGCACATCATCCTGTGCTGTTCACCTGTCGGTTCGACTCTGCGATTACGGACGCAACGCTTTCCTGCGCTATTGGCTAGTATGGCCATCGATTGCTTCTTACCGTGGCCTCACGAAGCTCTACTTTCCGTCTCATACAAATATCTGTCCAACATCACTGTTCCGGTAAGTGTTCTGTTAAGCGTTCGGTTATTTCGGAAATAATATTCCCATTTAATATTCCCTGTCTTGTTTGTTAGCTACCGGATGGATTCGTCGATTCCGCTTCGCAGTTCATGGCCTATGTTCACTCGAGCGTCAGTGACACTTGTCGCTCTATGCTGCAAACAGAGGGCCGTTACGCATACACGACTCCGAAATCATTTTTGGAACAGTTGCAGCTTTTTGTTCGACTTCTCGAACGACAGACCTCTTTGCTCCAGGCTAAAATTGGGCGACTGGAGAACGGCCTGGATCGATTGCGGGTAGCTGCATTACAAGTGGACGATTTGAAGGAAGTTTTGGCCGTCCAGGAAGTTGAATTGCTCAAGAAAACTGAAGAAGCTGACCGTTTAATCAACGTGGTGCGTATCGAAACTGAAAAAGTCAGTAAGGAGAAGTTGTTGGCCGATGCCGAAGAGAAGCGTGTGGCCGCAATGGCCATTGAAGTAGCTCAAAGGCAGCGTGAGTGCGAAGAAGATTTGGTTAGAGCCGAACCAGCTTTAGTTGCCGCCCAGGAAGCCCTCAACACCCTCAATAAAGCCAATCTGACTGAGCTCAAGTCATTCAGCTCACCTCCGCTTGCCGTAACAAACGTGACAGCCGCCGTTCTAGTCCTTTTATCCCCGCAAGGTAAATATATAAATTGATGCGCACTTATGTGTATTCATTTGTCTTCTACTTGTTAGGTAAAATCCCAAAGGATCGATCATGGAGGTCATCAAAGATAATGATGGGAAGAGTCGATCAATTTTTGGATTCGCTGATCAATTACGACAAAGAGCACATCCATCCGGATGTTATTCGTGCAATCCATCCTTATCTGGATAATCCCGAGTTCGATCCTGAATTCATCTCGTCAAAATCATCGGCTGCTGCCGGCTTGTGCTCGTGGGTCATCAACATCATCCTCTTCTACGAGGTTTACTGCAACGTTGAACCCAAACGTCGTGCGCTGGAAGCGGCCGACGCCGAATTAGTTGCAGCCCAAGAAAAAGAAGCCGCCATTAAATCCAAAGTCAGAACTCTGGAAGCCACTCTGGAGCAATTGACGGCGGAATTCGAGAGAGCCAACGCTGAAAAGAGAGAATGCCAAGAAGAGGCGGAACACACCAATCGGACACTAGTCCAAGCCAATCGACTGATTCACGGACTGGCATCTGAGAAAATTCGCTGGTTCCAGGCCGTTGAATTCCTTCGTCGCAATGAACTGACGATGGCTGGCGATGTTTTGCTTACCACAGCTTTCGTATCTTACGCCGGAATCTTCCCAAAACGTTACCGAACTCATCTGCTCTCTAAGGCGTGGATTCCTTTCCTTAACGGACTTGCCACCAAGCCAGTCCTGTTGTCCGAGAGCTTCGATCCTGTCAATCTTCTAGCCGATGCAGCGCAAATAGCTACGTGGAACAATCAAGGACTTCCGGCCGACCGGATGTCGATTGAAAACGCCGGAATTCTAACAACTTGCGAGCGTTGGCCGCTATTGATTGACCCTCAGTTGCAAGGATTGAAGTGGATCAAAGGACATTATGGAGATCGTCTGCAGATCACTTCATTGGGGCTCAAAGGTTTTCACGAGATGTTGGAGCGCTGCTTACGGGAAGGCCGAGTGCTCCTCATTGAAAATGTAAACGAAGAGCTGGATTCGTCGCTGGATCCACTGATGAGCCGGCAGTTTGTCAAGAAAGGAAAAGCCATTAAAATCGACGGCAAGGAAGTGGATTTGCATCCCGATTTCCGGTTGATTATTCACTCCAAATTGGCCAACCCACATTTTCGACCTGAATTACAAGCTCAGGCTACTCTGTTAAACTTTACCGTCACTCGTGACGGACTAGAGGAACAACTTTTAGCTGAAGTTGTGCGGGCAGAAAGGCCAGACTTGGAGAATTCACGAGCTGAATTGGTCAAACAAGAAAATGACTTTAAAATCGCTTTGAAAGCTCTTGAAGATGATCTCCTACTTCGACTTTCTAAAGCTCAAGGAGCTTTCCTGGCCGATTCACAGCTGGTAGATTCTCTGGAACAAACTAAAGCTACCGCCAACGATATCACACAACGAGCGGCTGAAGCGGCCCAAACGGCTCAGGCCGTCAACGAATTCCGTGAGCTCTACCGTCCAGCTGCATCTCGAGCTTCGCTTCTCTTTTTCATCATTGGCGATCTGCGTCAACTGAATCCCATTTATCAATTTTCATTAAAATCCTTTATTGGGGTTTTTCAACGGTAAAATTTTTTGTTCAATTTTTAGGATCGTAAAAATGTTATCGTCAAATGTTTTGATTTGTTGTTTAGGGCATTGGCAAAAGCCACTCCTTCGGCGGATGTGGCCATCCGAGTCAATTACCTGGTCGACTCAATCACCTACGCTCTGTTCCAATACGTAGCCAGAGGATTGTTTGAACAGGATCGTTTGGTTTACACTGTTCAACAGACGTTCCAGATTCTCATAGCTTCAGGAGATGTCGATCCTGTTGATGTGGACTTTTTCCTCCGCTTCCCAGTCGTTTCTGGTCTCAACGTTTCCGGCAGTCCAGTCGATTATCTCACTCCCTCTACCTGGAGCGTTGTCAAAAGTAAATTCAAAATACGTAAATTAAGTAAATTCATTGTAATAATTTGGAAAATATCGCAGGTTTATCGTCGACGGATGAGTTCCGGCACTTGGATCGAGATATCGAGTCTTCGTCTAAGAGATGGCGCAAAATTATCGAATCTGAATTTCCCGAACGGGAACGACTCCCCCAAGATTGGAAAACACGATCTGCACTCCAACGCCTGTGCGTATTGAGAGCCTTGCGGCCCGACCGATTGTCTCACGCTCTTCGCCTCTTCATTGAAGAGAAATTGGGATCACGCTACGTCGAATCGCTTACCGTTGAATTGTCGCAATGTGTCGCGGAAATGTCGCCGACTACACCGTTGTGTTTCATTCTTTCGACGGGTGTCAATCCGTTGCTGGAAGTGGAACAGATTGCACGAAAAATGGGTCGCACAGCCGACAACGGCCTTCTACACCTGGTCAGTTTAGGACAAGGCCAAGAAGGGAATGCGGAGAATGTACTGAAAAAATCATCCGAATATGGCCATTGGGTCATTCTTCAAGTAATTATATACCCTTTTATTTGATTTATTGGCTGATTATTCAGTGTTAATGGTATTCCTTTTATATCCACAGAACATCCATCTTGTGAAAAAATGGTTACCGACATTGGAACGCCTTCTCGAACGATTCGGTGCCAATGCACACCCAGAGTACCGAGTTTTTCTAAGCGTTCAACCGCCGACTACCAAGACATCCAGCGTCGTCCCTCAGGGTCTATTGGAATCCTGCATTAAATTGACCAGTGAGCCGCCTCGTGGAATCAAAGCCAATCTACACATGGCACTCGATCACTTTGATCAAGAAGCGCTGGAGCAATGTTCCCGTGAAGCTGAATTCAAGACGCTCCTGTTCACTCTGTGCTATTTCCACGCCGTCGTGACTGAGCGTCGCCATTTTGGGGCTCAGGGCTGGAACAGAACGTACCCGTTCTCTGCAGGTGACTTGACCATCAGTGTCAACGTGTTGCTCAATTACATCGAGAGTAGCGGCAATTCCGGTCGAGTTCCTTGGGAAGATTTGCGCTACTTGCTGGGCGAAATCATGTACGGTGGCCACGTCACAGATGACTGGGATAGACGTTTAACCCGCGCCTATTTGGAAGAACTTTTACAACCGGATCTACTCGACGGAGAACTGTTGCTAGCGCCCAATTTCCCTGCGCCACCCAACAGGGATTACTCCGGATATCAGCGTTATATTGACGAGTCTCTTCCGCCGGAATCAACCTATCTCTACGGATTACACCCCAACGCTGAAATCGGCATCTTGACTCGCAGCGCTGGAATGTTGTGCCGTGAACTTCTCGGACTGCAGCCCAGACAGGGTGCCGGTGTCAGTGGAGGCGCCGTGCTGAGCAAAGACGATCGAGTCAAACAAATTTTGGATGAGATCCTCGAAAAGTTACCGGATGAGTTCCCGTTGGTAGAAATTTGTAGCCGATTGGAAGAAAAGACGCCCTTTATGGTCGTTATCGTTCAAGAATGCGAAAGAGTCAATGGCCTTTTGATTGAGGCCAAACGATCCCTCCGCGAACTCGACAAGGGACTTAAGGTATTTTGCTTTATTATTTATTATTTTTAGAACGAGTTCTTAATAACTCGTTTTTCTTTTTTGTATAATCATAGGGAGAGTTGTCCTTGACAGAGGATATGGAGGAAATGTCTTCGTCCCTTTACCTCGATCAAGTTCCGGTCCGGTGGGCTAAACTGGCCTATCCATCAATGTTGCCTCTGACCGCCTGGATTACCGATTTACAACAAAGACATAAAGAGCTCGACATTTGGCTTGTCGATTTCCAGGTATTTACTTAAACATCAAATGACATTTTGGCCCAATTGATTGGTTTAATTATTTGTTTAGACACCTCCATCGGTTTGGCTTGGAGGATTTTTCAGTCCTCAGGCTTTCTTAACTGCTGTCATGCAAACCGCCGCAAGGAGGGCGGAATTGCCGCTGGATCGAATGACTTTATCTGTAGAAGTTACCAAAAAAACCCGTGAAGAAATATCGTGCGTTTTCTTTTTTCCCCTAAATTTTTTTGTCATGTTGGCATTGAAACTGACGTCATTTCTTTAAAATAACAGGTCTGCCCCTCGTGAAGGCGTTTACATTCATGGCTTATTTTTGGAAGGTGCCCGATGGGATTCCAATCTTGGTGTGTTGGCGGAAGCGAAACTCAAAGAACTGCATCCACCCATGCCCGTTATTTACGTCAAGGTATCCATTTTTTTTGTGAACAAAAGAATAGCGGGCATTTATCTAATCGGATTACTTTAGGCTGTCACGCAAGATAAATTAGATATTAGAGGAACATACGAATGCCCGGTCTATCACACGCAACAGAGAGCCGAGACTTACATCTGGAATTTCCAGTTAAAAACGAGAGACAAACCATCGAAATGGGTTTTGGCCGGCACAGCTTTGCTACTTCAAGTTTAAACTATTTAACCCATTTAATATCTTGAATACTATATACACAAATCATCTTCTGTAGATATAGTATATTAGCACACCTGGTAACCTAATAATATATACCCAACTAAATTCGCCTCAAATTAACAGCATTTCCTGTAGTTAAATTGGAACTTTCTAACATTATCTCTTATCATTAATAAGTGGGTGTGTAGCAACTGGTTAACCAAGAACACCGTTTGTATTATTCAGGTAATAAAATTTGTTATTACTACAAATTGATATGAACGAAAATAGAGGACATGATGTAAATAACAGATTTCTCTTTGTTCGCAGGTTGTGTAGTATATTCATGGCTTATTGGTGCAATCCTTCATCCCACTTTGCAATCGACGTTGTACCAATAGTCACAGAGTTGCTTTTCATCGTGAAACAAGGTACATGTCGGACAAATGAAGGAAACGATGGGGTTGTCTTCGTAACAGTAGTGGAAAATCTAAAAAGGGATAACGACGTCCTTATTATTTTGATCACAGCCCGTAGTCCCTGCACTTGATATTTGTTACCTTGCAAGACGCTTCTCTATCTCTATCTGCGTAATAACCCGGTTGGCGGTCATTACAAGAGAATTCTGTAACTGGTATTGAAATGATTTTTGTCACGGGTAAATTAGATCCAAAATGGTCCAGCGCCAAGTCAACGGAAGGATCATCTGGCAGCGAACAGGCACCGGCTTTCGTCAGTTTTTTGGCAGCGGATAACATGGACGAGAAACGGTGCTTGGGCATGGGTGTAGCAAGGTGTCCTTCAGCAACACTTCCTGCTAGGCCACTGGAATTCTCGGTGAAATGTTGGACTGCAGCCCCTTCTGGCATTTGGTCGTCTGCGGAAGTCGACTCGAATTGCGCCCACAACTTTTTTTTTTTTTAATTTTCACCCACCGGAAAATAGATTTAGCACCATAAATGAGCCTACGGAAAATGAGACACAACTAAATTTTACCAGAAAGGTTGCGCACATCACCACGAAGACGGACGGGGCCATTCACCACCTCTCGATCTGGAGTTGCTGCGTTCTAAACGAACGGCTGATTGAAGACTGCGACAGAAGGTTAGCTGTGTCGGGGCAGTAGTTTTGAACAATTCGAAAGTAAGCAGCCCATATATCGTCGGTCTAACGTAGAAGTGTCTCAAGGTCTACTACTCATATCAGATATTTGTTTCCCGATAACCTCCAAATTGATCCACGAGAAAAGTATATTCTGAAATCACTAGCATAGGTTACAAGATATCATGTGAAAGGGCTAATTCTTCCGGTTGGAGAGGGTGGACCCTTGAGGATGGGTGGTATATCGATAGCCGGATGTCAAAATTAATTCTAGTCATTCTCAGCGTCGACATAAATTGTGATCGCAAAAGATAATGTTGTGGAATCTTTTATTAATTACAGTTACAGGTTAAGTAAGAATTTAATAGACAAGAAGAATTTCTTAAAATTCAGATTGGCTTTTTTTTGTTTTCAAAATTATTTTCCACTAGAGGCGCTTTCTTCTGCAATCTAAAGCTAATTTGAATTGAAATATACCTAAATGGTAGTGGTGAAGAATGCAGGCTGAATGTGGGGGATTTTAATTTTGTCCATTATTAAAAAATTTTATCTGTAATGTGATATACGATTCGATGGATTGTTTTGGAATTTCATATTGTTATAAATAGTTTAATGGTAGTGTAGGCGTAGAGGACACGACACGTGATGATGATGATGGACTGATCGAACAAAATTACTAATAAAAAGAAATAAAAGAATCTGTTTTCGCTTTAGTATTATTTATTGTTTCACTTGCAAATTTTCTGATCTCTGTACAGGAGGGGGGAGATTCTTAAAGTGTGATGTCACAAACGCAAAATTTAAAAAACATTAAATCGAAAAAATTTTCTGCGATTTTTTTCACTTTTAAAATGATTTCCTGATCTATTATTATTTTTTTTTACTTATATGATGCGAAGGGGTGTCAAAATTCAAGATAAAATGCTTTCATCTTTAATTAATTATAGCCTAAAATTTCAGGGGGTTTAGCGATTTGTGACGTCATTTTGATGGGGGGAGAAAAGGTTGATTCAAATTCAAATACTGCAAAAATTCCCTCTTAGATCGACCTACTCTGGATCGGGAAATGTGGAGACTATAGATGGCGTCGCTGTCTTGTCAATAGAGCAGACGATAGTGTCAACTCACTCGTTGAGTCGTTGGTGTGATAGTGTGTCCACTTTGTTAAGCCAAACATAAATAATCAATAAATCGTAAAAGTGCATTGTAAATTGTTGCTTTCTACGTAAATAGCACAAAATGGGTCGTACCTGTGATATCATTGGATGCACAAATTCAAATTACAAGACGGAAAAATTAAGCTATCACAGTTTACCATCAAATGAACTTTTGAGAGGAAAATGGCTAGAGGCCATTAGTGCAAATGGAGGATTTCGGCAGTCTAAAACGAGAAAGAAAGCGCACAACTGCGACAACACATATATTTGTGGGGAACATTTTTCAGAAGACTGCTACATTCCGACATCAAAGCAGAAACATCTAAAACCTACCGCTGTCCCAACATTCCCTCCAACAAAGAAACAAAAGTGTATAGAAAACAACAGTTCAGGTTAGAATATTTTTTAAGGTTGTTGTAAACAACTAACTAACTTTTAATTATAGATGATGCTACAGAAGGTTATGTTCACAAGAGTGAAAGCCCATTTCAAGGGACACCTGAAACATCTGGAGATGAATCACCACCCAAAACTAAGCGAGCTTCTAAATCAAAGGTAAAACGCTAAACAATTAAGCAGGTTCAAATTCCTCTTTTCATATGTTGTTCATACATTTCAGAAAAAGAAAGCTGCAGAAAAATCAAGGCAGAATAAATCTCCAGTTCTGTCAGATATTGTGATAACAAATATTATTGATCAATATAGAGGACTGTTACTCATGATGAAGAAGAGGTAATAGATTGATTCTCTGAATAGGATTTCACAAGCTAACACTTTTGTATATTTTTAGTTTACCATCAGATGTACTTCTTCTCAAAATTAATCGGTTGACGGAGAGGAATCTGTGGGCACCCTCAAGCAATTGGAGAGAGATATCAAAAATGGCTTCCGGACATTGGAAATGCTTGACAGTTATTTGCAGCGTATATTTAAGGAAAAGCAAGAACTTGAGTTTGGAGAATCCTTGGCGCATTTGACGGTGCAAAAGGAAGAAACTCAACAGCAGCTGATCCATAGAAAAGAAGAAAAATTGACAAAAGAAATGGCTTGGACAGAAGAACAAAAGTCTGTCTATGAACTCCAACAGAATTTGCTCGATAAAAACACGGAACTTGTCGGACATTTAAAATTCAATGGAGTTCATTCAACTTTCAACAATAGAACTCCAATAAATTCTTTAATTATTTTCATGTCCGACAAGGCGACAATAGAACTTCAACGATTTTAAAAGTCCAACAATGGAGGAATCTTTTGGCTCCGTCAGTAGGTGGCTAAAATCATGTTGTCCCCCAGCCGCCAGATGACGCGTGTGTCTTTGAGAGGACGAAATTTTTCGCCATTTTGTTCCGTAACGCCAATTGAAAAGGTATTACAAATTCGTTACTGGATTGAGGTGTCGATCTACATTTTCAGTATTAAAACTGAATGGGTAAATTACTAAATTCTAGTTTGGATTTGGTAAATACAATTAATCCTAGACGTTGCTGTCTGAATTTTCAGGCAATCTGGCATATATTTTCCACTTGGCCAAATAATCGATCGCGTGGGCTGAAGAGTGAAGACATGCTGTCCATTTTGCCGAAATGTCGTCCGTTGTTAGATGTATGGATGTACGTCTCATCTCACGCAGAAACACTACAGTAATATAGCAATTTTGTTGATCAATTTCCCTGCAATAATGCTAAAGATTTCATTAGTTGGTGTTCAGGTTGGAGATTGCTTAACTGTTGCAGAATGTGAGAACCCAACAAAGTGTGCGCTGTATGGTTGGCATCATTACAGTGGTTTTGTTGCAGCCAGCTGGTGAAAGGTGTGATCGAGTCAAGTTGAGCTACTGCATGCAGTTTATCGAGCTGGTGTTATCCTGAAGTGTCATTGCAGGAAGACTTTTTGGAATGGTAAGTTGATTGAATTTATTGGTTGTAACTTGGGAAGTCTTGCGTCTTTTTTTTAAAAATTCAACTGACAAGTAAACTGTGATCTGATGTAGACAATGAGTCGTGCTATTTCTTGCTTCTAACTAATAGTTTCTGTGAAAGATATCAGATAGTGATCAGTTTCCTTTGAGTTAACAAATTTTTTCTGAACAAACTAGAACAAAACTTTCCACTCTGCATTACCAACTTTTTCTAACACTTAAGAATTAGATGTACAGAATTCTCTTTTCATGGGATTTAATCTTCATTTAAAATTTAATTCGTCAATGGAATCTTGGAAAAATGTCTGTCATTTGTTTTACATGATTTCTTTTGCATCTTAAGTTTGATCATGGAAAATAATATTCCTTTTTCCCCTTAGGACTTGGTGATACTTAAACTATGCCTGTGCTGTTCAATGTGCAGTGGTTTTGCAGCCTGTTTCCAGTCGAGAGATGTGATTATGCAGCTGATACAGGATTACAGAAAAAGAACTGAAGTAGCTGTGCTGGTGTTCACCTGAAATTGCTGTGCCACAAGTGTTGCAGATAGTGTTTTGTTCCTCATAGAAGTTTATTTAAAGAGTCTGGAGATGATCAGCTACTTCTGCCTTTTAATTATGTAAAACTTCAAAGTTGTAAGAAATATACAAGTCGAGTGCTAAACATGATTTTATTATAAGCTATAAGACACAGCAAACAAAAAACTTGAAAAGGAATTGCTTTATTGTCCCACCTCCACCCACAATTCCACCACATTTTACAATAACATACATACATAGATACATACACTTAAGTTAACCCGTTGGCTGCCACGCCACACAACCCGTAGGTTGTTCTCTACTCTCTACGCGCCATGTCTGAAGGATCCATGACCAAGGTGGGACTTGCCATTGCTGACAAGTCCGGGCTGACAGGGAAGATGGAATGCACGCATTTAGGAGGCCTCTAGGAGGCCCGTGCTAAGGAGGTAGGGGAGAACAAAGGCGTGGCAGACAACGGTTAACTAACACAAACACAAATATTACCAACAATAAATGATGATCCGCGCTGACATTTTGGAGATAACGAAGATGTTTTGGTGTCCATCTTCTCGTCGTCTCCTCTGCATTACCTGAATAAACACAAAACAATTGTTATTAAGTGAAATGCCAATAAAAGTTACATAATACAGATAGAAACAATAGTCAGGTTTTTTGGCTCAAAGATTTGAAGATGCAATTTTTAGAACTTAAAATCAAGCTTGCAATATTGAGAATTGTAAGCAGAACAAAGCTCACTTGCTAGTTTTTTGAAAATTTTCCGGAAGTATACCGGAAGTAACCACAGCACCTTAACCATAGAGCTGTCGTCAAATTAAACCACATATTCGTGATCTCCATGAAATTTGGGGTCGATTAGGTGTGATTTAAACAAAATCCAAAATTTTGCCAAAATCGAGAATTTTCCTGATGCATAGAATTTATTTTCATGAGATCATGACAACGATCTATCAATAAAATGTGAACGATATGATGATACATTAAAAAGAATTAAAACATGGAGAATGAAAAAATGGAGAGATGGAGCAACTACAATACGCAATTACAGCACATGCCACATATCCACTTCGATTACACTTACACGACACGATTTCGTTAAGTTCATACAGTTTGAGTTCTGGAGCTATCCTTATGCGGGCCCCAGTAGGCCTTCATCCCTGTCAGCTGCGTGAAGGTGGTTAGAGACCACTCTCATTGACCCTTGGATGGCTGCAAGTCGACTCTTCCGCCTGAAACGGCGCCACGCATTAGGTTGTATGTTGAGGGAGTTGGCCACCGCGTTGTTGGACGGCATCCAGGAGCCCAAAGCGCCGATCACCACCGGAAGCGTCGGTCCAAGATGACCATATTTGGCCACTTTCCGGTCGAATCCAGCTTGTAGGGATTCCGGAGCATCGAAAGGTATCGTCACGTCGATGATGAGCTGCGGTGTTGCGGAGGTGATGACGATATCTGGGCGGAGGGTAGTGTCCGGGAACACCTGGTTGACACGAATCGTGTGACCGGCCCTGCAGATGATTTTGGCCAGTTCCAGCAGAATTGCGTCGTGTCGCCGTCCGATTTCCGGAAGGTTGACCCGGCAATGGCTGGTCACGTGAGACGTGGTCTCGGCGTCCGTCCTGCACCTTCGGCACTTCTTGTCAGGAGCCGAAATTCCAGGTGTGCCGAAAAGAGGTAGGATGGATAGTCGGCTGCGATGGATCAGCTTCCATTCTTCGAAGTTGAGTTTGGTGCGTGATGATGTGAGCCTGGCGATGTCGCTCGACGAGTCCAAAAGGAGACCTCTTGCCACTCTTCCCTGGTTTGAGGCGTTGGAGAGTTCGGTTGTCCATCGGCCCCTGATCACCGTCCTCAATCCGCGGACAGCCTTGTTCGACAGGCAGGAGACGTCATCAGCGATCACTTTTGAAAGGGAACTATCGCTGGATACGTCGATCCTTGCGTGAAGACGCCTGGCTGCTTTTCGCGTTCGAGTCCATGTGTTCGGACCGCACCCGTAGAACCGAGTGTCGTACAGGCCCCCCTGTGTTGAGCCAGACAGGAAATCGGAGAGGGGGAGCGGCACATCCGTGGCTTGGTCAATACCCCTGGAGACGGTTTTCTCAAGTTGGGCTCTGGCAACGAGACGGACAACTTGATCTTTGCTGTCCAACAGTTGAACGGCCCTGGCAATCGTCCACACATACAAAAGAAAACATGAACTTTACCACAAATTTGACGAGGATCACGAATTTGTGGTTCTTTTGTGTGTGGAATGAATAGTTACTGAACTACTGACTGAAATGAGAAAACCGGAAGTAGAAAAAAAAACACATTATTTCAAAATCTAACAAGTGAGCTTTGTTGGGGGAATAGTTATCGTCAGTTTTCACTAAAAAATTTCAAAACAACAGCTGCCGATAAATGTTTAAAGAGATTTTAATGTAACTGAAACTGACTGTTTTGACAGCTGACTATTATCGAAAAGCCATCTAGCGTTAGAAAAAAAACGTCTAAGAAACAATACGTTTGCGCGCAAGTAGGGCCTGATTTCGGAATTATTACAGACACAAGTAAGTATACTATTAGAATAGATAATCTACGAAAATAAGTAAATTGTCGGGTACCTGGGCATAATTCCGTGGTGAGTGACTGCAGGTGTGTAACAGCGGCACGGAAGCGACCGCTGAAGTGTTCCAACTCGAGTACTCAACAGTGAAGTAAGACAAGTTGTATTTTTGTGTACGAAGCGATGAAGCAGAAGCTGGATGAGCTGGATACATCGGGAAGATAAGGATGGAGCAGAACGTTGGTCATGGACAAAAGCCAGCGTTGGCTCAAGAATATCCGTGCCAGGACCACACGAATCCACAAAGAAACTGAGTGCTCTGAAAAAAAAAAATGTTTTACATTAATGAAAATATACAAATGAATAAAGCATATCAATCTTTACCTTTTCTAAGAAGCACACTGAAAAGTTCATGATGACAAAACTGTAAAAACGGAATTCACAGAAACCAACAGCATTCCTCCACATGTTGGGATAAATTTCCAAGTGTCATGAAGTATTGCAGTAGCGTGGTGATAGGTGGTTCACTTCACACTCTTCATGTCACTGAAACTCTAAGTGGAAATGGGACAAGGAAATTCTCTACATTATTTACACAAATTTACCTATAAGAAATAAAACTCTACCTAGCTCTTAGCTGGGTTGCCTTCTAAACCAAAGTAAAACAGCCATAACAACAAACATGCTGTTGCAGGGTACACCACCAAAATTGCGAGATTCAGAACAGATCCTATGGTTCATACAAGCAAGAATACTTATGTTATATGAAAATCTGAATTGTAATGGTCTGGTGATTGATACAGCAGTAATGGGGAAATACCTTATCTCGCACCTTTATATTCCACTATATGTGCTCTTCAAACATGAGTTTTAGGCTTTTGACAGCATGAGGATCTAATGGATGGAAATTGACTGAGCACTAAGTCAACTTGTAGCAGTAGGCATCTAGAATTTGAAGAAATAAGTTGGTACAGTATAAAAATAAGAAAACTAAGTAAAGATAAACCTACATAAGATACGAAGTTCAATTTGGTATTTGAAATCACAGGAATAAGTATAAATTAGCAACAATTTGTTTCGCTCATTTCGCCTCGTTTCACCATGAAAGAACAACATCGGCGACACTAGCGACATCTAGTAATGAGTTTTGAATCTTTAGTTGGTTGCACAGTCAAGTCACAGACAGACATGACAGTTCACGTCAAAAAAGTTTAACAACGGAGATCGGATAGCAAGTTAACTGTTTTTAAGTAATAGATAAAACAATCGTTAATAATTCTTACTGCATTCTTAACTAAATGTTTTTAAGATAATTTCAGCTGAAGTTTTCATGTACCTTGTCAACTAGGTGCTTGTGACTGAAATGAAATGATCTAATCCAAAAATGCAAGCTCACAACCTACGTCTTCTGAAGAAAAATAATTTCTGTTGCAGGTTAGTTAGTTAACCAAAAATATTTTGAATTACTGTGTTCTTTAAGACGATAATGTTCACATAAACTTTTCCCTTTCAAGTTGTAAATCTTCAAGATGTTGATGCCTTCGCCAGATCCTGATGAGAGAGAGAGAATTCATCATTTTGTGTGCAACAGTTTTAATTATTTTTATTTCTAATTTAAATTTTGCTTTAGATTTTGCCGAATGAGAACCATTTTGTTGCCCATCCACTGGATCCATCCAAGGATAAGGAAAAGGCCAACACCACCAACACTGTCAACAAGGTTCTTTGTTTGTTTACCCCTTGGCTGGTGAAAGATTGTTGTGCATCAAGTTAACCTGTGGCTGTTCCTTGTTGCTGGTGTCTTGTTACAAAAGCAGGCAGTATTTTGTTCAATTTGCATTATGTCTGTAGATTTACAGCTAGTTTAAGTTTTAGCTTCACCTTCTTCTTCGTTCCAGTCTAATTCACACATGTATTTTTTCAGCCATGGTCTGTTGGATTTGACTTGTACAATTTTCTTTATTGGTATAATTATGATTAGACTTAACTCTTGTAAATAACGTAAAGTGAGATTTATTTGTCTTTTCATTGACAGCATTTCCATTGATGCTGAAGATTAATTCATTTAATTTTGGTTATAGGTTTAGCGTTTATGTTCGCGTAGTTGCTGTCCGATGTGGCACGTTGTTGCAGCCTATGCTGGTGTCTGGTGAAAGATCTTTCTGCATCAAGTTCAACTGGTTGTTCCTTGGCGGTGTTGTTGTGTTACCAAAATTGCGTCATCAATCATCATATTGTTCAATTATTGTCATTGTGTCTGCAGTTATCGTTCAGGAGTTAAGAAGGAACAAAAACAAATATGGGATGTTTATGTCAAACAAATAATAAACATGTTTTCGGGATTGGGAAAGGAAAGTGGAGGATGTTGGTGGGAGGGGGTAATTCAAGTTTGGATAAACAATCAGTTTATCTATAACCCTAAATACAAACATATCCCTACCAATTAATCTCAAAACCCCACAAACATATACCTTCCAATTAATCCCCAAACCCCACCTTATATATACCTTCCAATCCCTCCAACTCCGAAAACATACACCTACCAACCCTTAAATCTATACCCTAAACCACATAAACCAATGTTAAACCCTAACAATGTGATGTCTGTAATAAATAAAAATTTTAATGCATAAACTGTTTTTTATTTTTTATATGTACAAAAATTTCAATAAACAGAGCGTCCGGTTCAAGGCGGTTTACTACTGCACGAGTTAAAACGCAACCCGCCACCACCGCTGCGGCAATGAGACAAAAAGCGATGGTTTAGTTTTGCGGAAATCTGCATCGTCTTTGCAACTTGACTGACGGAGATTTCCACAAAAAATAAACCATGGCTATTTGTTTCATTGGGTAGTGGATGCATTGTTTAAACTCGCACATGCTGTTATAGGATATGTCTACGGCCCCCAGAGATATTTATCTGGACCGAGAAGAAGAGAGAAGTAAGAGGCAAGTTTTTCCGGGGAGATGTAGTCATACTAGGCTTCCGGGTTAGACTCATGACCCTCCAAAAGTTTTCATCGGATCATGCGCCTTCCAAGTCCCCGTTCGACCAGAGCCCTCCCCTCCTCCTGGTTTCACAGCGGGTGAGTGACCACCGGCGGGCGTTGGTTAGTGGTAAGTTAGGGAAACGGGGCCACAGAAAAGAAGGGAGCCCAGATATGCACTTATAACTTAATCTAACGACTAAACAATTTATCAGTCTTGGATTACAGCATTCTCTCGTCGGTTTTCACCAGTGGTTGAAGTTCATGACAAGTAGCGAAGGATTACCCTGTAAGCAGAATGAACATTAATTTGGATATCAATAATATTCAAACAAGATTGTAACGACAGAGTAAGCAATACCTCAAATTAAGATGGCCCGCTTTAGGGAGTAAAAAGGGAGATTCAAGGGTAGCAGCCAAAAGGTTAGTAAACAAGTGACCTTGCTGACTTACTTTAAAGGACATGAATTCTCATAAAGTCTGCCGTGCAAATTTAGAAACCTGGAGTTAAGATCCTGTAAATAAAAAAGAAAAATAAGTCACCTTGTTTATAATTTATGTCATCAATGTGCGTCTATGATCTAAAAGAATAATTAAACAGTTATCATTACACACTCAAATTGTCTCTTAAACATTAGATAGATGTAAGTGTAGATCAATACTTTTGAAACATATACGACTGACATGACAAGTGAACTTACACATGAAACCGCCAATCAGTTATCCAAGATTCTCTAGAAGCTGGAATGAGAGATTGGTCCATGCTGGGGTTGGTGATCTAGCAAGTCCAATAGAAACAGCCGATAATTATGATGAATCCTAATAAAACATGAGAATAATTAAGGTTTCAGCATGTTATAAAGCTAGTGTTGGTTGTCACCTGTATCATTTCGATGGCACATTCAGTAGAATACAATGAGTTTGAACAAAATAGTTGACGGCCGGCTGCACGACATTCAGACTGTAAGTTTTCAGTTATCAGACTGTAAGTTGATGAAAAACATTAAGGTTATCCAACATATACACGGAATAGAACACATCACCGACAAGTTACAGACGAAATCACTCGTTATTTACCTATGAATTCATTGGTAATTTTCGAAGAAAAGATAACTTAACTTCTGACAGCAAAACGCCATAAGCCCATAACTGACACAATAATCGACACGCCATCTATTAGACACGTCTAAAAACTCAGTATTTGAAGGGCTGGTCTTAACATACTCACATAACTTGAAAAGCGCATTTTTGTTCGCCAAAACCTAGCAATCAATCTTGAGAGCAGTATTGAGAACAAAGCTCACTTGCTAGTTTTATGCAAATTTTCCGGAAGTAGACCGGAAGTAAGCGATAGCACCTTAACCGTTGAGCTGCTGACAAAATAAACCAAATATTCGTGATCTCCATGAAATTTGGGGTCGAATAGGTGTAATTTGAACGAAATCCAAAATTTTGTCAAAATCGAGAATTTTCCTGAACTATAGTTCAGGAAAATTTTCGAAACCGGAAGTACGAAAACGTACAAAAAAAAACATGAACTTTACCACAAATTTGACGAGGATCACGAAAATGTGGTTCTTTTTTTCGTGGAATGAATATTTACTGAACTACTGACTAAAATGAGAAAACCGGAAGTAGAAAAAAAATCATTTTTTCAAAAATCGAACAAGTGAGCTTTGTTGCTGATTCAATAAATGTTAGTCATCACTAAAAATCGCATCTCAGCAACTGCCGATAAATGTTTCAGAGACGTGTAAAGTAAATCAAAATAACTGCAGAAAATAAGGCAAAGGCAAGGTTTAAAATAATTGGAAATAATTCCCGCTTTAAGTAATCGACACTCATTAAAACAACAAAGAAATACGAGAAATCGATACTTACGTAATATGGTCTTCACTAAATAATCATCTTCTCACCATAAAAAAACCGCCAACACATCACCAACAGCCAAATAAGTAACTCCAAACGGTAATCAATCCACAATTTTTGCATCCTGCAACACCCGAAGTAAAAACAAAACACAAATTAGGCACAAGTTATTTTCAATTACACATTTATTGATTTAGTTTTATACGGCCGATAGTTCAACTAGAGATAGTTCAACATGTATACCAGCTTTTCGTAGTAGGGTATGAACTCATTTCAAACTCGGAAGTAAACAACAAGAAGGATTATTAAATAACTAACAAGTGAACTTTGATGGTAAAACAACTACTGTCAGTTACCACCCAAAACACAGTTACCTCACAGTAACTGTCACACACTTGCCACCTCACAGTAATGTTTTTAGATGTGTGCAAATAAGGTAAAGTAACTGAACTAACGCTTCTGACCAGTGATCTAATAAGGCCAGTCAAAGGCCATCAAAAAACGTTTTTTACAGCAAACGTTCTCCACTCTATCACATCCATACTCAACGGAAATAAAAATATCTAAACAAGTAACAAACACCTCTAAACTTACGCAACGGTAACGGGTAACCTCGCCAAATCATCGTAACCTCGTAGTTATCAAGACACGGCCATCACACATCACAAATCTCGTCGTCTCACGCAAGATTAAAACAATAATTTTACACTCTTTACTTGAAGCGCTTTAACTTTTTCACGTGTTATATTCTGAAACCGACTGACTGCAAAAAAACAGAGCAAACAAAAGGAAACAATTAAGCTTAGCAGACAAATAAACAAAACGTTCGGGGTTGCCACACACAATACACAATTTTAAAAAGCAAAAATTTAACTGAATAATGGTTAAATCGAGTCGTTAAAACCTGGAATCGGATCTGGAACAATCAAATGAGAATAACCATATTTCTGAATTCAATTCCAATCCAAAAATTTTACAATCAATAAAAAGAAGAAAGCACAACCAAAAACAAGAAAGTGTAGGACAAAGTTAATCATCAGAATCTGATTCGATGGTGACTGTGGGAGGGCCAGCAATCTTTTGAGTAGCCATCACGCACAAATCCGGGAAGTCGGTTGCTAATTTCTTCCATTGGGGCTGGTAACACAAATCACGCAAATTGTGAACAATAAACTCCATGGTAACTTCGAACAGCTTCGTAATGGAGTGCATGTGAGACCAAACCAATAAATTGATCGCATTGTCTAATGAAACTCGTTTCTGCAATACGTTGGTGCACTTCTGTTTTAGTGCCTCGACTCCAAAACTGTCAGCTGCCTGGTAGAGTAACTGCATCATCCCGTCATCTTTTTCTTCAAATTTGGGGACATTACCAGTGTATAAGAAGGTAAGTATCTCGTAGAAGATGTCGTACGTAGTCAGTCTGCCAATTTCCACTGTCCGTTTAATTGGATCGGGACGATTCAACATGATTGAAAAGACTGAACTTCCGGCTGAAAGTATCGAAACGTGGGCACCGATTTCGTGACCATCGCTGAAATGGAATAAGACGTCGCAACAGCTTTGGGTGTAAAACATTTGGGCAATTCCGCTGATGAGATTTCGTTCGTTTTCAGTTGAGGTGCCAAAATCAATCCACAGCGTGAGCGATTTTCGGGGTGTTTGTCTCATTCTGTGTCTTCTCCACTTGCCAGATTCCAGTTTTTGTTTCAATGAAATTTCATTCCCAAAAAGAACTTGACTGTTGATCCACATGTAGAGAGGCCCTGAAGTTTTAGAAACCTTTTCGGCAGCTGATTTCCCAATTTCTTCAACCACAACTTTATACTGGTACTTGAATCCATATTTAGCAGTCGAGGACTTGGTCACTTTATTGAGACGATACGTAATCCTGTAGGAACGTTGGGATTGGGATACATTGAGTTTGAATTCTTTCGTATAGATTCCCTCTTCATCCATGTCTTTAAACTTCCACTGAATTCGGAATAAGCCAGGTCTTATTTCAAGCAGCTTGACGTGTCGTGAACTATCAGACATGTTCGAAGTCATACTTTTGTTGGGTAGCTTTTGTTGCACAACAAGTAATGGCGTCACACTTGCAAAAACACGTCAGTCAGTAACAAAACAATTCGGGAGAAAAAGTGCAATTGGCGAAAATAAAAGTCAGTTGAAGCACACAAAATAGATGCACAGCACTGTAATTTTTGCACAAGTGAGTAAGAATAGAGCAACCGACTCACCAGCAAGAAGCTGCTAAGACCAAACAGGAAATGATTAATGGATTCCGATAACGTCATAACGACGACCGAATAGACTGGAATCCAATGTTGCCGTTGCGACGAAAGTTGCATGTTCAAATTTCAAATATTTTAGAAAAGTTCCAATAAAACACAATCTATAATGTTCATGTTTTTTGTTATTAAATTAATCTAGCAAAAATTAAATTTTACTAGTTGGACTTCTAAATCAATATAAAATAATTGACACAAATGAAAAGACCACTAGATGGTTCTGTCTTTTGTTTACGTAAAAACAAAAATGTCAAAACAAACAAAGCAAACGTAAGTGTGTAATCATTTCGTAAAAAATATTTTGTGAACCAAAGAAAGAAATGTTAATGATATTTGAAAAGAAAAATAATAAATAAGTGATGCAGCACATTACTAAATGAACACAAATTGAGCATAAAATTCCACACACAAAAAGGGAACAATATAGCTTCACACTGTCAGATCTTGAGTTTGTTAGCAGGACAGTGAGGCTATTCGTTGTATAGCCAGCACGCACAATTCCGGGTAAGTTTTCATGAAATCCAACCACTCCTGCATAAAACAGAGTTCACGGAAATGACTGACGACGCAGTTCATACTGGAATCGTACAGTGACGGGATTGAATGAATATGTGACCAAATTAGCAGTTTAATGGCGTTCTCCTTTCTCACCCGCTTCAGCAAAAGGTCGACACATTGATTCTTGAGTATCTCAACACCATACTTTTCCGCAGCATCAAGAAGAGGCGGAGTCATGCTTTCCTCTTCCAATTTAGGCGCATAGCCAGTATATAAGTAAATGAGCAGCTGGCGGAAGACTTCCGTTGAAATGTCAGTGATGATCACTCGCCTAGTTTGAGACTCCACCATACCAGACTGGAACATGGCAGAGAAAACTGGGCTTCTTGCTGATAGAATGCTAACGTGAGCACCGATGGTTTGTCCGTCGTTGAACTCGAATTGAATATCACACAATATTTGTTTGTGAAACATTTCGGAAAGTCCGTTCATGACATCCATTACGTTCTCGTTCAAGTGCGGATCCGCCCCAAAATCCATCCACAATGTTAGGTTTTCTCGGTATGACGGATGAATGCACTTCATCATCCACTTACCAGCAGTTATCTTGTTTAATGGTATTTCATTACCATGTGCGAATTTGTTATCCATAAACAAATAGGCACAATCAAGAATTTTGGGGTTGCTGGACGATGCATCTCTACTTGGTTGGCATTCAGATTTTTCACCAACAGTTATGGAGTATTCATATTTGCATCCCTGCTTAGAGTCTTTTTCAGTTGTGCTTTTAATGTGGTAGTTGATTGTATAGATTCGATGAGACTGGGTTCCAGACAGGTGAAATGCCTCTTTATATTCGCCCAGTTCCTTTTTCATAACTTCACTGAAGATCCAATGAATCCGGTATAAGCCATTTCTCACTTCTTGAACCTTAATCGACGATGTATCAGTCATGTTATATCCGGTTTGAAAATTTAGACAGCCAATGAAGGTCCAGCTAAACACTTTAATGTCACAATGCACTATGAGAAATCAAAGGTTAATGAAAATACATATACTTATGAATTATGAAAACACAGCACATATTTGAAATTTTATTTACCTTTTTAATCTAATTGAGAATCACAAAAAAAAATGAAATTAAAGATGAAGTGTGCAATATGACAGTTTCTGTTGCCTCAAAAGAGAAATCAGCTGAGTTGCCATTCGTATTGGAATGCCAACTTGACGTTTGCGACAAATCTAAAAATTATAGCAAAACTTTATCTAGAATAGTGTTTTATTAAATAGACAATAAATTAGTCAATATTATTCAAGAATTTTACTACATGATAAAATGAATTCACAAAAGGGATGCATTCTACTGTACTCCTGTCCCCTGTGGCGATTAACATTCTAGAGCAAAAACGAACGTTAACTACAACTACAACACACAGGGACGCAGGAGAAAATAAAGTTCGACAAAAAATTTAGAGTTCATACTTAAAAATACTAGTTCAATTTTGAGACAATGATTTCAAATGCTTTCTATAATAATAAGCGATAATTATCAATGGTTAAACGACCGCCGAGGAGAAAAAAGACCCTTGGTGTCGAGAAGCCATCGATGCATCACCAACAAGCACAAATTCGGGTAATTCTTCATGAAATCCATCCATTCAGGATTCGAACAGAGTTCACTGCTGTTTTTACCTGCGATTCTGTAATAAAATAAAAAAAAGCATTTAAAAAAAACTCCGTCGCTCCCGCGTGATTCACTCACATTAACAGTTTTTAGTCGTTTGCAAATGACGGAAAAATCAAAATGCTAATGACGTTGAAACTTTCCATTCAGACACACATAAAAAATTATTCGTTTAACTGTTTGACACCAAGTCAAGCAAAGATCTGAGATTTTCAATTTAAGGTTTACTTATCAGAATTTCTGAGTCTCAAACATAGCCTGCACAAAATTACAAATTGATTCATGAAAAGGAGATGAGGAGATTTATGTAAATTAAAATACCATGACCATCAATAATAGCAATGTTGTCTTTTGGAAACAATTTGTTTCTTCTGGATGTCCATTTAACGAATAAACACAAAAAGATCTAAAAAATAAAAAAAGTAACTACAAAAATTTCAAGAACAAAATTTAAAAGAAAGAAGCATTATAGGCAAAGAACAGGAGAGAATTAATTTTCAGGCGATGGGACAGTCGATGAGGGGACCAAGGCGATCATACGCTGAGTGGCCAACACACACAAGTCAGGGTAGTTCTTGGTAAAATCTATCCATTCGGACTGAAGGCAAATTTCGCGGCAGTTTTCCACCAAAAATGTCATGGAGGTTACGAAGAGTTTCGGGATGGTGTTGAAGTGAGACCAGGTCAACAACTTAATGGCATTATCGACTCTTACTCGTTTTAATAACACGTTGACGCAATCGCCTTTCAGTGTCGACACTCCATACTTATCTGCGGCCGCAAAAATTAACTGTGTGAGATTTTCCTCCGCCAGTCTTGGAGCGTTGCCCGTGTACAGATGAATCAAAAGTTGTTGAAATACTTCAGCTTCACAGTCGGTGATTTTCACTTGCCGAGTTTGCGACTCCAACATTTTCAAATGAAATATTGCCGAGAAAACTGGACTCCCGGCAGACAGAATTACAGCGTGAGCACCGATCGTCTGCCCGTCGTTAAAATGAAATTGAACGTCACATAGAATTTGATTGGTAAACATTTCGGCCAGCCCATTACTGATGTTCCGTTGGCTCAAAGTATTCGTCCCGAAATCGATGTACAGTGTGAGAAGATCACGTGTCTTGCTGATTTCACTCGATACTTTCCACTTGATTGAACTCATTTGTTGTAGTGGCATGTCTCTGCATTCAGCGTAAGCACTTTTTAGCCACATGTAGAGGGGGCGAAGGACTTCAGCTTCTGGTGCCTTAACATGTGATGATGATCGATTTGGTTGCAGTGTCTTGAACTTTTCAATGGTGGAGTCTGATGCTTCATTACAGCATAGTTTACAGCAAGCACAGCTACACAGACTTTCTTCAACAGTGACAGTGTATAGATAATTTAAACTGCCACCTGTGCTTTCCAGATGGTAAGTGATTGTGTAGGTCAGTCCCAGTTGATATCGATACAGACAAACTGTCTCTGTGTACACACCAACTTCACTCATAAGGCCAATGAAATCCCAATGTATACGGATCAATCCTGGACGTACTTCTTGTAACGAGATCATTGACTTGCCTGACATTTCACACAAGACAGTAGTATCACCAGGTATCACGTATTAAACGACTTCAAGTTCCTCTTCAAGATCGAAAATTCCAAGCAGATAAGCTGATGCCTGTAGAGAGAAAAAATGGGTTTAAACAACTGACAAAATTAATGGGTATTTTAAAATGTTACTGAATATTCCATAAATTGCCGAAAGTTACGAGAATGCTTCCAAAGTTTATGAAAATGTTATCAAAAATTAAACGTCAATCGAGTGTGTGGATATGATGTGAAGCTACGGAGCTAGGTGCATGGTTGCCATTTGCATGTATTAAACCATTTTATCAGTTTTCGAATTTCAGTTGGTACAAATATTATTGATACGGAATAGTCCACGCCGCAATTCTTGAACAGATGTTGCGTTCATTCTAAACCTTCTAAACAGAATCTAAGAAATGCAAGAACGAATAATCGGAATTTTTGAGTTTGTTCACCAATTCACCACGTGTGGACGATGTCCGGTTCGGCGGTTCCTAGTTTCTGTAACCAAACCCAAAACGAAAATCAAAAACTTCGTCACATTTGAATATAAAAATTTCAAGAGATCGTACTTTGATTTAAATAAATGTAATAAATCACTTGCATAACGTAAGTGCGTCACAGTCCAACACAGTTGCTAATTAGAAATGTCAAAACTTATGTTTGCCGCTTTGCATGAAAGGGGGCGCTGTTTTTCAACAGGCTTGCAGGTTGAAGTATTCAAATAGCCGCTAGATGGATTTTGTTTTTCGATTTGAAAAAATAACATCACGGCATGCGTTGCGATGGGCGTGACGTTGTAACAATCTGCATATAAGTGATATAACACTTCAAAAATTGTTACCAATTGTAAAAACAAAAAGAAAGAACGCCAATCTAATTCAACCGTCACTTTCTTAATGGACCTGATCAAGTCCTTGTTACTATCAAGCGTTTATGGTTGACATTTCCTTGTGTGCAGGATGTACACCTGTTAATGTTATCCTAATTTCTTATAAAACTATCTGGTTGCTAATAAAAGATGAACAGGAATCCCACGTCATCCAATCATCCGATTAAAAATTTCAAAAATCTCATCTATTATCATTAAGCGATTTAACAATTAAACCTAGTTTAAAAGATTTATTTCCTTATGAAATTAATTTCACGAAGTTCTAACAAATACAAAAAGGTTTTCTGTGTTGTAAAAAAAGGTTACGCGCTGTGCAATGAACATACAGTAACAGCAAAAGTTTTTTGTTTTAAATTCACATTAAACAACCATACGCTTTGTGACAAGCGCACACAATTCCGGGTGGTTCCTGACGAAGTCTAGCCATTTGGGGAGGAGACAGATTTCGCGTCTATTATCCGTCAAGAACTTCAGGGCGAATTCAAACAACTTCGGGATGAAATGCAAATGAGACCAAACTAACATTTCGATGGCGTTGTTGATGTCCAACTTTTTTAGTAGCACGTCGATGCAATCGCTTTTGAGGGTCTCGATGTCGTATTTTTCCGCAGCCAGGTAGAGCGGTTGGGTGATGTTTTCTTCTTCTATTTTCGGTGCACTGCCCGAGTACAAGTGAATCAGTAGCTGCCGGAAGACTTCCACTTTGATGTCAGTAATGGTCACCTGACGGGTTGTTGACTCCGAAATGCACGGCTGAAACATTGCAGCGAAGACGGGACTGCCAGCAGACAAAATCAAAATATGGGCACCGATCGTTTGTTCATTGATGAACTTGAACTGGACGTCGCAGCGATGTTGGTTGTTGAACATCTCGGTCAATCCGGTGATGATGTTTCGTTCACTTTTATTAGTCGAGCCGAAATCAACGCACAATAAAAGAACATCTCGTTGCTGATTCGTAGTGCATACTTTTTTCCACTTGAAAGAATCAACTTTTACCAGTGGATAGTATTGTGTTTTGATGCATGAGCCTTTAATCCAAATATGTATTGGGCTGGGCATTTCAGATTTCAGCAATTTTAGAGGATCTGCTGATTTTTTTTTCACAAACGTTTCTTTGTTTACTTCATACATCTGTTTTTGAACCAGTTGCATTTCTTCAACAACTTGACTGCTTTCGCTAAGCTGTGAATCATCACTTGTGGTGTTACCCCATGAAGTTTCTTCGACAAGGAGGGTATATTCATATTTGTTCTTGGTTTTTCCAGTGGAATTTTCAATATAAGATATGGTTATTTTTTGCCCCACCTGGGATCCACAAAGTTCAACAAGTTCAACTTTCTTAGAACTGCCTGTGAATTTCCAGATTATACTGAACAGTCCACGCCGCAATTCTTGAACGGATATGTCCGACATTCTAATGCAGAATTGAAGAAATTATACAAATATTCGAAGCAACTTTGAACAGCTTTGAGTTTCTTTACCAAATGTGTGGAATGAAGTCTCTCGAGTCGACTAGTCGAGACCCCCTTATAAGTAGTAGGCCTATTACAATTTATACCCTTATAATAAACAAGTAATTTAAGTCTTAATGAAGTTTTAGAATTAACTTTTTCAAACTTTGTCACTTTCGAAATTTTCTGAGCTCATAACTTTGAGAAGAATTAGCATAAATGTCAGTGCTCAGCTCACTGCTCAGAGTGCGTCACACTTACGCGGTAACGCCGATTATTTAAAAATGTTAAATTAGCACGAAAGGTGGCAGCACTATTGAAACCATCTAGCGGCCGCTAGATGGTTCTAATATCTAATTAGAAAAATAGATTCCCACGGATTGCGATTAACGTGATAAATTTAAAATGAACACTAACAGTCTAGCAACCAGCTTGACTTCACCGCATGAGAAAAAAAATCATGGATTCCAAAAGTTCAAACGAAAAAAAAAATGCCAATCAAATTTAACCATCACATACATGGGGGATATGTTCCAAGCCACTATCAATCGCTTGACATTCCTTGTGTGCGGGATCCGGGATGTATACACCCGTTATGCTAATTCCTTGTAAAAATACAACTGGTTGCTAATAAAACTATGAAAACAGGAAGAGCTATGCCGAGATTCACACAGCTTCTAGAAGTAAAGATTTGGGTCAGATCTCGGAGTAAAATTGCCCCCTAGCAAAACATATAAATAAGCGTCGACTGGAAGAAATAGTGGATTTAAATGTTCGTTTTCTACCTCTTCCCAAAAAGAATTCCAGGACGTGAAAATTAGGACGACAGTTCCACAATCCCATCACTCAAATAAAATTAGAGATCAGTTCAAAAATTCGGCCAGTGATGCAATCTCCTTTGCATAATTTCGATTCGTCATGCAAAATTTTTAAAAATAAATTTGCCAGAGATATTCAAATCCCGAAAAAAACAAACAATTGGTTGTTTATTGCCAAGCATTTCTTTTAAAAAAGGCTATATACAAAATTATAAAAAATTTGCTTATTCGTGTGGGTGTGTGTACGTAAAAAAAATGAGCAAAAATCCAGCAATGCGGATGTGAGCATATAAAACTTGTGTGTGTGTGTGTGTGATGTAAAAAAAAAGCAGCCAATCACAAAAAAAGATCAGCACATAAGCGCGTACTTGAGCCACTGTAAAAATGAAAACATTCACATTATTAATGAAATTCACTACATTAAATTTGACAAAATTTACCTCTGTGAGTGTGAGCTTGACACTTCCGTTCTGGAGCGGATCACGCTTATCAAAAGTCCCTATCAAATCAGAATCAAATGTTTTTTACAATCAAAAATTCACGTCAATGAAATAGGAAACGAATTGTTTTCTACCAAATGCCACGGTGAGGTGGAGGACGGCCGAAACGAAATCTCCGAATCTGAGGGTTCCATCTTTGCGCATGTGACGTAAAATGAGGGCCGAGAGAACGTCGTTATTCACTTGGAATCCGACGTCGTGAAGGGCGTCACGGAAGCGCTCGGCTCTCAGAATGCCCGTCTTCTCCTTCGTGTGCGATTTGAAAGCCGTTTGCCATTGTTTCAGACTGGCCATAAAGTCACGAAAGTCCGTCAGTTTCAGTCTACCCAGTCCAGACACCTAAAACAAACAAACAAAATTAAATTAATTCAGTTTGGAATTAAATCGCCAAAAGGCAAAATTCAAATGATTACATCAAAGACGAGGACGAGTTGCCGGCAAACGTCCAAATTTGCGCAGCTCTTGATGTAATCTATTAAAAGAAGTTGAAACACATGTGGTCTAAATTTCAATAGCAATGTAGCAAAGAGAGTATAGCGTTACCATTGGGTAGACAAGCCTCGAGCAATTCGTGCAGCTCGAACGCGTTAACGGTGCGATGCTCATCGGCCAATTGGAGGAAGACGGCCTCGTATTGGGCCACGTTTTTACCGTCAGAAGTCTGCGTGCTGTAGCCGTTGATGACCGGAGGGGCTCGAATCAGAGTCGGTTTCATTTGACACGGCAACATATCCACCAATCTGTTTTGTCGTTTTGGGGTTGGGTTTGGTTATGTTATATAACGGGTTTTTTATCATTTCCCAATGTTTCAATGCCAACGACTAATTAAGAATCGAATTTTTATACTTGAGCTTGATGGCCTGAGTGCTGTACACCCGCAAAGTGAAGGATCCTTCGTGACCCGCTTCGAAAGTTGTAGGAACGATCAAATAACCGCCTTGATCCAGTTGGGAGCGCTGACTCACCTGTGATGAACGCATACCCAACTCATTAGCATAAGAAGAGATAACCGAATTTTTAATCAAATTAAATTGACTGACCTGTCGACTGTTGGTGTACTGCGAGTTGACGAGACTTTTGGTCTTTTTGAAGAAAGCTCGATTGATAAGGTCTGAGCCCGTCAGCTTGGGCAGCGGATAAACCGAAAAGCCGATGACTTTCGGCTCGAGGACGCTGTGCTGGTTCAGCGATATGACAACCTCGTCGGCATCGCTGACAATCAGATGCAGTTGCGGATTAATGTGGAATGTCTCTGTATACGAGCGCACACACACACACAATCAAAATGGGGAAATCAGTTGTCGTTATTTTTATCCTGTGCACACAAGTCTGCGGTCAAGTTGAATTACCGGAATTATTGCGGCAGCCGCCGGCGGTGACTCCACGTTGCCAACATCCCTGGTAAACTCGAGTGATCCAGGCAACTGGAAATATGAAAAAAGAGATGGAAATCAATTGTTGTTGGGCAACAATTGGGGATGGGCGATTGTTGTACCTCGCCCCTGCAAGGTGGGCTCGTCGCGACTGGTTTCGGCGTCCAGGTGGACGCACTCGATGGCCGTAAACGTGGCGATAAAATCGGGAAAACTCAGATAAAACTCGCCGTCGGGCAGTTGGTCGGGTCCGAGTCGCTCGCGCTCGGCCGCCGACACGGAAACGGACGTCTCCCAGTTTTTGGCGTCGCCACGGGACCAGTCGCCCGTGCTCTCGCCGTGACGCCCGTACGGGCATCGCAGACGCAAAAGTGGCACGCTCTCCTCCGTCAATGTATCCACCTAATTCCATTCCATTCCCAGACAAATGGAATAAAATTTGAATAAAAAAATTTGCCTTAAAGATAAATTTGAAAAACATTGGCCGTACCTTGTCTACTGCGCAGATTTTGTAATTGATGCCGACGAGGATGCCGATGGGCAGCCGATCGGTGACGCTGCGAGATGATTGTTGCTGTTGTTGCAGTGATTGCTCCTTGGTTGTTGTTAATCCATTGCTTGTGGTTGTGCTGCTGCTGTTGCAAGAGGACAAGCTATTATTATTGTTGTTGTTCTCCTTGTTGTTGGGCTGCGGCGACGTCAGGCTGTTGGGTTGTTGTTGCTGCTGCTGCTGGATGGTGCCGGTAGTAGTAGTAGGGCGATGGGCCACGGCCGTTAGTATGGAAGTGTTGGCCAGGAGGCGGGCCAGGAGCCGGACATGAAAGGACGTGTCTTTGTTGATGTGACCACCGCCGACCACTGAAAGGCTTTCCGTTACTCCGCCGGTTAGATCCGCCAGCCCGTCCAATGTGGTGCCGTATTTCAACGCTTCGTACGAGCCGTGCAACCTGGTGGACGCCATCCAAACAACAACAACAAAAGGAAAGCAAATGATTAAAAATACAAAATAATAAAACTATTTCCAGATGATGAACTCTGTTGTCCGTCTGTCTGTCCTAATTGTGGCTATACTGACTTGGCGTAAGCTTTCTCCAAGAGGCACGGCCAAAACTGACCGGAATTGAGGCAGTGGGCAAACACCAGACGGCCATTGACAGTGGGCAGACGATCGTCCACGGTCTACGAGCAGAAGAAAAACAAACAAAAACAAACAAGACAAAATGGTTTAACTCGCGTTCTCGGTTTAAAAAAGACATAGTAGTCGACGAAAAAAGGAAGGAGGTAAGACATAATGAACCGGGCGATGATTACCACTTCGACCCATTCGCCGCACCACCAGACCCGAAACCGGAACGCTCCGCAATAACCTGCAGGGCGAAACGAAATAGAAACAAATCAAGATGATGTGAGAGATGATGATGTTGGTTCCGCTCTCATTCACTCGACAATTTTCTTTTTTAGACTTTAATTGTTGGGTAAAACAACAAGGAGGAGGAGGATCTTTGTTTTCTCACCTGTCGACGAATTTGTACCGTCCAGGGCCGTGTCGAATCCCTGGTCGGCCGGAACGACCCGGTAGAAAAATCCTTTGGTCAAAAAGAGGCAGCCCAAAGTGGAGACGAGCCAACGGTCGCCCAGTTTACCCGGAACAACGTCCAGCACCGAAGTTCCCTCGCGTATAAACACCGGATTGGTGGCCAGTTCCTAATGAAAATAAAAATAATAAAATGTCCCAACGAGAAAATCAAATTACAGTGGCGGTGGTGCCCGGTGTTGTAACGGAATCGACAGTCCATTGATTCCAAATAGATTCGCACGCTGCTCGTTCCGTTTTATCGGGTTTCGACTTTCACGAACATTTTCCCTTTTTATTTTCAGACATTTTCGGTGGATTTTATTTTATTTACGGTCAGATCAATTTTTTGGGAAAGAAAAAGAAAGAAACCAAAAGCAGAAAAGAGAAAGTTTCCTCCCGTTTTTCTTTGGCGTTGTTATCCGCGGACGATTAATTCCCGAGACTTGCGTGTCGGGGATCGCAACACAACGCCACGTCACTTGACGGTTGACGTGCTGCCAAAAAACTACTACACACTTTCCATTCGTCGGCTGCTAGATCGCAATAAACGAGGAAGGAGAAAGGTGTTGTGTTGTGAAAATCCCCCAAAAAAAATATCCGGCTTTTTTTCCTTCTTCCGGGGGGCTTAATCGATCCATCACAACACACAAACACACGCACCCAAATGGATATATCCATTTCTCCGACTAGGAATTCATGACGTCAACATGACAACTCAAAGGAGAGAGACGTGGGATTTGGGAAAGGGATATAAAAAGGCGAACAAGGACTGGCCTTGAATGTTGTTGCAACAACAACCAGTCGGTGAAAGTCAGGCCGGCCACTTTCACAATCGACCTTTTTTTTCTTTCTTGTGTGTTGGGCGGGTTTGTTATCTCTCTCTCTTCTCTTTAAATAGACGATGCGACAATTTTTTGGTTGTATTATTATTATTTACCTTGGGCCGTTTCCAAACAAATTGAAATGGCGGCGACTGGTGGTAGAAAATGGACGTTTGCGTCGTCGGGAATTCCGTGTCCTCCCAAAGTTCGCCGCGTTTGAGGCACTGGCGCCGGATGCGTTCGTATTCGGACGCCATCACGGTGGGTGGAGGGAAATTCTTCAAATATCCTGCGCATAAAAATGTTTAGAAATGTCAATTTCCAGTAAGAGAAAATAAAAAAAACTCGTTTCAACTGATGATTAGCACTTTTACAAAAACAATTTCTGGGTGTGTGTTGGTTTTCTATTTTCAGACGGATGTTAAAAATGTCGCAGATTTTCTTTCAGTAGGTCAACAGGTCGCCGGCAAATGGCGGGGGGAGACAAGCCTCATCATCATCATTTGACGGTTGATCTTATTACAACTTGATGGCACGCAACTCTCCTTGTCACGATGTCATCTGAAAATTTCCACCCCAAAAGGCCGTCGTGAAATGACGCCCGCTAATGGGGAAACTTTTCTTGGCAAATAAATCGCGGCCAAACACGTAACGTGGCCGTGAGCGGCAGGTGCGCGCATTTAAAAATAAAAAAGAACCTTCTGCGCCCACACCAGAGAGATGACGAAACAGCTGTGACGCAAAATAAATGACAACTCCCCCCCAGATTTTTTTTCTGTAGAAAAATGTGTCTGTCCCGTTTCAATTGCCAACGATCCGCAGGCTAAAATCAAATCAGAAAAGCGAATCTAATAATCGTAAAAAATAACAAAAACCCTAAAATCCCGTTTGAATAGATGTACTATTTTCGGGAGACAGGAAATGAATGTTTCTTTTCACGCTCTTTTTCGTGTGGATTATCGGTTTCACATCGGTCGTGTCCAACTCGTTGGAAACAAGAGAACCAAAAATATTCTCCCGTGTGGGCGACGTGAGCAATTTGTTAGTCAAAAAAAGGGAGAAAATAAATAAATACAAAAAATTCATTTATTCCACCGAGAAAGAAAGAAAAATAACAAATTCCTATTTTTCCTTGGGCGGTTTCGAATTTCCTCCCCCCACACCGATTCTCTCTCGACCTGTTGCGTGTTTGTGTATGATGACCAACGAGTCAGGAATTTTCAATAGGTCGACGTGATTTACCACACGGGTGAAAGTTTCCCTCTTCATCCCCAAAAGATCTTTTGTAAAAAATACCAATCAATTCTTAGTGTGTGTGTGTTTACCTGATGAAAAAGAAACGTCGTTGGTCGGCCGGACGACTCTCAATGAGCCATTCGAATTTGTGGAGGGAAATTAATCAACCAAAAATTTCACTCGCAAACGGCCACAGCACATCAACACAAACACAAAATTGAGACAGAGAAAATAATAAAAACCGGGCGACAGCTGCAACTTTAAATTGGATGGAAAGAATAAAAAGCGGACCGCACTGTGTCACGAGCTGAACGCAACTGATGACCATGAGGTACTGTACCTACCAACCAACCAACCTCCTCTTGTAACACCACACCAAAATATATAATACTGCCGCCGCTGCTGCTCCTGCTGGAAGGTTCTCTCTTTTCTTTTTCTCCTCCTCCTTCTTCGGGCTTGGCAAGACGCAGGTAAAAAAAAACCAGGTGAGAGCCTCAGGGCGAAATGCCGCAGTCAACACACACACAAGACTCTAGCCTCTAGCTAAGACTAGAAAAAAACACAAAATTCAAAAGGGAAAAACGTTTTCTATTGCCTTCGTCTCTTCGCCTTTTGAATGTTGTTATCATGGACCATCTTTTTTTGGTATTCAACTTTTTCTTCTTTTTCTTCGGCGACGGCGACGACCGCACCTACGCAAACAAACAAAATTCCCGGAATGGCCAAGCGGACGCCTCCAACAAGAAAAAGAAGAATAAATATTAGGAGGAACCGTGATGACTATCCTTTAAATTTTTCCTTTTTATTTTATTCGATTTGACTTGTTCTTCAGGGTCGGAGAGAAAAAGAAGATGCTAGGCGATAGTGGGTGTGATCTCATCTCGACTTGTGTTAAATTGTTTTTCCCTTTCTCAGCTTGTGGAACCTTGAAAATTAAAATCGGCAAAAAGGGCAAAATAATCCATTTGATTTTGAATAATGGCGCGCTAGAATTTTTCATTTTGATACAAAAATTTAGAGGTGCGGGTTTTTCCCCTGCGTGATGTGAATGCAATCGATATCCACTAACCGTGAAGAAGCCGTACAACACACGCCGGACAAACGGTCACACACGTCTAAGATTTCGGCAGAAATTCACGAAATATTCACAACATCAGATTTCACCAGAAAAATTTAAAAGAAGAAGAAAAAGTTTCAATTTTGGTTTTTTACTACCCCAACTAAATGGGCGACAGTAAAGTAGGGAATATAATGTTCCGTGCTGGACCATTGTTGTCGCTACAGTTTTAAAAAAGTCACAAAAAAGACGAGATGAGTACGTGTGTAGAAAGTTCCAGTGACATCGATGCCCGCTTAAAACTGGCGCCCGGATTAACTTTTCTCTCTCTCTTATTAGCTACTAGAGAAAAAAAGATGATTACTTTTCTGCGGTTCCGCCATTGCGCGGAGCATTTTCTAACAGTATTATACGGCCCAATAATTTATTTCCGTCCGACACATTCAATTTCCAAACAGTCAAACTAATCTCCTCTCATTTTGTGTCTTTCCTCGAGTTGTTTTACATCACGGCCGCCAATGTGTTTCTTCTTTCTTGCTGGGCTGGCGCTGGGCTGTTCCACATAGGCAGCCGACCGACATGACGTGCCAAAGTGTTCCAGCAACGGTGCAGATTCCCTTTATTCTTTTTCTTTTTATTGTTATTTGTTTTCCACTCAAAAAGAAGCTAAAGAAGTAAGATATGGCGTAAGAGTTTGCCAGCGGTAGCAGGTGTTTGAAATCATTTCCTGACTTGACTGCAGTACAGTCCTCCACTGCACAGTGTAGTACAAAAATATATTTCCAAAAAATAAATAAAAAAGGAGTTCCAATAGTCTAACGAAACGGCGGGACCATCGATTATTCAAGCCGACAAAGTGCCGGAGCTCAGAAAAAATATGAAAATGAGGTTGTTGTGTGTATCCCCTCTCCACCCATGTACTAAAGAAAAACTTATTTTTCTTTTTGATCGCTCGTTCTATTCCCAAACCCAAAAGATATCTTCAAATTGATTTGCCCTGGCTCAATCAAGTAGGTATATAACGACACACACAAACGCACCGATGATTGGATTGGAAAGCCTATCAAAAGTCGCCCGTCTATTTTTCTATCCGATACCTTGTATCCCGACTAATTGGTTGCCCTGGATTCCCGACACATTTCGACAATGTGCCGAGGGTTTTGTTAAGTCGCAATGTCATTCCAATCAATTATAATTCCCTTCAACATTTTATCAAAAAATAAACCCCGGGAGACAAAACGACACCCCCCAAACTCAGGTGGACCACCACCCCCCACCTTGTTGTGTGAACAAAAAAAACACGCACGAAACGGACGGACTAAAAAAAGAGACGGAAAAAAACGGTCGTAGAGCTTCGAAATCCGTTAGATCAGTCAAATAACGAAATGGAAGGGGGGAGAAAGAAGGCGGATCGAGGTATCCACATCTACTTCAAACGTAGTCGACAACCCCCTGGCTGGAAAAAAGAAAATCATAATTCCATACCTGGTGAAAGAGAGAGAGAGAGGGTGACGGGGGCGGACATGCGCTACGGCGACAATCAGGTCCGTTGCGTTACCTTTTTTTATTATTTGGCAGCCCGTCCCTGCCATCCGAGTTGCAACTGGGCGACGATAATGTCGGGGCCCGTAGTGTGTCACTTCATCTAGACGGTCAAGTCGATTGAGCTGGACCGGAACAGTTGCCGTTGTCGTCCGCGAATTCCGTACGTGTGAATGTCTGTGATGAACAACGGCAGCACAACAACGCCCAGCAGCAGCAGCGGAGGAGGCAATGTCGAGCCGGATGATTCCGGCAGCTCGTCGTCCTCGTCGCCGTTGAGACACTTCCGGCTCAACTGTCTGCCGCCGTCGTGCTACTCGATTCACGACATTTTGCACTACAATCCAGCCAGTCCGGATGATCCCACCGTCTCCATTCAATCGCAATTCGACTCGCTCGATTGTCCTCCGTCCTCGTCCGGCACTCAGCCGCCTCCGCCACCTTACAACAGCAACAACAATGGATTACTCCTTCTAGATCATCACGTCCCTTCATCATCATCCGCTCATTTAGGTAAAAGAAATTCCCTTTTTGATTCTTTTAAAATATATAAAATCAAATCTACGCTCGCACACAAAAAGTCGTGAAAAGTCAAAATGTCGTGAGGCTGGATCCCCCCTTTCAAGTCTTGCATAATCATCGTGATACGTTGATTTCAGGGTCTCTTATAAAATATAAAAAAAGAGCCATAAAAAGAGAGAGAAAAAGAAAAAAAGAAAGAGCCTTTCATTCAACCACGTACACTAACAAAAGAGTACTTACTACAAAAGCAGAGAAATCGGTTGGTCCTTCGGGAGCCCATCCGGGTGGTGGATGATGAGTTGACTGAGAAGATCTGGTAACTGAAAAGCGACAGGTCCCAGCCCAGTCTAACTTATATGTAGAATTTTCGCTAGTCAAGAGAGAGAGAGAGTATAGAAGAGCTGTTATAACCTTGTTAGAGGATAGTTGATTCAATTATAGAGAGCAGAGCACCACACACACACAGCAACAGCATATACACACACACTGCTACTACTACCCCATCGACTCTATAATGTTCAGGTCTTCGGCAGGGCTCTCACTAAAGGCATTTCTAACTAAATTAAGCTAAGCTAATTATTCTAGATATTATTTGTTGTGCAACTATACCTAATCTGATATGGATGTCCAGGATATGTGTGAACCAGCCTTTTTTGTTATTCTTCTTTTTTCTGGCTTTTATTTTTGCCACTAGGGGTGGATGGTGTGGTGGTAGAGGATGAAGCTCTTGGTTCACCGGAAACTCTGAATCACGACAGTGGCGACGACGATTCACCCTCGACCTCTTCGACGACCCGTTCCCAGGGACAGGGACTTTCGGTGACGCAACAATCCCATCACCAACAGCAACAGCAACAGCAGCAAACATCTGGCGGAGGTGGTCACGGCCCACTGAAACGAAAGCAAAGAAGATATAGGTACTTGCACACACACACAAAATATATATAATAAATCATAGATAGTCGAAGATAAAAAAAGAAAATAACAAATGAAAAATTTGATTGGGTATAACAAAATGGTGGGGGAAAAACAGGACGACTTTCACCAATTTCCAACTGGAAGAGCTGGAACACGCATTCCACAAGACCCATTACCCCGATGTCTTTTTCCGTGAAGAATTGGCCGTCAAAATCGATTTGACCGAAGCGAGAGTTCAGGTTCCAATTTTCTTATTAATATTTTTACGACTATCAAATTCTTTTACCTTTAAGGCTCTCATTTGCATATATTGGTATACACGACGGACTAATCTATCGACTTTTTTTGTTTCTAAAAGCGGCTTAAAGAGCGCCGAGCCGAGCTTATTACATAAAAATGGCCTTTTTAAAAATGTGGATCGCGGACGCTAGCGCCATCTACGAGTCGTTGCCTAAACTAATTGATTTTTCAGGTTTGGTTTCAAAATCGTCGCGCCAAATTTCGGAAACACGAACGAATTACTCATCACCAACACCACCAGCATCACCCGCAGCAGCAGCAGCACCACCTCGGCCAACAACAACAACAACAGCAGCACCAAGGCCACGACAATCCTTTCGAACGTGACCCATCGGGTGGCGCGTCACTGACGGCCGACGTCAGCGGTTTACTGATGCAACAGCCCGAAGCCTCGTCGTCATCGATGGTCAGCATCGTTGGCAACAAAGTTGATTGTGAGCAGCAGCAGCAACAACTTTTCAGTCAATACCTTCATCATCACCACCAGCAGCAACAAAATGTTGTCGGCCACGAAACGTCCTACATTTATCATCCGGAACCTCTTTTGCCAGTCTCCACTAATGGTGAAACACAAAATCATTTCAATTCAATTTAGATTTCTTTTAAAATTTGTAAAAATAATTTTGTTTAGAAACGACAACTGGTGAATCGAGTCAACAGATTTACGGTAAACATTTTTTTTCCTGAATAAAATAGTCAAATTGAATCAGAGTGAACTAAATCTCAATGAACCGGAATGCGACAGTGAACACGAGCGGGAGCGTGACACCTTCAACATTTCTGGCCCACTTGTCGGCGTCTCCATCGCCCGACTGGCCCCATTACGTCAATGCAACGACAACGACGACAACAACGTCGACGGCATCTTCGCCCGTCTACCACCACCCACCGCCGCCCACTCAGCAGCATCCAACGTACCGGGAATCGGACGAGCCCGACGACCACGGGACTGAAGAGGACGTGGGCGTCGGCGCCAACAGCGACGATTACCATTTCTTCGCCAGTCACGGCGCATTGGATTTGGCCTCGTCGTTCATGAATCAAAACAGCAACAACAGCAGCAGCAACAACGCCACCAACAACAAGGAATCGGACCCGTCGCTGGCGTCTCAATTGCAGCGCCTGGGGCCGTCTCAGCCGCAGCAGCCACCGGATGTAACGGACGACGACGCCGATATCGGCGATGAAATCCACTTAGCCAACATGGCGTTTATGAACGCGACATCCAAAACGGGACTACACCTACAACACCACCACCATCACCTACAACAACAACAACAACACCACCACCAAAAGACTAACGACACCAAAACCGCAGATGAAGAAGATTATCCGCCACATTCCGGCGATTTTGGAGCCGCCGATGCTGACGACGAAGTTGTTCTCAGTTTAAACGACTCTTAAACAAGAAAAAGATGGACACGTGGATGATGGATGGTTGTGTTGTTGTTGTTAGTCCTATTAATTTTCAGTTTATTTGTGTGGATGTTTCATGTTGTTGTTTGAATATATAACATCCCCCCTCCACTAACCTATTAGAGAGACGTAACGGTGTGTGTATGTGTTCCTCTCTGATTTGTCCCGTTACAGAGTCCATTTCTCCCCTCCTTCTCACTAATGTGAGATAGAAAAAAAGAACAAACAATATGTGTGAACATTTCTTTTGGAAAAAGTCTTTCCCCTCCTCATTTGTTTGTGTTTGCCTAAACGTGGGACGTGTAAACCTAAAGAACTGGACATTTTTGTATCCAGGTGAACTGGTCGATTAAAGAATTGCAAACCAAAACCAAAACGAAAGAAAATTTCTGCTCATTAGTCAAAATGGAAATTTAGAGGAAAAGAAAACGAGTGTTTGGAATTATCTGTCTAGCAGAGGAGTCGGAATTATTAGACGAGTTGTTTTTGGACAGGATCCCAATGACCTCCATAGCAGGACAGGTCTGAAAAAATGTTTCAAAAAATACACTTCCGTCTCGATATAACATTTAGAGTGTCACCTTTCTCATCCACTTGAAACCTTTTCTTTTTTCTTTGGGAAAACGAGTTTTCCCCCATTTAACCGCAATAGATTTTGGTTAAAAGAAATAAACCTTGGGTTGGTTGACTTTGGACCAGTTTTTTTGTTTTTGGGTTTCTGCTGTGCGACGAAAGGTGGTCCAGCAAAGTCACGATTGGGGTGGAGAAAATGTTGAGTCAGGGAGTCAGCAAGAAAATGATTGGGTGTCGTACGCTCTGCGGATCAAGTCGGTCATCGTCTTGCTGTTTCCTATGCCGCAAATAGGCCAAGATGAAATTTTCGTTTGATTCTTTCAAGGGGAGAAAAATTCATTCGGAAACATGTTCCACCGCATAAGAAGAATTGTTTTTTCTTGGGAGGGTGAAACATTCGGGGGTGACTATATGAATAATTCAAGTTCAAACAAATTGAATTATTCACCCCCCCAAAGGGGAAAAAAAATGAAAAATTGCCTTAAATTAAAAATCCGATCACGTAAATCGACGAGTGGGTGGGAATAGAAAAAAAAAATTTCGCCCAGTTGATAATGGCATCACCACAGCGATGAAAAATGCGCTAGTTCACCCCCAGGGGAGCGCGCAAAAATAAAAGAAAAGAAAAATAACAATTCAAGTGTAGCAAGCGAAATCGTTTGGCCACGCCTCACCGCAGCCGGTTCCTTCGTTCGTTCGTTCACGGCTCATCCGCTTCCCGTCCGCCATATGCTCTTCGTCCAAACGTCGTCGATCAGTCGGTTACCAGTGTCGCAACAGAGTGGTCGACTTGAAATCTTCATCAATCTTTCAAGTATACTTTTAATTAAAATTTCCCCCCCTCTTTCTTCCGTTCGGGATTGTTTTTATCGATTATTGCACACGAGCGTCTTGGCATTTCACCGATTCACAATCATGGCTTTCAAGTAAGTTTCTAACATTTTACCACAAATTTCTAATTTTAAAAATCTGATACAACAAAAAAAGCAATTGAAAATTCCAATTTGATAACCGGAATTGCGGGTTTGCATGGCACGTTAACAGAGAATATCCTACAACTGGATTCGAAAAGTATGTGAGCGTGTGTTAGGGCCGGTCTAGACAGGAAATGGCGATCATCATCAAGGAAGTTACAACTAGTTACTTCTGTCCTACTCCTCCTTTTATTTTTTTCCTTAATTGATTGAATAATTCCGGTTCGAGCCACTAAGGATTGGTGACCGAATCTAGTACGTGTGTGTGTGCACCTCGGCCTTTAATTCTTCTTTTGCAATCAATGAGAGAAAGCCCGGCCAAAAAATTTTGTGTTCCAGTCCGGGAAATTTCAGCGGGGTTTTTCCTCAATAAATTTTGACGTACACATCTTGTCTACTAATTACATAGCACGCCCTTGCAGTTAAAAAAATTTGATGGCCAATCGACAATTTTTTTAGACCTATCAACTTTCACGTGGGGGGCAAAGAGAAATTGCTCTGACAATCGTCCGTGAAAGTGGGTTATTAAAAAAAGAATTTTGGCGATGATACAGCACAACTAGTTCGATTTCCACCCTCGTATTTTCCCACTCAACTGTAGTCAAAAGGCCTCTCGACATGGATAGAAGCGTACAAGGACCTCTCCTTGTTGTCGAATGAGAAAGCAAAAGTTGCTGGCGGGGTCAAGCTGGAAAGAATCCATGGGAGAAATATACAACCCAGCACTAGGAGGAGTTCAAAACCGAAAGAGCTATACAAGTACACAAGAGTCAACAAACTCTAGTGCATTTAAAAAGCTGGCCCAGCGGCAATGGAACTTTTTTACTACGGGGTACCACTTTTCGTTGGGCCGAGTATAGTAGATCGTATGGAGCGGGTCGGTTGCTGCTTGCACTATGAAAAATATAAACGTAATCATCGAGGGGAGAGAGAGAAAGGGCCTCGAGGCTTATTTCCCGATTTCCATTACGCTGTTTGGTGGCTCAACACACACACGCTCAAGGCTTTTTCGGGGGAGACGGGCGTCCCACCACGTTCGTCCACTTCTCACACGACTGCCAACGAGTCCGCACCACACACACAATCGCAGTTGCAAGTCGGAATCGGACAGGTGTTTTTATTCTCAGAGTGTGTTAGCAGTGAATTCAATCGTGTGTTTCTAGTGTGTGTGATTTTTTAAAAAATAGTTGTTCTACCGATTGGAAATTTTACGCCATGGTCAGGTGAGTTGCCATGATGAAATTTGAACCGATTCGTGTCAATTTTGCGCAGTAGATTGAACCTTGGAAGACGAGAAACGAGTTTGACTAGCCTTGGACGTTTAGATGTAGCATTCGATTACGTCAAAGAATACCGAAACAATTGCGAGTGACAATTCTACAGGAAGTAGGTCATCAAATGGCTCCAATATGTCCCTGTCCTGTCTCTCAGAGTTGCTCCTCTTTGTTTCAGCCATTTCCTTTCGAAAACAACAACTCTCTGCTTGAACTAATAGACAGTAGTATAACCTTGCTACTTTGGGGGGCAGGATCTTGTTCTCTAGAGAATGGCACGATGCACACAAAAAAGAGAGAGAGAGTAAAAACGTCGGTATCATTTGACGACCTCCATTATAAGATGATTTGGAGTGGATGAGGGGGGAATAAAAAAGGGGGCCATGGCAAACAACAACAGACTTACTTGTGTCTATTCCATTTAGATCTGGTAAGGTAGAGACGGTGAGTATCTCGGAGGAAGGATCGTCCAGCCCGCCTAATTGGTGTTTCTTCGGCTGGCTCCTGGCTCTGACTCAACTCCTGTTGCACGGCGCCCTCGGCCTGGTCCTCTTTTGGGTCATCTACTATCTAGGCGGATTCGGATGGCAAGATCAACCCAAACTGGAATTCAACTACCATCCAGTCCTCATGATTGGAGGATTCGTCTACCTGTCTGGAAATGGTAAATTACCCAACACCCTAAAAAGAAAAAAAGATTTGAATATTTAAAAAAAGGTATTTTGAAAACAACAATGGAAAAACATTTAAAATTAAAACCATAACCTTTGTCCGGGCAAACAAAGTTCAATTTTCCTCACCAAAATTAAAGCCATAACATGAACTTTGAAAGTGGGGGGATAATAAAACGTAAAAAATAATCTCGATAGAAAATCGTAAAAAGAATTTCAGAATGGTCCATTTCTTAGACTGCCCTAAAAACATGTTACATTTCTCTACAAAACTTTAACAAAAAACAGCTCTATTGTCGTACCGTTCGTTCGGCTGCTGCCGCCACATCTACAAGAAATTATTTCATACGGTGAGCGACCGCAGATCTTTTTGTAGGGAGTCGTTTCTTTTATTTTTTCACGACATGTTTTTTTCTTTCTTTACCCCCCAGGTGTTCCACATTTTGGCCGTGCCGGCCATCGTCATGGGTTTCATCACCGTGTGGGATTCTCGCAACTTGAGCGTTCCTCCCATCGCCAACTTCTGGAGCCTCCATTCATGGATGGGTCTCACGACCATGGGCCTATTCGCTATCCAGGTAGTCAGGACGGTAATAGAGTTAGTGTACTACAAATAATAAAGATCGCCACTCTGCTGACCGCCACACATCGTCGCCCACCCAAAAAAAAACCACCACCACCGCCTTCTTTTTTTTGTGTTAATCCAACCCTTTTCAAAATTCACCAAACAGCTTGTTATTGGCTCATTTTTATTTTGTTATTTTTTCAAGCACGACAGCCTGATGTCGTTCGTCACGAGATGCTTACATCATTTTACTCACTAATCACATAATTCTAAGGAAAATGCTTACTAGACCATAACAGGCTACCGGCTTTTCATTCGACCTAAATATCGCGCGACAGCTTTTACGTCATTGTGTGTGTGTGTGTACCGCCAAATAATGGGGCAAACAAGTGGTTTCTTCAATCAAAATTGATACTATTAACAATATCTATAACAACTGGTTGATTCACCTGTTAATTTGAGGACGACTTTCTTGTTTTTCTCCACGTGTGTACAGTTGGTTGTCGGATTCTTCAGCTTCTTGATCCTGTTGTGCTGTGAGGCTAGGACCGCTGCCTTGAGGGCAGCCTTGGTTCCGGTGCACGCTACATTTGGACTCATCACTTTCCTTATGGCCATCGCTACTTGCCTGACTGGCATCACAGAAAAGGCCATCAACAGCCTGGGGTTAGTACACACAATTTATTCACTTGCATTCTTAAGTATGTGGCATCAATCCTACTCACCACAAGAGCTGCCCACTCGGGGGGTTGATAGACCCTGGCTTTTTACCATAGTTTTATAGGCACTCTTCCATCTTGTTGTTGAGTTGGAAAAACTGCAAAATCACAAAGATTTAATTTCAAATAATGATTAATTTATCAAATCTATATACTCGTTTAATGTGATGTAGGGCAAAGTACAGGGATCTTGGTGACGAAGCCATTGTAGTTAATGTCCTTGCCGTCACCTTGCTGGCCCTGATGATATTGATGCCAGTCCTCCTGCTCTTTGATAAATTCCGTGCACGACGCATCCATGTTGTTGCAGTCCATGGCCTCTAAGAATCCGTTGAAAGCAAAGCGACGTATACATATATATACCTCTCATTTATTATGTGGACAGTTATTTTCTTTTATACTGTAAAATGGTTTGCAAATCAGGACACCGAAACAACAACCACATTTGCCTAATATTTAATATCAATGGTCATTTGAAATGCATGAAGAGGGTTTTTTTTCTCTCTTTCACTATCTCATACAATACCTTAAACAACAAATGGGTGTACCTGGTTCTCCCCTTTTTAAATATTCATGGCTAGAATGTTGCCTCGTTGCCTCACAAAACACGTTTTCTCTCACAATTCTCCTTTCGTCTGCTTTGATTCCCATGGCAACGACAACTTTTTGGCGCCAAAAGCTCAAAAAAAGCTCCAAACGCCAACAGTTATGTTTACCGTTGGGTTAGCCTTTCAACTTTTATTTTAAAAAGCGGTTGAGGATTTTTATTTCTCATAACTTTATTTTTATGATTTCCTTCCTTTTTTTTCCCTAATTTTAACTAATTGAAAATAACCTGCTTTCAACACTTGTGAACAAAACAATACAACAACCACTACAGAGACTGGTACACAGCATTCCCACCCGAAGGATTGGTTGTCAATGTTTTGGGAGCCACACTGATGGGACTTGCAATCCTAATGCCGGTGCTGATGCTTATTCGGTGCCAACATCGCGGGCCGTCGTCCATCTCATCTCATTCTAGCGGCGATCACGACGAGGAATCTGAGAGACTCTAATTTGGCTTATTTGTCCAAACACAATCTCCTTCGCGTAAACACACACACGCCACAAATTGCATGTCTTATTAGTCTGTTATATTTCTTTCGTACAATCACAGCTTCTAGCAAAACTGCTACTGTTGATTTCTCTATTCATCAGACCGCCATTTTTCAGTAACAACATTTTTTACTTTCTCTCTAATAGTTTTCCTGTGTCTGGTTTGCATGTTTGGGTGTAACAACTTTCACTATAAAACAAAAAAGCAGGTGATTGTTCTCTTATTAATCATATAAACACACATACACAGCAGCTTCTTCATCATGTACATATTTTCTCTTTATACCAACCTGCTATTGTCATCCATTTTAATGATTTAGTTTCCCGACCATCATGCCACGTACCCACCAACTCGTTTGTTATTTCCTTTTTCATTTCGAACTTTATTTCTATCTCTATTCCCGTTTACGAAATGAGTTCTATGGAAAAATAATAATGGCTGACTTTTTGAGATTAAAATACAAATCACTATCACACGGCCAATCAAAATTGTTTCATTCTTTACGAATATTCCGACGATATAAATTGATTCGTTGAATTAGAACCTATAAATAATAAACGAAAAAAAAACGGTTACGGTGAAGCGATTCCTAATTAAAGTAAACAAATAATCATCGTCAAATAGTTTTTTAAAGAAAAGTTCAAAGCCTCAAAGGGAGAAATTTCAAGTTGATCGATTTCAATTTCAAAAATTTCAAAACAGATACCATTTGAATCTGATGTAAGTGTCATCTAGCGGACATTTTTACAAAATAAGATTGTTCATCTAGCGATAGGAATTACAAACAGAGTTACATTTGTTATTGTTTTTATCGAATAGTACATAAACGTCAACTCACAATAAGCGTTAAATTTTACCGGTTACAACTATTCTAGGAAATGGAGAATAATTCTCCAGGTTTGAACCGCCTTAGGACCCTCTACCCATTCGTTTGTGAAGAAGACGGCTTTCCTCTGCCACTCTGCTGGAGTTCTGAGGATAAATTCTATTTTGTTGGATTGTCAGAAAACAACCTAAGAGTCAGCTATCAAGGTATAGAATAATTAAACCTCTTTTTTTATTCTTGGGATCAGCACCAACTCTTATGGTGTGTGTTTTCTTTCTTAAGCAACTTGTCATTGATTTCTCCTACTTCCCAATTCTATTCTAGGTTACGGCAAAACACAATTGGACGCAGTAAGTGTCAGGGCTACCCACCCTATTCCATCAGCTTGTGGCCTGTATTATTATGAAGTGAAAATTATCAACAGAGGAAGTGATGGGTATACATTTATCTTAAAAATTGTTTCAACTACAAGCAGCTAAATTAGTTCTTCTTTGATAGTTACATTGGGATTGGTCTCTCAGCTGAGGAGGTTGACATGAATGCACTTCCCGGTTGGAGAGAAAACTCATTTGGGTATCACGGTGATGATGGAAAGTCATTTTGCTCATCTGGTACTGGCCAAACATATGGACCTACTTTCACCACAAACGACGTTATCGGATGCGGGATAAACTTCATCGACAACACTTGCTTTTACACAAAAAATGGACTCAACCTTGGAACAGCTTTTGTCGATTTACCTTTAAATTTGTACCCAACAGTTGGTTTAAATTCTCATGGTGAAGTTGTTGAAGCCAACTTTGGTCAATGTCCCTTTGTATACAAAATCGGAGATGATATGAGAGAACTCAGGGCACGTATAGCTTCTGTTATTCTTAATTATCCCATTCCTGACAAACCGATGGAAGCTTCAATTCAAAGGTATCGCAAAATTTCTTGATTTATCAATTACATCAGATGATATGAGTTCCTTTTTTTTCCAGTATGATTGCTACGTATTTAGTGCACCATCCACAATGGTATGTTTTGAATTATAGCTTTCTTAAATTATATTTAGTTTTATCAAATGTTTTACTTATTGATTGTAGGTGTGACGTACCCAGATCTGCTTCCTCAGCTTCTAGTTCCTCAGGAAATGCCTCATCAGATTCCAGTTTGTCAGATATCGCCTCGTCAACAACAATCAGCTCTCCTGGCTCGGCATCGTCCCTATTATCACAATTTTGGTTCAATCGCAATTTCTTCCACGTCAGCAAGGTGAGTACGATTTGTTGAACAAATGTCTGAAATAAAATTTTAAAAAATATTATTTTTGTACAGGACTCTAGAAGGAAAAGAAAAGCTGACGATGCCTAGTAGTTGCCTTCTTGGCTTTTTCGTCTCGTTTTTCATCAGCATAACATTATCACAAGATTTCTTCGAAACGCATTGAGCCCCTCCAAGTGCTCGCATTATTCAGCCATTTTTCCTAATGATTGCAAAAATTGTCACACAAATTTGAACAGATCCCCAGCCGAGTGTTGTGATTATTAGCAGCTCAACAAATTTTTAAACTTTAACTTGTCCTTGTATTTAAGTCGACCCTGAAATTGTTTGATACTGTACGAATTTATTCTTTTAAATAGAGCTTGCGAAATCTCATCAAATAACTTACGCATCAAATATTCAAATTGCATAACTTAGTTTTCAGTTGGACAAAATAAATGTGATATTTACGAGAAAAGTGAATTCTCCTCATAAATGAACCCAAATTATCATTTCTGAGGTGATGTGACTTCAAACAAAAAACCAAATGAAATTTAAAGACGAATAATGAAAATGTCTTACCTTCATATCGTGAATTACTCGTAATCGACTCTTCGGTATTAGTTGTCCTAAGAAGAATTAACGATTAAAGAAAGTTTACAGGGCTGAAATTTCAAGTAAGTAGAAAAGGACAATGTCTATTTGACCATTAAACTCGAAATTTTTTGATAACCTTGAAATACAATATCCAATTCAGGATAACTTTGAACTACGCATATCGTACTTGAAGTCTGGTAGTTGAGCAATTTTTAGCAGTTACATAAAAAGGACACATTGCTTAAGCGAACAAACAGCTAAGAACGCAAAAACAAACAATTGAATTTGAAACGGTTGAAAGCTCAGAAAGTTAAGAACTTTAAAGGGAACTTTAAGTGTTTTGGGGGGTAGGGATCAACAATACATAGGTGTTCATTCACTGCTTTGAACAAGTGCTTTTGTGATTAACCCAATCCCCTCGTTGACATTGAACATCACAGTAAAAAATATTGCGACAGCGGCCACACTGCTTAAGGTGTGGGGAAATGGCGTCACATGCGGCACAGCGATATCTGTCATTCACTTGTTTTCCTTCATAATAACGCAGAACTGCAGGTGAGATTTTACTCTCCACATACTCGGTGTCAAGCGGACTGTCTTGGTAGAGCGGTGTAATGAACGTTGCCAACCATGGACTGTTCTCTCCAAGAGGAAGATTTTTGCGTTGCCAGGCACTCGGTGTGATCTTAGTGGAATTCAGCCGTAAAACGAAGCGGAGTAACTGAGCTTCTTCTGCATTGCCAATCAGGATCGTCAGTGGGTTATCTTTGCCCTTCGCGCTTTTTTTACATCTTGGAGATTCCCAAATCCGCAATAAATCTTTATCAGCACGAGACTTATCCAACTTTCCTTGCTGCACAAGTTTTTCCGTCAAACGTTTGTCAACAGCTGATATGATTAACAAAGGAGCGCTCAGCGGAGTAACGCGATGTGGGGAGTGAATTCGAATATACCAATCGGGACTTCCCGTCGAACCTTCTTTCTGGATGCGAACATATTCATGGCCGTTGATTGTTGACTCCACAAACAGTTTTGCTACAATTTCCCGGACTTTTTTCAGAGCCAAAATTTGCGGATTCGAGTTTTCGTAGACCCGGGCCACGCTGCCAAGGAGATGAGTTAAAAGTAAACATTTGTCTTTTACCCATGGTTTTAAGCAATCCGCATTCAATTTGCAATGATCCACTTCAAATTCACAAGGCCAGGGCTCCGAAAGAGCCTTCTTCAAGACTAATTTGATCGAACGGGTTGTGCGGTGAAGTGTAGCATTGATTCCGTCGACAAGGATGGGATGAGGAAAGGACAAAACCAACGGTTCCATGTTTTTTGGCTGACTCAACGATAGCGTCACATCGTGGATAGACTCACAGGGTAGACATTGGTTTGTGGAGACTTTTAAACCTAAAAAAATAGAAAAGATCATTAGCGATTTTCAATAAAAAGACGATGAAGAATAATGTATGTGATTTTACCCGAGATATTTCCGACACATTCAATCATTATTTCCACGGCGTATTGGTACGGATCCTCGTTGCAACTGATGACGCCCATTCGCACTGCAGACAGATGTGGAAGTACTGTTGGTACTCTAGAATTCCATGGGAATGAATGATCATATTTTGTCACTCGCATAGCTGACACCAATCCAGAGTTCACTATTGGCACTCCAGTCATCAGTTCAAAAAGGACGGCACAATGCGTATTTTCAATGCCATGATTCGACACCATTAGAAATGACACAACAGTTTTGCTGACGGATCCATCCGAAGTCTTTTGTACATCCATTTCGAAGTTTTCGATAACGTGAGCATTAGGTATCTTCAACCAGGGCCTCTGTTGAGAACGAATTTCCGAAACACATTGATCAAAGCAGTGAACTTCGTTCTTGGGGATCAGCATAAGCCTCAACACAGGGGTTTTTCTCAGTTCGATTAACGCTTTGAGCAAAAAATTCTGGAATGGAGAGCCCTTCAAAACAGCAGAAAATTTCATGACAATTTCGTTGTTCTTCCAGCTTTCAAAAGTTCGCCAAGTAAGTCTAAATATAGACGGCAGTTCCAACTTCTCGATGTCTTTCAAAAAATCACCACCAACGCGCTGAATCATCGAGTTCACTGCGTAGCTGAACGAGAGAGGGGTGTAGCAGAGCATACCACATGACTTCTTAGGATTTTCGTTCCGATATTTGTCTGTCCATCCTTCTCCAACTAAGAAACACTTTTTCGCAAGTTCTTGAAACCAACGACTCATCTCCGGAGACGGACTCGGTACTACATTACGGAAAGGCGATGCCCTTTTCCAGCAAAGCTTAATGGAGTACAACAAGAAGCATTCAAAAGTAGGTAGCGAAGAGCCCAATTCGATGTGATTAGCCAGTTTCAATCCGTAAAGTGTCGGAATCATGCTCAGAGGAGAACAAAGAGCTTCTTCGACGTATTCCACTGCAGAGATTGCTGAGTTTTGCCAATTCGTGCTCTCGGTTAAGAAAATAGCTTCAGGAGTATCGGCCAATTTCTTGCTACTTCCCACGATGAGATTAAGTAATCCAACGGTGTCCGATAAGCTTGAACAATCAATGACGTCAAAGGTTAGGTTGGTTGTGTCTGAATAGAAAAACTTCATGGGATCTTCCAGGTGGAAAACAATTTTGACTGTTTCTAGACGACTTCGATATCCGGCTATTTGGGTCGTGAGTATTTTCTGACAAGAACGAATTAGAATTTCGCCTTCAGACATATCAAGCTCTTCCTCAGTTAACGGCAGAAAACTATCGAATGGTGATAGTTTCGGAGCAACATTCCAATGGGGAGTCGTTGGATCTAGCATCATAGTTGGGTTGACGAAAGCATCGTTCGAATTTCCATTTCGCAGCCGACAGCTTCCTTTTGAGAAAAATCGCATAGCTTCTTCGTGAACTTTCTTCCTTGTTGCATCACCCAGATGTTTAAACTTGGAATCTAGATGAAACGCAAAGTTATCTACAGCTTCTGGAATCAATGATTTGCTGTATATCCCCTGCGGATTTATATCTTTGCTGTGGAGTTGTCGCCAGCCTTCCACAATATAGTTCAGCCTGTAGTTCGATAAAAAAAATTGTCAGTAATATAACATTGGCTTACTTTTTAAAACAGACTTGTTTGCGTGTTTCAATACCTTTCTTCATTGATTTTCTCCAGCAGCGATTTTCTTGCTGAATGGGATTCCAAAGTAGACAAACCCACAAATAACCACCATGATAACCACACTGTTCTTATATCTTCCAAGGACTGACTGTTATTAGTGATGGTAATGTTTAGTGGTAGATCATTGTCCAATAGGTCCCTCAATACCAATTTAAATCGATGTTGGGTTTGTTCTGGCCAATCCATATTATACCAAACATCCCATAGGAAAGCAACATCTTCATCATTCTTGGTATCAAAATCTTGGGAGGTTATGATTTTGAGTATCAACATGTTTCGTGCCAAAACCAACGGGGAAGAACAATTCAGATGAAATTGGAAGTGTTCTACATTTCCTGCTGATACTGTCTTCAAAATGCTTCTTAGGTCCACACATCCAAGAAACAGAATCTAAATAACAATTACGATATATTAATACATATAAGTCTATCTTCTCAACACCATCTAGCATACCTTGATCTCATTACCAACCAGTTCAGTAAATTTGTAATTTTCTAGCACATTAACGGCAAATGTGTCACGGTATGGATAATAAGGGTGAATTAGCGACTGAATTCGATTAGTTGGAATCATTTTTACTGATGCTGCCAACTGCCAAGCTCTAACCTTGTTTCCACTTAAGCTGTTAAATGTAAATAAATACATCCATCTTTAAGTTGTTTTCAAGCTCAATCAAATTAATCAATAGGTTGTTTACCAAATACGATGGATAATAGCAGGAAATTAAAATGTATCATCCCACGGAACATTAATTAAACATTTATGAAGGTCTGAACTCCGAACGTCTGTCTTGTGGTGGTGGTTACTAACCAACTGATAGGTTTTCTAGAAATTCAATGGCGTCTAATAAGGAAGGCGCGGGAAACGGAAGTTCGTACGTGTTTGCCAAACTGTTATAATTAAAAAAACATTTTACAAAAACATTGCCGATTTTTACAATAAAATCAAAATTCAAAAATTATCATAAAATTTTTGAAAAAGAACCAAAGGCTGACATTGAATTTATTATAATCTCCTTCTGTCTGCTTCTGTCAATAAACTTGTAAATGCTTCAAATTAAATCAAAAGAGATAAATTGCCCAAGTCTGGAGAATACGATATGATTTTGCGTAGAGACTGCACTGTGCAGCAAAAGGTGTAACCATTGGCCAACCTAGTTCTTTCAAATTTGATCCACGTCACTTGATTGCAAACATCGGGGCAGAAAACGTCAGCACCGGTAATGACAGTCAAATAGGGATTGTTAATGCCAACCACTGCCGTCGCTTTTCCACTTGCTGGATCGTGAATTACTTTCCAGTAATATTTGGGCACAGGAATCTTCCCATCTGACAGTGTGATTGGTTTCTGTTGTCCATGGACATCGGCGAGAGTCAGAATTCCAAACGTGCCAGTGTAAATAGTGAAATCGGCCATCCGCCCGGAAGCCAAATTCCTGACGGCCGTCTCGAGCGCTTTCCAGTTTCCATTGTTGAACGACTGCCATTGGGGTGCGCAGTTGATGTAATAATACGTCATATCCTGACTAGCGGCATCCACAAAATCGCCATCTGGTGCCAGATGACCTCGAGACAAGTACCAGCTCTTGGAAGGATCCAGGTATCGTCTAGCCAGCTCCGCCGAGCCAAGAATCCTTGTAAAAGTAGCCATTTGACTGGTTTGCAAGTAAGCTCGATTAACGTTAATTCCGGCAAAGAAGGATCCTTGGCGGAAGGGCGGACGATTGTTGGATTCATCGTCAGCCAGAATTGAAGCTCCCCGGATGACGCTGGAAGAGTACAGGGTGTTGGCAGTGGATTGCTGGTGACAGATGGTTATCTGTTTGACGAAAGAAGATTCAATTTGCCATCCGATCTCAATCAAAGTTCCTCCGGTAAAACATTTCCCCAGTGTCTTCAGAGTTTCTTTCGCTTGAGTTCTGCAACCCAACGATTTGTAGCCAAGACTCTGGGCGCCCAAACGGAGTTGAGATGATGGCGAAACGCATTCGGCTGCACTGACTGACAGATTGGCAGCATTTAAAACGTTGTTCCATCCTACACAGGCGACGATAACTTGCTGGCCGACTGGTAAACTGATAACTCTTTTGTTGGCCACCAAAACCGGTTGAATAATTTCATTCTTGGTAGCGTCAAATAAATGCGGAGGATATTTGGGCGATTCTTTATCCAAATTAAAGACGCAGCCTAAAATAAAAGGGTGATTAAATTGACGAAAATAGAAATTGCAAAATAAAATAAAATTCACGAACCTGGGCCGTTGGCATTCCGTACATTCGCTAATGCAACCGAAACGGTTAGACACGTCCAAACAATAAAAAACAAAGTCATTATTTTAAACAAATTCTTACAGAAAATAAAGTGAACCATCTACGGCGAATGAATGTGAATCACAATGTGGAACGGTAGCCTAAAGACCCCTGAAAATCCGACACGGTGTCTGCAGGATATCCTGGAAGGTTATAAGACGCAATCGTTTGGAAAAGATTCCAAAACCACCGACCCTCGTTTTCCTGTCCCTCACGTCCTTGATGAATTAAATCGGTCTAAATATTTTGTTGTCAAGGCGAAAAAAAATAGAATCACGTCATTCGTTTATTCAAAAGATAATTTTTTTTCTAGTTTCTTTTCTTTTTCTCTTTCGACCGGAAAAAAAATTAAACAGTAGCAGAGTTATTATACTATATCGGAGTGTGTTTTGTGATGCATAGTTAAAAACCGAAATATAAAAGAAATTATTATTACAAATGAGAGAGGAGGAATAATAGACACTTGATTTGATATGGCAAATGGGGGGGAATGTATAAAAACAAATAGAAAGTGACAGATGAAGACACACGATTTGAAACAGTTTTCAAGAGCCAACCTGCGCAAATATTAGCGTCAAATTGTGAATTATAACTCTTCTTCATTCAAAAACAAACATTTGGCCCGTAAGTCGTCAAGTTTTCAATTTTGTTTTTTAGTGCGAGAATATTCAATTGACGACTGGGACTATTTATAATTTTAAAAAAAGAAAATAATACTCTTTTCTTCTTTCTTTCATGGACGGTTCCGCGATATGTACAACACACGATTCGCTCAATTACTTTTCAGCTTAATTTGTGTTTTAATATGTAAAAAGAGGGATTGGAATATTTAAAAATAGATTGGTTGATGGGGACAGACTTTGAAGATTTCCGCGTTGGGTTTGTGTTGAAAAAATAAACAGTTTCTTAAGTTATTTACAATTCAACAGTTTTTTTGATCGAGCAAAAAAATGAAAATGAAAATGGACTTTTTTCCTTTGAAAATATTTCAAAGAAAATCTGACCAATGGACTGCACATGCATTCGTTTTCAAAGTACTTGATAGTTTCATTTTTTTTTGAGTTTGATATTAACACAGATACCTATTGTCCCTATATAATTAGCTGAATGTTAACTGCTGCCGTCGTTGCTGCTCAGACTTTAGATCCTGTCAAAGGAGCCGGTCTGCTGGGGTTATTTTGGCTGCCGCTTCCGTAGGTGGATGCACCATAAACCGATTCCCGTTGAGATGCCCGTCCTTGATTGCTTCCGTATTCTGCAAGTTAAAATAATCCATTCATATTCAAGTGTATCAAAGAAGATGATGAAATTCCGAAATAACAGAAGTAGACGTACCATGACCAGTGCTGTTTCTATCAGGGCGCCGGAAAAATGTTGTATCATCGCCCTGCACGGTGGGTGGGCGACGATTTCCCGATTGTTGTTGTTGCTGAGGTCTGAGAAAGTCATTAAAAAACACAGACATTTCGTTAGTTTATTGCACAAAGGGAAAAATCGGAAACGTGTGTGTGCAATATTACTTGTAAGGTGGTCCGCTCAATGCGACCTTGTGACCAGCAATGTGAAGACTTTCATACTCGAAATAGTTGGAGACGGGCCGATCGGCACCCGACCAACCATTTCCACCCGGTGGGCTCATCCGCGTCTCGCGAGCCGATCGCTGCGAGTGATAGTGCTGCTGACGCCGACTGCAAAAACAAACAAATGAAAATGAATTAATACAAATTCCAATCAACATTTAATTTAAAAAACAAAATGTCTACCGAAATAAAAACTAATAAAACCAAATAAAACTGGGGACCATGCAAAATCATAAACGAAAAATAAAAATGCAGGCGACGGATGCGGCGAATTCAAACCAACCGAAGAAAATAATCAACTCGCGCTACTTTTGTTTGTTTGGAAATGTTGTTGATTTCTTACATGACTTGTCCCTGTTCAACTTTGAGTCTTTGATGACGGACCAATTCCTGCATTTCACGAATCTGAACCGGGTTCAAATTGCCATTTCTTTTCGTAGCCAAAATAGAAAACCCCCAATCAAATCACAAAACCGTTAGTTACATGTTGGTCGAGTTAAATATTAGTGGAGACACGAACAACAATAACACGTTCATTGCAAACGATCTTAAATTCAAAGAAGTTCTGTGAAATTGAAAATAAAGATATTTACTTGAGTTGAAATTCGTCGTAATTGTTGTTGTAGTTGGACGTGGAGGAAGGCACGGCCGGAATGGGCATAAGAGTATTGGGTTCGCCGACAGCTGCCCGGCTACGGGGTTTCCTCACGTCGTTGTAAGGGTCGTAACTGGCCGAGCGTCCGTGTATGATTTCCGGCACATTCTTATTATTTGACCTAACCAAAACAAGTCAAGGGAAAAAGAAAAAGAAAAAACGTTAAAATGTCATTTCCATCGTCTGCAATTTGAATATTTTTCATACTCGAACTGTTCCGTCGGCGTGTGAGTCGACTGTCTTTGTTGTTCGGCGTGCCGTTTTTGGTGCTGGGCGCGCAGCTGATGCAGCCTCTGCGAGCGGTCACCAGTTGTTGCTGAATTCCCTTGTTGCTGTTGTTGCTGCTGCTGTTGTTGCTTCTGCTGGTGATCGTGAGCGGCGGCGGCCTGGCGTTGTTGCTGATCCATCAACCGTAAATAATGATGTTGTATTCTCTTCTGTTCATCTTGGGCGGCCTGTAAAAAGAATAAGAGAAAAGAATCGAACAATCAAATAAAAGAATAAAAACCAGAAATTCTAAAGCCAGAACAAACAACCGTTAGATGGCAACAGCAAATGGACTAGAAACGGGGCCACTAATTTCTTCCGCAACGGGAAAATAAACATTACGATCGAAATGGTTTACAACTCACAAAAATTCTTCGATTACAAGCCTATGCTCTATAGCTAGAAAAAAGAAAACTGATTTTCCCAAAGTGAAATCGTGTGTCTTTCACAATGTCGCTTGTGTGCACTTGAAAAAACCACAATATCCCGTCATTCAATTATTCCAACCCTCCTCTCTCTCGCGTAGAAAAAAATAGAAAATAAATAAAAAGCCGCAAATCCTGTGTACACGAACTTTGGCTCCCTGTGAACGCGTGGGAGTCCCATGAATTAAATGCGTAAAAAGTCGAGACTCGCTTTTAATCGAACATCATTATTCGACGAAACAATCGAGCGTCGGTGAAATGTTTCCGGTGAATCACTTGTTGTTTTCCCCCCTCTCCTTTTAGACGTCACATAAGGCGAGATGACGTCAACCCAAACTTCTTCTTTGTCCTCAATCATCCGCACGAATTTGAGTTTTTTGCAATTTACCTGGCGAGCGACGGCGATGGCCATTTGGCGTCCGAGCTCTGCACGGTCACGTTCATCGGGCGGAAGAGTTCGTCTGAGGACGTGATGGCGGTCCACTTCGCTCACGGCAGACGACCTGCCGATGCTTCCGGAATGACCGGAAGAAGATCTCCGCTCGCTCTGGTGGTGATGGTGAGATTGGTTTCCGGACGAAGGCATAATCATGTGGCCGCCGGCCATGGAATGATGACCCGAAACTGTCGGATCCGATCCGGATGACTGATGACCGGATTCTGGACTGGCTGGTGCGGATTTGCGGTGCTTGCCGAAGCGGAACATGGAGCCCAGGCCTTTCAAAAGGAGTCCGGCCGCGTTGGCGTTCTTCTTTTTGCTCTTGCGCGTCTCGTTCTTGTTGTTCAACATGGGAATTCCGATGTCCGATGGAGAGCGTGGCGGTGGCATCATTTCATTCACCTCAACTTCCAACGCTTCGTCCACTAAATCGCAAAGAGAAAATAAATAGAGAAATTAAAAAAAAAAGAATGTTCCAGTCTACTAGTCCGGAATAAATCCCGAAAGTTTCACGAAATTTTCAATGGACATTAAAACATTAGTCTGGTAAAACGCTTCCGGGTTGCTTACGTGTCTCCATGGGCTCTTTGTTGGTGCCGTCAGTTGGCTGGCCCGACTCGTCGTAGCTGCGATCGACAGCCGCTCGGAAACTTTCATTGCAGCCGCGTCCTCGAACCACCCGGATGGCCGTCGGCCGGTGATAGCCGTAGCAACCGATTTGAGGCTCCTCCTCCTGCATCTGGATCTCCTGGACGACCGTCTGGAGCGACTCCAAACTCGACGATTTCTTCAACCCCAAAGTCGGGCCGATGTCCCTTGAAGAGTTTCTTGAAGGCGGGTCAACCGGACGGACGAAAAGCGGCCGGCTATTCTCCTGCGACTTGTCTGATTCACGCACATTTAAAAAATCCACAACGGTTATCATTATTTAAATTTAAAAAAATGGCAAAATTGAAAAAAAATAAAATAAAAATAAAAACCGGATCAAACCGGCAACCAAAAAAGAAACGGAATAAAAAGCGTTACACCCAGCGCGATGCGATAAATAAAAATAAAAAACCGAGCAAGCATAATAAAACAAAGAGAGGTGCACACACACACGAGCAAGCGGCAATTGCGTTACGTACATGGAGGTAGCAGCGGCGGCCGTCTTTGGCCTTGTTGAAGGGATAGGACAGGTGACGGAGCGATTAGGGGAAGGGATTCCACCGAAGAGACACGAGAACGTTGATGCTGATGATAATGATCCGTCATCATCATCATCATGGATGGGGCCACAGAGAGGCGACTACCCCGATCAACCGTGCCCGCAACCCCCCGGCGATTCGCTATTTTAACCAAAATCCAATTCCAATCCAGATAAGGCCAAACAGAGGGTGGGAAAAAAGAAATTTCAGTCGAGGTTAGTCTCTTGGTTAATTTGCGTGTGCAGAAAAGGAGAGAGAGAGAGAGAAAGTGAAAAAAAAAGATTTATCGCAATTAATCCGCAATAATGAACTTCTCCGGGTAATTCCGCAATTTCAAATGACTTTGACCTTCACGAAAAGTTCATTATTTTACAGAAAAAATGTTTTTAAAATATAAGTCACCAGTAAAAAGAAAGTTCAATGACAGAAGGAGACCGAGAAGGGGGGCCATTAAAAGAAAGTTAAGGGACAGCAGCAACAACAGCAACAACATGACAGACACACACACACACCTGTAGCCACACCACCAACACCCCCAACAACATCGTTGGGTTGATAAAGATTGGGACTGGATCGGTGATAGGTGGGTGAGCTGAGGTAATCCTTCTCCAGACGCGAAACCAAAGGATGGGCGTGACGACGCTTGACAGCGCGACGGATCACCCGACCTGAGTCACCCACACAACAACACGCCAGAGGACACGCAATGTTTCCATTTCAAGTCGGAGGAGTTGAGGGTTGTGGTAGGAGAGGGTAGACGAGAGAGAGAAAAAAGAACAAAATTCGAAGGTTCACGGTTAGGATGAGATTATTATCTAAATGTCTAAATGAATGTTATTTTGTTATTTCTCGTTACGTGGAAAAGCATCAAAAGGAGAAAAAAAGGTGAGAGAGTTAAATAAGCCGAAAGTAGTTAATATTATTCCCGATAAAAAAAAGTACGCCGACAAAAGAAGAAGCTTTTAGCCTATCACCAAATACACGGAGCGTCCAGGTGAGAATTTGTGAAATTAATGTCATTTTTATTTTACCTGATGGAGGCATGTTCTCTTTCACTGCGGATGTTTGCGGTTGTTGTTGTTGTTGTTGCTGTTCGCTTTCGGGCTGGGTCTGTTTCTGACGTTCTCTTTCCTCCCTGTAGAATTCAATAAAAATATTTCCGACGTGTTAAAACCGTATCGAGTCCCGTACGCTTCTAATTGTGTAATAATCATCGTTTTGGTCGTCTTGGTGACAATAGGAAAAAAGAGGAAAATAAAATCGCGTTGGTTCTTCTACCGACCTGAGTTTCTTATTCCTTTGATAAGTGTCCGTGTTCTTGGCGTCCAGCGAGGCGTGCCGTTTTTCCGACATGCTCTGACGACCAAACTGGTCGCGAGAAAAGCCGGGAGCGTTCGGGTCCGTGTCCAAAGAAGTCCTTCAAAAAAAGAAAAAAAAGAACAAAGAAAAAAACAAAACAATGAAATGACAAATAAAAAGAATTTCCCAAAACAATCAAAACAAAAAATAAAACGTGACGTACTGGCTGGTGTAGGTGGGCGCTTCCGAATCGCTGGGACGTCCATCGGATCGCATGGATGTTTCCGACAGGGGACTCTGGGGCGGTTGTGGCTGCTCGGCATTGGGCCACGGTCGGTCGCGTCCATCCGTTGGTCCAGAGCGTTGACCACCGGGACCACGAATGTTATTATTGGAATGTTGTTGTTGCTGCTGCCAAGGCAAGTTCATGGTCGTATCCGGTGTAGAGGCCACTGAGGAACCGTTGGACGTCGACATCATCATCATAGAGGGTGGGCGTGGCCTCGACTGCGGCAGGTAATCACCGTCGATCGAAACCACCTCGCCCGGCGTCAAATGGACCGTTGGGCTGTTTTGCGAATGCTGCTTCCGCCCTGGACCCTGCTGCACTACGCTCGTCTGGTGCCCACCGTTCGATTTCGACGAACTCATCAAAGTTTCCTGCAACTGTGTCGTGTTCCACGTTTCGTGCGTGGCCTTCAAAAATAAAACCAAAACAAAATTCAATCAATTCAAATTCAACTGGGGAAAAATCAAAAGTTGAAACTTACCCGGTAGTAACTCTCGTTGCGGAGATCAGAGGAGATTCCGGAGAGTCGATTGTCTTTCATGAGATTTCTCTCACGACTGTCTGATCCACTTCCGCTGACAAAAATGACGGTGGAACCGGATTGGTCGCTACTGCCTCCGGAATGATCGTAACTGCCGGAGCTGTCGCCCCCGTTGCCGCCCAGTCGAACCGTTCCGTTCACCGTGTCGTCCTGCGACTGCCCTTCCAGCGTCACTTCACGATCCTTGAGCGCGTGCATTTTGCGGGCAACCGTCAGGGTGATGTGCCCGGGCTTAGGACCCTCCTGGTGGACGGCTCGCCTCAATCCTTCCATCGCTTCCGTGTTGGATCGCCCCTGCAGAGAGACGCCGTTGACGTGAAGGAGCTGGTCGTTGGTGCAGAGCCGGCCGTCCCTGGAAGCGGCTCCTCCGTGCAGGACCGACTTGATGAAGATGCCCAGGTCGCTGGTGCCATTTCCCGATGACGACGTCGTCTTGCCTTTGACTGAAATGCCGAGGCCGGCCTTTTCCGTGTCGTGGACGGGAATGTCGAGTGTGAGGATCTCGCGCTGCTTCCAGGGCAGGAGCAGCAGACTCTCTTCGCTGGCCCTGCTGATGGATTTCATCTGCCGGGGCAATTTGGGACTCGTCTGCTGAGTTTGAGTCGACGATTGAAGCTGAGACGATTGAATTTGTTGATTTTGCAATTGGTTCGACTGTTGGATTTCTTCTTCCGTTTCCTGTCGGGAAATTAGGAGACGGGCGACACCACCGCTGGGAATGTTGCGCAAAAGGCTAACCACCTCGCTCTGAGTCTTGCCCGTCATTTCCACGCCGTTGACCTCCAAAAGTCGATCACCGGAGCGCAGTCGGCCATCCTCAATCGCGGCACCTGCAAAATATTACAACATTTTTTTAAAAGTCAAATTGATTGCCATTCCAAAAAAGAACAACAGGGAGGATTCCAGGAAAGAAAAGAAGGTTGGAAAACAACCTGGGAAAAAACGGAATTTGACATTTCTGAGCCAAGTCAAGAAAAACGAACGACAAAACGAACCTCTGGGTAAGATATTCTTGATGTAAATGGGGCAAAGCCCTCCAGCCGGATTGTCACGCGTCGTGACACTAAAGCCGAGTCCTTCATGGCCTTTCGTCAGCTCCAAATCCAGTTTTTTGCCGATTTTCCTCGTGCTGACAGTCATGAGGGCGTTGCTGGCTCGGCCCGTTCCAGGGACGACGGCCGGTGTCTTGCGAGTTGGCGACACGGCGGCTACACGGGAAGGGGGCGCCTGTTGTTGTTGAGTCTGTATTAGTTGCGGCTGTTGCTGTTGTTGTTGCGTCATTTCATCCAACTGATCCGACGCCGGGCCGCGATTCACTTCTCCGTTCGATTTGACTATCCGCAAACGAAGGTCACGACTCTGATTTTCCCAAATGAAGAAATAACAAAATAAAAATAATAATTCGATGAGGGTCTTCATTTTGGGAATGAACCCGTTTTTATGGATCGTGACTGGCGGCCTGATTAAGTAGACAATCAAGGTCAACTCAGAGAGAGAGGGGGGGAGGGGAGGGCAGGCAGATAAGCAATCGAAACGATAACAAAAATGCCAGGGCCAACAGCTAACAGCTGGGCGAGAAATCGTTCAGGAAAAAAAAGGAAAAGTTTTGCATTTTTTGGTAGTTTACAAAATCAAATGGCCGGAACGACCTTTTCGGAATGTGGCGGGAGGAGGAACAAAAACAGAAACAGCTGAGACAAACGAGATTGGCAAAAATGAGATAAGAGAAAAAGAAATATACCTGGAGGGCGTTGCGGAAGAGCTCCTGAGCTCGGTGGAAAGGCACGTCCTTGAGCGGATGCGAATTGATCTCGACGATGCGGTCGTGAACGGCGATGCGTCCGTCCCGGTAAATCCGGCCGCCGGGCTCGACGCCCTGCACCAATAGGCCCAATTCGTTACCCAGGGGCGAGTAATCGGGAACGACGTGGATGCCCAGCGGTTGGCCGCCTTCATTAGGCAACACCACCAGTTGAGTTGTTGCCAATTGGGACTGCATGTTGTTGTTGCTGCTGCTGTTGTTAAGGTGGTGCGGCTGGTAGAGGTGGTGATGGCCGTCGCTGAGCGGAATCGATTCACTGGTGGCGCCCACCGGTTCCCGTCTGAGGCTGCGGGTCCTCCGGTGCATCGTCTCCTCATAATCGGGCGGAGTAGTTGCGGTCGGCGTAGCCACCCCCGTCGGAGCCGTTGCGGCGGAAAGTAAGGCATTGTCGGCCGCTTCAGCCCACCGATATCCAGCATTGTTATGGCTTCCGCCGTTGGCGGCGCTGCCAACGCCTCCGCCAAAAATTTGCATCGAGACGCGAGCGCCGGATCGAGCGAACCGCGGGCCGGACGGGTGGCGTCGTACGACTTCCAAGTCACGTTCCTCGCAGTCGGAATCCGATGTGGGATCCACAATGGGGGCTGCCGACCACCTCTGCTCATGTGGCCATATGGTATTGACCCACATAATGTACAACAAAAGATAAACAAACAAACAAACGAAAAATAAATAAAATAAAATTCCAAACTGCAATTCACTGACACCGGATCAAACCGGTGCACAAAGATAATTCACACACAGAGAAAACTTTCAAGGATTATTATTATGATTGCCATTTTTTATCGAGAAGAGAAAAGAAGCTCCAAGGCTTTTTTTCTCTTTCTGTTTTTGGCCAGTAGAAAAACAGAAAAAATCGATTGGATTTTTGGAGCTTTCTCCTGGAAAAAAAGGACTCCCAGTTTGGTCATGTGTGTTACGTTACCTTGTAGTCTCTGCTGTTGGAGGTGGTAGGTGGCATGTCTGCGTGGTGGTGGAGGTGATGGCCGGTGGAGGCTGAAGAAGATGAGGAGCCTGTGGTGTTTGGCGCGGTAGACGGAGCGTCGGGACTGATGCGATTGAGAGCCGGCTCTGATCCGCGTCTGACCTGCAGGTGTAGGTGATCGACCATGAGACCCGTGGCCGCTTCTTGGCCTGTGACCTCAATGTCCTTTCGACTGGCTGGATGACTGCTGCCGACGACGCCGTAGCCGTGGTGATGGAGACCGAAATCGGTCGGCGAAGGTGAACCGGAGTTGGAACTGGCCGAAGTGCCGTCACCTCGCAGATTCATCAATCCGATCCGCGGGCCGAGCACCAAGGGGACACCCAGGGAAGGCTCGTCCAATTCAGATCCGCTGCCACCACCACCGCCGCCACCATTGGAAAGGCAAGCGGCCAACTGTTCCCGATCGTCGACGACATCGGCCAGTCGGTCATCCGGATCTAGAATGGCACCATCCGATGATCGAAGAGCCGCTACAGAAATGGCAGCATCATTTGACTGAAAAAAAAACGGGAAAAACGAGAAAATGAAACACAAATGATGATATTCCATCTTCTTCTTCTTCGTCTTTTCCTTCTCATTAGACATTCAGAAATGTCAAAGCACCAAAAAGGGAGCGGTCGGCCAATGGCTTTCTCTCCCTACAGCCACAGACACGTACATACAACTCTCTCCATCCCTCACCACCACCCAAAAAACAACAACATATAGTCGAGCGAATAGAAGAAAAACGCGAGAAATGAATTCAGCCGGCCACAAGAAATCGTGCATGGGAATAGACGACGACGACGTGTCTTGTTTTGTGTTTTCTTTTTTACCAGGTGCTTGTAGACGCCGTTGGATAAGCCAGAAGTGGCGTCGTCGAAAATGTCTAGAGAATCGCAACTATCCAACTGGTAGGATTGAACGCGATGGGAGAATAATCTGCACGGGAAATAATGAACCAGTTGAACTGCTCGACTGTTACAACTTTTGTAAGCCATTGCCAAACACACACACACAACCGTTTTCTTTCACATCTTTCTCCTCCTGTTTCTACCGTTGCGTCTGTGCTGTAGAATATCCTCGGGTCACAAGCGAACGCACACACAAAGAAACGAATAAAGAAAGAAAACGGTCCCGACAACTTTTTTTTTTTTCGGTTGGGTCGCAACGCACCCGGTAACTCACGAACGACGACTGAGAACGGACAATCAGGAAAATTTCTACATGTACTGTGTGATAGTCAATGGTGGCCGTGTGTGTGTGTGGGGAGCTGGGGGGCACCTGATAACAGGCAAAAAAGGGCGGGCAATGTCCGGTTTTCCAGAATAAAATAAAATACAAAACAACAAACGGAAAATGAGGCTCTGCCAACTCCACCCCTCGGGATGGACAAACTTTTCGTTTGAAAATTTACTTCTAAAAAGAAATAAACTATTGCCATCTTTGACAGTGTGACCTAATAGGGGAAAGAAAAAAGTCCAAGTATTTGATTTACAAACACACACACCAAAACGTCAGAGAATATTTCTTATTTTGGCAGGAGAAAGAAAAAAAGGAAAATACGTGACATACAATCATGATGAAGACAATGGCGGCCGCCAGGTGACACACAACACTCGGATGGTGGTAATAGTAAGGGGATTAAAGCTGGTCGATTGGATAAACTCCAACGCAAAGTGTCAAAAGTCGATTAGCCATCGGAATTTTGAATGTCAGCAGGAAATCGCGGACGGGAAAAGAAAAATGGAACGAAAGAATTCTGCCCAGTCTGATAAAAAAAACACTATGGGCGTGTTTTTATGGTTCCTCTAATGACACAACAACAAACACACGACACCACACGTTGGTCAGAGTCACAATTTCGGTACAGGTACTGAAAAACGGACGGGAGTCAAAAATACACCCAACTGGCGGTGAGTGCGGTAGGGGAAGCACTCAGCAGCCAACTAAACCAGAGACTGTTTTTTTTTTTTTTACTTGTTTTGAAAGGGGGAAATGTCTTGCATGAGCTGCCAACCAGAACCCCACCAACTATCCAAGGCAAACATCAAATGAAGAAGAAAGAAAAAAAAACAACATTTTCAGACCGGAATGGAACATTTTTCCACCTTTCCATCTCCTCCCCCGTCTTTTACGAACAAAAACAATGCGCCGCCGCCATCTAGCGGTCAAATTACCAACTCGTTCAATCTTTTTCGCAACTGTCAAAAATTTTCAAAAAAATGTCAACAACTTTCCGGTAAACAATTCCTTTTTTCTCCCACTAAACTAGTAATCCATCCGTCTTCCTCCAACTGACATTATCGCATAGAAATAAACTAGCCGTTCAAGTGATCCAACAGGTTTCCTTCTGTCGCACGTTTTTCTTTTGTAAAACCTGCGCGTTATCTGGGTCACGTCCACAAACATCCAAGTTCAGACGTCAGACGCCATAGTTGTCAATATTGAATGATTCCAGAGCACTACTACTATCGTATCTAGCAAACTTTCCCGGTATCAGTAACAAAACTCTGCGTCAATATTTGACGGTCGATAATTCCTGATGCCAAAGAACAAACAACTCCAAAATTAGTATTAAACTTAAATGAATATCGTCGTGACACAACCGTCTCCAGAGTAAGATCCTGTTTCTGAGAAAATAAAAGAAGCAAAAACATGATTTGACCACTGGGAATTTGGTGCCTGGGAAAAAGATGTTGTTGCCACACAACTTCAAGATGAAGAAGAAAGTGGTTTCTTTTTCGCAGGAAATGTGCTTCACATTTCGACATTGAAATGTGACCTTTATGGCCGTCCTTTTAAAAGTGGCAGACATTTTTACTCGTTATACTTTTCCTTTTTTTCTCATCCTGCCTACGGATGACTGTTATACACACACACACAACAGCTGTGTGTTTCACTCGAAAACGTCAAACGTTTCCAAAAAAGTGGGCGGATGAGGTCAAGAGGCCATACGAGAAGAGGAAATGGCGCTGTTTGCCACTCGACTCTTTTTTCATCTCATAAAGATAAAATGAATCAATCAATACGGCAATTAAATCTTGGAGACATAAGCCGGACGGAGGGTAACAAAAGGGCTTATCGATCGACTCCTAACTGGGAAACCTTACATCATCACGAACGGGCTTTTTGACGGTTTGTGTATCTCGTCATGTCAATCCCCCCCGGTACACATAGACACACGACCGGAAAAATCGATCGGTGACATCATCATCCCGTCTCGATTTTCAAACGACACGCGGTGACTCCCCAGTGTCAATCGAGGGAGAAAAATGGGGGAAAAAAGTAAAAGTGTGCGCACGTTTCTTTTCTTCTTTTCTAAATAATAAAAGAAGAAGAAGAAAATAGTCTCAAATATCGTCCACACAGTCTGACACCAGTGCAAACTTCCCCTCTGGGTAAAATTCCCCAACGGTCGTTCTTCTTCTTCTCTGCTCTTATTATACAATTTCCCCCCCACCCTCAACTCGACTACGAGGGTGGCAGATGCATTACGAATCAAAAGGGGCCTAGAGACACATCACGGCAGCTGTTGCTCTATACCACCCCTTGTACTATAGTCGCTTTTATCTGATGAACAGGAGAGCTGCTGCTGCAACACATCACGACGGTATAGTGGCACGCGACCGTTGGAGAGTCAACACTTTTTACGAAAAATAGCAAAAGTAGTCCGCTACCATAGAGTTGTACCGCTGGGATAGGGGACCGACAACAACAACAACACAAGCCAGCCGTGAATATTGGGTTCCTTCTTTTTTTTTGTTCCTGAGAAAATAAAAACGGTGGCGATAGAATCCGTGCGTGGGCATATCCGCGTATTGCTACACACTCCCGTATAATGTTTGTCGGGTTGCATCCAGCCTGAAAGCTAACGTACGATGACGAGGAAAGAAATTCCGACAGCATTTTGTTTTTTGGAGAAAAACCGCAATGGAAGGTCGTTTGAATGCACGTTCTTCTTCACCCCCCTTCTTGTCGTTAACGAAAAATCTTGAATGAAATGAACGGCCGTGCTGGACCGACGGGAACTACACTTACACGCCTCGACGAAAAGCAGAAAAATAAATACCCGTTTCCTATTTCGATTACTTGGCTTCCTCCCCAACACCACCACCCCAAACGAGAAACAGCAAACGAGTGAAAATAACTAGAAAAATGGCTTGCCCATTAGTCACTTCACCTATCTAAGGAATGCAAAACAGTTATTAATGACCAAAGTCCAAATTTGGCAAAGGGTTGACTTGCACTTTGTCCACCACTCAGACAATGTGGAGCACCAAGATTTCAGCACAAGATAAGATAAAACGAATGAATGGAAATACCTTGTTGGATGCCTTTCTGTATCTCGTCACAGCCTGGCTGATGAGATCTCTGACCAAAATGTCTCCATTGCCACAAGGAACCACCACGCTGACAGGTCCAAAGCAAACAGTGACTTTCATGACGAAGAACTGCTGCTGCTGCTGATGTTTGTGTTAATCTAAATGAACATTTGGCCCGATAATGTAAACCAAACTTGCTGAGCACTGAGGGAAGAGAGCAGATCGGTCCACAACAGTCAGCAACCACCTCACTGTTGATACTGACGGTCTTCCTGTAAGAGAAACAAAGTTGTCAGCATCTCCTGGAACACACACACTAACACCGAAGGAGGCAAACTTCCAAACTGAGACTCGAAATGCAAGACAAGAAACTAACTCAAAAAGAAACTTGGGTTGAGGGAGGAGAAAAAAAAGTAAAGAAAAAGGACTCGAGACGTGTGCGATCTTTTCCCTGGGAAATTCGTTTCGAATTACAAGAGTCGAACTGGGGTTTCATACCCAGCCATCATTGACAGGAGGGAGGGGAAAAAAAGGAGGGGGAACCACGATGGGGGGACGAGTTGCACTGCTTTTTCTACCAAGGGGGGGGGGGGGTTAACAATTACACAAAAGAAGAAAAATACGAAATATCTAAATATATAATATCTCACACAAACTATTAGTACGGGTCCCGGACGAAGTTTACTTCACAAGACAGACGTCGGTTGAACTGAACATCACGATTCACAATGGGGCTCTACAGCAGCACACAACCCAGTTCTTCTTTTTTTTTCCGTTTTTTTCTTCTCCCAGTAAATATATCTCGTTAAACTGTTTCGTAGTTGGGAGAGAGAGAGAGAAAGCGCTGCTGTGTGTGTGTGTGCCTTATAAAACTGCTGCTGTTGTTCGGCAACCGACACGACGAATAACACTGGAGGGCTTGCCTAGGTGGTTGTGAAGCATAAAGGTGGGAAGACCGCCGCCGCCGTCAGCGCCATCTACCAGTAGGAATGTCGACTCGACGTAATAACGCAACACCTGTGATTTCTCCAAACAACATTTCCACTGCTGCTATGTACTAAAAATGGAAGAGAAAATAAAAATACCGCTTACAAAATCACACATACACACACACACACAGGCGGGTAATTGACTTTATCTGCAAGGGGCATCAAATTTCAATCGGCGATTTGGGAATCCATGGGTAAACGACGTTATCTCTAACTGGAATGTGTGGGTTTTTATCGGCTAGCTCTTCTGCCAGGAGGAACACACACAATGAATAGTTTTACATAATCCACACACACACAAGGAGAATCTAACGCGCCAGTCTGGCTGCTACAATCTTCACACCCGTGAGAAAAATCAATGATGAATGATGGATGAAGTACATCCTACATGAACTCGTCTTATATATTCCAGAATAAAAGAAGAAAATAACAAACTCTAATTAACGAGATCTACACAGCAGCCAGCTGGTCCTGTTTTAAATTTCACATTTCATCCGCGCGCTAATTTCAAATTTCCGTGCCACAAGACAAACTATAAATAACAGTACCACAAGACAGTCATATCTGCATGTCCTCAAGGTCCATCCTTTCTTTTCTTGCATTCAAATTATTTATTTATCCCAGCCGACGCGAAGGTCTCCACATAACAATTAGCTAATATTATTTCTCATCGCATTCATCAACGTGATTGCAGCAGGGGCCTCTCATGGGAGGGCCACTTACGAAAACTTTTGAAACGGGAGACGGCCAGCAGAGAGTCCTTGGCAGTCGCGCTGAAATAACACACGAAAATAATAATCAAAAGAAAAGAAAAAATTCCGTTCATTTCATCATCAACCAGCAGCTCAAAGAGGAGGGTGTGATTTCCCAGCAGCAACGGATTGAATTTCATCATATATGGCTGCCAATGGAAGAGAGAGAAGCTATTGGATATTTATTCGATTGTTTTATTATTTTTGTATACCCAAGACGATGATGGATGGTCGTTCAATTTTTTATTTTTAAAAATTTGGGCGTTGAAAAAATTGCATCCATACTCTCACTTTAGCTGCTGTCGAGATTTTCCCTTTCTTATTTCACTCTCTCAGACACTTTCTTATGAATCGCACAGTAGTTGGAAACTGAATAATAATCATCACGGATCATCCACTCTCTTACACAATAAGCCGGTTTTTCTTTTTAACTTGGTAATATGTTTGTGTTCAATTGCCCGTTGGTTTGACACGTCAAATCCCATCTGTCATAAGCCTCTCGGCTGCCGAACGCGCAAATGTGGCCTGACGTTGATCAGCCTCTTTCTATACACACAGTTTAAATTATAATTTACTATAAGGTCGTCGTGTTAAACAAAGAGTTAACTGCACGGCCGGCCCATACATGCACATAAAAATTCGGATCGTTGAATCGTGAAATATTCAGATTCATATCTCTTATGTAAATTCATATAAGACAAACTTGTTTTATCCAAAAAACTTTTCCTTGAGATTTTTTATTTGACTTTCTCGTCTATAACGCCAGTGGCTGAGAGACTATATCAGCAACTCTCCAACCGTTATCAGAGAAAGTGTACACACACGTGAAAGGGAATATTCAAATCAAATCCAAAAATAATACGGACATTCTTTTCTTGAGGACAATATTGACTGGAATAACAAGAAAAACCGGTCACACACATTCTAGACTATACACCATATCTATAGGGGAGTAGGAAAACCTCAAAAGTTGACAAAGGCAATAAAACATAGAGAATTCGGCTATAGATTAATTGAAGTCTCTCTCATCTGTGTGCATGGCGGCATTTGTTTGTTCGACATGCACACATTGATGACAACACGCTATATCCTTATCCGGAATTTAGAAAAAAACAATTTCACTTGTGAATCGACCCAACATTTTTTAAAACTTAAATAAAAAGGTTTTTTGAATTTTTCAAACGCCTTTTTCCCACTGGGCGTGGCGGCAAATCCTCCTTGTTGTTTTTTCGTACACATTTTTATATAAAATCACGATTGCGGATCTACGCGGATCAACTGGCAGGCGGCGCATTGTACACAACGGACACGCCCATTTTGGCGCTGAAAATTTGTGTTAAGGACCACGAAATTTAGATCGCTCTCAAAGAATATTATTTTCCATAAGCTTTATTAAAAAAAAAAAGAATAAAAGTTGTTGAATTGCGTTCAAAAGGGTTGGGTTTGTGTAATTCAATCCGTCTGCTCCGCCAACAACACTTCTTGGGCGCTAGTGACTCATATTTTTGCGGTTGATCGAGAGAACAGGAAACAATTTCAAATCATAATAATAATAACGAGTTTTGTGTTTCTTAATTATATCGTTTGCAGGAATGTTGTTGGACGGCAGTCGCTTTAATCGGGGGGTCGTTATTTTTAAAAACATTTCGATTTTATTCGCCGTCACGACATTGAAATTCAAAGCGCGTCTAACTCGGGAAATTAATAATCCCAGGCTAAATGTTGTTGTTCATGTAAAATTACCAGCCATCAACTATACACACTACAGGGAATAATATAAATGAATGGCAGTTAATCAAATTCAGCCGTTTCCTGTCGTCATGACAATAAAAGAAAATTGCTCACGCAATTAAAAGAGTCGCCCAAGACGGTGAGAAGAAAAAGAAGAATTCTCGATTAAAGTCGATATAGAAAATGGGGGAACTGTGAAAGAAATGTTGTGAATGCGCGGGAATGGGGTCACGCGGGACTAGTGACTCGTGTGCTGTGTCTACTGCTGCGCATCACGCCCTATTTCTCGCATTTTGTTACTTGCTGCTGCTGCTGAGGTGAAATCATTGGCTATATAACTAGTACGCAGCACAACAGCCAATATATATAGTTTTGCTCGCTATGGCCATTTTGATCAGCTGACGGATAAAGTCTCTCTCGCTCCCAATTCCTTTCTTTTTTTTAATTCCACCCAATTTTTAAAAATGTAGATATCTAGGGCACTACGTACACTACTTGATCATTCAACATCAAATCTGCATCGGGATTATATGTCAAGAGCTGCTGAGCTGTAAGGTCTCTAAATAACCTCAAACACGAGATATTACTCATAATAGCTTGTATGTATTATAATAGGCGCTTATGGACATGTATAGAGAGAGATAAGAGTCTTATCTTCTTTGAACTGGTAGAAAGACCACACCCGGCGCCCGTTGACAGAGACCCATACAGTACGGCCGAGTGTGTCTATAACAATACCCCTCCAAAAAAAAACTTTCTTCCGTCTTAGTATACATATTTCTCCGAAGAAGATAAAGCCCTGATTGTACACATATAGTCCCCCTTTCCATTGTGTAACGTCGTGGTTCAAGGTGTGTTATCACGTCGCTTGTTGGGGTGAAAAGCGACAATAGGAGACGCTGTAAGGGGATGATTATTAGGACCCTATTTCTCTTTTATCCATGTACAACCGCCTATTTGAATCACAGAAGCGCACATGGTATCGGGCGTGTCTTTCTGGATGATGTTTCATCTTGTGTATATTTGAATTTCTCTTTTCTTTCTAAATAATATTGAATTTCTGACCTAGTGCTGTTTAACTGTCCCATATTTGAAAGTGTCGGATATAGTAGCCAGCAGCAGGTCGAATAAGCGCCAGACTTGACCGACTTTTGCGCTGTGTGTGTGTAACATTTTCAACAGTGGCGTGGGTGGGGGGAGGAACGCCGATATATGGAAATAGAATAATGGGACTCTCCAGTTTTGACCCTGTGTATATATGTAAGAGAGAAGCTCTAATTATAGCAGCAACAAAAAGGGACTCGACACCAGATAACCAGAAAGTCGAAGAAAAATCCAGACGCTTCGTGTCAGGACGCAGTTGGAACATTGGATCACGCAAGTCGGGATATAACGTCTCATTGTCTCTCCCAGCACACAATCAGTGCAATTAAACTTGAACGCAGCGCCTTTGTATTTAATTAATTGTGATGATGAATCGACCAACGGCCAACGGCACCAGCAGCAAAGTGTGCGCATTGTGTCGTTCAAAAGCCTCGCAAATCTGCGGAGGATGCGGTGAAATTTCTTACTGCTCAAAGGAACACCAGAAACAACATTGGGCCACTCACAAGAGCCAGTGCAAACCTTACAAGATTGTTTTCGACCAGAAATATGGCAGGTATAAATACTACATCTATTAGAATTCATTTAAAATAAAAACACATCGTGACTATAAACGGATTATATCTTTTTAGGATCATGGTGGCGTCCAAGAATATCAAACCGGGTGAAATCATATTTCGGGAAAAGGCCATTTTCACGGGACCCAAACAAGGTTGTCTGCCGTGCTGTTTGGCGTGCTACACCAGTTTGGAGAATGTTGAAGAGGCCAGTCTCTTCCGGTGCCCTGGATGTAATTTCCCGTTTTGTCAAGAGAAATGTGCCAAGGTAAAATCATATAACCAAACAAATAACAATAACTTTGACTTTCTAAAAACGGTCCGTCCGTCAAAATACGTAATAATAGAGTCCCGAACATGGCGAAACGGAATGCAAAGTTTTGAGCCGGACCAAATCGCGCATCACAATAACCGACATGAGCAAATCGCATCCGGTCTACCAATGTATTTCGCCACTCAGAGGACTTTTATTGAAGACGACCCAGCCCAAATTATTCGAAGTATAAAACCAAAAACTGCAAATTAATTAAAATAATTAATTACACACAGTCCGTTTTGTAATATAATAAACAGCAATTCAACGGATTGGAGAACCACAACGACTTGAGGAGAAAGTCGGACTATTGGAGCGTCTACCAAATCAACGTCGTCGAATTTCTCCACAAGGTTTGCGAATTATCCGATCAATTTACCCAGGAAGAAATCCACTCGGCTTGCGGGGCCCTGGACGTCAATGCCTATGAAATCAGACCTCCCAACAGTGGCCAGCAACGCATCCTCGGTCTGTTCCCTCTGGCCTCGATGATGTCTCACAACTGCGTGTCTAATATGAACCACGTCATCGATGCCAAGTAGAAATCAATTCAAAATTTTGATACCGAAATAATAAAACCTAATCAAATTTCTTATTTAGTTACCAGATGACAGTTCGAGCTTCAGTTCCAATTATGAGAGGAGAGCAAGTCTTTTCCAGTTATGCTCTGGCGCTCGAAGGCAATATTTAATCCAATTAAATGAATATATTAAACTGAAAATGACGCTACATTTAAAATTACAGGAACGAGAGAACGTCGATCTCTGTTGCGTCAGAGTAAATTATTCGAATGTGATTGTTCCCGCTGCTCCGATCCGACGGAATGCTCAACTTATTTATCGGCCCTGCGCTGCCAGAAATGCCCCACGGGCTTCGTGCTGCCCATCCGCCCGCTGGATGAGAAAGAAACGGAATGGAAATGCAATTTGTGCTCGTACAAATTGACGGCCGTCGTTGTCAACCGAGTGGTCGACAAACTCAAAGAAGAATTCGAAACTATCGGACCCAACGAAGTCGAAAAGTATTTTGAGATTTTTAAAAAATCTGATTATAAAAGTTGCAATCAAACCTTTTTTTTTGGGCCGGAAGGTTCGAAGGATTCCTAAGTCGACACGCCTCACTTGTCCATCCCAATCACTTCCTGTTCACGAGCGCCCGGCAGTCGCTGAGCCAATTGTACGGACGGGATGAAAAGTATTTGCTCAACACTTTGACGATGGAACAGCTGGAACGTAAAGTTGCCATCTGCCGGCAGTTGCTGGATGTGGCGGATGTCGTCGAGCCCGGCCTGACACGAATCAGAGGTATGCATAGAAACCAAATGAATTCAATCTTTTCACATCACTTAAACAGCAATTTGATTGTTGAATAAAGGTGTGACACTATACGAGATGCACGCGCCAATGTTGCTGATGGCTAGACGAACGTTCGAGGCCGGCCAAATCAGTTCGGCGGAATTCAAAGAGAAGATTGAATCTGTCCGGTCGATATTGTCGGAAGCCACTAGAATCTTGTCGCTAGAAGATCCTGCCTCGACGGAAGGGGCCATGGGTAGTGCGGCCGTTCAAGCCCTGGATCAAATCCAGCGATGGATCTCGTCCATGTGATGCACAACTAATAAGGGAAAATAAACGAATTGATTTCTCATCAGCTGTTGTTTGATTTCATAGAATAACCCTCCCTCATGTATGATATTATCTTAATTCATTTGGAAATTACAGCGGCACTTTTAAATATAGAACAAGAGTTACGTCTCACTGGCAAATGAACCGACAGTGAAATCACCACAGCTCCTTTACGCCCTCTTACGTCATTCCCAAGCAGTTTCTGGGGATGAATATGATGATGACAAATGTTCACATAAGACGAGCGTTAATTTTAATTACGCAGTACATTTTCTGCTTTTACAAATTATCTTTAATTGGAAATCATCTTTAATTAAAATTACGCATATTATTCAACTTAAATTAAGCCCACTAAGATTATTGAATTGAATTGATCAACGGAATGTTTTTTATTACGCAATACATGGATACTGCGTAGTATGCATATTACGCAATAGCAGATGGCAGCTCTATGGAATTTTTTATTTCGAATATAATTCGATCACAGTTAAATAATAAAACACAGTTCCTTTATAACCTCTTACGTCATTTCCCAAGCTGTTTTTGACTTAGTATGATGATAAATATTCATATGAGACGGGCGTTTATTTTAATTACGCAGTACATTTACTGCTTTTCCAGCAAATTATCTTTAATTCGAATTCAATTAAAATTACGCGAATTATTCAACTTAAATTAGACCCAATGTTCTGATTACGCAATATTGCGTAATAGGAACATAGGACAATGTATTTACATGGATACTGCGTAGTATGCATATTACGCAATAGTAGATGGCAGCACCTATGGAATTTTGAATTTTGAATTTAATTCGATCAGAATTAATTAAAAATTAAATTTCTTTTTTGAAATATATGCGTAATAAAATTCTGTTTCGAATGAGCTATAATTGAATGACATAAACTTTGACGCTTTTAAAATATTATCGAATAACTGAGCCAAACGGCTGCTGCGAATGGCGAATCGAAGCCAAAGGTTATATAAGGGACACCGATTCCCCTTAGAGTAATCGCAGTTTTCTCAAAGTCAAAATGTTCAACCGCAATATGGGAAACGGACTTTGGACTATAGTAAAGAGTTTGTGGTTTTACGGCACCTTACCAGACCGTAATACTAAGCACAAGTTGCAACCCACCATGCAACCGATGCAAAACAAAATGGAGGAATTAAACCCCAACCATCATACCCGACAGTATTCGATTTATGAAAGTAATTTCCAGACATCTTACCAGACGATTAATTCAGGAAAAACTAAACCATTGTCCCAGACCCCGGCTGCTGCTGGACATATTCCACCCTTGTCCCAGCAATCTAAAAACCGATTCCTATGTGCCCCGACATCACCCCAACCGGTGCCGGCTGTGCCACAAGTTTCAAGTTGCTCGAATCGCTCCCGGAAGCTAAAACAAATCGACCTGCTGGAACGGAGAATAAACGCTAAGGAAAATAAACATGATTACCAGATTCGTCTACATTCGAACGAAATAAGTAAACCAAAGTACCCGGATTTTTCCCGCTTTTCCAGCGTAAACCAAATAATACCAGATGTTAAAGCAGTTCCGGAAGTAGACGAACCGCTCACACCGGCCGAAATGACCCAACTTGAAATTTGGTTCCCAAATCGAGTCGTGCCGAGAGAAGCATTGTTGGTTGCCGACTGTCCTATACCAACTTACCAAACCGATCGTGTCATTGGAATGATGACACGCAATGAATGTGACAAGCACGATTTTCAGCAGGGCGAAATTACCAAACCCAAGTACCCTGATTTTTCCCGCATGTCCAGCGTTCAACCAGTTCCAACAAACCTGAACCAAATACCTGACAATGTTCCGGCAGCAGTTCCGGAATTCGACGATTCGCTCACACCGGAGGAAATAACACAACTTCAAATTTGGTTCCCAAACGGAGTGCCGAGAGAAGCATTCTTAGTTGCCGACAATCATTTGCCGATTTTTGAAAATGTTCCGGCAGCAGTTCCGGAATCTGACGGTTCACTCACACCGGGAGAAAAGGACCTATTACATATCTTGTATCCCAACCGCATTGCTGCGCCGAAAGAAGTATTACCGATGATCGAAACCGATCCTTATTATTACAGTGTCATTGAACCTGAATACGCAGTTCCATACGAAAATTTTTACCAGACAACCGAAATGGCGGAGCCAATAATGACAGGACTACCAGACAGTCTTAATCAAGACAAATCACCTGTGCCGGAATCCAATTGGATTAATCCATTGGGCCAAAAAGTCCCTGTTCCTAGTCAAATCCAATATAAGAAACCAAAGCTGGACAATAATGACACCTGGTGGAATAAGTTGACAAAGTTGAAAAAGTTTCTACCAGCCAAACAAATGAAATTACCCGATGACTTAAACCCGACTATTATTTGGGATGAACAGAACGGAGTTTGGAAGGACACGTCGAGGGACTTGCCGCCACCACCGCCCGACAACTCTTATAATTGGAAGGGCTCACCACTTACGATGGAATTTGATGAAGGAACCGGAAATTGGGTTGACCGGAAGAAGGAAATGGATGGGGTCAATCCTGGACCACCCGGACATCAACATCAGAGCCAAAAGAATATACAGAAACTTTTGCAAGATTTGGCTGCGAAAAATATCAGTGATCTTAAAGCGAATCACTTGGCCGGCTTATTAAGTCCGGCGAAATATAATGAGAAAGTCGTAGCCGTTCGAGCGATCCTTTCGGAATCTGCGAAATTTCCTTCACTGGAAGATCCTGCCTCGACGGAATCGCCTGTCCCACCCATGCTGGTGGATGACAATCAGCTTTTGGAGAACAGTCATTTGCCGATTACCAAAGCCCATCCTTGTGAGAAAAAAGTGATTGAACTGGCGCCCAGGACGCCGGTACCCAATAATTCCCGTCCCCCACGTACTTGGGAGAGTCCAGCATTTTTTAGTGCCAGGGAAAATCCTTACCGGAGAGTCAAGTTGCAGCAGCCACAACATGGCAAGATGGAATTACTACCCGCGTCATTCTATCAAGAGATCCATCAGCAGCTTCCGGTTCCATCCACAATTGATACTTCGCCCAAGCTAGCCAACGACAACTGGTGGAAAACTATATCAAAGTGGCTCCCTGCGAAGAAAATGAAATTACCGGACGATACTAACCCGGTGATCATCTGGGATGAAAAGAACGGAGTATGGGTGGACACGTCCACCAACTGTCCGCCGCCGCCCGACAAGTATTGGAACAAGGGCGCACCACTTACGATGGTATATGACGAAGCAACCGGAAATTGGGTTGACCGGAAGCGAGAAATGTGCGGGGCCAATCTTGGCCCTGGACACAATCATCAGAACCAAATAAAAATGCAGCAACTGATGCTAGAGTTGGCTGCCAAGAATCTCGCTGAGCGGAAAAAATTCCTTCACTAGTAGATCCTGCCTCGACGGAAGGGGCCATGGTTACATCAGTTTTACAATCTATGGGGCGAATTCAGCACTGGATACATTCATAATTAATTATTCCCCATTGTCTTGACAGCCACTGTATGACGTTTAAACAAGACCCACGATAATAAACCACTGAATTGCCTAGCTACCGAGTCTACCTTTTTTTTATTGAACTCTATATTTCATCCGGAAAAGGTATCCGCCATTTCGTCGTCCAGCACGAATGCAACTGCCATCAAAATCCAACTTGAATCTACATGTTTGAAACACCGATATAATAGCGCAACCCAAGCTCATAAATCCGATTTAATCACACAAACCTCTCACAAATATTTTAACTGATAGTTGTGTATGTATATCAATTCACGAACGTTCACGAATGGAATCAGACATGCCAATACAAATAGTTATTCAAAATAAAAAAAGAATTTGCGCCATTGTAAAACAACAATTTGCAATACGCTGTGAGATGAACTTGAACGTCCACAAATGAAGTTGGCATCTGTCCAAAACCATTAAAAACGTCACAGCATAAATACTCGAAAACATTCACATGCGATGATGAGAGAGATTGTTCCGTCGTTTCAATCTTTTTCCGTCCAGTCAACATCCGCAGAGGCCGGAACTCGTCCAGCAGCAGTCAAACCGCTTGACTTAAGTCGACCTAGACGTTGACAACTCCCCCACCACTATATTTACATTTGACACGGCGCATTTCTTATTTCGTGAACAACTCAACAACCCCCCCCCCCCCACACGTGTTATGACAACTAAATTTAGCGCAACAAGTGCGACGATATCCTATGCCGAATCATTTCCCTGTATTGAATTTAAATTAACGCTTAATTAAATCTTTTCCGGTTGAGGTTGCAGTGCTGAGAATGGACGAGCTGCTGACACGGTTCGTCGTCGGAGATATTAATTTGAATCTATTTGGGCCATGCCCAGCCACAAACCCCAACGAACTCTCCCACGTACATACATCGCATCGATATGGAAATAGAATTTTCTGCTTGTCCGTTTTAGCGGGGGGATGAATTAATGGCCTCCAACACGTGCGGGACTGTTTTTAAAACAAAACTATAAAAATATAAAAATAAGGAAAAATAAAAGGCGGGCTGCAAACTACGACGCAATATCGAGAAGGTGATTACAAGACATTTCTAGAAGCTTCCCACCATCAGATGTCTAGAAATCTTGGCCTAGGAGAGACAGCTGGAACGTTTTGATCGGACAACAACTCTAGCACAGCAGCTCTCCATAGTGTTCCATTAGTGTCTCATTATACGGTGCGCAACCTTAAAACAGTTTTATTGTAACAGAGATTATCAAAATGAACGAAACGGAATTGTGCGCATTGTGTCGTTCAAAAGCCTCGCAAATTTGCGGCGGATGCGCTCAAGTCTTTTACTGCGCCAAGGATCACCAGAAACAACATTGGGCCACTCACAAGAGTCAATGCAAACCCTACAAGATTGTTTGCGATCAGAAATTCGGACGGTAATTAAATTAACTTTGAGTTTGTGCTAATTCAAATAAATTTTTAAATTACCCATTTAATTAAAAAAGTTTTATGGTGGCGTCCAAGAATATCAGACCGGGCGAAATAATATTTCGGGACAAGGCTTTAATCACGGGACCCAAACAAGGTTGTCGTCCGTGTTGTCTTACGTGCTACACCAGTCTGGAGGATGCGGAAGAGGCCAGTCTCTTCCGGTGCCCCGGATGTGACTTCCCATTTTGCCAAGAAGAATGCGCAAAGGTTGAGAGATAATTTAGCAAATCATTTCATTTAATCAATAATTATTACATCAGAGTCCAAATCACGAAGCCGAATGCCTCGTAATAAGACGAGCTCAAAAACACATTGACGACATGAACGAATTCCACCCGATTTACCTATGCATTCTTCCTCTGCGGGGCCTTTTACTTAAAACGACGCAACCGAAATTATTCCAAGTATTTCAGAAAAACAAATTTGACTTAGTAAAGCTAAACTAAATCATTTTGCAATAGGCATTCAGCGAATTGGAACATCACAACGACTTGCGACGACAGTCGAAAATGTGGGACGTTTACCAAGTCAACGTCGTCGAATTTCTCCGGAATTCGTGCCATTTGGCGGATGAATTTAGCCAAGAGGAAATCCACTCGGCCTGTGGCGTCCTCGACGTCAACTCGTACGAAATCCGTTTGTCAGACGGCCAAGGAGCGCTGGGCATTTTCCCATTAGCTTCGATGCTGTCACATCATTGCGTGTCCAATACTCACCATATTATCGACGACAAGTAAAATTCCATTAACCCCCAAATTGATTTCAAGTCTAATTAACCGGAAATGATTCGCATGCAGATATCAGATGACGGTTAGAGCAACAGTTGCGATCGATAGAGGCCAGCAAATATTCGCCAGTTACACTTTACCGTTAGAAGGTATTGAAGCACTTTAATGTGTCGAAACCTTGTAAAAACCTATTTTAAAACATTTCCCAGGAACAAAAGAGCGAAGGGCCGTGTTGCGTCAGAGCAAATTATTCGAATGCGATTGTTCCCGGTGCTCAGATCCGACGGAATATTCGACTTATTTATCGGCCCTCTGCTGTCCAAAGTGCACGACAGGCTCCGTCCTGCCCGTCCGGCCGCTGGACGAGTCGGAATTAACAGAGTGGCAATGCTCCCGGTGCCCTTACAACCTTACGGCTTCCGTCGTGAACCGAGTGGTCGACCGGCTCAAACAAGAATTCCAAGCCATCGGACCCAATCAAGTGGAAAAGTATTTCATTATCGAATTGATTCAAAACAATTTCGCTCTTTATCGCGTCGGATTTATATGCAAAATAGATACGAAGGATTCCTAAGTCGACACGCTTCGCTGCTCCATCCCAATCACTTCCTGTTCACGAGCGCCCGGCAGTCGCTGAGTCAATTGTACGGACGGGATGAAAAGTATTTGCTCAACACTTTGACGATGGAACAGCTGGAACGTAAAGTTGCCATCTGCCGGCAGTTGCTGGATGTGGCGGATGTCGTCGAGCCCGGTCTGACACGAATCAGAGGTATGTGAAGTAAATGAATTCAATCTTTTCACATCACTTAAACAGCAATTTGATTGTTGATTTTAAGGTGTGACACTATACGAGATGCACGCGCCAATGCTGCTAATGGCCAGACGGGCGTTTGAGGCCGGCCAAATCAGTTCGGCGGAATGCCAAGAGAAAATCGAAGCCGTTCGAGTGATCCTGTCGGAATCGGCGAAAATCCTTTCGCTGGAAGATCCCGCCTCGGCGGAAGGGGCCATGGGGACGGCAGCTGTTCAATCCCTGGGGCAAATTCAGCGCTGGATCTATTCTTTGTGACGGCCCCCCAACCTTAGCTTTTGTCTAGCCATTGTGATCCCAGTCTTTCAAAGTTACCGACACGTAATAAATAGTAGGAGGACCCGTGAGCGTTATATAGGATTTAAAAAAACGACTTTTATGGTAATGTTGATTTATCTTTGCTTAAATAAATAACCCAAACAGCTTGGATTGGGACGTTTGTTTATCGCCACATGCCCCGAATAGTTTGAACTGAATAAAAATATCGCAGACGAAAATAAAATAAAAGTTTGGGATGCCGCGGTGATCAAAATTTCCCGACGTGAAAACTCGGGAATGGAATTACATGGTAGACGCTAGAAAATGTTGTTTACCTTCCAAACAGTGAAAAAAATAAAAAGTTTGTTGTTGTTCCAGCTGGTAGATATATATCGATTAAGACGATACACAGCAGTCCTTGAGAGCAGGGCGCAGCTTTGATTACAAGTTAACAAAACTGTAAAATTATCCGGCTACTAGTTATCAACTTTACCGCATCAAATTGTCTTTAAATAAATAAACAAAACGTATTTTTTACAACCAGTTGTGTGGCAGTCGGTTATTTCAAAATTTTAAAGAAATTCTTGATTTAATTACTTTAATTTAACTTTTACAAAATAAATTTTTAAATTTAAATTTTTAATGAAATCCAATGAAGATAGTAAGAAAATGTGGATGAAGCCATTCAAAAAGTTAACCGTCGGCGCCGACTTAACATGTCAAAGAAATTGGCCTGGTTTGAAAGTCACTAGGTCTTTTGTGACTCCACGACCCCAGGAGAGAAGAAAAACATTCCCAGGCTAGGCACAACGAACCCGACACGTGTTGCAATGTGTCAAAAATTCCTTCTAAAAATTCCAGTCGATTTTAACCTTCGCCGCAACTGTTGTCCTAGTCAAGGTTTACCCTTCCAGGAAGGATACGATAGGACGACGTTACTTCTATACGACCAGCCAACGATCCTATTTACAAATATAAAGTTCTAATGTTTTCTACACGTGTCGCCCCTATTCAAATGAAATGCGGAAGATGAAACTGCGAGAAGAGATTATCATAGACAGCAAGGCGACGCTGAAGTTGATGGATGGGCTGATGACATTGTGTGCATACAACAACATTAAACTTGGCTCTCCATTGTGAACCTCATCAGCACGGGCAGACTCTCGTGAGCCAATCCAAACAAGAAGAAGAAGCTCTCTGCTGACTCATTATAGGCCACCACCAACCAGACGAGACCCCCATATAAGTGGAGTAGTCCCAAAAAGACTAAAGATACATTTCGTCCAGCAGCTTCATTTGTATCCGGGCGTCCACAAGAAATTGTTGTGCAACCATTTACTCGCAGCTCTGTGAGGGTCCCTTTTCTTATTTGTTACTACTAGGCCGCCCAAAAAACGGGAATTAAAAAAAAAAATGAATCGAACGGAATCGAACGGCAGTTGCGCAGTGTGTCGTGCGGAAGCCTCGCAAATCTGCGGCGGATGCGGTGAAATTTCCTACTGCTCAAAAAATCACCAAAAAGAACATTGGCTAGTCCACAAGAGTCTCTGCAAGCCCTACAAGATTGTTCACGACGAGAAATTCGGACGGTAAGTTATTTAATAGCCATTTCCCCGTGTTAAATAAATAAGATGAGATTTATTGCGCCGCAGCTGCATCTTTGCGAGTAAAAACCTCAAGCCCGGAGAAATTATTTTTGGAGAAACGGCTGTTATCACTGGACCCAAACAGGGCTGCATACCCTGTTGTCTCAAGTGCTATGCCAGTCTGGATCGTGTACAAGAGGCCAGCCTCTTTCGCTGCCCCAATTGCAATTTCCCATTTTGCCAGGAGCAATGCGCAAAGGTATTCAACTATCGATTTACATTAGCGCATTTTGATTTTTTAAATTTGATTATATTAGAGCCCTGAACACAAAGCTGAATGTTTAGTTCTAAGTCGAGCTAAATCCTGCATTGTAATCAATGATGTCCATCAAATGCATCCGGTCTATCAATGTATTACTCCGCTCAGAGGACTTTTACTGAAAACTACGCAGCCCAAATTATTCAACGTATCGACAATTAAGTTTTTAAAAAATCATTTTGTACTTTTACAATTTTAATTTTTTAAATTAGGAATATAAAATGTTGGAGAATCACAACGACTTGCGACGACAGTCGGACATGTGGAGAATTTACCAAGTGAACGTTGTTCAATTTCTCCGCAAAATTTGCGGATTGGCGGATGAATTTAGCGAGGAGGAAATTCACGCTTCCTGCGGCGTCATAGACGTCAACGCGTTTGAAATTCGACTTGCCGGGAATCAATATCAACAAGTGTTGGGTGTGTTCCCCCTGGCGTCCATGATGTCACACAACTGCGTAGCCAATACCCAGCACGTCATCGATGCCAAGTAAAAATCAAACATAATTTTAAAGACTTAAACTTAATTATTCAAATTTTTCTAGTTACAAGATGACCGTTCGAGCCTCAGTTCCAATCATGAAAGGTGAACAAATATTCACCAGCTACACTTTACCCCTGGAAGGTATTAAACCCCAACGTAATTATTACGTAATGCAATCAACACAAATTTTCTTTTCGTTGCAGGGACTAAAGAGCGAAGGGCCGTGTTACGTCACAGCAAATTATTCGAATGCGATTGTTCCCGGTGCTCGGATCCGACTGAATGTTCGACTTATTTATCGGCCCTCCGTTGCCCAAACTGTTCGAATGGCGTCGTGTTACCTGAACGACCGCTGGACGAGCCAGAAACGGACTGGAAATGCTCCCAATGTCCTTACAGTTTAACGGCAGCTGTCGTGACACAAGTGATTGACAAACTCAAAGAAGAATTCGAAACCATCGAACCCGATCAAGTGGAAAAGTAAAAATGGGGGGGGAAAAACAGCTGTAAAAAAAGAAAGGTTGTTGTTTTTCAAATTTTTGTTCGATTGATTATGACGGAATAGATTGGAAGATTTCCTCAGTCGACACGCCTCGCTACTCCATCCCAATCATTTCCTGTTGACCAGAGCCAGGCAATCGCTGAGCACTTTGTACGGGAGAAACGAACGATTTCTACTCAACACTATGACGTCACAACAGCTGGAACGGAAAGTTGACATCTGCCGGCGATTACTGTCTGTCGCCGATATCGTCGAGCCCGGCCTCACTCGAATACGTGGTCTGTTTTCTTCTAACTAAACTAAATTGACACATACAAAAATGATTCACTCACCTTTTACGTAATCAAATGTCCATGCAGGAGTGACGATGTACGAAATGTACGCCCCGTTGTTGCTGCTGGCCCAAAGGTCGTTTGAAGAAAGTCAATGTAAAATTTTATCCCATTTCAAGAAACAAATCGAAATCGTTCGAGACATTTTATCAGAGTCGATCGAAATCCTTTCACTGCAAGATCCTGCTTCGACAGGAGGAATTGTGAGTGCTGTTGAAGCCATGGAGCAAATCCAACGTTGGATATCGACCATGTGACACACTATAGTTGAAATACACTTTTGCTCTCCAAACCGTTTATTTTGCGTCACGAAAAAAGTAACACGTATACAATGGGGGGAGGTTGAAATCGGGGCTAGGGGGGGGGGGGGTTTCTTGTGGGTAGAGATGGATTGACGGACACCAACTTGCACACACACAGACAGACACACACGAGGGAGTGAAAGAAAATTTTTTGTTTTCAACTTAATTAATTAATTGTCTGCTAAATCTTTTCGTCGTCTCCAGCGTTGCAGGATCTTAAAAAAATCTTCTAATTTCTTTTTCACTCTTCTTTCATTTCGCACACGATTTGTTTTACTTTCTTAAAAAAAGGAAACAATTTTTGTTATTTTTATCGACACTTTTCATTAGGCAAATTAACAAAAAATGGATGAACGGTGAATCACTCAGCGCGTCCATATATCAAGCGAGTAAGTGGGGGGGGGGGGAGAAAATGAAAGTAAAAGGGATTTGATGTGTCAATCTGTACATCTTCACAAATCATTAACTATTGGAACGAAATGTTAGTTGCTGAAGGAGAGACATGAAAGCGCTGGTCGGCTCAACTATTTGACTCTTTAATTTGCGGATCTAATTTAAAAAAAAAATATATAGTGAGAGAATAATAATAATAATTGGGCGAATCGCATTCAAATAATTGAATTGTCGATATGTTCGTGTGTGTGTGTGTTTTCGTACCAACACAAATCGTTTACCATATTCGGGTGGGAAGTCATTTTTGAGCTTTCTGGAGTCCTAACATCGACAAGAAAAAAAAAAGTGGAAAAAAGATTTTAGTTTAGAAATGAGGAAGGAAAAATTCGGGACGACATGACACACAAACACATAAAGAAACAAAAAACAAAAAGAAAAAATGGTTGGATAAATTAAATTGGAACGGGTGGAGGAGTTGGGAAGAATCGGCGACGAAATTCATTTCGACACACGTCACATTATCATCCAATCGGTCTCCATTTTCTTTTTAGCTCCCACAGTAATATGTTTTCTAGTGTAGATTTCTCTCTTATTTTTTGAGTAACATAACAGAATGGATGGGGGGACAACCTTCACGAAATCTTATCCTTTCCGGGCCTAACTTCACTCATTCTCAAGCTCACAATTTTGTTTTTTTGGAGACGAACAAAAAGACGATCAGTTTTTCGCAAGTTGTGTTATAAAAGGAAGAATTCTTTAAAGTTCTCTTGCTTTAATTAAGGCACTGAATAAAGAGGAAACGGGAATTAGGCTGGATAGCGGTAGGATGATGAGCAAACTGAAAAATTTAGAAGAAAAAATAGATGTAAGAGGAGGAATATTACGGAAACTTGGAAACCTAAAACAAGATTAAACACAAAAGTTTTTAAAAAAATGAGGGGAATTTTGTAGATTGAATAAGTCACGTTTCTAGGGAGAGAGGGATGAAGTTTTGAATATTCGTGGGTAGTAGATTTTCTCTTCTAGGGATCACCAAAAAAGCTACCCGAAAGGAAAGCCAAGAGAAGAGGGGAAAAGGAGGGACAGATTATTGGCTATTATGAACTATACAAATTTCACATCTCGTTGAATTTTTTCTTCTCTTTTGCATTTTGGCTTTGCATGGGCTGAGGGGGGGGGGAGAAAGTGGGGGGAATGAGCCGAGGTTGCAACCCAAATTATATCTAGCGTAGTGTAGTAGTAGAAGTAGTAATAGTTGTAATAATAGACCATTGAAACTAGTATTGATCTATCGCGCTGGGTGGAGGGCCCGTCCCATCATAAATGAGGCGGTAGCGGAAAGTTGCTGGGGTAGAAATGCTGACTGGCCCCGGGAATGGCCGCCGACGAGATGGACTGCGATTCGTCATGCCAAACCATTTCTTCGTCATCAAACTGTTGCTGCGCTTGTTGCTGATGGTGTTGTTGGAGCTGGTGGTGCTGTTGATGAATCTGTTGCTGCTGCTGCGGTGGTTGCTGCTGCTGGGGAACAGGATTCAAGTAGAATCCCGTAGTCCTGGAACACGCCACTCCATTGGAAGGCTGGGTCGTTTCCACCAACGGCTGGCGATGTCCGCCGAACGGAGTAGTCATACTGTGACCCTGTGTGAACATTCCTTTGCGGGGGGATCGGGCCTTGATCACTTGTGGTCGATGCATCTCTTCCAGAACCGACGGTGCAACATAAGTGAATCCCTATGCAAATTTTCCAATAAAAATTTTAATCCAATCAGCCACAAAATTACAATGCGCGGATTCTCATACCTGGAAAACCATATTGGCACTCTCACTAAGAGTAGAATCGTCAGGCGAGTCGATGGGAGTCTGCTTGGTGAAACGGGTATCAAACTGGGACACGTCGTCGGCACTAGCCTAAACATTTGGAAAAATTGCATAACCAATCAGACTACTGATAAGAATATGTCGAGGCATAATCAAGCCAAATAAGTCTTGCAAGTTTACAAGGCAAGGTTTAAAGGGCGGCTCCAGTCTGCGACAAGCCACTTCATTCCAGTCAATCGTCTTGAAAAACGGGTGCATTCGTACGGGCTCACCGTCCGCTACTGTACTGCCCAGACGGGAAACAACACCTCTCTGCCAAAAAAAAAAATAAAGCCAATCATTAACATTGCAAAATGAGTGATTACGCAATCTAATTAGTTTACCTTCAATAGCCTACGGATCAAATCGCGGGCGTCAGGCGTTAAATAAGGTGGCAAGTTTAGCTTCCCCTTCAAAATCTTTTCGATCGTTTTCTTTCGATTTTCAGCTGTGAATGGCGGCTAATGGAGGAGCACACAAAAACAGGGGGTCAATAAAACTGTAGGGTCCGATGTCAAAATGAAAATTTGATTTACCGCTCCTGTCAGCATATCGTACATAAGGGCACCGAGGGACCACCAGTCAACAGCTTTTCCATGACCACTCCTCGTCAAAATCTCCGGGGCCCTGTTGCAGACATCAAGGCTCGACGTGATCGTATCAATTTTATAAAAGATTATTGGTCTAGGAACTTACATGTATTCGATCGTCCCGCAGAATGTGTGCGTTACGCCACCATCTTCAACAGATTCTTTGCATAAACCAAAATCGGTCAATTTAACGTGGCCGTGTGCATCCAACAAGATATTCTCGGGTTTCAAATCACTAAGGTCGAAATTCGTTGGTTAGGCAGAAACACAACACCCATAAAATCAAGATGGAATTACCGATAAATGATGCCTTGGCAATGGAGATGCTCCAGAGCAAGGATGATTTCTGCTAGGTAGAAGCTTGCTGTATCCTCCATAAAGATTCCCTCTCTTTCAAGATGCATAAACAATTCTCCTCCACTTAGATATTCCAAAATAAGATAAAGCTTCCCTCCAGTTTGAAAGGCATAAATAAGGTCAACAATGAACGGGTGCTTGACCGCCTCCAATATGTTTCTCTCTGCTTTGGTGTGAGCCGTGTCCTTCTGATTTCTGACGATTGTTGCCTTTTTCAACACCTTCATGGCAAAAATGTGCCCCGAATCCTTCCCTGTCAGCTTTCTCACTTGGAAGACTTTGCCATAACCACCCCTGCCCAGAACTCGTCTCAATTCAAAGTCCTGAGGTCCTGTTTTCTCTGCACCCGGATTCACTGTCGTCTCAGAGAGTTGAACAGCTTCAACATCTGGTGAGCTGTTGAAAACAAACAAAGCAAGACGCAAAGTTATTATTAATCCCCTTCACGGTATTCATTTGAGGGTTTGTTCTACATTATTGGTGCACTTACTCCATATAGGAAGACGGAAGCAGGAATGGTGCCTTGTCAACCAGCTGGTCTTGCTAAATAAACAAATATGGAATGTGAAAACCGACTCCAAGGAATAGGTCAACTTGACCTGGAATCATATTTGAAAGGAGCTTACTTCAACTTCAATCACGTCGTCATCAGACTCTCCGTCTAGATCCACGTTGTTTCCATCCAAATCGTTGATATCGATGTCAAAAACTCCAGCCATTTTTGGGAAATGAACGAAAAACTTTTACATTGAAGGTAAGATTAAAAAGTTACGCCTTTGAGATGAGATACTACTACGTTTCACTGGATGAATCAACTCTTAATTTGCTCAAAAACACAGAAGACTAGCAGAAGGTTTGTGAAGGGAAAACGTAAGCCACGAGTTACTAGCCAGTAAAATTAATACGAAAGGTTGCCTTTGCAAAAATATAAATTCGTAAAAAAATGAAGTAAAGTGTTGAATTAATAACTTTACAAATAATTAAAAAATTTTGTAATTATTTTGATTTTAAAATGGAAATTTTCACCGAAACGAATTTTGACAGAATGGAAATCTGGCATCCATAAGGCCAAGCCCGTGGGGTTTGACTAAACAACTTTCAGTTGAATGTTTACATGATATTCGTTTTTTGAGAAATTCGAGGATGGCTCATTACAACCCATCACAGAAAAACCCACCGTGGGTTCGAAACAATGGTAACAATTAAATGAATATAAACGGAAAACAGTGCTCTAACTGTCAATGTTTTAAAGAAATTTTCTCCAAAGATGAACATGACTTGTACTTATTTTCATTTGTGTGATTGCAGTTCAACAGCAGCCAATGTTGGCACAGCAAATGACAGTTCAGTCTGTTGCTCTGAGTCAGCCAGCATTAACTACAACTCACTTAGCTGCTCAAAATCAAATAGGCCAAGTCCAGTTGACGCCAGCAATCCAAAGTCATCAAGTCCAGATTCCTCTCAACCAGGCTCACTTGCTGTTAAACCAGCAACTTACTCCAGCGAATTGTACTTTTGGACAAGTACAAATCAATCAGGCACAATTGGCTAATATAGCTACATCCCAACACCAAGCCACGACTCACCAAACATATTTCACTCCCTCAATTAGTCTGCAGCAGGTTTGTCTACGAAATGATTCAAATCAGCCCAGCATAATTTAAAACATTTTCATATTTCAGAATGTTGGAATTCCTCAAGGAACAATTCAGATTCAACCGGTAATTATTGACAATAGGATTTTCAGCTTTTTCATTAAAAGAAGAGAAAGTAGATTAACCATATTTCATCTTTTTCTAGTCGAGTTTGGTTATTCCCACATCCATATCAACAAGCATAGCGCCACCAGGATTGGCTATGCCCACCACTCTTTCTTCAGTTCAAGTAAATAGTAATTAAAAAGGATAATCTCTCTAAAACTTTAACAAATGATTTTGCTCTTTAAAGAACTATACGACAACGTATGCGCTGAGCCGATCTTGTGTTTCCCAACAGCAACAGCAACAAGCTACAGTTAAACAACGAGTCTTTAGCGGGCTCGTGACAAAGGTTCACGAAAATTTCGGTTTCATCGACGAAGATGTGATATTCCAGGCCAGTGTTGTCAAAGGTACTGCGCCGCAAGTCGGCGATCGAGTCTTAGTGGAAGCTTCTTACAACGGCTCTATGCCATTCAAATGGAACGCCACGCGTGTGCAAGTCATAGCACCACCCGTGGTACAACAACAACAACAGCAGCAGCAGCCTCCACCTCAGAAACTTCTTTCTTCCACAGCGTTCAACCAGAGTGGTAATATTGTTTTCTTAACCTTCGTGATGTCGATTTATTTACTTAATTCTTTATAGACATAACAAAGCAAACGAATCGGGATTGGTCCATCCGCGGACGCCAGGCCGCCAATGACTATAGGGAATCAGACAGGTTGAATCCTAAAAGCCGTGACTCGAGAACGCGGGAGAGACGGAGCAGGAGCAACAGTCGAAGTCCTGGTCGTAAACGTAGCCGTAGCCGTAGCCCTCAAAGTTCACCACCACCTCGACGCAGGGGCCGAGTGACACCTCGTTATTCTGTACAAATTCCAAAAGTCTCTCTAGATTGGTAAACTAATTAGTAAAATGGTCATTTTTCAACGATAATATTTTTTAAAATTTTGTTTTCAGTCGGGAAGCCAATTTGGTGGAGCTTCGACGTCGTTACAGTCATATGTATGTGCCTTCGGATTTCCTCAATTCCACTTACTGGTGGGTGGATTCCTTCCCCATCCACCGCCCTTTGCCTCTGGACAAGCCAGTCTCGTTCCACATCTTCGACAAAAATGTTGAGCCTCCATCACTAGAGAACACGGACTCGGCAGCTGTTTTCGAGTCTTCCGATGCTGACTATGCATATAGTGCCAAAGTTATGCTTCTCAGTCTTTTGCCCATGGATGAATTTCTTCGGAAATGCTGCCCAGAAGACGAAAAAGAAGATTTCGTGCATCCGGCTCGATTGATTCGATTCCTGGTAGGCCACCGAGGAAAGAACGAGACGATGGCCATCGGCGGACCTTGGAGTCCGTCATTGGACGGTGCCGATCCCAAATCAGACCCACAAGTGCTTATCCGAACGGCCATTCGGACTTGCAAGGCACTAACGGGTATCGACCTTAGCTCCTGCACTCAGTGGTGAGTAGCCTTCGAGATCACTCGCCTATGATTTCTCATCTTCTTCATTTGCAGGAAGTGTTGAATTCTATCCGTCAGAGAGCAAATGTCTTCTAAAATTCTAATGATTTGATTTGCCCCCTCCAGGATGAGTCGTGTTACTCACTGATCCTCGAATGTTGTACAGTCGATGGTCATGGCGACTGTGCTCTTGTGTGTGCCGGCTGATTAATGTATAATGATGGTCTTATCCGTATGATTAGGTACCGTATGGCCGAGATCCGCTATCACCGAGTCTCGTCCATGAAAAGTCGCATTGAAAGTGTCCTGCTCTTTGTGCCAGATGTCTGGTCTTGCGTGCCCACCGCCAGCCAGTGGGAGACTGTCGTCCACTCTTATATGCAACCATCCAGCGAGCCAGTTGAAACCGATCCTGAAGCTAAGGCATCGCATACTAATTCTTAAATCATTTTTTTTTTTTTCTGGTTTGGTTTTCACGTGTAAAAACTTTTTCATTCCGACCGAACTTCAAACTACGACGACTGATTTGTTTTTAATTGCCGAAAAATTATGTTCTACTTTTGACTATTTTCTATTGAGAGTGAACTAAAATCCAACCTCTATTAACCACGTCTTTTTAATTTTATTCAGATGGAAGAAGAATTGAAGGAAGAAACGGTCGTTGATCCACTGAAAGAAGCTTCTCATCACTCAAAACTTGAGCCAAAAAGTCTCAAAGTCAGTAATTGAATTGATCCTTGAAAATTTTTTGGTATGTAGAATCTTAAAAACGACTCTTCTCATTTCAGTTTAGTGAACTCAAAACAGAATTGGAGGCCCGGAATTTGAGTAGTAAAGGGATGAGGACCCAACTCATTCCTCGGTTGACAATTGCATTAAAAGGTGAAGCTGAAGAGGAGAAACGTAAACGGGAAGATGCTCAGCTCAATGAAGAGGAACAACAGCAACAAGAATCAAGTCGAGAAGATTCACTTCCTGCGGATGACGTGGACAGTATCCATCGGTTAGATTTTGTGGCTTCACCGCAAATCCTTGTTCATCCGTCCCGCACAGCTAAAGCCGGCAAGTTCAGTTGTTCTCTGGTCAGTCTCTCGGTTCTATTGGATTATCGGCTGGAAGATACCAAGGAACACACGTTCGAAGTCTCCCTCTTCTCTGAACTCTTTAATGAAATGCTAATGCGCGATTTCGGGGCCCTTGTCTATCGGTCGGTGAGCAATGAATGTTTGAGAAAGGAAAAGAGGGACAAGAAAGATGATGATGATTCTGAGCGAAAGAAGAAGAAAGAAATTGTGAAAATCGGTAGCAACAACGCTCCGCTATTGTTAGCTTATTGCTACTTTGATTTGAGTCATGCCAACTACATCGCCAGCAAAGATCTGGAAGATCTCTTCTTGACATTAGGATTACAACAATCTCGAGCTCAGGTAAACTACAAAAAATTACACTTTGTGGTTTAATTCAAAGCTGATTATTTTTATTCGTTTATTCTTTCGCAGGTCAGGAAACTACTCCAAAAAGTGACAACAGATGACACACTGCGCTACAAGAAGCTTATAGAAAAAGTCCCCCTGATTACCAAAGAAGAAGATGATCAACTAAGTGAAACTTCTTTAGGTAAAAGACAATTTTAACAGTTGGTAGATTCAAAACTGATAGTTTCTCTCACCTGTAGCTACATCGGGTAAAGATGTTTCCGTCTTTGAGCCGACCAACGGGAAAGAAGCGACAGCGAACGAACAAACTTCGTCCGCTTTGATGTTATTCAACGGCGTTTACGTCAATGTCGAGCAGTTGCTCCTCCGACTGGAAAAGTCCGAGGAATCTAGAAGAGAAAGCGAACACCAATTCAAACTGGCTCAAAATCAATTGGGTAAAGTTTTTTTTAAATTTTTATTAACAGGAAATTAACTCGTTAACTTGTATGAAATTCATTTCATGAGTAGCAATCTGTCGGGCGGATTTAAACAAGTCAACAGAAGCAAACGCCTTGTTATGTCGTCAACTGGAAACGGAAAAATTACGATCCGAATCCAACACCGAAGAATTGGTTCGGACTCGGGTAAACTTTTGATCCGTTTGATGTGAAATCAGACAATGTCTAATGTCTTTGTGTTCTTTTTCTTTTTAGGAATCCCTCAATCAATACGTCCAGTGTATTAACAAGATTCAATCCATTAGCAGTGCCCTCCTTTCATCTTCAAAAGGAGGAGGGATTAAAGAAGAGCAAACACTATCGGACTCTCAATTGTTGGAACCCGAATTTCTAGATAAAGTAGACAACTAGGCCCATCACGTGATTTTTATTAAAACAAATCAATTTTCTTTTTTGGAATTTCGCCTCTCTTTCCCTGGTGGACTAACAAACAAATCAAAAGAAGAATCATTTCTCCAAGCAAACGTAAAACTGGTGAACAGTTCCACTGGCATAGAAGTAGGGAGAACAAAGTTATGTGTAAGTTTTAAACCCAAGCTGTCAGAAGCGTCGAAATCTTAACCAAAACATGAAAGAAAATTTCGTTCATAAATACTTAAATTGTATTTCGTTTGATACACAAGATTTCTCAGTGGCAGGCAAAATAGGACGAGAATATAGGAGAAGAAGAAAAGGTTGACTCGGTGACAAGTCCAGAGAATATCAAAAACGATCCCTGTGAAGGAGAGGATTTTTGAACGGTTGGCGGTACCGTTTTCATTGGAAGCAGTCCCTCTCTTTAATTTTTGTCGTTTCTGGTATTACCTGGAGGTCGTTTGGGGCGTGGGGTTTTGTAAGGGGGGTTGAATGGAATTTAGGCCTTGACGGCGGGAATGTGGCAGGAGCAAGCCGATGGCAACTTGTAGGTGTCGATGAAGATGCCCTTGTAAGCATCGCACGGGTCGAAGGAGAGCATGCGGTGGACGGTGTGTTTCTGGAGGCACTTGCTCAAGTGGCAAGGGGCCAACGTGCGGCAAGCGGCTTCGGGGAACAAGCAAGTCTCGGTCCGCTGGGTCTGGGTGTAAGTCGGCCAGGCGATGTCCTGGACGATGACGCGCCACTCACCGGCCGTGTTCTTGGCGCGCAGGGGACGCGAGTAGGCCACCTCGCTGGGGCAGATGAAACCCTCACCACCGACCCAGTTGCCCTGGTCGAACTGCTTGCCGTTGTAGAAAGAATAATCGAATTTCTCCTCTTGTTCCTTGCTGACGCCATCCACCAAATCGTTGGCTGACTGGTCGGCCACGTCGGCGTATTTCTTCAACACTAAAGGATCGTAGTCGATGGCGTACTGATCATCGGCCCAATTTAAAAATGGTATTTTTATTTATTAATTAATTAAATCATTTGAAATTCAATACCTTGACTTCGTAGGTGGGGTATTCCTCGTCGGTCAAACACCAACCGACCGTCGCGTTTTCAGCGCATTTGGGTGCGGCTTTTGGGTCGCAGTACTTGGGGTAAGCGGGGTACGATGGGTAAGATGGGTCTTTGGAATATTGACATCAAAGTTATTTTCATGTTTTGATTAATAATTGTCAAATTCAATTTACAAGCTGATGGTTTGCTGTATGACGGGTATTGGGGCTCGGGGTACGCTGGTTTGTAAGCTGGTCTAAATTTAAGAATCAATCTTAATTAGCAAATACTGTTCTAATCAAATAAGAAGTTACCTGTACTGTTCCTGGGCAACCAAATCTTCAGCCCAAGCGCCGACAGCGCAAAACATCAAAATCGTCTGTAAAATGAAAAAATCAAAAGATTTTTTAAATGCTCTTCTATGTTCATCGTTTCAGGCAGCAGCGAATCAGTCAAAGATTTGACTTACCACTGCCAAAGACATGTCGTATTTTACTTTAAAGGAGATGAAAACTCAGCGAAAGAATAATAAAGAATTGGATATGTGAGCACAGAAAGCTCCTGATGTGTTCTGTGTCTTTCACCAACAGTTCGGGTCTTTTTATACTCAACTTTTCGGTCTAACTACGCCCTTCTTACACGCAGTCATCGTCACAACACCAATCGCAATCTTGACGGGGCGGTTTCCAAGTCTCAGGTAAAATCTCATAAACATAAATTTTTGTAAACTTTCACCGACTCGTTTGCCTTCGCTAAAATATTCTTTATCAATTTAACTGTTTCACAGTGTCTTCAACTATTCCCGAGGCGAATTCACTTTCCCTGGACTTCTTTAACCATAGGTATAGACTTGACTAGCTAGACTGATTCTGCTGTTTTCCCCGTGAAGTGATGTGCTTCCTATGGATGAACTTGGCGCATTTTAAACGAAACTAACGTATAGAGAAAGCCGAGAACAGGCACATTCGTGATTTCAAGGCGAGACTTTCAAAAATCCCACCGTCTGGTGGGAGTAGCCATTGGTTAAAATGGAACGCAGCGTAACAAAGTGTCCCGGTATAAAAGCCGAGACGGTCACATCAGTTTAACACATCGTCCCTTGCAGTCGATTCCTCTTCTGACTTTCTCACAGTGTTAAGTCAAAGTCAATTCGAAATCATGTCTCTGTCCTACCACTTTTTGGTAAATTATTCCAATCCATTCAGCAGCCAATTGATCTTTAAATCATTAGCTCAATCTAATTATTAATTATTATCACCGCTAGATCTTTGTGAGTTTAGGTGTTGTGGCCGTTGTGATGGGCAACAATTACAAGCCGCCCGCCTATCACCAGCCGAAATACGAACCGAAATACGAGCCAGAGATCCCGGCCTGCTCCAAGAACACGACCAAGAACTGGTGCCTGGAGGATTCCGAGTACCCGGCCTACGAAGTCGTTTACGAACTGGACAAGCACTACGAGGCCGTTGTGGCTTTGTACAAGAACGTCGTGGCCGAAACGGCCAACTCGGTCGACACTTTGACCAAATTGGTGGACGAGACTTACCTCTGCCCCAGCGCCACCTCCTACGTCCAGCCGCTGCGTGCCGTCAACACCAAAGGCAAGTGGCGTGTCATCATCAACAAAGTCGAGTCTTACGGCATCAAATACGATCAACACGCTCGCATCGAAGAATGTGAGGCCGACGCGGCCGGAAAGGCCTGCCCCTTGGTCCCCACCTGCTACGAGTCCAAGTGCCTCCAGAAGAGCATCTACCACCGTTTCCTCGTCTACGATCCCACCGATTACTATTTCCCATTCGCCATCGAGACCTTCAAGTTGCCGGCCTCATGCGCCTGTTTCGTTGGAGCCTTCAGCCTCTAAATTAATTCAATTTCTTTTCTTTCCTTCTTTCTTCCAATTTTTCGGCCAATCCCATTCCAAATTGTCATCATCCAAAGGCTCCCATCAGTCACCAAACGATCCCTGTGATAATATCATTCGTGTAATAACATCTCTGCGCTTCACAGTCGACTCCTTTTTCAACTGAAAAAAAGATTCGAAGTGGAGCGCAAAGGTTGGCGGTACCATCCAACATGAAAGCAGTCCCTCGCCCACAACAACATCGTGGGTTTTATTTAATACGAAAAATAGTTCTATGCATTTCCTTTAATTATTTTGGTTTTTTATCAGACAATAAATTTCCTATTTTACTGAAACTTTTTTCCAATTTCTGTCAGACTCGCTCATCCAGTTTCTCTCTCTCCCTAACCTCCAGTTTCCTCATTTGTAGACGTTCAAGTTCATCTCACAGCGTATCGCAAATTTTTGTTGTACAATGGCACAAATTCTTTTTCATTATTTTGAATAACTATTTGTATTGGCACGTCTGATTGATGTGAATTGATTGAATTGTGATTGTGTGAATTGATGCCATACACTACTATCAGTTAAATATTTGTAAGAGGTTTGTGTGATTAAATCGGTTTTATGAGCTTTGGTCGCGCTATATCGGTGTGTCAAACATGTAGATTCAAGTTGGATTTTGATGGCAGTTGCATTCATGCAGAACGACGAAATGGCGGATACCTTTTACGGATGAAATATAGAGTTCGATAAAAACAAGGTAGACTCGGTAGCTAGGCAATTCAGTGGTTTATTATCGTGGGTCTTGTGAAAACGTCATACAGTGGCTGTCAAGAGAATGACGTGTTAATTAAGAACGTATCCAGCGCTGAATTCCCCCCATAGATTGTAAAACTGCTGTAACCATGGCCCCTTCCGTCGAGGCAGGATCTTACTAGTGAAGGAATTTTTTCCGCTTAGCGAGATCCTTGGCAGCTAGCATCAGTTGCTGCATTTTTATTTGGCTCTGATGATTGTGTCCAGGGCCAAGATTGGCCCCGCACATTTCCCGCTTCCGGTCAACCCGATTTCCGGTTACTTCGTCATATACCATCGTAAGTGGTGCGCCCTTGCAATACTTGTCGGGCGGTGGCGGATAGTTGGTGGACGTATCCACCCATACTCCGTTCTTTTCATCCCAGATGATCACCGGATTAGTATCGTCCGGTAATTTCATTTTCTTGGCTGGGAGCCACTTTGATATTGTTTTCCACCATGTTTCATTATTATTAGGCGGAATCTTTGGTTTAGATTGAGTTTTGATTGGAATTGGTTGTTTAGGGGACTTTTGACTTGAAGAATTCATGCAATAATCATAACTGGACGGCAGATTTCTTTCTTCCGGAACGTTTTGGGTTGCTGTCTGTTGGTCCGGGATTTCTTTGGACTGGTAAGTTAAATCGCCGTTTAAGACTGGGAGATTTACCCAAGTTGGCGGAATATTTCTGTGAATCTTTTTTCCATAAGGATTCCAAATGGCCGGCTGATGCTGCGGCTTGATTTCATTGGGAACAAATGGGGTTGCCAATGTTGGGATGTTCGGGCCTGGTTGCTGGAACTCAACCGTCCGGTAAGGGTTGTAGTTACAAAATGTCGGGTTCTCCCGTTGGGCCTTTTCCCCCGGTGTGAGCGAATCGTCAAATTCCGGAACTGCTGCCGGAACATTGTCAGGTATTTGGTTCAGGTTTGTTGGAACTGGTTGAACGCTGGACATGCGGGAAAAATCAGGGTACTTGGGTTTGGTAATTTCGCCCTGCTGAAAATCGTGCTTGTCACATTCATTGCGTGTCATCATTCCAATGACACGATCGGTTTGGTAAGTTGGTATAGGACAGTCGGCAACCAACAATGCTTCTCTCGGCACGACTCGATTTGGGAACCAAATGTCAAGTTGGGTCATTTCGGCCGGTGTGAGCGGTTCGTCTACTTCCGGAACTGCTTTAACATCTGGTATTATTTGGTTTACGCTGGAAAAGCGGGAAAAATCCGGGTACTTTGGTTTACTTATTTCGTTCGAATGTAGACGAATCTGGTAATCATGTTTATTTTCCTTAGCGTTTATTCTCCGTTCCAACAGGTCGATTTGTTTTAGCAACCGGGAGCAGTTGGAACAATTTGAAACTTGTGGCACAGCCGGCACCGGTTGGGGAGGTGTCGGGGCACAAAGGAATTGGTTTTTAGACTGCTGGGACATGGGTGGAGTATGTCCAGCAGTAGCCATCTGGGACAATGATTTAGTTTGTCCTGAATTAATCGTCTGGTAAGATGTCTGAAAATTACTTTGGTAAATCGAATACTGTCGGGTATGATGGTCGGGGTTTAATTCCTCCATTTTGTTTTGCATCGGTTGCATGGTGGGTTGCAACTTGTGCTTAGTATTACGGTCTGGTAAGGTGCCGTAAAACCACAAACTCTTTACTATAGTCCAAAGTCCGTTTCCCATATTGCGGTTGAACATTTTGACTTTTAGAAAACTGCGATTACTCTATTGGAAATCGGTGTCCCTTATATAACCTTTGGCTTCGATTCGCCATTCGCATCAGCCGTTTGGCTCAGTTATTCGATTATATTTTAAAAGCGTCAAAGTTTATGTCATTCAATTATAGCTCATTCGAAACATAATTTTATTACGCATATATTTCAAAAAAGAAATTTACTTTTTAATTAATTGTGATCGAATTATATTAAAAACTAAAAATTCCATAGGGGCTGCCATGGCTGTCATCTACTATTGCGTAATATGCATACTACGCAGTATCCATGTATTGCGTAATAAAAAACATTCCGTTGATCAATTCAATAAAATTATCTTAGTGGGCCTAATTTAAAGTGAATAATTTGCGTAATTTTAATTGAATTCTATTTAAAGATAATTTGGAAAAACAGAAAATGTACTGCGTAATTAAAATAAACGCCCGTCTCATATGAATATTTATTTTCATACTCATTCTCAGAAACTGCTAGGGAATGAGCCGCGATGGGGCTGGCTCGCTGGCAGCGCAGGCCGGATAAATAAGTTGAGCAATTCCGTCGGATCCGAGCAGGAGCAGTGGGAACAATCGCACTCGAATAATTTGCTCTGACGCAACAGAGATCGACGTTTTCTCGTTCTTGTAATTTTAAATGTGTACAATCAGCGTCATCTTCAGTTTAACGTATTTCTTAAAATCATTTATTATTATTTCATTTTCAAATAAAATTTAGGATTGAAACAAATTTGTTTTCAACATTTAGATATTTTTCAACGATGTTTTATTAAAAACAATGTTGTCAGAATCAAATGCTAAAATAGGCAACGTTGCTAATTTGCATATTGTTCTTTTCATTTCTCAAACGGTTAAAATCAGAAGCACACGATTTGAGCTCTCAAACTTGTCGATTATTTTGGGGCGTTTTTGTTTATTTTTGTTTCGTTTTCACATTTTTATCAAACAGGTATTGAAGAGTCTTTTTTTATTCGTCTGAAGCGTCAAATATTGTTAATTTTCCACAGCAAATCTCACTTGAAGTTTTTCTGTTCTTCAGTAGATTACGAAATTGCCATTGCAGAGCATTTCTAACGTTTAATTTTTTTTCGCAGACTTCTACGTGCCAAATAAGAATGGCTGATACTTTGATCCACGTCACACACATAGAAGATGCCATGCAACTCCAAGGACCCTGTTTGTACTTTTGGGGTACACTCGATAACAATCTGTATCTTCTTATGGAGCGGTTCTTGGAAACATTCAGATCCTTTTTGGAAAGAACTTATCCACCCCCAAGTGTTAATGTACTGTCAGGAAATGGAATTTGTTGTGTGCTAATTGGCCATCAGTGGTATCGTGCAAGAGTTCCTTCACTGGTATTGGATGTCAGTGGAAAGCTCGAGGTTGTCTGTATTGATAACGGAAAGACACATTCTGTCCCTCTCTCATCAGTTCGAAAATTGGACGCTGCTATTCCTGGATCCATAGCAGAGAACATTAGAAAATGGCGACCTCTATCCACCAAGTTCATTTTGGCAGATGTCTCAGCCCCCATTGTACCTGGTCGCTCAAATCGACAGTGGAGTGAAGCAGCTTTAAATTTTCTGAAAAAACGTGTGCAGAATCAAACTTGGAAAGCTGCTTTGTTGGGTGCTTACGGTGAGCATCTAGGTGTGAGGCTTTTCGATTCTAACAACCAGCTGTTGGCCAAGTACCTAGTTGATCAAAAACTAGCTGTTGCAGCTCAGACTTATAAAGATGCTATCACCATGTGTGAAGAATTGAAGAAAAGTGGAGCCAACTCTCGTCTCCCCGAGATTTTCCCAACTGAAATTGCTGTACCACCAACTGTTTCTTCAACAGCTAAAGTCTCTCTCGAATCGTCTTCGACGCCACACAGAAGCTACTTGACCAGCAAACTTCCCGAAGAAGGGCGTCACGATGTTGTTGTGTCCAACATGGCCAATGGACCCTACAAATTCGTCATTCGACTAACAAGAGAGGAAGAAACCCTTCGAAATCTACGCAAAGCCCTTGATTCGGTTGCTCCACATCCCTTCCCAGGATCTCCCAAAGAAGGTGCCCCATGTATTGCGGTGTGCCCAGCTGACAATTTTTTTTACCGATGTGTGATCACAGCCGTGGACGAATCTGGCAATCAACCCCTCCTTACTGTTTACTTCGTCGACACCGGATTTGAGTACCAGCTCAGCCTTGCGTTCCTTTGTGCCATCCCCAACGAATTGCTGGCCCTTCCACCGTTTGCTTACCAGGTCTCTCTGGCTGGCGTCGAGGAAGTGGCAGAGCTCAGTGGCCTCAACGAAATATTCTCATCGTTGGTGAAATCTGCTGGATTCTTGTCGGCCCAAGTTGAAGACCAGCATAACGTCAACCTCTACGACCACACCGGTCGTAGTTTTCTAGACGTCCTACGCGCAATCAAATCGAACCTCCTGGCTACAATTTTGGGCGTGACAACAAACAGCCCCAACGTCGTTTCGTCCCATACACGTTTAGCTGAGGTAAAACTTCGAATAATCTCTCCTTTTTTCACGATTGTTTAATCATACTTATTTTTTCTTCTTTTTGTTGTTTCACATCAGGTCTCCAAAAAGAAGAAAGTTTTGGCTGTTGATGATAGTCTTCGTGCCACCTCTCCAGTTCAAGATATTCCACCTATGGAGACCACTGATAAGTTATCAGTCTTTGAGGAATTTCCGCACCCTGATGCTTTGCAGAAAAGCCTTCTGACAAATCCAAAGTTGGATTCGATACTTCTTATGGATTTAAACTTCGCTCCAGGCCAGCTGATGTCTTCCACCGCCGTTTCCTCACATGTCAAGTCTAAAGAAGAGGTGTGGCTTCAATTGAGTTTGACAGCTGTTAATTTACTCAAGGAAGAAATTGCCAAAACGGACGTCCTTCAGTTGGCCCCACTTGAGCCAGAGGTGGGAGTCCACTGCCTGTGTTTTATCCAGAAAGACAGTGGTTGGTATCGGGCCGTCGTCAATTGCATCCAGGAGGCTCGAGTATCTGTAACATTAATTGATTACGGTGTGTCTACATTTGCCGATGTCGCTGACTTGCGAGAACTTCCACCCAGTCTAGCAAAGCAACCAGGATTGGCCCTCAAATGCGCCCTGGATGGATCTGAAATGAGGTACGAGACTTCTCCCACCGACGAGCAATGCCGATCTGTAATAGACGATGCGGAACTCCTGTCAGTTGTCTTTGTCCGTCAATCGACATCGCATTTATTTGTCCGGCTATTCGATGCGTCAACTGGTATTGATCTGAACGAGAAAATGGGTCTCCCCGAGAGAAACCTTTTGGATTTCTCTGATCTCAGTGATACAGAAACATCTACTGCCAGTAGTCCTATTCCGATTACTAATTCTCTAGTAACTGATCCCATCCATGTTGACTTATTCGATTGCATTTTGTCGGATGTGTCTATATCCCCGAATACCGTCTAATTGATTGGGCGGTAGCCGAGAGTACGTTTCTGTTTTTGTTTTCGTTTAAAGTTCAACTCTTGCCATTAAAAACTCCGTCGTCTTTAATGAACAGTTAAATTAAATTTTAGAGAAACTTGTACTTATTGAAAATGAATTGATTTTGCCATTTCGATGCCTGGTGCCAAAATTTTGACGCAATAAATGTGTTACCCCTGTTGAAAAGACGAAGCCTCTAGGATTATTTCAGTAATCATTTCTTGCAGCTGTAAATATTTTTCACATTACCAAATTACTATCAAAGCTTGTCTCGAGTAATCAGAAGCGAATAAATAGAAAGAAAATCCACGAAGAAAATTTGAATCTGTTTGTATTACATCGTGTGTATTCCCGTTGGATTTTTCTTATTATCTTTTACTTAAAGTTGAAAGATTAATATCCTTTTGTTTACATCGACGGGTTGTATCGTGAATGTAATATCTATCTACTCCATTTGATTCATGCATAATGCATCTATACCTGCAGGTTAAATACCAGCGTTCATGGCGCCATGTGCCTATTGTACATGAAAGGCGACGTAAACAGTTTTGTCTTAAACCGAGGACGAGACTTACTGTATGTCAATTTGCAACTTGGACTGGCACAACAAAATCACAGTGAAACTCGCGTCTCCAGTAAAGTGTGTATTCGCTATTAACAATAATTCTGTTGACAACGATTTATACCACATTGTCCGGTGAGTGTATAAAAAATAGCAAAAGTTCTTTTCTACACTGAAGATCTTTTCGTTCATCTTTTCATTAGACAGAAAGAAAAAAAAGCTTGTTTATTTTTATTGATTTGAAAGCAAAAAACCGCCGAATACGCATGCTATAGCTATTCACTTTCATCAGTCGTCGCTAGATGGAAGGTTAGCATATCTGGAGGGCGGAGTGCCGGAGTCACGGCTGTCATGGCGGAGTGCAATGTGAGTGCATGATGAAGAGCAGATTTTTTAATGGCTATAATGTAAGTAAAGTCGAAATGAATTAAGTATTTAATACCCCATCACGTTCAAAATATCCTGATATTGCCCAATCAGTTTTGTAATGTAATTCATAGATGGGGAAAGAAACTTCCACTCAAAAGAAAGAAATGCTGGGTTGAAGTTGATGATGCAAAATTTTCATGTTTCCATGTTAGTTAAAAAGCATTAGCAGAATATAAATCTTTGGCTTGTCACATCAGCAGATAATCCCAAACCCAGGGAAGAAGTCTAGAACAAGTGGCTAAAGCAGACACAGTAAGTGATCTCTTTCAATAAGCTTACTCAAATTTTACGAAAATCTTTCTCAATAGCCCACATTTCTACTTGACAGCTCTTCCAATGTGTTCAACAGGATCAGAAGTTAAACTTTCATCAATGATGCCAAGCTTCTAAGGACTTAAAAAAACGGTTTCTCATTTCACAGTCATGGTGATCCCAAAGAAGATGACCATTGAAGTTCTAGTTCTCTATGCAGAGACAAAACGATAGTGTTAAGTCTGAAGTTGAGTCAGACAGATTAGCTTGAAACTAAATTGCTTTTTTTTTCACACTGCAGTGGCTGAAAACAATGGATGTACATGGCTCATTTTATCATCACTCTGGGTGGTGGACGTGTTATAAAATTTTTTCCACAAGAATGCAGTCAACTATTATCAAATCAATTGCAAGATGACCTTCTTTTTACTCCTATCATTTGGTAAGGTTACCCCCTATTCAAAGTCATATCTTTCACATCTCACTTGAGTTATTGATTATTCTTAGGGGTTTATTGTGACGCACTGACAGGTGGATAGTGGCAGCATAGTTTGAAACAGGGATCCATTCTTTCGTAGAGGCTAAAGCATTTGACAGTAGCTATCCAAAAAAATCATCTTTTGTGTATTACGTTTCGGATGGTTTCAATTCGAACTAGCCCGGCGCATCAGTGGGCCTTCTCCGACAAACCCAGATTAGTTTCATTATTAATCATATTTCGAATTTTTAGAAAATGGCTTATTGTTTTTTTTAAATTATTTTTTTTGAACATATGTTGGTGGTAGACCGGAATTCCAGAATCAGATGAGATATCTGGCGGTGACCGTAGAACAGGATGCATATTCGGAAGTCAGCACATCAAGAATCGGAAACGTTGGTTCTTCGTTGCCAACGTCAGCCGCCTTAACTGATCGTTGCTACCTGGACACTTCCCGACTCTTCACTCGCTTCGACGACGACAAAGAATTTTTCCGGTTCCAAATTTTATGGTGCGAAATTTCGTCGGTGGACCACACATATTGAGTCATCGTTGATATGATGCCTTTGTCTATAATAGTGAAGCAGAAGCGATAACTGGGAGCAGCTGCCGAATGATTCTGGAACCACGAACTTACTTTTTAAAACATTTCTTGTTTACAGCGCTAGATGGCTATATCCTTAGTGATGGATCTCCAGTTCAACAGCAACTGTCGAATGTTCCTGGAACTACGAACTTACTCGTCCGTTTGGTGCTCCGATTCGCCAATTATTTGTTTGGTCGTTTGCATCGTCACCGACTCCAACATGACCGCAATGAACCGAAACTAGGACGCTATTTTGTTGCCGGGAGTAATCAAAGATATCCTATCGGGTAAAATTCCATTAGAACTATTTCTTGAATAAAATTTGAATTCTCATTTAATGTTATTGCTGCCGAGTGCTGGATCGTGGATCGAATCATTCGTTCGGCTGAAGAATATCTCGATTTTCTCGGATGACCTGGCGCAAAAACTCACAGATCTCGTCCGGGATCAACTCGCTTATTCAATCCCGCCATTTTGGGATCAAAGAAAACTTTTACTCCTGAGCTGAATTTCGTCCACCATTCAACAACGGATGCCACTGCTTCCAGTCAATCTGCTGGACCGTATTCCGGCTTAAAAGATTCATTTCAGATTTTGTGATTGCTTGAAATTGCCATGAACTTGTTTGTTTTTGTTTGTTTTCTGCAATTCTTCTTGTTGTAGATCGCCTAGACTAGCATATCTGAGTAAGTGTCTTAACAGTTTGCGTATTGGCCTAGCCGAAGGTACTGGAGAAAGTATGATTGGCACCGATCTTGTGCCCATGGCCAGTTTTAGTGATGGTAAGTCAGAGAACGTTTCCGTAATTGTTGTCACAGAAGGAGTGATTTATGACTCCGGCTCTTTTAGTTAAATTCCGTGTCAGAAACAAAAAGGTTTTCCATTCAGGGTTCCCCATCTGTCATACCGGTAACAGCAGTAGTTAACGGCGTACAACGAATTTTTTATATCAAGGATTTTTCATTTAAATGCTACAGTGCATAAATGTTAGTATTTGTTTTTGTAAGAGTTGATAGGGGAAGTATTGGGTTAGTACATGCATGGTGTTATTTATTGAATATACATGGGAAACATTGGGAGGCAATAGAGGGGGGGACATGTGGAAGGAGTAGGAAAAAAGGGGGCCTTTCTTATCATAACTAGGCGCCGCAACCATGACACAGTGGTCCAACATCCAATTTGATAAATCTCGGGAATTTCATCGGATCCTTTGAAGGGTTGGCTGAGAATGCTGTGGAATGTTTCAATTTAGGCAACACAGGAGGTAGCGTAGCTATTGGTTATAGCTCCAAATTGTCACGAGCTTTGTTTATGAATCTGGTCAGAAAATGGAAGACTAAGAGGGTCGGAAGCAGAAGGTGCATAGAACTCCGTGGTATCGTCCAGAAAAATGTGAATATATTAAAAAAAAAAGTGTTAAGTTAAAATTTTATTTTTCAACATTTTTACATACATTACCATGACTATTTATAATTGCGTATCTAAGAGGACGTAACATAGAGTGTTTAAGGATTGATCTACAGTAGCGTTGGTAGTTGTAAGGGGTACTCGTGAGGTCGTGACTATTTCTTTCAGTCTTCATTATGCAGTGTTGTGTTGGCAATGGAGGAGTATGTTTGTCAGACTTGTGTTTTAGTCATCCGTGTGGACAATCGGTTTGACTGAGTGTTTGCTTGTCAAGGTTGTTTTTAGACCCTGATGCCCTGAACTCTTGCTTTTATATGGCAGTATAAAACTAAACCAATAAATGTGTAATTGAAAATAACTTGCTTAGTTTGTGTTTTGTTTTCACTTCTCGCTTGTTGCAGGATGCAGACATTGTGTATTTATTACCGTTTGGAGTTAAGTATTTGGCTGTTATGTTGATGTGTTGGCGATTTTTTATGGTGAGAAGATGATTATTTAGTGACCACATTACGTAAGAATCGATTTCTCGTATTTCTTTGTTATTTGAATGAGTGTCGATCGAAAGCAGGAATTATTTCCAGTTATTTTTAAAAACCTTGCCTTTGCCTTATTTTCTGCAGTTATTTTGATTTAGTTTACACGTCTCTGAAACATTTATCGGCAGTTGCTGAGATGCGATTTTTAGTGATGACTAACATTTATTGAATCAGCAACAAAGCTCACTTGTTCGATTTTTGAAAAATTGATTTTTTTTTCTACTTCCGGTTTTCTCATTTTAGTCAGTAGTTCAGTAAATATTCATTCCACGAAAAAAAGAACCACATTTTCGTGATCCTCGTCAAATTTGTGATAAAGTTCATGTTTTTTTTTGTACGTTTTCGTACTTCCGGTTTAGAAAATTTTCCTGAACTATAGTATAGTTCAGGAAAATTCTCGATTTTGACAAAATTTTGGATTTCCTTCAAATTACACCTAATCGACCCCAAATTTCATGGAGATCACGAATATTTGGTTTATTTTGTCAGCAGCTCAACGGTTAAGGTGCTATCGCTTACTTCCGGTCTACTTCCGGAAAATTTGCATAAAACTAGCAAGTGAGCTTTGTTCTCAATACTGCTCTCAAGATTGATTGCTAGGTTTTGGCGAACAAAAATGCGCTTTTCAAGTTATGTGAGTATGTTAAGACCAGCCCTTCAAATACTGAGTATTTAGACGTGTCTAATAGATGGCGTGTCGATTATTGTGTCAGTTATATGGCGTTTTGCTGTCAGAAGTTAAGTTATCTTTTCTTCGAAAATTACCAATGAATTCATAGGTAAATACGAGTGATTTCGTCTGTAACTTGTCGGTGATGTGTTCTTTTCCGTGTATATGTTGGATAACCTTAATGTTTTTCATCAACTTACAGTCTGATAACTGAAAACTTACAGTCTGAATGTCGTGCAGCCGGCCGTCAACTATTTTGTTCAAACTCATTGTATTCTACTGAATGTGCCATCGAAATGATACAGGTGACAACCAACACTAGCTTTATAACATGCTGAAACCTTAATTCTTCTCATGTTTTATTAGGATTCATCATAATTATCGGCTGTTTCTATTGGACTTGCTACATCACCAACCCCAGCATGGACCAATCTCTCATTCCAGCTTCTAGAGAATCTTGGATAACTGATTGGCGGTTTCATGTGTAAGTTCACTTGTCATGTCAGTCGTATATGTTTCAAAAGTATTGATCTACACTTACATCTATCTAATGTTTAAGAGACAATTTGAGTGTGTAATGATAACTGTTTAATTATTCTTTTAGATCATAGACACACATTGATGACATAAATTATAAACAAGGTGACTTATTTTTCTTTTTTTATTTACAGGATCTAAACTCCAGGTTTCTAAATTTGCACGGCAGACTTTATGAGAATTCATGTCCTTTCAAGTAAGTCAGCAAGGTCACTTGTTTACTAACCTTTTGGCTGCTACCCTTGAATCTCCCTTTTTACTCCCTAAAGCGGGCCATCTTAATTTGAGGTATTGCTTACTCTGTCGTTACAATCTTGTTTGAATATTATTGATATCCAAATTAATGTTCATTCTGCTTACAGGGTAATCCTTCGCTACTTTTCATGGACTTCATCCACTGGTGAAAACCGACGAGAGAATACTGTAATCCAAGACTGATAAATTGTTTAGTCGTTAGATTAAATTATAAGTGCATATCTGGGCTCCCTTCTTTTCTGTGGCCCCGTTTCCCTAACTAACCACTAAGCAACGCCCGCCGGTGGTCACTCACCCGCTGTGAAACCAGGAGGAGGGGAGGGCTCTGGTCGAACGGGGACTTGGAAGGTGCATGATCCGATGAAAACTTTTGGAGGGTCATGAGTCTAACCCGGAAGCCTAGTATGACTACATCTCCCCGGAAAAACTTGCCTCGTACTTCTCTCTTCTTCTCGGTCCAGATAAATATCTCTGGGGGCCGTAGACATATCCTATAACAGCATGTGCGAGTTAAAACAATGCATCCACTACCCAATGAAACAAATAGCCATGGTTTATTTTTTGTGGAAATCTCCGTCAGTCAAGTTGCAAAGACGACGCAGATTTCCGCAAAACTAAACCATCGCTTTTTGTCTCATTGCCGCAGCGGTGGTGGCGGGTTGCGTTTTAACTCGTGCAGTAGTAAACCGCCTTGAACCGGACGCTCTGTTTATTGAAATTTTTGTACATATAAAAAAAAAAATAAAAAACAGTTTATGTATTAAAATTTTTATTTATTACAGACATCACATTGTTAGGGTTTAACATTGGTTTATTTGGTTATGGTATAAATTTAGGGTTGGTAGGTGTGTGTTTGTTTGTGGGGTGTGAAGAATTGGAAGGTATAAGTTTGTGGGGTTTTTAGATTAAATGGTAGGGATATGTTTGTATTTAGGGTTATAGATAAACTGATTGTTTATCCAAACTTGAATTACCCCCTCCCACCAACATCCTCCACTTTCCTTTCCCAATCCCGAAAACATGTTTATTATTTGTTTGACATAAACATCCCATATTTGTTTTTGTTCCTTCTTAACTCCTGAACGATAACTGCAGACACAATGACAATAATTGAACAATATGATGATTGATGACACAATTTTGGTAACACAACAACACCGCCAAGGAACAACCAGTTGAACTTGATGCAGAAAGATCTTTCACCAGACACCAGCATAGGCTGCAACAACGTGCCACATCGGACAGCAACTACGCGAACATAAACGCTAAACCTATAACCAAAATTAAATGAATTAATCTTCAGCATCAATGGAAATGCTGTCAATGAAAAGACAAATAAATCTTACTTTACGTTATTTACAAGAGTTAAGCCTAATCATAATTATACCAATAAAGAAAATTGTACAAGTCAAATCCAACAGACCATGGCCGAAAAAATACATGTGTGAATTAGACTGGAACGAAGAAGAAGGTGAAGCTAAAACTTAAACTAGCTGTAAATCTACAGACATAATGCAAATTGAACAAAATACTGCCTGCTTTTGTAACAAGACACCAGCAACAAGGAACAGCCACAGGTTAACTTGATGCACAACAATCTTTCACCAGCCAAGGGGTAAACAAACAAAGAACCTTGTTGACAGTGTTGGTGGTGTTGGCCTTTTCCTTATCCCTGGATGGATCCAGTGGATGGGCAACAAAATGGTTCTCATTCGGCAAAATCTAAAGCAAAATTTAAATTAGAAATAAAAATAATTAAAACTGTTGCACACAAAATGATGAATTCTCTCTCTCATCAGGATCTGGCGAGTGGCGAAGGCATCAACATCTTGAAGATTTACAACTTGAAAGGGAAAAGTTGATGTGAACATTATCGTCTTAAAGAACACAGTAATTCAAAATATTTTTGGTTAACTAACTAACCTGCAACAGAAATGATTTTTCTTCAGAAGACGTAGGTTGTGAGCTTGCATTTTTGGATTAGATCATTTCATTTCAGTCACAAGCACCTAGTTGACAAGGTACATGAAAACTTCAGCTGAAATTATCTTAAAAACATTTAGTTAAGAATGCAGTAAGAATTATTAACGATTGTTTTATTTATTACTTAAAAACAGTTAACTTGCTATCCGATCTCCGTTGTTAAACTTTTTGACGTGTACTGTCATGTCTGTCTGTGACTTGACTGTGCAAACAACTAAAGATTCAAAACTCATTACTAGATGTCGCTGGTGTCGCCGTGTTGTTCTTTCATGGTGAAACGAGGCGAAATGAGCGAAACAAATTGTTGCTAATTTATACTTATTCCTGTGATTTCAAATACCAAATTTAACTTCGTATGTAGGTTTATCTTTACTTAGTTTTCTTATTTTTATACTGTACCAACTTATTTCTTCAAATTCTAGATGCCTACTGCTACAAGTTGACTTAGTGCTCAGTCAATTTCCATCCATTAGATCCCTCATGCTGTCAAAAGCCTAAAACTCATGTTTGAAGAGCACATATAGTGGAATATAAATGTGCCGAGATAAGGTATTTCCCCATTACTGCTACCAGACCATTACAATTCAGATTTTCATATAACATAAGTATTCTAACTTGTATGAACCATAGGATCTGTTCTGAATCTCGCAATTTTGGTGGTGTACCCTGCAACAGCATGTTTGTTGTTATGGCTGTTTTACTTTGGTTTAGAAGGCAACCCAGCTAAGAGCTAGGTAGAGTTTTATTTCTTATAGGTAGATTTATGTAAATTTGTAAATAATGTAGAGAATTTCCTTGTCCCATTTCCACTTAGAGTTTCAGTGACATGAAGAGTGTGAAGTGAACCACCTATCACCACGCTACTGCAATAATTCATGACACTTGGAAATTTATCTCAACATGTGGAGTAATGCTGTTGGTTTCTGTGAATTCCGTTTTTACGGTTTTGTCATCATGAAATTTTCAGTGTGCTTCTTAGAAAAGGTAAAGATTGATATGCTTTATTCATTTGTATATTTTCATTAATGTAAAACATTTTTTTTTTTTCAGAGCACTCAGTTTCTTTGTGGAATCGTGTGGTCCTGGCACGGATATTCTTGAGCCAACGCTGGCTTTTGTCCATGACCAACGTTCTGCTCCATCCTTATCTTCCCGATGTATCCAGCTCATCCAGCTTCTGCTTCATCGCTTCGTACACAAAAATACAACTTGTCTTACTTCACTGTTGAGTACTCGAGTTTGGAACACTTCAGCGGTCGCTTCCGTGCCGAAGTTAAACACCTGCAGTCACTCACCACGGAATTATGCCCAGGTACCCGACAATTTACTTATTTTCGTAGATTATCTATTCGAATAGTATATTTACTTGTGTCTGTAATAATTCCGAAATCAGGCCCTACTTGCGCGCAAACGTATTATTACTTAGACGTTTTTTTTCTGACGCTAGATGGCTTTTCGATAATAGTCAGCTGTCAAAACAGTCAGTTTCAGTTACTTTAAAATCTCTTTAAACATTTATCGGCAGCTGTTGTTTTGAAATTTTTTAGTGAAAACTGACGATAACTATTCCCCCAACAAAGCTCACTCGTTAGATTTTGAAATAATGTGTTTTTTTTTCTACTTCCGGTTTTCTCATTTCAGTCAGTAGTTCAGTAAATATTCATCTGACGCACAAAAGAACCACAAATTCGTGATCCTCGTCAAATTTGTGGTAAAGTTCATGTTTTTTTTTGTACGTTTTCGTACTTCCGGTTTCGAAAATTTTCCTGAACTATAGTTCAGGAAAATTCTCGATTTTGGCCAAATTTTGGATTTCGTTTAAATCATACCTAATCGACCCCAAATTTCATGGAGATCACGAATATGTGGTTTAATTTGACGACAGCTCTATGGTTGAGGTGCTGTGGTTACTTCCGGTTTACTTCCGGAAAATTTTCAAAAAACTAGCAAGTGAGCTTTGTTCTGTTTACAATTCTCAATATTGCAAGCTTGATTTTAAGTTTTAAAAATTACATCTTCAAATCTTTTAGCCAAAAAACCTGACTATTGTTTCTATTGTATTATGTAACTTTTATTGGCATTTCACTTAGTAACAACTGTTTTGTCTTTATTCAGGTAATGCAGAGGAGACGTCAAGAAGATGGACACCAAAACATCTCCGTTATCTTCAAAATGTCAGCGCGGATCATCATTTATTGTTGGTAATATTTGTGTTTGTGTTAGTTAATCCGTTGTCTGCCACGCCTTTGTTCTCCCCTACCTCCTTAGCACGGGCTTCCTAGAGGCCCCCAAAATGCGTGCTTTCCATCTTCCCTGTCAGCCCGGACTTGTCAGCAATGGCAAGTCCCACCTTGGTCATGGATCCTTCAGACATGGCGCGTACAGAGTAGAGAACAACCTACGGGTTGTATGGCGTGGCAGCCAACGGGTTAACTTAAGTGTATGTATGTATGTATGTGTGTGATTGTAAAAAGTGGTGGAATTGTGGGTGGAGGTGGGACAATAAAGCAATTCCTATTGAAGTTTTTTGTTTGCTGTAACTTATAACTTAAAAATAAAATCATGTTTAGCACTGACTTGTATATTTCTTACAACTTTGAAGTTTTACACAATTAAAAGGCAGAAGTGGCTGATCATCTCCAGACTCTTTAAATAAACTTCTATCGACTTCTATGAGGAACCAAACACTATCTGCAACTCTTATGGCACAGCAATTTCAGGTGAACACCAGCACAGCTACTTCAGTTCTTTTTCTGTAATCCTTTATCAGCTGCATAATCACATCTCTCGACTGGAAACAGGCTGCAAAACCACTGCACATTGAACAGCACAGGCATAGTTTAAGTATCACCAAGTCCTAAGGGGAAAAAGAAATATTATTTACCATGATCAAACTTATTAAGATGCAAAAGAAATCGTGTAAACAAATGACAAGACATTTTTCCAAGATTCCATTGGCGAATTAAATTTTAAATGAAGATTAAATCCCATGAAAAGAGAATTCTGTACATCTAATTCTTAAGTGTTAGAAAAAGTTGGTAATGCAGAGTGGAAAGTTTTGTTCTAGTTTGTTCAGAAAAAATTTGTTAACTCAAAGGAAACTGATCACTATCTGATATCTTTCACAGAAACTATTAGTTAGAAGCAAGAAATAGCACCACTCATTGTCTACATCATATCAAAATTTACTTGTCAGTTGAATTAAGAAAAAAAAAAGACGCAAGACTTCCCAAGTTACAACCAATAAATTCAATCAACTTACCATTTCAAAAAGTCTTCCTGCAATGACACTTCAGGATAACACAAGCTCGATAAACTGTATGCAGCAGCTGCAGCCCAACTTGACTCAATCACACCTACTTTCACCAGCTGGCTGCAACAAAACCACTGAATGATGACAGCCATGGAGCTCAGACTTTGTTGAGTTCTCACATTCTGCAACAGTTAAGCAACGGGATCTCCAACCTGAACACAAACTATTAAAATCTATAGCATCATTGCAGGGATATTGACCAACAAAATTGCTATACTACCTCTGTAGTGTTTCTGCGTAAGATGAGACGTACTTCCGTACAGCTAACAACGGACGACGTTTTGGCAAAATGGAAAGCAGTGTCAGACTTTCAGCCCACGTGATCGATTGTTCCCCACCAACCAAGTGGAAATTGTATGCTAGACTGTAAATTCAGACAGCAACATCTAGGATTAATTACATTGAACATTTAAGAAATCCAAACTAGAATTTACCCATTAAATTTCAATGCTGAAAATGTAGAACGACACCGCAATTCCGTAACGAATTTGGAATACCTTTTCGCTTGGCGTTTCGGAACAAAATGGCGAAAAATTTCGTCCTCTCAAAGACACTCGCGTCATCTGGCGGCTGGGGGACAACTTGATTTTAGCCACCTACTGACAGAGCCAAAAGATTCCTCCACGATTACCACGTTTGACTGTACGGAAAGGAATTGGATGATTGGATGGATCATGGATTGTCGGACATTTGAGATAATATTTAAAATTCAAAGGAGTTCTACTGTCGGGCATGAAAATAGTTTTTTAAAAATCGTAGGAGCTCTAGTTCTATTGTCACGTAGTGGAGTTCTACTGTCTGGTATTTTTAATAATATTTAAAAAGGAAGTTCTTATGTCTTTGGAGTTCTACTGCCGCAAAGAAAAAAATTTCTTTGCGTGTAGTATCATTCTATAGGTAGGTATTGATACTTGTGAATTGTGATATGTGGTAATATGGATATATGAATTATAATGCTGAGAACGAGACGTACTTCATTATGCTTTGCGTTGGATTGATTATATTAACATATTATTTCAAATTGTACAGTGCCGTTTTAAACATCCAAACAAAATTCGTATTCATAGGGAATGACGCAAGTAGAGTTACAACTTAGATAAAAGTGATTTCTCAGGTCATTGTCCGTAATAAGAGCCTGAGAAACGAATGGAGTGGAATAATGCAATAAATGGAATAGAGGAATAGTGGAATAGTGGAATAAGTGCAATTCAGCACAAACATTTGATAGAGTTAAAATAATTAAAGGAAATGCATAGAACTATTTTTCATATTAAATAAAACCCAGGATGTTGTTGTGGGCGAGGGACTGCTTTCATGTTGGATGGTACCGCCAACCTTTGCGCTCCACTTCGAATCTTTTTTTCAGTTTTCAGTTGAAAAAGGAGTCGACTGTGAAGCGCAGAGATGTTATTACACGAATGATATTATCACAGGGATCGTTTGGTGACTGATGGATGATGACAATTTGGATTGGGATTGGCCGAAAATTGGAAGAAAGAAGGAAAGAAATAGAATTGAATTAATTTAGAGGCTGAAGGCTCCAACGAAGCAGGCGCATGAGGCCGGCAACTTGAAGGTCTCGATGGCGAATGGGAAATAGTAATCGGTGGGATCGTAGACGAGGAAACGGTGGTAGATGCTCTTCTGGAGGCACTTGGACTCGTAGCAGGTGGGGACCAAGGGGCAGGCCTTTCCGGCCGCCTCGGCCTCACATTCTTCGATGCGAGCGTGTTGATCGTATTTGATGCCGTAAGACTCGACTTTGTTGATGATGACACGCCACTTGCCTTTGGTGTTGACGGCACGCAGCGGCTGGACGTAGGAGGTGGCGCTGGGGCAGAGGTAAGTCTCATCCACCAATTTGGTCAAAGTGTCGACCGAGTTGGCCGTTTCGGCCACGACGTTCTTGTACAAAGCCACAACGGCCTCGTAGTGCTTGTCCAGTTCGTAAACGACTTCGTAGGCCGGGTACTCGGAATCCTCCAGGCACCAGTTCTTGGTCGTGTTCTTGGAGCAGGCCGGGATCTCTGGCTCGTATTTCGGTTCGTATTTCGGCTGGTGATAGGCGGGCGGCTTGTAATTGTTGTTGCCCATGACAACGGCCACAACACCTAAACTCACAAAGATCTAGTGGTGATAATAATTAATAATTAGATTAAGCTAATGATTAAAAAATTGGCTGCTGAATGGATTGGAATAATTTACCAAAAAGTGGTAGGACAGAGACATGATTTCCAATTGACTTTTTCACTGTGAGACAGAAAGTCAGAAGAGGAATCGACTGCAAGGGACGATGTGTTTAACTGATGTGACCGTCTCGGCTTTTATACCGGGACACTTTGTTACGCTGCGTTCCATTTTAACCAATGGCTACTCCCACCAGATGGTGGGATTTTTGAAAGTCTCGCCTTGAAATCACGAATGTGCCTGTTCTCGGCTTTCTCTATACGTTAGTTTCGTTTAAAATGCGCCAAGTTCATCCACAGGAAGCACATCACTTCACGGGGAAAACAGCAGAATCAGTCTAGCTAGTCTAGTCTATACCTATGGTGAAAGAAGTCCAGGGAAAGTGAATTCGCCTCGGGAATAGTTGAAGACACTGAAACAGTTAAATTGATAAAGAATATTTTAGCGAAGGCAACGAGCCGGTGAAAGTTTACAAAAATTTATGTTTATGAGATTTTTACCTGAGACTTGGAAACCGCCCCGTCAAGATTGCGATTGGTGTTGTGACGATGACTGCGTGTAAGAAGGGCGTAGTTAGACCGAAAAGCTGAGTATAAAAAGACCCGAACTGTTGGTGAAAGACACAGAACACATCAGGAGCTTTCTGTGCTCACATATCCAATTCTTTATTCTTTCGCTGAGTTTTCATCTCCTTTAAAGTAAAATACGACATGTCTTTGGCAGTGGTAAGTCAAATCTTTGACTGATTCACTGCTCATTGCCTGAAACGATGAACATTGAAGAGCATTTAAAAAAATGTTTTGATTTACTAATTTTACAGACGATTTTGATGTTTTGCGTTGTCGGCGCTTGGGCTGAAGATTTGGTTGCCCAGGAACAGTACAGGTAATTTCTTTTCTTATTTGATTAGAACAGTATTTGCTAATTAATATTGATTCTTAAATTTAGACCAGCTTACAAACCAGCGTACCCCGAACCCCAATACCCGTCATACAGCAAACCATCAGCTTGTAAGTTGAATTTGACAATTATTAATCAAAACATGAAAATAAATTTGATTGATTCAATATTCCAAAGACCCATCATACCCATCGTACCCCAAGTACTGCGACCCAAAAGCCGCACCCAAATGCGCTGAAAACGCGACGGTCGGTTGGTGTTTGACCGACGAGGAATACCCCACCTACGAAGTCAAGGTATTGAATTTCAAATGAATCAATTAATTAATTAAAATAAAAATACCTTTTTAAATTGGGCGATGACCAATGATCAGTACGCCATCGACTACGATCCTTTAGTGTTGAAGAAATACGCCGACGTGGCCGACCAGTCAGCCAACGATTTGGTGGATGGCGTCAGCAAGGAACAAGAGGAGAAATTCGATTATTCTTTCTACAACGGCAAGCAGTTCGACCAGGGCAACTGGGTCGGTGGTGAGGGTTTCATCTGCCCCAGCGAGGTGGCCTACTCGCGTCCCCTGCGCGCCAAGAACACGGCCGGTGAGTGGCGCGTCATCGTCCAGGACATCGCCTGGCCGACTTACACCCAGACCCAGCGGACCGAGACTTGCTTGTTCCCCGAAGCCGCTTGTCGCACGTTGGCCCCTTGCCACTTGAGCAAGTGCCTCCAGAAGCACACCGTCCATCGCATGCTCTCCTTCGACCCGTGCGATGCTTACAAGGGCATCTTCGTCGACACCTACAAGTTGCCATCGGCTTGCTCCTGCCACATTCCCGCCGTCAAGGCCTAAATTTCATTCAACCCCCTTAGAAAGTACAGGACCCCACGCCCCCAAACGACCTCCAGGTAATACCAGAAACGTCAAACGTTAACGAGAGGGACTGCTTCAAATGAAAACGGTACCGCCAACCGTCCAAACATCCTCTCCTTCACAGGGATCGTTTTCGGTATTCTCTGGACTTGTCATCGAGTCAAACTTTTGAACTTTTCTTCTTCTCCTATATTCTCGTCCTATTTTGCCTGCCACTAAGAGTTCGTGTGTATCAAACGAAATACAAAAAGTATTTATGAACGAAACATCATGTTTTTTGTTTTTTTTTTTAAGTTTCAAAAGGTTAGGGTTTACACAGTTCTCTTTACTTACGCCAGGGTAACTGTTTATAAAATCATTCATGGTAATGAATATTTGCCCCCCCCCGTGTCCATCGCCGCGATAAGTAAGTAAGTAAGAGTAACTACGAGATAAGACGGTTATCTGTGAACATTCAATTTTTTGGATCGAAAACTATCAACAAGTCCAGCAACTATTGAGCAAAGTGTTCGCAAGTGATGAATTAAAACAGTGTCAAGTCTGATGAATGCAGATTCGTAATTCAATTATCAATTCTTCTTCATTTCTACTTAATTTAGACCAAAGAAAGAAACTAAAGATATGAAAGCTCAATCTTCAGTAAAATTTAAATAATGTGCGACGCATGTTAAATATAGATACGGTAGTAGGACAGCAAGATCTTAGTCGGAAAGATTGAATGGCTGATTGAATTCAAGTTCTGAAATTCAAGTTGCCTGGATCGTGCGGATGCGTCGTTTGAGCTTTTCACCTTTAGAATTTTACTATGACTGATAAATAATTCCTAATTTTGTTTAAACGTTACTATGCGAATTTAGGATTACAAAAATTGTCGTAATCATCAGAAGCGTCTTCCTATAATAGGGGTTCTCGTTTCGAATATAATACGTGCACCGGAACAGCCTTTTTGTTCATTTAAAGTCAACAGAGATGATGCGATTGGATTGAAAAGAAATCTTCTTACCTTCATGCAAGATCTTTAATGGTGACTTCCCGGTCGTTGATAATGGGGAGAACATCTTCCAAATTCAAGTGCCGTTTTTACTAAAAATTCCACAACAAAACAACATTAATTAATTTTAAATTAATTTTTTTAATTCAGATGTTTTTGTACCATATTTTTGGCATAAAAAAAGTTACAAGTTCCGTACCAGGGGTCAATTCAAAATCAATCCCTTTGTCAATCCCTTTAGCCAACAAGAGCAAATTAAAATAAGAGAGACGAAAAACAGTATGGTAAGTAATTGCTTGCCTTGAAGACAATTAACTGGTCTGCCAATTGTAGAGCTGATGCAGGCTAAATGAAATATCTTTCATTGGAGAGGTGAGAAGGAGCAGTTTCTTCAGAACACCACAGAACACAGACACAGATTCCTATGAGTAAGACAGGCTGTCTTTCTCAGGATTCAGAAATGTGTGGACCTTCTTGCTTGGCAACATGACGGAGGATGGCAGCATTGATTTGATTTGAATTCCAATAATTTTGAATTCATTTATAGAAATTTGAGAAAGAGTTAGCGTGATTCTCAAAACAGAATTAAGATAATTCAAGGGAAAAACTTACTTCAGTTTCTGCTATGACAAAATAGTTCCTGAAATTCCTTATTGCTTACTCGGGAAGACATTTCAGCAAGAAGTGAAGAAGAAGAGAAGTGAAGAGCACAAACGTCATCAAATTTGGAAACCTGAAATTTTGCATTATATAAATTATTTGTTTTACTTTCTTTTTATTGTGGTACTTCTTCTTTGTCTTACCCACTGACATTGCAATTCTTGACACACAACTCCATGCTTTAACCAGAGACCGAGATTTTACTGCTTTTACTTCTTTAATAGCATCCGATAGCTCAAGACTTGTCTAGATTACAAACCACAGAAGAGAAAATTAAGTTTTAACTCAATACGTGCAGATACTAAAAACAAGGTCAGTTGAATTGTCTCATCATTGTCTTGGCAACACTCACAATATGGCCACCCTGATACGGCCTTCACCCGATAAACGAACCCTTACTGTTATTACTAATCCTGTAATGCATAATAAAAGGAGATACCTCACAATCAAAACCCAACATTTAACTTTATTCAATTCCACTAAAAGTGATCAGATCCTGATTCGTTTGTCCATCATAACCATCTACAAGATCAACAGCAGACTGGATTGCAAATTCCTAATATTGAATAACAGTGTTGCCACACTCTACTAAAGCAGAACTCATGAGTCACGATTCACGAAGCAGGGAGCCAGGGACGGGGATAAATGATAGGCCGATAGGAACATGAAGTCGTAAAATCAGTCATATTTACTAAAATCATGGTTAGGCTTTTGTATTTTTTTAATTTTACCGATACTTGGGATTCTACATATGCTCACATATTTAAAAGGAAAATGAATAACTGTAATCCCGGCAAAATACCAGAAAACTTTACAAATGAATTAAAGGCGACAATCGCATGCCGATTGTAATTTGAAAGACTCGACATAGACACCACGATCCGGATTGCACGGGTCGAAGGCTAGCAGTTTTCGGGTAGAAAACTTTTGATGGCAATACGTGGAACGGGATGATATGTTCCCTGTCCGACTCGGTGTCCGACAGGGAACATTTGGATGAGAACAGATAGCAATTTCTTCCCGCTGAAATATATCGTTGGTATCTTGAACGATAACTAGCCAATCTCTGTCAATGTTGCGCAATCGCAGTGGTTTGACGAGAAGATTTGTAGTTTGACAGCCAGTTTCTTTTTTCTTGATTGCTCGCCTTCTGTTCGTAATTGTTTTGTTGATAAACTTCTTAACTGATTCAGATTCCTCAATGGTCGTCTGCATTTTGAAATAATTGGTTAAAATGTTACAATTTTAAAAAGCTGTTGCGAGTACCTGAATGTCGTCCATCGGATAGTCATAGTCGTTTATGCAGAAGCCAAACTTTTTGTCGATGCACGGAGGTGGAGCTTTTGGGTTACAAAACGGAACGGGTTGAGTGCTTGAAACAATAATAACTGAGGCAGTCGAGAAGCAGAGAAAGGCAACCTGTAGGATGAAAATTATAAGAGATATTTCCCCTCAATTTTACTTGACTGACATATTCTGAAAAGTTACCAAGATGAGATTCATTTTGTAGACTAACTAGATTAGATCACCTTGAGCACTTTTAGACTTTAGAGTAGAAAACGTACTTGTCTGCTAACTCTCAACAAATAATGAGTTGGGCTAGATTGAAGGCGAGCTTATATAGTAGCAGCGCAATTTCTTTTTCAATAATTGCCCTGACAACCGCAATGACATTAAGGGGGGAACGTGAAGGAGTTCCAACCCAACCCATAGATTGTCATACAATTGCACATTCCGTCGTCTACTTTCCCATTCATTACTTGATTAATCCATTCGTAAATCGTAACGTTGTAAATTATTCTATTATTTTTAAAGAAACCAGTAAACCAGATCAGGGCCAGTGAAAGAATAGAATTCCATTCGCTTTAATCCTTTAATTTTACTGTTTCACAAAGTGAATGATAATCATAATTGATTTTGCACCAAGTAATTCAATGTAATTTAATTTCAATCAGTGGTAACATCACCTTATGAGTACATAATAGTCTTCATTGATTCAAAATAATCTTTAAATTAATTCTACAAAAAAACTTCCGGTTCTTTTGCAGTTCATAAAAGATAGGACTCTTTTCAAACATTTACCGTTGCTTAGTTCTAGTTGTGTTCATACTTTATAGGTGGAAAGCTCCAACGACACATCCGCACGATCCAGGCAACTTGAATTTTTCAATTGCGAAAGGGAAGGTGTAGTCTTGTGGGTTGTAGACCAAGAAGCGATGGAAAATATTTTTCTGGACGCATTTGGACTCGTAGCAGGACGGAACCAAGGGGCAGGTGGTTCCCACGACCACGTCGCATTCTTCAATTCGAGCAGTTTGCGTGTATTTGATGCCGTAAGATTCGACGCCGTTGACGATGGTCCGCCACTTGCCGTCGACGTTGATGGCCCGGAAAGGACGGACGTAATCGGTGGAACTCGGGCAAAGGTAAACCTCGTCGTTCAACTTGGCCAGTCCGTCGACAGAGTTCTCAGTGTTGGCCAGTTTGTCCTTGTAGAAAGCCACGACGGCCTGGTAGTGTTGGTCCAGGGCTTGTTGCACTTCGTGTTGGGGATATTCAGAGTCTTCCAGGCACCAGGACTTGGTCGTGTTTTTGGCGCAGTTTGGAATTTCAGGGTACTTTGGCTGGGAACCGTAGGCAGGAGGAGCTTTGTAGTTGCTGGGCTCAGGATCGGAGAAAACGCCAATCACCATCAGCGAAGCAAAAATCTATTTAAAAAAGATGAAATGAAATAATTTGAATGAATGCTGTCACAGTTTTGCAAGTCTTTAACAAGAAATAATCAATTACAAGTTGTTCAAACTTACCATAAATTTGATAGACATTATGCTGAAAAATATCGAAGAAAACTTCTCTTCAACCGACGGGGTTTCTGTTCGAGAAATGTTTGTGTTATTAATATTTGCACCTGCACTTTATATACCTTTCAAATGTAGCACCTGCAATTGACGGAATCACTTTCCTTTCCAGCCGACTGGATATAGTTTCATCAAGCGAGATGTTGAGGTTGTGGTGGTTTCTTCCAAAATAAAACTTCATCCAAAACAGCGCCGTGGTTGGTCCCCAAAGTGAAAATGAATGAAGTAAGAAATGGAGGCAACCAGTATCAATATTCACAGTTTCCTCCGACTACACAACCACAATGAAAGTGAATATCATCTGACTGCTGGAACAGAACAACCACCTGAAATGTTTGTTGGGTAACATGAAAGCCTCAAAGTTGAGATATCTTGTATTATTGGTGACTGCTGAAGAGATGAAAACGTATAAAACCCTTTCCCTCATAGAAATTTGATATCAGTTGAGAGCTGACAATCATCAAGTCCAGTTCGTGAGCTAGAAAACATTCTTCAATACCTGAAAATGAAAATTGCTCTTGTAAGTACTCAAAAGAGGAATTTTAAAAAGATAAAACTAATTAACTATTGAAACTATTTCTGTCTGTCTAGTTATGCCTGGCTTCCGTGATGATGGGTGTTTTTGCCGAACCGGAACCGGAAGCCGAAGCTGCTTTCGATCCCACAAACTACCCAAAGTCGTCGTACCCAGCGGATTATGTCAAAAAGTACACAGGCGAAAATGATTATTGCCATCCACGAAAGGCACCAACCTGCTCGAAAAACGGAACCCTCACATTTTGTGTCAAAGACCCTGAATATCCGGGAAAAGAAGTTAAGGTAGGCAACACATTTCGTAAATCATACAAAAGTTAATCCCAAGAAATTTACATCAACATTGTGTTTGTTGTCCAGTACGCCATCGATTACGACCCGTTGGTGCTGAAGAAATACGCAGATGTTGCTGATCAATCGGCCGACAATTTGGTCGATGGACTGACCTCCTTGTCAGAGAAACATTTCGACTATTCCGAGTACCATGGCAAGACCTTTGAGAAGGGCAACTGGGTTGGTGGTGAAGGATACATCTGCCCTAGCGATGTCGTTTATGCTCGTCCACTCCGCGCAGTGAATGTCGATGGAGAATGGCGGGTCATCGTCCAGGACATCGCCTGGCCCGGATACACCCAAACCCATCGCGTCGAAAAATGTTTGTTCCCCGGTGCAGCTTGTCGTACCCTGGCCCCTTGTTTTGGCAGCAAATGTCTGCAAAAATACGTTTACCAGCGGATGCTTTCCTTCGATCCTTGCGATCCTCAGAAGGGAATCTTCATCGACATCTACAAGTTGCCATCAGCCTGTTCTTGCCACATTCCAAGAAAACTTTAAGGAAACAATGAAGACTTTGAGATGAAATTACGTCAAACTTACATTCTATGAAACATGTACAGCTCATATTTACATATTAGTGCAGTTGCGATAAACTTCATACACTGCAATTGATCTTGGTCTAGATTTTAAAACAATATAAATTACTCAAAAACTAATTTGTTATGATTGCCAGCCTGTCTTTATATCAGTCTAACTTTATTTCAACTTGGGATGTGATAGGACTGTTCCTTTCACTGCAATACCTATCGTAAGACAAAACGTTTATTAGGCAAACCTGAAAGAACTTCCCTTATGCTACTTTTTCAAGAAATACAAATGGACATGTAGCTTACCAAAGTGTCACAGAAGATGAAGTCGAGATTCCCCACATGAGAGATGTAAATCCAATAACAACAGCATGATGAAATCACTTATCCCGAAATGCTTTGATTCTATCTAAACTACTGCACAAAAAACAAAGAAACGAAAATCGTAATGTATCCACAATTGCACACGCACACACAAGCAAATGATTTATGACCAATTCTTTCTTTCTTCTTTCTCAAAGTGGAATTTTCTATTTAATCAACCCATTCGGCCATTCCTTTTCACATGGTGTCATGGTTACATTTCTACTCGAATCGTCTGCTGTATTGATATTTGTTATTGCGCGATGCACGATTGGAATGAATGATCGATAATTAAAAAATTACGTGTATTTTCTTTTAGTTTAGGTTATAGAATAATTTGGGTTATCTACCATTTTGATCACGAAAAACCGTTATAGAGAAAGTATTTGAAGTATAAGACTATAAGTAAGAGAAGGATGTTCAATTTAGGCAGTTTCACATTTAAAAAACAATCATAAAAATATGAAGAATAAATCATTAAAAGCTGGGAGGACATTTGGGCGAATATTCACATTAAAAAAATATATATTTAAAAATAAAAAATCACTTGGTGCGTAAAAGGAAAGGGAGGATTTTTTCGCTCACATATTTCAACCGCTGTAGCAAATCGTTTGAGGACCCGTATTGAGCTAGAGAAGTGAGCCGAAATGTTCGGAAATTTTTATCTTCATCGATTACTGAAACGGCTCTCATCAACGGACACAGAATAATTTCGTTTGTTAAGACAGATTGCTAATTTAGTGGCATCAATAAAATATATTCGCGTTGATGGGAGCCGTTTCAGTAATCGATGAAGATAAAAATTTCCGAACATTTCGGCTTACTTCTCTAGCTCAATACGGTTCCTCAAAAGATTTGCTACAGCGATTGAAATATGTGAGCGAAAAAATCCTCCCTTTCCTTTTACGCGCCAAGCGTTTCATAATCGATAAAGAAAAAAAATTTCCGAACATTTCGGCTACTTTGAATCGACGTGCAATAAAAGCTTGGTGAGATTTTAAAAAAGAACACCGATCGTGTCGTCACTCAATTGATAACCAATGCCGAAAATGAAGTCGGCCCATTTGGAAACCCACACCATTGGAATGACAGCAGGGTCTTCGGCCTCATCTAAATATGAAACGAAGTTGCTATTAAATGTGTCGATTACTTCATGGGAGTTAGAAAAAAATCGTACCCATGAGGATTGGAACTTTCTCGTTGGGTTTCGAGGTGAAAAGTTGTTGCTGCAAGTCACGGAGCAGTTGCTGAGGCGATGGGCCAGATGGAACGGCCAGAAGTGGTGTGTCGGCAGTGGCTGATGGGCTACCTGGTTCGACCTTGAAGCCTGCATAACATGAAAGGAGAAATGTAGCAAGCAATTGCAACGAAAAACATGGTTGACTCAATATACCTTGTATTTTATTGAATTAACATCCTGTTTTATATCGCCAAGAGGTCGACGGACGTCAATAACACCCTTGTCGAGGCGGGGATCGAGTCGCAGTGGATGCCCAACCAATAAAGTATATCTAGGGATTGCAAAGAAAGTAAATAAAAATCTCAACGCGTGTGTTTAACATGCAACTTACAAAATGCAGCCCACAGACCAGATATCCACTTCAAAACTGTGACCTTGTTTGCACAAAACTTCGGGTGCAATGTAGTTGGGAGTGCCACACAGAGTCCTATCAAAATTAAAGAAGATAAAACATTAGCAAAGCTAACAAACAGTGAGCACAAAGAGGTCAATCTTACTTTTTCCTTTCACCGTCAAAATCTAACTATGTTGCAAGGCCAAAGTCTCCAATCTTCAGCTCCATGCCTTCATTGAGGAAAAGATTATCCCGTTTCAAGTTTCTGTGAATGATCTTGTTTTCGTGGAGAAACTTTACACCAAGAAGAAGTTGGTGCATGAAAGAGCGAGCTTTGGGTTCAGTGATAACACTTCTTCTTTGATGCAGCTCCATGAGACTCTAAAAAAGTAACACAACATTGAATAAACAAATTCGAAAAACAAATGAAATCGTAGGGCACTTACCCTTCTTTTGCAAAGCTCCAAAACAATGAAGACAAAGTTGCTGTCCTCAAAAAAGCTGTGAAATCCAACGTGTTTATGGACCAGCCAGCGATGAATAGAAATCTCCTGGGCCATCTTATCCCTCTGGTGCTGCCTTTTCAAAAGCTGCTTGGAAATGATTTTTCCAGCAAAGATCTGGTTGGTAGCGCTGTCTGTGAGCTCATAGCATTTGGCAAACTCACCCTAGTTAATCAACCAAGTTCAAAACCATTTGTTAATACAATTGCTACTTTGATAAGTTGCATTGCTTCAACTTTTCTCTTACCTTTCCAAGTAACTGGCCTCTCACGTAACGTTTTTTCGTGCCAGGATCAAGAAGAATATCAGGGATGATTTCAGGCTTAATGGAATTCATTTTGAAGTTCGTAATTAAAATGGACACTGATAGAATAAAATAAGATAGGAATTAAAATTGGATATATTGGCAGTTAAAAACTTTCGGACCGACGGCCAGCGAACGTGGTGGCGAATGTGTGGTCACGAAACGTGGTGAAGAAACAAGAAAGAATTCAATAGACAATAGCATAGCCGCCATAACGGCCATAGCCTACCCTACCTCTTTTTAAGAAAGCCGAAAGGAATGGAATATTGAATATTGATATTTGTAATTGCGTTCTATTCCGTTGGCGCTCTTGTCTCAATTCCTCTAGCGGATTAAACGCACCTTATGTTATGACAGAATTGAATTTGTAAAATACTTAAATTCAATAATAAAGTAAAATATTAAATAATCGATACGCTCGCAATCGTCTTTGATCTTTCTTCTTATTCTAAATTTTTTATCTTTCCGACTAAGATCCTGCATTTCTGCTGTCCTACTATCTATATATAACATGCGTCGCACATTATTTGAATTTTACTGAAGATTGAGCTTTCATATCTTTACTTTCTTACTTTGGTCTAAATAAAATAGAAATGAAAAAGAATTGGTTTGATTTAATTGAATTACGAATGTGTATTCATCACACTTGACACTGTTTTTAAATTCAACACTTGTTAATTGTGTTCGATCCAAAAATGTGAATTATCACAGACCACCGTATCCGTATGGGGTAAATGGATGTTCAGTTGCTGATGGTGGCGATAGACACGTAGGGGACCAATTTTCATTACCATGATAGGGCATCATGTATGGCACAATCGGATTGGACTGGAATTCCTTCCGGTAAACGTCCATTTCAACTTCGGTCGGGTTTCCTGGTTCAGAATGATTTTGATAGAGATCATTGGTTTCCACCTGAATTTCATTTAGTGTAACTTGAAATTCAAGAGTTTCCATCTCGCACGCCTCGATTCGGTTTTCCAGTTGTTGGAGTCGAGCCATCATGTTTGGAAAGGAGCCAGGACTCGTCGGTGGGATTACACTGGGCGGAGGTGGGCGGGGCATAAAACCATCGTGATGACTTGAAGAAGGAACATGCCATTGTTGATATGGATGGTAAAAAGTGGGGTGCGGACCTCCGTTAACTTCCTGTTCTCCAAAATCAATTAGGATTTCGATTTTTTCTTTTTCGGGACTTTCTACTTCATTTTTATCCCAAAGAAAAGGAAACCAAGATAAAACGCTCTTTATTACTCGTTCGGTCATTTTGTCGTATGGATAGAAATAGCCTGAGTTGTAAATCTAGTGATCAGTGCTGCCATTTATATAGACTAGTATACTCTGTAAACTGTTGGCGTTCATCTTTCAGCACATTATCTTTAACATTATCAATTCAATTTTAATTTAACAACATTTATTTTGATTTGACAGTAAACTAGAAAATTTTTCGCATTATGTTCAAACCGTTAATCGATAATACTTTGAAAAATAATGGAATTATGTATTCAATGATTAAGGTCGATTTTGGTAAAACTAATGATTTGATAAACAGTTCCCCTGGCGTAAGTAAAGAGAACTGTGTCATTTTTAAACGCCAACCCGTCGAAATCTTAAACACGAACAAAAATTTCGTTCATAAATACTTTTGTATTTTGTTTGACAAGAACTCTCAGTGGCTCGCAATCACGACGACAAATGGGAAGAGAGAAAAGAAAAAGGAGAGAAAGGATAGGCTCGGAGGACTGGATGAAAGACAAGTCCAGAGAATATCAAAAACGATCCCTGTGAAGGAGAGGATTTTTGGACGGTTGGCGGTACCGTTTTTATTTGAAGCAGTCCCTCTCGTTAACGTTTGTCGTTTCTGGTATTACCTGGAGGTCGTTTGGGGCGTGGGGTACTGTAAGGGGGGTTGAATGGAATTTAGGCCTTGACGGCGGGAATGTGGCAGGAGCAAGCCGATGGCAACTTGTAGGTGTCGATGAAGATGCCCTTGTAAGCATCGCACGGGTCGAAGGAGAGCATGCGGTGGACGGTGTGTTTCTGGAGGCACTTGCTCAAGTGGCAAGGGGCCAACGTGCGGCAAGCGGCTTCGGGGAACAAGCAAGTCTCGGTCCGCTGGGTCTGGGTGTAAGTCGGCCAGGCGATGTCCTGGACGATGACGCGCCACTCACCGGCCGTGTTCTTGGCGCGCAGGGGACGCGAGTAGGCCACCTCGCTGGGGCAGATGAAACCCTCACCACCGACCCAGTTGCCCTGGTCGAACTGCTTGCCGTTGTAGAAAGAATAATCGAATTTCTCCTCTTGTTCCTTGCTGACGCCATCCACCAAATCGTTGGCTGACTGGTCGGCCACGTCGGCGTATTTCTTCAACACTAAAGGATCGTAGTCGATGGCGTACTGATCATTGGCCATCGGCCCAATTTAAAAATGGTATTTTTATTTATTAATTAATTAAATCATTTGAAATTCAATACCTTGACTTCGTAGGTGGGGTATTCCTCGTCGGTCAAACACCAACCGACCGTCGCGTTTTCAGCGCATTTGGGTGCGGCTTTTGGGTCGCAGTACTTGGGGTAAGCGGGGTACGATGGGTATGATGGGTACGATGGGTCTGTGCAGGAAATGATAAAAAATTATTCAAAATAAATTTCTCATTCAGAGTTTCCTTAAGAAATTCGTCTTACAGGCTGGTTTGCTGTACGAAGGGTACGACGGATATGCCGGTTGGTAAGAGGGGTACTCTGGCTTGTAGGCTGGTCTTCAATTGAAAAAGAAAAATCATATTATTTCTCCAACATAAGGAATGAATAGTGTTTGAAATTTAAATTACCTGTACTGCTCTTCAGCAGCCAAATCTTCAGCCCAGGCGCCGACAGCGCAAAACAAAAAAATTGCCTGTCAAATTTATATTGCTATTAGATTAAAACTATTCATAATTTTGGCTGAGAAGAATAATGATGGTAACTCACCACTGCAAGAGACATGCCGATGCTTTGATAGGGTATAACAGGAGGTGAAAAAATACAGGAGTAAGAAGGACGTGATATGCGAGCACTGAGAGCCCTTGAAGTGTTCTGTGTTCTTCCACCGACAGTCTGGGTCTTTTATAGTCCAAGTCGTCCGTCGTCTGACAACGCCCTTCTTACACGCAATGGTCGTCACACAACACCAATGGATGCTAACTGGGCGGTCTCTAGCGTATATGCAGGTAGAAATCTTCTCAAACAGTTTTCCAACTCTCTCCACGGCTCGTCGCCTCCTCAAATGATTATTTCTCGTTCCCCCGACTATTTTACTATTTAGCGCTGTGCCTTGGACCATTCATAACGTCCAAGGCAAATTCACTTTCACTTATCATTAACGAAGATATGGCCCCTTATACCGTATACAGTGACCGATACGATGACTTGCTCAGCACGTAGAACCGATTAAAAAATATTGAACTTGATACTGACACACTTCTACCCCTTGACCAAAAACGTAGCGAAAGCTGTGGAAACTTAAGTGGTCCAACACTTAAAGTGTTAAAGCATCTAGATTGTCGGCATTTTTCACCCAAAGTGGTTCAAGTCGGCTGCTGAAATTAAGACACAATAAAAAGAAAAATGTTAGAAAGTATACTTGTAGTAAAAAATAAATAAATGTTGTGCAGAAATTCACGTAGAATTTATTGGATTCTCGCCCCAGGTTTATAGTTTCATTTTTAATACGCAGTTCCCAAATATCACTGATTTTCACTAATAAACTCGATTTAATATGGAATTAGATATTTTGTCCTTGATCGATTCGGCAGATGATTTCTCCTTGGCCACTGTACCGCGACGATGCAACATTAATAAACCATATCGAGTCGATTTGTCAAGGTTATTATAAGGGTGTTATTTCAAGTATACGAATCCCCCTTCAGTCTAATTAGAACTGTGCGTTCAATGCCATCGTTTTCCATAGATATTGGTCAAGAAAACAATTAACGGATTCACCAGACCGGCAAATTCGCCCGACTAAAAAGCGGACCCGCTATAACTCACGCCATCAACGATCCGTGATTGCTTCATCGACTTTGAAAAACAACTACGGTAAAATAGTCACAGCCTTCAAAAAATAATGGACCCTTATTCGCGCATTTGATAATCCATAATAATACACAGCCATATCTAATCCTGGCCTATTATGTACGACTAACAGTTTAACTGCTGTTTCCCACTTGAGGACGTCAAGCGAAATGAATTTGGTGTACTTTTTTGCGCATTGGCCGATGAATAGAAATCAGGGCGATGCCACACCTTGTCGTTATAATATTTCTTTCGTTTCATCTTGACATCCTTTTTTTGTATCGAGAGCGTTCGCATAAAATGTCTAGTGGATATATACTCTTGCGTCACAAAGAAAAACATGGACACGCCAGTTCATTTATGGATAGAGAGACTCAGTCAAGCGGAGCTATGAAAATAATAGAATTCACCGTTGTTGTTGTTGTGTTTAAAAATCCGACCACATGTTGCGCAGGTCGGTTGGCCGGGCTTTCTTCGCAACAACAACAACACAATGCACGGATGACCTTGCTCCTGGCTCACGATGGATAGGGAGGAGCACAGCACCGATACTTATTCCGCCACGCATTCTCTCTCTGAGTTCTTTTCGCTTATTATTTTTGTGTTTCGCTCTCCAATCGTTAATACAAGCGCGAGGTGCGGTCGTAAATAATGTAAGAGCGGAGAAATTTTAACCGTTTGGACAAGCTCTTCTTAATGGTACCAAACCCAAAAAAAGGCAACACAAACCGCATACAGCAGTAGATTATTAAACAGACAAGGCAAAAATGAATTTCTAGCCCTTGGAAATTCCTCCGGGCGTTATACTTAAAAGAGTCTTATTGCAACCTGCATATTATGTAGTTATAATGACTCAGGAGAAAATAAAAGAAAATATTTCTTGTTTTTTAATAGAAGGTGCAGGCCAAATTGGCCATCTTGTTCCCATCGCCCCGGAGAATTATTTATGCTTATCGAAAGTTGTGTTGTGTACATTGTTTTCACCGTCGATAGAGGGTCACGGTTAGAAAATGATAACGAGCTAATTTAAGTGCAAGAGAGACCCAACCCCTTTCGCCAATAAATAATTTAGCGCAACCGAATTTTTGGTTGTCCAAAAATAACAAAACAATGATGACTCCCATGTCGATGAGCAACACGCTGACATCATTAAATATTATACACGGCTGGCTGGGCTACACGTAATGGGCGAGGAGGTGTGGTGCATGCATAAAACTAAACACAACTCGCCTACTTCTTATACACATCCAGCAGGGCTGTTAATAGCTCTGTGATCCAACCGAACTTTGACCCACATTTGTGTGTGTTTCTCTCGGTTTTCTATAGTTGGTTCGTTTTCACTTAAATGACGTCCCATACGAAGCCTATACCATTTAGATGATCGGCTCTGTAAGCACTTTCACTTTCGACAATTCCAAGTTCAGCCCCGTGATGGTAAAATAACGGCCGGTACGCACGCAACAGCTTACAAAATTTGTCGTTAATTTATTGCCGATTGTACAGCCGTCAAATGACGTAAGGTCGACCGAAATGAAACGCAGTTGAGACATGAACAAGTCATGTGTGATGTCGATTGTCATCAGGCGCGCTCGCGGTCACGGCCGACTCGATTTTCTCCGTCACGCGTGATTGCTCGACTCCTGTCGCGAAGATGTTCATCCCAGCGACGCCGAGTGAATCACCACAAACCTCGATTACACTCCCGCCAGCAGCTCGAACGGGACATCAGCAGAAATCACGATCTCATCACAGCCTGCTGGGCATTGTCACGCGTCCACATCGTCATCTGCAACACTTTCTCATGTACACCCGGACGACGTAATAATAGAATACTAAATTATTTCATTTTTTCAAAATCATCGGGACCCTCTCATTTTGCGGTTTAGAAACAAACTCACGTCAGAATCTCAAGGGCGGATTATCCCGATCACGAACGATGCTCCTTGCCTCATTGGGTTTCAATCATGTCTATAGGTAAAAACGAGAAAGAAAGAGATCCTCCTATAGCTGCAATGGAAGATTTCACTAAACATTCGACTATGTCGAACGATGGGTCCTTCGGCCCCGAAAAAGTTGATGTTTTATGTATACGAAAGAACCGCAAGACAATCAACGGCGGATGGAATTTGGCTATTTCTAGTCGTCGTCGTCCCGTATAATAAGTTGGTTTCACCATTTAGTTTAGAACGAGACCCCCCATTGGTTATCCTATATGGCAGCAGCAGCTGCTGTTATCTAAGCGACCAACTCAAAATATGCGCGCGCGGGGAAAATGGAAAGTACGAAATCTATAACTGAGCCACGGCAACAGAAAAACGGTACATTCACGCAAGGTTGGAGACAACAACTGCCTGCTTTATAGTGTCTTCGCCAACACACACACTATCATTATTGTCATCGCCGATGCATGCGCAATTTAATAGACAAACGAAATATATGTACATAGCCTTATGTGCTGCCTCAGCCTTTCGACTCGCTAAACTTTTATACGGTTCATTAAATTTGGCGTGAGAAACTCGCATTAGAATTTTACATCCGACGAGTAGTAGCAGCTATATACTATATAGTTAATATAAGTCATTGATAAAGATCTATCAGCGCTGCGCCCAGTTGACTGCTGGGCCTCGGCGGATGGAATTAAAAATCAGAAAAAAACTTTCCCTTTCATCTTTTTATTGTTTAAGTTTCCACTCCACCTAAAAAGATAATCCCAGGAGATGGCAAGGGCAACATGCTGGACAAAAGCGACGGTGGAAGATAATGAAATCGCATCCCATGTCTGTTGTTGTTGCTGCTACAAATATCACAGGTCTTAAAAGACATGAATTGTCCATCGGCGACGAGCCGTGACTGAAGGATCGTAAAAATGTTCCCCCCCCGGAGTCATAAACTGGAGTAGCACTATTCATAAAAGCGTCGTATAAATATTCCCGGCCCCACATCATTATCGTTCTACATTATAGACGAGCGCAATTGCGGATGCCCAGGGAAAGCTGTTTTCTCATCTTTTGTTACACATAAAATAATTGAGCGATAAAAAAAGACACACACGCAAGGACGATAGCCAAAAGCTACAAATAACAACCGGAGAGAATCTGAAGCGAGGAGGCCATGCAGGAATATAGAGATAAATTTGTCCGACCTTTATGCCTGGGAGATTCGGCCAGGCATCCATCTACAAGTGCTTCCATCCATCCGCTGAAAAAGTTGAATCCACCAGCAGCCGGAATAGAAAAAGGGGCAGAAGGGATCCGTAACTCGACCGACATCGATAGTTTCTTCAATCAAGATGGATGCTGAGAATCTAAATTAAAAATGAAAAAGGGTTACGAAAAATGTTGACAGAATCAGAAACAACAATAAATAAGGAAAAGTTGAAAATGAGATAGAAAACCCAAAACAGAAGAATTTAAGGTTTCCATGTAGTAATACTGTACACTTATGCAAGTCATACATCACTAAAATATTTACCATCACAGCTTAATAAAACTAACGAAAATCATTACCCAAGCCTGACCTAAGTGAAGATACTGAGATTGCTGCAGATGACTGGTCAATGCCAGCACAAACAAAACTTGCATAATTTGTGTTGATGATTGCCGGCTCAAGCTGCTGAAAATGAAACAGGGGGCTCACAGCAAATGAAGGCTCTATAATCTGCACAAAGAAAACGGTTACATGGTGCAAAAATGAAAACAAACTGCCATGCATTGACGGGGCTAACATGATAAATGCTAATAATGAACTCATTTTCACAAATTTGGAAAAGTTTCCCCTCTACTTGTAAGCTCTCATAATCATTACATTTGTACCCTTAGTTTTATTTACCTGCTAAACATGCTCATGGATTGGAGGCATGAACCAGTGGACTGGAGCCGCGACACCAGAGTTCACACGACGATCATATTTAAGTAATTTTATTTGTTTTGCTATTTTTCGTGAAGCCACATACGTTTCCAAAAAGAAAAGGTATCGTTCTGTTTCTTTTGTAATCTTAAACTTCGTCTCTTTTTTACTTTTTCGAAAATTTTACAAACAAACTTAACAAAGCAAACTTCAAAAGCAGACGAAATCACGAAAAGCAAAATTTAAGATATCGATAGAAATAGAAAAATCTTTCAGCTTATCGATTAATTATTTAATTAATCATTTTGCCTACCAATCAGCGTAACAATTGAGCAATCCAACTATCCAAGAGGGAATAATGTTGAGGCTTCACGAAAATTGCCATGATCTGAATTTATAAAATTCATTTTAACGGGGCCTTCAAAAGTAATATGCGGACCATTTATTCCGCACGATTTACAACGGTGTCGAGAATAGCTAGATGAAAGAAATAGATCTATAAAACGGTCGTCAATCGCGTAGTTAAACAGCGCCAATCGAGCGTTACTTTTTTCCAATAGTTTCCAGACGTAATAAAAACCAAATTACATCACCTTCTCCGATTGGCTGATTGTACGGCAATCGGACGACTTGTATATAGTATCTTACGCCATGGATAATAAACACGGTAGAGTATGTTGGTGCAACAATGTCAACCAGACTGAGAATTCCCCGGAAAGTTTTATGGACGTCTACTAAGACTTTATTGTATAATAGTAACACAATTTAATATACGAAAAGCAAAAGACCTCTACGATTCATTTGCTATTGCCGACATTGAATCAATAGACTTTTCTACAAAGTTTGTCATCTTGAACGAAGAATTTAGGTTATCCGCACGTTTGGATTAATTCTCCCACGAATTGTATGAAATACTATATACTGCTGGTAGTATAGAACATCGTGTAAGAGAACCAGCAATAACGAGGAGAAACTTGGTGGCGAAATGGACGTACAAAATGCAAACCGCCGTGAAGCGATTTGCTTGCAAATCAAAATCGCTTTCACCTATTCATCGGATTTAGGTGACGTCAAGGTCGTGGCTATAAGGATTGATGACGTCCTTTGTGTATACGGTGGGATGAGCAAATCATCTACTACTACAACTACTATTATTATATGCCCCCCTATAGGGTCCGCCCCGTCCATAGACGGTCTCCGGTTATGACATCGTGATTTCACGGCGCATCGTAAAATGCTAATATTATACAACGGCGATATGTCAGACGATGCGCATCACGGTCGCAGCTCAGCAGGAGTTCGGTCAGGAGAAATTTCGCTCCGTTGCTATTAATGACCAGCTTTCTATACACTGCTGGCATTCGCTCAGCGTCTTCCTCATTTGAATAGGAATTAGCAACGGTTGTCTTTAAATCATATTTTTAGGATGGCTGCCATCGGACAGACACGACGACGTCAGATAACAAATGGCAGAAAGGGAAACGGGAAAAAGGTTACAATGTGAAGGTCGTCTTATCGGAAGATTCCCCGTGAGCTTCTATAAGGTTGGATAACAAGCTATCAACTACCGACTTTCCAGTGGAAAGCTTTAGTATATTAACAAACCTGTAAGTTCTGAGGTGCTGAGTTGAAAGCGAAGGAATTTGCCAAATAAATCATAAGTTGCACACTGCTGTTTTTACTACTTTGCTGAAGGAAGCATATGGACATTTATACAATTTCAAACGTAGATTTATCTAATGGTTTTATTTCATTCTTATATTTCCTTCCTCTAAATTTCCTTCTTCTATTTCATTCGATTTCTTTTGAGACAAAATGTAGAGAGAAATTTTTAGAATTGTTTCAAATTTATTGTCCGATGAAAAAGAACGTCGAGAGCGAGCAACACATGAGTAATTCAGTACAAACATTTGATAGAGTCAAAATAATTAAAAGAAATGCATAGAACTATTTTTCGTATTAAATAAACCCCACGATGTTGTTGTGGGCGAGGGACTGCTTTCATGTTGGATGGTACCGCCAACCTTTGCGCTCCACTTCGAATCTTTTTTCAGTTGAAAAAGGAGTCGACTGTGAAGCGCAGAGATGTTTTTACACGAATGATATTATCACAGGGATCGTTTGGTGACTGATGGATGATGACAATTTGGAATGGGATTGGCCGAAAAATTGGAAGAAAGAAGGAAAGAAAAAGAAATGATCAGTAATTAATTTAGAGGCTGAAGGCTCCAACGAAACAGGCGCATGAGGCCGGCAACTTGAAGGTCTCGATGGCGAATGGGAAATAGTAATCGGTGGGATCGTAGACGAGGAAACGGTGGTAGATGCTCTTCTGGAGGCACTTGGACTCGTAGCAAGTGGGGACCAAGGGGCAGGCCTTTCCGGCCGCGTCGGCCTCACATTCTTCGATGCGAGCGTGTTGATCGTATTTGATGCCGTAAGACTCGACTTTGTTGATGATGACACGCCACTTGCCTTTGGTGTTGACGGCACGCAGCGGCTGGACGTAGGAGGTGGCGCTGGGGCAGAGGTAAGTCTCGTCCACCAATTGGGTCAAAGTGTCGACCGAGTTGGCCGTTTCGGCCACGACGTTCTTGTACAAAGCCACAACGGCCTCGTAGTGCTTGTCCAGTTCGTAAACGACTTCGTAGGCCGGGTACTCGGAATCCTCCAGGCACCAGTTCTTGGTCGTGTTCTTGGAGCAGGCCGGGATCTCTGGCTCGTATTTCGGTTCGTATTTCGGCTGGTGATAAGCGGGCGGCTTGTAATTGTTGCCCATCACAACGGCCACAACACCTAAACTCACAAAGATCTGGCGATAATAATTAATAATTAGATTGAGTGGATTAAAAGACTAAAAGATTGGCTGCTGAATGGATTGAAATAATTTACCAAAAAGTGGTAGGACAGAGACATGATTTCCAATTGACTTTGACTTTACACTGTGAAACAGAAAGTCAGAAGAGGAATCGACTGCAAGGGACGATGTGTTAAACTCATGTGACCGTCTCGGCTTTTATACCGGGACACTTTGTTCATGACGGGTTATCCATCGCGGATGGAGTACTCCCACTTCACGAAGGTATCCGCCCTCATTTAGTTTTTCAAACGCCAATGCTAAAGGAGCCAGGAGTGCGCTAGGAGGGCACAGTCATTTTCACTTTTACTCTCTTTCCCTTTTCTGTCCAGGACTCGTCGGCACTGCAGGGTATTGTAGGGAAACCCTCTGTAAGAACAACAACAACAACAACAACAACCTTGAGAGTGTGTCCATTTCTTTTTCGAGGTTAGTGGGTGAAAAAGGCGATGGGCTGGCGGTTTTCACGACGCCTTATCTTCTACTGCGGCTCAGCTATAGTGACCGACCGCCTGAACATTTTATTATTAGCCAAACGAAAAACCAAAGGAAAAGAACACGCATGTGTGCATCTGAAACGTGCATGGCCTCTTATTAGTATATATATCTCTTTCACGATGCCATCCAAACTGCCAAGGAGACAACGGGAATCCAAGGAGAGCCTGATGTAGCCGCTAGCCATGATGATTTCCCCCCGTGAAGAATAAAAGAAGATAATAACACCACACCCTGGCCGTACTACCCCTGCGCAGTTGCTCCTTTCGCACGCAGCTCAGCACACTCTCTCTTTCTGATTCATCATCACGTAACATACAAGACCATAACAATTATTAAGAGTCCTCTTAGCTACAAACAAATATATTGCGCTCGTGTATGTACCTCACTTGTATAATCGTCTCCACTCGCCATTTATTTATTGCACCGGACGAAAAATGATGAGAATTATAATTGGTTGAACTTTCTAGCTGACTAACTGTAGTACATTGCAAATAGGTTAGAGATTTCACCAAAAACCGTCGGTATAACAGCTGATGGAAAACAATCCGAGTTGCTGAAACCGCTTTCAAAAAATCGTGTTCTTATTTGTATACAGCGGTTTCTGGTTGTGTTCTTCGTGTATAGCTATACAAACAAACCTCTGAACGTGAATTTTGGTTCGATCGGTGGCCACAGTCAATCAAAGTGCAACACGGTATACAATCAAGATATACAACAACAATGGGAAGCTCGTCCCAAGTGGAACGCCATGGCAACAAATAGTCAGCAGGTGGCATTTGGCGAAACGAAAGAATAATATTCACACACATAATACATTGACGAGACAGCAAGTCGATTTCTTTTGTCGCAGACAAACTTTCTTTAGCAGCTTTCCTCCAGCAGCCCATTTCGCAAATTGTCGGTTGTTTTTAGTCACGTAAAAATGAGAAATTCGCCATGATCATTTGCTTTGGAAAATGGCCATCATCACGGGTAGAGACACAGTAATACCTTGCACAAATAGCCAGCAATTATAGTACCTTCATACATGAGAACATGTTGGAAATGTTTTTTCTTTAGTTTCCCAGTTTTCGTTTTGTCTCAAATTCACGGCAGTTAACTCTGTAGACCATGTAACTTGTGTATTTAATAATCAAGGTTATGGTGTAAGCACTGCATCATCATATAATTTTATATGGACCCGACCTTCATAGACTTATTTATAGCACCAACTGATGGCAGATGTTATCAACTTTCTGCGATGTGATGCACGCGATAGAGTCGACGGACTCACGTACCGAACTACCCCGTCACACCGCAATAATATAAGCTATCCCAGAATATTTTTATAATTGAAATGAGCAAAGAACACACAGGTGCGATAATATAATAAGCAGAGCGTGCAAATATAAAAGTCGGCTCGTCGGTTCTGGTACATCATCCATCAATTATTGTGATGATGCGCTATAAAACCAGTCTGGATGATGAGATATTTTTAGTTGCGTTATACATTTCCACACAGTCCGTCATCATCACGGCTGAATAAATATTCGAATTTCTAAAAGCTTTCCATTCATGTAGCCTACCTGTGCGGTTTTCCATTCTGCTGGGCGACTATATTGGCAATCCCCCGGCGAAAACTTGCTGGTATCGAGAAAGAAAGTGGAGATGAGATTCTGTATACACACCGATAGAGTTGCGCCAAATCTAATTCGCTATACATCCATTCAAAACACCCAAATGCTGATCTCCATTTTCCATCGGTCTGCAGAAGAGTGGTAAGGCCCGGTTTTCCCGGCGACGTGGTGGTACCAACCCAATGCGGTGCAAAATGAAAATACAAGTATATTTGATAACGCGGAAACGAATGAAATGTCTCAACTTTTACTCTCCCGACTATTCGTCGACAGTCTGTCGACAGGCAAAGTCTTATTCAGATTGATATCCTCAGCCTCCTTTTAAAAAAAATCGTTTCTCGACGTAATGAGACTGCTGATTTTGGTAAGCTCAAATCAGAGTGTCAGTTATTCCAAGTGCCAAGTGTTAACGAAATGTGTTTATATTAGGGAGTCGTGTTTCTGTTTCTAGTCCATTTGGACGAAACGGCCATTTGGAGCACTCCACTCAATACAACCGGAAACGTTTTAGATTGGCAGCCATCAGCTGCTGCTGCTGCTATTACAGTTGTCCAGCAGGTTCACACATCAGTCTCGAAACTTCAGAATAATCAAGGAAATGAGCCAATTGAATCTGTCTTTGATGATCTCACGGAGATCTTACCTGCGGTGCCAAAAGTATCAAGTCACTACTACAAAATTTTAGACATTCAACAGGATAAAAGTCAAACATTCTGCAACCCGGCTGCGCCACCAGAATGTGTCGATAAGACTTTTGGTTTCTGCATCTACGATATTGAATATCCCGAAGATGACATCAAGGTATGTGTATAAATGTTATGGCTCTCTGCTAATCAATAAACTGCATTATTATTTTATTTTATTACTTAACAGCTGGCCATCGAATTGTCTGAATTAGCACAAAAATTCACTTACAAGCTAATCAATGAGGAAATCAGATTAGAGCTGGAATTTGAAAACAGAGATAGCAAATGTCCATATCGCAGTTTGGTGATCAAACCCATTCGGGCACGTAACATTGACGGGCAATGGCGCGTCATCGTTCAGAATGTCGAAGATATTCTTCAACGGGAAAGGATAGTCCTCTGCAGTGGTCTGGACGAATACTGCGAAAATTTAGGACACTTTGGTCCAGTGCATTGCTACAGTAGTCGTTGCAGCCAGCAATATCTCGTTCGAAAACTTTTGGCTTACGATCCGTGCAATTCAAATCGTGGCGCCTTTGTCGACTCGTTCAAGTTGCAATCGGCTTGCAGTTGCCGATTTTCTCGAATACCTTGTTAGTCAAAAAATAAGAAAATTAATTTTCATTTGTATACTTTTCATATTTTTTCGTACATTTCACGCGATTTTTTTATTTCAGTTTTGTTGGAAGATAATAAAATGCTAACGTTGGAAATCAGCTGGTTCCAAATTGTGTACGGTGTGTTGGTAAATGGCGTTTTACTTTTGGACGTTTGCTATTGGTCAAAACCTTCACCGTAATGGCCGCTTTCCTACCCCTTCCTCCCCAAAATAGCAATGGCCGCCTTTCTACCCATTCCTCCCCTTCCACCCCTTTTCCTCCCGAAAGGGGTGAAAACAGCAATGGCCGCTTTTCTACCCCTTCCTCCGAAAGGGGTGGGACTAGTATTTTCTACTCGGGAACTACAGCAGACGAACAATTTTGAAAAAAGTGTGGGCTGTCAAGCTTAACTAATCTCTGTTATTGTTTTCAACTTGATTGAAAGGGAATACTAGTTTTGGAATTTACTAACTCTGTGTTCGATTTTGTGAAATCTCCGTTTCGTTCGTTTTGTTTAATATGGAAAACTTTCGTTTCTTTTTCGAGATGTTTCCATGGCAAGCATGGCCCAAGACTAGCAATCGGAAGGACTCTACTGGTACGTAGCAATCACCATTCGTGGTTTCTTGTGCATTTTATTTATAGTTTTAAGTATTCAAAAGAGAAATTAAGTCTAGGATACAAAAAGAAAATCGTCTAGGTTCATTTCGTTTTCAAATCTTAATAGTGTATTACATAACCATCATCACTACGATATTCACAAAATTGTAAATGTTTTAATTGGAAAGTAGGACAGGTTCTCATATCATAAGGCCAATTCGAGGAGTTTAACTGGGATTAGGCAAAACGGTAATGTACAGACATCAATTGAACACATTCTCTGGGAGCTTAGCTTAGGGCGTCAGAAGCATTAGGTACCTAAATGCATCTTTTGATGTAAAGAATCACATGTGGAATCCGTTTTCAAGCATGTTGATGCATTCTGAATTTTTTTTTTTTATACTGTAGAAATGCAGACCTATGTTCACTAAAGCCATAATGTTTTTCTCGATCAGATTCTCTTACGCTTTACGCATCATCAACAGCAATAGAAAGTGCACTCAATGCCATCGAGGTTCACACGAGAGTCGCCAAGACATTGAGAAAATATAATAGCAAAACCTTTTAATATCGAATTCTTCGTGCGCAAAAAGTCAAGTTTATTCGTTTTGCTTTTTATTCTCAGTTTTCCCGACATGAAAAAGGGATTCTGTCACGTTTGATTGAAAATTAAAAGTTAAATGCAGGAACAATATGTATTTTGAAGTTTCCGTTGATTGAAAACAACGATCTGAATGAAAACGATGTGACTTGTAGCTGAAAATAGAATTGTTTGTAACCAACAATTTTTAATCAGATTCTCAAAGCAGTTGCGATCCAAGTCGTGCAAATTTAGTTTAACTAACAAGTAAAGAATTTGTCAGTAATGATTCCAAATTTATTGTCCGATCAAAAAGAATGTCGAGAGCGAGCAACACATGAGTAATTCAGCACAAACATTTGATAGAGTCAAAATAATTAAAGGAAATGCATAGAACTATTTTTCATATTAAATAAAACCCACGATGTTGTTGTGGGCGAGGGACTGCTTTCATGTTGGATGGTACCGCCAACCTTTGCGCTCCACTTCGAATCTTTTTATCAGTTTTCAGTTGAAAAAGGAATCGACTGTGAAGCGCAGAGATGTTTTTACACGAATGATATTATCACAGGGATCGTTTGGTGACTGATGGATGATGACAATTTGGATTGGGATTGGCCGAAAAATTGGAAGGAAGAAGGAAATAAATTGAATTAATTTAGAGGCTGAAGGCTCCAACGAAGCAGGCGCATGAGGCCGGCAACTTGAAGGTCTCGATGGCGAATGGGAAATAGTAATCGGTGGGATCGTAGACGAGGAAACGGTGGTAGATGCTCTTCTGGAGGCACTTTGACTCGTAGCAGGTGGGGACCAAGGGGCAGGCCTTTCCGGCCGCATCGGCCTCACATTCTTCGATGCGAGCGTGTTGATCGTATTTGATGCCGTAAGACTCGACTTTGTTGATGATGACACGCCACTTGCCTTTGGTGTTGACGGCACGCAGCGGCTGGACGTAGGAGGTGGCGCTGGGGCAGAGGTAAGTCTCGTCCACCAATTTGGTCAAAGTGTCGACCGAGTTGGCCGTTTCGGCCACGACGTTCTTGTACAAAGCCACAACGGCCTCGTAGTGCTTGTCCAGTTCGTAAACGACTTCGTAGGCCGGGTACTCGGAATCCTCCAGGCACCAGTTCTTGGTCGTGTTCTTGGAGCAGGCCGGAATCTCTGGCTCGTATTTCGGCTCGTATTTCGGCTGGTGATAGGCGGGCGGCTTGTAATTGTTGCCCATCACAACAGCCACAACACCTAAACTCACAAAGATCTAGTGGCGATAATAATTAATAATTAGATTGAGTGGATTAAAAGACTAAAAAATTGGCTGCTGAAAATGGATTGAAATAATTTACCAAAAAGTGGTAGGACAGAGACATGATTTCCAATTGACTTTGACTTTACACTGTGAGACAGAAAGTCAGAAGAGGAATCGACTGCAAGGGACGATGTGTTTAACTGATGTGACCGTCTCGGCTTTTATACCGGGACACTTTGTGCTGCCGAGTCCTACAGAAAGCGTCGCTCACCTTAGAGGCCATTGTGAAAGTGAAATCGTGTTTCGACGTCTTTGTATATGGTTAAAAATCTTACGCTGGGAAACAAATGCGTTTGAGACCGCCCCGTTTAAGGGCGTATAGTTTGACGGGCTTGGTTGACTATAAAAGGCACGAAAAGATTGGAGAAAAACACAGAACGTTGAAGAGCTTTCAGTGCTCGAACATCATATTCTCTTCCACAGGACTTTGTTTTCTCACCTAAATTCATCCGATATGTCTATCGTAGCGGTAAATAAAATTTGTTATTCGATTTTTATTTACTTAGACTATTAACGAATTGGAGACGTTTTAATCTTTTGATTAATTCATTTTACAGACGATTTTGTTGTTTTGCGCTGTCGGCGCTTGGGCTGAAGATTTGGTGGCCCAGGAACAGTACAGGTAACTTCTTTTCTTATTTGGTTAGAACAGTATTTGCTAATTAATATTGATTCTTAAATTTAGACCAGCTTACAAACCAGCGTACCCCGAGCCCCAATACCCGTCGTACAGCAAACCAGCAGCTTGTAAGTTAAATTTGTCCATTTGAAATTTAAAAATGCAATTAACTTTATTTTTATTTCCTGCACAGACCCATCGTACCCATCTTACCCATCGTACCCCGCTTACCCCAAGTACTGCGACCCAAAAGCCGCACCCAAATGCGCTGAAAACGCGACGGTCGGTTGGTGTTTGACCGACGAGGAATACCCCACCTACGAAGTCAAGGTATTGAATTTCGCATTAATGAAATAATTAATTAATAAATAAAAATACCTTTTTAAATTGGGCGATGGCCAATGATCAGTACGCCATCGACTACGATCCTTTAGTGTTGAAGAAATACGCCGACGTGGCCGACCAGTCAGCCAACGATTTGGTGGATGGCGTCAGCAAGGAACAAGAGGAGAAATTCGATTATTCTTTCTACAACGGCAAGCAGTTCGACCAGGGCAACTGGGTCGGTGGTGAGGGTTTCATCTGCCCCAGCGAGGTGGCCTACTCGCGTCCCCTGCGCGCCAAGAACACGGCCGGTGAGTGGCGCGTCATCGTCCAGGACATCGCCTGGCCGACTTACACCCAGACCCAGCGGACCGAGACTTGCTTGTTCCCCGAAGCCGCTTGCCGCACGTTGGCCCCTTGCCACTTGAGCAAGTGCCTCCAGAAGCACACCGTCCACCGCATGCTCTCCTTCGACCCGTGCGATGCTTACAAGGGCATCTTCATCGACACCTACAAGTTGCCATCGGCTTGCTCCTGCCACATTCCCGCCGTCAAGGCCTAAATTCCATTCAACCCCCCAACAAGACCCTACCCAAACGACCTCCAGGTAATACCAGAAACGACAAAAGTTAACGAGAGGGACTGCTTCCAATGAAAACGGTACCGCCAACCGTCCAAAAATCCTCTCCTTCACAGGGATCGTTTTCGGTATTCTCTGGACTTGTCTTTTATCCAGTCCTCCGAGCCTATCCTTTCACTCCTTTTTCTTTTCTCTCTTCCCAATTGTCGTCGTGATTGCGAGCCACTGAGAGTTCTTGTCAAACGAAATACAAAAGTATTTATGAACGAAATTTTGGTTCGTGTTTTTATTAAAATTAAGATTTCGACCGGTTGGCGTTTACAAAATGACAACAGTTCTCTTAACTTACGCCAGGGGAACTGTTTATCAAATCATTAGTTTTACCAAAATCGACCTTAATCATTGAATACATAATTCCATCATTTTTCAAACTTAAATTAGTATTTTGAATAAAATGCGAAATATTTTCTAGTTTACTGTCAAATCAAAATAAATGTTGTTAAATTAAAATTGAAGTGATAATGTTAAAGACAATGTGCTGAAAGATGAACGCCAATAGTTTACAGAGTATACTAGTCTATATAAATGGCAGCACTAATCACTAGATTTACAATTCAGGCTATATCTATCCATACGACAAAATGACGGAACAGGTAATAAAGAGCGTTTTATCTTGGTTTCCTTTTCTTTGGGATAAAAATGAAGTGGAAAGTCCAGAAAAAGAAAAAATCGAAATCCTAATTGATTTTGGAGAACAGGAAGGTAACGGAGGTCCGCACCCCACTTTTTACCATCCATATCAACATTGGCATGCTCCTTCTTCAACTCATCAAGATGGTTTTATGCCCCGCCCACCTCCGCCCAGTGTAATTCCACCGACGAGTCCTGGCTCCTTTCCAAACATGATGGATCGACTCCAACAACTGGAAAAGCGAATCGAGGCGTGCGAGATGGAAACTCTTGAATTTCAAGCGCAACTAAATGAAATTCAGGTGGAAACCAATGATCTCTATCAAAATCAGACTGGACCAGGAAACCCGACCGAAGTTGAAATGGACATTTACCGGAAGGAATTCCAGTCAAATCCGATTGTGCCATACATGATGCCCTATCATGGTAATGAAAATTGGTCCCCTACGTGTCTATCGCCGCCATCAGCAACTGAAAATCCATTTACCCCATACGGATACGGTGGTCTGTGATAATTCACATTTTTGGATCGAAAACAATTAACAAGTGTTTAATTTAAACAGTGTCACTGATGAATACACATTCGTAATTCAATTAAATCAAACCAATTTTATTTCATTTCTATTTTATTTAGACCAAAGTAAGAAAGTAAATATATGGAAGCTCAATCTTCAGTAAAATTTAAATAATGTGCGACGCATGCGCATGTTAAATATAGGTAGTATAGGACATTACATTAGGATATTACTCATATTAGTAGGAAAGATTAATAATTCAATGCAGTGGACTGCGAATGTGGCAAGAGCAGGCCGATGGCAACTTGTAGATGTCGATGAAGATTCCCTTCTGAGGATCGCAAGGATCGAAGGAAAGCATCCGCTGGTAAACGTATTTTTGCAGACATTTGCTGCCAAAACAAGGGGCCAGGGTACGACAAGCTGCACCGGGGAACAAACATTTTTCGACGCGATGGGTTTGGGTGTATCCGGGCCAGGCGATGTCCTGGACGATGACCCGCCATTCTCCATCGACATTCACTGCGCGGAGTGGACGAGCATAAACGACATCGCTGGGGCAGATGTATCCTTCACCACCAACCCAGTTGCCCTTCTCAAAGGTCTTGCCGTGGTATTCGGAATAGTCGAAATGTTTCTCCGACAAGGAGGTCAGTCCATCGACCAAATTGTCGGCCGATTGATCGGCAACATCTGCGTATTTCTTCAGCACCAACGGGTCGTAATCGATGGCGTACTGAATAGCAATAAATAAAGCATAAGCAATAATTAAACAGGTTGACAGGAAGGTGAAAACCAATACATTTACCTTGACTTCCTTCTCTGGATATTCAGTGTCTTTAAGACAAAATGTTTCAGTGCCGGTTTTAGCGCACTTTGGTGCCTTTCGTGAGTCGCAATAGTCGTACTCGCTTTTGTATTGCTGGCCGTAAGGAGCTGGATAGGCTGGTTTCGAATAGTATTGGGGCTCGGCAGCCGCTTCAGGTTCAGCAACAACTCCCAGGACGATGGCGAACATGCATAACTAAATTTTTGGAAACAACATTAAATTCAGTTAACAAATTTAATTATTTTTAGTGAAATCAATAATAAGTAAGAACTTACCATAAAAGTTTTCATTTTTATTTAATCTTTTTCCCGTGCTCTACGGTTGTGCGTATTAACAAGTTGTAATGCTGATTGCCAGTTGTTAACTGATACAGATTAACTAAAAGAGCTTAGGTTTTATACGCGTCCACTTATTCAGTGAACAATGCTCTCCGTGGCTTTCAGACAGTTGGGCTTGCACAATTTCAGTTTCACTCATTTCGACCAATAACCCTGTCCTAATTTGTCAGTCTCACTTTTATTTTGGTCAAGTCAAGTGAAGCTGTCAATTCATCAATGAGTGCAACAACTGAATAGATAACCAAAGAATTTTCGCTACGTTGAACAATGGTATCACCTTAATACGATTGAGGCTGATTCAAAGAAATTGTGGTTTTTACCTAAAGCTCTTTCTCTTTCTAATTTGATGAATTCAGTCCCATAAAGAAATACTACATTTGTTGTGGTGCAAAGACAGGGCATTGTATAAATAGCTTACTTGGTTTGTTTTCGGAATCAGTCGATTTGTGAGCAGAGAAGAACTCCAAACGTAGTAAATCATTCACCAACGTTATGTCTTTCAAATTGATGGTAAGTTATTCAGCATTAACTTTTTTAATTCTTTAAATTACATCAATAGCCTGCTCATGCAATATGAATTTTAAATATTTAGATTTTCGCATCTTTGATGGTGATTGGAGTTTTCTCCGACCCGGACCCCAACTATAAATCACACGCATACGATGCACAGCCCAGATACGAGTACGTCGAAATTCCGCACTGCGCCAAAAACACGACCAAGTCTTGGTGCCTGGAAGACTCTGAATATCCCCAACATGAAGTGCAACAAGCCCTGGACCAACACTACCAGGCCGTCTTGGCTTTCTACAAGGACAAACTGGCCAACACTGAGAACTCTGTCGACGAATTGGACAAGTTGAACGAAGAGGTTTACCTCTGCCCGAGTTCCACCGATTACGTCCGTCCTTTCCGGGCCATCAACGTCGACGGCAAGTGGCGGACCATCGTCAACGGCGTCGAGTCTTACGGCGTCAAGTACACGCAAACTGCTCGAATTGAAGAATGCGACGTGGTCGTGGGAACCACCTGCCCCTTGGTCCCGTCCTGCTACGAGTCCAAATGCGTCCAGAAAAATATTTTCCATCGCTTCTTGGTCTACAACCCACAAGACTACACCTTCCCTTTCGCCATTGAAAAATTCAAGTTGCCTGGATCGTGCGGATGCGTCGTTGGAGCTTTCCATCTTTAAAGAAACACATTTACGTTTTAGCAACAACCACATTATTTTGACAGAAAATGTTTAAATTATTTTGCGTGTCCTTTAATTAAAATAAATAAAATCCTTCAGCAAATAATTTCCTGAAATTTAATTAATTTAGAATTTAGCATTAAAAAAAATTACAAAGGAGAACAATAAAGAAAAGAGAAAAGGGAAGGGTAGTTGATTCATCACAACAAGCAAGATGGCGACCACATCGTCGAAAGATGTTGTGGCAGTGACAAGTGACACAACACACAAGAGTGAAATCATCATGGGGACTTTGTCAACGTACCATTTCTTATGAATATCCCTTACGGTAATACATTTCAAACTATATTTAAAACAAAGGAATGTGCTATTATTGCGGCTGATCAAATAATCACTCATGCTCTACGGTTCGGGTATGTTTCAAAATTCTAATCCCCATACTACAAAATTATATGATTTCTTAATGTGGTTGGGAATATCGTAAGCGCCTCGGTGGTTTTGTGAGGGGAAGCTGCGGTGGCCATACTGAATAACGAAATCATCTTGATTTTGAAAGAGAAAGTGCTGATGCTTTTATTCTTCTCTTTCCATCTGTTTAGATTTCATTCATTGACAGGCAGTCGTCCGTCAGGTACGGTATAGTCTGTAAATTGAATTCCAGTTTCTTTCAGTCTTTTATAACAAGTGAAATGGCAGTCATCTTGGTAAGCCAACAAATCACAGAATTTATTTTCAATCATGCAATTGTAACAAACTTATTAAATTTTGATACAGGTAATTATGTTTGCGTGCCTTGTTCATTGGAGTGAACCACTGAACCAATTAACATTCGAATCAGTCTGGCACCCTTCTACTTTGCACAGGTTTACTAGACCCCCAGTTTTATCTCGTCCGGCTCCACTCATTTACGGATCTCAAAGTCGTTCCGCTATTTTCTATAGTCCCCTACAACAACACAACAAACAACAACAAAGACCCCTGCAACAACAAACACCCCTACAACAACAAAGTCATTTAGGCCTACAAACCAAAGCGGTTGTCCTCCCACAGGTCACCACAACACCAGCAACAAAATTTACTAATTCTTGGAATGTAGTATCAAGTCGACCTAGAATAGCTTCCAATTCTCCAGAAATAATTTCAAGTCCTGTAAGAATCACTTCGAATCCAGTCATTTCATCCTCGACTTCGTCCAACATTATCTCAAATTCACCACTGATAGTATCCAACTCAAATATCCTTTTGAATTTGTGGAATGTTCTCTTGAATTCGACGATTTTACCCGTTGGTTACTCGAATGTTCTTTCCAATTACTCAATATTATCTGCCGATTTGCCTATCGTACCTTCGCAAAATACGTCGTCTTCCTCAATTGTGCTCTTGAATCCATCAGATGTGTTACTGGACACGTCTGAAAGTATTATTTCGAATTCTTCAACTGTTATCTCTAATTCTTCAAATGTCATTTCCAATTCTTCTAATGTAATCACTAATTCGTCGGCCCTGGAATTACCCTCACTTCAATTCTGTAATCCCATGGCATCACCACCGTGTGTCGACGCAAAATTTGGCTTCTGCATTAATGATGATGAGTACCCTCTCGAAGACGTCGAGGTAAATAGTTTCTGTACTTTTAAATTCTAATCGCATTTTATAACCTCCAATTTTCCATAGGTGGCCACCGAGTTCTCGAAATTGGCGGACCAGTTTAGTTACAAATTAACTTTAGAAGAAGACGAAAAACCAAGCCCAGTTAACAACACCAACGACGACGACTTGATTCAAGACAACACCTGCCTCTCCATTACTGTAACAATCAAGCCCCTTCGAGCCCGCAACATCGAAGGAGACTGGCGCGTCATCGTCCAGGACGTCAAAGACATAATCCAGCGTCAACAAGTGACCATTTGTTCTAGTCCAGACGTCGGCTGTTCAAATCCCGACCACTTTAGCCGAGTCTTTTGCTTCAACGGCAGGTGTAACCAGAAATACGTCGTCCAGAAATTTCTCGCCTACGATCCGTGCAACCCGGATCGCGATGTCTTTGTCGACTCTTTCAAAATGCAGTCGGAATGCAATTGCCGCATTTTACGCTCCCCTTGCCCTGTGTATAGATATGATGCTTGACCACCTTTTTAACTGAAATTGCATCATACACACTTGAACGAAGTATGACGATTAGTTTGTTACTTTGTAGCGAAATCGGTTGCAAAGCGTTTCGAGGGAAAATTGATCGATAGAGAAAGTTGTAATGATGTGATCTAATATTACTGGACTAAAACCGATTGGGTTGATTGATATCCCAACACTAGCCGCAGCTTCATAGCGGTCGTGATGAAATATTCAATTATTCAATAACTGAAAACAGTCTGCAATGTATAAAATACAAACTTTCATTCTTGTTCGTCGTTAGTTCTTTAAAAGTAGCTGACGCAGTGGGAGCTCTACAAATTAATCTCATTATGGTAGGAACTCATCAAATTGTTATTAATAAATCATTATTTATTTCAAGGTTTAAATTATTAGGGCATCCCGGTTTTCCATGGAGTTTTTTCGGTTATCACTTTGTGCCTCACAATCGTTGCCGCTGACCTTCAACTTCCACTACCTGTACCATTAGCGTTCCGACCCCAAAACACGCAGGATCGCCCCATTAATACAGTCTGTAACTCGACAAATCCTCCTCCTTGTGCTGACAAAAGGTTTGGCTTCTGCATTAGCGACGATTCCTATCCTATGGACCACATCACGGTATGTTCCAAGTTCATTTTCAACTCTTTGACGCATACTAATCGTTATTATGCAACACAGGCTACCATTGAGAATTACTCTGAATTAGTGAATCAATTCAGCTACAAATCGATTCCAAAGGAGGAAATCATCCATCGTCCAATTAAAATTGATAAAAAAGGACCCTGTTTATCCACGAATGTTTTCATCAAACCCATTCGAATGCCCAGCATCAACGGAAATTGGCGCGTGATCGTTCAAGACGCCAAAGACATTATCCAGCGCGAACGGATCGTTCTTTGTACTAGAACGGGCGATGTCTGTCAGATGCCGCCGGAAAAGTTATTCGCACCTCTACAATGTCACACAAGTCGCTGCAGTCAAAAGTTTATTGTTCGTCAACTTTTAGCTTATGATCCTTGCGATCCCACTCGTGGTGTCTTTGTGGATTCTTTTAAAATTCCGTCGGCCTGCAGTTGCCTTTTTTCTCGTTCAACATGTTGAATAAAAAGATTAAATGAAAAACTATTGGTTAAATATTTATTGATCAGTTGCAGCAGCAAAAGACGAGTCTCTTGTTATGAAAAATACATTTACATTTGGGTGTGAAGATTTTTGTGCCATCTGGATTAATTAGCTACTTGCAGTTCCGGCAGGATCTTTTAGTAAAACCACTTTTATCATTTTTGCCGTTTGGATTCATTCAAGCGATAAGGGATCGATATCGATTTTTAATGGTTTTGATTAATAAGACAGCCAGTAGAGTAGAAGAAAAGTGTCGTCTGCTCTTTTTTGATAATAAACAAATGAGACGAAGGTTCAAGATAAACAAACCGGAATGAAGACTAGGCTAATGAAGACATCGAAATTCAGCTGAAGGTAAAATTCAATTTGAAATTATTGACTAAAGTTAAGTATGTTTTAAATTTTTAAAGTCAATTTGGAAAGCAATCATGTTTATTTGTGAAAACATCTTGAAACACTAGCCTATTTGCATATTGCTTTTCGAGATTACAATTAGAAAACTTATGAATTAGAAAATCATTTAACCATCTAAGTTTGCAGGTTGACTGTCAGCAAATCATTCCAGTGTTGTGCATGCAGGAAAATCACAAGTCTGAACAATCACGTTGAATCACATTGAAAACAAGATAAACATAACATTTCAGGTTCCCTTTAACTCTTTCGTCATTCAGCAGTGTATTAAAATGATGGTAGTTTCAAAAGTTTTATTTCGCTAATATATCTTTATTTACAATTTTAAACATCCTGATTTTCTTAGAGAAACAACACACTGGAATGATTTGCCGAGAAATAACCTATATGTTGCACACTTTAGATTGTTGTACTACCAACAGAAACATAGTCAAATGGGTTGCAACATGGGTCTAATGTTTGCTGCTAAACACGGCAGATTACTAATGATTACGTTAGCTCTTTCGAACTCGCTTTTATTGCAGCATTTTGCTAATTCAATTCCCATTTCAATATTAATATATTTTTCTGCGTACATTTTCAGCCAAAGTATTTTAGCTTAATTGCTTCTGTCGGCGTTTCCCCACATAAAAAAGAAACAAGAAAGCAGCCAGCTTTGTATGACCCATTTATTTGGATAATACGGAGGTGTTAGTTAACAGTCGTCAGTGTTAGTTGAGCATGCAAGATGCCGTTTTGTCTTTGTCAAAGTAAGGTGAATTACATAATAGAGAATTTTAGTGTTTTGGGTCGTTTAGTGAAGTCCGGCGGGAATGTGGCAAGAGCAGGTCGATGGCAATTTGTAGATGTCGATGAAGATTCCCTTCTGGGGATCGCAAGGATCGAAGGAAAGCATCCGCTGGTAAACGTATTTTTGCAGACATTTGCTGCCGAAACAAGGGGCCAGGGTACGACAAGCTGCACCGGGGAACAAACAAGTTTCGAAGCGTTGAGTCTGGGTGTAACCAGGCCAGGCGATGTCCTGGACGATGACCCGCCATTCTCCATCGACGTTCATTGCGCGAGCAGGACGAGCGTAAATGACGTCACTAGGGCAGATGTATCCCTCTTCGCCGGACCAGTGTCCTTTTTCGTTGAACTTGCCGTTGTAGTCGGAGTAGTCGAAATGGTCTTCGGCCAAAGAAGTCAGTCCCTCGACCGAATTATCAGCCGATTGATCGGCAACATCTGCGTATTTCTTCAGCACCAACGGGTCGTATTCGATGGCGTACTAGAAATGAATTAGGCAAAAATAATTAAACAGTTGGTTGAAATCAAAGTAAGAACTTAACTCACTTTGACTTCTTTCTCTGGGTATTCAGTGTCTTTAAGACAAAAAGTTTCGGTGCCATTATTCGAGCACTTTGGTGCCTTGCGAGGGTCGCAGTAATCGTACTTCGGGCCATAGGCAGCTGGATAAGCTGGTGGTGCGGGAGCTGGATAAGTTGGCTTAGGATATGCTGGTGGTGCGGGATAAGTTGGCTTAGGATAGGCTGGCTTAGGGTAAGTTGGTGATGCCGGGTACTTGGGATAGGTCGGTGCAGTTGGATAAGTTGGTTTAGGATAAGCTGGTGGTGCTGGATAGGATGGTCTAGGGTAGGCCGGATAGGCGTGTTTCGGATAGTGCTGAGCTTCCGCAGTCAATTCCGGCTCGGAGAGAACTCCAAGAAAGGCGACACTCAAACATAACTAAATAATGGCACCAAGAATTTAATTAATTTGACTGTGCCTTTATAATTGAAGACTGAAATGACTTACCAAAATGGTTTTCATTTTCAATTCAGAGTAGATAATTTATGTCGGGCTGTTACTGAGTCGATGATTGTCAGCTCTCAACTGATGAAAATTACTAAGAAGAAGGAGGACTTTATACACTGACTCCCCTTCAGTGATCACTGCTCCTCAAACTGACATTCGAGGGGGTCCAACAATCTAAAACTGAATTTCAGTTTCCCTCTTGTCCCTGATCTAATTCGAGTTTCAACTTTTTCACTTGTTTTTTAATGTTCTAGACGCTGTGGTTTAACTTGATCAGCTTACCGTGTCTTACTTTGGGTATGTGCGAACCTACGTAAAGAAACCCTCATGCATTTGTTTCGCTCTATTGCTTCCCTGCACGTTACTATGTTCAACCTTATTTTGTGTTTTCCCAAGCCATGCTGGGACGTAGAAATCTTATCGGTTAACGAGTACCTTGGTGAATTACGTATGCTGCAGTCTAGTCCAATTGCAAAGTAAAATTATGCTGACATGTTAGTGAGAAATGCGGAGAAATGCTGATTTGACACTACAAACAGTATACGCGGAAAGGCCCTTAATTATTGTTATTTATTAAAATGTTTTCTTATCGTCTAGATGGAAGTCATAGGTGTGTCCAAGAAAGTGTGTTTTATCGATTGGCCAGACAATCTGTTGGAGCATTTCTTGCGGTTGGCCGCAGATACTCACCTCGATCTCGATTCCGAGCCCATCAGTGGAACGTTACAGACGTCTTGCTTCTGTGGGAGCAATACTTGGGTATAAATAAGACTTGCTGCATTCGTTTCAATAGTGTCATTCTCAGACTAAACTCGGTTAGAATAACACTTGCAGTTCCTCAGATTATCAGAATGTCTATCCGATTAGCTGTAAGTACAAAATGAATCCCTACAATACTCTCTCATTGAATTTCAAATTGTTTTTGTAGATTTTTGCTTCGCTGATGGTGATTGGAGTTTTCTCCGACCCGGATCCCAACTATAAACCACCTGCGTACGGTGCCCAGCCCAGATACGAGTTTGTTGAAATCCCACACTGCGCTAAAAACACAACCAAATCTTGGTGCGCGGAAGACTCTGAATATCCCCAAAATGAAGTTCAACAAGCCCTGGATTACCACTACCAGGCCGTCGTGGCTTTCTACAAGGACAAACTGGCCAACACTGAGAACTCTGTCGACGGACTGGCCAAGTTGAACGACGAGGTTTACCTTTGCCCAAGTTCCACCGATTACGTCCGTCCTTTCCGGGCCATCAACGTCGACGGCAAGTGGCGGACCATCGTCAACGGCGTCGAGTCTTACGGCATCAAATACACGCAAACTGCTCGAATTGAAGAATGCGACGTGGTCGTGGGAACCACCTGCCCCTTGGTTCCGTCCTGCTACGAGTCCAAATGCGTCCAGAAAAATATTTTCCACCGCTTTTTGGTCTACAACCCACTTGACTACGCTTTCCCTTTCGCCATTGAAAAATTCAAGTTGCCTGGATCGTGCGCTTGCATAGTTGGAGCTTTCCGCCTTTAAAAACAAATTTTCTTATTAGTAGCGTAACGTCTTATTGATAAGCAATGATCACATTATTTTGAAAGAAAACGTTTAAATTATTGTGCGTGTCCTTTAATTTAAATAAATAAAATCCTAACGCAAATAAAAACGTTTGAAGGATTTATTGGCCTAATTTGTACATTTTCTCAATAAAATATTCACACGGAATTAGGTGGAAAGGAACGGATTTCAAACTAACTTAAAGTTAAGGATCAACCGTGCTTGTAAATGCCTCTTTCCTCCTGGACGTTTGAAGATTCAGCGCGATAAAAACGACTGACTGCGGCCATTTAAATCGGGAGCTCAGAAACGGGTACTGCCGATGCTGTAAAATAAGAAGCTAAAGCCGTCTGCCGTACTGGACAAGCATTTGTTTCCATAGAACTTGGGCTCCAATTTGTAAACCTTGAAGAAGAAGAAAAAAAGAACTATTTAAATTATGGTATATTTTAAACAAACAATATAGAACTTTTACCTGTGTCTGTTCACTTTTAGTGTCCATGCTACAACTTTCAATTAGCCTGGAATGAAGTACATCTGGAATAGAGTATAAGATGAACTTTTTCAATTGAGTGGAATTGTAGTGGTTTGAAAGATCAATTGTGTTTTTCACCTGGAGTTTCGACAGCATGAAGAGTGTCACCATATGTATGCAACCTAGGATGTGAATTGTTGGGTATTTTAAGTGCTTCAGCCAACAGTGTTTTCTTCAATTCCATTTTATTTGCTGATTGCGAGCTGTTAAATTTTGACAGCAACTCCATAAACAATTTGATGCTTCCTGTTCCTTTTCTGGACTTTATATTTGTCTCTATAGTTTCATAATTTTTCGGGTCACCAAGATATTAATCAAAATCCGGAACTGGTTCCCATGATTGACTGGTGAATTGACGAAACTGACTGAGCACAGTTTTATTCGGTTAAAAATTTACCCAATGCCAATGGTAAATTTCTGGACATGGAAATTAGAATCATCGTTTTCTTCAAACAAAGTAAACAGCGTAATCTCATTTTTTCTAGTGAAAACGTACAGTATTCCTAATAGATTTAAAATTAAACCATAAACTGAATTAAATAAAAAACAATCAAAACAATCCAAATACAACTTGGTTAGTAGCAGACGGCAATCTGCTCCAACACCGCCAGAGTTGGTGTTTCATAATTATTTATAAGTAAACTCTGAAAAAAGTTATAAATTATCATTTTATTCCTTAAAATAATTTTTAAAAATCTTTTATTAGTTGAAATTTCCAATAAGTTTTAAAATAAACTAGAATGAATTCCTTGAAATATATTTCTGAAGAGTCCTCTGACGGCGATCTGACACCGCAGGTATTCGTCTTCTCCGGCGTCTTTGACTGTTAGCACGCCACGTTCAGTTATGTCGGGAGAACAAGATGGAGAGTGTTGTCGAAATCTGGCCCCATCTAACAGGTGATTGAAGTTGAAACTTTTCCCTCTTAATTTTAATGTTTGAATTTGTGTTTTTTTTTATGAAAATTTGTTTTCTGTTGTGTCGTAAATGTTTCAACCAAAGCTTAAGCATAGGTTTTTTCCAGTACGTTTAATTTTCATGTGAAAAATTCTCTTTATGTGGCAAGCTCATGAGTTCTCGGTCTCTGACCGTGAGAACCTCGTCGTTCATGAGCATTGATTTCTCGGTCTCTGACCGTGAGAATCTCGTCGTCCATGAGCATTGGCTAAAATTTATTTTTCAAGTAGAAAAGTAGTTAAAACTTCTGATAGGTTTCGTGTGATAAATAGTTGCATATTGAGCGAATTGGTTCTTTGTTTTTACATCTGTGCCCCTGTTGTGAGTCGAATCAAAAGTATTTCTTAAATAATCATAGACTTTATACCGTTTTTTTTATCAGCGACTTCAGTGTAACGACAAGGCAAAGGATAGATAACGCTCGTGTTTTCATTCGTGTTCCCTGTACAATGTGAAATAATTTCACAAGAATCAGTATACTCGCCTCCATTAGTAACCAATTCATCTTCTTTTTGGTATGTGGAATGCACAGCTGGTAGTTTTTTTTGTTTCGCACACTGATCCATATGTGTAGACTTCTAGGTGGTTGGTGTTTGGAATCCGAGTGAGTGAGTTGAATAATTGGTTTGTTTGATTCTATGGCTTGTTTCTTTGTGAGGGGGAAGTAGTTCGTGGGGATTGAAAAGTGTCATGGTGGGAGGGCTTCCACTTCAGGTGTCCGCGAGGAAGGCTTTTTGATAAATTTTTTGCCAGTTGGGTCCAGTTTCCTTAAGTGAGTTATTGCTGCTGGGGTGCTGTTGGTTTTCCACTTGTTTGTCTTTTAGTGTTTTATTTCTTTTTCGGTTTTACCGACATTGTGGATTGAAACGACAGTCTTATCAATGTGGATATTTGTGGCATTTCAGCTTTTGCTAATGAGGCCTAGACACGTCGTAGCAAAGTCAACGCTGATCAGAGAGGAGTGGCCTGAGTATCAGAATTCAGGATATCTATCAGTATCAGTCGACATTCTTGTCTTTTTCATTAGACACGTCGTGAATAAATCGGTAGCATTATCGCAATGAAACATTTATCTTATTCATTTTTGAGAGCATAAACGCAAATACGACCGCGTTACAATTGTTCAATCTTTCACGAACGTAATATTTTGTTCTTTTATTTTCGTCTTTTGTTGCTATCTTTACGTTGTCGAGCGCATTGATGAGTTTCAAAACGATTGTCTTTTTTGAAGTGTCATGTTTCGTTTCAAATTTGTCTCTTGATAAATTTGTATGTGTTAATTCTTTTTTTTTCTTCATTTAGGTGGTAAGAACGCTTCGCTAAACGTTTTACCCACAGCTTTAGTGACAGCAAAGTGGTTCGGGAAAGACTCTCCCTGATGCAATCATTCCGTAACGGCTGTGATTCATTTGCAAACGAATAATCCGACGTAAATTGAAATCGTTTAACGAAACCATTTAGAAGTTCTAAATGGATTGGAGTTTTGTTGTGTCCGCGTCAATTGGTAACATGGAAGCGGTGGGTTCAAATCACTGTTGGAAGTCCATCAGGATTGGGAGGAACAATATCATGTTTAAAGTTAAAATTCTCATGCTGAATGCTCAAGACCTCAGCTTCGCGCTTTTCCTTGCTGAGACGCGTTTTCATTAATTCGATTCGTTGACACAATTCAATGTTTTGATCGGTTGTAGTGCGTTCTTTATCGCGGATAAGAGTGACATAGAACGTCGTTTTTTTACGGGTGTGTGTTCTTTCCTTCCGTCTGTGTTTTTTGTGTCAGCGTCAATTGGCAATATGGAAGCGATGGGTTCAAATCTCTGTTGGTAATCCAACAGGAATTTTCAGTTGGGAGTTGAACATTGGTCCAAGTGTGACTACATTTCGACTTCTAACTGCGAGTAACGTGTTGGACTCCCAACGGCAAAAGCGCACAGGACGCGGGCATAAAAAAGAAGTACTCAATTGGTGGTTATTTTGGGCTTTGGGTTTTTTGGGCTTCGGGAACACACCATCCCTATTTTTCGTTTTTTTTTTTTTTTTCACAATCCCTAAAAATGTATTAAAAAAACAGCAATTTCATTTTCATTTCATTGATCATATGACTACATATTAAGTTTGAAAAACATTACGTGATCAAAAATTAATTTCAGGTAAAAAAAACCTTAAACCCTACAACTTGTGGAGCCGGAAAACGAATTTTCGCAGTACTCGTATGTGCTTTGTCCTGTCAGTGGTGTGTTTTTGTGCATGTTGAAGCTTTTGTTAGTATTGATGTTAGACCCTTTGGGGCACCATTGGCGTAGGATTAGTTTAGTTAGTGTAGGGCCAATGGTGAAGGCCACCAAGTTGATCTGAGCCGGTATCATGGGCCAGCAATTTGGTGTCTTTTATTGACTGTGTCCAAACAGCTAGTGTGCAATGAGTATGCCCTCATTTTATTCATCAGCCCAATCCCAGATATGAAACGTGATATTAAGAAGGACAAGCGCAAGGAAGTTGAGTGATCAATCTCCTCCTGAGAAAATTTTGAAGAAGCGACAGCCATCTCCGACTCCGGTAACAACATTTAATTGCGGTGAATTTGTGTGAAGAATGTTCTGTTAATAAATTTTGGTTTCGATTTCGAAGATAAGGAAGTCGTCGTCCGGATCTGAAGAGTCGGAAGTAGAAAAATCCGGTCTGGAGAATCGTTGAGCGTCGAATCTACTCCAGACAAAAAGAAACGCAAGAAGAAGAGAAAGGAAACCTCTTCTGAATCGTCAGACGTGAGTGCCGACCCTAAAATTAAATTGAATAATTAGAAGTTTATTTAAAACGAATTTTTCAATTTTTTCAGGAATCTGGCGATTTGGAAGAAAAGAGGAAAAAGAAGAAGAGCAAGAAAGAGAAGAAGGAGAAAGAAGTCAAAGAAAATCAAATCCAGAAGGTGTCATGATTCTGACGAATCAGAGGTGAGTGATTTCAAGCTTTTAATTATTGTCAGTCGTCAGCGGTTGTCAGCTATTCGTGACTTGTGCCTACTATTCCTACTCCAACTGCGTCATTTCGATCCTAGTATTCAGAGTATGAAATTTATGAAAGCTAATCACGTGGTACTCTTGACAATGAAGTGGGCCATATAGTGGCCACCGTGTCGCTAACCCGCGAATATTTTTTTCCCAGGTTGTTTTCCAACCTTTCCTTTTGCTTGGAATCTCTTTTTTGGAATGACAATGAATTTGACTTTTAAAAAATGTTGTAACCGTTTGCAGGTGCCGCGATTGAGGATGGCCGACTGCGCTCCGGCGATCGACTTTTGGAGGTCAACGGCGTGGAAATGACGGTCAAGACTCAGAGCGAAGTGGTTAGCCTTTTGCGCAACATTCCCAGTGGCGGTGTCGCCCGTCTCCTAATTTCCCGACAGGAAACGGAAGAAGAAATCCAACAGTCGAACCAACTGCAAAATCAACAAGTTCAATCGTCGTCTCAGCTTCAATCGTCGACTCAAACTCAGAAGACGAGCCCCAAATTGCCCAGGCAGATGAAATCCATCAGCAGGGCCAGCGAAGAGAGTCTGCTGCTCCTGCCCTGGAAGCAGCGCGAGATTCTCACGCTCGACATTCCCGTCCACGACACGGAAAAGGCCGGCCTCGGCATTTCAGTCAAAGGCAAGACGACTTCGTCATCGGGAAATGGCACCAGCGACCTGGGCATCTTCATCAAGTCGGTCCTGCACGGAGGAGCCGCTTCCAGGGACGGCCGGCTCTGCACCAACGACCAGCTCCTTCACGTCAACGGCGTCTCTCTGCAGGGGCGATCCAACACGGCTGGAAGGTCAGTCGCAGGACGACACGGTGAACGGAACGGTTCGACTGGGCGGCAACGGGGGCGACAGCTCCGGCAGTTACGATCATTCCGGAGGCAGCAGCGACCAATCCGGTTCCACCGTCATTTTTGTCAGCGGAAGCGGATCAGACAGTCGTGAGAGAAATCTCATGAAAGACAATCGACTCTCCGGAATCTCTTCTGACCTCCGCAACGAGAGTTACTACCGGGTAAGTTTCAACTTTTGATTTTTCCCCAGTTGAATTTGAATTTGAATTTAATTTTGTTTTGGTTTTATTTTTGAAGGCCACGCACGAAACGTGGAACACGACGCAGTTGCAGGAGACTTTGATGAGTTCGTCGAAATTGAACGGTGGGCACCAGACGAGTGTGGTGCAGCAGGGTCCAGGGCGGAAGCAGCATTCGCAAAACAGCCCAACGGTCCACTTGACGCCGGGCGAGGTGGTTTCGATTGACGGTGATTACCTGCCGCAGTCGAGGCCACGCCCACCCTCTATGATGTTGATGTCGACGTCCAACGGTTCCTCGGTGGCCTCTACACCGGATACGACCATGAACTTGCCTTGGCAGCAGCAACAACAACATTCCAATAATAACATTCGTGGTCCCGGTGGTCAACGCTCTGGACCGACGGATGGACGCGACCGACCGTGGCCCAATGCCGAGCAGCCGCAGCCGCCCCAGAGTCCCCTGTCGGAAACATCCATGCGATCCGATGGACGTCCCAGCGATTCGGAAGCGCCCACCTACACCAGCCAGTACGTCACGTTTTTTATTTTTTGTTTTGATTGTTTCGTGAAATTCTTTTTATTTGTCATTTCATTGTTTTATTTTCTTCTCTTTCTTTAAAAGGGAAACATAAACAAACCTACTCCAACTGCGTCATTTCGATCATAGTATTCAGAGTAGACATTATCTCTGTCAGTATCAAAGCTAATCGCGTGTTGACACTGAAGCGGGCTATTTAACAACTGGCAACTGGAACGAATTTTCAAAATAATTCGCTCTTTAGTCAACGATGCATCTTCATTATGCACGACGGACAAGAATTTCGGCATCTGATTGCATGTATTAGTCTTAAAATGGATTTGTCATGCCCAATAGTTCCGTCATTCCGTGTACGGCAGTGGAGGTATCCGCTCTACTTTCGAGCTGTTCCTCTAACTTTTACATCCTATTGGCCTGATACCGCTTGCTCCTCATGCGTTTCTTTGTTCTCTTGGATTGTCAGCGATATATTGTTAGTACAGCTTCACTCTACTTTTCGACCCGGTTCCTCAGCAGCAGGAGGTTGACTTTGATTTGACTAGGGTCAGCAAAGTTGAGCTACCGATTCCTAACTCGCCGTTTTTCTGCCTTTTTCTAATTTCCCTATCGATCAAACTGGGTCTTCATTTCATGCGACAGACATTTCACCAAATGTGCATTTGGAAATAGGTGACGATTTGCATTCGTCGCTAGATAACAGCTAGTTTGACCTTTGGCCGCTAGATACACTTATTTTTGTTTTATTCAGAATTAACAGATTCGGGCAGCATTTGGTGTTGCGTGTTTCACCCCTTAAGGTAAAATAGTGTTTCATTGACTTGTTAAAATAAAGCGTTCTATTCTTGTCAATATCTTAGAATGTTGTTATCCGATGTGCTCATTACTGAGAAAAAATTTTAACAAGGCCAATGGAACTGGTTTAATCGGCATTCAATTTTATTTTTTTTACTATGTCCAGTAAAGCTGAAACTGCTGACGTCTTGTCTTGACCAATCCGTTTCATTAGCATTCTCCAAATTTCTTTAAAAGGTAAACAGTTTCATATGCAGGCTTTGTGTATTGGTTGGGTTACGTAATCGCCTGAACAGTCGCTGTGATAAAATTTTTAAGTTATGCGATAGAGTTGTTGTTTACTTTAAAGAGGAAGAATCAAACTATTTTGCATAGACATGCATTCAGCCATGTCTATAATTTTCTATCACGATAACTTCTACGTATATTTATCTCAAAAATCTAGAAATATGTTTCTGTTAAACAAAAAACCGTTCGTGAATTGATTTCGGGAATTCTTGAACCCTTTGAGGCAGAGTTGGGAGGAGTGCACTCTTCTTTTGATCTCGCTTGGAGCGAACTTAAATTAACGTGTTTTTTTTTCTTCCGCAATGTCAAGGATGATGTAAACTAAAAAAAAACCCACAAGAATCATGTCAAAAAGAATTCGTTCTGCGGGTTAGCTATGTGAATGCGATTGTTATGCCAACATTTTTAATTTATTCCCCATACCTGTATAGGGCTCAGTTGAGAAATAAGTCGTGACTAGAATTCTTTATAGGGAAGAGTCGGTGGATATTAAAATAAACGCATCACGAACTGTTCACCTCAACCGGTTTACGAAAATAGATCTACGGACTATGGCTATCACGTTGTTGCCCTCGTCCTGTCGGCAAGGTCGTCGCAGCTTGACAGACTGCTTCTCCTGATCGATAATACGGTATTCTTTATTGTGAAGATCATGGTTTCGGTCATCATCCACCCATCATACGGCATTATATTTTCCTAGATTTAGAGCTACATTTTAATTTTAACAACGGAGCAGATGATTCATTCGCGGAAAGAAACATGTCAGATTGATTTGGCCGGCCAAGCTCAATTTACTATAAAACATTTTCTTATTATTGTTGCTGCTAAATCGAGTGAACTCATCTTGAATGAAGAATTTTCCCGATCCATGACACCGGTTTCAACTTATTAAATAAAGAAATCACCTCCCGTTGGTAGGAAGGGAAATTAATAGTTTCCCTTTATCTTTTAGGCTGTCATACATTAATGGTTGCGGGTTTTCCCAAATGAAATACGAGAGGTCAAGTGATGTCTCGGTTTCCCTATAACACGCACCAAATATGGCCAAAGCTCTTCCACGAAATGTAACTGTCCATTGTTGGATTCCTGATTCTGATTGCGTAACGTTTCTTTGTTTTTTTTTTTTTTTTTTTTTTTTTTTGTGTGTGTGAAGTTACAGGTTTTGGGCTTAGCTTGGAGGACGTTAAGGCTATGGTTAGCTAACGTAATGATAGAATTCATATAATGTTAAGTTATCGTTGTAATACTACCAAAGTACCAATAATCATAATATTTTTCTTCGTTCTCACATTGAATCCCTCGCCTTTAACTACTGAGTGCTCTGTAGTACAAATTATGCTTAAATCGCTTTAGTTGATTATAGATTTATTATTTATAAATTTATTAGTTTAGTTTGTCCTCATTCGACCTCCAGTCCTCGCAAAAATCTACATCAATTAAATTTTTCTTTGAAATCGTTCGGAGCTGGGCGTGCTGGCAACATTGTCTCATTAATCACTTTTTGTTTCTGGACGTGCACGTCTGCTTCGCGCTCAAACTCACTCCATCTCTCATTAGTCATCTGTTAGGTTTGGGAGTAACGAGTTAACGACTGGTATTCTCATTACTTGGACGTTTGGACCTGGACTATTTCATTTTTATTTGACAAGTTAAATTACTGCGTATCTTTCGTTTAATATCACAACGAATGATTTGCATTTATGTTCCATTTTTAATGCAGGTTAAGTGAATTGCCTCAGACCACGTTCCATCACACGATTGCCCAAGGTTTTTTCAACGATTTGGTTCCTGCATCTACCTTTTTCTGAAATTCAGGACCTGTCCTGGTTCATCTTTACCACAGTAAGTAAAATATTTACAGATCAAAGTATACACTGAATGTTTTGTTAATTTGCTCGTAATGCTTGATGATGAAGACAGCATGATATCATTTGATGGTGATATAATGGTGTGTGAACTTCTCTTTTATTGATTCATGTAGAAAAAGAAGCTATTATATCATTATCGACTTTTAGCCAAGATTAGTGTTAGCCACCAGTTTTTTGTTGAGCCTTTTTAGTCTGGGTTCTTTCAGTTTATCAAAAGGTGTTTGCAATCTGGTAACTTACAAGTTACATCTAGAAGTTGTAGTGACCTGCAGAGACGAACATTTGACAGTGTAGAGCAAGTCCTTTCTTTCAGGTCCTTTCTTTTGTTTCCTTTTAAGGTGCCCCTAGCTGCTTAGTTTGAATTGAGTTGGAAGAAGCATGGATTGAATTACACAACACTGCATAACAATGTCTCCCAGAAAAAATATGCAAATTATCAAAGATTTATCTATGGCCATGTAGTTGGCTGAACAAGCCTGAAGCCCATTATTCATCATAGTGCTAGAGATCAAGCAATATTATTAATACTGTAACTGATACTTCATACTTACCATCTGTGCAAACCTTTCTGGCTAGTTGAGTATCTTATTATGTCTAAATTAGATTGTTCTTTTTCAGATGGATGAGCAGTGAGGACCTAAGATTTCCGCTATGATGCTCCTGATTTTCAATTCACCGTTCCCATTCTGAAATGCTCGGTACTATAATCCGCATGAATTGCCATCTGTCGTCGATGTTGGAGGTCGATCGGACGAAATACTGGTTCAGCTCACCCTGTTATTCAAGATAGGGAAGACGGGCATTCATTTCATTCCGGAAGCACCGATATCCACCACTTCCACTTCAGTGCTGAAACAACCGCCTCTGTACTGATCACTTTTTGAAGTGAACTACTTCACTGCTACACCAGTTTAAGTGTAATGGTGAGTCCTCTTTTTTAAATATTCTGTTAGAATATTCTTAAGAACAATGAAATTGTGAATTGTGACAATGTTATGGTAGTAGGTTGTTACTCGACGGTTTTTTGAAGAAAAAACCTAGCGGCTTATCTTTCATTTCTTCCTTAAATTCTTTCAGTTGAATATTTGTAATTCAATTAGTTGTGATTATCCCAAGTTGGAATTTGACATCGTAGTCGTTTTCTTCTAAGTGAATGCTAAAATACTTGCTTTAGCTTTCAATAAATTAAACACTGGGTACAAAGTCATTACTTGTATAAGCAACAATTGTGCTGACAGGTGTTTCAGGAACCGGTTTCGGGCATTCCCAAAGAGTTTCTTTCAAAAGACCGTTACAAAAGTCATTATTAGTTGTCAGATGACGACAAATTAAATCAGGTGAAGTAATTGTTTTACAGCAGTTTTAGCGAATGGCAATACTCTGTAGGTGTTACAAGTAAGGAAAGTTCAAAGTAATTCTATTAATATCTCCAATCTCTTTTGAAAACCAGTTTTATTTCTTTTACATAACCAAAATAGAAGCTGATTTTTTATGGCCACACAAATCCATGAATTATTTTTTGAAACACAAACTCATTTCGCTTTTTGTAAAATGTCTTCAACGTTTATAACAGAACACCAGCTGCTGCCAAAAAGGAGAGTTCGGCAAAACGTCGATGATCGGTACTATTTAAGCACGACGCTGTAAGTAAACTATTTTATTAGTCTCATTCCTTCTACGTGACTAGTTCACACGCCGCGCCCAGCGTAAACTTATTTCTCAAAAGGTTTGGGGAAATACCAGGAAAACGGCCTGCAGAAATTCCGACTAGAGTTCTCCAAATCGTGTTAGACTTCTGCGGGCGTTTATTCAGAGTAGGCCATTGCCATGCTGGCAATGAGAGAAGTAGCTATTGCCGACAAATCAGTTCGTAAAAACGTTTTCAAAACTGTGATGGGTATCATTCCTCTTTAATGAAAATCAATATTGGCGAATTATTTTTTTATAATATGTTTGTTTTTTTTTTCTTGACGATCGAACAGATTTAATGCAGGCCAGATAATTGAGCTTAAATTTTCCATATTTGCCGAAGGGTAGGGATTTCAGGTACCGGATTTTTCCATTACATTATATAAATAATTATACCCACAGTATACATTGAGCTGGAATTGCCCGTGAGGTAGGAATTAAAGGTACAGTTTTTTTTTTGGTATCATTAGTGATGCCACCACCCCAGCCAGTGCTCTCATTTCTAAGCCAAATGTTACTTCAAAACTGTGCATCGGTGGCTAAATAGAATGCGTACGAACAGCATCCTCGAGCTAATGTCAAGGACGCTGTGTTTACTTGTTTGTTACACATGGTAAAAGCAAATGGGGCTACCTATACAACCAAGTATCATTGTTATAGTTTCAGCATTTTTTCGGCTCCACCCGGAAGATTTTTCTAACGGAACTGACTGTCCACTAATTATAAACAGCTTCCCGGAGCCAGAGCTATGTTTGTTTACGGTTTAAATATTAGTAGAAGAATGATGTTCGTCTGCTGACCCCAATTTCATATTCGGAATTTCTTGATTGATTATTTATTTGTACCTGTTGACCCCATCTGCCCTTTAGTTTTTAGAAAATTGTCTTAACATTTTATTCAATAATTCAACAGAATTTGTGACCCTTGTAACAGGTTTTGCAAAATTTTGAATATTTCCCACCACTACACTAACACATAGAAATTTCTATGGAAAGCCTGTTTAAATGAAAGATTAGATCTAATTATTTTTTTGTGCATAATTTCGTGCGTTTTTTCTAGATTGGGAAATCCAGGAAGTTAAATTATTCCGTACCTGGTTGCCTTGAACTCTTATCTACAGGGGGCTCTATAATATAGTGACAACAGGTTTGATACATAGGGAAAATTTAATTGAAGGCTGACAGTTAATTACACCTGTTCGTAATTTTGGCGGGGTAGGGTGCGAACTGCGAAGTTCCTGCTGTGCACAAAAAAATAGCAAACCGGTTTCAAATTGCCTTATGGTGTGATTCAATTGAAATGTTAGTCTATGAAATCTTGGGGATATGCCTTCAGTGAACCTAATTTTTACAAAAAGAAAATCCCGTTTTTCGGTGATTTTTATCATTTGATTCAGACGCCTCGACTGACGTGGTTCATTTCCAATTTGGGTTCCTTCACAGAATTTTTTATTCCGCTTGAAAGTTTCCGTGGTCCTTCTGCAATAACTGGCAGCTCATCCTTCTCTGTCGCCAAGAATTTTGTATAGTGGGATTTTCCGCAACCTGAGAGGTCTAGTAGCAGTCTATCTTTGCGACAGTTTTTAGTCTCTGTTGTCGAATCGAACCCAAAGGATACGCCCTTGTATTCTGCAAATTTCTAGTGTTTATATTTCAGTCTAGTTCGAGTGGTTGATAGAGATGCAAGTGTTTTATGTATTAGTTATTCTGGCGTCTTTTACTGTAATTACTCTGGCGATTGCCGATGAAGGATCGAATGGTATGTGACATTAATTCTTTTTAAATTGACCGAGCTAAACATGTAACTATTTTGAATTATTTATAGGTACCCAATCACAAAAATTCGTTCCCTTCATCATTGGAGCATTCAACCGTGAATTGTACGTGGTTTTTAGTCCGCCTTTCTGTCGATCTAAATTTGTTACACATCTATACATTTTTTTTTAAATAGAAATGTTGCGGGGAGGACTTCTCGTCAGCTGGAAGTCACTACAACGATAACACTAAGCACTACTGTTAGTGTCGCCTGTGCCAAGATTGTCAATGTCACGGGATCTTGCCGGCGACGCAGAGGACATTGGGAGGAAGACCCGATTGTCCTTACCTTCGACGATGAAACCGAAAAATTGACCGAAAGTTTGTTCACTCCCATGTACAGGTAAATCACGACTAATTTCTTGATTGTTTACTCGTAGTTCTGTTATGATGTTACAGTGAGCTAGCATAGAATAATTAATAACTCGTTTTTATCACTTTAGCATCGAGACAACTGAACTGCCACAGATGAACGTGAACGGCCGTCCTAGTAGGTCTGTGCTGAGTGATCGTGACACTACTGTCGACGATGGTCGACTCGCTTCTTCCATGCGTTCAGTACATAATCCATATGTACCATCACAGCCCAGAATCTATTTCCAACAATTATTTAATTTCATTGGAAAAATATTCTCAGCAATTCTTCCGAATCAAAGACCTCCGTCAACCACTAGTACCCAATCGATCCCAAGTACCAGTAGCACACCAACAACTGCACCGACAACAAGCACGGACATTTTTACGCCGTTCGACCCCATTGGCCAAGTTGATTTGATCGTTCCAGAGATTTTCACTTCTACTGTGGAATATTGGACTACCATAACGTCAACCAACACGTTCTTCATCCAGCAGTGCACACCTTCTCCATTCTTGTTTTTGGAATGCTCCCCTTCTCGCAGGTACAGTTAAGCACCAGTCCCCTAGAATCACTTAGTCGATTAAGTCAGGGGATAATTATATAGAGCTAACGTTTGTGATGAAATTTAACATTATTATTATTTATGTCTGATATTTATTTCGCATCATTTTACGATAACTACCTTTGTTATTGTAACTATTTATTTATTCACAAAAAGTAAAACAACAAAATACCAACATTCTTTAACGAAGTCTTAAAAGGCCGTTGACCTGGTTATGTTTGACCAATGGTGGTCTTGTTTTTTTACTTTCATTTCGTAACAGATGGATTTGCTGATTGGAATTCAGTTGTGGTATAACTTGTCTTTGGTTGTAACAAGCTTTGTATTATTAAAATTCAAATGTTTTGAGGAATAAGATAAAAATCTGGTAATCGGTGATAAAGAAATTGCACGCAACAGTTAAAAGAGATAAAAATCATCGAATTTTGTTACTAGGACCGGTCTACAGCCACCATCAACCGGTTTGGTTTTTTTTCTAATAGAATCTAGCTGGGATGTGGCAAGAACAAGCCGATGGCAATTTGAAAATGTCGATAAAAATACCTTTGGGGATATCGCAAGGATCGTACGAAAGCATTCGATGGTAGACGTACTTTTGGACGCATTTAGTGCGATGGCAAGGGGCAATAGTGCGACAAGATGCGCCAGGATACAAACAAGTTTCAATGCGATGAGTCTGGGTGTAATAGGCGATATCTTGGATAATAACGCGCCATTCTCCGTCTGCGTTCAATGCTCGTTTGGGTTTGACGTAGAGGACTTCGCTAGGGCAAATGTATCCTTCACCACCGACCCAGTTGCCCTTTGAAAATGCGTTGCCGTTGTAAAGTGAATAATCGAAATGTTTTTCTTCCAGCGAAGTGACACCATCAATCAAGTTGTCCGCCGACTGAAATGCAATGTCTGCGTATTTTTTCACTACCAGCGGGTCGTATTCGATGTAGTACTAAAATTTGTCAAGTTCAAAATTAATTTATTCAAGCTGTTTTTTACCAGTGATATTTTTTTTTACCTTGACGTCCTTCTCCGGGTAATCGTTATCTTTCGAGCAAAACGTTTCATTCACGTTTTTCACGCAGCTGGGTGGGGCGCGAGAGTCGCAATAGACGTACTCTACTCTCTTTCCGTAAGATGCTGCACTGGTCTGACGTAATTTGGTTCGTTGAAGGAAAGAAGATTTTCGTTGGTGAAGTGACGGTCTGATGCTAACTTTGCTCGACGGCCTTTCCGATTGAGAAAATGCGCCAGCAATTAGCGTAAAGCAAACTAGAAACTGTAACAAGACATTTAAGAAATTGCAATTTTGAAATGATTTTTTAATAATTAGCGTATACCAAGATAAGGAGTTTCATTCCTGAACTGTAACAATTCCCTGAGTTTGTTTTAACGAACAGTAAAGCAGAGATGGACCGTAATAGTAGAATGATGTACTTGCTTGAATTCAAGTGATCGACTAATACAGTTTACCAAATTTAAGGCGGTTTTATACTACGTAACTATCTGCCTGCAACGACAGAAGTTTTCACATTTTATCCATTTTCACCTTAGCGTCATCATCAAATGCAATCTGCTGTATTTTCCTTCATTAGAGCAAATGTCACTCATCCTTGAATTGTGGTAATCCATAACCGATGATTGCGTCATTCCAAACTCATCACTTATTACTTCCTTGTACGACTAACCGTTATTCATTTGGTAACATTTTCACTTTACTCTTGGAAACTGTTGACTATTGAGGACTTTTCAAGAGAATTGTTAAATGTCACATTTGAAAAGAAAGTAATTGGTTCCTAGAAAGAAGTGGTAGATTAACCTACTTGCGGACATTGTCCATCAGCAATTGATCGATGGAAAACAGCAGGTCGAATGGTTCACTGAGTTTTGGCCTGCGTCTCTTTTCGGTTGGCGAAATCGAGCCACATTGGAAACGAAACACATCTATTGTTTTTTTAGTTTGATGCATCATTTTTATGTGTAGCCTTTAAAAAGGGCTCGCTGAATTCGATTTCAACATCAGTCGATTGCTGTCAAGGGAACAATACGCTTCAAGTCGCCCTCAAGATGATGTCCATTCAATTAATGGTACGTATTACTATCTACATTAAAAAACATCTGCTTACAACTATTTTCTCTTCTTTTAGATCTTTACTTCTTTGGTAATTGTCGTGCTATCGTCACCTGAGCCGGAAGAACTGAAAGCTCTTACGCCAGTCTATGGCCCTCAGCCCAAGTACGAGAAAATCGAGATTCCCCATTGCGCTAAAAACACTACAAAGGCTTGGTGTCTGGAGGACTCCGAGTATCCTCAGTACGAGATCCAGCAAGCCCTTGAACGACACTACCAGGCCGGTTTGCTAGACTTGTACAAAGATGTGTTGGCGAAAACTGCCAGCTCGGTGGACGGACTCGACAAGTTGAGCGATGAGGTTTACCTTTGCCCCAGTACCACCGGTTATGTCCAACCTCTTCGGGCCATCAACGTCAATGGCAAGTGGCGGACGATCGTCAATCGAGTCGAATCTTACGGCATCAAATACACCCAAACGGCTCGTGTTGAAGAATGCAATGTGGTCGTCGGTACATCATGTTCACTGGTCCCGTCTTGTTACCAGTCCAAATGCGTTCAGAAGACCGTCTTCCATCGATTTTTGGTCTACGACGCCAATGATTACACTTTCCCCTTTTCCTTGGAGAAATTCAGACTGCCTGGATCTTGCGGATGCGTTGTAGGAGCTTTCCACAGTCTGTAAAAAACTGGAATTTTTTGTTTGTAATTTGCATGCACAGTGTAGACTAACAATTGACACGGACAAGTTTTTGCTGCTTTTCTTGCCACTATTTGACGTTACTTTAAAAGACGAATACACTTCAACTTAATTGACTTTGAACAAGACAAATGTTTTTTTATGAAACAGCAACTACTAACACAAATGCGATGCGAATTCTCCGTTTATTCTGTGCAGCCAGTTAATATATTAATGACATTTTTTTTTCAAGCTGACTTTTTAAAGGAAAAAGGCGCCAACAACACAACCGCAAGAAGCAGGTAGTTGGAAATTTTCAATGGCGAAGGGAAAGTAATAATCGTAAGGATCAAAGACCAAGAAACGGTGGAAAACATTCTTCTGGACGCATTTGGAGTCGTAGCAAGAAGGAACCAATGGACAAGAAGAACCGATTTCGATGTCACATTCCTCGATGCGGGCCGTCTGGGTGAACTGGTAATTGTAAGACTCGACTTTGTTGACAATAACACGCCACTTTCCATCGACATTGACAGCTCGCATAGGTTGAACGTAAGCGGTAGAACTCGGGCACAGATACGTTTCTTCCGACAAATCTTTCAATCCGTCGACCGAGTTGGGTGTGATGGCCTTTAGGTCCTTGTAGAGCGCCAAGACTTCTTGATAATGTTGATCCAAAGCCTTCTGGACGTCGTAAAGTGGGTAAACTTCATCATCGAGACACCACGGCTTCGGATTGTTTTTTGCGCAGAGCGGTACGTCGTCGTACTTGGCTGCCGGATAGCCTGGCTTGTAAGCTGGAACATATTTATTAGCCACTGTGACAGCAATTAAAGCAGTCAAAATCTGTTTGAAAATCAACAATATTGGGTAAGTAATGATTTCATTTATGCTGTAGCATTTGACAACTTACCAAAAGTTTAAACGTCATTTTCTAAATTTTTCTTAAATGTGCAACTCTTATTTAGACAACGTCGGAGGTGTTTCACCGGAATCAGCGTTTGAAAGTCGTCTGACTTCAACTGGAGAATTGAACCAGACTTTATACTCGTCCATGAGCTCCGAGTTGAATGAGTACATGCACGATCGAACATGGTCCACTTACGGAACATGTGAGCCAATGTGAAGAAAACGAGAGTAAGGTCTTCGTTTATTGCTGTTACTTTTGATTGATCAAGCGTCAAAATGAATACTTGTAAAACTCTTTCAACTGATGCCAATTGCGCAGATCTTCTTTAAGAGAAACCGTAATAACAAGGTGATATATAAGATAAATTTCCATTTTTATACGTCACGCCGCTTGCTACTTTTTCTATTTATAGGTTATTTAATAGATTTTCTGTGACTGCTCCCAAAGCGATCGGCCTTCCCAGGTCGCCAATCAAGCGGCGGGAACTATGTTATGAAACGATCAAGGCTCGTACAGCATTTAGTGTACATATTAACTGCCGACGACACCAAGAATGCGTGACGGTTGTTTTACAGTAATGCCTAGCTAAACTTTCGGAAAAGTTATACAACTTGGCGAAATAATAAGTGAAAACGCACAAGGTTTCAACTCGCTATGAATTGTAACGCATTGTGTACCCCGATACAATGCCGGACTCTGAGAACTTTTACTAGCCGCTTCACAAGGTATAAATAGTGTAGTTTCAATTGCCAAAAACCAGCAGTTACCAAGTTGTATTCCAATAGCAAACAGCTCTGTCAACTTATACATCAGCACATTTTTGTCGAAAATGGCACTAAAGATGGTAATGTGAAATTAAATTCTCTGATTAAGGTTGAAAGATAATTTTACTATTGATTGCAGATGTTACTTGGTTTGATGGTGGTTGCGGCATTGGCCAAACCCGAGCTCGAAGCAGAGGAATCTGCAGATCCTCAATATTATTCTAAATATGAACCCAAATATCCTTCTTATCCTAAACCCTCGTACAAACCTTCGTATCCCGCATACCCCGCATACCCTGATTACAAGCCAAGTTACGACCATTCTTACAAAAAAGAGAATTATTATTGCGATCCCCGGACTCCACCCAAGTGCGCCAACGCATCAGCCACTTTCTGCTTAAGCGATTACGAATATCCCGCTCAAGACATTCAGGTAATTTCAATTCTCAAAAAACAACAAAGTCTGGAATTTCATATGTTGATTATTTTAGTACGCCATCGAGTACGACCCGCTGGTGTTGAAGAAATACGCGGATGTTGCTGTCCAATCAGCTGATAACTTGATTGCTGGTGTAACTGCATTGCAAGAGAAAAACTTTGATTATTCCCACTACAAAGGCAAGTTTTATGAAGAAGGCAACTGGGTTGGAGGTGAAGGTTACATCTGCCCCAGCGACGTCATTTACGCTCGCCCTAAACGCGCTTTGAATGTCGATGGTGAGTGGCGCGTGATTGTTCAAGACGTCGCCTACTACACCCAAACCCAGCGCGTCGAGACTTGCTTGTTCGCGGGTGCATCTTGCCGTACTTTGGCTCCTTGCCATCGCAGTTCCTGTGTCCAGAAATACGTCTACCATCGTATGCTTTCCTTCGATCCTTGCAATACCTACAGAGGCCTGTTCATTGACATTTTCAAATTGCCATCCGCCTGCTCCTGCCGCATTCCCGCCTAATTCCTCGAACCCACTTGTGACTTGGAAAAAATCAGGCTCTTGTTACGGACAATGACCTGAGAAATCACTTTTATGTAAGTTGTAACTCTACTTGCGTCATTTCCTATGAATACGAATTTTGTTTGGATGTTTCAAACGGCACTGTATAATTTGAAATAATATGTTAATATAATCAATCCAACGCAAAGCATAATGAAGTACGTCTCGTTCTCAGCATCATAATTCATATATCCATATTACCACATATCACAATTCACAAGTATCAATACCTACTTATAGAATGATACTACACGCAAAGAAATTTTAAAAAATTTCTTTGCGACAGTAGAACTCCAAAGACATAAGAACTCCCCTTTTAAATATTATTAAAAATACCAGACAGTAGAACTCCACTACGTAACAATAGAACTAGAGCTCCTACGATTTTTAAAAAACTATTTTCATGCCCGACAGTAGAACTCCTTTGAATTTTAAATATTATCTCAAATGTCCGACAATCCATGATCCATCCAATCATCCAATTCCTTTCCGTACAGTCAAACGTGGTAATCGTGGAGGAATCTTTTGGCTCCGTCAGTAGGTGGCTAAAATCAAGTTGTCCCCCAGCCGCCAGATGACGCGTGTGTCGCCGAGAGGACGACATTTTCGCCATTTTGTTCCGAAACGCCAAATGAAATGGTATTCCAAATTCGTTACGGAATTGCGGTGTCGTTCTACATTTTCAGCATTGAAATTTAATGGGTAAATTCTAGTTTGGATTTCTTAAATGTCAAATGTAATTAATCCTAGATGTTGCTGTCTGAATTTACAGTCTAGCATATAATTTCCACTTGGTTGGTGGGGAACAATCGATCACGTGGGCTGAAAAAATCTGCTTTCCATTTTGCCAAAACGTCGTCCGTTGTTAGCTGTACGGAAGTACGTCTCATCTCACGCAGAAACACTATAGAGGTAGTATAGCAATTTTGTTGGTCAATATCCCTGCAATGATGCTATAGATTTTAATAGTTGGTGTTCAGGTTGGAGATCCCGTTGCTTAACTGTTGCAGAATGTGAGAACTCAACAAAGTCTGAGCTCCATGGCTGTCATCATTACAGTGGTTTTGTTGCAGCCAGCTGGTGAAAGTAGGTGTGATCGAGTCAAGTTGGGCTGCAGCTGCTGCATGCAGTTTATCGAGCTTGTGTTATCCTGAAGTGTCATTGCAGGAAGACTTTTTGAAATGGTAAGTTGATTGAATTTATTGGTTGTAACTTGGGAAGTCTTGCGTCTTTTTTTTTTTCTTAATTCAACTGACAAGTAAATTTTTATTTGATGTAGACAATGAGTCGTGCTATTTCTTGCTTCTAACTAATAGTTTCTGTGAAAGATATGAGATAGTGATCAGTTTCCTTTTGAGTTAACAAATTTTTTCTGAACAAACTAGAACAAAACTTTCCACTCTGCATTACCAACTTTTTCTAACACTAGAATTAGATGTACAGAATTCTCTTTTCATGGGATTTAATCTTCATTTAAAATTTAATTCGCCAATGGAATCTTGAAAAAATGTCTGTCATTTGTTTTACACGATTTCTTTTGCATCTTAAGTTTGATCATGGAAAATAATATTCCTTTTTCCCCTTAGGACTTGGTGATACTTAAACTATGCCTGTGCTGTTCAATGTGCAGTGGTTTTGCAGCCTGTTTCCAGTCGAGAGATGTGATTATGCAGCTGATAAAGGATTACAGAAAAAGAACTGAAGTAGCTGTGCTGGTGATCACCTGAAATTGCTGTGCCATAAGAGTTGCAGATAGTGTTTGGTTCCTCATAGAAGTCGATAGAAGTTTATTTAAAGAGTCTGGAGATGATCAGCCACTTCTGCCTTTTAATTGTGTAAAACTTCAAAGTTGTAAGAAATATACAAGTCAGTGCTAAACATGATTTTATTTTTAAGTTATAAGACACAGCAAACAAAAAACTTCAAAAGGAATTGCTTTATTGTCCCACCTCCACCCACAATTCCACCACTTTTTACAATCACATATATACATACATACATACACTTAAGTTAACCCGTTGGCTGCCACGCCATACAACCCGTAGGTTGTTCTCTACTCTCTACGCGCCATGTCTGAAGGATCCATGACCAAGGTGGGACTTGCCATTGCTGACAAGTCCGGGCTGACAGGGAAGATGGAATGCACGCATTTAGGAGGCCTCTAGGAGGCCCGTGCTAAGGAGGTAGGGGAGAAGGAGAACAAAGGCGTGGCAGACAACGGATTAACTAACACAAACACAAATATTACCAACAATAAATTATCCGCGATGACATTTTGAAGATAACGGAGATGTTTTGGTGTCCATCTTCTTGACGTCTCCTCTGCATTACCTGAATAAAGACAAAACAGTTGTTATTAAGTGAAATGCCGATAAAAGTTACATAATACAGATAGAAACAATAGTCAGGTTTTTTGGCTCAAAGATTTGAAGATGTAATTTTTAAAACTTAAAATCAAGCTTGCAATATTGAGAATTGTAAACAGAACAAAGCTCACTTGCTAGTTTTTTGAAAATTTTCCGGAAGTAAACCGGAAGTAACCACAGCACCTCAACCATAGAGCTGTCGTCAAATTAAACCACATATTCGTGATCTCCATGAAATTTGGGGTCTATTAGGTGTGATTTAAACAAAATCCAAAATTTTGCCAAAATCGAGAATTTTCCTGAACTATAGTTCAGGAAAATTCTCAAAACCGGAAGTACGAAAACGTACAAAAAAAAACATGAACTTTACCACAAATTTGATGAGGATCACGAATTTGTGGTTCTTTTGTACGTGGAATGAATATTTACCGAACTACTGACCGAAATGAGAAAACCGGAAGTAGAAAAAAAAACACATTATTTCAAAATCTAACAAGTGAGCTTTGTTGGGGGAATAGTTATCGTCAGTTTTCACTAAAAAATTTCAAAACAACAGCTGCAGATAAATGTTTAAAGAGATTTTAAAGTAACTGAAACTGACTGTTTTGACAGCTGACAATTATCGAAAAGCCATCTAGCGTTAGAAAAAAAACGTCTAAGAAACAATACGTTTGCGCGCAAGTAGGGCCTGATTTCGGAATTATTACAGACACAAGTAAATATACTATTCGAATAGATAATCTACGAAAATAAGTAAATTGTCGGGTACCTGGGCATAATCCCGTGGTGAGTGACTGCAGGTGTGTAACAGCGGCACGGAAGCGACCACTGAAGTGTTCCAACTCGTCAGTGAAGTAAGACAAGTTGTATTTTTGTGTACGAAGCGATGAAGCAGAAGCTGGATGAGCTTACGCCGGAAGATAGGGATGAAGAAATCTTCGTGCCAGGACCACACGATTCCACAAACAAACTGCGTGCTCTGTAAAAAAAAAAAAAAAAAAATGTTTTACATTAATGAAAATATAAAAATGAATAAAGCATATCAATCTTTACCTTTTCTAACAAGCACACTGAAAAGTTCATGATCACAAAACCGTAAAAATGGAATTCCAAGCAACCAACAGCATTACGTCCACATGTTGAGATAAATTTCCTGATGCTAAAGAAAGTGTCATGAAGTATTGCAGAAGCGTGGTGATAGGTGGTTCACTTCACACTCTTCATGTCACTGAAACTCTAAGTAGAAATGGGACAAGGAAATTCTCTATGTTATTTACAAATTTGCACACATTTACACACATAAGAGATAAAACTTTACCTATCTCTTAGCTGGGTTGCCTTCTAAACCAAAGTAAAAAAAAAGCCATAACAACAAACATGCTGTTGCAAGGTACACCACCAAAATTGCGAGATTCAGAAAAGATACTATGGTTCATAAGCAAGAATACCTATGTTATATGAAAATCTGAATTGTAATGGTCTGGTGATTGATACAGCAGTAATGGGGAAATACCTTATCTCGCACCTTTATATTCCACTATATGTGCTCTTCAAACATGAGTTTTAGGCTTTTGACAGCATGAGGATCTAATGGATGGAAATTGACTGAGCGCTAAGTCATGGGCTAAGTCAACTTGTTGGAATGACTGACAGTATGCATCTAGAATTTGAAGAAATAAGTTGGTACAGTATAAAAATAAGGAAACTAGGTAAAGATAAACCTACATAAGATACGAAGTTCAATTTGGTATTTTAAATCACAGGAATAAGTATAAATTAGAAACAGGGCGTCCCTAAACTGCGAAAGCGAAACGCGAAACGCGAAACGCCTAAAATGCGAAACAGCTGTGCGAAACGGACCAAAATTTTGGGACCGTTTCGCGGGACCAAATGCCGGAGGGCATACTAAAGAGCGAAACATCTTGCGAAACAAAAAGTTTTCCTTTTCCCCACTGAGGTCCAAATTGACGGAGATTGCCGCCATTTTTCATTGTCTCCCGCTATGATGAGGCTTTAAAGGAGGAAGGGGGGCAATCAAATTCGATTTCTTCGCCACTACCCCTGTATGTTTTAATGCGCATCTTATGATTAAACAAATAAAAGACATAGAGCAGCACGGTATGGTGATATTTATATTTGTAAATAATAATATACTGTATTAGATAATGGCACAGGGATTACTAAACATTACATTAAATTATTTAAATCAACTAGTAGGCTACGTGCACAAAGAAAAATCGGCCATCACGACAAAAATCGGCCATGAGTGTCAATCAAGCTAAAAATCAAAGCTCCCATGTTCCAAATCAAGCTAAAATTTAATCGGCTAAAACTTTCCTTAAAATTAAGAATGTTAATGACTGATACATGAATTTAATTTCCCATTAATTTTTTTATACCAATCTTTTAATTAAAAACACCTATTGCATTCAAGGTATTCCGTATTCATGGTCAACACACAAATAGACCGGCCATATAAGGTGCACGACTGCACGAAACTCGAAGTCTCGAAACATTTAAACTCTAACAATTTGTTTGTTGAGTCCATTGTCGTCTGCTACCAAGACGTTTACACTGCGACGTTTCGCACACACCGATTTCGCAGTTTAGTACGGACCCAAAGACTAAAATGCGAAACAGGGTCCCAACTTTTGGGTCCGTTTCGCACAGCTGTTTCGCATTTTAGGCGTTTCGCGTTTCGCGTTTCGCTTTCGCAGTTTAGGGACGCCCTTAGAAACAATATGTATCGCTCATTTCGCCTCCACCACGAAAGAACAACAACAGCGACACTGGCGACATCTAGTAACGAGTTTTGAATCTTAAGTTGGTTGCACAGTCAGTCACAGACAGACATGACATTACACGTCAAAAAAGTTCAACAACGGAGATCGGATAACAAGTTAACTGTTTTTAAGTAATAGATAAAGCAAACTTTAGCTAATGATTCTTACCGCATTCTTGACTATGTTTTCAGATAATTTCAGCTGAAGTTTTCATGTACCTGGCCAACTAGGTGCTCGTGACAATATAAATGAAATGGAAATGGCCTAATTCAATAATGCAAGCTCACAACCATTGTCTTATGAAGCAAAATCATTTCTGTTGCAGGTTAGCTATTTTACTAAAATATTTTGAATTACTGTGTTCTTTAAGGCAATAATGTTCACGTTAACCCTGTCAAGTTGTAAATCTTCAAGATATTAATGCCTTCGCTGGATCCAATTCTTTGCTATTTTACGGACAACAGCAAGAAAATGCTGCTACTCAAGATTTTATGATGACCACCACTTTGTTCTAATTTAGGACAAGGTAAGATAGATAGATTTGAGGAATTGCTTTCTGTCACTACACAATATGCAGTTTGAAAATGATATCTAAATTTAGTCTCCTTTCAGGTTAATCCCTTTCCACTGTTATAGTTTTTTTTAAATCGACAAGAGATTGCTGGAATCAAAGACTGATAATTTGTTTAGACGTAGATAAATTACAAGTGCATATCTGGGCTCCCTTCTTTTCTGTGGCCCTGTTTCCCTAACTAACCACTAACCAACGCCCGCCGGTGGTCACTCACCCGCTGTGATAACCAGGAGGAGGGGGAGGGCTCTGGTCGAACGGGGACTTGGAAGGCCTATGATCTGATGAAAGCTTTTGGAGGATCATGAGTCTAACCCGGAAGCCTATTATGACTATATCTCCCCGGAAAAACTTGCCTCGTACTTCTCTCTTCTTCTCGGTCCAGATACATATCTCTGGGGGCCGTAGACAAAATTCACTAAATGTGCGAATTCCATCAAAGAAATCCGCAGGCCATGCGACACAAAATGAGACAAAAAGCGATGATTTATTTCTACGGATACGTCACTTAAGTTAATTCAACAAACATTGTATTGGGTGATGGATGGTTTGCTTCAACTTGTACTAAATAAGAAAAGTAAAGAGGAGGATTTCGAACCGAACGTTTTGTTTATTAAAATGATAAATACATTTTGATTTTATGATCAGGAATGCTAACTAATAACTGATTACTAAATGATATGATTATTTAAAATTGGTGTTTGCATTTCGTTGCTAACATATTAATTTACATAGTAGTATTACTTGTTTTTACCTATTGAATAAATTCTCATCACAGATGTCCTTTTTTTAAAGGAAAAAAATCAAGTTATCTACAGAAATTGTTCCTCAGATCATCGCGGTTATTAAAGCGGAATATTTACCATCGGGAGGGGGGAAAGAGATTAGATACTGTATACAAAGGAAACGGGGCCACTATAAGGGAGAACAAAGAGGCACTCGTAATTTATCTAAATCTACATATATATGAATCAGTCTTGAAATTCAACAATTTTTCATTTTCATCAATGGGTTTTGCTTATGGAACGGTGGCAGACGATCCAACTGAAACGACAACAGAGATTTAAATACAATTCCCTAATTAAATGAAATTGGTCATCAAATATCACCTCAACGCCGGTACACGTAGCAATAGACGACATATCTAAACAGTTCACCATTGCATGGACACCAACATCGGCAAACAACACATTGAACATTGAAGTATAATGTTGAACTTCACGTTTACACAAGTTCCATTTCGGCGCATCTCTCAACTGAAAAAGGACTGCCAAACCTCTGCACACCAAAGATCAACATCACAAACAGCTCAAACTGACCATGGAAACCTACAAAGCAAACACAATTATTAAAAACATGATCCAAACACTATGTAGTTAAAGCAATGATTTACTTCAAATTCTTCCAAGTTTAAACCAGCACCACAAACAAAATGCAGCAAGACTGCATTCAGCATCAGCAGCTCATCACAACCAGTACCATGGTCTTCATGCAACAACTCACCACACCATTTACCAGCTGGCTGCAACAAATCCACACATACGTGAGCACATTAACAAACATAAATTGAAGCAAAATGGCAACCCCATGATTTACCTTACAAGTAAGTACATTACTACCATTTTGGATTTCTTGTTTTCATCACATTATTTTCTTGGAATATAATAGAGCCCCCAAGATGAATCTTCATGACATGGTGGAGATCACATGCACATGCTGCAATGTAGCTCAGACTTCACCAGGCTGTAGGTAGAGAAATAAAACTCAATTACTATCAGAAACACAGTCATGTTCGACAGAACAATAGTTAAACTAAACAAACTCTAAGAATTACTTTTACAAACATTACAAAGGAAATCATTAGTTAAGGTTTTAAAACAGTCTTAGCTGAAAAGTCAACAGATATGAAGCAGAGCTCATCATTAACTAAGTAAATGTGTAGTCTTGTTGTAAAACATTTAATCAACTTAATTACTTTATTATGTTTCTGCAACTGATGAAAGCCATAACTGGTACAGTCATGAAGGAGGAATCCTTCATGGTACAGCCGTACAGGTAGCAAGATTGCAAGAGGAACACCTTATTATTATATCAGACCTCTTAGGCCTATACAACTACTATCAGAAACAAAGTCAACAAATAAATAAATATGTAACACTTTAGGGTTAAAAGTTGACCAACATATTTACTTGTACTGTTCTGAAGTGTTTCTGCACGTAACGAAAGACGAAACGTACAGCCGGCACCCGCGAAAAAAATGAAATCGCCTGTTATCTGTGAATTCACCAAAAAAATTTTAATTTAATAATTTTTAAGTATTTGGAAGTTTACAACTAGTAATTACCGTTTCTAAGACGAAAAATGTCAAGAAAAAAGCAAGCAAAAAGCAGCGGGAATCAAAAAGACGACCGATCACGCCATTGAACACGTGAAACTGTGAAAGACTGAAAGCACAAAAGAGTGAAAAGACAAAAGCCACAAATCATTCGTACACAAAATACTAGTCCGAGCCGCCAGATGGATAATTTCGCCAGTGAATGGTGGGCTGTCCTGCCAGCTCGGAAAAATTTCAAATGTTAGAATTTTAGTCTACAGATTTAATGCAAGTAAAATTCTAAATTAATTTTTTTATTTATTGAAGTAAAGGCATAATTTGATAGAAATTTCAAAATAGATTAAATGAAATCAAAATAGGCCTACATCTTGGCAACGTGCCAGTATCAGCACCGCCCATTTTCAAAATTTGCAGCCAAAACAGAAAAAAACATTAACGGTTGATCTCCCATCCCATCTCCCTCAAATTTGGTTAAAAAACGTTTTCCCATTAAAAGCAAGACCTCAACTTGTTTTTAACGATACAGAAACCGTCGTATTAAATTGCAATGGATCATCCCATCAAAAGTCTTCAAAAATCAAATCCCTTGGAAACGTTGCCCGATACCTATTCCTGTCGTATGAGTGCATCAGAAATAGTTGAAGATCTGAAACAGTGTTTGAATCCTGAAAACGAGTTTATCAAAGGTCAAGAGTTGCAACAAATCATAGTTTTCTATGCAGAGCAAACAGTTGAACCTGTTGGATGGCAAGCTTTGTGGATGGCTGATTCCAAGACCAGTTCCACATTGAAAGAAAGACTTAAAAGCCCTGCATTAATTGAGGTTTTTTTTTGGCAATTCAGCAGTATTTAAAATAGTTTCACACATTTTTTAAATTCTACTTTCAAGGTATGCAATGTGGATTACCAGTCATTGGAAGCAACAGTTGAAGTTATTGATGAAATGCTCGAAGAAAAAAAAACAGAAACTGTCCCGTTGACTGAACTTCATCCTCTGAGACGCCAAGAAAATAGTGCCATTACCATTGAGGCAACTCACAATGCCATTCAGAGAATTCGCTTCCTCTACAATCATCTTCTTCTACCTTGGGATTGTGATATTCAAGAAGACTGGTTTCAGTTTCATCTGCCTGTCCGGGTTGGCATGTAACCACAAATGACTTTAAAATATTACAACATTTTTTAAAACTTAGATTGATACTGCCACAGGTTTTGTGAGCTGAGATCAGGCATGCTAAACCAAGAAACAGTTGTTCGATACCATTACCTCCTCTCAGAAGCTAATGAAGTAGAAAAGAAATTGCAGGCCATGGCATTGAAAGTTGAGTTTTCTGAAGATGACATGGAAGAAGAAGTGGTTGGAAATATTACCGAGTTAAATTCAAAACTTGAACAAATTCAGCAGGATGTTGAAATTATTCTAAATCCCAACACCAGGTATTAACAATTCTTACATTTTCTATGTGTGCAGATAACAATAAACTATAATTACCTGCTGTTTTCTAGAATGCTTCTCTTTGGCGCAAAGGTGACTCGCGTGAAACGCAACGAAGATCCAGAAGTCTTGCTGGTAGTTCAAGATCAATCTTGCTTAAGCCTCCACCAAACTCTGAATAAACTTGAGTCTGAATTCAATCCTCAGTTGAGCATCAGGTTTTATTTTTAAATATTGTTTTCTGGCCTATTAAAATAACTGATTTTACTTCTCTTAAAGGTGCTACCCGTCTTTACAAACTGCATTGGACGACTGCCGAATCGACGATATTGTTGTAATCTCAAAAGGGATCCATAATCTCTATAACGTGAATTCGTTTCGCCATGGCGGTACTTTGATTGGTAAAGAAATTATAAGCAATTGATTGACTAATCAGATCACGGATTTAAGCATAAAAATTTTGTAACAGGAATCGGCGCAAAAGAGGATATTGTAGTTCATCCTGGTTCCAACATTGAAGTAGGACTGACTTTTGATGACGGAAATGTCCTCCTAAAGAACTGCACTTTGCTGATCAACAATAAACAATCGGGAATCGCCGTTAAAGTAAATATTTTGTTAACGCTTTTCAAATAAGGAAATAAAACCCTTCATGTACTATGCTTGAATTGCAGGGGAGCGTGACTTTGGAAAATTGCACAATGCGAGGTGCGTGTTTAGCGGATGGAACAAAAAACGGGGATAAAGACGTTGGATCATGGAAAGGTTTTTACGTCGCACCACAGGGAAAACTGGTTCTCAAAGAATGTAACGTCATTAACTTTGATGTTGGTTTACGAGTGAGAGCCGCGGGACAAGCAATTCTGTCTGGTTCGGAAGTATCTTCGTGCAATATTGGCATACTAGTAAGATTTAAAAACTACAAGCAAGTCAAACCAGTTATAAAGTGATGATTTCCATTTCAAGGCTGAAGAGGAAACGTCCGTTCAAATATTCGACTGTGATTTGAAGCAGTGTAAAGAATATGCTATTTGTGTCGAAATGAACTCGGAGTCGATCGGAGAAACTCTTCTTGGCGGGTTGGAGCTATTACAGATGCAAGTTCTAAAATCTGAAATCGAACTTTGAAATTATCAAATAACCACTTGTTGTTTTTGTTTCAGCAGGGTGCCAGAAACCTTTGAGATTCAGGATTGCCGCTTACTCGGCAACGAGTCCAATGTCAAGCTCGAATATTGATTCAGTAAATGTTATCGCCATTATTATTCTGCAATAATCTTTTTTCAATACGTTACATTCCAGCATTATCTTGGTCAAAATTAATACATTTTGAATACAAACTCAGACAAACCAACTATGTTGAAATTGTCGGTAATGTTCGATTGCGATTTTAATACTGCCATGGCGCTCTTTGCTGATTCCGAGAAATTTGCTTTGCTTCTTCAAAAACTCTCTACGAATTTTATCTATGGGCGAGTCGACTGGTCCAGCTTTTTCTTCTTCTATTACCATTAATTCATCTTCACTGGCGACTTCCGCGTTTGATAGCAAGGCGAGGGCAGAGTTCAAGTGACTCATTCCTGGAAAATTCCTTTCGATGACTTTGGCACTGGCAGTTGTTAGTGTAAACATGCAGTCATCTGAGAGAGCAGACTTTAAGTGGTGAATGAACCAATTCACTTTGGTTTCCGACAGGGCACGGATTTTCATGTTTACCCGATTAGGACAAACATTATCTAACATCAGGATACAGACAGGCCCGTACACTCCGTGACTGTAGAAACATTGCATGGGTGTCAAATATTGCATGTTCAACTGCTGAGCAGCCTTGTTGAAACTACGGGTCGCGGAGGAGAAGATTGTTGATACAACTGCGTCTTTTTCTGTCGTCAACAGTGATATCAGACCGAGAACATTCCTCCGAATTGATGTCAGATCTGCATAAAAACACGGATCGTATGACGGTTAGCTCAAATGAAAAGTTTTAAATTACTTTACCAACAACTGAGGGATTGAAATTCATGTTCTGGCTGCTCACGTCACTGAAATTTAAACGAACTGATCCCAAACTTGTCTGGAAAATTTTCTGGTTACTATAGGATTTACACGTCAGCAAAACACTGGCCATTTCTTCTTCGGTATTGAGAAACCTTGGAATCGGCGTAACGACTAAGAAAATAAAATACAGACCCGGTTTTGTACCGAGACTAATAAGGTCGAATAAGGTATATTCAAATAAACAATAATAATACCTATAACGACGAGGCTACTTTTGTGTTCCAACTTTCCACTGAATGAATTAGACGTTTCGAGAAGGTCTTGGATAGAAAAAACAACGGACGGACTTGGAAATTTAGTTGCAACTTTGGAATCGGTGCGGTAATAATTAATACGATAGTTCGCGTTCTCGTTTTTGGAAGTGAAAAAGCACTGGATATCACAAAGTGTCCTGGAATAAAGCAACTTATTTTTTTATTATGAGTTATTATGATCGTAGCGATATTAAAACTGCATTACCTTTCACTTATATTTACGAAGGCGGCCCCGATTACCCAGGAATCCGAAACATAATCTAGAAACTGCCACACTCCACAGGTTTCTACGTGCTGGTTGAGTAAATCTTGTTCGTCGACCAGTCCAGCATCAGACGTTGTGGTATCTCCTTTTTCAATCTTTGTGGTGTACGACGGCTGTTAACAAGTCAAACGAATAGAACATTACTTTATAACAATGTACACATGAACAAATTACTTACAGCTTGTATTCTGGAAGATTTCCACATAACTGTGTCATTAAGAGCTGTCATTGAGCGGTTTACTATGGACTGCCTCAGTGATATTTGCTTTTCCAGAAGGTGAAGTTTTCCATTAACACTCTTCAATTGATTTTCTAACGCTTGAACCACAATGTTCAAAGCTGATTCACTTTTTGATGAAGACGGGGCATCTATGGGCATCACTTCCCAATCACATTCATGGGTAACAACAATTTTATCTTGTCGAAGATCTTCATTGAAATGGACCACCAATTGAGGATATCCCTGCAAGTACTCATCTTTAACTTCAATTTTTTTAGCATCAGGCCATGACTTAACAACCTTGGAATGAATAAACAGAAAGTTATCAATTGGCTTTTATAGACTAAACAATCCTGGGTTGACTTACAGATGATTGCTGGAGGTCAATAACAACACCACCTCTAGTGAAAGAAACAGCAACAAGAAACTCCTTAGTAACTCCCGGTTGAAAGCTGTGATAAAGGAGAATTTCATTACAGTCTCTAAAGGGAAGCTGGCAGCTTTTCAATAGCTTTCGTTGGTGAAAGATCAAGAGATTTCCTTGTGACGTAGCCGTAGCCACCATACAAACCAAGGCTGAACTTCCATCTGTGAGACATTAAATACAAAAACTATAAAAATGAAAACTTTAAATTTAAACGAATATAACTACCTAACTGAAGTCTTGCTTTCAAAGCGGCTGTTACTTGTGAAAAACAAACATCAGGAATATCATTTTGATAGGGAGCTAAACTTGTTCGGAAATTTCCCGGCATCGTTGATTTTTGACAGGCAGCGTTGCCGGGCCTACAATTCCCTTCCGTTCCCCAACAAAAAAATGTCAACAAAAATAAAGATTACGTCGTCTGCAATTGGCGAGTTCATGCTTCATGTAGTGTGATATGACTTCAAAATGTAACAGATGGGTTACTTGGGTTTAAAGGTCCCGTAGGAACCGCTGCTAGAGTGTTATCGATTAAGGACGGCGCCTGAACGTTGATAACACCATAAAGTACAACTTCCTTCCATGTTCCATGCGCATTGCGTTCACTTCCTTTGCGCGTGTGCGCCAGTTTGCTTCGGTTTTAGCAGCAGGGAATTTGGCAGTTTACCGAAACATTATGGAATTACCTCATTCTCATGATGGCAAGAAACATGTACCGATTCCTTCGGGTAAATTACTTATTTACTATTAATTGTGTTTTGTAAATGTAACCAACTTACATTGTTGTTATTGATTATAAAGGGAAGTATGTTGTTGGCTGCACCGACATAATGACTGGTGGACCCAGCAAGGAAGATGGTTGCTTTCTTCGAGTATACTATCCTAGTCAAATAAAAGATGTATATGTAAGCGACCTTTTCTCAAATTGCTGCTGAACTTTTTTGGTTAATCTATTTACCTCTTTTCTCCCAAGGAACATTCTTCCCGTTGGGCAAGCTGGCTCCCCCACCAAAAATACGTAGAAGGTTACACCATAGTACTAGGAATGATTCCTTTCTTTGGCAAGAAGCTGATATCCTGGGCCTTTGGTGTGTAGCGAAATGAAGTACCTGTTTTTAACAGAAGGTTAAAGTCAACTAATTGTGATGTATGTGAGCCAGGAAATTCATACATCCCTGTAGTGGTAGATGCTGAGCTATGCAATGAACAAAGATTTCCTGTGATTGTATTTTCTCATGGTCTTACTGCGTGCCGTACTGCCTACTCAACTTTCTGCTCAGACATATCATCCCATGGGTTTATAGTGGCAGCTATTGAACACAGGTAGTACTTACTTTAAACAAATTGGTTTTAAATAATGACATTCTCCACTAAATCTTAACTTTTAAAGGGATGGCTCCGCTTGCATGACTTATAGTCTCGAAACGGAACAAAATAGTAAAGGAGGTTTAGTCGAAAGCTGGATCCCGTACAAACCCATGCAATTTGAAAAAGACGATATGCCATTCAGACAAGAACAATTGGAAATTCGTACTCGTGAATGTAGTCAAACTCTAGATTTACTTCTTAAGCTCAACGACGGTGCTGATATCAAACATGTTCTCCAAGCCACGGTGGATCTGGGAATGTTCAAAGTACGCTATTCATCGCCAATAAGAAATTATGAGGTCAGACATTAATGCTTCGGTTATTTGCAGGGAGTGATGGACTTGAGCATGACTGTGATTGCAGGCCATTCTTTCGGCTCTGCAACGCTGTTACGCACATTGGCCGCTGACAAACGCTTCAAGTAAGTCGATACCGCAATACCATCATTATCGACAGTAATATAATAATCTTTCCTTTTTTAAAATTACTCGCAGAATCGGAATGGCCATGGACGCCTGGATGTGGCCTCTCAAAGACGAAATCGAATTGGCTAAAAGTGTCGAACAACCACTTTTGTTTATCAACATGGAAGCTTTTCAGACTGCCCCCAATTTGAAAGCCATGAAACGTTTTACGGTCGATGCGGATCACACTGAGCGACGCGTTGTCACTTTAAAGTGCGTATTATTATTATTATCGATCGACGATTCATTCCAAACGTTTGACCTCCATGTCCGCCCACTTTCTTTATTGGCAATTTCTTTTCGCATTATAGGGGAAGCGTCCACAAAAACCAAGTCGACTTACCATTTTTATTGCCGTTGTACCTCCGGCGATTGACTGGATCTCACTCGGTCATCGATCCCCTGGTGGCCATGGAATTGAACAACCGCCTCACGCTGCTCTACCTTAGTAAACATTTGGGTAAACAACAATTCTGTCACTCTACGATTACGCACCAACGTACTAAAGAAAAGAAATGTATTTACCACAGGCCATCCGGTGGATGAAGATCATTCGAAACTGGTGGAAAAGCACGCCGAATGGTACTACGAAGGAATTCCCTAGTCAAATCACTCTCGGAGCCTCTGCAGCGACATTGCTGTACACAGCGAAGCTTCTTTCTTACCTAGATTAGATGAAAAATTGTTTTTTTTTTTCTCCTTCTGTCTTACAATACTGGAATGGCTTTTACAACTCATTTCCATTTGTTTGTGTTTATTCCTGCGATCCATTTCATCTTCCGAGGTTTCCCGACCGTATCACGAATAGTCTAAAACAAATGAAGGCAAAGGTTATTTGGTCTGTGTGGCTATACACTAGGGGTTACCGAAGACACAAACAAGTCATAAAGGAATAGTGTACAATTTCAAATATTCCTGTTCTATTTAAGGGCAAACGCAGATGGAGTTTTCTTCAGGATTAATTTTATGTAAAATTCAAGAGATTTTCGAATTTCTCTAGCGGGAAATTTGCAACTAGCAAAAAGTTGCTACTAAAACTATAGTTCACCTAAGTGATATGGAATTTTAAAAAACAAATCAACTAAAAGCGAAAAGTCATTTCCTTCCATAAGGAACTCGACAAACTTTCTAAAAATTTGAATTTTCCGCAAAAGTTGAAGAACTTGGCAACTCAGTCCCACGCCTACTGTTTACAAGGTTCGCCAAAATCTGACATCACTTATCTCTTTGGCCTGCGGTTTATCGTTATAAGGCGAAGCTTGGGTGTAACCTGTATACGAGGTTCTGTGTTTAGTTGGACAACTCAGCCCCAGCCAAGACTTTTCCCTGTAGCTTTCACTTTGTCCAGCCACTCCTGCACGAGCGCTTTCTTCTTTCAAGTTGAGCTGCTAGTGACTTTAGAGTGGGAACATCTCCTCCCTGATTTCAAACTTTCAACCACAAGTAGTTGTGTGTTCCAGTGTGTGTACTATTGTACGAAAATACAAGTTGGAATAACAAGGATCTATACCACAAGTCGACAACAAGGTAAGGAAATCGAGGCACGTGTCTTTGATCAACTGTACAAAGGAATTCAAACTTTTGGAGTTTTGGGGGACATAGATAAACTGTAGACGACAGAGTGAAAGTCAGTCTATAGTAAACACAAATGGAAAGTAGCCGCTTTTAATTGGAGTTGACGCGGAGTGTAACATTCAATAGAGGACTAGAAATATTTCCGTCATGTCCGATTTCCACGAATAGTTTAACCAGGTATTCAGGGCAATAACTGAGATCGTGTAGCGACTTGAACTTTTGATAAATCTGTGAGTACACGAGCGGAGTAGGGGGGATATTGTTACACGGGCGGATTATGCGGTAGGTTACTAAAAATATTTTGCTTTTGAACTAGAAATACTAAACTTGTAATCCAATCACCATGGAATTACCGCATTGCTACCAAGGGAAAACACACGTACCGGCTCCGTCTGGTAAATTTGTTGACATGATTACACACACGAAACTCGACCCCCCCAATAATCTATTCTTATATTTCAAACAAAGGGAAATATGTCGTTGGATGTACCGACATTATTACCGGACCCGATTCCCAGAACGGCTGCCTCTTTCGCATGTTCTACCCGACTAAACTGAACGATATTTACGCAAGTGTCCTAATTTCTACATCACAATTAAATCAGTTCAATAAAAATTAATTTCGAATAAAAACAGGAAAATTCTTCGAGATGGGCGAAATACCTGCCGCACGATAAATACGTCGAGGGTTACGCAACAGTTGGCGGATTCAAAATCCATTTCGTCGGCAAAAAGATGATATCATGGAGCTTTGGTGGGTGTGACGAGATATATAAATTCATTTTGCATTGATGGAAAGTTAAAACTGGTGATTACGTAATAGGAAATGCCTACATCCCCGCGGTGGAAGACGCCGAGCCCTCCGATGAACAGCTTTTTCCCGTGATTGTATTTTCACACGGCCTCAAGGCCTGCCGAACGAGCTACTCGTCTTTCTGCTCCGACATCTCATCCCATGGGTTTATAGTGGCAGCTATCGAGCACAGGTGGGTTTCACTCGCAACGTAAATGATAACAATAAATAACTCTGTTTCTCCAGTTAACTCATTTTGTCTGGTTTTTAAAAAGGGACGGATCGGCCTGCGTGAGCTACACCCTGGAAAAAGGACCAAATAGTCAAGAAAGTCCAGCAGTCAAATGGATTCCCTACAATCCCGTGCCATTTGAAACGGATGAAATGCCTTTTAGACACGAACAATTGCAAATTCGCACTCGGGAATGTACTCAAACTCTTGAATTACTGTCCAAACTCAACGAGGGATCCGAAATAGAACACATTCTGCAACCGACGATGGATCTCGCAAAGTTCAAGGTATCTAGCAGCCAATAATTTATAACGAATGCAATTAACGAAATCAATTCAATTCTAATAAAAATATCAGGGCGTGATGGATCTGAGCTCGCCAACCATTGCGGGCCATTCGTTCGGATCGACCACCGTTTTACGGACATTAAACGCTGACAAACGCTTCAAGTGAGTTGTCTTTCAAGTCACGCGAAATCAACTGCTTTCACGAAAAATTATTCGCAGGATCGGATTGGCCATGGATGCCTGGATGTGGCCGCTTAGAGACGAGCCTGAATTGGCTAAAAGTGTCGAACAACCACTGTTGTTCATCAATTCGGAAGCTTTTCAAACGGCCGCCAATCTGGAAACGATGAAGCGATTCACGGTCGATGCGGAGGATCACACTGAGCGGCGCGTCGTTACTTTGAAGTTCGTATAAAAGTCTCTCACTCCAATCGATCACCCAGTCCGATCGATTGGCTTTTTTTTGTTTTTAAATATATTTCCATCTTTTGTTTACCCTCTCCGACATTCTCTTCCGTTTTTATTTGTTTTCCAATTTCCATACATCAGAGGTAGCGTTCACTACAGCCAGAACGACGTGCCGTCTTTATTGCCTTGGTATATCCGCCGCTTTGCATACAATTCCATCATCGATCCTCTGCTGGCCCTGCAGCTCAACCACCGCATGACGCTGCTCTACCTGCGCAAGCATTTGGGTATTGATATACTTTTCTTCTTTCAAAATTTTCGTGAAAACAAATTGCCTAAAAAGGAATGTTTTAAATTTACATGGCAGGACATCCGGCGGAGGAGGAGGAGGAATTTTCAGAACTAATGGGACAACACGCCGATGTGATCTGCGAGGGAATTCCCTAGTCGAAATGGGCCCAGAGGCTACTGTGACGTGATGACGTTTGATTCCCATGTCGATTGAATAGACGAAATGTTGGACATGTGCTGTGTTTCACGCAATAATAGAGAGCGGTACATACAATATGCAATGTCCTGTGTACTTCATTCTATACGCCATCCTATAATAATCGTCTTTGCTGCCCCTGGGCTTATGTCAGCTGATTTCCCGTCACGCGAAATGGGCGCGGAATTTGAATGTTTAATTGGGGGGACCAACGACGGGCCAAACTCAACTGAAATTCTATTACGCATCACGCAGCTCACCAAAAGGATGGATAAGAAAATAATTATGACCTACCCTACCATCTTTAACATGAACAAATAATAACTCTTGAAAAGTTCATCTCGGCGGAGTTTATTTTATCCCTCCGGAGTCGTGAATCCAGCGGGTGTGAATGATTTAAACGATCCCGTTTCAAAAGAAATTTGCTTTTTTTAGAGATAAAGACGAAACAAAATTCATATTTCTCTAAAAATATCTTTTAAATTTAATTTCCAAGAAACAAAAGAAATTATATGTCATCACCATTTTAACTCGGATTTGACTGACGTAAAATATTAAACGCCATTTCTTTTACCAGCCATAAAAACTTTCAAGGAGAGTTTTACGACTTGAAAAATCATTTGATTCGGCTACTGGAAAATGAATTCGGGTCAAAACAATAAACGAATCATCTCGCAATCAATAAATATCAAACAATAAATAACTTTCACGAGGTTTTCACTTGACTATTAGTTCTTTTCACTTAAAGAAAAAAGGAATCAGTCGAGCCTCAACTGGCCTCACGACACCATCACTCTGACCAGACATCCTCCTGTCAAGCGGAATTAAATCCCCCAAAATCGCCTAAAAATTTCAAATCAAGGTAAGAAAAGATTCAAGAAAAAGATTCAAGAAAAGTCAAATTGAAATTTCGACACGTTCAAAAATAATATCTGACACTTTGTCGAGATGATAATTCTACCCACATAACTGATTGGCTATTAATAGGACCTCGGGATGGAATTACCCCATTCGTACCGCGGGAAGAGACATGTGCCGGTTCCTTCTGGTATAGTATAAAATGGTTACATTAATTCCTTTTTATAAGCAACAATCCATAAGATTTAGTATATACCAAAGTCTTATGCTCATTAAAGGGAGATTTGTCGTCGGCTGCACTGACCTAATGATTGGTGGACCAACCAAAGAAGATGGTTGCTTCCTGCGCATTTTCTATCCCACAAAGCTCACAGATACTTATGTAAACAAAATGACATCAGCAAAATTATTTCTTTCTCCTTAAAAGAAAAAACCCTTCAAAGTTCTTTATTATCTCTATTTGGACTTAAAAAAAGGCAAATTCAAATGACTGGGCAACTTGGTTGCCCCACCGAAAGTACAAAGAGGGTTACGCAATCGTCCGAGGGTTGACGTCATTCATAGGCAAACGCGTGATTTCTTGGGTCTTCGGTAAACTATAGTATTATTTAAATAAAATTTCTTGGCAAAGGAATGATATAATAATAATACGGAGGATTTATAGGGAAGCCATACATCCCCGTCGTGGTGGATGGAGAACCTTCCAACGAGCCTCCATTCCCGGTGATTGTCTTTTCTCACGGGATCAAATCCTGCCGAACTGTCTACTCCATTTTCTGCTCAGACATATCTTCCCATGGGTTTATAGTGGCGGCTATCGAGCACAGGTGGGTTCCATATTTCGACGATAGGAAAATGCTCAGTTCTAATAATAAACAACGCCAGAAAAATAATCCGCTCCCAAGTTGGAAGAAGAAACCCACCCAAAATTGATACGTCTCATTTATACACACATGCAATGCACACAGGGACGGATCGGCCTGCATGAGTTATACATTGGAAAGAGAACAAAGTATTAGAGGAGGTTTAGTCGAGCGCTGGATCCCTTACAGGCCGCTGCCATTCGAACGCAACGACATGCCCAGTCGTCGTGAACAATTGGAAATTCGTACTCGCGAATGTACTCAGACTCTCGATTTACTTGCCAGACTCAACGACGGAGTTCAAGTCCAACATTTGTTACATTCCACAATGGATCTCGCCATCTTCAAGGTTCTTTGACGCAAAAACCATTCAAAAACAATCTTTTAAAAATAAAACTAAACAACAGGGTCTGATGGATCTGAGCTCGCCCATCATTGCGGGACATTCGTTCGGCTCCACGACGCTCCTACGCACATTGGCCGTCGATAAACGCTACAAGTAGGTTATACTATAGTAACTAGACGGTATGATGAGATTCAAAAACATTTCCATGTTAAATTTCTATATCTCTAGAATCGGATTGGCTATGGACGCCTGGATGTGGCCGCTCAAAGACGAGCCGGAATTGGCGGAGTCGATCGAGCAACCGATTTTGTTCATCAATTCGGCAAACTTTCAAACTCGTTTCAGTTTGGAAATCATGAAGCGATTCACGGCCGACGCCGACAAGCGTCACGTCGTCACCATCAAGTATAAATAAAAAATCCTGGATAGAATATCATCATTTCTTATTTGATAACATTTTTTGAAATCATCAGAGGCAGCATCCACGACAGTCAAAGTGACGTGCCCTGTTTATTGCCAAAATTCATTCGTCGCTTTGAATATCCGTCGGCCATCGATCCCCTGTTGGCTACACAATTAAGCAATCGCATCACGTTGCTGTACCTGCGCAGACAGTTGGGTAATAACCGATGCAAATCATAATCTATGCAAATGACCAAACACACACCAATGTGCTATAACGCCATCAGCAGGCTATCCAGCGGATGATGAACTTTCAAACCTGGTGGAAAAGAGCGCCGATTTGCTCCTGGAAGGAATTCCCTAGTCAAATCACCGATGGAATCATCCAACGGCGCATATGTATAATAAGAGGATCTACTCAACACGTAATAGCTCGGCTTTCCCTTTTTCGGCGTCCCAGAAAGATGTAATCATATAACACTGCCAGCCACCGAAATGGACACACATACGTAACAATTTTTTACAATACAACCCAGTGACTTATTTATTATACATATTCGCCCCATCGGGGGAGTTTTGGGATGGATATAAAAAAGGCTTTCAATGAATTCCATCTCATATGTCTGGGGGGGCGTATCAAAACTTTTTCTTCCGCACCATTTCCGGTTATTCTTTCCAGCTAGAAGACGAAAATATTCTTTTAAATAAAAAAGGAGAGGATTGAAATGTATGCACTTCCCGAGGGGGTGGGCGGAGTCGTATGACACATTCGAGTCTTATATGTACATACTTGGACTCTTTGTTGCTCTGTGTAACTGTAATCAGTTCCACACACATAGTCACAAGTAGAAAAATAAAAAGGGAGGAGTCGAGTTTGTCTTGATCAAGTCATCGGGTACAGGACTACAAAGAGATGTGATCATATTCGACACACAATCAAAACAGGAGCCCTCCATATTATCAAACACATTCTCTCTATCCATTATTAAGTAATGTGAAGCACCCCCCCGTCCGTGTCAGATGATTGGACGACAATATTGGCGACTCCCATTCACGCTAATTCGTTTTCTGTCGCAACATTCTGCGACTCGTTTGCTTCAATAGAGATGGATTCGCTCGGCAGGAAATAAAAAAACCCCAGCCAGAATCACTAAAGAAATACACACACACAAAAATAAAACAAGCCTCTATATGTGTGTGTTGTGCAGCCGTAGCATTCATGTCTATGACACAATGAACGTACACACTAGTCCTGGGCTATGTCTGGGTACCCTCCCATTTCGGCGATATTGTCTCCGTCCATTGTCCCGCGTTCAATCGCGAAAGGAATAGGAAGGAAACGCGGGTCCGCAGCTCACGCACAGACACAACACACAAGTCTATACGACGGTACACTTAGCGTGTACAACTATTTTTCCTTGCCATTCAGAATAGGTTAATTGGATTTCTCTAAGAGACGGTTGCCCAGGGAGACGCCCAGGGAGATGCCGAAACAGGAGGAAAACGGAAAGCTTTTGGATTTTTTCGTAAAGTTAAAAAAAAACCGGAAAATGTAATTGGTGGTATCTAGTAAATGTAATTAAACCGGCGGAAGCAGGATCGTTCAATGGCGATTATGAAATGCTGATTTGGCTGGAATGAAAATAATAAAAAAAACCTTTTGTGGTGGCTATAATAAGCCCAACGGGTATAAAAATAACCCAACAAAATCGATTCACGATAAATGCCGCTGTTTCTTACATTTCCAACAATAGAAGTAGCGGTCAATGCTGCTGATTCGCCATTCACCGCGGCAGTAATCAGCTGATGCTCCAATTAGATCTTATATACAGACGCCCCCGCACACACACACACACACACACAAAATATAAAATCGACATTCGTTCAACCCAATAGTTTGTGTTGCACTTGACCTTTTTCGATATTATTTGCACTTTTGATGGTTTCGAATGAAATCCCATCACGCAGATGTCAAACGATCGATATTATATAAGAACCTACGTACATACACGAGCTGTGGGTGAGGCGCTGTTATAAGTGAGCGAATGAAAATGCCTTGACTGTGTTACGTAGCAACGCATCCGCGGCCGGATGCAGACAGAAGGAGGGCAGCATCCAGATATCTCCCACTGTCACTTAGTTTACCCTTTTTACTTTTGTACCCCCCACCCGGGTCTATAGGAAGTGCGCTCCGACAACTTTTGCACACACGCACACGTAGGAAAGAGAATATAACGGTTCGTGAGATGATCCCGACACAAGTCCCCAGGCGCCATCTTCCTGTACTGCACGCCGAGGCAGTTGGCAGCTCCTTAATGAGTTACGGAAATGGACGCTCTTTTCCCCCCTCTTGTTTCGTTCTTTTCTTTCTGATTTTGATCACATCTTTGTTTACAAATGAGACACGGATGATTATCTTTGTGGCTTTTTGGGGCTAAATAAATGGCACGACACAAGACATCAACACATTTTTTCAGAGCCATTATTTGGACGCCTAGGGGAATTGTATGAATATAATACACTGTGATATTCTCCTTATCAAAATTGATATTCTACAAAGGTCCCATAAAAAACATAACGAAGGTCGAGCGTGAGGGGGGTTAAGTGTTTCTGCTTCTTTGCGTGTTCTATCATTCCCCTGAAGGTATATACCATACGTCAATCTAGCCCGATGACGTATATACTACCACAGCAACAAAATCTGGTGGGATGCTCCGGAAATTTGATGCTGATGAATTCTTTTTTGTCTGGCGGGGGTGTTATAGTAGTATGCTACCCTCCACCATACTCTATCTGTCTCTTGCCAGCCATCGGCTGTCTAACACCTCCTCCTGCGGCTCCCCAGGGCGGAATAGAACAACTTAACGCAACGGAAAGGAAAAATAGAAATAATAAAGAAATTCCCTCAGACTCCCTGGTGGATGGTTGACTGATTTCTGTTGTGTCTCTCTATCAAACGAGAAGCGACATCCGCCGAGCTGCCTATATTATTAATGCCCATAAATTTATCCATCTTCCCGCACGCCAACTCATTAGAAAGGGTCTCGGTCGTTCAAAGAAGGGTGCGGCCGTGAGAATCCCGTTTTGACAAGGTCTTCCGCCACATATAAAACGGACGAAAAACAACAACAACAGGAGGGGGGGGGGGTTTATTTAGTTTAGATTGGGCGATTCATCCAGCACGAGACTCCCGCCGCGGTCGAGTAGACATCAAGGCCCTGATGCGCTCCGGAATCTACTCGACTTCCCTTGATTGTTTAGATGCGACCATGTCCAGCACGCATCCAAAATGAACCGACTGTCGGCCACTCGATTCAAGGTCGATTGACAACAAAAAAATTCACATCAATCAGTCACTTTGTGTCGGGTCGAAATCAATCGATCCAGCAATTTCCCCCAGTTGGGCGACGTTCATCTGATTCTCATTGCTCATTGCCCATCCATCGGCCTAGACAATCTACAACTGCGGAAATGAGTCTCTGCCATCATCCGGTTTTCGCCAACTGCCACACACACCCATATAGAGCAGAGTTCACAAGAACTTGGATATTCCAGCTGATGTGTGGGGTTTCCATTTCCCAGAAAGAAAATAAAAAAACAAGAATGTGTGTGTCTGTTTCACGACATCACGTTGCAAATAGACATCAAAGACATCCGTCTGCTGCCGGCCCGAAAAAAGATATATAATACATCCAACTAATAATTTCGCGCAACTTTATTTCTCTTTTTTAGACATCATCGTCGGCTGTTGTTGTGTATATATCCTCGGCATATATAACCCCCTAAAGCCCACACCGCCCCGGGATAGTTATATTTCGGTCGGGAGAAGAAGACGAAGAACGGGGAAGATGATCTCGGCGGCAGCTCTGCGCACGCGGGAATCATATTAAACTCCCGAAGAGAGAGAGAGAGAAAAAGAAAAGGGACCCTGTCGTACTCCGGTCGACTCGGGCCGCGGAGCGCCTTGCCCTGTCCAGTCGGCCTCCAGCTTCCATCACGTCAACCGGATTCATCCTATCCAGCGGATTGGAAGAGTTCCATCTTTATAAAAACAACTGACTAGTGTGCGGGTGTTATCTGTTGTGTGTACGGAAGTAAACGAAAAAACAAAAAAGTCAAGTGGCAGTTGTGACCCCCACTCATCCACTTTAGCCACCCGCTGGATGGATTTCTCTTCCGCATACTCGGACCAACGGTAAAAAACAATAAAAGAACAAGATATATCATATAGAAAATAGTTTGGGGGCTTTTTGGGGTGGCCCAACACATTTCCATGTTATCTCCATTTCAATGAACACCCCCCACAAAAAAGGAGCGACTGGAGACACAGAAAAACAATCGGATTATTCAAATGTTTTTTCATCTATCGCTGGGAATTTTTAAAAAAATCCCACCGCGGGAAGGAATACAATCGAAAGATGAAAAGTTTGATTCCAAATAGTCAAACAGTATTCAAGGAAATAGTTCCCGTGAACCTTTTACATGCACTAACGAGTAAACCAATTTGAAACGCATCAAAACAAAAGTGAAAATCAAACGACAAAATGTGGCAAAAGCGATGGCCGTTGCCGTGTGAATAATTGATTGAATGTTTACCCAATCGCGTAATGTCGTTTTCAGGTTATTAGTAGTAATAGCAGGAGCAGGAGGTAAAGAAGGAAACGTTCGTTTGTTCTACTCGCAGCCCAACGTCAAATCGATCGACTCTTTCCGTCCCATGAAGTCGTCGTGGATCAACGAATCGCTGCTTCTTCTTCCAGCAGGTAAATAAACCGACAGAAATTGATTAAAAAACAGCACCAACCGATTCCACTTCATGTACTACACCCTAGAAACATTTCCCCAAAAAAATTAATATCGTTTACCTATCTCATAAAGATTGAAAAATTCATCCTATTCGCGATTCTCCGAATAGAATGGGTTGACTTCCGCCCCGACTAATGAAAATGGAATCAATATTTCAACGTAAAAAAAGGAGAGTTTTCTTCTTCAAAAAGACGGTGGTCATTTGATGCACGACGAAATCGATTCTCTACCCTTTTATTCCGCCGGAATTGGCAGCAAATAATCGTCCCCCCCAACGTTTTAAAGATCCAATCATATCGACAAAAATATCAAGTTCAGTGACCGTAGATTTATGCAACAAACAATATTTGACATTTCCAAAATGGCTAGAGGATATTATAGACCCAACACAAAAAGAGAAAAGCTGGGGGAGGCTTTATAAATGTCAGATGTGAGTGCATCTTCCATCGATATTTATTTACGTCATTTAGGTAGTCACGGCGGAAGCGGCGAAGATGCTGGCAAAAATCTCAGCGTCGGCGTCGGAGATTTGAATAATGCTACCGACGGCATTAGCGACGGCGGAGACATTCAGCTGGCGGCGCGTGTGGCTATGGGCATCGGCCTCTACATGCTGGCCATGGTGACATGCGTCGGAAATGGAATGGTTATCCACGCCATCCGCACAGAGAAGCGGCTCCGAAAAGTAAAAAATTAAATTGTTTTTGGTCTTCATTCAAATTTCGCCTTAGGTTTCTCTAATGATTAATTAAGCGCCTCCCTCCTCCCTCCCAAAATTCGCTTCCGGATGACATCATCTGTGCGTGTAATCCTCGCGTAACAATTGAACTTCACGGCCGAACGTGATTGGGCCCCTCCCCGTTTGACTTTGTGTCGCTCTAATTACAAAATGCCAAAGGCGCCGCTTGTTTAATTTAAAAAAAAAAGATCCCGCGCTGTTACCAAAAAATATCAAAACGAATCAAATTCTGGACTGCAAATATAAAAAAAGGATCAATAAATCCGACCCGGACTCGAAAAGTTCAAAATGCAAACAATGTCACGTCCAATAATTCAAATCTGAAACGACGAAAACCATAAAAGAAAATGAAAAGAAGGAAGCAGACAAAAGTGATGTCATTCAATATACCAAGAGAGAACGGAAGGAATAAGATGGCTTCCTATAGATTTGTTTCCGCTCTGAAATGATTCAAATTTCCCTCCTTTTTTTTCGGCCCCCCCATTTTCCAAATTGCCTGTTTCATCGACCCGAGAGAAATGATTAATTTTCAAAACCCAACAATACGAAAAAAATAGGTTTCCAATTTATTCATCATGAGCCTGGCCGTCGCCGATCTAGTCGTCGGAGTTTTCGTCATGCCCATCAGTGCCATCTACGTCTTAACAGGTAATTATTTTTAGCTCTTCAAGGTCGTTGTTCCATTTACGTCATTTAATGGGGAAAAAAAATGTCTTCATCAGAAAAGGAATTAGAATGGGGCCCGATAATCTCATAAACGTTAAGACCTTTCTCTCCCACGGAGATTTCGGTTCTTCCAGCATTTGATACGTGCCACTCTCGTGCCCAATCATCATGGACGGGGCCAAAAGAAACCCTGGAGGCAATCCATACTTAAACTACTTCTTTATATCCAAGAGATTATATACGGAGCATGCCCATTCATTTGCTGTCAATACAAAAGGAGAAAGCCATCTCCTTCTTTTTCCAAGAAAAAGGGATATAAACAGCAGTAGCCTATTTGTCAGTTGATTAAATTTCCCGCTTTATCCTAGTCCCCCCCGGGCCTAGCGACGTCCTAGCGCGCGGGCGTTCAAAGTTGGCTAATAGAAACGATCGAAATTCTTCACTTGACTGTTGTATTTACGTTCCGGGAAAAAAAAGAAAAAATCAGTTTACACTTAGAGAAAATTTAGTTTGAAAAATTCAAAGCCATTTGACATTTACAGATCGGTGGTACTTTGGCGTTTGGATGTGCGACGCCTGGCTGTCAATCGACTATTGCGCCAGCACGGCGTCCATCTTTAACCTGTTCGTGCTCAGTCTGGATCGTTACTGGTCAATTACGTCGCCGCTCAAATACCTCAGGAGGCGAACAAAGAAAAGGGCCTTCCTCATGATAGCAGCCGCTTGGACCCTCAGCCTCCTATGGATCCTGCCCGTCACAGGATGGTCCAGCATGACGGACGGCATCAAGCTCAATTCGTCGCCAGACTCTTGCGACACGGAATTCGCCGATAACATCACCTTCAAAGTGAGTTTGTTATATTTTACTTTCCCCTTTTCAAAAAAAAAAGGAAAAACGAACGTTCGTAATTGCCGCCATCAAATTTTCCTTTCGCGTCAGCCCTCAAAATTGTTACTCATAGACTTTTGAAAAGCTGGATGGCGCAGGGCCTCGTTAATTTCACGCGAGAAACGCCAAAGAGCCCCAGCAGCAGATGATGACAGTATAGCAAAATCCCTGGGCAAACTTTCTGGACGACTCTCTCTGCTTTTGACAACTGCATCAAGAGAGAACGTGAAAACGAATATAAAGGGGGGGGAGAGCTAGAGACGCCCATCTGTGAATCACGTTCTGTCAATATCGGGACGATGGATTGTCTAGGGTTAAGGCGGATGGGAACAAAAAAACACACACAGCACAGCACAGAGGCCTGGCTGGACCGGCGGAGGCGTCAAGTGCATTCAATCGATGAGTTATAAAGGGTTGGATGCCTCCGGTCGTTGGTGGGCGACGAGCTACACACGTTAAATAACGACGGCGACACTCGATTAAATTGGTGTTTAGCCGTTTTTAACGGAGGGTGCCTCTATTCGGTTGGTTAAACACCACGGGAAAACCCATCGGTTTCCAATTGACCCACCCTGGCTGATATCCGTACGCTCTGAGCCGTGTGTGAAATGTATACACTCAACTCGGTCGAGAAGATTGGCCCACACATTTCACTTCAGCAGCTGTTGCTCGACGCTATCGCTCAATCAAAACACACTTTGACCATGGAAATGGATGAGACTTGCACACGGCACTTCATACACAGCCAGCAATATATCACACACAGTACAGACTCTAGATGTCACATCTCGCTTAAATGTCCTTCCAATTCCCTTTTCATGACCATCATGGCCTCTCGAGCATTATTGCTCCCCCAGATATCTCTAGTGGCAATAAAAGTATGACCAATGAATTGAATTGCCTACCTCGTGTGCTGGGGTGTGCAGGCCACTTGCTTTTCTAGTTGAATTGACGTTTTCCAAAAAGGAATCGAAAAAATTTCTCTGCAGGGCCGGGGAGAAAAGGGCTTCTTTGCTTGGTTGAGGCTTCATTAATATTCAGGGAAATATTGCAGCATCTGCCGAGAAAAGCTGGTTATTATTGATGCTGGCACTGGCCCAAGGTCATACTGAGCCCAAACTTTTTTCCTGCAACACGACAAAAAAAAAGAACTTCAAGTTATTCAGCCACACAATGTCTCTCTATTATTCAACAGAATAAAACTCAAAATTTGTCTTTAGTTCCTTCCATAAAGAGACCCTGAATGCCCAGAAGAATCCATAAATATGTTATTACCTCTCAACAGCAGAACTGTTGTCTATTTGACCAGCACACACGCCGATTTCAAGGGAAAAAACTCATCCTGCATTCAACTTGAATGCAGTTGAAGAAAAAGCCAATCATTTCAAATCATAAAATCATTTGAAAACAGACGGAAATGGCACATTTAAACATTCGTCTCGCAGTTCTCGCGGGTTCGACGAAATGTGCTCATGACGTTTTCATTAACAGCGTTGCATTTTCAGAAACTTTTTCTTAATTTTTTTATCTCCAACTTGTTACGAGTTAATTATTATTTTCTAAAGAAAAATAAGGAACAAGAAAAAAAAACTGCGACACTTTGTACGTATACAAACTAATTTAAAATTTAAATCTGCCATTGTTGCCATGAGAATGTAGGTGCCTTACAATGTTATCAATTTGCAAACCTCCATTTTTCTCACTGTTTTTTTTTAGGGATTTAAAAAATAAAAAGGAAACTGCATAACATTCTTTCGCAACTGAAAGACGCATGCTCAGCGTCCGGCAAACTTGGCCGCGGGAGCGTTACCCAAAAAAAAGAAATCGGTGCAAAGGAAGAAGAAGAACACGAGTTCGCTCTCAGAAGCACTTTCATTTTCTTTTTACTTCCGCCTCATATCTTTAGGATGTAATATTCCCCCTCCCCTTTTTTTTTATGCCCATCAGGCAGTTTTTTCCCTACACTCCCCCGAGTCTCTCTTGCAGCTAGCTATACACACACCTTCGACGGATCTAAGCTTTCATGACTCGTGACGCGTGTACAGTCCAAGGTAGAGATAACTGTCCAAACAGCAGCACACACGGAGTTCAGCCAAGCGACGAGGCTCGTAATGGATCACATGTACACTCTCTCTGTTGATCGCAAAAACAGCTTCTGAAAATCACCTAATAAACGAGTTTCAACACACGCCAGAGAGAAAGTACCGAGAAAGCCACGACGGACTGACGTCAACAACGAATAAAAAGAGATGGATAAATTCTTCTCCGCCACCACTGTGTGTTCCGGTCGTAATGGATTTTTTTGCTCGTCCAGATGAAAACATTCCGATCCATCTTGTTTTGCAAGCCCAAAGTGTCTAGGCTAAATTAATTCACTAAAGTATTTCATCGATTTTTCTCTTTTCTATCCGGTATTTATAATTCAACAGGTCACTGCTGCGGTGGCTAATTTTTACGTGCCAACGCTATCGATGCTCTACATTTACGGGCGAATATTCCGGACGATCCGCCAGAGGAGCCGCAACGATTTGGGTGAAGTGATGGTTTCGACGGCCAGAAGACGACAGAGTCACAATCAAGCGCCGGCCATCGTCTCGGACCACGGTGATTCAACTAGCCTCCAGGCCCTGGAAACGGACGACGAAGGACTGGAGGATCAACCCAATATGAAACGGCTGGAGCGTGGAATATCCACCATAGCCCGGAGCTGGAATCACGTAAGCGGCAAGTTCAATTGGTACAGCAGCAGCAGTCAGAAAAGTGGGCCGGGAGCGTTGCAACCAGCTGGGTCGACTCACTCGAGAAGGATCCGGGCAGATCGTTCGATATTGGATTTTTACGAGAGTCTAACGCTGATGGAACTGCACGGAAGCGACGGCGGAGTGGACGGAGCCCGGCAAAGCACAACTCATTACATCAATGTCCAAGTCAAAGTTGAATACGTCGACGACGTCGTCGATAGTCAATCAAACAACCATCGATTGGTGAGCGAAAAAGTTAGCCTCTGCAGACAACAGCAGCAGCAACTTCGCCGGCCATCGACAAAGTTGTTCGCCAATAATCCGGCAGCAGCTGCTGGATCAACGACTGCCTCTTCCGCCGCTCCATCGGTGCTGATTTCGCAGAAAGAAAGAAAAGCTGCTAGGCAACTGGGCGTCATTGTCTGCGCCTTCATGGTCTGCTGGCTGCCTTACTTCATAGTGTTCCTGGTCGTGGCCGTCTGCCCGGACTGCATCGGTGACACACTCTTCAAAATCACTCTGTGGCTGGGCTACATCAATTCCACTCTCAACCCGGTCCTCTATCCGCTTTGCAACGCCAATTTCCGCCGGGCTTTCGCTAAAATGTTGAACAAAACCTGCACATGCTGCCGCAATCCTTCCTTCCAGCGAACCAGTCAAACCTATCCGTTGTCCGGCCCGGCTATTCCGCTGAATCAGCAATCGCGTTTCTGAAGCTTCACCGATTTTGTCGATGTTAAAAAAGATGTTTATTTCCACTCTGTAAAAAAAAAGTAAGGAATAAGGATTTAAGAAATATGCGCAAGGAGGAGAACATTCTCAGGAGAAATGTCCGGTTCTACGTAGTACAAAAGCTTGGCCTCAAGTGGCCACGTAGACAGAAATGCCACTCGGCCACGGTCGATGATTTGTTTACACTGGCGGCCGATTTTTTCCCGCCGTTCAATATCCAGGCCCATGGCCGCATATCTACCGGGCAAGGCGCTAGTGACTTCGCCAGCCTCTTGACCAGCATCGCTGTGTTCTTTAGCACGACGTGAACCGCATACTGCCCAGCTGGTCATGGCCCTCATGATGGCGAAATCCGTCTGACTCAGACCCAATTCCTAGTTTTTTTAAATCAACATTTAAAAGAAAAAAAAATAATAATTTAGACTGGAAAAATGGGCAATCAGTTGGCACAGGAAAAGTCATGATTACCTGGAAGAAGGCTTTACCCACGTAAAGCCCCCAGGTGCATTGATGATGACAGCATAGGGCGATGCAAACACCTTGGACCAATCCGACGGGGTTATTAGCTCTATAGAGGCAATTCAACGCTAAATCTGTTTGAAAAGAAAGAATCATTTCTACAACAAAAAATATACAGTCATTTGAAGAAGAAAAAGTTGGCGTGTTTACCTGTCGCTGCTCCGCACAAGTGTTTACCAATGCCGACTAGGCGTCGAGTGTCGTTTCGGACGAGCGGAACTTGACCCAAGTCGACGTCAGCAATGTCCGCTCGAACTCGATGAATGGACGCGTGACTCTCACCGTCCACTTTGTAGCGGTTATCGTGCTTGTGCCTCGGCGAAGATTTGTCGATCATCAGCAATGCATCGGTATCGAGGTCGACGGCCTGGCCGACCGCGTAACTCAATTGCCCTAAACGTACAAAAAAAAAACTAAATTACAAACTAAATCGTGTCGTGTTCGTGCCCTGTTTGTAAATACTGTTTCGGGAAAGAAAAGATATTGAAATTAAAGCTGTATATACCTCTGCCTGAACCGAATTCGACGTAAGTGCTACGTGATTTTCCAGACGTCAAAACACCAACTCGAGCCATATTGTGTAAAATGGAAGAGGATTGAAAGACGTGACGCCAGCTCCCACGGCTCTCCGTCAGCGAAGCGAGTGTCGACTCTAGAACTGGGTGACGTCCAACGGAAATTGGCAGCTCTCCAACAAAATCTATGGGGACATGAATGAAGATGCTGTTAGGGATGGGTTTTCGTTGAGCTGGGGAAGGTAAAAAGAAAAGTTGAAACTCTCAACAAGTGACCGTTCCACACCCACCTGAGTGGATCTTGGAAACCCTGGAGATGATGGCCAGCAGTTCGTCATCAGTGAGGGTGCCAAGGTTGACTTTGATCTCTTCGTCATTGCTGTCAATCACATTTACATTTTCCTTGATGTATTCTGGCAGAGGTTGGGGTTTTGAATTGCACTTCTCCATGTGCTTTGCCAGTTGTGATACAAAACATGAACTGAAAATGTGACACATTATTGTTCAGTCAAGACGTAACTAACAGATTCAAGAATTCCACCAATTACTTGTAAATGTGTCCATTAATGTACAACAGACCATTTATCCATAAAAGAAAACAAAATTTAAATAATCATGTTTGTTATTACTGATTGGGGTCGTAGGGACAGGGCGTTCGTGCATATTTAGCAGCTGATGTAGGGCAGGCTTGATTGGAAGCTTCCAAAGAGGCATGTTCACCGCAGAACTTGCGCCCGGTCTTAACTGACATGCGGCAATATCTTTTCTTGGTCTGCAAGAAATAGGCGCACGTCACTTCAGTTTTATTACTGGTTGCCATTGAATTCACACCGGGAATGTCGAGAATGTCGAGCACTGCGTTAATTTGAAAAATGCGAACCACGTGAAACGTGTGCAGGTTACAACCGTACACCACAACAAAGCAGACGAACATATTGAGAAAAAAAAAAAGAACACACGGCGTTGATGTCAGATGACCAAAATTCTGCTCATTTCTTTCAAATTTGTTCTATCGAGAATCGATGATTCGTTTTTTCAAAACAATTCGTTAAAGGGCAATTTTTTAAAAGTTTCAATATAGATGCATGGGCAAGGACATTCGACGTTAAGTGCTCGTGCGTGACCTTCCTCAAACGAAACATGCGTACCCGGTAGCTAGTCATACCAACAAAAGAACGCAAAATGCGAAATTTGACATAATTTGCATTTTTCCTGTTGCTGCTATTAACATGTCCCAGAGATGTATAAATAGGAAAATGAACAGTCTATTCAACGAATTAATACTCCAATTGGTGCAATTCAATTTTTGTAATTTCGAAGGTGCATGCAATACCAACAGTGCGCAATCTAGTTATCAAGCCACTGCACAGTTCTTTGAAATATTATTTAAGACAACATGAATTTTTTCTTTACTATTCATGGACTACTGTCAGCATGATGTATATCAAATTCTATGATATAGCGGGCGAAAGTCGACCATCGCGACCGATATCATAGATTAGATTCATACGATTACGGTGAAGAAGCTGGTGAACATATATCTCCCCGGAAATGTGCAAGACAGTAGCCGTTACGTTGTATTGAATATAAAATTTCTGTGTTTACAGCAATCTGGTAAGCATATTGCATTAGCTAGTTAACGAGTGTGCACACGGCGATTATCAATGTTCACCTGGGAATATGAAAAAAACAATAACACTAATTGATGTACTGATGGTAAGCGGACATTGTTCATTTATCTAACGTCATCTATGCTATAAGTTAATAGCAGTAAAAGGAAAAAATGCAAATTATGTGCCAGTTGTCATATGCTAGTATGTTATTGGCTTTGTCAAGGATACCGAGGGCTTTTTGGTTCAGATTTGAAGCTGACATAATTTGGATTTTTCCTGTTGCTGCTAGTAACATGTACTAGACATGTATAAATAGAAAAATGAACAATGTCTACAACGGATTAATCCATCCATTTGTGCAATAAAGTTTTCATAGTTCCGTATTGCACATAGATAAACGCATTAGACACGCTAGTTGACAAGTCAATACAATTTTGACGGTATTAATATATAAGTAGGCAACAGATTGTTTTATTTCAACATGCATGAATATCATCAATTTTACACCCCCGAAAGACGGAAGTCCTACCAACAGTTGAGGCTGAGGTTGAATGAACTGGCTAGATAATCAATCTCGGGTGGTTGATACACTTGCCGATCTTCCTTAAAAGGATGGGTTATAATTGAATGATAGTCATAGTCCAAATTAATTAAATCTTAAACAATCTACTTAAAATATACAGGGAAAGTATTTTCAATGGCTAGGTAACAATTGGAACACTTAAACTATTAATGTGCATTTGATGAATTTCGAAATTCCCATAACACCCATTGTTGCACTATTGTCATGCGGACATTGTTCATTTATTTAAAGTCAAATTTCCGACATAATTAAGTAGCAGCAATAGGAAAAAAAAGCAAAATATGTCAGTATGGTTCTTCATGTAACTGGCCAAAAGCGCATCGATGTCATCCAGAAAAGAATAAAAAAGGCCATCGCATCGAGCCAAGAAATACAAAATAATGTAGGTCATGTTCATTATGTTTATTCGACTCCTTCCACACATTTAAATACATTTAAATATTAAATTGTCAGTGTAAACTGTCTCCCTTCCGGCCTTGGGAGAAACTGGACGATCCGTGCGTGAAACGTTCTGAATGTTTCGGTAAATTTATCACAAATATCAGCGACAAGAGAAATTTACATGGACGCATGTATGTAGAGGATGTAACTGTACAGCAAGTGAGTGGATATCCTGAAAATAGAAAGGCGAGCCGGGCGATGGATCGATATTAGGTCCCTTCTTTTTGTTGTGCGGAAGCAGCAGCCACAAAAGAGAGCGGCAAAATAGTTCATATGTATAGGCTATAGACGTGATCAGCGGCGATGCAGACTATTATTACTACTCCAGACTATATGTAGCTTCACGTTCCGTCACGGTTGGCGAACGTGAATTGATAGGCCGGCCCACAGTCCGCCTGTATACATGTAGGTTTCTCTGTGATGTGTCCATGCAGATACTCGAGTTACTCCACCCTTCCAAACCGCATACAAATTCCTCTCATCATTCTCAGCCGTATAACCATGTCGTGGATGAATCTACTCAAAAAGAATAAGCCTTGACATGGAGGAGCCATCTCCTATACTATATACATATACCCCACCGGGTGTAACTGATATAAAATCGATCACGAACGACATGAGAAGAAGGAAGTACATATAAAAGAAAAACAAAATAATAATAACAAAACAAAGCAGCAGCATTTTATAAGCGCATAACTGTGCCCCCCTTTTCCAGATTTCCCCGGGAAAAAAATACCAAAATGGACGAATACATCAATAATTTCGATCGTGATAAATCAAACGATGTACATATAGGAAGGACCAAAATATAGCCGGACAGCAGATTGAGAGGGGCCACTGTTTTTGAAGGGCAGCCGGGGAATATCTATACGTGTTCTGATAGAAGCCACCACCATAGAGTAATCCTTTTAAGTGAAACATCGGGACAAAGAAGAATGGCAAAATTCTAAAACTAACACACAGGAGAGTATGTTGTGTGTGTGTGTAGATAGAGCTGACGCCTAACAAGATTAGTTAGTCGAAAATAGCCGAATGATTCCACCGAAAAACGAGGAAGTATGTGGACGAGTTTTGCAGAGCCTTCAGTAGCCCGGCACGCCAGCTGGCCGCTCGGACAATCCAACGAGTCCGTCCGATCCTGGATGGTAGGCCATCATCATGTGTAAGTATCGCCTTTTATTACCTGTGAATGTTTTAATAATTTAGAAAGTTGAATCTATTCCGGTGCAGCGAAAAGAATGGAAGGAAAAAAGAAATCGGATTCTCGGGAGGGTCTCATCTCCCGAGACTCGCAGCAGAGCCTGGTATTAAAATGACATAACTTTAATTTTTAAAAATGACGAAACTGACCTTGTGACCATGCGACAGATAAGTATCAAAGAAGATCCGCAGTTTGTGATGGGCCCGCCCGTCGAGTCGATCCTGAAAAACGAAGAGAAACGATATTTGCTGCTGGTCGAGCGCGGTGATTTCAACGGAGTCCGCAGGTTGGTCCCAAAATTCCATTTCCTTGCAAAAATGGCCAATTCCGACCTCAAACTCAAGTGCTAGCTGCGAACCAACAAGAATCCGATTTCAACTCAATGTTTAGTCAGTCACACGCCCGACCGATTTGCCAGTTCCATATCCTTATTCACAGCTAAAGCCCCTCTCCCAAGGAGAAAACTTGTCCACCCTTCTCCCCTCCCACATATTTAAGCTCGAGGACTTCCGAGTAAGACTCAACAAGGAGCGCTTTTCCTAGTGTCTACATAAATACTACTGCAGGGACCCAAAAAAGAAAAGAAACCCAACTTTTTTCTTCCTTTTTTTCCCGCGTGCAAAGGCACGCGGAAAATCGAATCATCAGATCCAGCAGGAAACAGATTTCTTTCAATAGAGTTCCCTATTTTTTTTTCTCTCCTTTTGGAAAATCTCCTTCATGCACCAACTCCTTTTTCTCCGTCAACTTTTGAGCGGATGAAAAACAGCCATTCCTAGAATATCAGTATAAGAAACAGTCAAAACCCCCTGACGTCCAGTTTGTTATTTGCTCTTGTCGCTATTGACCTTAACACAAAAAAAAGGAGAAAAGGTATTGCATCTGCAGAACGTGACACTGAAAGCGCATTGTCCTATTTGTTCAAGACATGGCGAAGGTCATATATCCTATATCTTAAGGGATTAAGTGAATCCTACATCTGCATAGCACCGAATTTTGGTTAGAGGAGCCCTTTAAAATTGGAACAAATAATTTGACAAAATTCTACAGCTTGATAGAAGACTACAAGGATCGCCCAAACGATTTGAACCTGAACTGCACGGATCCGCTGGGTCGTACGTCGCTCGTTATCGCCATCGAAAACGAGAGCTACGAGCTGCTTGAAGTCCTGCTCGAAGGTGGCATTAAAGTGTCTGACGGGCTCCTGCACGCCATCAGCGAGGATTACGTCGAGGCCGTCGAGTTACTTCTTGAATGGGAAGAAAAAAACCACAAGGATGGCACTCCTTACGTACGTCTAGACATTTCTATAATCGCTGAAAGAGCAAAAAGGATTTCTCTTTTACTGTTTTTCTTCTTCTAGAGCTGGGAAACGCTGGACAGCGAAAATGCCACTTTTACGCCCGACATCACTCCACTCATTCTGGCGGCTCACCGGAACAACTACGAGATCCTGAAACTCCTGCTGGATCGTGGCGCTGCCTTACCTATGCCCCATGACGTCCGGTAATTACAAGAAAAAACCCATCAGGATCAATAATAATTAATGAATCGATTGTGATTGAACAGGTGCGGCTGCGATGAGTGCATTGCTTCCAGCAAGGCCGATTCTCTGCGTCATTCCCGCTCTAGGATCAATGCCTACCGCGCACTAGCTTCGCCATCTCTTATCGCCCTGTCCAGCAAGGATCCCGTCTTGACGGCTTTCGAGTTGAGCAACGAATTGAACCGCATGTCCATCATCGAATCCGAATTCACCGTCGACTACAAGGTACGGACCTAATTATAATTGACCAGAGTTAAATTAGAAGCAGATTAATAAATATTTCCATGATTTGACGAGGGCAGCAACTGGAAGAACAATGCCAAAAGTTTGCGACGTCTTTGCTAGACCATGTCCGAAGTTCCTACGAATTGGAGACGCTACTCAACTATTCTCACGACTCTGAAGAAGTTTGGGAGCCCGGCGACCGCCAGACTCTTGACCGACTCGAATTGGCCATCAAGTACACCCAAAAAGATGTGCGTATTATCAGGCTAATTATAATCGTCTAACAAATCATTTTCAAAACCCCAAACCTAACCTAACCCGTTCTAAAGTTTGTGGCTCACGCAAACGTGCAACAATTGCTGGGAGCTATTTGGTACCAAGGTTTGCCGGGATTCCGTCGCCGCTCGGCCATCGGCCAGATCGTCGAGACGATGAAAATCGCGGCCAAATTCCCCATTTACTCGATGCTCTACATGATTGCGCCAACGACGGAAAAGGGGAAATTCATCAAGAAACCTTTCGTCAAATTCATTTGTCATTCGGCCTCGTATCTCTTCTTTCTCTGTAATGCGCCATAAAATTTGACTACGACTGCAGCAATTATGAACTGATTCCCCATTATTTAGCTCTACTCGGACTGGCTTCTCAACGCGTTGAATACCTCCTCATTGAATGGTTTGGCACTGAATGGATGCAGGAAATCATGGAAGATTGGAAACGTCGCGAAAGGGGATCCATACCCGGACCTATAGAACTTTTCATCATGTTATACATATTCGGTTCGAATGACTCTGCGATTCTAACAATAAGCAACATCTGCAACTGAAAAATGTTCCTTCTTTGACAAACAGGGCACATCTGGGCGGAAGTTCATTCATTATGGTCCGACGGTCTAATGGAATACATCACGGATTTATGGAACTTGATTGATTTCACTTCAAACAGCTTCTTCCTGGCTTGGATATTTTTACGAGGTGTCGCCTGGTTCATCGTTCAGGTAAAAAGATGAAGTTGGAAAAAATCAAATAATTACAACTCGGAAAGAGAGAAAAAAAAATCAATTTCCTGTTTCGACTGACTGACTGACGTCTGAGCGAAGCCTCAAAAATAGTGTTCAAGATTACACACCGCACCGAGAGAGAGAGAATAAAGTTGTCGTGTACGTATGAGTAATCTAATTATCTGGGGATACTACGTAGAGGGAACAATGGGAAGGACTGAATCCTTGGTATCCGCGAGAGGAATGGAGTACGTTCGACCCCATGTTACTAAGCGAGGGAATGTTTGGCGCCGCAATGATTTTCAGGTGCCCAAAATTATTGAACCCCCCACAAAAAAGCAATTTTAATCCTATTCAACTTTACCATTATTTCCAGTTATCTGAAGACGGTCCACGTTTTCTCCATCTCTCCGCATCTGGGTCCGCTGCAAATCTCTCTCGGCCGAATTATTATCGACATCATCAAGTTCTTCTTCATCTACATGTTGGTCCTTGTCGCCTTCGGATGCGGTAACCAAAGAAACGGGAAATTAATTTCAAAGTAGTGAGCTAAAATTCCATTTGAAATATTACCCGGGGAATTGAATAGGTTTGAATCAACTGATGTGGTACTACGCCGATTTGACCAGGAAAAAATGTTTCTGCTTGCCTAACGGAGGTCCTGATTGGGAAAACGAACAAGAAGCTTGTTTCTTTTGGCGCCGATTTTCAAAGTAACTCACTTTTATAAAATCAAATTAAAACCATATTACCTTTAATGAGTTTCTGTTTCGACAGTTTGTTCGAGACGTCGCAATCCCTGTTTTGGGCCAGCTTCGGTCTTGTCGATTTGCAATCATTCGAACTTCAAGGCATCAAAGGTTTCACGCGCTTCTGGGGCTTGCTCATGTTCGGATCGTATTCCATGATCAACATTATCGTCCTCCTCAACATGTTGATTGCCATGATGTCCAACTCTTATGCCGCAATCGCCGTAAGACAAAATCTCCTAGAAAAACAAAATGTAAAATTTCAAATCAAACTTGAATTAAATAGTCGAGGAGTGATACCGAGTGGAAATTTGCTCGTTCCAAACTTTGGCTCAGCTATTTCGACGATGGCGCCACTGTTCCGCCGCCTTTCAACATCATGCCGACGCCGAAATCCATGTTTAACGTGTGCAAGAAAAAACAAACCGAAGCAACTAAGGTACCAAGAATCATAAGAAAATCTATCTGAAGTTGTACACTTTTTTACGTATTACCTGTACGTAGGAAAAGAATCAACACAAGGCCGAAATCAGACACATGGAGGTGATGCGACTTTTGGTTAGGCGCTATGGTAATGAATCCCCTTCAAAATCTGTAAAAATGAGAATGAAATGTTGAAATATTTATAGTTACGGCCGAGCAAAAGAAGAGCGAAGAAATGGGCGTTACCGAAGACGACGTCAATGAAATCAAACAAGACATTTCGTCCTTCCGTTTCGAGTTGCTCGACATCCTCCGCAATAACGGAATGAAGTGTGGCGACGCTGAGAAGGCCGGCAACGCGGGTACCTGCCATTTTGATTTAAAATTGTTTCATTATTATTTTCCCATTTCTTTACTCTAACGATATTATATTGATTGGATTACTCACGCAGCCGGAAAGAAGGGAAGACTTCGTGAGCGTCGTCTGAAGAAGGGCTTCCAGATTGGTATGGTGGAAGATTTGATCAGCTCCGTGATTGCGAACGCCTCGGCAGACAAGGGACCTGTGGATGTCTTTGGCAAAATTGCTAAAGTCATGGCATCTCGCAGTAGCTCCAAGATGAAGAAACGAAACGAATGGAACGCCATGGCGGCCAGCAGAGCGTCGATTAGGAGGAATCCTATCGGATCCAGAGCCCAAAGTAATCAAAGGTGGTCGCAACAGTCGCTCCGTCGTTCCATTATCGAATCAGAAAGGGAAAATCTCTTGTCCATGGATCCTGAACGTATCGCGGAATACAATCCTCGCCTTAAGGAGTACACACCCGCCACCCGAGTGGCCTACGCCAAGTTCAAGCGCAATACGCTGGGCGTCATTGATGAAAACAACCAAACAGGCAGCAAAGAGGACAGAAAGATGGAAAAGAAATTGAAAAAGAGTACCGTCTCCTTGAAGAAATTGGCATCCGATCCGGATATGAAGAACAAACTGATCGCTGCCGGAGTTGAGCAGTCATCGGAAACGAAACCAAACTCAAATTTGGATACCATCGTTCATCTGGAAGAGAACGAATCAGTTACTCCTGTACCACCCACTCCGACTCCAACTCCTAAACCACCCACTCCTGCGCCTAGTCCTGCACCTCCGACTCCAGCTCCTAAATCTCCGACGCCAGCTCCGACGCCAGTTCCAACTCCAGTTCCAACTCCAGTTCCGACTCCAGCGCCTACACCAGTGCCTGCATCAGTGCCTACTCCGACTCCTAAAGCAGCTACTTCAGCGCCAACTCCTTCACCTACACCCATACCCACAGTCTCGGGGACTGTGGCAGCAGCCCCACCATCTCCTGCCCCAACTCCTACACCAACCACGCTCCAACCAATCAGTGCTTCTTCACGCCCAGATGAGAGAGGGCGTTCACCTTCACCCTCACCACGACCTGCTGCGTCTCGTCCTTCCTCTCGTCCTACAACATTGAAAGAAGGATGGTTTTAAATGGATTAACATAAAGTCTAAATTTTTCTAGAGTAGATTTTGACACTTTTAACTTAAGAAATAAAACTTACTGGTTCTGATTCTTTTCGTTGCTATGCCTTGCCAGTTGGTTAATCCATCCTGTAGTTTTCTCCATAAACGACATGTTTATTGCCCGCAACACATTCTAAATATACACGCAATAGCAAGCTCCGAATTCCTTCTTTTTGGGGTTTTTTTTTTGTTTTACTTACACAAAGACGTTTACATGATTAGGGAGTCGTTCAACATTTAAGCAGAGAGATCTTAAAGTTGTCATACTGACAAATAAACCCTTTCGGAGGAAAAGTACAAGCGTAAGAAAGACCATTTATAACAGACAATTCTGGCCGATGATGAAGAATAAGAAACGACATCCAACAATGAGCAGTCAAAATTGTGCGCAATTTTCCTTGAGTTTCCATTTCCTGTTAATCGGGACGATGAATCTGAAGTCGAGGTACAAATTCGACCAATAGCACCTGTATCACAAACATGGCAAGTATTATACCAAAAAATAAAGAAGTGAAAACGTTTTCCATTTCTTACATATTCCACCATGGCTGAACTGTCACATCTTTGTTTAGATAGCCTCCAATGTAATCCCAACTTACTGTACAAGTGGCTATTTTCCCAGTCAAGAAGTTTCTCAAGTGCATGCCTTGTCTAATGAAAGAAAAGAAATTGTTAGCACAAGTGGAATGTCAATGAAACCTTTACGCTCATTACCCTTTTACTGAGGCAAACTACAGGCCAAAGTGAACAACCCAAAGTACAGCAACAACATATACACCCACAAAACAACCACTTAACATTCACTGGAAGAGTTTTTTTCAAGACAGAATTTATTCTCTGAAGTGTTTCGCTGAACTCTTCAGGAGCGACCTTGCCTGTCAGGGCAGATGGGAATTCTGTGTCAAAACGATTACTAAGTCCAAACCTGTATGAAAATAGGCAATAACAGATAATTAAATTTCAGGTAGTTTTTACTTTTTACTCATCTCGGACGACTTCTAAAATATGTCAGAGACAGATTTCACTTACACAGTAACATTCCCAGCACCTCGAATAGCAACCGGATCTCGAACAGGTTCTCTATGATGTGTGAGCAAATCGACCCATTCTCCATTGTCTGAATGAATTCCATGATAAACGTCTTCATGAAGAGTCGAAATCGCGTTCAGGTCTTCTGCATTGGCCATTATTGATATACATTCGACTCAAATACATTCAAACAAATCAGACTCGTAAATACACTCCACAGCAGTCGTTCATCCTGTTCTACTAAACAAGTAAACAGCTGATTTCAACTTTCATTCTTTACACCATAACCATATCCATAAACTATTATTTTGGAGGATGGGAGACATAAAAAAACATTTTATACAAGATCAATTTTTATAAAACATAACACAAATAATCTTATATTTAGTACACATTCATTTAAGTGTAATTTCTATCTATTTTACGAGTTATTTTGATTTTTAATTTAATTTAATACGGGAAAACAAAGAACTTGCACGCCATCTAGCAGCGGTCACATAAATCAGCTATTTCTTGGAAGTTTTCCTAGCAGACTACTCTTGTAACTTGGTACTTGGGGTTATTCGTGATTTGATTGATTACCTAACATCAAATCGTTTAATTCTAACGGAAAATGCCACACTTAAAAATCACGACCAATGTTTCAAAAAGTTCAATCCCAAGTAATTTTTTGAAAGAGACTTCTGCATTGATTGCTAAAATGCTGGGTAAACCTGAAAGTGTAAGTATAACATCAAAACATTACAAATTTGTTTAAAGACAGAGCAAGAAATTTTATTTTTTGATTTTAGTACTGTGTTGTGACAATTGTTCCCGACCAGATGATGATTTGGGGAGGAGAAGAGGGGCCATGTGCCATTGCCCATCTAATGAGTATTGGAAAACTTGGAGTCAATGAAAATAAAAGCTATTCAAAAATACTTGGTGAACATGTTGAGAAGCATTTAGGTGTTGCTCCCAATCACATGTACATTGAATTCCAAGATGTTAAAACTGCTGATCTTGGATATGATAAAACAACCTTCCATGATATTCTTGGTTGATAGTTTATTCACAGCTGTCATTGATATCTAATATAAGAAATAAAAAATTTACCCAAAAAAATTATGCATTCATTTGTTCTAGGATGTTTGTTTTTCTTTCAAGGTTGTTCTCCAAGAAAATGCGGTAGGTAGGCTATTAATCAAAGTAACAAAGCAAGCTTTTTTTCATAATTTGTCTGATGTGATGAGAAAGAAGTAGTGATTTTCGTTAACGATAACGGATAACGTAAAAAGTCCGTTAACGGCCCTTTTTTGGTGTTCGTTAACTTAACTGATAACGCTAACGTTTGGCATTTTTCAGACGTTATTTTCGACGTTATTTTTGTTTTTAACAGCGCTTCCAAATATGTAATTTTTGGATTTTTCCCGATTTTTCCTATGAAATTTTGATTTTTTGCGCGCTTCCAGCATTTTATTGTAGTAGGTTGACTATGAAAACGAATTTAGCCAGTGACAGTGAGCAGTAGTCTTCTTAGCTTCTCTAAGGTTTTTTTTTGCTTTCAAAACTTGGCAAACGAAACTGTATAAGCAGAGTAGGAATCTATAATGTCAGATTCAGACTCTGATGCTCCTGTTGACGGTGAAGAAGAGGAGGATTTAGAATGTGCTGGGCCTTTATTACCAGCGGGTGTACGAAAACGACGTCACGCAATTCACAACTATTTTACGTATAACAAGAAATCCAAGAAGAGCAAGTGTAAAACTGGGGATTGTGGAGTTGAATTATCTGGCAAGAATACAACCAATTTGATAAATCACTTAAAGAAACCTTCCCACAAAAAAGATTATGCTATATATTTGCAAGATGTAGCACTATCAGACAAGCAGCAAACATCAAGTAAGAAAGCGAAGAAACAAAATTGTTCGAACAATGTGAAACATAAACGAGTAACACTTAAATAAGAAGGACCGACGAACGACAACATCGCAATTTGCTAAGAGCAGACGAAAAATTTAATTGTCAAAATAGTTTTATTTTTTGTACTGTAATGTAAATACGTTATTTCACGAACAATTCTTCCTGGAATAAACTGTGAGAATAGAAATTGGCTAATTGGCTTTTACCTGGTAGGCCTAATTACCCACGGCGGAATTTTTTGACGCATTAATGAAGTTGAATTGAGCACTAGCTTTTTGGTAACTCAAGTATTAACAAGAACCTTAAACAACCTCTGTAGTTCTGCTCTTAGTTTGGTAAACATTTTCAATTATCTTTGAATGAAATTGTTTGTTTTTTTTTTTACTTTCTCTTACTTATTCTTCAGACTGTAAAGGATACATGGCTTATCAAGGTGCTGGTCATAGTGGAAATGAAGAAAGCCCTTCCAAAGAAGATGCTTCTTCTGACGGGCCACCCAGAAAAAAAGGAAGAAAGCACAGAGAAAAAGTTTCTTGGGTGTGGCAATATTTTATAGAAGAAGGAAATTTTGCTATCTGTCAATTCTGTGAAGCCTCTTTATCAACAGCCAGCACTACAACTTTGAAATATCACCTGAATCATCTACACAAAGACTTGATAGCTGAAGGAGAACCAAATTTGAATCAACCAAAACCTAGACTTCAGGTTGTATCAATTCCTAGGTAAAACTGCTAAAATTTCTCTTAAGTTGTTAACATTGTAAAGATTGGATTTGTACATCTATAGCAAGTCACCTTTGAAGAATTCAGTTAATGTAACCAAGAATCCACCTTTACCTAAACATTTTCTCAAAGAAACCACAGCCCTGATTTCCAAAATGCTGGGTAAACCTTCATCAAATGTAAGTTAACACGATTGTCTTCCACATCGTTAACAGCGAATAAAATCTAAATATTTTTATTTAGATCCGTGTAGTCCAATTGATACAAGATGACGAAGCTGGCAATATCGAAAACCGTCGGAAAAAACATAGCCCTTCATCAAAAGACTATAGCAGTGCCGTATCGTCCAACAGGAATAAAACAAAGAAGCATAGAGAAAAGGTTTCATGGGTATGGCAACATTTTCGCAAAGAAGGAAACATGGCTACTTGTGAATTTTGCCAAGCCTCATTGTCAGCAGCCAGCACCACTACCCTGAAGTATCATTTGAACCATCTTCACAAGGACTTGCTAACAAATGAAACATCATCAAACATGGATTCAACAAATCCAGCATCTCAAACAGAAATAATCGAAATTGAGCCGGAAATAATTATGGTTCCAGAAATCGCAAAGTTAGTAATATTAGTCATAAATTGTGGTCAATTGAATTAATTTCTACATCTGATAACTAACAGGATGCCGCATTTGAAAATTACCACAAACATTTCAAAGAGCTCGGTTCCAAGTGATTTTTTAGACGAAACCTCCGCGCTACTTTCAAAAATGCTGGACAAACCCGAAAATGTAAGTATAAAATTTGTTAGTTACTTTCAGGAATAGACCTTGTAATTAATGTAATTTTTTTCTTTGTCAAAATGTAAAGTGCTCTATAGTGACAGTTGTTCCAGAGCGATTGATGCTCTGGGGAGGAGAAAAAGGACCGTGTGCTATCGCCCGTCTAAGAGGTGTTGGAAAACTAGGGGATACTGATAACGCTAATTTAAAGGTGCAGTTGAGTGAACACATTGAAAAATTCTTGGGTGTACCTCCCAGTCGAATGTTGATTCATAATGACATAAACACTGCTTATTTTTGATAAAACAATTTTGTCTTTCCTTTTCCTATGAAATTACGATATAATTATATAATTCCTATAATTACAATATTTTCTAGTGTCCATGCCATGCATGAAAATATTACTTCGAGAAAACTTGCCAATGTCCGTTTCTAAAGGGGGCGATAGTTCAAGTGATATTTGGTTTTTAAACAACGATTTTTAATCGGAAACTTGTTCAAACACTTTTGCTATCTCTAATGCCGTCTGGTTGAGCCCGACATTCTGAAGATTTGCAATCATAGCAACTACGACACCTCGGACAGGTTTGCCACTGACGGCGGCATCATCTACGCGCGGCAATATGAGTAAAGCGGAACTAGCTCCAGTGGCTGCTCCGGTATGTGTAACATAAAACTGCCTTGATTTGCAGAAAGGATAGTTGTTCTGGGACAAAATAACGCCCCAACCCATTCCGTACTGCCCGTCCTTGTCCCACCCTAAATAGGTATTGGACACAGGTGTCCACATCATTTTAACGGTATCACAGTCCAGGAAGCCGTTAGAATTTTGGTACGCGTATAACATTGCGTTTCCGAACTTTACCAAATCGTCGCTTGTAGACAGGAATCCTCCTCCCGCCCATTTGTATGAATTGTCGACTTGTGGAGCATTCTCTAATCGCCCCCTCCCGTTTCTTATGTAATACCTACTCACAAAATAATTGCATTATTTTAAAATACATTTCCAAAATACGAATTACTGTATGACTTTGCACGGTTGTAGATGATGGTTTTGTTTTCGTCCAAGTATGTATGCCTCAATCCCATTTCGCGAAAGAAGTCTTTCATGTAAGCAGGAAAAGATTTATTTGCGACGCTCTCGACGACAGCACTCACTAGTGTCCATCCATGAGTTGTATAGTGGTACTTATCGCCTTCAAAAATTTTGAATAAAATATGTAATATGTTTCTAAAATTAAAACTTTGAATAATAGTAAATTACCGGGTTTATTAAAGAGTTCATCATCTTTGAAAAGGGCTAATGATTTTGAAACACTGTCAAAGAAGCTGTTCAATAAATATTCTTGATTTTCAAACTCATTTTTCCCTTTTACAGTATCAGAAGTTTTATTTGGGGAAGAATGATGATCATCACTGAGATCTGATAGAGTTTCGACTAACGCTGGCGCTGGCACCTTTTCGTAATGACGAATACCAGACAGGTGACTTAATAAATGTCTCAAAGTGATTTCTACCTACAAAGAATATATAAAGATTACATGAAAACATTTGTGTGTAGCATAAAATAAATTTTCACCTTTTCACCATCAAAATGTTTTTCTGGGAATTCAGGTACATAATCTTGGACAGGTTTATCAAAGGAAAGGTACCCTTCTTGCCATAACCTTTGTAAAAATGACATGTTACCATCATCAAAATTTTAGAATCAATTTGACTTACTTTGCAACCACAGCCATAGTCATAGACTTGCTAATGCTAGCTATTCGCATTACAGTATTTCTTTGGCATGGAATATGATTCTCAACATCAGCATAACCAAATCCTGTTATAGGAAAATGACGAGAGATTAATAATAACATAAACAGAATTATATATTTTCATCCAACCTCTCTGGTAAGCAGGGATACCATCAATACTAACACTGACAACTAATCCAGGAATTCCAGATTCATTCTTGACCTGTTCACACAACTTGTCTGCAACCTCAACAGCTTCGTTCAATGTGATACCTTGAGGTTTACTGAGAGAGAAAAATTCATTCTTTTTTGCACTTTCTAGATATATGGTAGAACCAAACGCTGAAGCGACCAAAGTGGCAGCAGTAGCCAACGAAACTTTAACAATCCGCCCTGCCATTTTCTGTAGTTTCAAAACGCTAAAAATAGAAACAAAATAAACACTAAGTACTCAACAAAAATTTAATAGATGAATTACCAAGCCTTGCCTATTGAAATGAGAAATTTATGCGAAACATGAAATTCCTATGCTTTTTCAGTGCTTAACAGGCTACAACAACAAAGAAAACTGACGGAGGTTCATCGTTCAAACTCCACTCGAAACCAGCGACATCTATCAACCAAAAAGATAACTGTCTCAGAAATCAGGAAATTGCGGTAGAAATCTAGTAATTTTTGAATTATGTGTTACATAAATTACGTTACATAAATAAGAAAATGTGATAACTTGAACGATCGTGAATTTATTTACTAAACTAAAAATCGGTATGCGTTCGTCGGCATGCGCGTTCTCAAATTACAAATATTCGGACAAGTTTAGGCTACTTCGATGCGTGTTATATCACTACTATGATTTCACCAATACGATAGGAATACATCTGATTTCCGGTATTAACTAATTACTTCCCCCAAATTAAGCTACCAACTAACAATGAGAAAAATCACTTCACAGCTTGATCCACAACCAATTTACGTTGAACGACAAAACAAAGAGTAAAAATCAACATAATTTCTCATCGATCAGGATTTCGTCGCCATCTTTCAAGTTGTAACTGTACAATCTTTTTGCAGGAAAACGCATAAGCATGGGATGAATATCAATGTGCCATAGCCGTAGTTTTGACGCGGGAAGACCGACTGTGAAGCTGAATTTTTCTGAAAGAGTTCAACCGATATTAAGAACGCGAAAAACACGAGTGAGTAGCGAAATGTGTTACCTCTTAGTTCTTTCATAGTCATGTATAATGATAGGCTTTTTTCGTTCCAGCGCTGCTCTCCAAACCTTACCCAAACATTGGCTACTTTCGGTGGAGCTAGTTTCACTTCAGCAAACGGGGCCACGTGACCGTGAATTTCTAGCAACTCGTGATACCTTATTGCATAACGGAACCAGATTATAGTATATGTTAAGCGGATCGGAAAATTATGCGATAAAGAAAAACCTTGCTGGCTTCACTTCGCAGTCATGAAATCGACGAAGAAAATTGCGTTCGGCTTCTTCGCGTTCTTTTGCGCTAATATCACCGCCACCGTTCAACCGACGCAAATTAGGGAGGCGCGCAATCGTCAATTCACGACGCTCGTGCTCGGTCAGTTTCTAGACATGAAACGAAAGACATATAGGAAATTACAAAGTGATATAACTATTTGAAAATAGATACCCGAAAAAGTGGACAAGACTGCATGCGAAGTTCGGCCAAAGATGGCCAAATGCGAAGCTGACCAATTTCTTCCCAGCAATCAAACATGCTGTTGTTTAGACTGATGGATCGCAAGTGGGGGAACATAGAAGATTCGTCGAAGTTTTCTTTTGCATGATCACTGCAATCGTGATCGAGGAAAGGAACGCAACACGGACTTGTCTTTCCATCACCAGAACACGAAGCCATAGATGAAGAATCAGCACTACCGCTGGATGATGGGAAAGAACTTCCGGACATACTTGTACCCTGTCGAAATACAACAAATTCGTTAGCTTTTAGAATGGGATCCCGTGTCTGTTGTGACATTACTATTCGGGATAACAATGATGAGGTAATATATTTTTTACCACTCCCTTATTTAGTACTTACCTGTGCTTTTCGGGCTGCTGGAGAATTCCATCTTAAAGTCCACAAGGGGCAGTCGCATAAAACCAAAGAAGTCAATGACGGAAATTTTAACGATAGCCATAGCAGGTGGTCACGATTTTCCACTCGATTTCCATCAAAATGTAAAGTTGTAATTTTCGGAAAAACTTCACTGATTGTTTTTCCATTATCTTCTTGTTCAACCGAAATTTCAATCTGATTAAAGCTCAGGTGTAGTTCCTCCAAACTATTGTTGAACAAAAAATGAAACTGTAGGTTAAAATTTGCTAATTTGATCTCAACAGTGATCACTTTATACTTAGGGATGAGAATCAGGTAGGGAACAAGATCACTCCATTGAATCCCAACACGGTTCAACACCAGCTTCTTCAGAGATGGGTATGAACTTTCAGGTGCATTCACATTAACACTTCCCAAGGCATTATAACTCAAGTTGAGAAAACTCAGCTTAGGAAGACAGCTAATCAATTTATTAATCTGCAGAAGACATAAATACCATTAATTTAAAGGAAGACTGCAAGCAATTATCTTTTATAATAGGGAAAGTTACCTCCGTCCACTTGGAAATTTGGTTATGAGCAAGGTCAAGCTCATTGACTTCATGGCACATAGAGCTCAAAGATTGTTCATCTCCCACGGAATCAATTTCACAATGATCGAGAATCAAAGTGCTGGGTAATCTTTTTCTTGGTGAAGATCTTGGAACAAACAAAATGAATCCTGAACCCGACGTATCCTCGTCATCATCAGAATATTTCTCGCTAACTGCTTGCGTAATTGAACGCATTTTTTTCTAGCATAAATAGCCTGGCTAACCAAAACTGTTGAATTCGATTGATTAAGTATTGCATAAAACGCTAGAATTCCACTCAACAGTATAGCACCAAAGAGACAAATTCTAGGTCAACGGAGGCCTATTTACGAATTTAGCAAATGAGGCACACAAAATCTTGGCAGCTATAGTTAGATTCCTTCTTAGAGGTTACCTTAGGCCTTTGCTTCGTTGGAACTCGCTATACTACGAACATACGAATTTCTAACAAAGAAAAAACAACAACACAAGAAACCAGCCAGCTGACGACAATAACAGTAAACAGAAGCACGATGCAATTCACTACGCCATCTAGCATGCAGGTATGAAAACAACCAAAAATACCATGGAAATTTCCCTTTTTATTAATGTGAGACAGGTTTCAGCTTGTATAATACACGTTAATGTATCAAAAAGTTGTGAAACATCCATCGAAAAAAATGTTGATTCAAAATTTTCCACTTCGCTTCTTTTTCTTTTGCCCTTGTCCTGGTTTCGATCTCTGTGAAGTTGCAGCCGGTATGGACTTGGTTGTTGGGCTGGATGCTGCTGCTGCGGCGGGTTTAGCCGACGCTTTGACGTTAGACATGTCACTGCACGATTTGATAAGCAATAAAAGAATTAGTAGAATGTTACGGGGTAAGTGACTTTCAAATAACTTACAATTTATTTTCAGCTTCCTGCATAGCAGCGGAACTACCCTGAGTTCCTTTGCCAACATCTGGTCGGGCATCACGGTACCGACGATCCCTCTGTTTCTTCGGGCGATACGTGGATCTTTCACGGCGAGGTAACCAACGCTCCGGATCGGGTGTCACCTTAGGATCATAACGCTTGGGGAGCTTCTTGCGCTTCTTAAGTTTCTTCTTAGCCAACGCCTTCTCGTCCAATTTCTTAGAACCAGTTGATCCAGGCGATCTATAATAGAAAAGGAATAGAGTGTAAATAATAGAAAAAATAATTACATGAACAAAATATTACGTAGGTCCGCCAGTTGGGGGTCCTTTACGAGCATGTTTCAATCCAAGAGCCCACGTAGCTGATTCTAAGGCATCAACATCGAGAGCGCCAACACCCGCATCTAATGCAAGAGGCGGCAGTTGTTGGCTTTTCTTCTGGGCTGTTGCTGGATCAAACTGTTTTCAGGAATTTGGGGTTAAATACTTTGAATCACCGATTCTAATACAAGAGTGAAAGATACCTGCGAATAGAGGAGTACAAGACGAGCTAAGGTAGCCGTGTCATTTGAATCCAGTTTCCAAAGCTGCTCCAGGCATGCAGCGGCTTTCTCTGGCTCACCACCTTTCAAATGAAAAGCTGCGGCTTGGCGCAATAACTTAACCTGATTGTCAGCCTAAGACAACAAGTAGGATTTAGTTCACATTAAGTTCTTCACTACCTTCTTTTATAAATGTCTTGTGTTGCCTTGTTAAATAAAAAAACACAGAAACGAACCTTGGTTTTGTTGAATTTATCGAGGGCCTCGTTGACCAAAGATATAGCCTTATCACGTTGTCCGCGAGCACTATGAAGTGACACCAAGCTCCCCAGAAGTCCGAGACGAAAGTGTTGTTTCAACAGCTGTTCAAGATGGGTGATAGCTCGGTCGAATTCGCGTTTTTCTAAGAGCAACTGCAAAGCCGCCAATCCGGCTGTCAGAGCAGAATCGGATTTTGAAGAAGCCAAAGTCGCTAAAGCTTCTTCCAAACGATTGGCTTTAAATTCCAATGTCGCTTGTAGCAACAAGACTTCGATAATTCCTTCGGGGTAATCCTTCTTCAGTTCTTCAATGGCCTTCCGGCACTGTTCAGCCTATCATTCAATAATTGAAGAAAAAAACAAATAAAAATAATGCACTTCTTAAATGAAAAAAAAGGATTGATTCTTACCTGAGATGTTGCTCCCAAGAAGAGACATTGGTTAACAGCAAGAGCCTGTTTTTGCCTTGTCGTGAATTTGGCTTCATTTTCTTCGACCGTGGAGCGAGTCATTTTCAGTTTTCGGCGAGAGTCAAAGATGTTCTGTGCACCGTTAATCACAGCGCTATTGTTGGAAGCGATGGCGGACAGTGCTACGTCGCTGGGTTTTTGCTTAAGCACCATCTGATACATTTGCTGCGACTCTGATGTACGACCCTGAAGTTGAGTTGCATAGCCCAACTGAACTCTGAAATTTAAAAACATCATAATGAAACTGGCTGTAAAAGTAAATTCCATCAAATGCTTACCGTATAAGAGCTAATTCGTCTTCAATTTCTTCTTCAGTAGCTCCATCTTCTTCTAGGCTTTTTCTACAAAGAGTTTCAGCTTTACGTAACTGGGCCTCAGCTTCAGCGTTTTTACCTTCACCAAGCAAACGAATAGATTCGTTGTAAGATAACTCGTAGCTGTCATCTCTTGACATGGGTAGGCTTGTTTTCTATTTAATAACAAAATTACATTAAAAATCTTAAATTACTTAATTGAAAAAAAAAATCAGTTATATCTTACTGTTCCTTCGAGACTAAGAGAAGCAACAACAGCAGACAAGTTTGTTTCACGTTCTGCCTCATAGTCATCCTGAGTGTTCTTGATTAAATCTTTGTACAATTCAAGACATTCCACAAACCTAAAATTTATTATTATCATAAATGTCTAAACTGATGAATAAAATCACTTAAAATACCTTTCCATGCGGTACAAAACCTGAGCTTTCAGTTCCTTATGCTTCACTTCAGGGTTGTTCTCCTTATTAAGCACAGCAAGTGATTCCTGAGTTCTGTTTAAGCGATACAGGCAGTAGGCTTTCTCAAACATCATAGAGCTAAAGGTCAACACAATTTTTACCAATGAAAAGTTAATCAAATATCAATAAAATTACTCTGAAAGAGCAGCATTCTTGTTGATTGTAGATAATCCATTCTTAAAATCCGACTCTTGAACGTAGCACACAACCAAGCAATGCTGTGCATTCACTTCATCTGGGGCCTCTTGCAAGACTACTCAAAATGAATTTAGATAATTTTCTTTAATAAAATGTAAATCCATTATTTATTCACAATGCTTACTTTTCTTGGCAACTTTGATTGCACGGTTGTAATCTCCATTTTTACCGAATTTGTTTAATTCTGAGTAGAGAGCTGTCAAGTTAACATCTGTTTTCGGGACAGCCATTTTTACGTGTCAGAACGTTGCCAAATATTGTTCTGGTTTTCTCAGATTATGATGTCTGCAAATAGAGTTATAGAATAATTAATTAAATAGTTAAGTAATTAATTCTACATTATAATATTATTCTGCTTCAAGTTTGATGTGTCGATGACCTTTTTTTACGTTTATCTCGTACCCGTCAACTTGGTCATGCACCCTTGCCTGCAAAAATGTGTGAGATCAGACCCGATTGAAATAAAAATATGCTGTTTAAAATAAGCTGACATAATTTTCTTTTTTCCTGTTAACTAATACCGGGTATTAAACTGTAGATAAATGAACAATGTCCACAAAGCAATAGTACATCACTTTGTGCAATGAGGTATTGTAATTCCGCAGGTACACATATATGGCAAGCCGTTTGGGACATCTGTAAATCATAAATAACAATGCAATCGTAATCGTAAACAGCATCTTAATCAGGCAAGCAATCGTAAATATAATTTCAATCGGCACTTTAATGCCCCAATTAATGCGCAATTTAATTGATTATCGTACAATTAAAGGCTTTGATTAATATTCTATTTACCGGTGCTATTTGCAAAGCAATGGTTTCTTTCTTATTTAATGTCCGCTATGTAGCCCTTTTTAAATGCCCGAGCAATGCTCAGTCTAAACCCATCCTCCCTATTTTCTGGCCTGGAACTAGTACTTCCCCCTTCATGGTGTTCACATGAGGCGGCAAAGGCAGACAAGATAGACGTCAAAGAAGGAATACAATACGATTCGGCCAAAAACAATTTTGAACTTTAGGCCGAATGATCTTTTGAAGATATACGATTCGGCCTGTTGAAAAAATTGAATGATTCGGCCTGTTTAAAAATTGAATGATTCGGCCAATCAAAAAAAAAAAAGATTTCCTATTTCCCTATTTCCTATTTTCCTATTTTCATTTTTCCTATTTTCCTATTTCCTAGAAGGAGAATGAAGAGGTTGAGGATTTCCTTTTTTCCTATTTCCTATTTCCCTATTTCCTTTTTTCCTATTTCCTATTTTCCTATTTTCCTATTTTCCTATTTCCTATTTTCCTATTTTTCTATTTCCTATTTTCCTATTTCCTATTTCCTATTTTCCTATTTTCCTATTTCCTATTTTTCTATTTCCTAGAAGGAGAATGAGGAGGTTGAGGAGGAGGAGGTTTGGGAGAATGAGAAGGAGGGGAAGGAGAATGAGGAGGAGAAGGAGGAGAATGAGGAGGGGGGGAGAATGAGGAGGAGGAGAAAAATGAGGAGGAGGAGGTTGAGGAGAATGAGGAGGGGGAGGAGAATGAGGAGGTTGAGGAGGAGGAGAATGAGGAAGAGGAGGTTGAGGAGGAGTAGATTTGGACCAATGAGGACGAGGAGGAGGAGAATGAGGAGGTTGAGGAGGAGGAGGTTTGGGAGAATGAGGAGGAGGGGGAGGAGAAGGAGGAGGTTGAGGAGAAGGAGAATGAGGAGGTTGAGGAGGAGGAGGTTTGGAAAAATGAGGTTGAGGAGGAGAGGGTTTGGCAGAATAAGGAAGAGGGGGAGGGAGAATGAGGAGGAGAATAAGGAGGAGGAGGTTGACGAGGAGAAGAATGAGGAAGAGGAGTTTGAGGAGGAGGAGAATGAGGAGGAGGAGGAGAATGAGGAGGAGGAGGTTGAGGAGAATGAGGAGGAGGAGAATGAGGAGGAGGAGGTTGAGGAGGAGGGAATGCGGAGGAGGAGTTTGAGGAGGAGGAGTTTGAGGAGGAGGAGAATGAGGAGGTTGAGAAAGAGGAGGAGGAGAATGAAGAGGTTGAGAAGGAGGAGGAGGAGGTTGAGGAGGTTGAGGAGGAGGAGAATGAGGAGGAGGAGGTTGAGGAGGAGGAGAATGAGGAGGAGGAGTTTGAGGAGGAGGAGAATGAGGAGGTTGAGAAGGAGGAGGAGGTTGAGGAGGAGGAGAATGAGGAGGAGGAGGTTGAGGAGAATGAGGAGGAGGAGGAGGAGAGTGAGGAGGGGGAGGAGAATGAGTAGGAGGAGGTTGAGGAGGAGTAGAATGAGGAAGAGGAGGTTGAGGAGGAGGAGAATGAGGAGGAGGAGTTTGAGGAGGAGGAGTTTGAGGAGGAGGAGAATGAGGAGGTTGAGAAGGAGGAGGTTGGGGAGGTTGAGGAGGAGGAGGTTGAGGAGGAGGAGAATGAGGAGGAGGAGGTTGAGGAGAATGAGGAGGAGGAGGAGGAGGTTGAGGAGGAGGAGTTTGAGGAGGAGGAGAATGAGGAGGAGGAGGAGGAGAATGAGGAGGTTGAGAAGGAGGAGGTTGAGGAGGTTGAGGAGGAGGAGGTTGAGGAGGAGGAGAATAAGGAGGAGGAGTTTGAGGAGGAGGAGTTTGAGGAGGAGGAGAATGAGGAGGTTGAGAAGGAGGAGGTTGAGGAGGTTGAGGAGGAGGAGGTTGAGGAGGAGGAGAATGAGGAGGAGGAGGTTGAGGAGAATGAGTAGGAGGAGGTTGAGGATTAGGAGTTTGAGGAGGAGGAGAATGAGGAGGAGGAGGAGGAGAATGAGGAGGTTGAGAAGGAGGAGGAGGAGGTTGAGGAGGTTAAGGAGGAGGAGGTTGAGGAGGAGGAGAATTAGGAGGAGGAGTCTGAGGAGAATGAGGAGGAGGAGAAGAATGAGGTTGAGGAGGAGGAGAATGAGGAGGCGGAGAATGAGGAGGAGGAGGAGTTTGAAGAGGAGGAGAATGAGGAGGTTGAGAAGGAGGAGGAGGAGGAGAATGAGGAGGAGGAGGTTGAGGAGAATGAGGAGGAGGAGGAGGAGAGTGAGGAGGGGGAGGAGAATGAGGAGGAGGAGATTGAGGAGGAGGAGATTGAGGAGGAGGAGGAGGAGGTTGAGGAGGAGGAGAATGAGGAGGAGGAGTTTGAGGAGGAGGAAGTTGAGAAGGAGGAGGAGGAGAATGAGGAGGAGAAGGTTGAGGAGGAGGAGTTTGAGGAGGAGGAGAATGAGGAGGAGGAGGTTGAGGAGGAGGAGAATGAGGAGGAGAAGGTTGAGGAGGAGGAAAATGAGGAGGAGGAGTTTGAGGAGGAGGAGAATGAGGAGGTTAAGAAGGAGGTTGAGAAGGAGGAGGAGGAGAATGAGGAGGTTGAGAAGGAGGTTGAGGAGGAGGAGAATGAGGAGGAGGAGTTTGAGGAGGAGGAGAATAAGGAGGTTGAGAAGGAGGAGGGTGAGGTTGAGGAGGAGGAGGTTGAGGAGGAGGAGAATGAGGAGGAGGAGGAGGAGGTTGAGGAGGTTGAGGAGGGGGAGTTTGAGGAGGAGGAGAATGAGGAGGAGGAGGAGAATGAGGAGGAGGAGTTTGAGGAGGAGGAGTTTGAGGAGGAGGAGAATGAGGAGGTTGAGAAGGAGGAGGAGGAGGTTGAGGAGGTTGAGGAGGAGGAGAATTAGATTGAGGAGTCTGAGGAGAATGAGGAGGTGGAGGAGAAGGAGGAGAAGGAGGTTGAGGAGGAGGAGGAGTTTGAGGAGGAGGAGAATGAGGAGGTTGAGAAGGAGGTGGTTGAGGAGGTTGAGGAGGAGGAGGAGGAGAATGAGGAGGAGGAGAATGAGGAGGAGGAGGTTGAGGAGAATGAGGAGGAGGAGGAGGAGGATGAGGAGGAGGAGGAAGGGGAGGAGAATGAGGAGGAGGAGGTTGAGGAGGAGGAGAATGAGGAGGAGGTGAATGAGGAGGAGGAGTTTGAGGAGGAGGAGAATGAGGAGGTTGAGAAGGAGGAGGAGGAGGTTGAGGAGGTTGAGGAGGAGGAGGTTGAGGAGGAGGAGAATTAGATAGAGGAGTCTGAGGAGAATGAGGAGGAGGAGGAGAAGGAGGTTGAGGAGGAGGAGGAGTTTGAGGAGGAGGAGAATGAGGAGGTTGAGAAAAAGGTGGTTGAGGAGGTTGAGGAGGAGGAGGAGGAGGAGGAGAATGAGGAGGAGGAGGTTGAGGAGAATGAGGAGGAGGAGGAGGAGAATGAGGAGGAGGAGAATGAGGAGGTTGAGAAGGAGGAGGAGGAGGTTGAGGAGGAGGAGGTTGAGGAGGAGGAGAATTAGATAGAGGAGTCTGAGGAGAATGAGGAGGAGGAGGAGACGGAGGTTTAGGAGGAGGAGGAGTTTGAGGAGGAGGAGAATGAGGAGGTTTAGACGGAGGTGGTTGAGGAGGTTGAGGAGGAGGAGGAGGAGGAGGAGAATGAGGAGGAGGAGGTTGAGGAGAATGAGGAGGAATAGAGAATGAGGAGGAGGAGGAGAATGAGGAGGAGAATTAGGAGGAGGAGTTTGAGAAGGGGGAGTTTGAGGAGGAGGAGGTTGAGAAGGAGGAGGAGGAGAATGAGGAGGAGGAGGTTGAGGAGGTTGAGGAGGAGGAGTTTGAGGAGGAGTTTGAGGAGGAGGAGAATGAGGAGAATGAGGAGGAGGAGAATGAGGAGGGGGAGGAGAATGAGGAGGAGGAGGTTGAGGAGGAGGAGTTTGAGGAGGAGGAGAATGAGGAGGTTGAGAAGGAGGAGGAGAATGAGGAGGAGGAGGTTGAGGAGGAGGAGGTTGAGAAGGAGGAGGAGGTTGAGGAGAATGAGGAAGAGGAGTTTGAGGAGGAGGAGTTTGAGGAGGAGGAGAATATGGAGGTTGAGAAGGAGGAGGAGGTTGAGGAGGAGGAGAATGAGGAGGTTGAGAAGGAGGAGGAGGTTGAGGAGGAGGAGAATGAGGAGGAGGAGGTTGAGGAGGAGGAGTTTTAGGAGGAGTAGAATGAGGAGGAGGAGGTTGAGGAGGAGGAGAATGAGGAGGAGGAGTTTGAGGAGGAGCAGAATAAGGAGGAGGAGGTTAAGGAGGAGACGAATGAGGAGGAGGAGTTTGAGGAGGAGGAGAATGAGAAGGAGGAGGAGGAGAATGAGGAGGAGGAGAATGAGGAGGAGGAGGTTGAGGAGGAGGAGAATGAGGAGGAGGAGTTTGAGGAGGAGGAGTTTGAGGAGGAGGAGAATGAGGAGGTTGAGAAAGAGGAGGAGGAGAATGAGGAGGTTGAGAAGGAGGAGGAGGAGGTTTAGGAGGAGGAGGAGGAGGTTAAAGAGGAGGAAAATGAGGAGGAGGAGTTTGAGGAGGAGGAGAATGAGGAGGTTTAGAAGGAGGTTGAGGAGGAGGAGGAGTTTGAGGAGGAGGAGTTTGAGGAGGAGGAGAATAAGGAGGTAGAGAAGGAGGGAGTTGAGGAGGAGGAGTTTGAGGAGGAGGAGAATGAGGAGGAGGAGGTTGAGGAGGTTGAGGAGGAGGAGTTTGAGGAGGAGGAGAATGAGGAGGAGGAGGTTGAGGAGGAGGAGAATGAGGAGGAGGAGGAGTTTGAGGAGGAGGAGAATGAGGAGGTTGAGAAGGAGGAGGAGGAGGTTGAGGAGGTTGAGGAGGAGGAGGTTGAGGAGGAGGAGAATTAGATAGAGGAGTCTGAGGAGAATGAGGAGGAGGAGGAGAAGGAGGAGAAGGAGGTTGAGGAGGAGGAGGAGTTTGAGGAGGGGGAGAATGAGGAGGTTGAGAAAAAGGTGGTTGAGGAGGAGGAGGAGGAGGAGGAGAATGAGGAGGAGGAGGTTGAGGAGAATGAGGAGGAGGAGGAGGAGAATGAGGAGGAGTAGGAGGGGGAGGAGAATGAGGAGGAGGAGGTTGAGGAGGGGGAGAATGAGGAGGAGGTGAATGAGGAGGAGGAGTTTGAGGAGGAGGAGAATGAGGAGGAGGAGGTTGAGGAATATGAGGAGGAGGAGGAGGAGAATGAGGAGGGGGAGGAGAATGAGAAGGAGGAGGTTTAGGAGGAGGATAATGAGGAGGAGGAGGTTGAGGAGGAGGAAAATAAGGAGGAGGAGTTTGAGCAGGAGGAGTTTGAGGAGGAGGAGTTTGAGGAGGAGAAGAATGAGGAGGTTGAGAAGGAGGAGGAGGAGGTTGAGGAGGAGGAGTTTGAGGAGGAGGAGAATGAGGAGGAGGAGGTTGAGGAGAATGAGGAGGAGGAGAATGAGGAGGGGGAGGAGAATGAGGAGGAGGAGGTTGAGGAGGAGGAGTTTGAGGAGGAGGAGAATGAGGAGGTTGAGAAGGAGGAGGAGGTTGAGGAGGAGGAGAATGAGGAGGAGGAGGTTGAGGAGGAGGAGTTTTAGGAGGAGGAGAATGAGGAGGTTGAGAAGGAGGAGGAGTTTGAGGAGGAGGAGAATATGGAGGTTGAGAAGGAGGAGGAGGTTGAGGAGGAGGAGAATGAGGAGGTTGAGAAGGAGGAGGAGGTTGAGGAGGAGGAGAATGAGGAGGAGGAGGTTGAGGAGGAGGAGGTTGAGGAGAATGAGGAGGAGGAGGAGGAGAATGAGGAGGAGGAGAATGAGGAGGTTGAGAAGGAGGAGGAGGAGGTTGAGGAGGAGGAGGTTGAGGATTTCCTATTTTTCTATTTCCTATTTTCCTATTTTCCTATTTTCCTTTTTTCCTATTACCTTTTTTCCTATTTCCTATTTTCCTATTTCCTATTTTTCTATTTCCTATTTTCCTTTATTTCCTATTTTATTATTTCCTATTTTCCTATTTTCCTTTTTTTCCTATTTCCTATTTTCCTATTTTCCTATTTTCCTATTTGAGGAGGAGGAGAATGAGGAGGAGGAGGAGGCTTTTTTTCCTTTATTTCCTTTTTTCCTATTTCCTATTTCCTATTTTCCTATTTCCTATTTTCCTATTTCCTATTTCCTATTTTCCTATTTTCCTATTTTCCTATTTCCTATTTCCTATTTTCCTATTTTCATTTTTTTCCTTTTTTCCTATTTCCTATTTTCCTATTTTCCTTTTTTTCCTATTTTCCTATTTCCTATTTTCCTATTTTCCCCTTTTTTCCTTTTTTTCCTATTTCCTATTTTCCCCTTTTTTCCTTTTTTTCCTATTTCCTATTTTCCTATTTTCCTATTTCCTATTTTCCTATTTTCCTCTTTTTCCTTTTTTCCTATTTCCTATTTTTCTATTTTCCTATTTGCTATTTTCCTTTTTTCCTATTTCTTCATTAAAATAGAAAAAATTTGTCTACTCAAAAAACAAACACCTAGTAGCAAAATTTTGCACTGCGTATTGTACATTTTCCGAAGTATCCGAACGTCGTCTGCAGGAAGACGATCGTGAGTCGTGAGTGTTCAGTGTTGTCAAAGACCTTGTTAGTCTATGGTGTTGTGAGCAGTGGGAGTTTGCTATTTTGTTTGCGTTTGCCTGCACTGCTGCTGAGGGAAAATGTATGCAGTACTCATTACGGGATGCTTCGATATTTTCCAACTTGAGAAAAAGGTAATTGTAGTTTGGATTCCTTAAGGCAAGGCTACTAATAATGTAAAATAGATATGTATGCGTTTACAGGTAAACTTGCCCATAATTTCAACTTTGCCAAGTTATTTGAACACTTGTCCTTGAAACTGTTGTACATTTCGCCAATATCTCCTGCTACCTCTACCTGCTGTAATGGTATACGCCTCTGCCTCTTCATCCCTTGCAGAAACGCTTAATACAGAGGTAATTGTGTGCAAGAGTTTACCTACCGGTAATAAGCCTGTCAGTCTGTGACTGATCAACAGCAATTTGTTGTATATACCAAGAGGTTTGTTTCGTTGTTTCTTCCTTTCTCCATCTTTACCCATCACTTTTCCCAGTCTGGTGTATCCCACCATCAAATCATGGCGTTATTCGATTATATAATTCTTAGTGACTTACCGACGATAGGGAAAACTAGGTCGAGTGTAATGTGTTAATTCGATTGGTACTCTCTTAGAAGCTCGCAGGGGAGGGACTGTCGAAATTAGCGTAAACTTTTTGTCTTCCTTTCTTTCTTCCTTTTTGTTTCATACAAAGCAGCTGACGGACTTCCTTTTAGCTATCGAAAAAGTCGAAAAAGTTATCTTTTGTCTAATAGAATTCACATATAGGTTTCTCCAACTAAAGTGGGCGGAGGTTTTTTCGGTAATCTGCCTAGTATTGTGAAATATGAGTGTAAGTGATTTCTTCTTCAGTAAAAGGAGCATAGTTTACTTTCGAGCAATTTCTCGAAGAAGATGAAATGGGTTAGCAAATTTATCGAAAATGAAAACAATTTAATTAATACAAATACGGCCTGTGTATTACATGGCTGGAAAACAATCATGAGTGTAATCGTATAGTACCAAAATTCCCGAGGGATATTTTTTTCATTAGACAAGTTGTGGGGAAGAAGTTGAAATGTTATTAAAGAGAGAAAAAGAGAAGTTTACATCCACGAAATCATTCCCAGTTTTTTTTCTCACTCGTTCCCGCTCGTTCCGGACTCGCGACGAAATTTTCTTTTTTTTTTTAACGCGTACTTTTAACTCACTAGTAACTCTTGTCTTCTAACTTCCGTCTCCCACCTTCCGCCCTATTCCTTCCGTCTTCAACCTTCCGATCTACCGGATCTACCTATCCATTCTTCCGGTGCAACACTTCAAGTCAGGTCTTTGATGCTTATTTCCACTTTGATACTTGCATTGAGATTTCTTAGAAATTTATCCTCTAGTGGAACAGTTTGTAAGCCTTCTGTCAGGTTTGCTATCGGTATAGCGTGAGTTCCAATGGTGTGATTTTTGAGGCCCATGTATTGGGTTTCTTTGACCTTAATGACTAAGAAATCGAGTTCCGACCTCGTCACATCAAATTGCAAAGTTTGATTCCATTCAGAATTTATCCCGTCTGCACTTTTGGCTGTTTTTGTGCGATTTTTCTTTTCGTCGGCTTTTACTCCTTCGATACGTAGACTAACATATGTCTCGATCACTTTCTTGCTGGTTGTTAGATTTTTTCCTTTGATAACTGTGATTAATATTCTCCTTTTGTTGTTGGCAGGAACTCCAGGATTCAATAGCGTAGCGGGTTTTAGGACGAAACCTGTGTTTCCGTTTTCTCGAAATAAGCTGTCGTATACGGCCAAGTGCGAGTCTCTGGTTTGGACGTTCAGTGCCACCAGTTGGCATCCAGCATTCAATGCCGAAATTGGGTTATAATTGCCCGAAAACTGCCGGTCTGCGCCGGGGTATACCCGAATCAATCGGCGTTTGGTCACGTCCCTGAATCGCTCGAGGTTAATGTTTCCGGATCCTCCAAATATTCGGTCGGCAATTTTTACTTTCAATGACTTTAATATCCCTTTGAATGTGTGTTCCGACAGCGATGAAACTACGGTGACATTTCTATTGCTGAAGATGTCACCATGCTTGTGGTCGTCTTTTTGACAAATGTTAACCAGAGAGCCCCATTTCTTTTTGTCGGCTAACACTATAATCTTCCCCCTTAGTTCGTTGGGAGAAGGTAGACTTTTAAATTCTTTACTATCTTGTAAGTACAAAGAATCTTTAAAAATATCCAGCATTTCTCGTTTCAGGTAATTTCTTTGAAAGTCACTTAGATGGTCTTCGAGGTCCAAAATTAATGGTAGGTCATCTTTTTGGTAATTTGCAGCAATGTCTTTTAAGACGTCAACTGCGCTAATTTTGGACGTTAAAGTCCAGCCATGATATATAACAGGTCCATTATAGCCGTCGTGTAGATCCAGCTCAAGGCATCGTACCTTGTTTGAGATGGCACGTCGATAAGCCTCGACGGTGCTCTCTCCGATGAGCTGGTTGCCCAGAAGATAGGTATTATGAGAAGATTTGATGTAGTAGAATGATAGTGGATAATCAAAATATCGGTCTTGCGTCGGGTTAATAGTCTCCGGAATTTTTTCTGTAATCTTCTCTTGGAAAGTATCCGGGATTTTTTCCGGTATTCCTTCCGGCACTGCTTCCAGTTTCTCAACCGGAATCTTAACTTGCTCATGGACTTTTTTCTCACTTTCGTCAGTCAAGGTTTTTGAATTCAACAACAAATTATCGTGCGTTGTTATTATCGTCTGTTGTTTTTCTGACTGAAATTTAGGTTGGCTCGGCCCATTCCCGCCAGCGTTTATTGCGGAAGCAGTTGTTACCGGGATTCTCTCAGGTATTGGCTCCGGAATCTTCTCCGGTATTGTCTCTGGGATTTTTTCTTGGAATGTATCCAGAATTTGGTTCGGAGTTCTCTCCGGGATTGTTCCCGGAATATCAACTTGCTCATGGATTTTTTTCTCATTTTCTTCAGTCTGATCTTTTGAATTTAACAACAAATAATCGGCATCTTTCGCCGTTTGTTGCTGTTCTGATTGTCGTGATGGCCCACTCTGAATTCCGTCGGCGTTTATTGCCGAAGCGGGTGTTTCAGGTGACGGCTTTGGTGCCGAATTCAAGGGCCAAAACAGGTGGATTATCTTGGAGCAAATGAATCCCCATACGATAAATCCGACAAGTTCAAGTATAGTTTCGTACATCTTTCAGGTAGTTTTGCAGGCAGCTTCAAAGCCCCCTCCTATATATCACCTTTGAGAGACTAAACGAGTCTGCAACTTAGGGAAAGTCCTCTATAGTCAAGATATTTGATCAAAAAAACAAAAAAATATCGTTATTTTAATTGAATTCCACTTTAGTATTTTACTTCCCACATTTTTCATAAAGAAAATCTATTCTATTCTTTGATTTTAATTTCTTAAATCGGTTTCTAAAGTAGACGGGGACTCGATTGTGCACAATTCGATTGTGCAACAAACGACTCCTAGTAGCAAAATTTCGAACTGCATGAAAATTTTTATTCCTCGAACGTCGTCTGCTCGAAATTGAACGTGATGCCGTTACGTGAAAAAGTTAGTTCCGCCAGTTGTTTTTTTTTTTTTATATAATAATATGATAAGGGATGGTCGTAGTACTTTTTCTTAATTGCTATTCGTGTTGACAGTCGCCGGTATAGTCTATCTATTATACGGCACTGAGTGAAACTGTATCAATTCTCTTTGCGATGTACTTGAACGTTAGAAAAAGGTAATTCTAGCTTTGTTTCTCTAAGACAAGGTTACTTAAAATAAATATGTATGCATTTACAGGTATACTAGCCCATAATTTTCATTAGGCCCAATTATTTGATCACATGTTCTTGTAACAGCTGTAGGCTACATTACGCTAAAATATCTCTTGCCAGTTGCCACCTGTACTTGCTATAGTGGTGTACAGCTTTTTCATTTCTGCAGACAACACTTAAAGTAAAGGTAACTATGCCATAAATTACCTTAAAGAAGGTAATAGAATTTGATGACCAGCTGAAACCATTTGTTTACAGATTGTACTCAATTCATTAGTTAAAAAACAATGGTTCCAATAGCACCCTCCAGATTTTCAGTTTCCAGCCACATAAGTGGTAACAATCAATTTCAATCTTTTCTCTCTATTCCTATTAGCGTTCTACACTAGGGTTTATTATTTAACAAATTGTAAGAACTCATAATTTAACTAATGATTCTTGTGTTCTTGACTTAGATAAGGGACTTTTGTGGAAACTCAAATGAAAAACTCTGGTAACTGATAATTAATGTTGTTGAGAATTCAATGTGGGTTTAATTATTCTACAACAATATGGTTCACAAACTGAAGAATACTAAAAAAAAAAAATGGGAGGTAATAAAAACAAGACTTTGAATGTCCGAATTTTTCGTTTGTGTTCTCTCGACTCTGGCTAACTCTAGTTTAACATTGAATTTATACTGTAGCACTATGCTGAACTCGTCTTTATTTTGACGATGAATAACATATTCTAGAAAGTTTGAAACATTTCATGTATCTAGCAGACAATGAAGACTTGATGGACACTTCAAGAACTGTATTGATTAAATTTTTTTACTCAACAGAAAAACTCAGATGCTTGAAGAAAACTTGCTGTTAAATAAATAATGGTATGGTAAAATGAATCGATTTTTGATTATGTGGAGTGTTCAGACTAGAACCGATTAATAACATTTGACTGAACATTGAAACTACTTGTTAACACTAAACTGTTATTGCATGACGACTGTCGACTGGATTTGACATACTGCTGTTTAAGTCTATGTTCTTCTTTGTTTTTGCTAGGTGAACTAGCAACTTGCTGAGGGCTCCATCCGCACAGTATTCTCGTAAAAGCTCTGAGTTAAATTTTTAAATGAATCAGGAACTCCGTTTTTCTCTATTATTAATTGTACAAACCTTCTAAAATCCCGCGACCAGCAAGCGTAGATGACGGGGTTCATGCCCGAGTTGATCCATCCGAGCCAATTGACAATCGTGCCGACTAATTCTGGGTCGTCAATACAAGACTGGCAAAAAGCGGACAGCAATGTTGTGACGAAAAACGGTGACCAACAAACGACGAAGACCCCCATCACGATACCCAGGGTCCTAAAAGGTATATCAGTTACAAAATTAAACACAATAGAATTAACATGCAGAAATATTCGTATAGAACTTTAGCTTACTTAGCCGCCTTACGTTCTTTGGCAATTTTTGACAGTTTGCGGATCAGATTGAGTTTAGCGATTGGGAAGTAACGTCCGGATTCACTGTCGCTAGCGACAACTGCTGATGAAGTTACAGACAACGCAGTTTTTGGTGCGGATATCTCCGCCTCTGGTGAGGAATGGCGGCGACCAATCGTTCGTTTGATGCTGGACGATGGATCGGGTATTTGTAAAACATCATCGCGGTAAGTGGTGTTAAACGTTGATTTTTTAACGACAAATGAATGCTGGCGGTTGGATATTTCATAGGTCAAAATGGCCGCGACGGCAGCACATCGACGAATTTCCGACGCGGCTCTGCCTCCGCGATGGATGCGCAACATTAAAGGTTCGACAGTTTCCACCAATCCTGATTCCAGTCCTTTTTCTGTTCTTTTTACTATTTCACCTGTAGAAGTTACGACCCGCTTGGTGCCAAGCCGAAGGGATCGTGACTGGGCCACAGCTGCCCGGTAGATTCGGTAATAAGTGAAGACCATGACGGACAACGGGCCATAGAAGGAGATGGTCGAAGAAAAGACGAGGTATCCGATATCGTCGGTATAGACGCACTGCTCCGGCACTGGATGCTTTCGTTGGTTGGTGCCGGATGTCGACGATGAGGCCATCAAATCGGAATTATTATTAGCCGCTACAGCTCTCCACCAGGCGATTGTTGGAAAACTTACGAGAATTGAACAAACCCAAACGAGGGCGATGAAACAAGCGGCTCGTTTGGGCGTCATCCGACTCGGGTAACTGAACGGGTCCGTTATGGCCTGCCGATCGAATTAAAGATATTAGTTATTTGCATAACATTATAGCTTCAACCTTTATGTTGAATACTTGTTAGCCTCAATTAGTCTTATTATTAATTAGTTAATTTCTAATTTTAGCGATACCCAATAACGATCCACGGAGATGACACAGAGATTTAAGATGGATGCAGTACTGACCAGGACGTCGAACGAGTGCCACACGTCGCTATCAATAGAGAATTCAATCAGGAAAAAGTCAATATTTGAATAAATACTACGATTGAAATTAGACGGGTAAATTTTAAATTTTATACCAGAGATCGCGACCGAATAACCAGCGCCGGTCTGATTGCATTTCGACGGCGGCGCTGAATGGCATGACGATGGATCCGACGAGACAATCGGCCACGGCCAGTGACATGATGAAATAATTGGTGACGGTGTGCAGGTAACGTTCCCTGGTCACCGCGGCGATGACCAAGGCGTTGCCCAGGACGGTGGCCAGACAAAAGGAGAACAACACCAACGCCAAAATGGGATTGCCGTCATCCCAATCTTCTTTACCTGCCATCACCTCAGTAGTGTTGACGGTAATAAAATTTGAATTATTTACATCCCAACGCGTTCGATTCGACGACAGTACTACCGTAGTCACTAATTCCATAGCCTAATTAAAACAAAATTTGAATTTGCCACCACTGTGTTCTGCGAAATGGGACGCGTCCAACTAACTTCAGGTTTTCCCTTGGAATACTATAAACTCTACGCAAATGGTCTTTATTATGAATGGCCCCCTGCCGGCTCCCGCTTGCCATAAGATGCATTACTCCCACTATATTCTCCCCTCCCCACTTTTCCATATTCTCCCGCATGTTTGTTACATCCGAATGGCCTAAATTTAGTGGGTTTTTTGTGACAGTTTCCAGTCGCATATTTATCCCCTTTTCATTTTATTTCTGGTTGCAAGGCGAATTAGGTTAAGTGGATGAGACATTCGTGATGATTCAGTTTACAGCAGTATCGTACAATCCGCCGCTAAAAATTTTAGTTTGTTAAAACGTATTCTAGAAAAACATATTTTCAATGGGTTGAAATTATTCCGCTCCAGAAAGGTCTAAAAATATGGTACAAATGGACACATGTGGAACCCAAACCTATATTTGTCATTTGAATATAGTGTAATAATACTGTGTATCATTTCAATGTAGTATCCGGTTCCTTATGTTCAAGTTCCGAGATCCCGACCCATATTTCGGTGTCACTAATATTCTATTTTAAAATGCAACATTTTTGATATTTTTGGAAAAACCCGGTAGGGGAAACGCGTAGGTAAATAAAAACGTTAATTTTACTACAACAGATTGAACACTCTCACAACAATATTTCCTTTTGAGGAAAACCTTACGGCGAAAGTGGAATCTCAAATTTTTATAGCTGACTTTATGTGGTAGGCCTGTAATTCATATCAAGCGGTAAGAAAAGAGAAATCTTATCACCAGGTACAGTTTCCTATAGTCTAATCATTATCCTTAATGCCTTTTCTTTTCATGTATGCACTGTATAAACATGTCTACCCATCCAACACACCCCCCATTCTACATCCTTTTCTCTTAATAATTTATAAAAGGTTTCACTTTTATGTGTGTACGCTAAACTCCATCATCAGTTTTCCCTGTTCGCTTATCTTCGCCATTGGATTACACTGAATATCTTATACACCACCGCTTATTACGGACCCTTAGTGAAAACTTTAAAAAGTGGCAAGTACTGCACCAACACCATCAGTGTAAAGTTGGCGTGGAACTGAGAAACAACATCCAATCCAATTGATTCAGAGATAACAAAAGTATTTCAATTTCAAATTCTCTTCCTGTTTGAGTTAGGGTTTAAGTAATGAGCCATTCTAGCCATGAATAAAGCAGTAGTAAGTGGAAAAATTTTCTTTTTAAATTGTAACGGCATTTTAATTCATTTGATTACATCACAGGCAATTCTCCTCTTTATGGTGGCGGTAGTTTTGTCTGGGGCCACAGAAACTCAACAGAGATTTACCCATGGGCCCTATCACTATGAAATTCTGGATAGGAATGTTCCTCAGCAGCCGATAGGTGATGAAATCGCAAGAGAATGGAATAACAAATTAATTGTGTACAAGTATCGATTGATTCGATTGGCCCGTTTGGGTATCCGGCAGTACAAACTCAAGACGAAGGCTACTAATACTCATAACCCGGAAGTTTACAGACAAGTAGCACAGCAGCCCAATCAGGTATCTTTTTATTCAACCCGAACTCTTTCAGAAAATGGAAATAATTGATATTGCGATTGACCCCGGAGTAGTATCAAGTGGTACTGCCGGATTTGCCGGAATCCTTTGTGATCGCGCAGCATTACAAGAACCTTCCGGAACCAAATGGAACTAATAAAGAAACTGGATCTCCATCAAGAGCTAAATGATTGTCTGGACTAAAAGTATCAACCGGCCTGAATGGAAATCAACATGGACTTTAAACTGAAACTGTTGGAACTCCCAAAACCCGTTAAAGGCTGAAGTCGGCTATTTGACAGTAACAAAATGCTATTTTCACTCCAGTGTTTTCTATTTCCCATTAAGAATCAGAAAAAAATACTGTTCGACATTATTACGTTTGAATAAAAAATTTTAGATTAATTAGTTTAGTTGTAATTCAATCAAAGAAATGTTATTGCTTTTTAAAATCAGCTGTTTTCGAGTTACTATGGCGACTGATCCCTCCCCCCAAAATTATTTGATTGCCTATCCCCTTTTCTCTTTGTGTCTCAGTTTTTAAAATGGCGTCGTCGTGTTAAACGTAGAAGCATGGTAGAAGGTAGAAGGTGCCGTTGAAAGTGTCGGGTAGTTATTCTTAGTTCTAGTATCATATTTTATGTTCGTTGAATGAAATTGAATGAAATTGAATTAAAAGATTCATCACATTTCACCAAAGTGAGTGCTATGGTTTTGTTTTTTAAAGATTAACAGTCACATGTAGCTTCTGTCTTGGTTCTTGTGCGTGTGTTATTAGCTGGTCGTGATTTGTGAGATAGAGGAACGTGATTCTCCCTTGTGTTTTATCAATTTATTTGCTTGACTGAATAATTTTGATAAGAAAAAGTGTTTTAAAAGATGTTCTTGACAGTTCACATGCACAGAGAATAGATTTCAACAATTTGACTTTACTAGCGAAAGCTCAACAGTCACCAGTATTAGAAGATTAATTACATTTATCTCAAGCCAACAGGAAATCGTAAAACGAGCGATGGGCTCGACCAATTTTGGCCGCCCAATTGATTTGGAGACCCAAATTCTCACGCGTGTTGGTTATCGGAGGAAAGCCCAACATGCTGGGTTTGAAAGGAGCCTCTCCCAAAAGTCTGTCATTGCTGTTGTATCTGCGAGCAGGTTGTGGTTTGGACTGAAGAGGAGGACTGTAGTGTGCTGGTAGTCTGTATTTCGGTTGTTCGACAGGTCGTGGTGGATAAAACAGAGGAGGATCAACTTCTGGTGCTGATGGAGAAGCAGGGACTTCCGTCTGTACTTGGGGGCTCACCAATTTGTTGTCTTCATTGACAGTTACAACTACAGCAGGTATTATTTTGTCATTTGATGGAACAAGCGGTGAGCTAGTAACATCTTCAAGATCTGTCATAGTTTCATCTGTTGTTATTTGTTCATCTTGTCCCTGAACCAAAGCAGGGGGCATAGGTCGTTGCTGAGTGTTGGCGTAGAGCAGATTTCCACCTGACGTTCCCACTTCAGCCGTACGGGACAAACGAATTGGCTGAGCCAAACTTGACGTGAGTTGCACAAAAACGATGACAGCCAGGAATGCTGTATAGCTTCTTGACTGATAAGGAAATCAATTTGTAAGTAGAAAGTCATTAATTGCAAAAGAATATTTTGAATAATTAACTTACATTGGGCAATCTCATTTTTAAGATATTGGAGTTGCTTGCTGCTCAGTAGACGATTTGAATGTGACTAAACTACGAAACAAAACGCGGGCTTATATAGGGGACTAATACTTTTGGTTTGTTTTCGTCTGTTGTCTGTTCTTTCTCCACTTTCCCCGCTGGTGGATGATCAGGCTCACCACAAAAAAATCATCTCGGAATGATTTTTAGCTTACCTGTTATTATGGCGACCGTTACGATTCTACCCGGGGACGTCGTTTGTCCTGCCATAAGCGAACGTAATCGACGAAAGTGAAAATTAGGTCGAAAGCGCAGATGTATTAATTTCATCCGCGTTATTCTGCTACTCGTGCCGAAGACCGACAGACGATTAGCGATTTCTATTCTTCCAAACAGCTGACGGAACGGCTCGTTTCTCCACATTTTTACGAGTAACAACAGCCGTCTAATCTTCTACCTGCGCTCAGGGCAATACCGTCTACAGTAAGCAGTCTATTTAGCCTTTCCTGATGAGCTTTTGGTTTCTCCTTTTCTCTTGTCGGTATGCAGAGTAGAAACTGTGCAATAGTTTTGCTTGTTATCCATTTTTGCGACAGTCAGTCGAGTTGTAATGAAGCATTTTTCGTGAAATCTCTTCAGGATTATTTATGACTTCAGTAGATTGGATAGACTTAGTAACCAGAGAATCTCCAGCAAATAGAATTTTTCAACTATTTTTGGAGTTCCAACTACTAGGTAATAATAACCCCTTCGGCCGGTTTGTCAAAACATTTATTTACTCCGCTAGGTCAGTGAACCAACTGGCAACTGCAATACGTGCGTCTATGTTTCTAAATTAATCTTATCAAACCTCCTTATAGGCTCATTGATTCCTGGATTAATACGATTTCTTGCTTTATTTCTGTTACTTGAAAAGTAATATGATAATCATTGTTTTCATAAAGATTGTATTTCAACCAATTGGGTTACACAGATTGTTAATTTCATTGTTCAAGTATTACAACAATATAGAAATGAAATTTTACGACTGCTCAACAGTCTTCAACATCATATGCTTTTTGCGGAACAAGCGAATTATGTACATGCCATCCTCCCAACATCCTTGACTTACCAACTTATTTGATGACCCACATTTTCGCGTGTATTGGATATTACAGGGAAGCCAAAAATACTGGGTTTGAAGGAAGCGGATCCGGAGGATTGACGACGAGAGTTGCTGTTTCCGCGTTCCGGATGAGGATTGAAAGTGTCACGAATAGTACCGTAGCTGGTCGGTCGGTCTGGCAGTGGTGGATAAAACAGTGGAAGATCCACTACCGAATCAGAAGAAGTAACAGATGGCGATGGCTGATGGGTGGCGGGTGCAGGTAGTTGAGGCGGAGGATTCACGAAATCATCGAAGCTTCCTCCTTGCAGCACAAGGGGCATTTCCTTACTTGTCGTCATAACAGGTTCGTTCGCAATCGCAATTTGATCTTCTTCATTTCCGTTTAATGTATTTTGGTAATCCTGTCTCAGTTTTGTTTCGTTGTGCGAGAAATTGTGGATTAGGACAAGGTTTGGACCCAACTTTGGCGGTCCGGAATTCTTCGATTCAGCTGGACTGGAAGGTCGAACAGGATTGGCACATTTAAGTGGCAGTTGAAGCAAGAGCAGGTAAGCGAAGAACGCTGTGTTGATTCCTAACTATAATTTTAAAAATGTGCAATCATCAAGTCATTCGAAAATTAAGTGTAGACCATTAACTTACGTTAGCACACCCCATATTAATCATAAGTTGAGACTAGCTATATTCGAAGGAGATGTGTTTTTGTTGGACAAAGTCTGACTGAACAACATAGCAATTTGTGCATGAGATTATATACCGAGAGGCTTGTTTCGTTGTTTCTTCCTTTCTCCTTCACTTTCCCCATTAGTCTGGTGTATAACGACCCACCACCAAATCATGGCGTTATTCGATTATACTTTCCGTTAAAAAGCGCTTTCTGTTGGAGACAGACATATAATTCTTAGTGACTTACCGACGAAAGGGAAAACTAGGTCGAGTGTAATGTGTTAATTCGGTTGGTACTATCTTGGAGCGCGCAGGGGAGGGACTGTCGAAATTAGCGTAAAACGATTTCTTTTGTCTCATACAAAGCAGCTGACGGACTTCTTTTCCTATTTTTAACGATCGAAACAGTCATTTTTTTAGTCTAATAGAATTCACATCGATTTCTCCAACTAAACTAGTCGGACTGTTGAGGTTTTCTCGGTACGTAATCTGTCTCGTCTTGTGAAATATGAGTGTAAGTGATTTCTCTTTCAGTAAAAGGCGAGGCAAAAGGAACATTTTTAAATCCTTCAAAAGATGAAATGCGTTTGCAAATATCTCGAAAATAAAAACAACTGAAATAGTGCAAATACGTTATGTGTATTACATGGCTGAAAAACAATTACGAGTTGTAATCATACAGTAACCAGAATTCCCGAGGGATATCGTATTCAGTAGAAACGTTGTGGGAAAGAAGTTGAAATATTATTAAAGAGTGGAGGAAAAAAAAAGTTTACAGTCACGAAATCGTTCGTTCCCAGTTTAGTTTTTCACTGGTCACGTACTCCCGATGAAATTCTCTTTCGCCTTGCTCACCTCTACCTTCCGTCTTCTATTTATCCATTAGTCCGGTGCAACACTTCAAGTCAGGTCTTTGATGCTTATTTCCACTTTGATGCTTGCATTGAGATTTCTTAGAAATTTATCCTCTAGTGGAACAGTTTGTAAGCCTTCTGTCAGGTTTGCTATCGGTATAGCGTGAGTTCCAATGGTGTGATTTTTTAGGCCCATGTATTGCGTTTCTTTGACCTTAATGACTAAGAAATCGAGTTCCGACCTCGTCACATCAAATTGCAAAGTTTGATTCCATTCAGAATTTATCCCGTCTGCACTTTTGGCTGTTTTCGTGCGATTTTTCTTTTCGTCTGCTTTTACTCCTTCGATACGTAGACTAACATATGTCTCTATCACTTTCTTGCTGGTTGTTAGATTTTTCCCTTTGATAACTTTGATTGATATTCTCCTTTTGTTGTTGGCAGAAACTCCTGGGTTCAATAGCGTAGCGGGTTTTAGGACGAAACCTGTGTTTCCGTTTTCTCGAAATAAGCTGTCGTATACGGCCAAGTGCGAGTCTCTGGTTTGGACGTTCAGTGCCACCAGTTGGCATCCAGCATTCAATGCCGAAATTGGGTTATAATTGCCCGAAAACTGCCGGTCTGCGCCAGGATATACCCGAATCAATCGACGTTTGGTCACGTCCCTGAATCGCTCGAGGTTAATGTTTCCGGATCCTCCAAATATTCGGTCGACAATTTTTACTTTTAATGACTTTAATATCCCTTTGAATGTGTGTTCCGACAGCGATGAAACTACGGTGACATTTCTATTGCTGAAGATGTCACCATGCTGGTGGTCGTCTTTTTGACAAATGTTAACCAGAGAGCCCCATTTTTTTTTGTCGGCCAACACTATAATCTTCCCCCTTAGTTCGTTGGGAGAAGGTAGACTTTTGAATTCTTTACTATCTTGTAAGTACAAAGAATCTTTAAAAATATCCAGCATTTCTCGTTTCAGGTAATTTCTTTGAAAGTCACTTAGATGATCTTCGAGGTCCAAAATCAATGGTAGGTCATCTTTTTGGTAATTTGCAGCAATGTCTTTTAAGACGTCAACTGCGCTTATTTTTGACGTTAAAGTCCAGCCATGATATATAACAGGTCCATTATAGCCGTCGTGTAGATCCAGCTCAAGGCATCGTACCTTGTTTGAGATGGCACGTTGATAAGCCTCTATGGTGCTCTCTCCGATGAGCTGGTTGCCCAGAAGATAGGTATTATGAGAAGATTTGATGTAGTAGAATGATAGTGGATAATCAAAATATCGGTCTTGCGTCGGGTTAATAGTCTCCGGAATTTTTTCTGTAATCTTCTCTTGGAAAGTATCCGGGATTTTTTCCGGTATTCCTTCCGGCACTGCTTCCAGTTTCTCAACCGGAATCTTAACTTGCTCATGGACTTTTTTCTCACTTTCGTCAGTCAAGGTTTTTGAATTCAGCAACAAATTATCGTCTGTTGTTATTATCGTGTGTTGTTTTTCAGACTGAAATTCAGGTTGGCTCGGCCCATTCAAACCAGCGTTTATTGCGGAAGCAGTTGTTACTGGGATTCTCTCAGGTATTGGCTCCGGAATCTTGTCCGGTATTGTCTCTTGGATTTTTTCTTGGAATGTATCCAGAATTTGGTTCAGAGTTCTCTCCGGGATTGTTCCCGGAATATCAAATTGCTCATGGATTTTTTTCTCATTTACTTCAGTCTGATCTTTTGAATTTAACAACAAATAATCGGAATCTGTCGCCGTTTGTTGCTGTTCTGATTGTCTTGATGGCCCACTCCGAATTCCGTCGGTGTTTATTGCCGAAGCGGGTGTTTCAGGTGACGGCTTTGGTGCCGAATTCAAGGGCCAAAACAGGTGGATTATCTTGGAGCAAATGAATCCCCATACGATAAATCCGACAAGTTCAAGTATAGTTTCGTACATCTTTCAGGTAGTTTTGCAGGCAGCTTCAAAGCCCCCTCCTATATATCACCTTCGAGAGACTAAACGAGTCTGCAACTTAGGGAAAGTACTCTATAGTCAAGATATTTGATCAAAAAAACAAAAAAATATCGTTATTTTAATTGAATTCCACTTTAGTATTTTACTTCCCACATTTTTCATAAAGAAAATTTATTCTATTCTTTGATTTTAATTTCTTAAATCGGTTTCTAAAGTAGACGGGGACTCGATTGTGCAATTTGTGCATAATTCGATTGTGCAACAAACGACTCCTAGTAGCAAAATTTCGAACTGCATGAAAATTTTTATTCCTCGTACGCCGTCTGCTCGAAATTGAACGTGATGCCGTTACGTGAAAAAGTGAGTTCCGCCAGTTGTTTTTTTTTTTTTTTTTTTTTTTTATAAAATAATATGATAAGGGATGGTCGTAGTACTTTTTCTTAATTGCTTTTCGTGTTGACAGTCGCCGGTATAGTCTATCTATTATACGGCACTGAGTGACACTGTATCAATACTCTTTGCGATGTACTTGAACGTTAGAAAAAGGTAATTCTAGCTTGGATTCTCTAAGACAAGGTTACTTAAAATAAATATGTGCATTTACAGGTATAATACTAGCCCATAATTTTCACTAGGCCCAATTATTTTATCACATGTTCTTGTAACAGCTGTAGGCTACATTACGCTAAAATATCTCTTGCCACCTGTACTTTCCATAGTGGTGTACAGCTTTTTCATCCCTTGCAGACAACACTTAAAGTAAAGGTAATTATGCCATAAATTACCTTAAAGAAGGCAATAGAATTTGATGACCAGCTGAAACCATTTGTTTACAGATTGTTCCTAATTCACTAGTTTAAAATAAAAATCTTGTAACACCTTAATTTTGAGTTTCCATCCGAATTTCTATGTAACACTTCATATACTTGGTAGTACGTGTCTCAAGTAAAAAGCCGGTAACATGTCTGGTAAATGGTAGCAACCAATTTCAACCTTTTCAGTGGGTTGGAATTTGTTGCTTTCATAGTTATCAGGGTTTTATATGGTATATTTAAATGGAATTTGAAAGGAAATGCACAGATTATTTTCCATGGCCTATTATGTTTTTAAAAAGTAAACTAGACAGAAGAAAAACTTAATAAGGTTGAGTCTGCTTTAGCCGGTTCTTAATCAGAGCTTTTTATTTAAAAAAAAGCTAAAAAAGCTTGTTTATTGATTTGAAAGAAAAAAACCGCCGAGTACGCATGCTATAGCTATTCACTTTCATCAGTCGTCGCTAGATGGGGGGTTAGCACATTTGGAGGGCGGAGTCATGGCGGTCATGGCGGAGTGCAATGTGCAAGAAGAACAGATTTTCTGATGGCCTATAATGTAAGCAAAGTCGAAATAAAGCAACTTAGCAAGTATTTAATATCAATCATGTTCAAAATATCCTGATAATGCCCATACAGTTTTGTAGCGTAATTCATAGATGGAGAAAGAAACTTCCACTCAAAAAAAAAAAGAAATGCTGGGTTGATGATGCAAAATTTTCATGTTTCCATGTTTGTTAAACAGCATTAGCAGAATATAAATTTGTCACGTCAGACGATCCCAAACTCAGGGAAGAAGCCTAGAACAAGTGGCTAAAGCAGACACAGTAAGTGATCTCTTTCAATAAAAGCTTACTCAAATTTTACGAAAATCTTTCTTAATAGCCCACATTGCTACTTGACAGCTCTACCAATGTGTTCAACAGGATCAGAAGTTAAATCAATGATGCCAAGCTTCTAAGGACTTGAAAAAGGTTTCTTACAGTCATAATGATCCCAAAGAAGATGACCATTGCATTGGAGTTTTTGTTCTCTATCCAGAGACAAAACGATAGTGTTAAGTCTGAAGTTGAGTCACACCAATTAGCTTGAAACTAAATTGCTTTTTTTTTCACACTGCAGTTGCTCTAAACAATGGAATGTACATGGCTCATTTTATCGTCACTCTGGGAGGTGGACACTGGACATGTTACAAAATTTTTCCATAAGAATGCAGTCAACTATTATCAAATCAATCACTAGATGACCTTTTTATATCTTCCTTTTTACTCCTATCATTTGGTAAGGTTACCCCCGATTCAAATAGTCATATCTTTCACATCCCACTTGAGTTATTGATTATTCTTAGGGTTTATTGTGACGACTGACAGGTGGCTGGTGGCAGAAAGCATTCGACAGTAGCTATCCAAAATAAGCAACTTGTGTATGGTTTTGATTCGGACGAGCCCGGTGCATCAGTGGGCCTTCTTCAGACAAACCCAGATTAGTTTCATTATTAATCATATTTCGAATTTTATAAAATGGCTAATTGTTTGTTTTTTTTTTTTTGAACATATTTTGGTGGTGGACCGGAAATTCCAGAATCGGATGAGATATCTCGCGGTGACAGTAGAACAGGATGCATATTCGGAAGTCAGCACATCAAGACTCGGAAACGTTTGTCGGTTCTTCCTTGCCGACGTCGGCTGCCTTGACTGAGCTGCTACCTGGACGCTTCCCGACTCTTCACTCGCTTCGACGACGACAAAGATCCTATCGGTAAAATTCCTTTAGAACTATTTCTTGAAACTCAAAAATTTGAATTCTCGTTTAATGTTATTGCTGCCGAGTGCTGGATCGTGGATCGAATCATTCGTTCGGCTGAAGAATATCTCGGTTCTTTCGAATGACCTGGCGCAACAACTCACAGATCTCGTCCGGGATCAACTCGCTTATTCAATCCCGCCATTTTGGGATCCAGCGAAGAAAACTTTTACTTCTCAGCTTAATTTTTCAGTGTCGTACCAAAGGAGATCGTTGTCCACCATTCAACAACGGATGCCACTGCTTCTAGTCAATCTGCTGGACCGTATTCCGGCTAAAAAATTCATTTCTCAGATTTTTTGATTGTTTGAAATTGCCGTGAACTAGTATGTTTGTTTTTTGTTTGTTTACTGCAATTCGTCTTGTTGTGGAGCGCCTAGAGTAGCATATCCATATCTGAGTAAGTGTCAAACAGTTTGCGTATTGGCACAGTCGAAGGTACTGGAGAAAGTCTGATTGGCGGCGATCGTGTGCCCATGGCCAGTTTTAGTGGTGGTAAGTCAGAACGCTGCCTTAGTTGTTTCCATTCAGGGTTCCCCATCTGTCATACCGGTCTGTTACAGCAGTAGTCAACGGCGTACAGCGAATTTTTTATATCAAGTTTTTTTTTCTTCATTTAAATGCTTCAGTGCATTAATGTTTATAGTTTGTGAGTAAGAGTTGATTGGGGAAGTATTGGGTTAGTACATGCATGGTTTTATATATTATAAGAACAGACATGGGAAACATTGGGAGGTAATAGAGGGGGGACATGTGAAAGGAGTAGGAAATGAACCTGGGGCCTTTCTTATCATCACTAGGGGCCGCAATCATGACACAGTGGTTCAACTTCCAATTTGATAAATTTCGGGAATTTTATCAGATCCTTTAAAGGGCTGGCTAAGAATGCTGTGGAATGTTTCAATTTAGGCAACACAGTAGGTAGGTATTGGTTATAGCTAAAAATTGTCACGAGTTACGTGTTTGAATCTTGTAGGACAATGGAGGACTAAGAGGGTAGGAAGCAGAAGTGCAGAGAAATCTGTGGAATAGTCCAGTAAAATGCGGGATATTTACATCCATCAGGATGATTCCATTCATAGTTGAAATGTTTGGTTAGTAATGTAACTATAATTGCGTATTATAGAGACGTTACATAGTGTTTAAGGATTGATCCACCGTAGTGTTGGTAGTTTTAAATGGTACACGCGAATCTTTCAGTCTTCATTCTGCAGTGTTGTGTTAGCAATGGAGGAGTAGGTTTGTCGAATTTGTGTTCTGGTCATCCGTGTGGAAAATCGGTTTGACTGAGTGTTTGCTTGTCAAGGTTGTTTTAACTCTTACTTTTATACGGCAGTAAACGTGTAATTGAAAATAACTTGTGCCTAGTTTGTGTTTTGTTTTTACTTCGGGTGTTGCAGGATGCAAAAATTGTGGATTGATTACCGCTTGGAGTTACTTATTTGGCTGTTGGTGATGTGTTGGCGGTTTTTTTATGGTGAGAAGATGATTATTTAGTGAAACCATATTATGTTAGTATCGATTTCTCGTATTTCTTTGTTATTCTAATGAGTGTCGATTACTTAAAGCGGGAATTATTTCCAATTATTTTAAACCTTGCCTTTGCCTTATTTTCTGCAGTTATTTTGATTTACTTTACACGTCTCTGAAACATTTATCGGCAGTTGCTGAGATGCGATTTTTAGTGATGACTAACATTTATTGAATCAGCAACAAAGCTCACTTGTTCGATTTTTGAAAAATTGATTTTTTTTCTACTTCCGGTTTTCTCATTTTAGTCAGTAGTTCAGTAAATATTCATTCCACGAAAAAAAGAACCACATTTACGTGATCCTCGTCAAATTTGTGGTAAAGTTCATGTTTTTTTTTGTACGTTTTCGTACTTCCGGTTTCGAAAATTTTCCTGAACTATAGTTCAGGAAAATTCTCGATTTTGACAAAATTTTGGATTTCGTTCAAATTACACCTAATCGACCCCAAATTTCATGGAGATCACGAATATTTGGTTTATTTTGTCAGCAGCTCAACGGTTAAGGTGCTATCGCTTACTTCCGGTCTACTTCCGGAAAATTTGCATAAAACTAGCAAGTGAGCTTTGTTCTCAATACTGCTCTCAAGATTGATTGCTAGGTTTTGGCGAACAAAAATGCGCTTTTCAAGTTATCTGAGTATGATAAGACCAGCCCTTCAAATACTGAGTTTTTAGACGTGTCTAATAGATGGCGTGTCGATCATTGTGTCAGTTATGGGCTTATGGCGTTTTGCTGTCAGAAGTTAAGTTATCTTTTCTTCGAAAATTACCAATGAATTCATAGGTAAATACGTGTGATTTCGTCTGTAACTTGTCGGTGATGTGTTCTATTCCGTGTATATGTTGGATAACATTAATGTTTTTCATCAACTTACAGTCTGATAACTGAAAACTTACAGTCTGAATGTCGTGCAGCCGGCCGTCAACTATTTTGTTCAAACTCATTGTATTCTACTGAATGTGCCATCGAAATGATACAGGTGACAACCAACACTAGCTTTATAACATGCTGAAACCTTAATTCTTCTCATGTTTTATTAGGATTCATCATAATTATCGGCTGTTTCTATTGGATTTGCTAGATCACCAACCCCAGCATGGACCAATCTCTCATTCCAGCTTCTAGAGAATCTCGGATAACTGATTGGCGGTTTCATGTGTAAGTTCACTTGTCATGTCAGTTGTATATGTTTCAAAAGTATTGATCTACACTTTCATGAGTTTCATCTATCTAATGTTTAAGAGACAATTTGAGTGTGTAATGATAACTGTTTAATTATTCTTTTAGATCATAGACGCACATTGATGACATAAATTATAAACAAGGTGACTTATTTTTCTTTTTTTATTTACAGGATCTAAACTCCAGGTTTCTAAATTTGCACGGCAGACTTTATGAGAATTCATGTCCTTTCAAGTAAGTCAACAAGGTCACTTGTGTAGTAACCTGTTGGCTGCTACCCTTGAATCTCCCTTTTTACTTTCTAAAGCGGCCATCTTAATTTGAGGTATTGCTTATTCTGTCGTTACAATCTTGTTTGAATATTATTGATATCCTAATAAATGTTCATTCTGCTTACAGGGTAATCCTTCGCTACTTTTCATGGACTTCATCCACTGGTGAAAACCGACGAGAGAATGCTGTAATCCAAGACTGATAAATTGTTTAGTCGTTAGATTAAATTAAAAGTGCATATCTGGGCTCCCTTCTTTTCTGTGGCCCCGTTTCCCTAACTAACCACTAACCAACGCCCGCCGGTGGTCACTCACCCGCTGTGAAACCAGGAGGAGGGGAGGGCTCTGGTCGAACGGGGACTTGGAAGGCGCATGATCTGAGGGTCATGAGTCTAACCCGGAAGCCTAGTAGTGACTAATCGCTCCCCATTAAAACTTGCCTCGCACTCTTCTCTCCTCTTCCATTTCCAGGTAATCTCCCTGGATCTACGCCGACACTGCATGTGCGAGTTTTTAGCAAGCAATCCGCCACCCAATTTGACAAAAAGTGATAGTTTGTTTTCACGGAAATTGCGTCAGACGGTTGAAAAATTTCTAGTTCAACAATCTCATGTAGAAATTAGCATCTAGTCTACTGGTGCAAATTGCGATTCTTTAACTTGATTAATTTAGTTGATGTGTTAAAAGCTATTGTGGGTAGCTACAAAATGGAACTAATTCACTTTTTCAGAATATTTTGAAGAGAGATCACAAGAAAATCTAAAAACAACAAAGTGATCTAAAACCAAAATATTCAGAAAAAGCGAATTAGTTCAATTTTTTAGCTACCCACAATAGCTTTTTAACACATCACCTAAATTAATCAAGCTTAAAGAATCGCAATTTGCACCAGTAGACTAGATGCTAATTTCTATATGAGATTTTTGAACTAGAAATTTTTTAACCGTCTGACGCAATTTCCGTGAAAACAAACTATCACTTTTTGTCAAATTGGGTGGCGGATTGCTTTCTAAAAAGCCTCGCACAAAAAAAATTGTCTTGAACCGGACGCTCTGTTTAATGAATTGTTTATTTTGCATGTGTTCCAGAATAAATATAGTTTACACCATGTTTATTTGATGGTTTTTATTTTGATTACAGATATTTAAATGTGTGAATTTGATGTTGGAGATTGTGGGGTTTTAGGAATAGATGTGAGTGGATGTGGGATTTGATTTTGGTGCTTATGGGGTTTGGGGAATGGGTAAGTGGAAGTGGGGAAGGTATAGGTTGACAGTAATGTATAGGTTAATAACATATTTTATCACCAAGTACTGCATATTCATTAATTAAAAATATACCTCACTTCTTTTAGTAAATCATAACCAAATACCCCACCCCAACTTCCTCCTCATTCCCCCATCCTGGACATGTTTATTATTTGGTTGACATAAATCTCCCCATCTACTATTTTTTTTTTGTTCCTTCTCAATATATAAAGGTTAACTGCAAAGACACAAATAGCAATTAAACACAATATTGGATGTCACTTCTGTAGCACAAAACCAGCACCTTGGATGCACAAGGAACAGCAACTTGATGCAGATATCTTTCACCACCATAGGCTGCAACAACACGCCACATTGGACAGCAACATCACTGCTACGTAAACATGAACCTATAACCAAAGTAAAATTAATCTTCAGCATCATTGGAAATGCTGTATGAAATTTAAAAAAATATGCTAAATATCACTTCAAATATTCAACCCAAATATTATATGGCAACATTATCTTATAGCTATCATGGAAACTTAAATTAATAAATTTACATGAAACCAGATGACTCATTTAAGATTTAAACACAAATTCATTTAAACTTTAAAGGATACTCTACAGTGGAACAAATAAACAAAACTTCTTTCAGAATCTCCCTTTCTTGCATAGAACAAACTCCCCTTTAAATAATCCATAACAGAACACAACCCTGAAGGAAATAGCTGTTGACTTGACGAAATCTCAAAATGTTAAAACTAACCAATGAATGCAAATCTCAATCACATTTTAATTGTAAAATCTATAACTGGATAAGATTTTCACCTTCAAATAGTGTATGTGTTCATGATGTTCACAGCAAAGGTAAATCCGACTTCCATGCAGCCTGCACGATTTGATGGAAGCCCTAGACTGGATGGCTTAAGTTCCTTTTATTAAGAGGTGCCTGCAATCAAAAATTACAAATGTTATGATCCACATATATTTCAATCAGTTTAATTATTAATTTTACCATTGTAAAAGCAGAATGTTACTCAGCTTCTCGACGTGGGCGACAGCATGGTTTCCAAGTCTTTCAGCATAAAAATTAGTCTACAAATAAAAAATGAAATTAAACATTTTCAGGCCACTTTCACTGCACATGCAATAGAATTTAATCGAATCAATTATACCAAGAATAATAGCAAGCTCACGAACCGCCAACCCGAACCAACTAAAACCCATCACATTCTAAGAAATGCCTCACAAGTGGCAATCCAACTAATTAAGCCAACATTAAAATTCAGAACTTGAAAAATAGAAAGGTCTAAAAATGGCGACACTTTCTCTCAGAACCTCATGATTCAACTAACAATGAAGTGATGAACCAAGAAGGTAGGGGGCCTTAAAGGGCTAGCCTACGCCAAACAACTGAAGACAAACCTGGCCACAAGATGTCATGTCTCAGCCAACAACATGGTGCCAACAACAATGACAATTTTTAAAAAATTATTACGACTAAATCCATCAAGGGAACTTCACACTTTGATGGGTGGACCAATTTATACCAAATTCGTCAATCACTTCAATCAGGCTCTGAGAAGAGCGACTGATTTGGAAGTGGAGGACACCGAACCAACTGCATTTTACTTTGATTTCATCTTCGCTCAACGCCTTCCAGAGGTGTTTTTGGCATAACAAAATTTACGTTGACGAAGAATTCTTCGATGATTTTTTTCAGTATTGCAACTAAACAAGAAAGTGTATAGTTGAAGTAACTGAAACAGTGAAACCAATATTTTTTACCGCTGAAAACAATCTAAGCCTTCGTAGCGTTGTAAACAACAAATGTTTAAAATTTAAAACAGTAAAATGAATTGAAAAGGATCCCTGCTCTAGCTTATCGAGACTTACTAAAATTAGAAACAAAAATAACAAGCAGAAAAAAAAAAATTGAAAAAACTTGACTTTTCAAGAAATAGTTTTAATGGAATTTTACCGATAGGATCTTTGTCGTCGTCGAAGCGAGTGAAGAGTCGGGAAGCGTCCAGGTAGCAACTCAGTCAAGGCAGCCGACGTCGGCAACGAAAGAACCGACAAACGTTTCCGAGTCTTGATGTGCTGACTTCCGAATATGCATCCTGTTCTACTGTCACCGCGAGATATCTCATCCGATTCTGGAATTTCCGGTCCACCACTAACATATGTTCAAAAAAACAAAAAAAAAAACAGCAATTAGCCATTTTCTAAAATTCGAAATATGATTAATGAAACTAATCTGGGTTTGTCTGAAGAAGGCCCACTGATGCACCGGGCTAGTCCGAATTGAAACCATCCGAAACGTAACACACACAAGTTGCTTATTTTGGATAGCTACTGTCAAATGCTTTCTGCCACCAGCCACCTGTCAGTTCGTCACAATAAACCCTGAGAATAATCAATAACTCAAGTGAGATGTGACAGATATGACTATTTGAATCGGGGGTAACCTTACCAAATGATAGGAGTAAAAAGGAAGATATAAAAAGGTCATCTAGTAATTGATTTGATAATAGTTGACTGCATTCTTATGGAAAAATTTTGTAACATGTCCACCTCCCAGAGTGACGATAAAATGAGCCATGTACATTCCATTGTTTAGAGCAACTGCAGTGTGAAAAAAAAAAGCAATTTAGTTTCAAGCTAATTGGTGTGACTCAACTTCAGACTTAACACTATCGTTTTGTCTCTGGATAATTGATATTAAATACTTGCTTTATTTCGACTTTACTTACATTATAGCCATCAGAAAATCTGTTCTTCTTGCACATTGCACTCCGCCATGACCGCCATGACTCCGCCCTCCAAATGTGCTACCTTCCATCTAGCGACGACTGATGAAAGTGAATAGCTATAGCAAGCGTACTCGGCGGTTTTTTTCTTTCAAATCAATAAACAAGCTTTTTTAGCTGTCTGTCCTGAAAAGATGAAAGAAAAGATCTTCAGAGTAGAAAAGAACTTTTGCTATTTTCTATACACTCACTGGAAAATGTGGTATCAATCGTTGTCAACCGAATTAATGTTAATAGCGACACACACTTGCTGGAGACGGAGTTTCACTGTGATTTTGTTGTGCTTGTCCAAGTTGCAAATTGACGTAAGTCTCGTCCTCGGTCTCGGACAAAACTGTTTACGTCGCCTTTCATGTACAATAGGCACGTGGCGCCATGAACGCTGGTATTTAACCTGCAGGTATAGATGCATTATGCATGAATCAAATGGAGTAGATAGATATTACATTCACGATACAACCCGTCGATGTAAACAAAAGGATATTAATCTTTCAACTTTAAGTAAAAGATAATAAGAAAAGTGAAAAATACTTACACATCATTCAACGGGAATACAATACGAAACAGTTCCAAATGTTCTTCGTGGATTTTCTTTCTATTAAAAAAAAATGTGAATGAAATTCTATTCCTCCATGAGATACGCCAGTTCCCAACAGGTTACAACACAGCTCATGCGCGTTCTCACGTTTTCCGCTAGAAAATTGCAAATGCCCCACCACCACCCACAAAAGCCGATATTGCACATCGCCATCATCGGCCATTTCAACTGGCGAAAAAAAAATATGAAAATCGCCATGAAGTTGTAGTAGTGAGGGTTGTTGAACTACTACGAGGATATCGGGAGCCATAAAAAGGAATTGCGACTAGCCAATCTCGTGGCCGAGAACCAATTATGGCCGCTCATTCAAACACCAGCGGCGCCGTACATTTATTTATATATTTTTCTTTTTTAAATTCCCCGCCAGATAGTTGAGCAACCCGCAAAAAATTCCAACTTAAAAGCGTCGGCGCTTTTTTTACCGCTTTCAATCAGCTTCCGGCGGCCATCATCGATGACGGCAAACGCCACGTAAACAAAAATGACTCGCAGCAGCAGCAGCAGGATCCATTGAAATGCTGGCATTCAATCAGAATCCGCAAAAACCTATAAAAGAGCGCGCATTATTTGAAAAAAATAAATAAAAAGGGGGGAAATAAATCTTTAAAGAAAATAGTTCACCTCATTAAATTTTGAGCAGAGAAAAGTCGTTTGGCGGAGCGCGCGGGAGCCCATCCGCTTTTCCAATCGGTGTATTTCATTTACTGCCGAAAGAGGGGAGCGGAGGGGGTTACCGGGTATACATAATGAGATCGATCCAGCAGCTCAGCAGCGTCGTCCTTTATGTGGGGTACATCAAAAAAAAAGAGGAGAGAAAAAAAAAGAAATATTATATATGATTAGACCTTTTCTGCGATGCTAAAATGCCTTCAATCGACATCAATCAGAGATTTACGAGGCCAATAAAAATCAAATGATGACGACGACGACGACGGCTCAACTTTATTTTATTTTTTTTTCGCAAAAGAAAATCAAAACGAAGGCCTTCTTCATTTGATGGCCTTCCCCCACCCCCCAAGCCTTATTCTTGGTTGATGTAACTGGCCAAAAGCGCATCGATGTGTCGTCCACAAAAGAATAAAAAAGGCCATCGCATATCAAACAAATGGCGAGCCAAGAAAAAAAAAACAAACAAAAAATAATACGAAGTGGGTCGTGTGCATTGTGATATGTCCTACTCCACACACTCACACACACACACAAAGATTCCGGAACAAAACAAAAATATTAGGTGCGTATTATTTACGCTGGGAAGAAACTTTGCGTATATAGTCTATTGGACGCAAGCGCAGGAGCGTGACCGGCGCCAACATTTTTTGGTTTCCCGAGCTCTGTACATCAGTAGTCTATGATATCTATTGTATTGTTTGCGATGATGTTAACGCTAAGAAACATCACTAAACAAAAGCGAAAGCCGAGCGTCAGCTTGAATGCGTGTGTGTTACCCGCTCTATATAATACTATAGAAGGACCAAAGGCATTATTCCGGATGAGCTCTCTCCTGCCGGGAGGGGGGGCGATCGTTATGTGTGCGTATAAACCCCCCAACACACACACACAAAAAAAGAAAAACGGGAAAATAATATAAGGATCAGAATCATTCCGGTATTATATATACTTGGGCCCATGTTATACAACTCTCTCTCTCTCAATCCTTTTTTGGGGTTGCTGCCGCTTCCTTCCGCGACCGTACATACAAATAGCATCTCCGGCTGTCACGATGTGAAGCTAAGACGCTTCATCATTCACATCAGTCCTCCCTTTTCTCTCTCTCTTATTCTTTTTCTCTTGATTCTATATGGCAACACTTTCCACTTGCTTTGAGCAAAAGGGGGGCATCGACTCTCTCTCTCTCTATAGCTCTCAATAATGTCGTTTTCTGTTTGTTTTGATATTTTCTCTATAAGCTGGAAGCCCATATACTTTGGCATTGCATTAGCAATTGATCCCCAGCATTATATATCCCGGCGGCAGGAGCACTTTATACCGCCGAGCGAGCGCCAATCGCAGCTGGACGCCGTATCCTTTTTTTGATTGTATTTATAGAGACGTCTGCTACTGCTGCTGCTGTGTTTGCTTGCCCGTGAAAAATGAGAGTGGCGATGATGGGATGGATATAGGGGGGGGGGGAGCTGCAAATATCTAGGTCAATCGGCCATTCAGCGGCGCCCGCAAGATAATCCAACGCAAAACAAATGGTCGACTATCTGATCTCTACACACGATATCCAAAAAGGTAATAATCATAATAAAAGAAAAACCCATTATCTCCGGGATTTAACCGGAAATAATGAATGGCTGGGGACTTGGCAAACACGTCATCGGGAATAACCGATGGTTGAAATAGTTGAACGAGAGCCCCGGGACTCGTTGGAATATCATTTGAGCTCAAAAAGAATTGTACCGTACTTGTTTCTTTTCTTTTATATTCCCCCCGAATTATTTTCTCGCGGTTCACTTTGTTTTCTCACATGACGTAATACATCCCGTGTGTAAGGATAAACCGCGCAGTCGACTCCACAAGGATAAAAAGGAAAAAAAAATTCGTTCGGGAGTCGTTCCGGTCCTTCCTTTCTTCTCTCCCGTTCGAGATCTAATCAGTTGGTCGCTGTGCTGCTGCTCTGGCGGACAGACGAGAGTTTCGGCGACGCCTCATCATCCCTCCCGATCCCCGGCGCGCTCTATACTGCTGCTGTCCTTCTTATCTTTCTCTGTCGAGCTCTTGGTTATTCTCTTCTGCTCTTGTAAACATTAAAGGAGATGAGCTGAGGCAAGAAAGAAATAAAAAGAAGAAAAAACCTGTACACTGTAATCGGACGCCTATACTCTTTTTTCAAAAAAAAGAAGCGGGAAAAGAGAAAAAAGACTTTGAACTGAGCGCGTCCACAACGGCATCAGGGCAGGACTTTGGGGCTGCCATCAGACATGAAAGCGCCAAAATGAAAAGCTTCCTTTTTTTTCTTTCTTGATGTTGCTGTATAGACGTTATATAAGAGGAACATGTCATGTTGACGTTCAAGCTCACCGCCGCAGCCGAGTGAATCTTCTATGAACCCACCGCTTGATATCATTAGCGCAAAAATATTATAGACGAACAAATACAATCAGTCCTTTCGCATTAATCAATCCAAACAATTCCCGGGCGTTATTCCCCCACAACACACACAAATCCCCTTGATGGGGAACGGCGTTGCGTGAATCCGACTGGCGCGTGATCCGACCGGAACTGACGTCTTATACAAGTTATATAAGTTTATATAATTATGATCCAAATGATGGTTGATATAATGTCTCCAAAAAGAAATTGATAGCATCACTCTCTGTTCGGCACACACACACAGTCACACACCTGGGATGCCAACAGTTCACTAAAAGAAATTGAAAAGGATCTTGTGATCTTTTTTCGATATTGAATAACACAAGGGTGGGGACCCCGCCTCTCGTCAGTCAATAATAATAAAAGCCGTGTGATAATGTCTCTCCATACAAGAGCATCACGTCTACTCTACACATACATTGGCGCAGGAAAATATCAAAGAGAAACGCGTTTAGATGTCTAGCATCACAGCCATCATCCAGTTTTTGGCTGTCAAAATAAAATAAAATTGCAAACTCTTCTTCTTGGAGGACCTTATGTGCCAATCACATAACGTCGTAGTATATACTCTGCAAGTTTCTGACACACTCGAGACCCAGCGAAAAAGTCATGTTCCTCCCAGTTGACATATTATTCCAACGATGGCTGGCTGGCGATGAGAAAAAATAAAATAAAATGAAACCAGAAAATCCCGAGCGAATAGATTCATAAAAAGAAAATGACGTTTCTAAAAAATAAATGGAAATTTTTTCTGAAGATGTAGACACATTCAAATCGAATGCTGTATAGCTACGCCCAATTTTTGGGTACGCGTGTCAACAAGGCCTCGGCCGTTTGTGAGCATATAACTCGATACAGAGACGAATAGCTCTACAAGGCTATATATATGATATCTAAACAGAAAAATGGGTTTGCGCATATTATTATTCAAAAAAAAAGCTCGTAGTACGTGTGACTGTGACTACATCAAATAGAGTGCAGTTCGCCATCCGGTTGAATGACCAGCAGCAGGCCCTATTTTTATATTATTTGGTTTCACTATGATGGAAACATTTTTTTGGGAGGTCTCTTTTGGGAACGGATTAATTAGACCAAGTTAATTGGAACATCCGGACACACAAGTGGTAAACTAACAAGCAATTAGTCGCGGGGGCCTTTCAAGTTTGTGCCATCGACACATTTTTGGTCGAGGGTTCAGTCCCATCACACATTCCTTGTTGACCTATTAGTCCGTCCAGTGATGGCCAGTTGGGAGCATATCTATGGCGACAGCTGGGCCATTTCACTTGCGAGCTGATTGCAATTGTGTGGCTATAGCCTTCCTGGCTCTATAGTCTTGACGCTGGTTATATTTACCCCTCCATCTTTTCATTTATGGCTGGAAAACTGTCGGATTCACGCGCGATATTTGCCATGTAGCAAATACTAACATCCAGCCAGCATTGCTGAGCCCCTACATCATCAACTCTCTGAGAAAAGAAAGAAAGAAAGACAGGGGCGAATCAATAAATAAAAGGCTAAACATCAGAGAAAAGAATCTTTTCTCTATTTCTTTTCTTTGCCAACTGCTGTCTTTGTGTGGCTGCTGGCACGTGCGTGTTTATCCAGTCGTTGGCAGGCTCAGTGCAGCAACATGGCGTCGAGGGGGGGCGCGTATCACAACCGCAGCATCCGACACTTCCTCCTCCTCTTCCAACAACAAGAAAAGGAGGAGGGCGTGGAATCTAATACGTCGGCCCTTAATAAATCAACAGTGCGAGTCAACAGAGAAATCAACGACCCACCCACCACCCCCTTGTCGTACTAGTTGAAAATATAGACAACTATTCCAGGCATTCAGGCTGGGGGAAAAGTCGATAATAAACAGTTGAATGAACTTCAATTGAAAGATTCTTGATGCGATTTGAAAAACTTTTTGAAACTTTTGACGGCTGCTGCTATGCAATAATACGGGCCGGGAAATTCCCGCTGACTGAAAAGAATTTGTTATTTTATTTTTTGTATCAAAAGGATGAAATGGCAATAAATTCGTCCATTAATATCATAATAATGAACCGGAAGTATATCAACCAAAGGGCAAATGGCCTATGAAAAACGACCGGCCGTGATTCATACGCCAGCCGAGAGAATATAGTATGTCTAGTCTATAGAGAACAAGAAGTCAATTTTATACGTCCTTTTATATTATACAGTCACGAATATAACGACTGGCAACATAATAATAAACGGGCCCGTTATTGTTTCGCAGTCGTCGGGAACATTTTGTGGGGAGGGGGAAATAAATCAAAAAAGAATTTCCCGCAACCAGCAAAACAAAACAAAATCTGAAGAACTTTTTTTGATTATTCAACACTGCACATTTATTCGATTATGTACAAGGCTCCTTATACAGATGGGATTTCTCCCTCTCTATATACTGATTTATGCCTATAGATCCATTGGCCGATGGATCAATATAGAAACTCCTGAGTATACACAGCAGCGCTCAATTGCCAACAACAACAAACCTAGCTTCGATGGTCTATCTCATTAATAACCTACTAGATCCGAGAATTGATCAAGGGGCTTTATTTAACCCCCCCCCCCCAGCCCACGATGGAAGGTCGCAGGAGGTTCTCAAGTGAGCAGAGAGCAGCAAAAAAGTCAAAAAGTTTCCACATACTTGTTATTTTTCTTTGAAAATTCATTTATCTCTCCTCCCCGTCAATTCAATAGCTAGGAAAAAATATTCGCCCAGGGATCCATCTAGATTTTTCTTTCAAGAATGAAACTTTGCCTATTTTCTTCTTCTATAAGAGCCGGTACACTGCTGCTCCCGACCGGAAGAGAAACTGTGAGTGTGGCGTATAAGTTACAAATGATTCCCCTTTGGGGGGGCGGGGGCGGGGTTCACATAGAAAATCAATCTTTTTATTCTATCTTTTCTTTCTCTTCCGGACAATATCCTATCCCAACATCCGGCAGAGTTATATTATTTTTCTACCCTCCCCGCAAAGGAAAAATGTGTGTGCATAGCCTATATAGAGTCAGCAGCGGTGTATTAATTATTATGTACACGAAAACGTCGTAAACAATCACCACAAGTGACACACCCCTCTCCAATATGGCCCAGCACATGACCAGAGGGCCACCGGGTTAATGAACTCATCAGTCATCAGATATTGGGAAATAAATTCAGTTTGAGGACCCCCCCTGCGCATGAGTTAAATGGATATACCATAAGTCTAGATAATGATCTAATAATCAAGTATAAACTCGTATAGCTATATTACAACTGCACTATGACCTCCCCCTTCAACATGGGTGGGGAGGAGGGGAAACGAAAAGAGATAAATCACGCCGGTACAGTCAAACTGAGTTTTGTGTTAGGGCATCAAAGTCTATATACGATAGAAAAAACCCAAAGATGCTCCGCAAGAAGTCTTTTTTTGATGGATGCTGGACTAATCTAATTCCATTTGGTTGTATTATATTGAAAAGGGTAGATGGATATATACATATCCATCTATATTACAGCAGATACAAGTCTAGTGTTACTGCTGCTGCTGGGCTCTCGGCTGTGTCTAAATGTTATACATCTAAATGGAAAGTTGCTAAAAGGATCGAGTAGCAAGTTAAATGGTTCAATTTGACGCATCCGGTTTTATTTTTATTTCTGAATGAAACCCCCCAGCCCTCCCAGTGTATTATTCACATGACGCGGATGGCCTAATCTTTACAAGCTTTTATATCAGCGTGCGTAATCCAATATTTCAATGTACTTCACCAACAATAACTGGTGATTCAAACCGAAATAATATAATATCAACATTCAGACGTTATTTCATTGATTCGATTCAAAGTTAGACGAATTTGCGTATCTACCAGTTCCGGAGATCAATCGTAAAGAAAAAGAATCAAAAGAAAAAGAATCAAAAGATTTCGGGACTTGATAGGCAGAATTTCGAAAATAAAAAGGGAAATAAGAAACTTTTCAATAAAGAACCCTCCGTCTCAGCATCAGCTTTGACGATGCTGGGCTGATTCCAATTTCAAAAGTGAAGTTCAATCAAGTTCACCATCATCCCCAAATGAACCGAGCCACTCAGACTCTACTATAGGCTCTCCACGACCCAATCCTACAAAGATCCCACAGGGACAACAACGTCCCGTTTTGATTTCGATGAGGATGAGCGGAAATGTATGCGCCAAAAGAATTGCGCGTGAGTCGCCCCCTCCCTCTTGATCCAGCCAAAGACATCCAGCATCAGCCTCTCAGTCGCTGTTAAACAGTCGACAGTCTCCAACGGATCCCGCAGGACGCGGACCGCCGTCAATGCCAAGTGCCACATGTCAGTGTCGTTGCCACTCAGCCGAATCGTGAGCGATAAATGTCCGGGAAAATTCGATTCTATTGACAGATCCTCGCCATGGAAATTGTCGTGGTGCCGACGCTTTTGAATCTGACGCGATGGGACGAGGGAAATTTGACGTCGGAGAACGCCACGGTGACGGCGGAGGAAAAAGATTGGGTTGACGGCAATCCCATTTTGGCGTTGGTGTTGTTCTCCTTTTGTCTGGCCACCGTCCTGGGCAACGCCTTGGTCATCGCCGCGGTGACCAGGGAACGTTACCTGCACACCGTCACCAATTATTTCATCATGTCGCTGGCCGTGGCCGATTGTCTCGTCGGATCCATCGTCATGCCATTCAGCGCCGCCGTCGAAATGCAATCAGACCGGCGATGGCTATTCGGTCGCGATCTCTGGTACAAAACTAGCTGTTAAAGTATTCATTCAAATATTGACTTTTTTCCTGATTGAATTCTCTATTGATAGCGACGTGTGGCATTCGTTCGACGTCCTGGCCAGCACCGCATCCATCCTCAACCTCTGCGTCATCTCCATGGATCGTTATTGGGTAACAAACAAAATTTTATTTAAACAGCAGCAGCTCAATAATTCTATGCTCGACTTGACTGGGGGAGTCAAACGTGAACTGATGTAACAAAAAGATCCGGTCGCCCTTTGGCACGTTCTAAATAACGACGTACTTTCCACTCGACTCTTTTCACAGAGTCTCTAAAGTTTCGAATATTTGTGCACAGAAGTTGGGCGCTCATTATAACAAAAAAACCTGCGCTACCCCAAAGTTTTTCTGACGATAAGATCCTCCCACCTGCCCAATTTCTCAAGTCGGAACTGAAAGACTCGGTGAAAGATCAGGAAAAAACTTTCCGAATTAACAGAACGGCAACTCTTATTTTTTTCTGGCAAATAAAAAAAGAATCGCAGAAGAGGCAGATGCCAAAAGTTGAGAGGAAATAATAATAATAACGGGAAGGGGAATGAAGATCAAAGAATGTCAATGAATGCGCGTCGCACTGCAGTTTCCTCCTTTCGACTCCGATGGGGAAGGAAAAATCTTGACCGACTCATTGACAATTCGACTCGTATAATTAACATTGCAAATCCTCGCCAATCCGAATATGCAAATGACATCAGAGCCAAATGGCGATGAGATCTGTTCTCCTGATTCCTCTGGACGTTAATCATCCGCCCGGAAATGAAATGGGAAAAAAAGTTAAGATAAAATGGGAATTGTAAAAAAAAAAAAACTTTTGGGCCATCGATAAAAATTTCAATAACTAGTTTCAAAAATATCAAGTTAAAAATTCGTTTGATCAATTTTAAATCCTCCATCAACTTAATTCGCAATCGTTTCCTTTGTCTTTAATTCTTTAGGCCATAACGGACCCGTTCACTTATCCGAGTCGGATGACGCCAAAACGGGCCGCTTGTTTCATCGCCCTCGTTTGGGTCTGTTCCAGTCTCATCAGTTTCCCGGCCATCGCCTGGTGGAGGGCCGTCGCCGTCGACCTCGTCCAGCACGACGGCGCCACTCACCTGATGGCCTCCTCCTCGTCATCCACATCCGACATGAACGAGCGGATCCATCCGCTGCCGGAGCATTGCGTCTTCACCGACGACATCGGATACCTCGTCTTCTCCTCGACCGTCTCCTTCTACGGCCCCTTGTCCGTCATGGTCTTCACTTATTACCGAATTTACCGGGCGGCCGTGGCCCAGTCACGGTCCCTTCGGCTGGGCATCAAACAGGTCGTCATGGCCTCGACAGGTGAAATGGGAAAAGGAACAGGGGGAGGATCGGGGTCGGGATCCGGTGGGTCGGGATCGGCCGAAACGGTCGAACTTTTAACTTTGCGCATCCACCGCGGAGGTCGAGTCGCTTCCGACAATCGGCGATGCGCTGCGGCCGCCGCCCTTTTGACCTACCAGGCGGCCAATCGTCACCAATTGCCCATCGATCCTTCATCGACGTCCAGCACCAGCAACAACGTCCTGCAAATCGCCGACGCGTCCCAACCGTCAACTTTGCAGCGACAACAATCGGCAATCGATCGGCGCCATTCACAAACGGAGGCGACGATTGCCGGCCTGTCCGTTTCCTCGTCGGTGGACGGCGACGGCGGATCGGGACGTTTGCCAATCGCCAAAATGAATTTGAGTCGAAAATTGGCTAAAATCGCCAAGGAGCGCAAAGCGGCCAAGTATGTCAATTTTCAAATTTCTTCTTCCCCATTTGCTGCAATTTGCGATAATTTTCCGATTGAATAAAAATTGACAATTGACAAAAAAATATTTCGTACCCGATTGAACCGCAATAAACAGGACGCTGGGCATCGTGATGGGCGTGTTCATCGCGTGTTGGTTGCCTTTCTTCGTGACGAATTTGCTCTCGGCTTTCTGTCAGTCGTGCATCCACAACCCGGAACGGGTCGTCACCGTCGTCACTTGGCTCGGATGGATCAACTCGGGCATGAACCCCGTCATCTACGCTTGCTGGTCTCGCGATTTCAGAAGGTATTACGATGTGTACATTATTTTTCTCAACACGGAAAGACGCTCTCTCACCAGAAAGTTACTTAGTGTCAATCCCAACATCTTTCCGGTAAAGTTTACTTCGCGGCTAAATAATTCTTTTTTTTTAAGGGGAGGGAAATGGAGTGGTTAATACAACAGGAGCTCAGGGAATCAAGATTCGATTGGCATTTGCACAATTGATAAGGCCATATGCCATCTCTTGAATAATCAATTGATGGAACACACATTGGAAAAAAAGAGGCCAATTTAAAATTCCATGTAGAAAAAAGAAAGAGGAAGACAGCTGGAGTGTGTCACTGATGGATAGACGACTCTAAATTCGCTTCAGCCTTCACAACTTCCCACACGATTTTCCACAAAAAGATCGGCTCATTCACTTCATTCCCCCCAACCCCCTCCTTGACGTAGTTTCGAACCGCTTCCGGTTGGCAAATAAAACAAAATAATTCCAAGGATTTCAGTCAGCCTGTTCTATTCTAAACAGAAGGAAAAAATATGGAATTGAAATTTTGAATAAAACATTTTTAAATTTCGGACAGAGCCTTCGCTCGGATCCTGTGCGGATGCTGCCCACGTCTGTTCCACCGCTGGAAGAGACACAGTGGCAAATCAGGAACCAACAATCCAATGAACGTGAGTAGTAGAGTTGATCAAATATTTATTACAACATCCAAATTCGGCGACTGAGTGGGAGGTTCTCTGTCGGCAGACCGCATTAGTGCCTAGCAATTAATTGAAACCCCCCAAAACTGAGCCGGAGACGATTTAAAACGTGTACGTCATTCATCACTTGTCATCTGTACGCTTTTGTTTTTCTATTCTAGCATCACCACCACAATCTCGGAGGATCGGCGACAGCGACTACGATTTCCGCCAGCATTTCGACCGGAACCAACAGCCGGCCGCTCTCGCACACGAGTATCGTGCTGGCCACGCCGAGTGGCTCCCAATTGAGTCCGTTGACGGGCAGCCAAACTTTTACATCGCTGTGTCATCACTCGACCTCTTTTCCCATGTGATTACGCCTTCTTACGCCATCACGTGTCATGCGTGGGAGGGTAAATGAGGTTCCGATCTTTATAGCCAAGCTGTCACGTTATTTGTTCACTCGACGGGAAAAAAAACTAAATACATTACACCGCGTGTAATCATGTTACCATAGTTACCCAAGGCCGAGAAACCCAATTAATATCAAATAATACCAAATTCCAGAACACGTCCCAGGGAAATGTTTTCGAATCTTATCAAGAAAACGGAATGTCATTCTCGGGTCCATTAATCAGCTGAACCGAGTGGCTTCCAATTCATTTCACCTGGCCGACACCTTTTTCCCACCTCATCACCAAGTTGGCTTATTTGGCTTCATCATCCGATAAAAAAAAAAATACGAAACGAATGATTTGGGGGCAGCAGAGGCTGCGGAATCTGTTGTCGAGCTTCAAATGGCAATCGGCGAGAAAATAAATTGACTTCGCGAAATGTCAAAGTGGCGATCAATATCTTATTGTACAACATGTATCATTATTGCACTCATTTTTTTTATAAGTGTCTGATGGGGATCAAACTCCTTACAAGAAATGAATCAAATAAAAATTTTCAAAATGGGATTCACAGATCGTTACGTCATTCTTCTACTAGATGCCTCTACGCCGATAAGGAAAAAATAATGATTGAGCTACATTTTCAATTAGATTTTTCAAGATAAAAGAATGATACGCTGCAATCATACAGTGTTGACGCAGTTGGACGTAGCCAGTCCAAGAAAGAAATGCGCTCAGTATTTGTGAAACTATAAGGAACGAAAGCTGCTCTTAATTGACATTTCGACACCGAAATGTTTATTAAGCGCATTGTTATCGTGATAATTCCAAGAAATTATTAGCCTGACTTGAAAGCAGTTCAATTCTATGATCATATGAAACAACAATCGCTTTAATTAACTTATGCCTAACTTGAAAACTGAATTGAGAGCCGAGCTCACTATCCAGTTTTGTTGCCATGGATTTGCCATGGAAGGATCCCGGAAGCGTGATAACTCCTCAACTATTTATTTTGCCATTCAATTAAATAATGATTTCCATGAAAGCTGATTCTTCTCACTCAAATTGGACGAATTTCGGCAATTTTTCTGTCCGCACAGGAAATGGATTTCAAATTTCACAAGGATCGTTTTTGGCATCAGATTTATGGTTACAATTAGCTACCGGAAGTGAATTGGAAAGTTAGTTTTCGATAAGTTTTTGAGATATCCCCTAGCCTCAATTCTGCCTATTACACAAAGTGGAATGACCTCAAATTAACAACCGGTAGGATATTCAAATAATTTTTTGAATTTCCTTCCAACAAGCTGATCCAACAGAAGGCGAAGGGTGCATCATTTCTAATTGATTCAATCCGTCCGCTGTTGAACCATATAGTCTCATTATCGGCAGAATACAGAGAATATCTGTTGAACAAGCAAAGGACTTAATTCAGCTCCAGTTCACCAATAAACGAGGAGGTGCCGGTGTGGCAGCAAGTTTCTCTCTAAAAAATAGTCTTGTTGAACTTTGCTTGAAGTGTTTAAAGTTCAAATATTTCGAATGTGATGGTTTTCCCACAAAAACAGTTGGGAGGTGCAAAGAACAAGAACATCAGGCCTGATCTGTAGTCGTTTGACAAATGAGATTTTTAGTGAACCCTGACTTAGAAAAAACAAAAACGGAGCAGAGAAAACAGCTGACAACCGCCTAGCTCAGGGAAAAACACTCCGTTACTACGTAACGATTCATAATCAACTCAAACCAAATATTGCCAAATAAAGGAAGAAATTTTGTCCTACCTTTATGACTGGGAAATACAGCCAGGCATTTACAGTTGCTCCATCCACCCGATGAAGAGTTGAATTCCACCAGACGGGATAGGGTATAAAGGGTGTCCTCGCGAACCCACATTCACATGGACGTACAGCCGTACACGAAGACATTGACATCGGTAGATAATTTCCCAATGCGATGGGATGCATTTTATCTAAATAAAAATAGAAAATGGGTTAGAAAAAAAATTGACAGAAACCGACAGAAAGAACAAGTCAGGAAAAGTTAAAAATGAAACACTGGGTAAACCCTAATTGTTTATAAATTGGGAGAATTAAAGGTTTACATGTAATACACTGCCTTGATGCAGGTAATGCAGCGTAAAAATATCTATTATGTAACAGGTTAATAAAAACAAAGGAAATCATTCTACCCAAGCGATGATCCTGAGATTGTTGATGATGACAGGTATAACACCTGCACAAGAAAAACTTGCAAATTGTGTGGTTATGATGGCTGCTCTTTGGCCTCAAATCTGCAAAAAAAAAAGAAAACGGTTACACATAGTACAAACAAACTGCCAGCATTGATAGGAAGCATATGTGATGAATGCCAGCTAGAAACTAACATTTCACGAGTTTGAAACAGGTTTAACTCTTCTATTTAAGCAGAATCATTCTATTTTTATGCAGAGTTTTGTTTACCTGCAAAATAGCATGGAGTATGACGGTTATCAAAAACAAATCAATCTTTAACTGTGTCTCTGACTTTTTCGAAATTTAAAAAGCAGACGACACTTGTCCAATTTTATGCTAATCAGCAAGCGTCAGCATGCTTGCGAATTCATTAAAATGAAATCGTAAAAATGAAAAATTCAGGGATTTGTGGGCAACGCCATCCAAACTTTTATTTGTTTAATAAACAAATAATAATTTGACTTTTAAAAAACGACCCATGTCAAACCCGAAATACCTACCAAAAATTTAACAAGCAGAAATGCTGAATCACATATTTTGTAAAATAGTGCAAATAAAAAAAACATACGACATACCGGCGACATACGCTAATCAGTTGAGCAACCTCAAGATTCATACAAGTTGCACCTAATAAAGAACTTGCGTTAAGCCAAGGCATGCAAATAAATTTGCATACTGCAGAGGCACTCTGTCTAGATTGTTACGCCAGCTAAAGTTAAACGCACAATAAGCCCACTTCCCTTGTTAACAGGCAACAAGTAACTTTCTTTCAGATCAGATTGCAGTTGCTTCGAGAATTCAGATCCAGGATTCGGAAAAAAAGGCAAAGTTCAATAAATGTCGTTCGTTATTAACACTTTCAAGTCAAAACAGGACGTGTGATTCTTGGATGGCCTCGAGCTACATGCTTTTGTCCCTAAAACATTTCGACTATCCCGGTTTGGACGAGGGTGATTTTTAATAATGGTCGTTAAATAAACAAGATAATCATAATTGGGAAAATGAACTGGTTGCATTGGCGTGTCACGAAGATGTATAGCGTCATATATGAAGTTCACTTCATCCCACCCATGTGTGTGAACGTAGATTAATTTCACAAAAGCACCATACTAATTAGAAGTAACAAATACTTTACATCTGGAATAAATTTTCATTTCAATTGGAATTGCTGTCCATTTCAATTAGTCAGACTGATGCATTTGAACATCCAGTTCACAACGTAAAAGTCCTCGACTAAATTTTAATGAAGAGCCGGGAATTCAATGCAGCTCAGCATTCCAACTATCTCTTAATTAAAATTCAATCAGTATTTAAATAATGCTACCACAAATATAGCATGGCATTTTTGTAATTAACAATGTCGCACTTTTACAACCTGAATGTGCACGATCAGTAATCGAATCACCAAAACTAGACGCACTTGATAGGTTCAATAAAGTTCGTTTAACGAAAGTTCCCTGAGGACTATCAAATCAGAAAAAAAACATGATTCCTTGTTAATTCAAACGTTAATATCAAATGTGTAACTACATGGCTTCCTGTGAAGCAATGGGACATGGGGGGAGGGCAGACAACCTAACCACAACAGAAAAGAGATCACATTCTCTGGGTGCGGTCAGAAATGAGGGAATCAATCCATCTCAGGGCAATATTTCTCGGAAATAATGGCAGTCGGCCACATGGGAAACATGTGGATAGGACGACAGGTAGCAGCTTCCAGCACGTAGCAAGCAACTCTAATAATTTCATCGGAAAATAAGTGTCAGTTCTCACCTAATCTTCTATTCTGTACGCAATAAAAGAATGGTTCCGCTAACTCAAATAAATTAAACTTTTCGTCTGATTCTTTGCAATAAATCCGCACAAACGGAAGTGTGGAACATGAGTACAATACCAGTAAATCAGACGATTGAAAAAATTTTATCGTGTCAACTGTACCCGCAATTCAATACCTCTCAAACTCCAACTGGGACCTGCAAGGCGAAGCTTAGACCTGTATACAACTGGACACGGTATCGATACATGTTACTACACTCAAAATCGATTTCTTGCCACAAAAAAGGCAAAGTTCAACAACAAATCACGCTATAGAGTTTCACGAGTCACGGCACAATCCAAATCAACGTAACACAATAAAAAAGGGCTAGGGTCAATTCGCAACCATTTAGTTAAAAGAGGAGGGCATCACTTACTTTATGACGATGGCGAAGTTATGGGCTTGTTGACTGGAATTCGTTCCGGGGGCCGGCCAGCCCAGCATCAGGCAGAAAACTGTAATAAAAGAAGAGAAAATTAACGACGGGAATCTTTTTCAAAATAGCAAAGGAGATATCCAATTTAATTACATGCTTACACAACTCTTGAAATTCCATAGCAACCAACTTTGATAGCACAACAGATCCAGAATAAAACGCCCACGACCCAATCACAGCGGCGGGAAACTTTCGTTAATTATTTAACTCTAAGTTACTGACATTTGGATTTTTTCTCGTTGGAAAAACACTAAGTGGGAAAGGTCAAATGTACAACAACTATCGACTCGAGTATACCATTAAGAATTTGACGACGAATGCGTTGGGGCTATTCCAATTTTCTTAATGGAGAGACATGAAATCGTAACAATTTGCCACTTTGCTGACGTGCGAGGCCCGTTGCGGCCGCAAAAACTCCGGGGAGATCAATCACGGGAAAGACGTGACATTTTCGTTTGCCATTTAACCGCAGAGTCAAGAGGGAAAATGCCAAAGCAACCGGGTATACTACAATCCAAGTCAATCAGCCACCTTACCAGCTTATCTATAAATACACCGAGGCAAGAGAAAATGAAATGAAATATTTCGGAGCGCCGGGCCGCCTCAGTGCGTTCGATCGTTCATGTCGCATAGGTAAATTGATCCTCCCAGAGCGAACAAGCCTTCGGGTGTTTGAAAAATTAAAACAACCAACACTTAGTCCCCGAGTGTAAATGACAATTTCATGGACAATCAGAGTAAAAACGACAGGAAACAAAATAAAAGTGATTCAAGGAATACGCTGTAGGAACAATTTTTTTTTCGGTACAGTTCAGAATTGCAAATGATAATGGAATTGTGCCTTAGACACCACGAGAAGTTTCGACACGTCAACATTGTGATGGAGACTCCAATTGAGCAAAAACCTCTGGGCTGTTTTTTTCAATTACGCCTGGCCGCGTCTGGCTAATGTGTACCCACCATTGGACGCCAGAAGAGTTTGATTCGATTTGGGAATTGGCGCAGTTGTCGACGCAAAGCGTTGGTTACCTAACGGTGCACCTCGAATTTCAATCAAAGTGATGGTGGGGACGAAAAAAACACACAAAATAAAACAGACTCGACCAAATGAAAGACAAACAAAAATAAGCCGGCCATTAAATACAGCGGGTGAGAGAGCAAATAAAGGATCGGGAGATTTTTTTTTAGGATAGGCCACCCCCGTTCCCAACGACCGGCGCTCACTGCATGCCTTGGCACGTAACAGTCCAAAGCCGATTAACGGTACTGCGGGAAAACCGTCAAACACGCACCGATCCCCTACTTTATTTGAAGTGTGTCAACATCCCCAAAGTCTAATAAATTATCCTTTATTATTGGGTGTGTCGAGACCCTCGGCAAATGTGTAGCAACGTCTCTCTATAGTCATTCCATAATTGGTTAACGTTTGGCGTCGTTATTTAGATTTTTCAACATAAATTTGAGAGAAATTATTAAATTACAAATTCATATTAACGAACAGTGTTCATATAGGTGAGACTCGGCTTTTACCCACATAAAATCATATTATTTATAAATAATAATCATTTGATCGCCAGGAGTTTATCTTTTAAGCACGTCACTTAGTTTTTCATGTGAGATATTTTGATATTCTGAACAGAGTGTCAGTTTGAGACAGAAAGATCAATCGCACACGTAGTGTGACGTGAAGTGAAATCGTGATGAAGGACATTCCATATTATTACATGTAAGAGGCATGTAATTCTATGGAACGTCTAGGATTTCCAACTTCTGTCCTAGGTGTGTTGTTGACGATGTATATTAATACAAATAAATTACGGCGGAATATACGACTTCGTCAGACAGACACCGCTGATAACTAATCACTGGGGGTAAATAGTTTCTCAAAAAAACAAAAATATTTGTCGAGATTTAAATTAGCGCTTTCTATCGTAACGTTCTTTATCATCAGAGCTCACTAACAAAAATTTGTAAATTCAAAGTTTAAACGATTATTTATCAGGGTAGAAGGGGAAAACTACAGCGGCGAACAAATTCTCATTGCGCGAATTCGAAAAAAAGTTACACATACATTATCAACTCAAGCCTTCTTCTCGAGAGCCAAACTGTTTGCAGTCAAATGAAAAATAAAGCTATTTTACAGACGACTATCTGACTAAAAAAATACCACGCTAATAACGTGTGAGTCAATTTAAGAAGAAAAAAAAAGGCGGGTGGCGAAGCGACTGTTAGATCAGATGACATCATCCACGCTACATTGGGAAACTCCAAGCTAGAGAAACCGAAATGGCACGCGAAAAAGATTTACCGGCTAATGGGTGGGTAAATAATACTTCCGCTAATATTAACAAGAAAACTTTTTGCGATTGTTGTTTTTCTTTTAATACTTTGGGAATAATCTTTGAAAGGAATCATTTTTTGGACTATGTGGCCGATGTTGAAAATAATCAACAGTGAAAAATTCAAAACTTAAATAGCCGGAAATGGACGCTTCTATTCGGAATGCAGTTAAGTTTTATCAATTTAACGCAAGGGAGAATATACCGTTATGATATCTAACTGACGAACTTTGTTTACAAAGCCAAGCTTCGAATTTTCACTACATTTAAAACCATCTCTTTTGCATCACATTTCGATTTAATCCAGGAGAAAGATGCACAAGCTTACCAACTAACGTCTGAGATATGAGAACTTTAATTTCTGACCCAAGTGTCAGTATCCAACAATCAGCACATTCTATTCTAAGTGATGTAAGGCTGAGTGGCATTAAAATCTGTCTGTCTGTAATGAGTTCAACTTCATCCAGAATTTGATCCACGTTACACCTTCATCCATGATAAATTAATGTGTTGACAGACTTTCATGTAACTCGGTCAAATAACCGATAAAATAAACGATTTCACTGGACGTAGACCGCCGACAAAAGAAGCACATCTATAAATGAGCAAATGAAAAAACTAAAATATTTAATGGCATTTAAATTAGCGATCTCTATTGTTAAGTTTGTTATAAACAAAGCTCACCAACAATAAGTTGCAAAACGCGGAGCCCAAACGATTATTTATCATGGTACGGCAGGGAAATCACGTCGGCGAACAAATCTTCGATGAGCGAATTTGAGAAAAGTTACACACATAATCTCAAGGGTTCTTCTCGACAGTATTGAATATTTACAGTCCGGTGAACAGTATAGATATTTTGCAGATGACTAACTGACTACACAAATACCGCGCTAAAAACGTGTGAGTCAATTTAAGAAAGAAAAAAGAGGGTGGCGATGCGACTGTCAGATCAGATGACGATATACATTGGAAAACTCAAAGCTAGTGAAACCGAAATGGCACGCGAAAAAGATTTACCGGCTAATGGGTGGATAAAAATACTTCCGCTGATGATAACAAGAAAACTTTTGCGATTAGCCGATGTTGAAAATAATTAAAAAATGAAAAATTCAAAACTGAAATGGCCGGAAATAGATTCTTCTACAGGGAATGCAATTAAGTTATTATGGGGGTGAACATTCTATCTCGATATTTTTGTTTATAACATCAATTTAACTCGAAGGGATATACCGTTACGATTTCAAACTAACGAACATTGTTTACGCTGACGAACTTCGACTTTAAAATACACATGTACCTGCCTCTTTCAAATAACGAGTATATTATCAAAAGGAGTTTGATGTGTAAGCCCACCATCTCAAGTTAAAGAAGTGAAAACTTAATATTCTGACCGGATTGTCAGTTATCATTTATGACAATTAACAGCACATTCTAATCTGCGGATAGTTTGAAGTAATGTTACCCCAATAGGTACAGATAATTCAACGAGAGAACGCACTGGATCGTTCAACCCTTATCCGTTTTAGAATATGCTCTACTTACTATCATAACAAATACACGACATAATAAACCAATAAGCCAAACGTAGACTTCTGACAAGTAGGCACATCTTCAAATAAGTGGATGTTGAAACTTAAAAAACTGAATGAAATGTAACTATACGATTTCTGTTGTAAAGTTCGTAATAAACGAAGCTCACTAACAAAAATTTTCAAAACGCAGAGTCCAAACGATTATTTATCAGGGTACAACAGAAAATTAAACGACGGTGAACAAATCTTCATTGCGCGAAGTTGAGTACAGTTACACACATCAACTCAAGGCTTCTTCTTGATGGTATTAACTATTTACAGTCCGGTCAATTTGGTAAACAAAGCGGGCATGGCGATGCGACTGTCAGATGACATCATTCACGATAGATTGGGCAAATCCAAGCTAGAAAAACCAATATGGCTCGCGAAAAATAGTGACCTGCGAATGGGTAGATTAATCCGCTGATATTAATAAGAAAACTTTGGCGATTCTTATTATTCTTTTAATAAGCTTGGAAAAATTTTAAGAAAATCTCATTTGTTGGATCATTTAGCCGACGTGCGCCGACGTTGAAAATAATCAAAAGAGAAAAATTCAAAACTGAAATAGCCGGAAATAAATTCTTCAACACGGATTGCAATTAAAGTATAATGGGGTTAACATTCGGTCTCGATATTATTGTTTCCAACATCAATTTAAGGCGAAGGGAAATAATTTCGAACTAACGAACATTGTTTACGATGACAAACTTTGACTTTTTAATATACATGTACCTGCCTCTTTCTAATAATGAGTATATTTACAACAGGAAGTTGATTTGTAAGCCCACCATCTCAAACTATAGAGGTGAAGGCTTAATATTCTGACCGGACTGTCAGTTAAATGTACAACAATCAACAGCACATTCTGTTTATCGGAAAGAAAGACTGAAGAAGTGTTACCCCTCCAGACACAGAGTGTCCAGCGAGGGAACGCATTCAACAGTTCAGTCTAACCCTTTCACAGAATGTGCTCGACTCTCTAAACAATTAATGAAATACACGACCTAATAAACAAATAAGCCAAACGTAGACTTCTGACAAGTAGGCACATCTTCAAATAAGTGGATGTTGAAACTTAAAAAACTGAATGAAATGTAACTATACGATTTCTGTTGTAAAGTTCGTAATAAACGAAGCTCACTAACAAAAATTTTCAAAACGCAGGGTCCAAACGATTATTTATCAGAGTACAACAGAAAATTAAACGACGGTGAACAAATCTTCATTGCGCGAAGTTGAGTAAAGTTACACACATCAACTCAAGGCTTCTTCTTGATGGTATTAACTATTTACAGTCCGGTCAATTTGGTAAACAAAGCGGGCATGGCGATGCGACTGTCAGATGACATCATTCACGATAGATTGGGCAAATCCAAGCTAGAGAAACCAATATGGCTCGCGAAAAACAGTGACCTGCCAATGGGTAGATTAATCCGCTGATATTAATAAGAAAACTTTGGCTATTCTTGTTATTCCTTTGACAAGCTGGGAAAAATATTGGAGAAAATCTCATTTGTTGGATTATTTAGCAGGCGTTAAAAAATAATCAAAAGTGAAAAAAATTCAAAAGTGAAATAGCTGGAAATAGATTCTTCTACATGGCCCGCGACAGCGGCTCAACAAAGCGTATGAGATGTAAACGATATGACGCGTAATGTTGATACGTCAACATCGCCCGGCGAACAAACTATAAACCCCCAGCAGTCGCCCCTTTGTAGGTTCCCCCGCGAATCATTATTAAAGGTCGCTAGCGGCTGCACTAGACGTTGACGTCATCCTTGTTTAACAGCGGGACAAAGTTATGTGGCGCCCGGCTCAGCCGGCCCTGACGACGCACGTGCTCAACTGTCGCTTGATTCACCAAGTATCAAAGAGCCCTCTCGCCGATCCTAACGGGCAGCAATCTTTATTACTGCTGCCTGCCACGGAATTCAACAGTCACAGCTCACAGGCAGGGGCTTCTTGAAGCATAGCCAAAAGCCCTTGGGGCGCGGGATCACGTTAGCCAACATGCGCCTTCCAAGAACCGCCAAACCAACAAAACCCAATTGAACGAAAGAAAAAAAAGTTGCGTCCCACCTTGACCGTTGACACCGCGGCTAACTGACGACCAAACTGCTGATGACTATGAATGGGAGTCGAGAGGGGAGGGGGGTAGAAGGAGTGAATCACCCTCCACGTGAATACGTTCACATTCACATGACCGTACACGATGACAAGGTGAATGAGAGAAAAGGGGGGGGGGGGGTCAGGTGGAGGGGATGCGGTTCACAAGTCAGTCGAGTGTGAAGTGAAGGATCGCGGTGACAGGAATCCTAGATCAAAGCGAATAACAAATCGCTGAATTAATTAAATGTCAAAATATGGGAATCGAGAAAATAAAACCAACTTACGCAACACAGAAGCAAGTCCACCGAGGAGCCGTGAACTTCATGGTCCAAGATTCACATCGTTCTCCATGACAGCAACAAAAAGCAAACAACTGCAACGATGATACATCCGTTTTTGTGTAGCTGCTGCAACCTGACACCGCTAAATAAAAGTAAAATTTGAAAAGAAAAATAAGAATAAGCTCTCTTGTTCGTCACACGCTTGAATTTCATAAAGCCGTTTACATTTGTTATTGCCTAAACAAATGGGCATACTTGTAACAATATTATTTTTACTTGCAACAGATTAATTATTTTTATTTGTCAATCAATTGTCCGCTGTTTATTATCATTATCGCAATTTTTTTTCATGAGCATGTTTAAGATAATTTGGGTCATCATACAGGAATCAAATGTTTTTTGGTCGATGTGTCACTTAACATGTTGTTTAATTGAGTTTGAATCAACCGAAAATCAGCTACTTAACAGATTAAGACACATTGATATTTTGGAACAAGTTCCATTAATTCCAAGATCCAGAAGGCTTCATTACAATTTATCTAAGAAAGTCTTGATTGGTGGGGTTCACGGAACATGATTAATTGTAATGAATATATCGCTGGATTAATGACATTGCAATATGGATTTAGAAACTAAAAGTGAACTCAAAGCAATATTTACAAATTACTCTCATTACCCATTGGTAATAATGTCTCACTTTTACTAACTACATCCGTAAATGTAAACATGAAAACTAAATAAAAATTAGTCTGTCGGTTCATCTCTGTCGAAAACAAACATGTTCATTTACTAGAATGAATCAATTATGAGTTAAAAAAAGAATACGCTCTTTTGTTCGACAACAAACACACTTACAAGCTTGAATTTCATAAAGTCTTTTACTTTTTTTGCCTAAAAAATGGGCTCACTCGTAACAACATTATTTATACTTGCAATCGATTAATAATTTTATATTTCAATCGTTTGTCGGTGTTTATAATCATAATAACAATGTCGTTCATGAGCATGGTTAAAGTAGTTATGATCGTCAATATCTGTTTAAAAATTTTTATGTCGAGCTAACACTTCATGAAGTGCTGAAGTATTAGTAATAACTGAGAATCAGCTACTGTTCAGTTTAAGACCTGTTAAAGTTTTGGACCAATTTTCAATTTTTTATGGATCAACAACTACTTCAATTGCGCCGTATTCTAACAGCATAAAACTGTGTATAGAATTCAGGGTTTGGATTAAAGCTGTTGATGGTGTAAATTCTGCAATATTAAAATCTACAATTTAAACAATATAAACGAGATACTATCTCATATTCCGTTAGTATTACATGTTATTTCTATTAATTTTATCCGTAAATGTAAAACACTGATATTAAATTAAAATAGTCTCTCGGTTCGTCTCTGTCGTAAACAAACCTGTTCATTAATCAGAATGAATCAGTTTTGTTTCAAAATAAAAATGTTTCCGAATAAAAGTAAAATTTGGAAAAACATGAACAAATAAGGATGCGCTCTTTTGTTCTTCACACGCTGAATTCCATAAAGTCGTTAACATTTTTTTGCCAAAACAAATGGGCATTCTCGTAACAACTTTATTTTTATTTGTAACAGTTTAATTATTTTAGATTATAGAAAAATGCCTGCTGTTAATAATAATAATCACAATTTCGTTCATGAGCACGGTACAAGTAATTATGATTGTCACAACCAAATTAAATATTTTTTTTGTCGTTCAAAAACTTCATGAACTGCTCAGTGTTAATCAAAACTGAGAATCAGCTGCTATTCAGATTAAAACACATTTATTGTTTTGGAAGAACTTCCATTATTTAAAAGGTCACGACAATTTCTAAATTTGTTCGGAAAACGGTTGTCCGGACATGGCCAACTCATTTAACGTCCAACGTAGTTTAAGAAATACGGTCATGACTTGGGTTCTGATTTTAATCATTAAATAGTAAAAGAAAATATAAAAAATTACTCTCTCTGTTCCCGATGGTATTGCTGTCTAACTTCAAACAACTATAATCGTAAATAAAAACACGAAATCAACTGAAAATTAATAGTGTCTCGGTTAACCAATTTCATAAACAAACTAGTTCATTTACAAAATGAATCAGTTTTGTTTCAAAATAAAAAAAATAACGAAATTAAATCAGCGATTACGATAGGAATGGGCAAATTTTCGGGCTCGATTTTCCACGGAAACCGATACGTAATTCAAAGTTTCGGCGAAATCAAATTTCAAATGCACTACCGCGATTTCGCCGTTGCCAAAAAGGAGAAGATTTAATTACTCGGAAGAAGAAGAAGACGGGGAAAAGATGTGCGCGAAAGCGATTGCGCGTCGGGCGGGCACTCGACACTGAAACCGCTCCGCACGGCAAGATGACTAGTGCTCACCGAGATATTAACAGTCGACAGTCTCAGACGGAACCCGTAGGACGCGGATCGTCCCGTTCCCTCACCCGAAAAACACACAAACAAAAAGGAAACCGTGCTAGTGGGAATATATTCAAATTTCCGAGATTGGAGTGAGCAGGAAATTTGAATTCCAACGGCAAAAATCTCATCATGGAAGTGGTGAACCGAGTGACATTAAATTTGACTAAGTGGGATGACAATAATTCAACCGCAAGAGAAGAGAATACTACAGCAGTATGGCCGGTGCTGGTGGAGGAAAAAGATTGGGATGACGGCAATCCCATTTTGGCTTTGGTGTTGTTCTCCTTTTGTCTGGCCACCGTCCTGGGCAACGCCTTGGTCATCGCCGCGGTGACCAGGGAACGTTACCTGCACACCGTCACCAATTATTTCATCATGTCACTGGCCGTGGCCGATTGTCTCGTCGGATCCATCGTCATGCCATTCAGCGCCGCCGTCGAAATGCAATCAGACCGGCGCTGGTTATTCGGTCGCGATCTCTGGTATAAAATTAAAAATTTACCCGTTTAAATATTCATTCAAATATTGACTTTTTTCCTGATTGAATTTTCTATTGATAGCGACGTGTGGCATTCGTTCGACGTCCTTGCCAGCACCGCATCCATCCTCAACCTCTGCGTCATCTCCATGGATCGTTATTGGGTAACAAACAAAATTTTATTTAAACAGCAGCAGCTCAATAATAGCCCCTCTGACTTTAAAAATATGGGATTCTATGCTCGACTTGACTGGGGGAGTCAAACGTGAACTGATGTAACAAAAAGATCCGGTCGCCCTTTGGCACGTTCTAAATAACGACGTACTTTCCACTCGACTCTTTTCACAGAGTCTCAAAAGTTTCAAATATTTGTGCACGCAAGTTGGACGCTCATTATAACAAAAAAATCCTGCGCTACCCCAAAAGTTTTTCTGACAAAAAGGTCCTCCCACCTGCTCAATTTCTCAAGTCGGAAGTGAAAAACTCGGTGAAAGATCAGGAAAAAACTTTTCGAATTAACAGAACGGCAACTCGTATTTTTTTCTGGCAAATAAAAAAAGAATCGCAGAAGAGGCAGATGCCAAAAGTTGAGGGGAAATAATAATAATAACGGGAAGGGAATGAAGATCAAAAGAATGTCAATGAATGCGCGTCGCACTGCAGTTTCCTCCTTCCACTTCCGATGGGGAAGGAAAAATCTTGACCGACTCATTGACAATTCGCCTCGTAATTAACATCGCAAATCCTCGCCCTACTCGCTCCCCATCCGAATATGCAAATGACATCAGAACCAAATGGCGATGAGATCTGTTCTTCTGATTCCCCTGGACGTTAATCATCCGCCCGGAAATGAAATGGGAAAAAAGTTATGAGAAAATGAGAATCGTAAAAAAAAAGAATTTTTGGGCCATCCATAAAAATTTCAATAACGAAAAGTTCCAAAATTCAGTTCAAAATCGTCAAAAGTTCAAAATTCGTTTGATCAACTTTAAATTCACCTTCAACTTCATTCGCCATCGTTTCCTTTGTCTTTTATTCTTTAGGCCATAACGGACCCGTTCACTTATCCGAGTCGGATGACGCCCAAACGAGCCGCTTGTTTCATTGCCCTCGTTTGGGTTTGTTCCAGTCTCATCAGTTTCCCGGCCATCGCCTGGTGGAGGGCCGTCGCCGTCGATCTCGTCCACGACGGCGCCACTCACCTGATGGCCTCCTCCTCCTCGTCCAGCACATCCGACATGAACGAGCGGATCCATCCGCTGCCGGAGCATTGCGTCTTCACCGACGACATCGGATACCTCGTCTTCTCCTCGACCGTCTCCTTCTACGGCCCCTTGTCCGTCATGGTCTTCACTTATTACCGAATCTACCGGGCGGCCGTGGCCCAGTCACGGTCCCTTCGGCTGGGCATCAAACAGGTCGTCATGGCCTCGACAGGTGAAATGGGAAAAGGAACAGGGGGAGGATCGGGGTCGGGATCCGGTGGGTCAGGATCGGCCGAAACGGTCGAACTTTTAACTTTGCGCATCCACCGCGGAGGTCGAGTCGCTTCCGACAATCGGCGATGCGCTGCGGCCGCCGCCCTTTTGACTTATCAGGCGGCCAATCGTCACCAATTGCCCATCGATCCTTCATCGACGTCCAGCACCAGCAACAACGTCCTGCAAATCGCCGACGCTTCCCAACCGTCAACTTTGCAGCGACAACAATCCGCAATCGATCGGCGCCATTCACAAACGGAGGCGACGATTGCCGGCCTGTCCGTTTCCTCGTCGGTCGACGGCGACGGCGGATCGGGACGTTTGCCAATCGCCAAAATGAATTTGAGTCGAAAATTGGCTAAAATCGCCAAGGAGCGCAAAGCGGCCAAGTATGTCAATTTTTCAAATTTCTTCTTCCCCCATTTGCAAATTGGCGATAATTTTCCGATTGAATAAAAATTAACAATTGACAAAAAAATATTTCGTTCCCGATTGAACCCCAATAAACAGGACGCTGGGCATCGTGATGGGCGTGTTCATCGCGTGTTGGTTGCCTTTCTTCGTGACGAATTTGCTCTCGGCTTTCTGTCAGTCGTGCATCCACAACCCGGAACGGGTCGTCACCGTCGTCACTTGGCTCGGATGGATCAACTCGGGCATGAACCCCGTCATCTACGCTTGCTGGTCTCGCGATTTCAGAAGGTACAGTAAAATTCTTTGTATCTCCGACAGCAGTTCCGTTTCCCCCCAGTCTGTTTTTGTTCCAACGACGAGGCGCATGAAAATTCAAGGAAAAGCAGTTCCAAGTTCTCCGGCTTAATTTGCGCCAAAATTTCAAGAAGGAAAACGCATTTCGAATCTCGACGATTCCATTATGAAACGACATCTGGCAGAGACGTCCACCGAGTCGGGGTGCGATCCCGGAATATAATGAAGGATCAAGAAAGCGGATGAAGTGGAATCTTCAGTGATGTACAAGAGAATCTCAACTCAATCCGCATTTGCGCGTCAGTCTCGATATAACATCAGCGGCCAACGCCCAGCAAATAATCAAATGATGGATAACAAGAGCAGACGAGTGAGAACGAGTTCCTGCAGCTCCGTTTCAGGATATTAACATCCAGCGCCCAGTCTCAATAAAGAAAAGAAGAAGAAGAAGAAAACAAGAAGAGGGAAAAGAGACTTACTCGACACTTGTGTCCGTTCCACGGGTGATTGGATTTGCGTGTCGAGAATCTGTCTGTCCAACAACAGCCGTCCTGTGCTGTGTGTGTATACCCTTCCCTTTTTTCTCCTCCCCTCCGGCAGCTGGATCTATCGTTTGATGTATAGACTGCAAAGCCCTGGATAGACTGGCACGTGTTATATATATCTAAGTTACTAGACGCCGGGATGAACTGCGGATGAAGGATGAGACACACCCATCTAATACTCCCGACTCCTTCTTCTTGTCTTGGAGGGAGATGGTGATGCGTGATAACTAATTCTTATATAGCCAGTGTTGATCAATCAACCCGCCCTCCCGGCCCCTTCTTTCATCCTCCATTCCTCTCGTTAACCGATCGAATATAAAAGACGGGAGTAATAGAGAAATTAAAACGAATAGAGAAGGAATTCCAGATAAATTGGCCGATATAAGGTTCGAGCCGAGGTATTTGAATTCATTACCTTTTCCTTAAAAGAATAAAAAAAGCCGATTTCCCAGCAGTTCCAAACTTCCAATTTTACTAATGGCTGAGAGATTGCAGCGATGTTGGTCGATTGTCAATTAGTTAAGCCGATAGCACACGTAGCTCTTGGGGATTGATAAATAGTTAAAAGAGACAAGATTTAAAAAATTGAACGCATTTCAAATTTCCCGCGAAAAAAAAATAAAAAGAAGAAATTCATTTTTTATCCAATCTCACCGTGAAATAGCTTCCTCGGCTGTGCATGCAGGGGAAATAGGAATCTAGGACCGGCGTTGATATCTATATTTCAATCAGCAGCATCTCTTACCATCCCAGACGATGTATATCGCCTTTTTTATTCTGAGGGGGGGGGGGCCAAAGATAATCAAGAAGCGGAGCAAGGTTTTCTCCCCAGTTTTCAGTTTATTGATTCTCTTCTTTTTTTAAAAAATTTTACTTTCCCGCGCTCTCCCTCCCCCTTTTTTTAAAAAAAATAAGCAAAAATGTGTGCTAGAACCCAAGAGATTCGTCTGATTAGGTGACTGTGCTACAATATACACGTCAGAAAAACATAACAGACGCCAACAAAATGTAAAAAAAAGAAGAAAGAACAGACCGGGTCTTTGACTGACGAAGTCAGAAGCAAACAGCACGTCGATAAACAAGCTTTTCCATCTCTTCTTTTTTCTTCTTTCTCGACTTCTTTATTTTAACTTGCTGCGCTGCCGAAAATTCCATTTTCTCTTTTCAATTGATTTTTCTCGGCTCTCTACGTCGACCTGAAGTTGTCTGATTAGTAGATTCACCACATATTTCCCCCCTCTCTCCCTTGCAGGCCCTCTCTCCTACCAGAAAAAAGGAAATAGTCCCATACTGTTCAAATGCGATTTGAGATGGATCGATACGATCGTTCGTTCAATCGTGAAAGAGAAAGGAAAAAAATATATGACATTTTGATCAAATTTGACTCTTGTCAAATGTCGTTGTAGTTGCCTTCCAGCAGTGCGTTACCCATTCAACTGGGTGGGGGGTGTTGTCCGGGTGTTGTCTCGATTTAGTTTAACTCGAACGCAGAAGAAATCACGAAAAAAGAGTATAAAGTGGATGGCGTACGTGAGTTGAACCAAGTGAAACTACGGCAAGAATAAATCGGTTTCATGCAGCGGCATTTTGTCGGCGGTATGTTGCAAACACACACACGGTGGTGATTCACGAAAAAAGAAAAGAGGAAAGTTGCGCATCTCGTTCTTATCTCCCCTGCGGCCATGTAAGTTGAGCGAGAGTCGTGTTTGCCTATGCATAGCAAACAGGGAGCTGAAACCAGAGTAAAGTCAACAACAACAACAACAACAACAACAACAACAAAGGGGCACTGGGTATTTGTCCGTTTATAAAAGGGAATATGTATAAGGCTGACGTCAGCCTAAAAATAAAACGGGAGAGCCCGAACGAAATGAAGAAAACGTGAGATATCCACCAAGTCATCGGGACACAAAAGATTCCCCATAAATTGAGGAAAAGAAATGAGAGTTGTTTTTATTCCAGTGACAAGAAGCCGTGTACAATATAATGAAAAATAATTTTTTGCCGATTCCGGATTCCGCCGGAAGCAAAAAAAAGAAGAAAATATTTTCCCGTTCTCAATTCAAGAGGAATTTATTCGTTAATGATCGTGGCAAGAAATGTGATGCATTTCGACATGTATATATCAATTATTCAACAGGGCTTTCGCAAGAATCCTGTGCGGATGCTGCCCACGTCTGTTTCATCGCTGGAAGAGGCACAGCGCCAAGAGCGGGAGCAACAACGCCCTAAACGTGAGTTACGCGATATAGACGTAATTATGTATATATACGCTAAGAAATCCATATAGATAGATATCTACTAGTATATCTACGGGCGTATTGATTCCTTTTCTCAAGTTGCATTCATGTTACTCTATGCTCTCAAACAACAATCGACGGATAGTTTCTCGTAATATTAAAAAACACAAAAATAGGGAAGAAATCAGTCACGTACGAGAATATCGTTGACTTTAGACATTGACGTAGGCAACACAAATTACACCAACATCGATCGGCAAAAATGATGTTTGGGTTCCAGTCAAACTCCGCACCTCCCCCGCGGGCATAACCGGAAGTCAAGTAAACGGAAATAACCAAGAAAAAGTTTGGTTGTGAGATCACGTTGTAGTGAACGAGACCAAACTTTTTCCTTGCAAGGGTCCAAAACATGTCGAATTAGATAAAAGATCCATCACGGCCAGGATCGTGTAGGGGATGGATAGACATGACAGATGACGCTGCCGAGATCTATTATTGCTTAGACGGTTGTTATTACTAATACGGGGAAAAAGGACGGACGGTATAAGGGATTATTTGTTGGTTGCAGCATCACCACAATCTCGGAGGATCGGCGACAACAGCCACGATTTCCTCCATGTCGACGGTGGCCAGCAGCCGGCCGCATTCCCACGCCAGTATCGTGCTGGCCGCAACGAGTGGCTCCCAACTGAGTCCGTTGACGGACAGCCCCACTTTTGCATCTCTGTGTCATCACTCGACCTCTTTTCCCATGTGATTACGCCTTCCAACATAACCCCATCCTTTCTTATAAATATTGTGTCATTCGATTCCCACCCGCGATATCCTCCACATGATTGAACGTTTAATGTTATTTTACCTCCAGGGAAACGAAAGTAAAAAAAATAAAAAAGTAACTTACTGGAAAACAAATGACAATTGCATGTGTCTCTGTGTGTAAATATAATGTACCTGTCACCAGTGTCACCAGGCAGAGAGAAATACAATGTCTACTGGGGTTCGCTCCTTAATGTAATAAGGGATCGATAACTTGGGATATAAAGAATGGAGAACGGGACTTGCTTCGTGTCAAACAAAAGGTCACACACACACGGGCGTTCGATCGTGCAGGAAAAAAAAGAAGGAGCAATCAAATGACTTGGCTCCTTTCGCCAGTGAGCATCCTGGCAAAAAACTGCAGCCGTGTACACATTGTATACAAGGATCGATATGGGGCTTTGTTTCTTTGCGGGATTTCCTCTCGACATTCGTGATAATCTTTGTGTGCTCGACAATGGAAAACTGCAACCGATCTCATTCCTTCGATCTCTCGTGTGGGGATTTCCGTCTTTGCCAAAGGGATATACACAGGCTCTGATGGAACCAGCAGCCCATCAAGACCCATAAAAGAGCTCAAAAGTAAAAAATGGTAGAAAGGGATTATATAATAGTATTTCTCGGTATCCCACATGCAAATCGAATGTTCGATGTAAACGTCATTCAATTTTAAGAAAAACTTAGGCCGAAATTCAAGGCGAGAAAACCTGGGGGTTGTGATCACAGAGTCTTTGTTCAAAGTTATGTTCGGTTTAAGGCAATGATTAAAAACTTTTCGGGAAATTCGGCGCAATTACGTAATCGTAATCAAAGAGCAAAAGAGGTGGGAATCACAGGAGACTTTTAGTTATAATCAGACTCCCTGAACTTGAGTTTCAAAGACTTGGTCGACTACGAAGGCAAAGGTGCACACAGGCTACTAATGAGGCAAAGTTGTTTTGCTGACTTACCTTCAGATATTCATGCAGAAGATCCTTTCACGGGGGAGGCTCATCTCTCAGGAAAACTTGGCTCTCAAGATTGGCTTGGTGGATCGTAGTCATCTGCAATGGGAACAAGTTGACAAAGCTTCTGTCCAACATGTCAATGGTGATGATAGGCTGGTGGGATTTTCTTTGCCTTGGCTGAAAATGATGACACTCATCTCAAAAAGGGAAGATGCAGGCTGCATAAAGAATTGGTGATGTTCAGAGTCGGTGTGCATCTCCCAGAAAAGTTGCAGATCCAGACAAAAAGTCAGCGTCAAGGTTTTTATGCTTGACAAACCCTTTGCTAACAATTACATGTTTCCACACAAAGGGAATGCTCACACATGCAGAAACTTGGGGGTCTAGAAAATGAACTGATGTAGTATTGTAGCCTTACAGCCTCTCAATGTGCTCAGCATGTCAAGTCAACGTACATGGTACAAAAGAGTTTTTGGCTAATGAACAACGGTGAAGTATATTGGCGATTCACTATAGAATAAAACTGGCTTTCATGTCCTGCACACACAGTCAAACAAAAGTAGGAAACGTAATTTTTAATCAAATCACAGACTCAGTTAAACAATTGAAAACTGCAAGTCTGGACATGCTTTTCACACGTTTGAAACTTCAAAGGAAATGGGTTCCATTTTTCTGCCGACATTGCCAAACATTCGCAAATATTTGATTTCTAAATAATAAAAAAGCGCCAAAAAGATTTAAAAAAAAAAAGGCGGGTAGTACAAAATTGACGTTTCACTAAAACGAGTCTGGTTATTTTGTATTATTTCTTTTTATCAAGGCACACATCGTATTTGATCAACCACAATGTTTTTTTTTTCTTTTTCATGTGCTTCATTTTCATCATTATTCACGACTAGTTGTACATGTGCTCCATTATTTGTGTTGTTGGAAAAGGGCCGATTGCTCCGAGATTTAAAAATAAAAACGACGACGACAATAGGAGAAACAAATTGGAAAAGAAATATTTTTTTTCCCTATAAAGCGGGAGGGGGGAAATAAGTGTGGTTGAGGTTTTCGCAGTCAAGAGGGCACACAAACAAGAACGAGAATAAGACACGAAGATTAAAAAAAAAAGAAAACTGGTGACTCGCTCAATAAACAATCAAACAAAAGAATAAGGAGAGGATAATTAAAAAAAGGGAAAAAGATTTGAGAAATCATGATTATATGTTTAAATCAAAAGATCTCAAGAGTCAAAGGTCACTTGAAGTTGGAGCAATTTGTAAAAAGAGAGTGTTTAAAAACAAATGAATTTCTGTAAAAGAATAAAAAGAAAAAAGAACCACAAACATAGTGTGGTGGTGGTTTTTTTTTTGCGTCAAGTGTTACGAGTGTTTGCACTAACTTTTTGCTGTTGAATGTGGAGGGGATGTTTGTTTTTTTAACTAGATGGGAGGTAATGGGCGTGCCGGTTTCTTGGGTGGAGGGGGTGGAGCTCCTCCATTTTCTCCACCCTCTTTGATCTCCGACAAATTGACGACGGGTAACGGCGGCTTCTCTGGAGGTACATCGCCACAACCTCCGACGCTAGTAGAGCACCCCTGTTTAGCCGGAAGAGGTGGCGGAAGGTCTTCGCCGGACGATGAACTCAGCGTCGATGCGACGCTATTCTGCGACGGTGAGGAGCAAACGCCACCGAGACCATCGCCGTTATACGACGGTCGGTTGACGGTCGACGATCGTCTGGCCTCGGACCTGAGTGGCCGTTTGGCCGTCAATTGTTGCGTCAATTCGATGACAACCGTCGGCGAAGACGTCGATTCCGACAAGGCTAGTTGGCCCACCGTTTCAGACGACGACGAGGCATCCAGCGAATGAGCACTCGAACCTATAAGCAAAAGGAAAAAAACAACATTCAGACGGGAAAAATGTGAACACTCGAAACAGGAAAGAAGTAGAGAATAATTGGATGGATCAAAAGGTGACGGGAGGAAGGGCAACGGACACACATCCGATCGATCGCCAGACCGGAGTTCAAGGTTTAGGGGGACGTCCCAGGACGCAACGTAATTGCCAATGTGTCCGCCGAGAAAATCGGGATCGATTCGACTGCTGTGCAAACTCGATTAACTCACCCAGAGCGCTGGTGCTACCGCTGTTGCTGTTGCCGGAAGAATTCACCACTACGGCAGGGCTTGACGGGACCGAATTACTGCTTCCACCTAATCCGAATCCGGCCAGCGACAAGCTGGGGAAATGCGATCCACGGCCACCAATCGAACTGGAACTCAGCCGGCGGAATGAATCTCGATGCTGTTTATTCTCCTTGTCTCGCAATTTCTTGTCGGTGCCGGATTTGTTGGAACGGAATCGATGGCCAGTCGTGAGCATCTTGACGGGAGAGATACTACTGCCGGATGACGATGGATTGGCTGAAGAGGAACTGCTGCTGGGCAGTGAAAAACTCAGCGACGACAGAACGGCTTGGGAGGAAGTGCGAGAAAACAAGCTGGATTGGTGCCTGGTTATCGATGGATTATGTAACGATCCTCCACTTGAGCCGCCGGGCGATTGGAGCGTGACGGATGACAATCGAGACGCCGCAATGTTCACACTGGAAGTCAAATTCGCCGGAGAGGAGAGATGATGATGGACCGAATCCGGATGACTGGCATCTCCTGTGCTGTTGGTACTCAGCCGGTTGTAAAGAGAGTAAGGACCCACTCCCAAGCCTCCGCCGCCACCGGAACTGTGTGTCGATTGCCGCTGATTCCGAGTCAGCTGCTCCATTTGACGCTCCAGTTGCGGGTCCACATCCCGTCTGCCATATTTGCTCTCAATATGAACCCGCATCTCCTGGAAGCACTCTTCTATCCGCTGCTGGAGTGGCTGCAAGGCCTGGTTGACTCGCGATCGATGGACGACCAGAGCCGCTTCCACCAGCGGGATCTGCAGAGCAAACAGTTCCTGCAGCTCCGACACGGAATCGGCGTCTTCCGGGTGTTCCAGCAGATAGCGATCGGTGAAAAAGGCCTTCTCGTAGTTGCTGATGCCGCCGTTGACGGCAGCGTCGACGATGCCCTGGAGCTTCATCGTCAGCGGATGCAGGGTGAGTTTGGGATCGGATCGGTGCGACAGGATCAATTCCGTCAGCGATTTATTGCTCTTCTCCATCGTCTCGATGGCGAACTGGATGGGATTCAGTTCAAAGACGTGAGACTCGACCACCGGGAACCACCGCAGGATGCCCGGCAATTGGTGGGACGTCGTCAAAATGGTCCGCTCCAGCCAGGTGGTCGAGAAGGCGTTGTCCGAGTCGCGCTGGCCTCGATGGAACGGCCGCGAGAAGCTGAAACGCTGGACGCGGTTGACCCGGTAGAAGCGCAAAATCTGCTCGCTGACGGGTTTGCTGGCGAATCGCTCCTGATCCTCGGCGCTGAGCATCGGATCGACTTTGTTCATCTGCAAGTACTGCTGCGGCGAATCCATAATCTCCTGGTCGGGCGGAGTCAGCCGGTTCATCGTCTCGGCGTTGGGGAATTGCAGCATGATCCGGTTGGAGAATTCGCTCAACCTTTCGTATTCTTTACCCCGGAAGACAAAAATTTTGTTTTGAAGGAAAGCCGGAAATCCGCGACCGTAGAAGGCCACTCGGAAATATTCGGGTTCGTGACGCACTTGATGGATAATGTGATCATAGAGGGTGGCCATCCGGTTGAGCAAGGCGCCCAGACGTCCGTAATCGAACGTTTCTTCTTCGTACTGACGGGCCAGCTCCTTGCAGAGCGACAGGGCGCATTCCCACATTTTACCGCGGTCAAAGAGATCGATACTGTCCAGGTAGAGGGCTTCCTTCAGCTGGCGGTGCGACGTTATGTGCGGATGCCTAGAGGTGAGGAGAAGCGTCGGCAGAGGCTCGTCGCTCCACCGCAACAGCTGGGCGTGAAGCTGGAGCGTGTAGGCGGCCTCTGTGAAGTTGTCGCATTCCAAGTGCAAGTCGCACAACTTGTTGAGATAGCGGATGTACATTTCCTTGCGGCTGATCTCTTGGTAGAAATTCAACAAGTTGACGGTGCAGCTCATCCGGTTCTCGCGGTTCTCATCCGTGATGATGGATCGGTACTCGAGGAGCCGCTCCATCAACCGGGTGACTGTGCGGACAAGTTTCAGGCCCTGGTCGCGCATCGTAGAGTGTTTCTCGCACAGTTCCGTCATCAGCGACTGGAAGAGATCCTTGTAGTGCTCGTCTCCCCTTCCGCCCTCCACCAGGACGTCCAGTTGGGTGATCAATTTATTTTCAACTTCTTGAAAGTTGCCCTGCAAAAGAGGATGCAATTCAATTAGGAACGAAAATGTATCAGCAAAAAAAAAGACTTTGTCGTTCACAAGCTAAAGGGCACAAATAGGATTTCAATTAAAATCCTGAATAATCAAAGGACATTTCAATTATGAACTTTAAAAGTACAAAGTTGGCGCGTTGATCCTTATTGCCCAAAACTAAAGGGTTCGGCTGGAAAAATGTTTATAATCCCAAAAGCCTTTGATCTTTTGGAAAACTTTTCGCTCAAATTGAGTTTGAGTACAAAGTTGGCCATTTTAAATGAGGGGATTAGGGGGCGTTCGCTAAAATTTCCAACGTCATCAACTCGTAATTTACTTTGATGTGAGACGAGTCGCGCTTGGTGTCACTGTAAGCTTCGCCCTGGAGTCGAGGCGAGTAGAATTCGCATTGCATCATGTCGAAAAAGATGGGGATCGTCGCTCTGCGCAATTCCGTCTCGGGTAGCAACGTCATTTCCAGGAACTGGCCCACCATGGCTGGAACGAAATTGATCTTGTGCTGGCCGAGGTTGAACCACATTGTTCGAATTTCGAAGCCCATCTCGCGTCGCATGTCCCGGTACCTGGCCAGCACTTGACGCCGTTTCGTTTGGGTGAACGATTCCAGTTGAAGGGCCGGCTGACACACGTACCTGAGTAAGTGATAAACATATTTTTTGAATATTAAAAAATTGTTTTATGTAATGGAATTATTACGTAATGGCGCAGAAGAAATAATTATTCCAGAGCTGGCCCTCGTAGGGATTGGAGAATCGATCCCGAATGGTGTGCGAGAAAAAGCGCAAAGCTTTCAGGATGATGGAATTCTGCAGGAGAATCATTTGGGCCCAATCAGGAGCGTAGACGTGTTTGGCCACGAGATCCTTGAAGACCATGAGAATCTCGATGAGGAAATCCAACAGGTCGGAGCGAGTGGCAAAGTGTCCCAAATAATTGCGATAATGATGCGGGGTCATTTGACGGAAGATGGACAGCATGACCGAGACCAGGGGACCGACAAACGGATCTTCACGGTCGATAGAAATGATGGTCTGAATGATGGTCCGCAATCCGTTGGCCATCACTTCGGCAACGTCGTTATGGGTCCCACCGACATCCTTCCGGTAGAGAATTTGCATCACGTCGCACATGACAGTCACGCTCATCTCAACCTGCCACCAATCAATACATAATTATCGATTAAAGCAATTATCAATTTTAATCTTTTCATTAAAAAAAAAGGATTTCTCCATGCAGAACCGAATAAATTAAAAAAAGCAGAGAACAAAAAAAGCCAAAGGCAAAACCAAATAAGCCAAGAAATAAATTAAAAAGTCACAGCCGGATTTTGAGTTGGCCAATGAAAAAGTTTTTGCGCATGGCCACGACATGATTATACCTCTTGGGCCCTCGTCTCCCCGGCGACGGCGGCTTTTTGAGACAATGCGTTCTGATCGACTTGTTCGCCCAGGAGCCGAGCCGCTTTGCTCTTGGACCTCTCGATGTGGCGCAGTTCCACTTTATAGCCTCCCCATCCACCCTGTTAGTTTTTAGTTAGTTTGTCGGTTAGGTTAGGTGCCAATTAAGTCTGTTGAGGACAGCTGTGGAAGAACATTCAACCAGAAAGAACCCAAACGACAGATCAAGAGTAAGGAAGAAACCCATCCACCAAGAAAATCAAGTTATGATCGGTAATGGTAAGTGCATTATTAGTAGTACCACACACACACCCCCAAGTATTTTTAGTGTACATTCAATCAATGCCAACTCGTAGACGTACCTCCTGCGGACCAGTGAGCAACTCTTTGACGCGCTTGACTACCACCGGTAGGATAATAGCACGGCATTCAGGTTTCAGAAACAGTTGGCTGTGCACTATATCGTTGAGCGTCATCATCTTCTGATTGTTGAGCCGGCCGGCTGGAACGCTCGTAACAATATCAGCCAATGACGTACTAAATAATAAAACAGAAAATTGGAGCGTTGATGAAAATATAAAATTTTGTACAGTCGTTGACAAACCTCAGCTGCTGATCGTCAATGACCAATAAAAGATCGGGAATGGCGCAGGGAATGTACTTGAGACATGCCCCTTGGGCTAGTAGTACCAATCCATCGCTGCGTCTCATAAAATCCGACATGCTGGCAAACAAATTGAGAAGGAGGCTCTCGAAATCCGAGTCGGCACCTTCTTCGACATCGCCGTACAGGTTGACAAACAGCTGACGGGATCGCACCACAAACTTGAACAGGTACTGAAGGGCTTTCATCACCCGCAGCAGATCGTCGCCTTGCAATTTAGTCATCACAGTCGACTGGACGCAATCGTTCAACACGACCAGCAGCTTCTTGTAGGCCAAAGTGGCGCTGAAATTGTCTTTGATGTAAACATCGAGCACCGGCTGTGTGAAATGAAAATTGTCATTCAATTAGTGAAAATAAAACAGAAACTCAAATGACATTTTACCTTAAAATGTTCGTATTTTCGGTCCGTCACCAGACCGATAATGAAGACTAGACAATCAAAAACGGAGTGATCAAAGATGTTTGAATCGGAATTGAGCATCAGAATGTTGAACAAAGCGTCGAGGACGTCCTGGAGAAACTTGACCACCTCTTCGCCGTCGACCTTCATCAAGGCACTCAGAATGGCCGGCAACTGCTGCGACTGGGACGAGTGATATTTGAGCAATCCCAGGAGTTCGACGTTTTGTGTCAATTTAGTCGAACAGAGGCAGGTGCCGATGAGCAGCGAGTCTTTGGAGTTGACCGTCAGGCCAGGAGCCGACGGCTTGGAGGACCCGTGTTCCACCAATTCGGCCCGGGTGGACGGAAGTCCCAAATAGGCCGTTTCATTCTCGTCTAATTTACGGTGATCCACTTTGTAGACTAGCAGTTCATGTTGGGTGTCCATCAGCGTCGTCCCGTTGTCCTGCATCAGTTTGACGTAAGACAATGCGAACGGCTTCTCCGTCCGATCTTTGGCCTCGTTGCTGGACCGATGTTTGAACGTGAATTTCAGGTGACTCCTGTAGAACTCGTCGATGGGAATGGCGATCTTGAACGTTTCACTCCAGCGCGGCTTATCTTCGTGATAGTAGACGACGCTACGGTACTCATCCTGGGCCGTCACTCCGCTGCCCAGGTGCATCACGCCTGGAATAGGTACGCCCTTCTCGTTGCAGACGCGGACCGTCACTTCGACGTTTTTATCGGCCGATTTGGCTCCTCGACTGAATTCACCCGACGATAAGGTCAGGTAAAGATCGTGACGGACGTCACCGGGCAGGATAATTTCGGGGAAACCCAATTTGCGGCTGACGGCCACCTGGGCCACCTGGACCAGGGCGGGATGCTCCTCGCTGACCTGTTTCATATCGCCGTGAAGGAGTCGCAGGCTGACCCACAGTCCTTGATTTTTGTGCTCCTTGTGGCTGATCTCACGGCCTGAGACGATCAATCGCCGCAGAGTTACGTCTAGCGAGTCCCGTTCGCTGCAGGAAATGAAAGGCACGAAATGCTGCTTCTCTTCGTCCGTCTCCTGTCGACCGCTGAGGTAATCCGTCACGTCCATGTAGGCGACGCCGCAGGGCCGGCGAAGGAATTCGGGAGGAGGAGAGTTGTTAGCCAAAGCCCCGCTGATTGTCCGCCGTGAAGATCCACCGGCCGTTGATCCCATTGCTGTCGTCTGTCGTCGAGGATCTTCCGGCCGGATGTCCATATTGCCCACCCGGATCACGTAGCAGATAAGGAAGACGCGCTCGCGGGCTAAATCTCGACTTCCCAGGTCTGTGTAAAGCACTCGCATGTTGCCGAGTAAATCCAGATCCATCGAGAGTCCCATTCGACTCCAGCGGAGGACGTAGTTCTCCGTCAACGGCTTCCATTCCTTGGCGTCGTAAAGGCAGAGTAACAGTTCCGTATCTTCACCGATTCGGCAAACGAAATTGCGAACGGCGACGAAAAACATGTGCGAGTGACGATTGGCCAGTTTGATTTTGGTCGGGTTCATCGGTCCCATTCCGATGGTGTTGGTAATGCCGTTCATGTTGTTACTGGAGGCCACGGCTTTCTTGATTCGCTGCGAGGCCTGTTCGTGATGTCTGTAGAGTTGGACGACAGAGGCCGAGTCTGGATTGAGAATGCTCCCCAACTCGTCACGCACCACCATGTCGAGGCCGAGCAAATTGTTGCCGAAATCGATTTGCGATGTCAGGGCGTGCGTGAGCTCGCGCAGTTCGTCCAGCGTCAACGTCCCGGTGAGCATTTTGCTTCGGTTGGACATGAGGTCTCTCATTAGTAAATAGACGGCACGCCATTTGTGATCGTGAGTTCGATAAAGTTCCTGGCCGATTTGACCCCATTCTCGTAGAACGGATGTCACTTCCTGAACGACGGGTGACTGGCAGGCTGTCACTTGCTCTCCTATGGCTGTCTTCTCAATGAAAGACGGCTGGATGTGGATGAAGCTCTTGGGGTAAATGCCTTTGAGAGCTCGATTTCTGACACTGTAGCCAAAGTACCAGAATTCCTCCTGGCACAAGTTGTGAACTGTATCACCCACTTCGAGTTTGAGGCAGTACTCTCCATCGTGCTGCACATTGTAAGTCACTGGAATCAAACGAAATGCAAATGAAGTACAATTAGGTCAGCGAAACCTTGAGACGGCAGACACCAGTTGCTAGGCAAACTATTTTTAGATAAATCTAGCCGAGTTGCAAAGTTTTGCCAAAATTCATTCAAAAAAGCAACAGATTGACACCAAGAGATAATGCAGGGCATCAACGGTTAGAGGCTAAAGAGAGATAAGATAAAAAGTAAATAGTAAAGACAAAAAAAAGTGTGTGTCAACTGACCAACACCCAAGCGATCCTTCTCTGGAGTTGGAATCCACTGCGTCATCCTTCAAAGCTCACGCGAAAAACCGACGACTGACTTTTATTAAATAAATAGTTGCTAGCACAATCTCAACTTTCTCAGCGTCGTCAACACAGTAGTAGTAGTAAAGAAACGGAAAAAGTCTTCAAGCGGATCATATTGCTGTGTTGGTTTCTCCACAGTCTGTCGATTATTGTGGTGGTGGTGACAGCAGCAGACGATGATACGCGACTCGCTCCCCCGCATAACAACGCGTTGCTTTTTTTTGTGGCGCCAACGAAACTCACACGAACCCTCTTCTCACCAGGATATAAATTTTAGCCAATTAAAGAAATTAAATTTTTTTTTTAAAGCAACTGCACGTACTATTCACGACACGAGTGAATCTGTCAAATTCAGAAAAGAAACAGAGAAAAAAAACCCAATGAGATAGCGAGAAGAATTCTGTTTGAAATTCAGTAACAAACTGTTATTTATAAAAAAAAGAGCGGAAATTAGGTTTCCGTTCCGAGTCGTTTCCCGTTTCCCTTCAATCTGGCGAAATTGAAAAGAAAGAAAGAAAAAAAACCGCAGCAACAGTATGGCAGCAGGCTTTGAATTAACCGCAATTAGAACCATTTCGTTTTTCGTCGTTTGAAGGCCAGCCATAGAGTATTATTATACTCTGAAATGTTCGTGTCAGGCTGTCAGCAAAGCAGCTGTGCTTTATCTCATCACATAACCAAAAAGAAAAACCCATAGGGCGATAAAGCGGAAAATTATGGCCCAGTTTTGCTTTTGTCTTGAATCTAGTTTCTAGTCCTCAATCACAAATTTTGGAAAATTAAGACATCAGTAGCGTTAAGAATGAGGCTACGTGTCTTCATCAATCTTAATGACTTTGGCATGAATGGGTCACTAATTCAGTACACAAACTAAAAAAAAAATAAATAAAATCTTGAGCGTTTGAGTGATTTTTATTCCATAACAAACATCATTAAAATGTAGATATGTAGACAACATTAATTAGAAGACCCCATAAAACACCACGATAAATCAAAACTACGCAAGCATCACATTAACTCACATGCAGTAATACCTTTTTGGCAAGATTAGATAGAATGAATAAGTTTGGTAGCTGCTTGTCATCGTGCCCTGTAATGGAATTTAAGCACACACCAATTTAGTTGCGCCAGTCTCGGTAAGTAGTTGAACTAGGCTGCCACTTGCAGGCCTATCCTCTTTGTTCGCCCATTTCTCCATCATCCTACAATGGCGTAAGTATTAAAAAAAAACATTATGAAAATTTAATGCTAATTTACTCTGAAACATATTCAAGAGGAGTCCAAGTGGAATGATCAGCTTTAGGCATCCATTTACGGTTCATTGGCGTGTCCAAGGTGACTGGGAGGATGGTCAGAACAGAAGAGTCTTTGGGTAGACCACCATCCCCTGCAGCCAAGGACTTTGTGAGCTGGTGCACAGCTGCTTTAGCCATTCCATATCCAATCATGCCGGGAGTGCCTTTAAATATTTCCAATTTTAATGAACTCTGTTCGGCCAATATTTATGAGACATGAATAGTCACACCTTCCAAAGCTGGTTTAGCCCCAGTTAGGGTTAGCAGTCCACCTTCCTTCAAGTGCTTTGAGGCAATGGCTGAAGCGAGGACAGAGGACCAGACACTCTGCTTCCACATGAGGTCTGCATTTTTGACAAAATCAGCATGAGCAGCATTGCCTCCTGCCCACCCGCCAGCCACACATAAAATGGCATCAAGGGATTGACCATCGAGCACTTTGGCCACATCCTCCAAAACAGCTTTCTCCTACAAATCAAGAAATTAAAAGAATGAGGCCGAGCTAATCATAAAGTATGACACCATATACCTGTTCAGTCCAGGAAGAGTCAGGAGCCACCAGGATGTTGGCATCTGCTTCATCGTTATTTGCCAGATCAATACTTCCAACCCACTGCACCCACACACGGTACAAAAAAGGGAAAATGTTCAGGTGTGAATTTAACATTCAGACGAGTCATTTTTAATTCAAGACACACTTACATAGTTCTTGGCTTTAAAGTGCTTGATAATGGCACTTCCAAGGGCTCCACGACCTATGTGATTAATTGAAAAGATTGAATAAAAACACACCCGGCATATGTGTAGTGATACTGTACCTCCGTAAACTATGATTTTTGATGCGCTTGACGACATGGCGTTTGTGTTGGACGCTGGTTGATGTTGAATGAAGGCAAAGAATTTGACCAGCGCAACCGTTGTTACTAAACTCAGAAGAAAGAGACAAAATAAATTCCTTGCGAGGAGCCACCAAGGGTTATTATTATGGGTCTGTAGCAGCCGACGGCCATTCGACGTTTCCTCTTTGGCGGCAATGGACGTTGCCATGGCTCTGGGGCATATAACATAAAATCTTTTTATTTTGTTTAAAAAAAAAGAAAAACAGACAAGGAATAATTGAGCAGAAAAACTTTAAAACTTTGTCTCCTTCTAGAGCTAAAATATTTGATATTCCTTGAAGCTTCCAACAACTCGCACATTTGCATATCAAATGATCAAAGTATCCTACCTTCTTCTAGTTCTAGACATTTCGTGAGGAAATTGCTCGTGCTTTTCTCAACCTACCCCAACGAATGAAAATCAGTCGAGTGAAATTATTCATATAATTCTCAAGTTTATTATTTACTCCGCCTGATGTCTCTGTTGACCTTTAGAAAAATTCGCCTGCTGTTATTTTTCCCACACATTAAGCCGATCAGTTTCTTTCCACACAGCGTTGCACCTGTTGAAAATCGCCATGACAACAAGTACAAAAATATATAAGTCTACAGCTTTCACTCCCATAAATTCAACGCAGTTTCAGCTATATAGGCCTATAGCATATCTGCACTGCACCGGTGAAATGTCTAGCGTGTAAATACCCCCAGGGATGACACACACAAAATAGCTATCTCGGCGCGCAACTGTCGTTATATAATATAAGAGTATCAACTTTTCTTAACCATTTTTTCCACCCCTTGCTCGGATGACATAAAAATATGCGCTTTATTGTTTTAGCAAAAAGAATTGCATTCCCCACCGGCTCCCACCACCCAAAGTCTCAACACTTTTCGCTAGCGTCAAATAGCCGGGAGTATAACTTTTTGTTTCTTTTCCACCTAGTTTTTATTTCATGTGACGGAAATAAAACACAAACGAAAAAAAAAGGAAAGTCTGCTGGGAAATCGGCTGAATGTCGAGCACGTATACAAGTAGTAGAGGGTTCCTATTTCGCCTATAAAAAGTGCCTCGAGACGCTTGATCGATACCTTGGTGCCCCGGCCGTGAGTTGCCGGGACTCTAACGGTACACCCAGACAGAAGAGGAATGTGTGCGGACGTTGAGAGGCTTTCAATGAAAGGAGCTACTACCCACACACGTTAGCAACTGCGTTATTCATAGACAACTGTTTGAAAATGTTTTTAAAGGTTTGCGAAACTTGTTGAGAAAAGAAAATCACGTCAAAGAAGAGACGCCAGACTCACGAAGAAAACGGAAATTGAATCGAGTCTCTAAAGGGATAGGCAGTTGAATTTCCGGTTGGCAGGAGTCTTGGGTTTAAGTTACACAACAAACCAGCCATCCGTGAGACATTTTCTTATTGAATAATATTTCACAAAGTTGCTGGGTGTGCTGTCTCTCTGCTTTTCCACTTTTGTGCTTCTTACTCCCGTGACGAGATCTGCCGAGATTTTAATTAAAACGATTAGATCAACCAAGCGATTAATTAAGGAGGATTTTGTTTCTTTTAAAATCTATGCGAGTAACAATTTTGTATTTTTTGGAAGAGATTCGGAGGACTGTATATAAGAATTTAGAATTCACACATTGAAAGATGATTTGCTGAGAAAATAATAATTAAACAATCAATCGTTTATCGGATTGATCGAAAAATAAAGAAGATGAGTTTTCTCGAATGATGAAATCACAACAATTTACATAATTATTCATAATAATTGATGGTTTTGTAAATATTGATAAGAGGATTATTATTACAAGTAAAATGTTTTGTGAAAAATTTGAATTTCTCAGGGACAACAAATTCAATGGGTGGGTGGGGGGAATGCGCACTCATCATTCAACATCTTCAACCTAGAAACACAAACTATTTATTTTATTTATTGCTCGATTAAATAATAATAATATTTCCAAAATAATATGAAAGAATTTGTTTTCCATCACCATCGCGGAGGGGTAGAAATATTTTGATGATCAAATTGTTTTGAAAGATGAAAATTTTGGTTTGAATTATTTGAAAAAATAAAAATGACTAATAAAAGACGACGATGCAAAGTTTCTTTTCTGGTTGGTTAAAATTATGTTTTGGTGTTTAGTTTCATTTTTCAGAGCACCGTGTCGAGCATACCAAGCGATTTGACGAAGCGTTCCTCCCGCGTGCACCACTGGCTCAGTTCCTCGAAAGTGATAAGGCCGTCATGGTTCACATCGATTTTCTGTATCATCAATCAAGCAGAGCGACCGACACCCACCGAACAAAAAAAAAGGCAAGTTAATATATTTTTCGCAGACACATTGGCTTTATTAAAGAAAGTAAAATAGTAAAATATATAAGTTTTTTGGCGGATTGAGTGCGTTAATATCAACCATAAGCGAACCAACGACAGACCATCAATAGTCTCCACCCAATATCATCTTACGTCATCCTCACACATAGTTCCCCCTTGTATTTATACACTAATGAAAGTGAGGTGGAAAAAAAGAGAACGATGAGATCATTGGGTTCATCTTTCATTGTCAATATAAATAAGAAAAAATAAATAAAAGAAGCGTCGGAGAGATGAACACACGGTCCAGCAACTCTTGAGCATAAAGAGACTAGACGACCTAAACGAACTTATTTTTCCTACACGTTTAAGTGGGGGGCTAAAAGGAAATTTTCCTTTTTGTCGATTGGTGTGTGTGTTATACAACATCAGCGCCATGCGAATGGCTTAATGAAGTCACTTAATTGGTTAACACAGTAGAGTGAGCCACTAGTTATTTCTGTTGTTTTTGATTTGATTTGCAACTGATCCGGTCGACTCCCCCTCTCCGTCTAAAAAGTTTACTTATGAAGCTCATTAACAAATCACAGCCTCTGGGTGTCTATAAATACAGCTTTAGCGCTTTTATCCTTTTTAGCTACATCATCTCTGATTGCTTTAACTCCTAAAAAGGGGTTTGGCCAACAACAATCTCCCGACGACGACGATGTCAACAAACACAATCGAGAGGAAATGAAAAAGACATTCGAGATGAGATAACACAACGTACGTGGAAGATCTGATCGATGTGCTTGGACGCTGTTTGATCGTCGACGGCCGGGGCTGCGTGTCTACCCAGCATGTCGAAAATGGCCATAGCCCTGAGGGGGATAAGCGAAAAATATAAACAATTGCAATAGTTAATTTGAAAATTTAAACAACTTACACGCTAGTCATTTCAGATTTGCTAATGTATCCATCGCCGTTGAGATCGTAGAGACCGAAAATCCACCTCAACTTCTCCTGGATCGTCCCGCGAGAGGCTTGCGACAACGACTGGAGGAAATCCTGTTTTTCCAAAATCAATCCAAATTTCAAAAATTGCCAAATGTATTTCACTCTAATCATAATACCTCGAATTTGATGGTACCAGTGCCGCCATTCTTGAAAGTCTTGAACACGTAATGAGCGTACTGGCTGGCATCTAGGATGTGTGTGTAAAAGCAAAAAAATGGGACAATGGCGCGGTATTATATAAAAATATCCTTCCCTTTTATGTTCATTCCTACCGAGAAAATGTTGTTCTGTCTGTGTGTGTGGTAATCATAAGCTTTAGAGAGGAGAGAAATGAGGAGGTCACTTTTGGGTTTGACGTCATTCTAGACACACAATTCCCTCAGATGTATAGCCCCACAGACTTCTCTCACATCATTTTCATGTATAGAATACAACTGGAGAGAGTGAGAGTCTACGCTGTTGCACCATATCATCCATTATCCAGCACGGGCATATAGGATCTCCCACCCCAAAAGTCCACCCTCTTCTTCCTCCCTCCCTTCTCCTACCAGGATCAATAATCCTCTCAGTACTATAAAGGAGCTACTGACTGGCTGGATGTTTCCTTTTTCAGAGAGCTGCTGCTGTTGGCACTCTCAGACAACAACAACTTTTTTTGATTTATTTCGGCGCCAAACCCATTCTTCTCTTTTGAAAAGTTTCTCTTTTTCGATTCGATTTCAGATGGTCCCCTTTTTCAATGATGCATGCTAAAGCCCCGATACTATACAATACAATAGTACTCGATCGGTCCTACCTAAATCTGTCCCTTGTCAAAAACTTGGGCGGTCTAAATATAAACGGATGGCGACCTGTCGTGAGAGAGTCTCATCCGTTTTGGGTTATTTTATTTATAGAATAATTTTACTATTTCTCTTTCTTTCTTGTATGACGATTGGCTGAATAATGATATTGAACTCCCTGAAGGTATAAACAACACGGAAAAACAAGAGGGAATTTGATATACGTGCGCCAAAAAGAGTCTTATTCTCTTTCTTCTTCTTATTCCGGCACATGGATAATAAGGACAGTCCATGTCAAAAACATGAGCAGCGGGGTAGTAGTAGTAGTTTTATACTGCGACTTAACTGGGACACGCCAAGAATATTGTAACGATATGATTACTACTACTACGACAGTGTGTGTGTGTGCAATACACGGTACAACCTCCCTACCAGTGTATAAAGGTAGAGGCATACACATACGGATGAGTGGGTTTACACGCCGGATGAGCGGATGGCGTGAGTCGGAATTCGCTTTCAATGCAACGGACATATTTATACGTCCGAGGTATCATCATCGTCATCACAAATAATAACAATCAAAATAAACTTTTTCTTTCCTTCCTGGAAGATCCGATTTTCGCGCAACATCCGATGAATGGGGAGGGGGAAAAGATTTTCGCCAATCAAGGCGACTATTGTGTTGCGTAACCCCCTTCTTCTCAGAAAATTGTACCCCCTCCCAAAACTCCAGTCGGATCAATAATATTGACAAGATGACATTTGGTTCACATTCTCTCCCTCTACGGGATAACTATTCAAATTTCGCGCTTATAAAAAGAAATAGAAAAATGTATCACCTCCTTGCGGGAAGAATTGGACGAAGATTTCCTTGAAGGACTGCTCGTCAACCACCCCATTGGGACATTCCTGCAAAAAAATAAAAATAAAAATAAGAAATTTTGATATCCAATTTTATATTTTTTGTTTTTTCTGGATTTTAATTCAATTCCTCAGAGGAATTTGTTTTCAATTTTGGCTGCCAGATCCGTGGCCAACAACTGTAGCCAAAGTTTCTACATGAACTAATATTTTTGTTTTTTGTTTTACAATGCGACAGGATTTATTACCGAATCCCCCCACCCATGTTCTCATCCGCGTTGAGAAAGCTGCTGAAAGAGAAATCCGGAACCCCGTTGCCCACAAAAAGTTTTATATTTAGACGCGCCGCATATGTTTATATGCGCGGCGAGAGAGAGCGAAGGACCTCCCAAAACCACACAACATCCAAAAAGATTTTTTAAACAACAAAATGAGAGACCGGAGGGATTTTGTTATGAGCGTATAAGAAGACGGGCAAGGATTCTCTCTCTTAACTCTCCTTTTTAGTTAAGATCTATTGACCTGCTCAACTGACTGGGCACCCGGAGGAAAAACGGAATTTATGATTCGACCCCCCTCCACCTCGTAAATTTCACACGCGAAACACAAAGGGAGGCGACGGTAGTGTGTAGAGACGATGGGTGCCAATTTTATCGATCCTACACGCGGAGGACCTGGATAGAGAAAAGAAATATTCGTCTTAATTCACTGGACCAAAATTAAATTTATCCTTTTAAGTTTCCCGCTCGTTTGCCTATCCGAACTTTGGTATTTTGTTTTATAGCCGCTGCTGGGCTTGTCTTTTGAAAGCCGAAAAGAGCAGCAGCAGCAGCTGGTCACTGAGAGAGCGGCTTCTTTTTTAGTCAACTAGAAGCTAAGAATTTTGGTTCCTTTTTTGTTATTGCTGTCCCCCTGGAGAGAGAAACGGACGGTACACGCGTTTGCCTTTAACAGCAGCACGCAACGCGAGTGTGGGCGTGTTTTCTAAAAGATTTATCCACGTTCTCCTTAATCCCGATCGAATCAGATCTGAAAGCACTTTCGACCTTTCCCAAACGGCTCATCTCGGATCAAACCCGCAAATGCCCCATCGGAAGCCACAGGCACTTTGAATTAAAGCGACGAATGGAAGAACAAGAAGAGTATTGAATGAATCATGTCCACCCACTCCTTGTGACTGCCCAGTGGGTGGGGAGGAATTTGTGTGTACAAACTTGATGATAGTCAAATTCTTCTCCCTCTTCAAAAAGATCAAATAGCCCAAGGGGGGAGAAGCAGAGTGGTCACTAGCCAAAGTGGCTGTTGAAATACTACTAACACAAATCAAAAACTTGTGTGTATGTAAAAAGGAATGGCACACGCACAACACAAAAGAGGCCGAAATAATATTTCCCCATTCGTCTCAATCCGCTTTCACAAGACTTTTGCTCTCTCGGCCATGGGATCGATATTTTATACATAAGCCTTTCTACTTTTCCTAGCGTCAATTCAGCAATGGCACACAAGAATATATATCTATCTATCTGCACAGGACACAGAGCGCACAAAAGATAGTCGGGTGGAGGGTGGAAAAAGCAGAGAGAGTTGAAGGATCATTACGACGATATAGAAAAGAAGGACTTCTCTTCTCCTCGTGGACTCTCTCGACCGAAACCCCGAAAGGCAAAAAAAGGAAATATTCTGAGAGCTCTGCAAAAGGGAAATTTTTCATAATGATCCTTCCCGCAAGGCGTCCGCCGGATTCACCCACACACACAAAAGGAGAAAATGTGAAGCAAGGGGGGATATCATGCGCGTACATATAAATGATGGCAAGAATAAAATAAACATTTTTGTGTGTCAAAAGAAAGAAGCAGTACAACTTTGAAAATATTAAGAAGATGGATGGAAAAGAAATATAACCTGTTTGAAGCCGCGGTAAATCAGCTGGATCTCCTTCCGGGTGAATTTAGTTGACCGTTCCAATGATTTTAATTCCTCCGGTCGGTGGCGTGTTGTTTTACCAAACATGACATCATCCAAATCTTCCTCTGCGTTTTAAAAACAAATAAAATTAAAAATTAAATAAAATTAGTACCACATAAATGTCAAATTAAATTTGAGATTTGATGTACCCAGTTGAGCTTCTTTCGTCTTTTTCGACATTTTTTAAAAATCACAAATTTCACTTTTGAATTAGAGGGAACGGCGAAAATTCACGCGTGAAAACTTTTGACTCGAGGGCAAATGACGGGGACAACGAGCACTCACGCAAATGAAGAAAACGTGAACCAACAGAACGCACCGACCGGAAACAACAGAAAACGTTTTCCCCCCTTTTTTCTTTTCTTTTCTTCTTGCCTTTTTATCAATCAGCTAATCACATTTACTCCGCCCCCCTTCCTCTGTCTCCTGCCAACACAAAAACGGTCCCATCCGCACAATACCGAAAACAAAAAAAAAATTATAATTCCGCACACCGCCGCAAAATTTTGAAATTTCACACACACACACACAGTCCACAACAACAAAACTGTAAAATAATAATAATAATAATAATAATAAATAACCGAATCAAGAGTGATTGTAATGCCGTACTGCACTGCGGGAGCGACAGAGGCGGAATGCCACTCCAGCCGGCCCTGGAGTCCCGGTCTTATACACACACACGCTCTACCAAAGGAGGAGTGTACAACAACTCTACACACACACAACACACACACACACAGTGTGTGTGTGGTACTATATCTAGAAGGGAAGAAAAGGAAGGTCAGACCACCTTTTGTGTTAAAAAAGAACTGCGGGATTTTCTTCTCTTGCGAACGCGCGCCGCTTTTCATACCTGCGCATCGGGGACATTCCGCAAGTGCCAATTTGGACGGACGGATAAAGGAATGACAAAAAGGACATGTCCGCCGGAGGAATTTTGATCCGCGTTAAGATTCCCGTTTCTTCTTCTATAAATATCCGGCGTGCTGGAAGGTAAAAAAAGAAAGACAATGGGACATGGGAAATTGGGTCAAATGGCACGGAACATTTTTCCTCGCCATTTTGTTTTGTCGTGAGAAAATGATGGACATTTATCGTCTTTCCGGGAAAAAATCTCATTTGAATGGATTACAACATCCTCGAGGGCCGTTTATGGGGACGAAGATTTCGCGGGAATAACTCGTTCACGCGGTCGACGGTGAAGAGGAGCGAGGGGGGGATCGGATAGTATAAGCGAGGATCATCTTTCAAATAGCATTAGGATGCCACCCGAACCCCCCACTCTCTTTCTCTCTAAACATCAACAAGACAAAGTAAAAAATAAAGAAAATAAAGAAAAAAGGAGTAGGGCCTTAGCAGACGCATTTGCACGTAAGGTGAGAGTGTCTGTGTGTGACGGACGGGCCCGTCTTGCGAAGGAGCGCGACTCCTGACTAGACTCAAATTGTGTAAAAATCAATAATGGCCATCTCTCAGTCAGTCCAGACTGTTCCATTTCGCTCTTCTTGTTTCGCTACCACCCCCCGCTCCTCTATACAGCCATACCACCCACCCACCCCCTCACACGCTCACGCAACACGGTCGTCTATTATCTAAAACGTCGCTGACGTCGGATGTGTCCCGGGCGAGGCATCGCACAGTATACAAGGGGGAAATGTGTTGTTGCTGTTATTGTCTGTCTGTGACTGGCTGGGCGAATGAACAAAACAAAAGCCAGCGGATGCAGGGCGAAAGAGAAAACAAAATCCATCCGGAGAGCAGAAGGGGAATTGAGGATTGCCTGATTGTGTGTGTTCTTGTTTGTATCTGTGGCTCTGTGCGTTTGTTGTTGTTTTTTTCCGTTCTTGGGCGTTTCCAGCGTCTAGTTCCTCCGCCGACCGCTAGGTGGCGCTACGCACCGCACAACCCTCAAAAAATCCACAAGAAACAATCCACCACTAATTTCAGGGGTTGGAAAATGGAAAAGTTAACTTTCCACAAACGTTGTATCGTACTGCGGGACCGGGATGAAGTTGGCGAGTTACAGGCCGTCCCATTAGATTCCATTTCATTGCAAGTGCCCTGGCCTGCAGCTGCGATTTACCTCCCAGTCCACCCAACAACCCAACACCGAAAACTGGGATGACAGGAATTTTTGAAAAGGTTTCCCGGCTACTACTTGACGCATAATCCAGCACTAGACACGCTGAATAACTCACGTGATCGACACAAAGAAGTGTAAAAAAAAATAAATAAAAATCCCCCGGCCAATCTGTATCCTATTCACAGCTTCCGCGAACATCCTAAAGTTGCCTTAATAAAGGCATACATATAAAGTTACATCCTCTCAAAAGAGATTATTGGATCATGACTCCTAGTATGCTGGGTATATAAGTACGTGATGAGAATAATAATTATTATTATACCTTGGATAAAAACTCTTCCTCTCCACTTAGCCGCTTATTCCGCCTGAATAACATATCAGCTCCTTGCACATTTCAAGGATCCCCGTACGGTAGTAGCAGTAGTTTTCTTGTTTCATTTCAACTCAATAGATCGCTCGCTCCCCCCTTTGTGTGTGTATAAGAGCAGCTGATGGTCGGGAGCCCCATTCCCGCGGGACTAGCGATTCCATAACAACTAGAAAAGACAAAAGGGGCAGAAAAACGGGACACAAAATAATAGGGTAAAGAGAGAGAGAAAACGGACCGGTGTACATCTAAAGGCCTACAGACTTGTATAATATCACATAACAACTGAACCATCACACAAGACAATTGGCCAGAAATGTCCGTTGGGCGTTCAAACATTGACGGGGGTCTCTTGTTTCTACTTGCCCTTAAGGGATAAATAAATACCCTCCCACGAAGCAAGGATCGTTAAAATATCGTCGACGTAAAACTTTTTCTTATTTTATCTGTCAGCGAATCCCATCAATTTTCCTCTTTTTATTCTTTTTTAAAATAAAAACGGACGGCGCCAAAAGGTCCATAATCAAATATAGTCCCGCCGGGGGGAAACTTTTTGATCCTTAGTCTCTCCACTTTATGAATAACACAGAAACAAGATGCTCTTTCCTTTCTCTCGAGCCAATCCTTTTGACACATAAAAATAAGTTGGTCGTGGGAACAAGAAGAAGGAAAAACATATTTTGATACGCTCCCGCCCAGCACAGCACAGGACAGATAATCCCGCGGAACCAAATGAGGACGACCGGTTGTTGCTCTCTCAACAACATCAAAAGATTCCACCCACTAACAACAAAAGCGGAAGGAAAGAGCGACACACATCCGAGTATTCCATCCGGTCCTTCCTTCCTTTCCTTTTTCAAAAAATGGGAAAAATAACGAATAGTCTGTTGAAAGTATAAATAAATAATCGAAATCGATGGTCGGACTGTCGCATTTATCACACGAGCGGGTTGATAGTTGCGAGCATAATTCATAGCCCCCCTGCGCCAGGAGGCGTGGCTTCAGTGTGTGTGTCAATGTTTGAATAGCGGACGCGCGGGGATTTAGAGCTCGCGTTATTATTTTCCAATGAAATATATACACCGTGACAGACAGACAATGATGGATCGCTGCGGTTTGCGGCCATCGACAATAATCCGCAGCTCCACCCTCGGAAGAAGAGAAGGAAAAAAACTCGTTACCAATGTGAAATAGAAAAACGCGCTACATCCGCCCTGCGCTTGTTGGAAATAAATAAAAAACAGACGAGAAATCAGCAAAAAACACGAGTGCCTTTTTCAGATGATTTACTAAGAAACTAAAAGAAGAAAAATATAATAAAAAGAAAAATTCCGATCGATCCTCCACCCTCCCATTTTCCATGGCTGAACGAAATGGATCCTTCGGGATCCATCTAAACCATTCGGGGAATATAACCCAATCAGGTTAAAACTAAAATAAAGTTGCCAACTCAAAAACTGTATCTAATAAAGTTAGGAACGATCTCTCTATTATCGAATCAAAGTTAAGACACAACTCCCACGATCAAAACTCTTTTCCCAGGGATACCCAATTTTCCACATTCGACGTTCGTCTAACTCGTAACGAAAAGTTTCCTCAAACGCTTCAAAACTTTTTGAAAAGTGACACGGGCGGCGCACAGTTCCTCGGGGACTGCGGATTCAAAAAAGTAACCGAAACTTTATTCAAAAAATTCCCTTTTTCCCGCTCAAATTTTTCAAAAAATTAAAATAAGACTAACCTTTTTTTCGTTTGGTGAACATTGTCCAGCAATGTCTGACTTGATCGCGTAAACAGCCGACCCAAACGGTGCCGCAGTGTGTCAAGAAATGCAAGCGCTGCGTCGAGTGATGTGAACTAACGACGACGTCGGCGTTGGTAGGAGACGACGGCGGCACTGCTGTCCCATCGCTACTGTTTCGTATGAGCTGCTGCTGCTGTCCGCTTGCTGCGCCGACGCCGGTCAACGGCAACAATTTCGTCCTACTGTTGTTACTGCCGCTACTAGGCACCGATGTCGTTCCAGGCGGACGTCGACACCGATGAGCCTCTCCTACCCTCAAAACCACCACACTGTCCACAGCCATCACCGAGGTCATTTTTCCCACCTTTTCCTTATTAATTTCTTCCGCTTTGCTTCCGGATGGATTCCGGCGAGGCTCCTGAAAAGGAACAAAGATGGCGTTAGCGAAAATTGCGTGACTTTTGGCAGTTGTAAAAATAATAACAGGAATAAAAATCTTTAAAGAAAAGAAAAAAAAAGGATTAAATGCACAGAGTTGTTGGTTGTTGTGTAGAGACCAATAACACGGCTGCAAAAGGGGGGGAGAGAAACTAATGAGTATCCATGCGTTAGATCCGGGGGGAAACAACAAACTAATTATGTTTGTGTGTGTGTGTGTGAATTTACCCAAATTTCACCAACTGTCTGAGCTGTGAGACAAATCCTTGCATTAGTCCCTGTAGACTCGTCCCCTCTAATCAGAGCGACTAATTCAATTAAAGCCGGTGGAAATGAATCAACAAACTTTAGAATTTAAAAAAAAAAACGAGATATTCGCGTGATGGAACCCCCGCCAAAAGTTTGGCCAAAACTATCACCTACACACCAAAATGTTATTTTAAAACGATATTACCCAGCAGGAAAGGCGGCCGGGCAAAATAGGAGGGGAAAACTTTCTTCACTCTTTTGCCCGGCAGCGACGGAATATGTTTTGCGTGATACCAGCAAGAACGGAAGCCAAACGCGGACTGCCGAGTCCCCCGCGGATGATTGGCCTCTCCATACTATACTACACCAGTAGAGTACACATGTGGGAGGTTTGTCCTCTCCTCCGCTTTTTGTTCTGCGCCAAGACTCTCCTTTTGATCCTGTATAGTTTCTCTTTTAAGATTTAGGTTACCATAACAACAACAACAACAACTTATATTGTACCTTTTAAAAAGAAGAAAAAAGAAATGATCTAATAATAATTCCATGGCAAATTAAATTGGGTAGCCGCTCTTCCGGCGGAGTAAAAGTTTCCATCAGGATCTTTTTTCTTTCTTTTTGTGACAGCTCTACCGTGAACAGCTGTCGACTTGGATTAAGCTCCTTTTCTTCTTCCTTATAACTTTCGTATCTCTATGATGGATGTGTGTATAGTCTGTGTGACTCGTGTAGAGTTTTGGGGTCACGGGAATAGAATCCGGCCATAACATATCCTGAGAGAAATAATACAAACAAGAAAGAAAACTTTTGGTTACACTTTGATACATTTATCCTGCGTGTGTGTGTGCAACATGTGTTTACGTCTACAACTCGGGCACGTTTGTGATTGCAACCGGCAGAAAAGATATTGGTCTCCCCACACACATGTAGCCAATTCCATCAGGGGGCTTATATGGCTCAACAATAAAAAGCAATTTAAGAGATAAGATATTATTACCCCAGCTGTGCTACTCTGTACAGTGTGTTTACACGGCAAACGTGAGCTCGGTATTAAAAGCTCGGACTTGAAGACGATCGATGACGTTCATCAACAGAGTGGATCGAATGTAAAGAATGATGAACTTTATACGTGGAGGATCAAAACAGCTCTAATCGATAATAAACACACACGTCAACGACAATTTTTCACCACTGGATGTGAAAAGAATATGAACGATCGATCCAAAGTGAATCTACAAAGTCTGGCAGAGATCGATGAAGTGAATTTTTACCGATCGATATGACTCAACAATTCCATTTTTCAAACAACCACGTGTTGCAAGAGTTTCACGGCACTTGATTTCATACTCTAAACAATTAAATTGCTATTAAAGTTAAGTCAAACGACACACGAGGTTAAATTATCAAATCAATTATCTGCAGCTAGGTCATTCCAACATGTGGCGTGGCCAACAGTCTGGACCGAACTGACCAAAAATCTAACCTTGTAGAACACTAATATTTAAATGAGTTTGCAGTAAAAAACCAGGTTTTAAAAGATTTACATAAACTATGCAAAAGAGAAGGAATGGTAAGGTGAATCATCGATTTGCATACGTTTTACTTTTTCTATCTAGACGAAAGAAAAAAAAAGGTTTTTCTCTTACCAAAAGGTGGAAAGAAAAAAAGTCCTTGCCCACACCACAATTTCCACCTCATGCAGGTCTGGTTTTGCATAATTAGATATTAGCATCTTCGTTTTCCTATTCCGGAACCCACAAATGAGTTGTCGATGAGTCAGGAAAGCAGAAGAAACAAAAGAAAAAACCACCCACATAAAATTCAAAATGGCCGACTTGACGACCCTGTTCGACCTCCCGTCACCACCCAAATTGCCCTGAGGTGAAACAATAGGGGGCGTGATGGTGGTACTAGCAGAATGCAAATGAGAAAAATAGAGATTGTTATCAGTATCTGCGTAACAAGCTAGGCCACCAGAGGTCAAGTTCATTTTGCTCGTCGTACAAAATTGAGATTATAATTTTTTGTTTTCTTTTTCCAATTGTTAAAATAGCGAAAACAAAAGAAAGAAAAAGATTAGCTCACAACATTTTCTCCTTGAACAAAACTTTTTTCTTCTTTTCTTCTCATCAAACAATATAAACTGAAGAAGAAGAGTGGTGGTTGAGTGTTTTGGGTGCTCATCAACCGCGGTGACGAGTGTGTTGTTGACGTCAAACACGAGCTACGATGAATAACGATTCCACCTGCAATCAGCCAAGCTCACTCACTGTTGATTCCCTTTCGTACAAGGAACTTCAAGTACTGGCAATGTCTCTCAGTCTCCCCGGAAAGATGAAGGTTAGTAATTGATCACCACCACTCGTGCTCTTGATCTGGGATCAAGGATGTCTTCATTACTGTTTGAGTCTCATGTGTGTGACCCATCTATCTATCTCATTATATACAGCAAGGGGTATTAGTGGAAGCCATTAAAGCCCGACAGAATCAAAACGAACAGGCCGTCGCCATGATTTTGGAGGCTAATAGGCAAAGGAAGATCCTACGACGTGAGCAACAGCTGCGATCACAGCAGCAACAACTATTGAAGCTTAAAGATGGTAAATTTCTCATTAAAAGTTACATCAACAAACCCCCCAACCCCCTTTTCATTGTTACAGTCGTCTGCGATGTTCATTTGTTTTTGTTTTTATTGACAGAGAGCAAACGCGCGCCAAAGTATCTATCCCGTTCGAAAATGAAACGATCGGCCAGTGAAATGGATCCAGCGGCGTACATTTTCAACGCAGAGACTTTCAAGCGTTCGAAATTGGCAGCCGCGTTGAGTCAACAGTCCCGAGGGCCGGCCAGCTTCTCTTTCAGTTCGTTGACGACAGGACCCACTTCACTGACGATCCGTAAAGAGCATCAATACCAAGCAGCAGCAGCAGTTATGGGCGGTTGCAGCACATGGGACCAACAACAACCGATTGTAAGCGACCCGGTCGTTGGCCTTCCATCAATGCACAACATGATGCACCAGAAAGCTTTGCCGGACCTCTCCAAAGAGCTATCGATCCTTCCCTTGTTGAGCGACTGCAGCAACAGTGGCGGGAGCGGAGTAAATTCGTCCATCAACGAGGATCTATGCTGCAGCGTGGGCAGCGTTAGCGCAAACAGTACCAGCAGTTGGCAGTCTGGCGGCAGTGGCGACAACCTTTATCCGCTTCCGCAGAGCAGTTTTGAAAGCTGCGATTCCGGATGGATGGGAGCAGACGATTCCTACGATCTCAACACGTGGAAAAACCTCCAAAACATTCGGTTAAACAACAATGGATTGGAGAATACATCACTACCCACCAATGTATCCAGCAGCTTATTTGATCCGGCGACACCAGCACCCGACATGTTTATGAACAACGACGACATTTATTCTCCGGATGATTTCATATCGTCGCCCGTCACAGGTTCCAATTACAACACAGACTTTGAGGTGCCTCTGGAATCTTCCAGTGGCTATCAAGACGTCAACATAAAACAAAATCCTTCTACGTCGACGTGGTGCGAATCCTTCATCCAGCAATCGGCCCAGCAGTTTCCACAGTCCTCTATGCAAAATGTTTGCTCGACGATGCCATCCGAATCCCATGCGACCTCTACCAACGATTGCTGTTATGACTTTGACTGCTACCAACTGGGCGGCCCTTTCTTCCGCATCCAGAGGCCTGGTAATCCGACGTCCGTCTTTGTCCCCAGTGGCCGCAGCTTGACGCTGTCCACGTTCTGCAACATGTTGCCCCGAGTCGCCTCTTATGTCCAATGAAATTATCTTAACGAATTTAATGTTAATATCAATTTGATGAATTTCGTTCATTGCGCCTTACAGGTCCGCCTTTCCTTTAATTGATCCTATCTATCTTGTCCAGTTATTTCATTTAATTTAATTCAAAACTTAAAAACAAAAAAAAAGCTATAATTTATCGATATCTCATCTTATCGATTTCATTTAACCCCGTTTAATCAATTTGTTTCTTTGGATTTTTGTTGTCTGATTGCCTAACACGCACACATTCGAGAGGTTGTTGGGTTCCCCCTTTTGTTGTGATAAGTTGTTTGGCTGCGAGCCATGCGCGTTCATGCGGAAATAAACGCAACTTTGTTTTGCCTCAAAAGTTAACTTTGATTTGATTATTGATGTCTGTTTCCTCTTATGCAAGTGTGTGTTCGTGCCTATAACGCTGTTTCACAGATTCGCTTGTTTTGAAATGGAAATGCGGTTAGATAAACGAGGCTCCACTCGCTCGACAGAATGCTAAATCTCCTAGACTAGACTAGACGAACAGAGAGAGCCTTTGAATATTTTGTTGGTGGCACCACTGTAATTTACGTGACAGCATTTCAACTCCCCCGCTCACGCGAGGTGTCGTCTCCGGTTATCTAGTGTCACTCTATTAAATTCGGTGAAAGAGGGCGACTAAATACCGTGAATAAATGAAATTACTTGTACAGCCTGACTATAAAACAACAAATTCTAAAAGTTATAATCTCTTAATGAAATTCTTTCACTTTTTTGGATGCCTTTTGTAATTAATGTGTTGCTACAATTGAAAAAGGAAGCAATCAAGAAAACACAGTCGGCATATTTTCTTTATTGAAATAGCAACCGTGTCATTCGCATTACAAATTGATTCATTGTACGGGGATGTTGTTACGCTTGCCCACTTTAAGACCCTTGGGTTCAGAGTGGCTGCGCTTCGTAAAGACTTTATGCTTGTACTTGTACACGACTGTCTGGCGAATACGCGGCTCGATAATGTTGCGTCGCTGGAGGGACTTGTACCGGTCGATCAAAACATGGCCTGAGAAAAAACAAAAATCAATTAAAAAAGAACTAAACGTTGGTGTTTTTCAATAATCAATACCTTCAGTTTTGAGTCCACGTAATGTGCCAACGATCTCTTCGCTCAGATTGACTTCAATCTGTGGAGGCTCGTATTTATGTTTGCCAAGCATGGCCGGCTTAAACATCTTGGCCTCCTTCTCCTTCTTTCGGGTTTCCATTCGTTTGACTGTCAGTTCTTCAGATTTACGGATTTCGCGACGGATCGATCTCAATCTAATGACATATGAAACATTAATTATTGATTTGTGATATTGTTTTTAATGGGTTGGCAAGTACCGGTCAAATTCAAGCAGGCGCTTTTTAGCTTCCTTGAGTTTCTTACGACGCATGTCTTGCCACTTGAGCGCCTTGGCTCTGATTTTCTGTCTGCGAGTTTTGGGCTTGGTCGGACGCACACAGGGGACTTCCACTTCCGCTCCATTGGCTGGTTCTTCTTCCTCGCCTAATCCTTGAGTCATCTCTGACCACCATTGCTCCTAAGATTGAATACGCGTTATTGTAAATGTGTCAAACAAGGAAAAATTCTGGATTTAGTTTACTTCTTTTCTTTGAATAGGAATCTTCTTCAGCATGGGGCCCAGTCTTCGTCTGGTTTTAACTTCTTGTTTTATCTCTTTGGCCTCAACGTCGTAAGCTTCTTTCAGTAAGGCTTGATGATCTTGGAAAGTTGGATTGTAAGAAGTTCCTGGATGGGGAACTTCCACTTGTTTAAGGCCAGTCGTTTTCGAGAACATAGATTTTGGCCGGCCGTAGATTCGTTTTCCTATTTTCTCCATTGTGTAGGTTTTCAATGGGTCTGACAGGTCCAGTGCTGAAACTTTCTTGTCCCCAATCATCAAATAGTCACCTGTATTTAACAAATAATTGTTATTAAAATGTTTTTGCTGGTGAAAATCTGAATGACATACCAGCTTCCCCCCAAATGTCAAAGTCAAAAGTTGTCCTCAGCCTCTCCGGTTTCTTCTTGTTGGCCAGGGCTTCTACATTTTCTTGGTGATGCTTCATAGACTGAACAAAATGAGTTGCAATTTTCCCTCTGGCTCTTCTCTCCTCCATGACCTTTCTGAGAAGTGGGTCTCCTCTTTCTTCTGGTAGACGTACACGATTCCTGTCAAGAAAGTAAAACTGTTTAACTTGAACTTGACTTATTAAATTTTTCTTCTATACCTTGACTTTAAAGGATCTTGAACAGCAGAGTTTGGTGTTAAAATGGCGTAGCATTTCAGAGGTCCAATTTCTTTAAGTTTTCGTTTTCTGGTTGGCTCACTCTTTGCAGGTTGGTCAGCTATGGCCTTTGTGTCAACAACGAAAAGACTGTCACTCGGACGCTCTTCGAACGGAGCTCTGCAATTTTAAAAAAATAATTTTTAGTAACCTTTAAAAATGGGGAATTTTAGTTTGACGTACCCAAGTCGCTCGTCGAGTCGTTTACTTTCCAAGTATCTTTCAACATCTTCGATTTCAGTAACTCGCCAAGCTTTTTTCTTGTGTTTAACAATCCTTTTGGGCTTTTTCTTTTCTAATTTATCACTTTCATTCACTAACCATGCTGCTCCCAATGTGGAGGCCGCCATTTCTGTGTGGAAAAGAGTGGTGGTGGCAGAAGCAATCACACATGAAAACAAAAGTTTTGATTAAATAAAATTAAAACTCTATCATAAAATTTAATATTTTTAAATTTAAATATAACCCAGAATAATATTAAAAGATATGAGAAGTAATTTCAAGACATCAAAATAAAAAATAAATTTAATGTTGTTTAAGAATTGCTGTTTAGCCCCCTTCGGTGGGTGTGTTTTTTGTGAGAAATGTCATCTGCGTAAAGTGTCACTTGTCCGTGTTTACTTATTAATCTATTAACTATCAGCTGCCTTTTTCTGCATAATGGATGAATCGTCAAAAGAAGGAAAAGGAAGGCATGATCTCCTTTTACAGGAAATTGAAGCCATTGACGATTATTGGGGTCCAACTTTCCGGTAAAATAATGACAGTGGAAACATTGCAAAGGTCTTACTCATATTTCTATGATGAATATTGCAACGTTATTTCTGATTCCCTAGTGCCATTTTCGACACGGATGAATGTGATGCTTTTGCTGATAAATTGGAGAGCAGAATACGCAGCCATGATAGGGACATTGAAAAGCTCTGCAGCGCTCACCATCAAGGTTTCATAGAATCTATCAGAGATCTTTTGGAATTGAAAGGATTAGCAAACAGAATTCATGTGAGTAGTTAAATGTTGTTCAATTTCTGACCAACTCTTGAATTTCGTTTTTCATCAGGGTGAGGTTCAAACTATTGACAGTGACATCTGCCATTCTGTCACCCAATTGAAATTAAAAGGACAAGAATTGGCTGATGCGAGAAGGATAGAAAGAAACATGAAAACTACCATAGAAATGCTTCAAAGTTGTTTACCTGTGCTCAGAGCTTACATTAAGCTGCAGCAGCAAATGAAAGAAAAAAGGTAAGACTTTGCTTTGTTAAATAAATCCATGAAGATGTTGTACAACTCATTTCCCTGCAGGTACTATCCAGCACTGAAGACACTGGAACAGCTGGAGCATATTCATTTGCCAAGCATCTCCCACTATAGATTTAGTGAACACATGAAAAGAAGTCTCGCCAAAGTGCGTGAGTCTATCAAAGAGGCCTCTATGATAGATCTGAAAGACTTTTTAGAAAGCATCCGCAAATATTCACCTAAAATAGGAGAAGTGGCCATGAGACATGTAAGTTTAACTCGTACAATTGTGTTTGTCCTTATTTTTAATGTTTCTAAACATTTTCTAGACGGCAGAGCAGCTCAACATTGACATTTCAGCCAATTCGTCGGTGATCAAACGCTTAATGTCGCCCACCGTCTCAGGTAATCACTAATTTCTTGTTTTGAGACTGGATTTTAACTTTCAAATGTATTTTACAGGTGAATTTGACTACGAGGCCCAGTCTGAAAGCGTATATAGCGTCGAAGAAGATCTCAGCGCTCAAGATTTGGTAGATTTTTCACCTGTTTATCGTTGCCTTCACATCCACACTGTGCTAGACGCCAAAGAAACGTATGAAAACTATTACCGGAAGCAGAGGAAGAAGCAGGCTCGATTAGCCCTTCAACCTCCTACCAACATGGTGAATTTGTTACTTCCCTACTTGAATTCTCGTCGTTACAAAATCTTATTTTCTCTCCTACACAGCACGAAACGATCGAAGGGTACCGTCAATACTTCCACGGCATCGTCGGCTTCTTCGTTGTGGAAGACCACGTCATGAACACTGCCAGCACCTTAGTCAATCGTTCCTACCTAGACGATGTCTGGAATATTGCCGTCTCCAAAATAGCTTCTTCTGTTCGCACTCATTCGGTCAGTCATCTCATCCGCCCCTATCCTTTACTTTTAAAAATTTTTTAATTGACTGTCAATTATCTTTACAGTCCTATTGTACGGATCCGGCCCTCATGTTGAAAATTAAAAATCTCGTTATGCTTTTTAGCAGCACTCTCAGAGTAAGTGTCGATAATACCAGTATCCTGCCATTAAGAAATGACAATTAATGGCTGTCACTTTATCCCCCCACCAGACTTATGGCTACAGTGTGTCTCAACTGGTCGAATTACTCCAAGAGATTCGTGACCACTATAACGAAGTATTGATGCAACGATGGGTCCACGTCTTCCGTGATATTTTCGACGAAGATAATTACCATCCAATCCAAGTATGGCCAAACCAATTGTTTTATATCCGATTCCGACGATTGACTCGTTTTCTTTTGCCAAGGTTACGACAGCTGCCGAATATCAGCGTGTAATCGAGTCCTTCCCGTACAGGGACGGCCATTTAGAAGCCGCTCCGTTCCCCAAACGTTTCCCCTTCAGCAGTTTGGTGCCGAAAGTGTACCGGCAGATCCGCAACTACATCCAGGCGTGCCTGCAGTTCTCGCAGGATCTGAATTTGGCCGACCAGGAGATTGACGACACGCTGAGGCGCTACACCAATTTGCTGCTGACGCGGACGCTCAGCGGATGCCTTTCGACGCTGATCCGCAAGCCGTCGCTGTCGCTCCTCCAACTCATTCAGATCTCGATCAACACCAATTACCTGGAGGAGTCCAACGGCTGGCTGGAGGAGTTTATCGCCCAGCTGACGGGGGCCTCGCGTGAGTTGTCGCACATTGCCCGGCTGCAAGGGCGGGCCGTCTTCCGCGACGTGAGGGACGACGCCGAGCAGCAGATCTACGAGGCCCTCAAGCGCAAAATGGACGAGTTTATGGAGTTGGCCAACTACGACTGGCAGCTCAATGAGCCATCGGGTCAAGCCTCTTCTTTCCTGATGGACTTGATCGCCTTCCTGCAGAGCACCTTCCAGGCCTTTACCAATCTCAAGGTGGGCAAGTTTTTTGGGCTGCTCGAACCAGATGGGCAATTGCTTCATCCTGACTGGAGTGGGAGCGCTTATCTGACCAAATAAGGCCACGTCCTCGTGCAAAATGTTTTAATAGATTCTTCTTTCCAAATGCGGATGACAATGACGGATGGGACTAACCGTTTTTCAATTGTTTTTTCTTCTTTTAAAAAACAAAAGGAACACGTTGCCCAAAACGCCTGTCTGACGGCCTGCCGTCACATCGCTGAAATTCTGATGGATCTTCTACTCAGCGACGATGTCAGGTCAATTTCCATGGGAGCCCTTCAGCAAGTGAACCTTGACGTCATTCAATGCGAGCGTAAGTTCATTATACCCAATTAATGAGCTTATTCTAATCGATAAAGCATGTTCCTTTTGATGTTAGAATTTGCGGCTTCCGAACCGGTCCCGGGGTTCGAGGACGGGACCTTGTTGTCTTCATTTTTGGACCTGCGCCAGCTGCTGGATTTGTTGCTGTCCTGGGACTGGTCAGCTTACTTTCACGATTATGGTCAGGATACCAGCAAATACCTGCGTGTTTCGCCCCAGCGAGCCATTACCGTTTTGGAAAAGTAATTCGAACTGTCTCAACCGTCCCTGCTGCCCATATTCATTGCCTTGCGTTTCTTTGTTGTTGCCCGTTTAACAGGTTGCGTGAGGCTGACAAGCGGACGGTGTTTTCCGTCCTGAAAAAGAGCGAGCGAGACAAGAAGAAGCTGATGGAAACGGTGTTGCGTCAGTTGAGGCAGCTGCTCCAATCTTCGGCCTGATCCTGCCAGTCGTCCCATTATTACCTTCCATGTTATCCCATTCATTTTTTTCTCTTTTTATCAACCGTTGTACATGTGTGAATCCGGTGCCTTGTAATCGAATTTTGGCTATTTAGATCGGCTCATGTCGTCTGTGTTTTCCGTCTATCCCTGGATTTAAAAAAGATTCAGCTGATTGTTTCTATAGATTTTCTCCACCTCCATCGCTTATTTCTTCCACCTTAATGATTCATGTTTATTCATTCCCCACATCACAGGGTTGTCTTCTAGGAATAATGAACCCCGCTGGACATCGAATCTGGCTAGTTTATAACATTTCCTTTCTTTTTTTAAAAGGAAACCAAAACGGCTTATTTTTGTTGTGATTCATATAGCAACTTCCTTGCATCTACTTATACCCCCTCTGCGCCTTCGTTTTTTTTTTTCGATGTTTACCATCGTCTATTTTTGTTGCACATTGTCAAAGTGTACAAACACAAACTGCATGAAAAATAAAGGAAAATACAAAACCCCTAAAAGAACTTCCTTGTTTTGTGTTAGCCATTTAGCAATGCTTCCTGATGTAATTGGCTAATTGCTCAATACATTTTAATTGAATGAATTGATAATCAAATTTTGAACAAGACGCGAAATAAACTTAAATTTAAGAGCAAATAAAATGTAAGACTCTATTGCCGTTAAGTTGAATTATTCAAATTAAAGGCAAAAGTCATAAATGGTCAGTACCAGTGACCACAGGATCAAGAACATTTACTAGCACTAGTAAATACCAAAATCGTATGTAACTACAATTCGGGGAAGGTGTCATCTTGTGTATATTAAAGATAGGCTTACGCATCATGAGCTTACGGAAAAGTACTTCTTATTCTGGCAATTACTCTAAACTAATGTTACGCAAATTATTCGCTCGCTGGCCGTGAGCCGTCATGGTCGGGTTGAAGTGATTAGTTGGGCAGTCGAGGCGTCGCTTCCGTAGCTGAAGAAGTCGCCGAATTCCTGAACGTGAAAGCTGGCTGGCCCGGCATCAATCCCGTGATTCACCGACGATCTTCAACTCACCAGAGCCCTCGTTGAATCCCAGCAACCATCGATCACACAGTTCCATATATCCATTTCGATTTCCGTGTAATACTTTTTTATATTCAAATTTTTTTTGATTATTTTATTGAAAAAGTAATTACCTTTTCCAAAAACATCAAGTGCATACACACCAAGATAGTAACACGTATACGAAATGAAAAAAAATAAATTATTACTCAGGGTAACTGAGTCTACAAAATCAGGCAGAGAATTTACCTTCGAAAAACTGCTAAAACAACCTATAAAACTAAACACCAAAATTATTTTCATAACAGGACTGTATGTATATCTCAGAAAATCATCCTGCAACATTTTTTTTAAAACCTTTAAATTCTCATGGAATTTCAAAAAGGCGTCCTCTGCGGGACCACATTTTCCTATTAATTCTTCAATGAACGTAACGACTTGATGTTCGTGTCGTTTCATGTCTAATTTTCTGAGTCTTATAAAATCTCTTTTTGGTAAAAGTTGTTTTTGATACAAATCTACTAAAAGACTTTCGTAATTGATGCCAAAGGTTTCATGGTAAAAATCCCTGGGAAGAGCGTAATAAATCATCAATTTTGTATACGCCGTTAGGGCCCGCATCTTCGCTATTTTTGTCTCTGGTGTTTTTTCGCTTACATAAACCTTTTTGAACAACGAAGTCGGATCGCTCAGTTCATCTTTGCCATTTTGCTTAGAAAAAGCGTATGACGTCAGAATTATCGTCACGATCGATCCGTAGTTGGACCCGTTGAATTTCTGCAAAAACCCCAAAATACTGAACACAACCTCCATTGTGTAGCAATCTGGTAGTAAGATCATTAGACCACATATCAGAGTTGGTATTAGTGATATAAGGAACCCAAATGCGAAAAATGGCAAGAGATCTCTGTACCAGGAAATATCTGGCTCTGGCTGAACTTCATCGAGGTGGTATCGGAATCGTTCAAAATCTGGAATATCCAATTGGTGATTTGGATTAGAAAAGTCTGGTTCCATGTTTGGTAGTGAAACATTATTCATTTTTTTCGGTAGGTTCGATTTCGCCTCACAGAAAGACTTGGATGCCATCTTGAGGTGATACTTCATCTTTATTTTTCTTAATTTGCATCTCTTATATATAGACTGAGTCTCCTGCAACTCTTTCGCATTGCATTTTGTCAACTTTTATTTAGAATTAATTGGACAAATATTAGACATTAACTTAAAGAAATTACAAATTATCAATGTTTATGTTTAAACCAACATTGTTCAATCGTTCAAAATTTAATTAGATGACAAAATATTTAAAAAATCGGTAAAAATTGTAGGCACGTATCGAAATAAAAACACTTTCCTTCGTTCACACGCTATCTCGCTCGTTACGCAACCAGTGTTCTGTCGGATAATTTCTTTCGAATAAAATTCCTTATTCGCGAATAAAGAATAACATTATTCGTATTCGTTATTCGTCGAATAAATGACAGTTATTCGTATTCGTTATTCTTTATCTTTTAGAAAAAAATTATTCGTTGTCCGCGAATAACATTTCGAATAAATAAATCGAATCACTTTCGAATCAATGTTGCATTTTGGGATACTGTTTAAGGCACATTTAGCGCCAGCGCCACCTGTGGTGAGACAGAGGAAGACAACTTTTAGGGGGTTGAAGCTCCACCCCCATTGCTAGGGAAAGGAATTGCCTAGAGGGTGGTGCTTCAACCACCGAAATTTGTGTTGTAGCAAATTCCTAAGTTACACTAAGTGGCGCTATGAGTCATCACAAATCGCTATGTTGGGCATTAACTGGAAACTGGGTTCTGCAAAAATTTAAATTCCAATTAAATCTTAAATGTGGTAGGAAGCCAAGACCGAAAAACTTTTATTTTGTTTTTTCATAAATCAATTTCGTTTACCCATTCTCTTAAAACCTTTTACTAATTGATTAAAATCCGAAATTTTCTTATCTTTTATTCGAAAATTTATTCGAAACTTTATTCTTATTCGTTATTCGTTATTCTATTCGAAAATTCGAATAAGACCCTTGTTGAGGTTTGTGTTGAACTCATTCAGCACTAGATGGCAGTGTTTGTGTTTTACTGAGAAAACATTGAAGACAACGTCGGTGGAATGACGCTGTGGCTCTCGACGTTGATTCAGAGAAGTTGAAAGATACTTCCTTCTCTTTCTGTGTGGATCGTGTGACAAAGAACAAGTGTGTTGAAGTACTGTGTGAATTGAATTGATGTATTTGGTAAGACTGATATACAACTTATCTCCTATGCTAATCAGGAGTCTAAATATACACTCTACGCGAGGGCATAGCGACACTAGAACGTATTACCACTAGAACTTTAAGAATCCGACACTAGAACGCGACACTAGAACTACAAATTTTTTAACGCGTCACTAGAACGCGGCACTAGAACTTCAAGATTTTAGGGCCGACACTAGAACTTATCAACCCCGACACTAGAACGCGACGCTAGAACGGCGACACTAGAACGGCAACAGGGCCGACACTAGAACGGCGACATTAGAACGCGACGCCAGAACGGCGACACTAGAACGCGACACTAGAACGGCGACACTAGAACGGCGACACTAGAACGGCAGCCGGGCCGACACTAGAACGGCAGCCAGGCCGACACTAGAACGGCAGCCGGGCCGACACTAGAACGGCAGTCGGGCCGACACTAGAACGGCGACACTAGAACGGCGACGCTAGAACGGCAGTAATTTCAGGGCCGACACTAGAACGGCGATAATATTAACGGCGTCACTAGAAAAACGTCACCCGTAAGAAAAATAGGGCATGTTAGATAGGGCATGTTATAGAGTACGGGAGTAAAACAACGCCCTTAGATTCCAGCAAAACACCTTATTTAAATCTAATTCTAGGTGCATACATATACAAAAGAAACCAAACAACAGTCTAGCAAGTATATAAATGGGAATAGAAACTGTTTTTATTAAACCAATTCCAGCCAACTAACTAATACGAATTCTTGGGCAGCTGTCATGACTTAACACCACAATTGAGCAACAATTAGCAGAGGAGAATTGACACTTTGCCGGCTTCGTGAGAAATCGGAATTGTCCGTCTGCAACTTGGACAGTTGGACGAACTGCCAAGCCGTGAGCTTCAGCACGACATTTATCCAGTGAGGAGTGTTGTCGATGGGATTAAGGGCAACCCGAGTCGGCCAAAGTGGCTGGTTCTACTGTGTCGGTCGGACGGCGGCATTGTGCAAGGCGCAGGATGGAGTCCGTAAATTTGGATTGGCGGAACGGCCGACTTAAAAGGTTACGTAAGGGTTACTTCTGAAAAGGTTTTTCAGGTCACTCAGGTGAAGCGGGTCGAATCATTGGAGAATAATGTTTCCTCGATCGTCAGACAACAAGTGCCATCTCGTTCGTCGAATGTCCTTTCATAGCATAACGAAAGTATAAATGGATTGTAGTATACTGTCTTCAAAGCCTTGTACAAAGGCACATGCGTCGCATAAACATCACATAGTTCTTGGAATGTATTCCGAGGATTCCATGAAATATAACGGCAAAAAACGAAAATACGTTTCTCTAACGTGATATGCCTAAAAAAAAGAAACCCACTGATGATCAAGCTCAGTACAATCTCATACCGAGTCTGGATGAAACGTCGACTTGGTCTTACGGCCATCTGTTTTTATTCCAACACTATTCACACACAATGGTTGATTTGCCCCCTGAATAAGTGATCACCTCGACTGCGTCAAGATGTCAACTAGTGATTGAACAATTTTGTGACTGTCATTCTGTCCGAAAAAGCCATCGAACTATTTGAGTGTGTGTTTGGTGGTGGTGTTGGAAAGGAGAAAAGAATTGTGTGTGTGTGTCGCGCTTACGCCCTACAGCCTAAAGAACGTAAGAAATATGGCAGAAATGGAACTTGCGATCGCAAATTCTATCGCATCGATCCTGTTACATCGTCGAGCTATCACCCAATGCCTGATATGCAGTTCCTCATGGCTTTTCATTAAAAGAAAAATTTATCCAATTGGGTTCCCAGTTGACTGTTTCTGCGGAGCGCAGGACTCGTCTAGAGTGACGCCTATCCCTTTGCGCCACCGTCGTCGTCTTTGTGGCCGTCGGATTGGCTATCGCCATGGCCGCTTTCATCTACCGAGGCCAGCAAAACGACCCCTCAAAAGGTTCGGCTATTTTTCCAATTCTCAATTTTTTGGTTATTAAATTATTATTTTTTTGATGAGATTGATCTGTTTATAAACCCCAATATCCCCATTGCCATCTTGAAATAGTGTTCGATAGTGAAACTCTTGCCATGGTCTCGTCCTCTGCCGCAGCCTTTACCGTCAGCAGTCACAAAGTTCTCGATTTGGACAAGGCCACCAAATCCGACGCCGATCCTTCGGCCAAAAGCGCCAACGGCAACGTTTGCAACACTTCCGGCTGCGTCCTGGCAGGTACAAATTAACTTGTCCCATCTACTTTCCTTGTGAAAATCAAGTAATTTGAATTCTCGATAGCGGCCGAGATCCTGAAAAATATGGACAAGACGGTGAATCCTTGCGAGGATTTCTACTCGTTCGCTTGCGGCGGATTCGAAACGAGGAACGTGATTCCGGACGACCAGTCGAGCGTGACGACTTTCAGTTTGATTAGCGACGAAGTGACGGAGCAGCTGCGGTCGCTCATCGAGAGGCCCACCAAAGAAACGGACGCTGCTGAGCCGTTCAAGCTGATCAAGAAAGTACGTATTTAAAACCATCTCTTTCTTCTTTGATGTGCCGGCCTGGATGGATAAATAATTCCGTTTTGAATCGCAGCTCTTCCAGTCGTGTTTGAACAATAAGACCCGGGCGGAGGAGGTGGGCCTGGCGCCGCTCAAGGAGGTCCTTGACCAGTTTGGCGGCTGGCCGGTCGTCGTTGGCGACAGCTGGGGCGACGACGATTTACAAGTTCCGTCTGGCCGGCTACTCGATCGACTACTTTGTCGACTTTTCCGTCACGACCGACCTGAAGAACTCGACTTCGCGTATTATTGACGTAAATAATTTCGCCCCTATTGCCATCATTTCACCTCGTCAGAAATATTGAATGGTTGATGATTCGCTTATTATTTCGTTGGGACAGTTGGATCAAGCCACTCTGGGACTGAGCCGGGAATATCTGATCAAAGGTCTCGGAGACAAGGACGTCAAAGCTTACCTCGATTATCAAGTCGGTTTAGCCAACTTCTGGGAGCGATAAGGATAAGGATACCGCAACCAAGCAACAGACGGAAGCGCTGGAATTTGAAATCAAGCATGCCAATGTAATTCTTCTATTTCAAAGCCTCTTTTCTCCCTTTTCTCCCTCTAAGCTGTGTACGTAGTAAAATAAAATGGCGGGATCATTAATTTTGATTGCTATACCCTTCCCGACCGAAAATAAAAACAGATCAATTTGCCGAGGGTGGAGCGCCGTGATGCCAACAAACTTTACAATCCCATGACTATTAAAGAATTGAGCCTCAAATTACCCGAAATCCCTTGGCTGGTCTTACATGAACACGATCCTGGCCCCGCATCACGTCCTGACGGAAAACGAGCGCGTCGTTGTCGATGTGCCCGACTATTTCCCCAAGCTGGTTGATTTGCTGGCCAAAACTCCTGAGAGGGTACAACATCCATCATCATCCAGCGTTTTTCACGAGGTTTTTCATTAACAACACAACATTTTGATTTGATTTTCTCAAGGACTTTGGTCAATTATTAGATGTGGCGCGTTTCCTCGGCGTCTGTCGGCTACTTGAACGAAGCTGCTAGAAATCTGCAGCTGAAATATTCCGCCGTCTTGACCTGCACAACTGAACGAAAACCCCACTGGGAGGAGTGCACTTACCTCGTGTCCGGCAGGTAACCAAATCTTCCTCCTCATCCCAAAAGAAACTCGTTAATTCAAAACTTGTCTTTTATTTTATTTTTCTTTATATTTGCATATCCCTCTTTGTGTGTTTGTTGTCTGGCACAGAGCCAAAAAATCAAAAGGCAAAATGTAAGATGAAGAAGACACGCCCATTTTTATTTGATTCCGCCACATTTTGTCCTTTGCTCTTTTCTCTGTTTGTTTATTTCTTGTTGACTAACCCGGACTAAACTCGTGTCCTCTTTTTATTTTTCGTTTACAGTTTTGGCAATGCCGTTGGCGCCATGTACGTCCGCGAATATTTTGAAGAGGCGGCGCCAATCGATGAACGAGATGGTCAAAAATATCCGCAGCGTTTTCTCGGAAATAATCGACGAACTCGAGTGGATGGACAATGAAACCCGTAAACCTTTGGGTGCTGACGGTTTCAACTGGTTAAAACTGCATGTGATATATTTGACTGGTACGAAGAAAAGGGAGCCGATTAGTGAACGTCATGCCTATGCCGAGAAAATAATGCCGGAAATTCTCGACTCAGCTGATAATCCTTTAACGGTTAGACTTGCCAAGATTTATTATCATTTATTTTTTTTTAACTGTTGAAACTTTAACAACAATACAGGGAAGACAATGGTGGGTCAATTCAGATGAACCGTGGCAAACCTTAGCAGCTTGTATGGAAGTCGCAAATGCATTAAGATGTCCAGAAGGACCGGAAGCTTATGTTTGTCACTTACCTATCCATCAAGACGGATCGTGTAATGGATTACAACATTATGCAGCTTTAGGGCGAGATACAGTTGGAGCCGAAAGCGTCAATTTAACACCGACTGATAGACCACAAGACGTTTACAGCAACGTGGCCAATCTATAGTACACAATACTTTCGATTGTTTGCTTTTTACATAGAGAATTAATTTTTTGTTTTGTTTTTTAAATATAGGTTGAAAGGGAACGTTCCAAAGATGCTGCGAATAATGTTGAAATTGCTCAACTTCTTGCTGGACTGATTAATCGAAAGATCATCAAGCAAACAGTAATGACGACAGTATACGGTGTCACGCGGTAATACGGTGCCCGATTACAAATTTCCAAACAGCTTAAAGGTACATAATTTTTGTGGTGTACAGTACACGATTCTGATATTTTTGGGTAAATTACTAACTTCATTGGCTTCTGCCTAAACAGAACTACCGAATCTAACACCTGAACAAGTTCAAGTTGAATCTGTTTATTTAGCTGACAAAACATTTCAAAGTTTACAAGGTTTACGTCGGCTAAAGATATTCAAGACTGGTTTACTGAAAGTGCTAAATTGATTTCAACCGTCGCCGGAGAAAGTGTCGAATGGATCACTCCGATTGGGTTACCAGTTGTGCAGTCGTACAACAATAATCCTTACGAAGCAATGTAAATTGGGTATTTTTTTTTTATCATTCCCAGAAATTCTAATAGTTTATGTTGACAGTCGACCGAATGCGATTAAACAACGCAACGCATTCCCACCAAACTTTATTCACTCCTCGGACTCGAGCCACATGATGCTAACGGCGCTCTATTGCCAACGAAAAGGCATCACTGTTGCGTCCATTCACGATTGTTTCTGGACTCACCCTTGCACTGTGGCAGAAATGAATAAGGTGATATTTAAAAAACCTTGAATTCCAGATTTGTTGTTTATTCATCTTTCCCCTGTATTTTTTTTTTTTTTAAATTTCAGATCTGCCGACAACAATTCGTCTCTCTCCACTCTCAGCCTATTTTGGAAGATCTTTCAAAGTTTTTGGTCTCACAGTTTGCCGTCCGAGCGAGGTATTTAATAATAGATTTGCTATATTGCTCACACTTCAGTTGTTAAATTTATATTTTTTTTAAGTGGTGCCGATGCTGACGATGACACGCCCAAAGGACTTGCAAGACACAGATTGAATCAAATTATAAGTGAAGTGCCTAGACGCGGTATGTTTGATTTGCGCCTTGTTCTCGACTCGGTCTACTTCTTCTTCTTTTCCTAAACTATAAAGGATTATCGGACGTGTTCGTTGGACAAAAAGTAACAACAGTTAGGATGGTTGTAAAATCTGTGCATTCGTATAATTAGTATTGTCTAGTCTTTTCCACAATAAACCCGACGTGGTAGTTCCTAATTTTTTCATTGTTTATAAGGAGATAATCAACAAGATAAACATCAATCGCCTACACACGATAATCTATTGTTAATTTTCATCAAGGAAGACCCGCCATTTAATGAAAGACAGACGATGAAAGAGAATCTGGTAGTTCCACGATATGAAACCAACAGGAAATAATTCTCGTCCCAATTCATTTTTTTAAAATACGCATTAATTTTGCTGAACGAGACTGCACTAGTAACGAAACGATTGCAAATTTTCCGTCGTTTGGAGGAAAAAAGGAAAAAAAATATGAGGAGTTACCGCTATGAATTGAGAAAAGCATATAGAGAAACTTTGACGAAGAGAAAAATAATATTGCGAGACTAGTGGATAACACTAGGTCTTCCTTCTTCCTCATTGATGGATTGGTCTTCATTAACCCCTAAAAGTGGCTCCGAGTCCGATCCGCGGCGGCACTTGCAAATCGAAGCGTTGATAATGTTATTGTACAAGCCCATGCCCATCACAAGCAAAGCAAATCCAATAATCTGTAATAAAAGCGTCACATTAATTAGATTTTTCTTTACAAAGTTTTGATTAGTATTTAATCGGTAAAACTAATTTATATATGATTCATACCTGAGGCCAATAAAATTGTTGCCATTGAAGAGATAGACTTACGCTCCAAATAACAAGCGTTCGTACCGAATCCAGAACCATACGAGTGGTCGCTGACAATTCCTTTGTGACGCTGACACCAGCGAAATAAAAAAATGCGATACTTATCACAGTACCTAGAAAGAAATGACAATGAGGGATTGAAGGCTGAAAAACAATAGAAAATAAATACCTGACATGGCGAGAATAATCATTGGGTTATTACGCATTTGGATGAAACCATCCAGAGCATCTTCAAGGAGCATACGAGGATTAGAGCTAAATGGAGGTCCCACACGAAGGAAATACATAGGAATAAGCAAGAGGGACAGGGTTACAAAACCAAAATTACCCTCCCAGCCGACGGCCTGCAACAATGGCACATTGTGTTTGGTAACAAATTTCTCTTCCCATACCATTTGGCTGGCTGTAACGATTTGCGCCATAACAATCAGCAGATCACCAGTGATAATGCTGTTGATTGAGTTGTTGCTGCTACCAGAGCCAAAGATGAAATCGGAAGAGCCCACCACACTCAGACCCATGATGACGGTTAACATTCCAAGCCATTCATGCGCTTTTAAAAGCCTCCCTAGGAAAGCTGTGGACAAAAGTCCAGTGAAAATAATGATTGCTTCCGGAATCGAGTTTAATGGGCGCCGAAGTATCTCGGATATTTTCTCAACTATGCTATAAAGCAATTCTACAGAAGACCATTTACTGAGAAACAATTCTGCACAATCGAAACTTCTTTTTCATTCTATTTTATTAATCCTGATACTTTGCCCAACAAAAACGATGATGTGTAATGATGTAGGCCTAAATACAATCAAAAGAGTAAAAAAAAAACTGTTGATGTTACTTAATCCACATTCAAGAAAGATGATTTTTTTTGTTTTTATTTCATCCGATCTTGGATTCTTTTTGTAAATTTCCCTCTATTTATATTAACAACCGATCGCAACATCCTCTTTTAGGGTGACGTTTTTCTAGTGACGCCGTTAATATTATCGCCGTTCTAGTGTCGGCCCTGAAATTACTGCCGTTCTAGCGTCGCCGTTCTAGTGTCGCCGTTCTAGTGTCGGCCCGACTGCCGTTCTAGTGTCGGCCCGGCTGCCGTTCTAGTGTCGGCCTGGCTGCCGTTCTAGTGTCGGCCCGGCTGCCGTTCTAGTGTCGCCGTTCTAGTGTCGCCGTTCTAGTGTCGCGTTCTAGTGTCGCCGTTCTGGCGTCGCGTTCTAATGTCGCCGTTCTAGTGTCGGCCCTGTTGCCGTTCTAGTGTCGCCGTTCTAGCGTCGCGTTCTAGTGTCGGGGTTGATAAGTTCTAGTGTCGGCCCTAAAATCTTGAAGTTCTAGTGCCGCGTTCTAGTGACGCGTTAAAAAATTTGTAGTTCTAGTGTCGCGTTCTAGTGTCGGATTCTTAAAGTTCTAGTGGTAATACGTTCTAGTGTCTACATGCCTACGCGAGTATTCAAACTGACAAAACTCTTCTCTGATAATTTGTGTCTTAACAGGTTATGGGCCCAGGTTTCGCCATACCGTTAACGAACTTATCAGAATGGCTCAAAACTACTCTTTGGATGCTATAAAGCATTTAAGAAAGTTTGATGGAACTCAATTCACTACGTGGAAACACAACATGGAAATGTTGTTTACTCTCAAACAACTGAGACAATTCATTCAAGGAGAAGACAACGAACCTCAAGAAATCTTTGCTGGTGAAGGAGATCTTCGTGTAGTCACCAACCAGGAATTGATCAATCAATGGAAGACAACTGATTGCTACGGCAGATTTCTCATATTCAATTGCTGTGATGAGACTAGAAAGTTGGCACTTCTCAACTGTAGAACTAGCTACGACATGTGGACTCGGTTGGAAACCCAATATCTTCAACGGGCTGCAGACAACAAACATCTCTTACACAGAGACTTCATGAATCTGAGACCAGTCGACAACCAAGATATCATGATTCACATCACTGAATTAGAATCCAAAGCCGCTGAACTCAATGATCTTGGAGTGATGGTAACTGATACATATCTTTATCACTTTGTTTTCTGAGTTGTGTCTTATGCAGTCTTTGTTGATCTCCATTTCTGGTTAATCTAGGTGTCAGAACACCACCTCATCACTACCATTTTGTGTAGCCTTCCTGAACGATTTGCCAATCTGACGTCCATTTGGGACAATCTCCCTGACGCTGATAGAACAATGGAAGCACTGCGTGCTCGCATTGTTGGGGAAGAAAGAAGATTCAACAACAGTCAAGGACAATCAAATGCTCGATCATTGATTTTGAATTCAGACACAGGACCCCCTGACAATTCCATTGAGAGTTCTGCTCTGTTTGGCAACGATTCACGTGGAAGAGGACACTTTCGTGGTGGAAGAGGCCAGTCAAGAGGGCACATGAGTAGCGAAATCAATCGGGATCTTGTCTCTTGCTCATACTGCGGGAAAGACCGCCATCTTGAATTCGAATGTCGAACTCGTATTTCCAATGAAAACGAGAAAACCAAGTCCAGCTCCTTTCACTACAAACGGCCCAAAGATGATCGGGACACAACTAATTCATCCGGGAAGAAAGTCGATTTTTCCCTCATCTCTTCATGTTGCTTGACAGCTAAGAATTCGAAGGACATTTATCTTGATTCTGGTGCAACTAAGCACATGAGTGGTGATGAACCCATGTTAACTGATCTACGCATTATCGCTGACAATAGCTGGGCTGTGAATGGAATTGGTGGTACTGTCCTTTATGCCCGTGGAATTGGGACTATGCGACTTGTCCGACACGTTGATGATTCGTCTACATTTCGTGAAGTTAAAGAAGTTCTGTTTGTTCCTGGACTGGGCGTGAATCTCATCTCTATTGGTTGCTTAACCAAGAGTGGATTTACAGTTTCTTTCTCTGGCCTACAAGCTATCATCAAACGAAACAAGACGACCATTCTAACAGCATCCCGGTTTGGGGAGACTCTATATCGTGCTGAAGCTACTCTTGCTCCTCTCACTGACGTCCGCCTTGCAGCATCTCCTGCTACCGTCGCTACTATGCACCACATTCCTTACTGCCAACTCGTGGGGAGTAACATGTACGCGGCTCTCAAAGTTCGACTCGAAATTCGACCAGACGTCATCTTCATGGCAAGTCAACTTGCTCAGCACCTTCATAATCCTACCATAATCCACTGGAAAGCTGCTAAACGTATTCTTCAATACCTCGGCACAACACGCTACCATGGTCTCGAGTTCGGCAGTAAGGGCCATGACAACACCACCGTTGTTGCATTTTCGGACGTAGACCACGCTGGGGATGCGGATTCAAAACGGACCACCACTGGATACATTCTCGCTCTTAACGGAAGGGCAATCAGCTGGTGTTCTCAACGTCAACCCGTTGTCGCCACATCTACCATGTAATCGGAATATTTTGCTGCTAGTGATTGCTCAAGAAAATTGGTGTACGTGGGGATTAAACTTCGATGGGGAGATACGTTAAATTAAGCTGTTGAATCCTGTGCCGATTGAGAATTTTGTGTAAACTGAATTCTATTTTTCAAATCAAAGTTTCTGTTCTTGTTTGAGATATGAAACACTTGGATTTATCGTTTATGTCAAAATTAATCTTCAATCATTTTTATGTGTTTATATTGATGATGACTTTATCTGAGTTCTGAATGAGAGAGAGTGTTGAGGTTTGTGTTGAACTCATTCAGCACTAGATGGCAGTGTTTGTGTTTTACTGAGAAAACATTGAAGACAACGTCGGTGGAATGACGCTGTGGCTCTCGACGTTGATTCAGAGAAGTTGAAAGATACTTCCTTCTCTTTCTGTGTGGATCGTGTGACAAAGAACAAGTGTGTTGAAGTACTGTGTGAATTGAATTGATGTATTTGGTAAGACTGATATACAACTTATCTCCTATGCTAATCAGGAGTCTAAATATACACTCTACGCGAGTATTCAAACTGACAAAACTCTTCTCTGATAATTTGTGTCTTAACAACCCTTATTTTTATTCGTATTTGTTATTCGTCGAATAAATGAAAGTTATTCGTGATTCGACTACGCTCAAATCACGAAAAACCTTATTCGACAGAACACTGTACGCAACGTTACGGGATACAGCGATTCGCAGCGCCAACCGACTTATAACGGAGGAATCGGTTAACTTGGGGGTGAGGGTTGTAACTTGGGCAGAAGAGGAATGAAATGATGGAAGTAACCAATTAAAAAACCATGGAGAGAAGTTTTATTGACACGGAACGTGAAAGAAGCTATATTGTTGGGATGCTAACAGGCGGACGTGAATCACCTCTTCCCGTCGCATTGGCGTTTTCGGCTACGGTTAGGAGCATTGAATTGAATTAAATCAAATCACGGTGGTTTTATTCGGATACTGGACAATGAACATTGCTTATCTGTTGGCGTTTTAATATAATAATTAATTGATCGACTTAAGTGTCTTATTTTAATGACGACGGCGACTTGTTTAAAGGTGCATGTTGAGCAACGTCAACTTGACAACAGTTTGGGATAAGGTAGATTGATTTTTTCGTTACAAATATCTGAGCCCACAGTGAAGATCAGGTCGCGGTGGTAATCATTTATTACTGGATACATATATCGGCTGGTAATCACAGGTGCTCATCAGGAGTGAAGTACGCAATTAAGTTCCCAGAAATTGATACTTCAGATCCGCTCTGATAACAGTCATCACTTTGACCCAGAATAAAATAATAAATAGTTCATTAAATGTGTTAACAAATTCAGAATTCTGCTAATTAGTTGAAACAATTAATTCCTTAGCCCTATATAAAAAATGAAAATAGTATCCAATGCCAACTGCAATAACGAACGATGATCATTGATCAACAGAATAAATTTTTGCCAGCATAATAAAAGAATTCCTAATTTTCTATTATCTATCGGATCTTCCAACCGATGCGGGGGCCGAAGTTGGGGTAAGGCCCGGGCTGTTGCCAGGGGGGGGGGGGGGGCCAAAGTTGCATTCCCGTCGTGGCTCGTGGGTTTACCATTTGCAGCCCAAGTTTCAGCGCAGATTAGTGCGACTAGTGACGACGCTGCTTGTTGTAACCGCACGTTAGTCAATTGTATTACTGATACAAATTGCTTTCATGAAAAAACGTGAATAAACTGCATCGCATTTTTATACAGTTATGCATGGGTAGCCAATAAGACCTAGGTCAACACGCAACTTTTCTCTTAATGGTGTTAACAAGTTATGGGCCAAAGGAACTCCTGTGTTTAGGTAAACGTTAATTCACTTGAATCCCGTCAATGCGCGGCATTCTCGAAATGGTTGTTTTTTTATTTGATTTAATTAATGAACTGTTTTATTCAAGGATTGAATCATGGGATGTTGACCTTTCCTTCTACTAACAACGTAAAATCAGTTAGTAAATTTAATATGATTTGGTTTAGATACGTTAGTATGAATACGAGTCAAGCATCATTTATATTGTGGTTTGCCAACCAGTTTTATTCAGGATTCTTCATCACAACCCTTGGCTTGGTGATCGATGTCACGAAGATAGTTCTGAACCGTGAAATTCAAAATTATCTGATTTGATCAACGAATATCGTAGGAGTTGTGATGTCGTTTAATTATCAATTAATAAAGCCAAATATATACATTGTTCTAACTGTTATATAAATGATAAACTTATCCAAACGCAACTGATAAAAAAGTGATCGGCGAATGAAAGAATTTCTGTACAAATCACAGCATTTTCTGCGTGTTGTGTTGTGCATTGTTGCTCATTGTGTGCATTCATTCATAGTAGCGTGAAGTAACGATGAATTCACGAAAAAGCCGGATGCGGCCAATGTGCTCATAAATAATGCCGAGCAAAATTCCCAATTTTCCCAAAGGTCATCAAGTAACAGGTTCTCTGAGAAATTGATGGTTAGATAATAGATTATACCGTAGCTTTTACATAGTAATAGGTCCAATTGATCCTTCAAAAAATAAAATTTGACGCTGCTCACTTCACGCAAGATATTTAACAAATGTTATTTGCAAATGATTCTAAAAAAAGGGGATCAAAGCAATTTTGTTGGGATGCTAACAGGCGGACGTAAATGACCACTTTCCGTCGCATTGGCGTTTTCGGTAACGGCGGTAACATTTAATTGAATTAAATCGAATCACGGCGGTTTTATTCGAATACCGGACAATGAACATTGCTTATCTGTTTGCGTTTTATAATAATACTTTATTGAACTACCTAAGTGTGCAATTTTTTTGTCGCCATTGACTTATTCCGAGGTGCATGTTGTGCAACGGCAATTTGACAATTTTTTGATTTATAAATGATTTATTTTTCCACAAGGATTACTTAAGATGTAATGTCTCTGAAAAAAAGAAAAGTTTTGATCACTAATTTGAAACTCAAGAAGCATGGTATCTCATTCATCGTGAATCAATCGTGATCTTCTCATTGACATGATATCACCATTTTACAACCTTAACGGACTGCAGTCCCGAATATAAAACTATATCTATCTAAAAGTGTTTTAACTAAATCATAAGTCTGACTATGGGTTGAAACAGTTAATTACTATATCCGATTATAAAGATGAAATTTGTATTCAATGCCAAATGCAACAGCGAATAATGTTCATTGATCAAAAGAGTAGATTTTTAGCCAACACATTGAAAGAAAGGACACTAATTTTCTAATATCTATCGGATCTTCAAACCGATTGTTCTTAATACCTTGGTAAGTCTTAAAAAAATGTTTGAGCTAATAAGGAATAAGGAAATAAAGGGGATCAATTGTTCCAATGTTAACAGACGAATGTGAAAGACCTCTTGTAATAAAAAAATATAATTGGGAAGATCAGATCAGGGGGCGATGAAGATGATGCCGCAAGCGATGCGGGGCCCGGAATTGCCCGTCGTCCGGCTGCCTTCGTTGTCTTGGCGGCCGAGATCGTCTTCGTTGGCGTGAACGACCATGGCCCGTCCGATGATGGAATTCGGCCCGCTCAGCGCCGTCATCTTGTCCACCATGTCAACCTTAGCCACTCCCGAAGCATCGGCCAAAATGTTGCCGTAATCGCCGGCGTGACGGCGGTTAGGAGCGTCTCCGGGAGCGCCGTGAAGCGCCTTGGTCGGGTTGAAATGTTTGCCAGTCGAGTCGCACCCGTTGCTGAAGATGTCGCCGAATTCGTGAACGTGAAAGCCGTGCTGGCCCGGCGTCAATCCCGTGATCTCACCGACAATCCTCAACTCACCCGAGCACTCGGTGAAGTTGAGAACACCTTTGACGGGCGAATTTCCAGCCAGGTGAGCTCTGCCCGTCTCCGCATTGCACAACCGAATCAACGCAATCAAAAGAACTGCCAAAATGACAGGTGTGCTGGCGATTTGCATGATTTAGGAGAATTAATGTTTATACAACTCGATGGCGTAAAAGGAACTGAGAGTGAAAGGTAAATTTCTCCGCCCTTAAATAGTCCACCATTAATGTTAATCCCATCAGATTTGATGCTTTTACGAAGAAATGTTTTTCCCAAATTTGTTTTGATCGAGTGATGATCGACCTTGTTCCATCAGGTGACGACAACAAGATGCCGTTGTTTCACCTTGGAAATACCATCAACCGTTATTTCTTATTAAATCACTATAGTGATGGAAATTTCTATCCGATCGGATCACGACCTTATAATAATAATAACAGCAGACTACATAAAATGCAAGGCTAGGCCCTTCCATCAACTGTCATTCCCGTTTTCATTTCAAAAATAGGATTTGTTCCCGATACAGGATTGCCCACCTGCTGTTTCGACCGCATTGTGTACATGCATATGGATGTATCGAATGGTAGGGAAAAAAGATTATGTTTTCCTATCCATGTTTTTCTCACTGTACAACCCGAAATATGCTCACGAAGAATCGTCAGCAGGGGTCCATCGATCTATAGGGGCTGTGTGCGGTCCCTGGGCTCTGATGATGTACCCAGGCGAGCAGGGGCGGCCCTCCCATGTGGAAACTGTGGGGAAATCTCTTGTGTGGATGGACGATTGCTCATGTTAACTTGTGACGGCCCCCAACACACACAACAGGAAAAGGGTGGGGTGGAAATCACACAGCCATGACGACTGCACACAGCAGAGCTTAAAGAGTACAGAGGATATTCGAGATCACACAAATAACCCGACCGTTTAAAAACGTTTGTAAAAATATACCCAAACCCGGCCGGGGCATTTACTCTTGCGCGTAAACAATTTATGAGGGCGACGAGACTACTATGTACTCAATTTAGCATAGTATAGTTCCCCCCCTTCTGTTTCCGGAGTGAATAATGTAATGAATAATCAACTCGACCACATATGTATACAAGAACAAATAAACAAAAGACTTTTTTCTATACCCCCTTCTATTTCTCTACGCCCTAGTTTTTATTATATATGATGGCGATTTATATTTTTCTGGAATAATAATAAATAATAAAACACCAAAAACCGAATTTTTATTTCGACACCAAAAAGGAAGAGAGAGATCGCGTGTGTCGTTTTTTTCCCACATGGGATTTGTTTATTATGATTTCCATATTCATGTAAAGCTCATTAAACGTGTTACACATAATTTAAAAGGGAAAAGAGATGCTGGAGAACACACACACACAATAATAATAATAATAATAATAATAATAACTGAAAATGTACATTTACATATACGGTTATTTCGTATTTCTGTTTTTTTTCTTATCGCCATCAAATAACCCCGAAAGAAAAATATCATCTTGAGAGAGTAGAGTATAGAATAGAGAGTAGTAGGTAGAGTCTAATAACGAATCACCTGGAGCGTCATAAAGAGGAGGATCAGGCAACTGTAATAATGGGCCGCCGTGATGAGACTGCTGGCCTTCTGATGGCTGCTGGGCGTGCCAGATGTTGTTGTAGACCCTGAGCGAGCTTCGATTATCACCTGATGGGGAATAAGTCGAGAAATGAGATTTCCAGTCATCCAATTATATTCGTCCCTTTATGCATAAATAATTCGGGCCGGGATAAATATAAATCTATAGAAATTTGAATACCACTTCGATTGGTGAGCTGGGCACCACTTCATCTCGTACAAACACTTGGCATTGGAATATTCCACCATCTTGCACCTGAGCTTTGTCAATCTAAAAAAACACAAATTTCATCATTTTCAAAATTCCCGCCATTGCGAAATTAGGTCAAATTCAAATTTATGTTATTATACAATGAGCGTAGAGGTTCGGGTGTCCTCCTGGAAGGTCAGACGAAGTCGAGGATTGGTGTCGATCAACAGAGTGTCACCGTGAGAGATAACTTCCTGGTTGGACGGATCTACAATCATAATCAATTAAAATAGAATTATAACAAATGGAATAATAACAAAAGGCGAATTGTGCTGTATTACCTTTCATGTCGAATCTGAGCCAGATGACGGGATTGGAGACGAGCGACGGCTCAATCAGATCCATCATTCGTGAGAGTTGACTATTGACAGGCACTCGACACTGGAGGCTCACCTGAGAGCCTTCCGGCACTACTTTCCTGACGGCAACGTGATGTCCTCCGACCGAATCCACCACGACACTGGCGCTGCGGCGCGTGCTCCCGCTCTTGGCTAACACGACTGCGTAATATACAATAGACAATCCATATATAGTCATTCATTGGCAGGAAATGAATCATTTATCACGATTTTCTATTTCTTTCTTTTGCAACTGGTTTTTCTGGGGATATTTAATTCCTTGCGGCTAATGGATTTCCCGTATCATTAACAGCTAAACCTATATAGTATAATTATCTTATTTTTTCGGGGGGGGAGAAAAAGATTTGTCAAGGTTTCCTCCTTTGCGTGCTGCATCATTAACACCCCGAAAATGCACACAAGTCCAAAAATGGGATATACTATATAAGAATCGCTTTGGGCCGGGTTTATATATATAATAACTTTGGTTGGGGTGAGAAAAATATTTTTTTCTCCCCCTCCAGCCACACACACACACAACTGTTGATGCAATCCCGACAGCTCATCAGTAGCCTTTTCTCTAGCGTTATAAGCAATAACGTTTTTCGGGGATGAGTCAGCAGCAGCGGAAGGAGCGCACGTACCCACCACCACAAAGATTATTTTTTTTCTGGCAACAACAACAACAACAACAACACAGCAGACATATAGAAAAACCGGGTCTTATATATTTTGCTGGGTGCTTGATGAATAATACATGAGGAATCCACAGCCGACACATTTCTTCTTTTTCTTTTTTTAAAAAAAGATTTCCCGATAGAAAAAAGAAGAAATTTTAAAAAAGAAAAAGTCTTGTGGAAGTTCTCGCCTTGTTGTTCACCTTCTGGGGGCTTGTGTGTGTGTATACGTTCTCTAACCTTTTGGCCCGCATCATCGACTTTTACGACTTTTTTTTTTCTTCTTCTTATATTTTATACATTTCCAGTAGAAAATGTAATTCTATTTTAGTTTTCTGCCGTTTTTTTGAATTTCGTTATATATTATTTCCCACTGAATCTTGTTTTCACGATCACGCCGAACTTTTATATTTTTTTTTCCCTTCGCTCGATCGTAAAAATTTTTTCGGGGTTTTAAAAATAAAAAAGAAAGAAAGAAAAAAAATCTTGATCCCGCCGAGTTTTGACACGTCGTTTCTTTTATAGGCCTACTATATTAAAATGTGGGATACAATCTCCCTCTACTATACGATACGCAGCAACAAGATACCACTATTAAATTTGGAAAGATAACCTCTAATGTCATCAAAATTCTCCTTTTTCATTTCTTATATCTATGAATGGACCATGTAATTCTAGACGATTATTATTATATAACCCCCTCCTGGCCATCGGGACAATATGAAAGAGACACGGAATTCCTTAAGTGTCGTCTATAAGGGAATATAATATGAGGCCTATATGTTATCTGATTTGTTATTCTGTGTGATCCGTCGATCCATCATTGGCCCCACCACTTATTCCTCTCTGTATAAAGGCAGGACTCTTCTGTGTGTTGTCCCAATTTGTTAAGTCAACAATCGATAGAAATGAATTAAAGATTAGAAAATTATCAGTGTGTCTAATGTATCAGTGATTTCCAATTCTATAAAATAAGAAGCTCCCGGGTGTTTGGGACAGAAATGTTATGCCGAGTATATAGGGACTATTATACTACCTGGTGGGTTTTCGACTTAATCACCAGAGGCCTTTTCTGTCCTTATTATATTTGGTTGGGTCTATACACACATCGGTCGAAGAGGGGAGCGGCTGATAAATATCCCGACTGGTTTATTTCAGCACTTCGACCAACGATAAGCGACGAAAGAGGAGAGGGAAGGGAGGGGAGAGAGAGAAACTAAAGAAAATTTCCCCCTATCAAAACATTGATCCTCTCAAACATTTCACGTCGTCTAGTATAGTATAGGCTATCCTACCCTCGGCAGCTCGTGTGAGCCCCACTTTGAGCGGCCGCTGTGTTATAGTAGTAAGTTGCTGGTTAAAGAAAAAAAGAAGTAGTGATTTATGAGTTACGAAAGCCGAGAAATCCGTGGCCAGAAGTTGTGCTCTCGCCCAGCAGCAGAGCTCTAAAGGCCTACTTAAAGGAATAAGAAAAATATAGACGCGTTATATATGCCCCCCTACAACATATTATATTGGTGAAGGGACATATACAAATCTAGAAGGGGCCTTGGCCTATTCAAAAGTTGTTTAATTCCTTCCTCGAATAAAAAAGGGAGCAGCTGCGCTTGACACGTACAATATAATGAATGAAATAATATAAGGAGAAAATGTGAAAACATTTTACCGCAACAGCAGCAGCAGCAGAGGAGGAAGTAGAAACTGGTGACGATTGATGACGGCATCACGATGATTGGAAAATTCAATATTGGTTCGTGCTGCTGTGGTTGGCTGGCTGGCTTTCTTGTGGTGTAACGGACACAAAGTGGGACAACCGACTGAGTGAAGTAGAGAAGGTAATTCAATACATTCGGGCCGGAACAGCAGCCAGCCGCAGCTTAGCTAGCGGCGGAGAACGACTGTGATGATGTTGACGAAGGGCAAATGTCTGCGCCTTCTTGATTTCCACACAGCACCAGCACTTGTTTGAATAGACGTCAAAACAATATAACAATGCACACACGACGCCGCCAGCAGCCACAAAAATTTTAGCGTATTATATAATGGCACACAACACGGGGAAACAATCGGGAATGTATTTAAAAAAAACCTCTGGCACGAGAAGAAGCAGATGACTGTGCTGGACCAGCCCTCCTCTCTCTCTCATGTATGTATCCAAATCAATACAAACGATATATAATTCTTGATTGGGACTGGCAAGTCACGAAAAAATGTGTTTGAAAAACAAGACAATTCGTGACTCGGATGGAAATGACCTCCACGACGTGGCGGGACCTTGTTCTACACAATTGCCCAACCCGGCCGTCAAGATCAATTCGAGATTGTTATTAAAACAAAAATGTCTTTGTCGATATCGTCTATACCGCGTTCAAACTTTGCACGGGATACTGGTTACTAATCAAAAAACACGTTTCCAACCGATAGATGCAAGAGGAGGTAAGAACTTTTGGAACAAATACCCAGGGACGTTTCGGTACGACTGGCCTGAAGGTCGGCAGTCTACTGAATGACTTTGGTGGGTTTTCACCCAACCATATATGTTGGGAGACTCGATGTTGGCTTCCTACACACGGAAAGAAAGAAAAATAATAGTTTGATCGGCCATTAAATAGCAATCATCGCATTTCCACATGGATGCGGAAACCTTGCTTATTATGGTTTGACACCATTTTTACAAGAATATTTATATTTTTCTTATTATTTTTTTTCAATCTTGGCGCCGCCATAATGTGTTTGTTGGCAAAGTTTATTTTCATGTAAAAATATTTATTTTTTTAGGACCCATAGTTTGAAGAAAACTGGCAGAGTTGCCTAGCGAACAGCTGTTTGTTGTCTGCACGACTGCACGTCAAAAAGGCATGTTTTGGTTGAATACCTCTATAAAATTCCTGTACGGCTATCGATCTTACCGCTGCTGTCTTACATTAGCTTTCAACAGAGCAATTGGCTATAGATCCTCTCGGACGACGGACGTGAAGATGAACGATCCCGTGGAGAACGCCAAACGACTAGCCGCCTTCAAAGCAGTGGACAATCACGTGGTGGTAATGTTTTAAAATGTTGAAAGGAAAAAGGGAGAAACCCCTTTTTTATATGCGTTCTTCGCGTGGCTGTTACATGCGTTAAAGAATGTCTCGTGTGCGTTCCATTTAGGATGGTGTCATTGGAATTGGGAGTGGGTCCACGGTGGTGTATGCTGTCGAACGTCTGGCACAGAGAGTCAAGGATGAGGGTTTGGAAGTTATTTGTGTCCCATCCTCCTTCCAAGCCAAACAGCTCATCATTCAGTATGGATTGAAATTGGGAGATTTGGAGATGAACCCAGAAGTATGAATTTTACATGGTCAGTCATATTTACGTTTTATTTAAAAAAAAACATGATTTCAATTTCTTGCAGTTGAAAGTGACAATCGATGGTGCTGATGAATCTGATACCATGCTTACTCTCATCAAAGGAGGTGGCGGGTGTCTGACTCAGGTGATTTTACACTAGTGTGTTTTATTAGTTTGTTGACTAAATTTCATTTTTATAATCACCAGGAAAAAATTTTAGCCAGCTGTGCAGAAGAATTCATAGTCATTGCAGATTACAGGTAAATAATTGATTTTCTTTCTGGTTGAACCCCCTTACATAGTTCATTTGTGTTGCAAATAGGAAAGCATCCACCAATCTGGGTGAACAGTGGAGAAAAGGCATTCCAATTGAAGTCATTCCTGGTGCTTATCGTGTTGTCTACCAAAAAATTGAGAAATTACTTGGAGGAAAGTCAGAACTGAGGATGTCTGGCAGTTCAAAAGCTGTAAGTGTCACATCCTAAATTGAAGGGCTATTAAATTAACTCAGTATGTACCCATTGACATTTCATTTTTTGTAAACAGGGCCCTGTTGTTACAGACAATGGCAATTTTTTACTCGACTGGAATTTTGAGAGTGTGAAGGATTGGAAGCACGTCGAGAACTGCTTGAACATGTAATATAAACCAATGAAACCTTTACACGGGCAAAAGTCTTATATCTTTCTCGTCTTTTGCAGGATTCCCGGAGTCGTGGAAAACGGTTTGTTTGTAGGAATGGCACGAAAAGCTTATTTTGGTATGAGCGACGGGACAGTGATGGAACGCAACGTTTAACGCATTTGTTGAACGAATCTCTCTCTTTAAAAAAAAACCTGTGTATTTGTAATCACACTCAGAAAATGAAATTAAAAAAAGAACATTGAGAAAACCTAAAAGGGTAATCTCCATTGTTCTCAATACTATCATCATTTTATAAATATATATTCTTTAAATGCTACGATTTGGTTTTCAAGGCATTGTTCCCTCCCAAGCGGCTTCCTTCTGTTGGGCTGCTAATCGCTTTTTGGCTGGAAATGAAAAAGAAAACAATTATCTTCCGGGTTCCTTTTTTCTTCGAAAAACTATTCAAAATTCAAACCTTTAGCATCCGCCAACATTTGGCGTTCAATCTTCCTTTGCTCGGGGCTAACGGTATTTCGAATTCCAAGCGCAGTGCTGACCAAACGCTTAGCCATACTAGCTGATGTTACCGGTCGAGGTCTGATAGAAAAACATTCCATAAAAATGTTGGCAATATTTAAAAAAAAATCAATTTGCAAGATTTATGACTCACTTAAAAGGCTGAAGTGCCGTGGATATCCGCCGGGCACAGTTTCGTGATTCTTTAGTCGCTTGAGCCAGCGGACGCATCTTAATAAGACTTTGAGTAGCAGCCAAGGCATCAACGGCTTTATTCATCCATTGATAGAAAAACAAACACAGAAATTAGGATTGATAACGCTAAAACCACTTTTATAATAGATTACCTGCGTATGCGCTTCCATAAATGGCTAAAGCATGAGTATCATCCACCCATTTAAGGGAAAAATCTGGCGGTTTTCCACTGACGTTCAAGGCTTAATTATAAACAAGTTGTAATTTAAAATGAATTTCGTCAATCAGCATGATAAGATAATTACCGGTGAACAAGTCCTCAGTCTTGAACGTTGAAGGGAAATCGTACAGTTCAATTACATGATTTAAATCTTCATCATGAGCCTCGTGAGATGCCTGAGAATAAACTTCATTGGATGGTTGAATAATTCGCACCGATCCAACGGCCAGAGTCAACTAAATTCAGAAAATAAAATCAGTTTTGCATAGGCTTTAGATAATTTTAAAAATAAGAAATAACTAATACCTCTTCCAGTGCATCAGGTCTTAAGAGATCACCAGTTTCATTATACAATTTATCCCAAGAGTCCTCCTCAAAGCTGATATTTCTCTGCAGGTTGCTTTCTTTTGGAGATGCGGGCTTTTCTAGAGGGACGTGGTTGGAAAGTTCCGCGAATTCACAGCACTCCATCAGATCTCCGACGTCCAAAATTGACTGTTCGGATGGTTGAACGAAAGGGGTTGAACTGGTTCGAGAGATCTTACGGCTGATCTGTGGAGGAGCCTGAATAGAATTGCTTTCTTCTTTCTTAAAAATAGGTGTCTGATTGGTTTCTTCTTCCACGGCAAGTCCTAAACATCACTTGAAATTATTACTATACAGATCTCGGATATTCTTAAAGATAAAATAACTAACGCATTTCAACACGAGTCGACTTCTTTCTGATGGGTGAAATCACTTTGGTCCCTGATTCAACTCTGGGTTTAATTTTCTCACTTTCTTTCCAGTCATCGCTCAGATTATGGTTTTGCATGGAAGATTTACGTTGGGGTGGCACATAAATAGCCTGAGATGGTTTTTTCAGGTTACAGCTTGGAGACTGAGCAGACACAGGAACTGGAAAATATGAATAAAAGAATACTGTTATGCTTTTTAGAGAGAATTTCCAAGATAATACTGACACCACCTGCATCCACATTTTGCTTGATCGTTTCTTGAAGGACTCCCGAACTTCTGGCTGGTGGTGGACGATAAATAGCTCGTTCATTGACAGCTCTCTGCTTTCTTGGTTGTTTGTTATCTGTTGATTGTGGCTGCTGACAGTTATCATTTTTGGGAGATCTATCAAGATTGATGCAAAAACCACATTTAATGTTGAAATTATTGGTATGACACAAAACTACTTTTCTTGAGTAGGATCCATCTTGTAGATTACTTTAGGACACACAACAGTCCTGCGATCAGCTTTTCCTACGGAGAAGGTTTTCAAACTGCTGAAATTTATTTCAACAACCTGATGGATTAAGAATCGTAATCTGGGGGAAACTGAAGGAAAGAGATACACAGCTTTGTGACCTGTAACCAATGAAAGTACATAAAACAAATATGTGAAAGGCATGAGTGTGCAACAACAAGCAACAAGCTTAGTCATTTACCTAATGGTTGTGGGGTGACGGCAAAAGCGCAAATATCGGCGTAAACTTGTTCAACAAATGATTCTTCGATCTGGTTAAGGAAAGTAGAACACGGGAGAATATCGTTGGCGGCCTTGAATAAAGAAGCGAAAGGAGCTACGCTGTGGGTCATTTCACTTTTTCAACTCAATGCGCCATGTTTTTTCGATGTTTTCATAGTGAAAAAACAGAAGAAATAATGAAAAGAAAACACGACATTTATTGAAAATTCATGGCAACGTTGAAGCACAATTTTGATTCAACTGGCAACTTTTGAAAACGCGCCTTTTTTAAAAGTCTAAAAACAAAAATATGTCCCAAACATCTAGTCTGAAATATTTCCAAATCGTGGTGGAGTCATAAAACAAAATAGAGTTAGTTATCTTGTGGTTTTATTGTAGAATGGAGTTTTATACACCGATTCAGTGTGATAATTACCTTTATAAAAGATAAGAAAGGTCTCCACCGCGGTTTGGAAATATTTCAGGCTAAGATGTTTGGGACGTATTTTTGGTTTTTCATCAAGACTTATGCAACCTATCACATATAATATAAATATAAAAAGTTTTCTGGTATAATTATTGAAAAATACAGTATTCTACAATGATTCAACACGAAAAATGATCTTATCAGCACATGAGATCTTATGAGATCAACATATGCGACTTTTCCCGCTGGGACGTTGAGCAAAATTTTAATCAACATCGCAGCATGTAACAGCTATTAATTTTCTGGAGAAAGGTGTGACGGTAATATAGGAATGGGATTCAGGTGCCACACGTGTGGCTGTGGGTAAATACAAAAAGTGAAACTACAGCATTACACAGAGAAAAGATCATAAATTTAGAAGAAGAGTTGTTTTACCTGACAAGATTTCTATAAGAAACCGTGCGTTTGTAAATCGTTCAAATGGCAAACTGCTGAACGCATTGTACATCAGCCCAACACTCTTTCCACGCATGTTAGTTCATTCTCCTCGGCTCGTCTGCATGTCGTTGAACAATTAACGTCACCCAAAATCCTCAGGATACATTAATGGATATAGCCTACGCTTTAATAATGTAAAGGGAAAAGCTTCTTAAAATGGTTTGGGGTGGTTAGCTTTTTAACAAAATAGAGAAAAGTATAGAAAAGAGAAAGAAAGTGTTCCTAATGTTATGAATTTTATTCTTTCCGCGGAGCTATATAAGCCCTTTCGGTAGCTTTGTTTTTCATCAGTAACATTCTGCCAGCCAGCCCTTTTGGAAGACTTGGAGGTTCTAATCTATTCATTTAAATTACAGCTAATCACACATCGGCATGAATTTTTTTAACGTAAGCTGGTTTCATCTTGATACTAAAATGTTCCCACTTTTATGCTGACCAGTCAAATTTGTGACTTTCTTTTTAGACGAAAAGTTGCAGGTTCGGTTCCCTGATGATGGTTTTCCAACTACTGCTGTCTATCAGCTGGGCTGTTCCTTTCCCCTCGTCAAATAATCCGTTGGATTCGACAGAGACATCTGGGATTTCTGAACGAGTTGATCCTGCTGACCCCAGTAGGCCTACCGCTGAACGGGAATCTGAGACGGCTAATAACTTTTATCATTTCATGAATAACGCTAATCCGTCTCAACCTCTGGTGGAAACCTCTGAACCCCAGGGGTACTCCCCATCTGTTGAATCATCCAATCCCGCCGTTGATGATGCACAGCATCCGCCGTCCTATCCATCAGCAGCTGAAAATGTTCAAACGAACCAGGAGGAAACTGCCGTAGTGGGCGATCCTCATCTCTACGACTTTTTGAAGAATGTTCTTCCTCAGGCACCGATAGAAGTAGCGGCGGTAGAATCTCAATCGCCATCTGTTCCATCGTCGCATCCACCAGCGAATCCGTCTTATCCAGCTGAGCCTGCCGCTGCTGTCCAAACATCTCCAGAGAAATCAGATGTTGGTGATGTTTTCTTGAACATCGGTCCTCCTCCTAAACCGAGAGCTCTGGGATTCCCACCGATAACCAACACACGCGATAATGTGATTAATCAAAATAACTGGGACATATTAGTTTAAGTCATTTCACATCTGCATGTATATGATTAAATCTTCAGCTGGTTTTGAAGCTATATAAAACTTCCTGATAATTGAGCGTATATTATATGCGTCATATTTTCGTCTGAATTTTGTTTTCAAACATATAGGTTAACACAGAAATATACACTAGTATTATACAAACATAAAGAAATTATTCGTACGTTTTGTTAATTCTATAGCTAAATCTAATTTAGTAGATATGTAATGCACAAGGCAGCCTAATTCATAATTTAGAAACACCGAATTTTTAAAATTGCATTTGCTGCTCAATGATCCATCAAGAAATTAGTCCAAATAATATTAACGACAGAGAGCATGGCTAAAAATAGTCTGGACGAATATAATTATGAAACAATTATAAGAGTTTCTTTTCCTAAAAGAAATAGCCAAGGTAGCCAAGTGTCCAGCATGCGGGTGCAATCCATAAGGAAATGTTATTGGGTTCGGGTGAAACCCTTGTATAATACAAGGCTACACACACCTGTGACATAGAGACAGCAGCTGAAAGTCTCATAACATTTATTCCCTGGCTGTTCTAATATCGCAAGAGAATTATTATAAAGAAAGCTGCTGCTATTTATTATAGGCTATACTATACAGCCTGCTGGGAGAGCGCGCTATAATGGCAGTGAGAACATTCAAGAAAGAGCATATAGACCACCTGCTGGTGCACTTATACTATATTTTCGCTCAGCAGTCAGCACACACACATTCGTACCTATTGAAAGTCAATTGAGATTAAATTTCATTCATTGAGCAGCAATAAACTGCTCATATAGAAAAAAAAGAGCAGATTGCAGAAGAATTTCGCCCGGAAAAAGTTGAATTCGTTCGAGAACAAAAAAAATACTCCAAAGGGAAAAACAAAAATTGGAAGCTCTATTAAGTGAAACCAGGAAAATAAATGCAAAAGTCGTAAATTTTGAGCCGATAGAAACCACACGCAGTGCTGTCTTCTACTACAAACTTCATTATAGAACACTCGCCATATTTTCCCTCTCGTTCGCACGCGTGAAACAATAGGACGGGCGGTCGTGTTGCTAGGTAGACTCTGTACACTATGCTGGATGTATAATACATATGCTGAGCAATAACCAATTGTCGTCTCTCTCTCCGGATGATTTTTTTGTTCCCTTGTTGTTGTTTGGTTTTTGCGGTTAACTAGTTAAGGAGGGATGGGCTAATAGGAACGCCAAGTGTTGAAAAATGAAAATAGATGCGAAAAAAAACAGGGCCGCGTCTTCATCCGGAGCTATATAAGCTGGCCGATGGCCCATCGTTTATAGTCAGAAAGTGTTTAGCTGCTGACAAATAACGTGTTTCATCAAAGTAGCCTATATAATTCGCCATGAGGTTTCTTAGCGTGAGTTTCTCTTTATCAAATAGCAGCAGTTGATTTGCAATATGTTTTATAAATCCTGAACCATATTTGTTTGTTATTCGTAGGCCTATATTCAGTTGAGATGCAGTAGGGCTACGGCGTGTATCAGCTACTTGATTTTGATTCAACTGCTGTCGTCCAGCTGCGCCGGTCCGGTTCGTTCTTCCCGCAGGAGTGAAGTGAGGAGTCCCTTTGCATCCCGGAAGTACGCCAATATCGAGTCCCGAACAAGCGATTATCAAGATAATCAGCAGTTGACCAATGAGAATCACGAAACGGCCTTAGTAGATGTGAAGAATCCCAGCGAAGATTTGATCGCCACGACCGACAATTCATTGCCTTTAGAGGATCCCGTCGAAAACTTCCAGTCCAGTCCAGTTGGTCCATCAGAATTGCTGGCAGATATCAGTGGGTCAACTGATGCTGATGCTCAATCTGAATATGTCACCGATCCTTCCATCGATCCTGCGGCTGTAACACCTGACGTTGTGGCGATCGACCAAGTCTCTTCGGATGCCTCCGCTTCTACAACTCCGATGGATCTTCCACTTTATCCAGCAGTGCGAGTCCCAACTGCTCCGGAATCGGCTCGCATAACCGCCGCACCTTTGGGTGCCGGTACCAACAATCCTCCATCAACCGAAGTTCCCGTTTTAGCTCCAGTGACATTGCCGGAACTTATTTTGAATAATACCGAAAGCGGAGTGAAGAAGACCACTCCGATTTTGTCGTTGAAGTATGGCGTGCCGAAGGGCGGCGATAAGCAGAATCTACCCAAACATCATCGCCCGATTAAAACTTCCTATTACAATCCTCCCGACACCATTAATCCCTATCTTGGCGAAGAATTAGATAAACCCATTTATCTCCCGCCGACTTTCCCCGGCCCCGCTGCTCTCCCGGTCGCTATTAATCTTGACGCTTCGGATGAAGACGACTTTCCCCCGATTCCGTTCGGCAACTCCAAACCCAAGAAATTGGAGTTCCCTCCGGTGTCCAACACGGACGAGAATTTCGGTTATCAAATCGACTGGTGGTAATAATTATATACATAGGAGCGAAAAAACAAACAATGAATCTTCAGTTATATTCGGTTATATTATATAATTTGAGTCAGATATAATATCATTCAATCTAATATAGATTAGATTTTCAAGCTTCTGATTTTATTTTGTCATGTCATATATGCTGCTTGACACACGTTTTATTGGTTAAATAGAGAAATATATTCACAGTTATTATACTCATCAAATATGCCCCCAAATATCTTTAATGTTAGCCCAAAATCAATGTAATAAGGGCTAACCAAAAGTATATATATACAGTAATTTCCGACTTTGCGTTGACCGCTTTTATATATACCGCGGCCATCAAAACAAAAGATTACGAATCAAAGCCGCAAAATATAATGAACGATGTATTTATTTGTGGGTATACAAACATTATAAAAAATAATATGCTGGGAATCGATCTGACCACACTGAATTCTATACCTAACCGGGAAAAAAAAATGAAATCTTTGGCGGGAAGGTTTGAAGGTTTGCCGTCACCTTTCGTCGCTAAACGATTGTCTGTCTAAATATGAATAATAAAAGTTGCGTAAGAAACGCACAGGTGAAAATTGTCGTCACATTTGTGCACGTCTCAAATGCTGTTGGCAAGCAGCAAAATAACGAAAGAAATAAAAAGAAAGCTGGAACGATCCACGGTGCTCTATGACGGGGATCAAAATTGTTATTACACTTAAATATAATGGAGTAACAGCGCAGTTCGTCTGCCGCACAAAAGTCTTTTTAATTGTTTGGAAAGAGCAGCTGCAGGTGCTTCTTTGAAAAAGAAGTGAAAACGGGAAAAAGTCCAACATAACTGCTGGATAGTATAGTATAGAAGTCGATATAGAAATCACGCATGCGCTAATAATCATCTTCTGTCGCTTCTATTTTTTTGTTTGCCACGGGCTACAGGCGGCAGACAAATGCAACGCATCAGTCTCGCCATTTTCCCTTTCGACTGCATGTCGTTCAGCTATCTAAAACGGCCAACCGTTTCTCTGCTGGGCAACCGGCAGCGATAACGGTATATACAAGAAACGATTTCAACTTCAAAACATTTTTCAAAATGATTTTTGCGGTAATGGGTTTTTGTACGTGGGTTTATATAATGGCAGGAAAACTGCGGAGAAAGCGACTGCTGCTGTGATGGAAATCAAGTTATATGCCAGCGCTATATAAGTCCGTCGCTATCTTAGTCGTTCACTCACATTCAGTCAGAAACTAAAACAGACACCACAACCAGCACCGCACCGAGCCTTTGCAACATGAATTTTCTCAACGTAATTAGGCCTCAAATTATATAATATTCATTTTATAACCACTTAGATAATTTTGGTCCATTTTCAATGCAGAAGAGAAATAACGCAGTGGCTGTAGCTTGCCTGGTTTTATTTCAGCTAGGCTGCAGTTACTCCAGTCCGGTTCGTTCACCTCGTACGTCTGCTTTGAAATTACGCAACATACTGGCCAACATTCAACGAGTTCCTCGCAGCGATCAAGATGATCACCTTATTCCTAATGATGAGAATGGAGCTGATGTTTCAGTGACTCCTGGCCAATCCTTCCTACCGACGACTGCTGAGGGCGTTCCCTTAGATGAACCGGAAGCAATTGATAACACTGGCCCAATCGGAAATTATCCAGACTCACCTGAGGGTCAGATCTCACCTGATGGGTCTGACGAGACCGAGTTTCCAGCACTGCCAACAGATGTCGACAGCGGATTACGCAATTCAGATTCAGTTGAAACTGTGACGTCATCTAATGTTCAAGAGCCAATTCAGAAGCTGGAGGATCCTTCCTATTCCAAGTTTCTTCCAGAACAAGAGCTTCCGACTACATCTGAACTCTATCATTCACCAACTGCGGAAGCACCTTTTAATCCAGCGGAACTTCCGTTAACGTATCCAATTGTACGTGTCCCGGAGGGTCCATCAGCCATACCCATCACCGTTGCCGATTTGCCTCTGGAGACCATCTTACCATCCACGGCAGCACTCCCAGAGAAAGAGGAAATCAGTTCCTCATTACCGGAAGCTCCCGATCAGTCAGCAATCATTGCGCAACAAGGGAACAACGTTGGCGCTCTTCCGCTGGAGTTGGATGCCAAAACGCAAACAGCGTCGTCTTCCTTTGGCGTCGATCCGTCCAAATATCAGCCAAACAATTCGTACGATCTGATCACTACAGACAATCCAAATGAAAAGGTCAGTAACTCTTCCGGCCGTCCGATCGAATCTCGTTTGAGGGAGCTGGGCTTCCCTCCCATATCCAACACGCAAGACAATTTTGGTGTTCAAGTCAATTGGGCTGAATTCAGGTAATTCGGCTTCAATCCGTCCGTCATGTGCCCTCTTTTTTTAACTATTTGGTGTCAAATTCTCTTCATTTTTATACTATTCAACTGAATTCGAATAAATAAACGGTAGATTGATAAATATACCATATACAGTATACGTGACGTTTGCCGCAAGCTTAAATTTATCTGAGTAAAAAAGTTTTGAGTTTACGTGGTTGCCGTATATGTAGGCCTAAACAAAAGTTACCGATAAGTTATATCTATCCAAACAAAGACTTCCCTCGGGCGGTTCTTAAATCAGTTCAGAACTAAATCTAGACAATTTAAGTGAATATCGTTAAATATGAGTATACTAATTGGTTGCTCCTTAATTTTCGTATGTGAACAATCATTAGACCTTCGTCTGGCTTTGTTTAATGAACGAATTGTATCAGAAGTTCGCAATAATATATCAAAACTTCGACGTTCACTCCTGACTTTGTATCGACGCACGATTCTACAACTTGATATATATAGGATGGTTTCTATTAGTTTATATTCAAGGATGTGATATATGATAATGTTACTCTAATTAGATTAATAAGATGTCAGGCTTAGCCCTAGTTCTTATTAATTCTCTTTAGATGGTTTACATCATCATTCACTAAAATTTACATAAATAATCAAGATTAATAAGATTGTATTGGTTCTAACATACGTGGACGACAATTCATCGGATATCATGATTATCAATCGAATACGAGAACGGGTAATTGGAAAATTACTTTAAGAAACGCATTCTTCGTAATTACATTATTATTGTTCGTTAATGAAAACACCAATTTTTATTGGTTCACTAAAGCACCAGCTCATTTGAGTCATTTCCCAATTGAAACAATCTCTGGTGAGCTCCTTTTTTGCAGCTGTGTTTTCAATGTATATGTGTATTTCATTCCAATTCGCCCAGGGTAGATTTGCATTTTCATTCTATTTTGAAATTGCCTGCATGTAATAAGATATAAAACATTTGATACAATGAACATGACTTATAATAGCATCGTGAGTGTTTGATACCAGTTTAATTTGAAAAAGCCAAAGGTTGCGGTAACATTCCAAGAGGCTTAAGACTAGCAGTTACACCAATCAAGTTCTCCAACTATTTTTTTGAAATACCCAGCACACCTCCTCATTTAATTGTCTTTCCTTGACTGATACTTAGACGCTGTAACGGTTAATGACAATATAGTCAAATATGTTTGGTCAAATATAAAATATGTCAAGAAATAATTGGTGTGAAATCACTGTCGTTGATTCCATAATTTTAATCAACTGCATGGAATTAACGTGTATGAAAATTGATTCTGATATTAGTTGTATTCAAAATTTTACATTTGGGATGAGTAGTTTCCGTTGTAGAAATGGTCTTATAATGACAGAATCTCCAATCATCTATCGATACACATTGGCTATTAGAATATGATTCTTACATCAGCAGTTACGCTAATCAAATCCGTTTCGAAAATTTGCTTTCAACAAGAAGTCATACCATAGTTAACCATGTTGAGCTGAACAAAAAAGCATTTGTTCCATTTTCGTGTTTATTTGACATAGGCCTAATAGTGCCATCACGTGATGGCACTAACATAAAATTTCTCACGAGTTATATATTCAGCAAATAATTTGTTAGACATCTTTTACGATTTCAACTCCCACTTATTGCCTATAGATTTGTCTTGTGATTTCCTTTCAGGTCAAAATTGTGCTGCTTTAGCGACTCTATGAATCACACAGATTATGTCTTATTCTGTTTTGTAGCAAACTCCTTGAAATTTAAAGATGATGGAGGTTGCAATTGGCTGTTGAGTGTTGAGGTCTGGAAGCATAAATACATTAGTGGGAACTGGGAAGGTTTATTAATAGAAAGTCACACATTTAGAAATAGCGATACAATTAGTCTACTTGGTTCCACTTTCAAATCTTTTAAGCGCTTTAGACTGAGATTTGAAATTCGTTCGTTGTTTCCTTCGAAAGTATTATTTTCGTAATTTTCGTACTTTTCGTACTTTCAACTATCAAATTGCCTAATTCTAAATCATGAACTGTTTCAACAAGCAAGTATAGCGCCGTACTGCACAATAATTTGTATCACCCCCCCATTTAATTGTTTTAGATCAGACAGTTTAAGTTCACGTACATCATCGTTACACTTCACAGATCTAAGTCTTTCTTATTCTGGGGTTATCCCAGTAACATTTGCTAGAAATCAACACTACGTTTTAATCTCATCGATCCAGTTGAGAACAAAAGTCCCTCTTCTGGTTGTGCTCGACGACGATATTTAACGAAGAGTGTATGATTTACCTGATTAAAAAGTAACATAAATGACTTAATAAAGGGTATGAACTCGAAATTTCGTGGATGATTGCTTCACGCTTAATATGTAATTACCGTACGACCATCCAAGAATTTCCAAAATAAAATGACGCTGAAAGATGAAAGTCTTGAAGATTAAAATAGCTCATTGTATCATCTAAAGAAAAATCTCATAGAAAGCTATTACTCAGCAAGTTAAAATGAATGTAGGTAGAAAATCCTTCAAGGTTTCATCCTCGCCATTTGATAAAAACGGCAAACATTAGGTTACGCAATCCGCAGATGTCATTTAGACCCTTGGAAGAAGTTCGGAATTTACCGAAAGAAATGGAAAGCGACGACAGGTTGAAATGGTACAAGTACGTCCTTATTTAAGTGAAAACCTGGAAGAACCCGAACAATAGCATAACTGAGCATAACCGTTTCAACTATTTTTCTTACCCCTGCAATCCTGTGTAGATCTATTTTTTTCCCTTGAGAAATGTATTAGAGCAGAGCGAAATAAAAATGATTACATGCAAGTCTGGTAGGGCGAGGTAAGAGAGAGGTGGGGTTTCTGCTCACAAACATGCGGCAAAAGTCCATCCATTTTCCTGTTTATAGTCTGCGGTGCGTCGAATATTTAATGCAGCAGACGTTTTGGGGTTTGCGCTTAACTCTCACTGGTGCCTCGCATCCTTAACTGTGTGGCAACACGAGCAGAAGCAGGTGCCGTCGTCGCTCAAAAAAGTGAAACTAGACGAACGAACGCAGGCCAGTCGTAAATTAGACGATGGGAAATCACGTTCGCTAATCGTCTGCTGCTCCTGCTGCTGCTGCTTCCTCCCGCAAGCTGTGAGGCAAATGAATACATTACTCTCGGTTGCGTTTTCCCTTTCTTTGGTGTGTCGTAAAACTACTAGACGAGACAAACAGCGCAGAGCTCAGCAGCATGCTACCATTCAGGGCTTCCTTATTTAGTTAATGGGTAAAAGTTGAGTAAGAAAGAAATCGGCCGAAAATAAAAGGCTGGAAAATATGTGCAAGTCGACCACTATATAATCAGCATGTTTGCAGCTTTATTCTTCAGTCAGATTCAGTCTGCCGAGTAAACAACAACTTTGACTCCTCTCATTCGCCATGAATCGCCTTCACGTAAGTGTATGGACTATAATTATAAAATTTGGCCTTTTTAAAGTTGAATATGGATTCCATTATTTGTTGATATTTTCAGAGAGGAAGCATTGCGCTGTTGGCTTGTCTGCTTTTGCTGCAACTGTCTACCGGCTCCGCCGGCCCGGTCCGTTCCAACCGGATGACTAGAGTATTGCCTCGCAGCTTCGGTAACATCCAGCGAGTCGCCCGCAACGACGCCAATGTGGCAGAGAAATACTTGCAGACTAGAATTGCGGATCCCGTAGCGACTACCCTGGAACCTTCAGCGCCAACCACCGAAGTCTTCTCACCTGTATTCGATCAGGAAACTTTGCATTTGTCAACTAAAATTCAAGATGACATTAGCCCAGCCGTTTTGCCGGAATCCGACCTGATCGATGAGCCAGCAGTATTGTTATCAGTATTTGACGTCGACCATTCCAGTGTCGTAGATGATACTCCACTTTTGATTGACTTTCAGGATGTCGTCGAGCCTGTTCCAGTAGTCGAAGAAGAAATAGCGCCGGAAGTCGAAAAGCATTCCGACGATCATTTGCCGATCGAAGAAGTGCCAGCGATTGCGCCGCAAGTGGAAGATAGCCCTGTCGATCTTAGAATAGTAGCAGAGGAGCCTTTGATTGTAGCCATCCCAACAGCAGCACCCCAAGTCCCTGCTTTTGTACATTCTGAACCAGTGGATGTTCCTCTGGTTGATGAACCGGTATCCGTAATTCCAACTGTTTCGCCAGCTGTTCCGATTTTTATCGCTTCTGTGTTGCCATTGGAACCTGTCGAGTCGCCGGAAGCGGTTCTAGAGAAAGTGGAGAGTGAAGCTCCGGTTTATTCGCCGCTAAATTTGCCCGTGCTGGACCCTCTTCCCCCGGCTTCGTATCCATCCAGCAATCCTGTCAGATCCGAGTTGAGTTCCCATTTCCCCAATCGTCCGTTCGGAATCCTGCCGAAAGCGAGGGAGCTCGGCTTCCCACCGGTCTCCAACACGCGTGAAAATGTCCTTCGTGAAATCAACTGGAACGCCAAAATCGGTCGAGCTTATCGTTCAAGCTGATTTAATTCTATTCAATCTTTCATTTTTTTAAATTTCGCTTCAAATATTTTTTCGTCAACGGCCAATACATCATTTACAAGTTTTTCTTTTCGTATTGCGTTCAGATATCAGATAATTGATTTCACTAAGAATTTACAGCTGCTGGAGCAACTCAATGTTATTTTATTTTTATTGGTCTATATCCCCACAGAATAAAAGCAACAAATCAATTTTTTTTTAAATGCACCCAGACATACCACCTAAAGGGAATTCTCGACGATTGGAAGCATGTTGCTCTTAACCACGATTGCAAAGGGATAATCATTTGGGAATTTCTAACAGGTACTTTTGTGGCATACATTTGATGTCGTTGGGAATGTGCATTATACGTTTGGCCCAGTCTTTTAATAGGCGACGACTTTGTGGATGATAACATCTCCGTCAATGGACACCGAGTCGACCATATCGGCCGCAATACGATGATTGTACGTGGCGATGACGGATCCATTAACCGAAACTTCAAAGTAAGACGGTTGACGTCTGATGGCGAGCACGAAATTATTCCCAGGTAATAGATTCCTAGGGACCGCAACCCGTTGTTCCGACCCCCAGCTGCCAATGAAGGAATTCATGACGATGGTGCGTTGCCCACCTTCGTAACGAGGGTTGAAGTGGAAAACCATAGTGGGATGAGGATAGGACTGACATCCCTGCTGCAAGTTAATGTGGAACCTTGGGAGAAAAATAAACAAACATAAGTTTAACTTCTCTTAATATAAGTTTGAATTATCACGATTATGTAGTATATACCTGTTGGGATGCGGCTTAACTTGTCCGTGGACTTGAATTTCATTTCCCACTGATAGAGGTCCATTAATCAACGACGCAAATGGAAGCGGCTGGAAATGTCGACATGGAAATAAAGGTATAAAGAGATAATTAAACTGATGATCTATATAGCTTCATTTGCTAAATTACTATTACCGGGTATGCCACGTTGAGGCGGTTACTCGATGGAAATGTCGGGAAAGTATTTGCTGATCGGAATTCAATCATGCTAACTTGAACATCTCCAGTGATTTGAAGAGTGTTAGCCTCGGAATACGAAACTCGGTGGATGTACTCACAGTGGTGATTACCATCAACGGTAATCTAGACGTGAATCAATCAAATGAAAATTATTATCACAGATGATTTATTTCGAAGAATAGGAAACGTGACACACCGAAAAAAAAGCCCATTGCAAGACGGACATGCATAGCAATAATCAGATGCTGGTGGACGACGTTATTTGGACAGTGACTCACCAGATAAGAGGACGGACTAGTGAAAATTTCAATTTTGAAAGGCTGAAGGCGTTTGAAAGGAAACTTGTGTGTCGTCGTTCCCTCTTCGACACCCCATTCCTTGTTGAGTTTACTATTGCGGATGACCCAGTTTGTGTCAAAATGTGAGGTCAGTTGAAATGCAATATCTCCAAGTTCCCGTTGCTGCCCACAAACCAAGCTCACACAAAACCTGGACAAATGACAGACAAAGTAAGCACAAACGGCGATAAACAAAGCAGCAACATTTTTTGAAAAAATAGGTAAATCCAAGATAACAAAGTATTTAGAGCATATAGCTACGAAGCAAAGATAACCGTGGTGAATGTAAATGAAAGCTAAAGCGGCAAGAGATTGACTCGACATGTGTTATCTGAAAAGAAAGCGAACCGAAAATCGATCCGGCAAACATCTTATTTCCATAAAAAAGTGCCTATTCTTGGCAAAGGGTAACGTGGATCGTTCTTCCGGCCCCCAGGATGAAGACGGAAAATTAGTATTGCGCACAGTCTGACCCTGGTCGAAACGGGCATCGAAATGGAAGACGCATTGCATATTTCCCTGATGTAACAAGTTGATGCCAAACCTAATTTTATGAAGCAGGAGGGGAATAAGGCATGTAGGTTTTATATGAATAAAAAATCTATATTTAGTAATCTATCACTACAATTACAGAAATGAGCTAACTAAAGAAATGCATAGAACCGCTTCAAAGTTGGATATCACACAGTCATACTGTCTTACCTGTTGCTGTTGTAAGTGGGTTGACCATGAATAACAATAAGGTTCCCTTGCTGCAAACGACCTCCAGGTAAGCTCATCACACATGGAATAACCTATAATATTGCAAAAAAAAACTTCATTTTTTTAAACTGAAAAACATTGTAATCTTATACCATACCGGATTATTAATAGTTGTGTTCATCTTCAAAAGGTTTCGATACTCTCAAACAAATGGGATAAGATCTGGCTTTCAACTAAAAGGGCTCAGATGTATTACAGGTTATTATAGCTACAAGCACATTTGTTATCAGTAAACTTTTGCTTTGGAGACCTTGTGTCATTCACTAATAAAGTCACTGATAAGGTGACGAACCTTATCATTCATTGGAATTCTTTCACCGACGATTATTTAGATTTGCGTAACTGTAAATCTAAACGTTAATGAATGACTTAGCATTTCAATGAAGCCATATTACCATAAAGGAAATTAATAACTGTGTTATTAATAACGAATTGAAACTAAATTTTCCTACTCTGCTCGTTGTTTACAACTGTTGTTTACATAATTCTCGCCATCTAGTGTTAAGAAAAACAAACTTTCTCGACTGCCATCTGGCGATAGAAGATACGTTTCGATCTCTGCTGAAAAGTTGACGTGGCTGTAAAGTTGTTTGGCATCAAGTTATCAAAAAGGTCTATGAAAACGTGATATTGTTTGAGGAATTATTTGCTGGATATAACCGCCACCATGATTTCTTCAAACCTATTTGTATTGTGTCTCCTGTTACTTTCAGTTTTTGTAGGAGGCGATGAGCACAATCACATCGTAAGTCGAGTCAAATTGCGTGACGTCTTCAAACCGGCCTTTCTTCTACAAGCAGTTCTGATAATTTGTTTCTAATTACTTTTCAGTACGAAGAAAATGAAGAAGTCGTATTGTGGGTGAACACTGTCGGTCCCTATCATAATCGACAAGAGACGTATTTGTACTTTTCATTACCATTCTGTAGTGGCCCCAAAGAAACTATCAGCCACTACCATGAAACTTTGGGAGAAGCATTGCAAGGGGTGGAACTTGAGCCAAGCGGCATTCCAATTGATTTTAAAGGTACCCATCAAACTTATTTCTGTATTAAATAACATGCCATCATTTAAATATTTCTTTGAAAGGATCTATATCCACAACTCCATACTGTGAAGTGGGGTTGTCTGAGGAAAAGCTAAAGGCTTTTACGTATGCAGTTAAAAATCATTATTGGTATCAAATGTATCTTGATGACCTTCCTATATGGGGAGTTGTTGGAGAAATTGGGGAAAACAATGAACATTACATCTATACCCACAAAAAGTTTGAAATTGGATTCAATGGAAAACAAATTGTAGATGTCAATCTAACATCAGAAAACAAAGTGAAGCTTGAAAACGGGGCTGTGATTTCATTTACCTATGAAGTTAGTTGGAAGAATTCTGCTGTCAAATTTGAAGATCGCTTTGACAAATACCTTGATCCAAATTTCTTTCAACACAGAGTATGTTCCAAAGTTTCAATTATTAAAAAAAAAAGTTGTTTTAATATTTTCCTTTCTCTAGATCCATTGGTTCAGTATCTTCAACAGTTTTATGATGGTCATATTTTTGGTTGGTCTAGTCTCCATGATCTTGATGCGAACTCTGCGGAAAGATTACGCCAGATACAACAAAGACGAAGAAATGGACGACATGGTATCATGAACAATGTTTCATTCGAGGAAGAAATTCTTTTAGCAGTTTTGATTTCCTAATAGGAACGTGATTTAGGAGATGAGTATGGTTGGAAGCAAGTACATGGTGATGTTTTCCGTCCATCCGCTCATGCTACATTTTTCTCCGCCCTTATTGGAAGTGGTTATCATATTACTGTGGTTACCATCAGCGTTATCCTTTTAACAATCGTTGGAGAATTGTACACAGAGTACGTTCTCAATATTTCGTTTACAATTTTTTTTTGTTTTGTTTGCTAATAATTCTTCTTTTTTGTAGACGTGGTTCGCTGATTAGTACAGGCATTTTTGTTTATGCTGCCACGTCACCAGTCAATGGTTATTTCGGCGGCAGTCTGTATGCGCGAATGGGCGGCAAGCGATGGATTCGACAGATGCTTGTTTCCGCCTTTCTTGTCCCAGCTGTTGTCTGTGGTACCGAATTTTTCATCAATTTTATCGCGATATACTATCATGCCTCAAGAGCCATTCCATTTGGATCCATGGTAAGTTTCCCCATCAGTTGCAACGCCTTAAATAAGGACTGTTTTTCATGGAGTTACTTTGTTTCAGGTTGCCATCACCTGTATATGCTTATTTATCGTTTTACCTTTGACGTTGGTGGGCACGGTGTTGGGTCGAAATTTATCTGGTCAGCCAGATTATCCATGCCGCGTCAATGCCGTCCCTCGTCCGATCCCAGAGAAAAAATGGTTTATGGAACCTGCAGTGATTGTTGCACTCGGTGGAATTCTTCCTTTCGGGTCTATCTTCATTGAAATGTAATAATTATTAATTCCTTTTATATGTACATATATTTTTCATCTTGCTAACCGAAATTCTTGTATTGCTTTAGGTATTTCATTTTTACATCGTTTTGGGCCTACAAGATCTATTACGTGTACGGCTTCATGCTTCTCGTCGTTTTGATTCTAATTGTAGTCACCGTTTGTGTTACTATTGTCTGCACTTATTTCTTGCTCAATGCTGAAGACTACCGATGGTAATTTTATTATCATTTCACCTGTTAACGTTTACTAAAGGTGAATAATTTTGTTTTTCCATATCTAGGCAGTGGACTAGCTTCTTGGCAGCAGCGTCAACTTCCGGTTATGTCTACATGTATGCCATCTACTACTTCTTCTTTAAAACCAAGTATGAATTTACTTCAAATTTCTCACGAATTATTGGTTTGATTTTGACTTTAATTGTCTCTTTGACAGAATGTATGGATTGTTCCAAACTGCTTTTTACTTCGGCTACATGGCACTTTTTAGCCTTGGATTGGGTGTTCTGTGTGGAACTGTTGGCTACATAGGTTCCAGTTTCTTTGTCCGAAAAATTTATTCAACCGTCAAGATCGATTAAATTAATTGGAGGTGAATGAGGCGTCTTTTGCTTGGCTGGATCGCCCTGTATAGATCCTTACAGCACAACTCGCTTTCTAATTGTTATTTGGTCCTCTCTTCGTCCTTTAAAGAAATTAATGCTAAATCATTTCAGTTTCTCATCTGTCCCATTGTTCACCGACCAGTTCAGTCGCATTACATACCCAAACCATGTGGAATAATGTCTCCTCATATTTTAGAATTTATATTGCTTACAATCAATCGATGTAAGCGGTTAATAGTTGTTAAGACGGAAACACTGCATGGGGCTGGGTCGATTTATGTCTATTGTTTAAGGATAAAGTGTCAAAACCCTTCTCCATAAAATGTATTATTGTTCAAATAAATTTGTTTTGATCAATCAAGCAATTCGATTTATAGGGTCCCTTCAATAATCGTAAACGCCGCGCAAACGAGAGATAGCCAATGGCCATCGATTCTTTAAAAATTAAAAAAAAAAAATAGGTGGCGTCGCTGTTGCTCGATGTGTTCGGCAGTCGACACCCATGGAAGCATTGAAGCAGTTAGCATTGAAGTTGAGAAATTCCAAATAGCAAAAGAGGCATCATTCACAAGTAGAAAATTTGAATTTTGAATACTTAAAACCCATCATTAAATATAACTTTCTTTTTTATTGTTGTTGACAGAAGTTGAAAATTGCCAAATTGGATAGATAATAAGCAAAGAATACAGACCACGAGCAAAACTCGCCGATGTCCAACGTTTGTTTTGGGTCACGCCTATTGCACTCCGGAGTCCGGAGCGCTCTAGTGTCAAAAGTGGCTATTGCACTCCGGAGTCCGGAGTCCTCTAGCGTCAAAAGTGGCTATTGCACTCCGGAAAGGAAATATGAAGTCATTTATGGCGACGAATGGCAAATAACGACTGATTCTGTGTTTTGACTGGTTTTGAATTCATTAAAAATTCAATTAAGGGTAAGAAATAAATTTGCAATATATTTATAACAATCAAATATATTTGAATTTCATTAATAAACACAAATAGCCATTAGCCAATATAAAAGATGGGACTTAGTTAGTATTGTTAACTTAGCTAGAGTCGGAGAGTCCACCATTGAATCAGTACCTTAGATTCAAATTGCAAATAAACAGGAATAAAGTAGAATTTATAAACATATCAATTCAGGGTGATGTTTCTTGATAAACATTTCAACTTCTTGCTCTATTCTTCTCGGCGTTTGAACCCAAAGCAACCCATCATCAAAGGACAAGGCGCTTCCATATTCCACTCTTAAAGGATCTTTGATTGACGCCGCCATATGTGGCAATTCTTTCCTCTCTTAAATCAATTACTTTTTCATTGTCAGTTCATTCATGTGATGACAAAGCACCGAGTGAAACTGAACACGAAAATACCAAGTATTTTTTCGCACTCACAATTCAGTTAAAATGTCTTTTGATATTCTCACTATAATAAAGTAAACTGCAACGGCATGTTAACTTAGTTTTGTATTGTTTTGTTTCAAGATATGAAAGACGTGTCTAGCTATTAGTTTATTGGAATAAGGGACACGGACATTGAATGGTTTATAGCGTGAAATCAGCTGAATCACACGTTACGTGTCAATCAGCAGAAATAGTGAGTTGCTGGTCAATGCGTTTCAAGGTCACAAACAACCCCTCGAACTCGAAGCCCCGTTCTGAGAACTCCGGCTCGACCTTCAGGCAAGCAAGGGGGCGACAGAGGGTGACTCACTATGGCGTGTGTTTATAGCGTGTTTAACAACCTAAATTTATACTTTGAATAGAATGATCTCTGTGTAATATAGCTGAATCACACGTTACGTGTGAATCAATCAGCAGAAATAGTGAGTTGCTGGTCAATGCGTTTAAAGGTCACAAAGAACCCCTCGAAGCCCCGTTCTGAGAATTCCGGCTCGACCTTCAGGCAAGTAAGGGGGTGTCAGAGGGTGACTCACTATGTCGTGTGTTTATAGCGTGTTTAACAACCTGTCTAAATCCTTACTTTGAATATAATGATCTCTGTGTAATATAAACTGCAATGAATCCTTTTGGTGATATTGATATCGAGGCTTATGAAGAATTTTGTGTGAGTAGGAATTGTGGTAACACCTTAGCAAATAGAGCAAGAAGTTTAAATTGTTAACAAGAAATATCACCCTGAATTGATATGTTTTATAAATTCTCCTTTATTCCTGTTGCGAGACACTTAACTATATTTACAATTTGAATTTTAAGGTACTGATTCAATGTTGGACATAGTACTTTATCTAAGTTAACAATAACTAAATATAAATTCCATCTTACTACTATCATTATCCGACTATTTGTATTTATTAGTGAAATTCAAATATATTTGATTGTTATTTATTTTGAATTCAAATAAAAACCATTCAAATTTCAAAACACAGAAACAGAATGCCATTCGCCGCCAAATGAAAGTACTACATGTTTCCTTTCCGGAGTGCAATAGCCACTTTTGACGCTAGAGGACTCCGGACTCCGGAGTGCAATAGCCACTTTTGACACTAGAGCGCTCCGGACTCCGGAGTGCAATAGATTTTACCTTTGTTTTGATGAGAAACATCTTTTTGATAATTTTTTTTTATTGTGAACACCCAAAAGAGATTAGAGAGAAATGGGGACTGATCTAAGAGAGTTTTGTCTGAGATGGAACAATCATCACAACACTTTAATATCGGTCTTGGATACCCTTCTCACGAAAGAGAGACTTGTTGATGTCACCTTAGCGGCAGAAGGACAGTTCATTAATGTCCATCGAATTGTGCTGTTTGCGTGTAGCCAGTATTTTGAAGTGAGTTCTAAATGATTGTACAAAGGCCTGTATTAATTAATTTTAATATTTATGCTTTAAATTCTAATCTTTTTAGGAACTTTTAAGCCAGTTGCCTGATAAACAGGCAGTTGTTTTTCTGAAAGATGTCCAGTTTGTTGATCTCAAAGCTTTAGTGGATGTAAGCTGTTTTTATTATTTAAATTTTCATCAACAACGGAACACCCATTTTATTTTCCCATATCTAGTATATGTATAGGGGTGAGGTGAATGTTTCCCAAGATCGACTGAATATTTTCTTAGAGACTGCTTATGCCTTAAAAATTAAAGGTATAGCTTTGTTTAATCTTGAATTGCTTTGTTTGTAACATCAATTTGTCTTTTGTCTATAGGTCTGGTTGATCATCCACAACACAAGAAATTCACAGCTAGTCTTCCAGAAACTTTTCTTCCCTCAAGAACCAAGGCCAGAATGAATGGATCAAATAAGCCCTCCCACATCTCATTAGGGAAATATCCCAGTTCTGTAAACACTGATGAGTCTGCACACTCCCCTGCTGAAGCTAGATCCCTTTCATCCCCTCCAATGCAGATGATAGAAGCATCGTTGACTGGAGAAGAAGAACCTGAACAGGGCGAAGAAGAGAGAGATCTTACACAGGATGAGGAAGAAGATGAAGATGAAGAAGAAACGGAACCTGGCGTGTTCGTAGCTGAAATGGAACCCGATGACCCCTTTGTGTCTGCTAAGCCCGATGAGAACATGGACTCCGAATTCGGTGATGATCATTTTGAAGCAACTGAAAACTGGTCTTATAATGTCAGTTTTTAAAATGAAATTTCAGTCACAATTATAAATTGTTTAATTACTTTCTGTTGTCCATCAAGGATCCCGAAGATGAATACTGGAATAATTCTCAGGAGCAATTCAGTACATCCGCCAACAACAACTCAAATGGAGGTAAAAGATTGTCACACGTTTCAAGGGTCTGATATTTTTACCTACCTCCTGCTACCTCACGCAATGAAGGTTCGGAAACATGGACTCCTACTCCCAATGACGCTGCTGGACCTTCACGAACACGACGCAACAACAAAAAGAATCCTTTATCTTCAACAGTGATTTCCCCAAAAAGCAGAGGTACACTTTTTGATACCTTTATACCTAAATTTTGAAGTCAAAACTAAATGGTCGTTCGGCATTTTTGGTAAAGTACTTCAGTTCGATAACAAATGCTATGCTTGTTGACGGCTTGACGCTAACATATCTGTAGATTAATACCTTGAACCAAAAAAGTGTCTGAAGTTTGCGCGATTTAAATTGTTCATCGTTGTTTTAGATGTAAGTTAGTGCGGAGGGATTAGCTTGTCTTTTTCGCTTTCTATTCGAAAAGTCTACCAGGAAATGCCAGGCTTGTAAACTGTAATGTCATTCTCAAGTTCCGTCAAGAATAGCTTATCAAGGATGTTTAGGAAGATAGGTCGTGCCTTAGGATCGACCTGAATGTCTAAAAATGACTAGGATCGTTTTCTTGTTGGCTTTTTTCAGGGCGAGGAGGGCGAACTCCTCAGGCTGTCCGCAAAACCAAATATGATCCCACAAAGCCTTTCTCTTGCCCGCAGTGCCAACGACGCTACAATCGCAAAGATAATTTACAAGCTCACATGCGTTACGAATGTGGCCAAGACCCGCAGTTCAGCTGCCCTGTTTGCCAGCACAAGTTCTCTCATCGGCGTTACATTCAAAAGCATATGCAGAGGCGACATCCGGCCGAATATGAAGAGTTCCAGAAACTGAATCCTTCGGAGAGCGTTTGATGCTGTAAACTACATTGATCTATTAATAGGCGCCAAAGTAAAAAAACAAATAAGTTTACGTGTTGTTCCTTCGTCGACCCGAACATCTTTTTATAGATGTCGAACTATTTGCTTTTCCTTTGGAATCTAATTTTGTGGATTAATGTTCCTCGGCTATACTTTTGCTTAAGCGCACAGCGTTTGTGTAATTTCTTAGTGTGAATTAAATATTATTTTTTTTGTATTCGGCACTTTCCATGACGTTTATAAAAATAACTCAGAAATGATTCTCAATTTGTGTTTTGAGTTGAATTCTTGATTTGATTTTGGGAGTGTTTTGATGGTGTAAAATTTGGTCATTTCAAATCCATTTGCGCTATTAGGACTTGCATCAACAAGGAAGGCGGTTCCAGTTAGGCGATCCTGGTGTAAGGCAACAACCTCTTTGATACTATATTCGCCAATGATATTCATTTTTCCTTCGTTCTCTTTTTATTGATTCTTTTTATTGTCATCGTCGGATAAAAAGGAGAGAGCTTTTTTTTTTCATTTTTGGTTGGCATATTTCCGTTCTAATTTTTATTTTGGTAGCTAGAGTATTTCTTTTTTATTTATTTCACTAGAAATCAGGCATTTTTTCGTCACTTTTTCGTTCAGATAAGATGTTATTTGTATCACTAGTGTCCGTAATATCATCGAGAAATAGTGGTGCTTTGAAAGGTGAGCATGGAGAATATTCCGCTTATACCCTTATTGCAGTGTATGTCGATTTGACAGTAGTTGTTACAGTAGCTGTAGTAAAACTTATGTTCTTATTTATGCAAATATTCCCAAAAACAGAACGTTACGGAAGTTTAACAAACAATTTATTCGAACAGGACCTTATCGCCGCCGCGTTAAAGCTAAATTGGATGAGGGATTCGATTCTGATGAGCAGAAAATACTTGCTGGACAAGTTCCTACTGCTACCATGGACGAAGCGGGTGTTACAACGTGTACGTGTGGACGGACCTATTCGAAGCGCAAAAATTATATTAGGTACAAAAGACTGAGTGTTTGGCCCATCACTACCTTTTCTTCATTAATTTTGATTATCGTCTTTGTTATTAACGCAGGCACATTACGTTTGAATGTGGCAAAGAGCCGAGCTTTGCGTGCGAATACAAAGATTGCACATCCCGTTTCAAACGAAAGGACAATCTCAAGGGTCACGTAGATCGAGTTCATCTCTCGTTGATCCCTTCTGTTAACTAATTCAGGGTTACTTCCTACTCACTTCCTATTCTCGCCCTGATAAGAAAAACAAATAATCAAACTCTTTGGTTCGATTTTCTGATTGCCATATGATACTTGGCTGCAATTTAGATTGACGTTACAATCCTTAATTGTTATTATTTTGAGAAGTACACGGATAAAATTTTTGCTAACCATTTTCTTTTTATTTAGTTCGTAAGAGAGTGTTGTAAAAAACTTAATTTAATTAAAATCTTTTTGAAGTAGAGGGAAGTAATTACATAACAACTTATATTTAATAAAGAAAGAGTAATCTAGTCTTTATCCTCACTTGATTCATTTCACGCTAGCTAGTGAAAGGCGTGACGAATTCAAGTTGAACTGCTGCGTGCTGTCACTCTGCAAGCAAGCAATCCAGCTACAGATCCAGCGTTCCAGCCGTTCTGTTCTGTCATTTGAACTGGAATCTGTTGGCTGTCGCTAGGTGGCTAAAATGATGTTCACCAGGGAGCGCGAGTGTCTTCAGGGAGAAAATTCGGCCATTTTGTTTTAAGACGCAGCCGAAGTGGGTTACTGCCGAGTGTCCGTAACGTTTCTCATGATGAAAAAAGAAAGGTATTTCTTGTTAGTTTCTTGGGAATATTTAATCTTTAAATTGATGCGTAAAATTTACAGGTGATTTAGCATGTAAATACCACTTAGCCAAGTCATCTAAACTTCTAGTTGAAAGTGCCTGTACATTTTGCCGAAATGTCGTGCCTTTTTTGGCTGTCCTTGTATGTCTTGCTGCCTCTAGATTCAACAATACGTAATCTAGCCTGTAAATTTCACTTGTCGAAGTAATCTGAGCACCGTGGGCCAAAACTGCTCTCCATTTGGCCAAAACTTCGTCTATTCTCTATTGCTACCTGTACGGATTGGTTGCAAATCTCATCCCATGCAGATACTTTGGATTAATGAAAGTAAATTTGTTGATCAATTTCCCTGCAATAATGCAATGAATTTTATTAGTTTATGTTCAGGTAGTAGTTTGCTGATCTATGGAAGCATTTGAGAACAGGGGTAAGTCGGAGCTTTGTTGCTATCATGCGTGTGGTTTTGCTTCAGCTGGTGAAAGGGGTGACTAGTCAAGTTGAGCTGCAGCATGCAGTCTGTTATCTGCTGGTGTTATCCTAAAATGTAACAGCAATCGAACAGTTCTTGAAATGGCAAAAAAAAATAATTGGTTGTAACTATAATAGTTTTTATTGAAATACTGTTTTCAGGTCACAAGATGAACTTTGATAACAAAAATTAGTGATATGGTAATAAAACTTGCTTCTAGAGTTTTACTGAGAAGATTGTCCCCTGTTGAATCAGCTTCACATGTTGTAATTTGTCTTTTGGTTTAACTAGAAGAGAAATTCCTACTCAATTTTACAAACTTTTAATGATTTAAAGAATTTTCTGTTTTTCGGGTTCAAACTTGCTATAACTATTTTCTTTCCTGACTTCCTTAACAGGTTTTCTTTTACATGGGGTACACAGCATAACAGCCCACATCTCTACTTGACAGCTCTACCAATGTGTTCAACAGGATCAGAAGTAACATCAGTGATGCCAAGAATCTAAGGACTTGAAAAAGGTTTCTCATTTTACAGTCATGGTGATCCTAAAGAAGATGAAAATTTTTAAGTTTTAGTTTTTTATGTAGAGACAAATGATGGTGTTAAGTCTGAAGTTGAGGCACATCAATTAGCTTGAAACTAAATTGCTTTTTTTCACACTGCAGTGGCTGAAAACAATGGGATGTACATGGCTCATTTTATCGTCACTCTGGGTGGTGGACATGTTATAACTTATAAAATGTTTCCACAAGAATGCAGTCAACTATTATCAATTTGATTATTAGATGACCTGTTTATTTCTTCTTTTTTTTGCTCCATCATTTGATAAGGTAACCCCCAATTCAAATAATCATATCTTTCACATCTCACTTAAGTTATTGATTATTCTTAGGGTTTATTGTGATGAACTGACAGGTGGATGGTGGCAGCTTAGTTTGATACAGGGATCCATTCTTTGGTAGAGGCTAAAGCATTTGACAGTAGCTATCCAAAATAAGCAACTTGTGTGTATTACGTTTCAGATGGTTTCGATTCGGACTAGCCCGGTGCATCAGTGGGCCCTCTTCCGACAAACCCAGATCAGTTTCATTATCAATGATATTTTCGAATTTTTTTAGAAAATGGCTAATTGGTTTTCTTTTGTGAACATATGTTGGTGATGGACCGGAAATTCCAGAATCGGATGAGATTTACGGCGGTGACTGTAGAACAGGATGCATATTCGGAAGTCATGGGCTGGCTGATGGGCCCGCAACACGTCCAGTAGCCACATCAAGACTCGGAAACGTTTTCGGTTCTCCGTTGCTGACGTCGGCCGTCTTGACTGAGTTGATACCTGGATTCTTCCCGAATCTTCACTCGCTTCGACGACGACAAAGAATTTTTCCGGTTCTAATTTTTATGGTGCAAAATTTCGTCGGTGAATCACACATATTGAGTCATCGTTATTATGATTCCTTTGCCTATAATAGTGAAGCGGGAGCGATAACTGGGAGCAGCTGCCGAATGATTCTGAAACCACGAACTTACTCGTCCGTTTGGTGCGCCGATTCGCCAATTATTTGTTTGGTCGTTTGTATCGCAATCGACTCCAACATCACCGCAATGAACCAAAACTAGGACGCTATTTTGTTGCCGGGAGTTATCAAAGATATCCTATCGGGTAAAATTCCTTCAGAACTATTTCTTGAAACTCAAAAATTTGAATTCTCATTAAATGTTATTGCTGCCCAGTGCTGGATCGTGGATCGAATCATTCGTTCGGCTGAAGAATATCTCGATTCTCTCGAATGACCTGGCGCAACAACTCACAGATCTCGTCCGGGATCAACTCGCTTATTCAATCCCGCCATTTTGGGATCCAGCGAAGAAAACTTTTACTTCTCAGCTGAATTTTTCAGTGTCGTACCAAATGAGGTCGTTGTCCACTTTTCAACAACGGATGCCACTGCTTCTAGTCAATCTGCTGGACCGTATTTGGCTTAAAAGATTCATTTCAGATTTTTTGATTGTTTGAAATTGCCGTGAACTAGTTTGTTTGTTTTTTGTTTGTTTTCTGCAATTCGTCTTGTTGTTTAGCGCCTAGAGTAGCATATCCATATCTGAGTAAGTGTCTAATAGTTTGCGTATTGGCCCAGTCGAAAGTACTGGATAAAGTCTGATTGGCGGCGATCGTGTGCCCTTGGCCAGTTTTAGTGATTAAGAGAACGCTGCCGTAGTTAATGTCGTAAAAGTGGTGATTTATGACTCCGGCCTCTCTAGTTACATTTCGTCGTCAGAAACAAAAAGGTTTTCCATTCAGGGTTCACCATCACTCATACCGGTCTGTTACAGCAGTAGTCAACGGCGTACAGCGAATTTTTTTTATCAATTTTTTTTTTTTTCATTTAAATGCTACAGTGCATTAATGTTAGTAGTTTTGTGAGTAAGAGTTCATTGAGGAAGTATTGGGTTAGTACATGCATGGTTTTATATATTAGAAGAACAGACATGGGAAACATCGGGAGGTAATAGAGGGGGGACATGTGGAAGGAGTAGGAAATGAACCTGGGGCCTTTCTTATCATCACTAGGGGCCGCAATCATGACACAGTGGACCAATATCTAATTTGATAAATCTCGGGAATTTTATCAGATCCGTTACAGGGCTGGCTGAGAATGCTGTGAAATGTTTCAATTTAGGCTACACAGTAGGTAGCTATTGGTTATAGCTAAAAATTGTCACGAGTTACGTGTTTGAATCTTGTAGGACAATGGAGGACTAAGAGGGTAGGAAGCAGAAGTGCTAATACATGCAGTAAAATGCGAATGTATAAGAAAAGAAACGTGGTAAGTTGCAATTTTATTTTTCAACGGGATATTTACATCCATCAGGATGATTCCATTCATATTAGAAATGTTTGGTTAGTAATGTAACTATAATTGCGTATTATAGAGACGTTACATAGTGTTTAAGGATTGATCCACCGTAGTGTTGGTAGTTTTAAATGGTACACGCGAATCTTTCAGTCTTATTCTGCAGTGTTGTGTTAGCAATGGAGGAGTAGGTTTGTCGAATTTGTGTTCTGGTCATCCGTGTGGACAATCGGTTTGACTGAGTGTTAGCTTGTCAAGGTTGTTTTAACTCTTACTTTTATACGGCAGTATAAAACTAAATCAATAAATGTGTAATTGAAATTAACTTGTGCCTAGTTTGTGTTTTGTTTTTACTTTTCGGGTGTTGCAGGATGTAGTCATTGTGGATGGATTACCATTTGGAGTTAATTATTTGACTGTTGGTGATGTGATGGCGGTTTTTTTATGGTGAGAACTGAGAAGATGATTATTTAGTGAAGACCATATTACGTAAGTGTCGATTTCTCGTATTTCTTTGTTATTCTAATGAGTGTCGATTACTTAAAGCGGGAATTATTTCCAATTATAATTTAAACTTTGCCTTATTTTCTGCAGTTATTTTGATTTACTTTACACGTCTCCGAAACATTTATCGGCAGTTGCTGAGATGCGATTTTTAGTGATGACTAACATTTATTGAATCAGCAACAAAGCTCACTTGTTCGATTTTTGAAAAATTGATTTTTTTTCTACTTCCGGTTTTCTCATTTTAGTCAGTAGTTCAGTAAATATTCATTCCACGAAAAAAAGAACCACATTTTCGTGATCCTCGTCAAATTTGTGGTAAAGTTCATGTTTTTTTTTGTACGTTTTCGTACTTCCGGTTTCGAAAATTTTCCTGAACTATATAGTTCAGGAAAATTCTCGATTTTGACAAAATTTTGGATTTCGTTCAAATTGCACTTAATCGACCCCAAATTTCATGGAGATCACGAATATTTGGTTTATTTTGTCAGCAGCTCAACGGTTAAGGTGCTATCGCTTACTTCCGGTCTACTTCCGGAAAATTTGCATAAAACTAGCAAGTGAGCTTTGTTCTCAATACTGCTCTCAAGATTGATTGCTAGGTTTTGGCGAACAAAAATGCGATTTTCAAGTTATCTGAGTATGTTAAGACCAGCCCTTCAAATACTGAGTTTTTAGACGTGTCTAATAGATGGCGTGTCGATCATTGTGTCAGTTATGGGCTTATGGCGTTTTGCTGTCAGAAGTTAAGTTATCTTTTCTTCGAAAATTACCAATGAATTCATAGGTAAATACGTGTGATTTCGTCTGTAACTTGTCGGTGATGTGTTCTATTCCGTGTATATGTTGGATAACCTTAATGTTTTTCATCAACTTACAGTCTGATAACTGAAAACTTACAGTCTGAATGTCGTGCAGCCGGCCGTCAACTATTTTGTTCAAACTCATTGTATTCTACTGAATGTGCCATCGAAATGATACAGGTGACAACCAACACTAGCTTTATAACATGCTGAAACCTTAATTCTTCTCATGTTTTATTAGATTCATCATAATTATCGGCTGTTTCTATTGGACTTGCTAGATCACCAACCCCAGCATGGACCAATCTCTCATTCCAGCTTCTAGAGAATCTCGGATAACTGATTGGCGGTTTCATGTGTAAGTTCACTTGTCATGTCTGTTGTATATGTTTCAAAAGTATTGATCTACACTTACATCTATCTAATGTTTAAGAGACAATTTGAGTGTGTACTGATAACTGTTTTTTATTATTCTTTTAGATCATAGACGCACATTGATGACACAAATTATAAACAAGGTGACTTATTTTTCTTTTTTTATTTACAGGATCTAAACTCCAGGTTTCTAAATTTGCATGGCAGACTTTATGAGAATTCATGTCCTTTCAAGTAAGTCAACAAGGTCACTTGTTTACTAACCTGTTGGCTGCTACCCTTGAATCTCCCTTTTTACTCTCTAAAGCGGGCCATCTTAATTTGAGGTATTGCTTATTCTGTCGTTACAATCTTGTTTGAATGTTATTGATATCCCAATAAATGTTCATTCTGCTTACAGGGTAATCCTTCGCTACTTTTCATGGACTTCATCCACTGGTGAAAACCGACGAGAGAATGCTGTAATCCAAGACTGATAAATTGTTTAATCGTTAGCTAAATTACAAGTGCATATCTGGGCTCCCTTCTTTTCTGTGGCCCCGTTTCCCTAACTAACCACTAACCAACGCCCGCCGGTGGTCACTCACCCGCTGTGAAACCAGGAGGAGGGGAGGGCTCTGGTCGAACGGGGACTTGGAAGGCGCATGATCTGAGGGTCATGAGTCTAACCCGGAAGCCTAGTAGTGACTAATCGCTCCCCAGTAAAACTTGCCTCGCACTCTTCTCTCCTCTTCCATTTCCAGGTAATCTCCCTGGATCTACGCCGACACTGCATGTGCGTTTTTTTAGCAAGCAATCCGCCACCCAATTTGACAAAAAGTGATAGTTTGTTTTCACGGAAATTGTGTCAGACGGTTGAAAAATTTCTAGTTCAACAATCTCATGTAGAAATAGCATCTAGTCTACTGGTGCAAATTGCGATACTTTAAGCTTGATTAATTTAGTTGATGTGTTAAAAGCTATTGTGGGTAGCTACAAAATGGAACTAATTCGCTTTTTCAGAATATTTTGAAGAGAGATCACAAGAAAATCTAAAAACAACAAAGTGATCTAAAACCAAAATATTCAGAAAAAGCGAATTAGTTCAATTTTTTAGCTACCCACAATAGCTTTTAACACATCACCTAAATTAATCAAGCTTAAAGAATCGCAATTTGCACCAGTAGACTAGATGCTAATTTCTATATGAGATTTTTGAACTAGAAATTTTTTAACCGTCTGACGCAATTTCCGTGAAAACAAACTTATCACTTTTTGTCAAATTGGGTGGCGGATTGCTTTCTAAAAAGCCTCGCACAAAAAAAATTGTCTTGAACCGGACGCTCTGTTTAATGAATTGTTTATTTTGCATGTGTTCCAGAATAAATATAGTTTACACATTGTTTATATGTTTTTTATTATGATTATAGATATACAAATGTGTGAATTTGATGTTGGAGATTGTGGGGTTTTAGGAATAGATGTGAGTGGATGTGGGATATGATTTTGGTGCTTATGGGGTTTGGGGAATGGGTAAGTGGAAGTGGGGAAGGTATAGGTTGACAGTAATGTATAGGTTAATAACATATTTTATCACCAAGTACTGCATATTCATTAATTAAAAATATACCTCACTTCTTTTAGTAAATCATAACCAAATACCCCACCCCAACTTCCTCCTCATTCCCCCATCCTGGACATGTTTATTATTTGGTTGACATAAATCTCCCCATCTACTATTTTTTTTTGTTCCTTCTCAATATATAAAGGTTAACTGCAAAGACACAAATAGCAATTAAACACAATATTGGATGTCACTTCTGTAGCACAAAACCAGCAGAATTCGACCCCAGCACCTTGGATGCACAAGGAACAGCAACTTGATGCAGATATCTTTCACCACCATAGGCTGCAACAACACGCCACATTGGACAGCAACATCACTGCTACGTAAACATGAACCTATAACCAAAGTAAAATTAATCTTCAGCATCATTGGAAATGCTGTATGAAATTTTAAAAAATATGCTAAATATCACTTCAAATATTCAACCCAAATATTATATGGCAACATTATCTTATAGCTATCATGGAAACTTAAATTAATAAATTTACATGAAACCAGATGACTCATTTAAGATTTAAACACAAATTCATTTAAACTTTAAAGGATACTCTACAGTGGAACAAATAAACAAAACTTCTTTCAGAATCTCCCTTTAAACAAACTCCCCTTTAAATAATCCATAACAGAACACAACCCTGAAGGAAATAGCTGTTGACTTGACGAAATCCCAAAATGTTAAAACTAACCAATGAATGCAAAGCTTAATCACATTTAATTGTAAAATCTATAACTGGATAAGATTTTCACCTTCAAATAGTGTGTGTTCATGATGTTCACAGCAAAGGTAAATCCGACTTCCATGCAGCCTGCACGATTTGATGGAAGCCCTAGATTGGATGGCTTAAATTCCTTTTATTAAGAGGTGCCTGCAATCAAAAATTACAAATGTTATGATCCACATATATTTCAATCAGTTTAATTATTAATTTTACCATTGTAAAAGCAGAATGTTACTCAGCTTCTCGACGTGGTCGACAGCATGGTTTCCAAGTCTTTCAGCATAAAAATTAGTCTACAAATAAAAAATGAAATTAAACACTTTCAGGCCACTTTCACTGCCCATGCAATAGAATTTAATCGAATCAATTATACCAAGAATAATAGCAAGCTCACGAACCGCCAACCCGAACCAACTAAAACCCATCACATTCTAAGAAATGCCTCACAAGTGGCAATCCAGCTAATTAAGCCAACATTAAAATTCAAAACCTCAAAAATAGAAAGGTCTAAAAATGGCGACTCTTTCTCTCAGAACCTCATGATTCAACTAACAATGAAGTGATGAACCAGAAGGTAGGGGGCCTTAAAGGGCTAGCCTACGCCCAACAACTGAAGACAAACCTGGCCACAAGATGTCATCTTCAGTGTCTCAGCCAACAACATGGTGCCAACAACAATAACATTTTTTTTTTTAATCCATCAAGGGAACTTCACACTTTGATGGGTGGACCAATTTACCAAATTCGTCAATCACTTCAATCAGGCTCTGAAAAGAGCGACTGATTTGGAAGTGGAGGACACCGAACCAACTGCAATTTACTTTGATTTCATCTTCGCTCAACGCCTTCCAGAGATGAGCAACTTCTGCGTTGCTACTCTTGTGTCTTGTCCACCATCTTCGCTCAATTTTAGATTACAAGTAATTCGTATCCTGCGTGTCAGGGCACACGAAATAGCGTTAACGGGATGAATTCTTCCTGCACTGTTTTTTGACATAACAAAATTTACGTTGACGAAGAATACTTCGAAGATTTTTTTCAGTATTGCAAACAAACAAGAAAAGTGTATAGTTAAACTTTAAAGTAACTGAAACAGTGAAACTAATGTTTTTACCGCTAAAAACAATCTAAGCCTTCGTAGTGTTGTAAACAACAAATGTTTGAAGTGAATGTGAACATTATTGTCTTAAAGAACACAGTAATTCAAAATATTTTTGGTAAAATAATTAACCTGCAACAGAAATGATTTTTCTTCAGAAGACATAGGTTGTGAGCTTGCATAATTGGATTAGACCATTTCATTTCTATTGTCACGGGCACCTAGTTGGCCAGGTACATGAAAACTTCAGCTGAAATTATCTGAAAACATAGTCAAGAATGCAGTAAGAATCATTAGCTAAAGTTTGTTTTATCTATTACTTAAAAACAGTTAACTTGTTATACGATCTCCGTCGTAAAACTTTTTTGACGTGTAATGTCATGTCTGTCTGTGACTGACTGTGCAACCAACTTAAGATTCAAAACTCATTACTAGATGTCGCCAGTGTCGCTAATGTTGTTCTTTCATGGAACATGGTGAAACGAGGCGAAATGAGCGATACAAATTGTATCTAATTTATACTTATTCCTGTGATTTAAAATACCAAATTGAACTTCGTATCTTATGTAGGTTTATCTTTACCTAGTTTCCTTATTTTTATACTGTACTAACTTATTTCTTCAAATTCTAGATGCATACTGTCAGTCATTCCAACAAGTTGACTTAGCCCATGACTTAGTGCTCAGTCAATACTCAATTTCCATCCGTTACATCCTCATGCTGTCAAAAGCCTAAAACCCATGTTTGAAGAGCACATATAGTGGAATATAAATGTGCCGAGATAAGGTATTTCCCCATTACTGCTATTACCAGAACATTACAATTCAGATTTTCATATAACATAGGTATTCTTGCTTATGAACCATAGGATCTTTTCTAAATCTTGCAATTTTGGTGGCGTACCCTGCAACAGCATGTTTGTTGTTATGGCTGTTTTTACTATGGTTTAGAGGGCAACCCAGCTAAGAGGTAGTAGAGTTTTATTTCTTATAGGTAAATTTGTGTAAATTTGTAAATTATGTAGAGATTTCCTTGTCCCATTTCCACTTAGAGTTTCAGTGACATGAAGAATGTGAAGTGAACTACCTATCACCACACTACTGCAATACTTCATCACACTTTCTTTAGCATCAGGAAATTTATCTTAACATGTGGAGTAATGCTGTTGGTTGCTGTGAATTCCATTTTTACGGTTTTGTCATCAAGAAAATTTTCAGTGTGCTTCCTAGAAAAGGTAAAGGTCGATATGCTTTATTCATTTTTATATTTTCATTAATGTAAAACATTTTTTTTTTACAGAGCACGCAGTTTCTTTGTGGAATCGTGTGGTCCTGGCACGGATATTCTTGAGCCAATTCTGGCTTTTGTCCATGACCAACGTTCTGCTCCATCCTTATCTTCCGGCATAAGCTCATCCAGCTTCTGCTTCATCGCTTCGTACACTAAAATACAGCTTGTCTTACTTCACTGACGAGTTGGAACACTTCAGTGGTTGCTTCCGTGCTGCTGTTACACACCTGCAGTCACTCACCACGGGATTATTCCCAGGTACCCGACAATTTACTTATTTTTGTTGATTATCTATTCTAATAGTATACTTACTTGTGTCTGATAATTCCGAAATCAGTTCCGAAATCAGGCCCTACTTGCGCGCAAACGTATTGTTACTTAGACGTTTTTTTTTCTAACGCTAGATGGCTTTTTGATAATTGTCAGCTGTCAAAACAGTCAGTTTCAGTTACTTTAAAATCTCTTTAAACATTTATCGGCAGCTGTTGTTTTGAAATTTTTTAGTGAAAACTGACGATAACTATTCCACCAACAAAGCTCACTTGTTAGATTTTGAAATAATGTGTTTTTTTTCTACTTCCGGTTTTCTGTTTTCAGTCAGTAATTCAGTAAATATTCATTCGACGCTCAAAAGAACCACAAATTCGTGATCCTCGTCAAATTTGTGGTAAAGTTCATGTTTTTTTTGTACGTTTTCGTACTTCCGGTTTTGAGAATTTTCCTGAACTAAAATTCTCGATTTTGGCAAAATTTTGGATTTCGTTCAAATTACACTCAATCGACCCCAAATTTCATGGAGATCACGAATATTTGGTTTATTTTGTCAGCAGCTCAACGGTTAAGGTGCTATCGCTTACTTCCGGTCTACTTCCGGAAAATTTTCAAAAAACTAGCAAGTGAGCTTTGTTCTGTTTACAATTCTCAATATTGCAAGCTTGATTTTAAATTTAAAAAATTGCATCTTTACATCTTTGAGCTAAAAAACCTGACTATTGTTTCTATCTGTATTATGTAACTTTTATTGGCATTTTACTTAATAGCAACTGTTTTGTCTTTATTCAGGTAATGCAGAGGAGACGTCGAGAAGATGGAACCCAAAACATCTCCGTTATCTCCAAAATGTCAGCGCGGATCATCATTTGTTGTTGGTATTATTTTTGTTGTTTGTGTTAGTTAATCCGTTGTCTGCCACGCCTTTGTTCTCCCCTACCTCCTTAGCACGGGCCTCCTAGAGGCCTCCTAAATGCGTGCATTCCATCTTCCCTGTCAGCCCGGACTTGTCAGCAATGGCAAGTCCCACCTTGGTCATGGATCCTTCAGACATGGCGCGTAGAGAGTAGAGAACAACCTACGGGTTGTATGGCGTGGCAGCCAACGGGTTAACTTAAGTGTATATATGTATGTATGTGTGTGATTGTAAAAAGTGGCGGAATTGTGGGTGGAGGTGGGACAATAAAGCAATTCCTTTTCAAGTTTTTTTGTTTGCTGTGTCTCTTAACTTATAATAAAATCATGTTTAGCACTAGACTTGTATATTTCTTATAACTTCGAAGTTTTACATAATTAAAAGGCAGAAGTGGCTGATCATCTCCAGTCTCTTTACATAAACTTCAATGCGGAACAAACACTATCTGCAACTCCTGTGGCACAGCAATTTCAGGAGAATACCAGCACAGCTTCTTCAGTTCTTTTTCTTCAATCCTGTATCAGCTGCATAATCACATCTCTCAACTGGAAATAGGCGGAAAAACCACTGCACATTGAACTGCACAGGCATAGTTTAAGTATCACCAAGTCCTATGGAGAAAAAGGAATATTATTTTCCATGATCAAACTTAAGATGCAAAAGAAATCGTGTAAAACCAATGACAGACATTTTTCCAAGATTTTATTGGCACATGAAATTTTAAATGAAGATTAAATCCCAGGAAAAGAGAATTCTGTTCATCTAATTCTTAAGTGTTAGAAAAAGTTTGCAATACAGAGTAGAAATTTTTGTTCTAGTTTGATCAGAAGAAAGTTGTTAACTTAAAGGATCGCCACCTGATATCTTTCACAGAAACTATTATTTGGAAGCAAGAAAGAGCACCACTTATTGTCTACATCAGATCAGAGTTCTTAAAAAAGAAAAGACGCAAGACTTCCCAAGTTACAACCAATAAATTCAATTAACTTACCATTTCAAAAAGTCTTCCTGCAATGACACTTCAGGATAACACCAGCTCGAAAAACTGCATGCAGCAGCTGCAGCTAAACTTGACTTTATCACGCCTTTAACCAGCTGACTGCAACAAAACCACGGAATGATGCCAGCCATGGAGCTCAGAATTTGTTGAGTTGTCACATTCTGCTACAGTTAAGCAACGGGATCTCCAATCTGAACACCAACTATTAAAATCTATAGCATCATTGCAGGGATATTGACCAACAAAATTGCTATACTACCTCTGTAGTGTTTCTGCGTGAGATGAGACGTACATCCGAACAGGTACAGCTGACAACGGACGACATTTCGGCAAAATGGAAAGCAGTTTCAGTCCACGTGATCGATTATTTGGCCAAGTGGAAATTATATGCCAGATTGTCTGTAAATTCAGACAGCAACGTCTAGGATTAATTACATTTACCAAATCCAAACTAGAATTTAGTAATTTACCACTTAAATTTCAATGCTGAAAATTTAGATCGACACCGCAATTCCGTAACGAATTTGGAATACCTTTTCACTTGGCGTTTCGGAACAAAATGGCGAAAATTTCGACATTTCGTCCTCTCGGCGACACACGCGTCATCTGGCGGCTGGGAGACAACTTCATTTTAGCCACCTACTGACGGAGCCAAAAGATTCCTTCACGATTACCACGTTTGATTTGAATTGGATTGGATTGAAAAATTTGAATTGGAAAAAATGCACCCCATCTGACTACGAATAAAGTTCATTGAAGGAAACGATGACACAAGTCTTAAAAATTTGTGATAATTCGAAATGTCGAAAAAGGCACAAGGCGTTGTCTGCCTATCTACAAGCAATTCGCGTTAGCATACTGAGATATGTAATTGTGTGTGACAAAAGATCAGACCGGAAATGCTTCGATTTGGGATGACGCCGTCATCCGATGACCAAAATAGGCAAATACAAACACAACAAATTATATATATAAAAAAAAAATCTTTATAAATCCGCTATTGATTAGTTGATTACCAATTAAAATTTTTAAATTTTCTTCTTCTACCTAGCACAACCGTATCGTTTTCAAATGTCTCTTGCATTACATATTACTATGTCTATGCTTGCATAAACTTAAGTAAAGACACTAACAGATTTTGAAAATAAGGATTTTTGAAATGTGAAACTGGCATACCTCGCGGATCGTACATCGTCTTGATGGCGAGTGCTGCTTGATTAACCGGAAATCAGATGGAGTGAAGTCCTTTCAGGTTTTAGGTTTTCTTCTTCTCACTTGTCCAATCCTGTGAATCGAGGGAAGAAGGAAACAACTTTAACAACTAACGATTAAAATGAGACAGCGTCTGCATGAAGTGGCTTCTGATTCTGATATCTCTGACGATAGTGTTTTGTTTTGCCGCGACAATCAGCTGTTTCTTATCTCGACTTCGACTGCTTCCGCTTCGACCTTCGTTAAATCTTTTGGCGGAAATTCGATTCAAATTTCAAATGTAGATTGCGCTTGTAGTTTCGCTTGATTTTAAACAAATAAAATAAAATTTAATTATTCAATATTACATTTTAGATACATAATTTCATATTAGACCTTTTAAGTGCTTTAATATGTTTATCAGTGTTCCACGGAAATGCGAAAAATGAATAAAAAAAAGAAAAATTTACGTGAATCGTACAAAACACACGACATCCACGAATTTAATTTATTGATATACAGTCAAATATGATTCTCAGTAAACATAAGGCTTAGCTTCAGCCACTTCACCGATATCTTTTGAGAAAAAACCCGCTATATTGTAAGTGACATGGTGGGCAGCAGTGAATTAGATAATCATGGCAATTGTATACAGTACCTTGCCTATAAAGAACATAAATGTCTCCTTTCGTAATTCAAAAATCGTTCAACAGTGTTTTTACTTAATTTAACAAAACCGGTTAACCCCGGCAGTACTTAATAGTATTTTTTGGTGAGAACAAACAATTAACTATCAGTTGTTTGTTGATACAAAACCCAAGAATTTTATCCTATATAATTAAGTCATCATAGTACTGTGACTAGCTCGCTTTCAGCATTATCCAAACCCTGGATTGTTAAGTTAAAAAAAAACGCAATCAGGACAAATGGTGTCGCTAAGGGTGGGAGCAGTGTCAGAGTTTACGAGTGACTAACTTGCACATAGTTTTCTTTACACGAAACGAATCTGATCTTGGAATCTAGCCAGGAGATAAAGAGCGACAACGCCACTTAAAATGCCAATGTTTTGCAAAACCAATACTTTGAGTGCCTGGGGCACAGATTCGCGGCTGGCTTCTTCCGCAACTTCGTTCATTTCGGGCATCATGTCAACCAGGGCTATATAAAGGAACATGCCTCCGGCCAGGGCAAAAATATACTGCGAAGCCTCGAACTCCCCAAGAATGATACCGCAAACCAGGCCCAGATAGCAAGTACAGGCCGAAAGGAAATTATAGATCAATGCCTGACGCATCGTCATTCCAGCGCTCAAAAGAACAGCAAAGTCTCCTTTAATTGAGAAACAAAATGAGTCAAATAATAAATAAGGGAATTATCTAATTCGTGTAAATTTACCTAATTCGTGTGGTAACTCTTCGCACATGACAGCCAATGATATACTCATTCCAGTAGGGATGCTCTCATTGAAAGCGGCTCCCAAAGAAAGTCCGTCGATAAAATTGTGGAAACCATCACCGAAGATGATCATCCATGCTAAAGAAGAGATGGCTGATTCGCCGGATTTGTAGTGAATCATGCGCTCATGGCTATGTCTTCGTTGTGGTTTCTGAATTTCGAAAAGTGAAATTATGATTTTCGCAAAATTTTAATTCGAAAAGTTTGAATTTTACCGCTTGATGTCCAAATGAGGCTTTGATCACTTGCTCTTGAGACTCGTAAATTTTCTCAACATCCGCGCTGAGTGCACTAACTGGTCCGGGAGATTCCGCAATAAGGCTCAAGGCTGCTACTGGATTGCTGACAACTCGTTTCAACTGGTTCTTCTTCTCTTTCCAGTCCATGATAATTTTTAGGAAACGTTCGATCATGAAAAAGAGCCAGACGCCAGAAAAGAGTAAAACTGATGTCCGCAAATAATGGTGATCTGGATCCGAGTTCATCAGGCCGAACGCCTGCGGGATCAGGTGGAAAACCGAGCTACCAGATAGGGAACCCACGGCTAGACCGATAAGCACAGTCAACAGTTTGGAATAGAAAGCTTTTCCCATTAAGGGCAGAACGGACACGCCAACCAATGAACACAAACTAATGAGCGTGACGAAAAGGATACCATATCCCCACACTAGACGCACACACAAAAAAAAATTATTAAATATTCTTTGAGTGGTTGCATAATTATTTACCTTCGTGTGGAGTGGGTTTCTTGTTAACCTCTGATGATTTAATTTCTGGTTGCTGGTTGGATTTAACTTTGTTAGAATTCTGGTGACAAACCCCAGATTCCATTTGATAAAGTATTAAAGGGCATACATCTTTCAGGCCAGCCTTGTCCAAGTGTGTCTTGTTAACCAGCTCAAATATCTCTTTGGGTTCTGAGCACTATAATGATAGAAAGTAGAATGAAAGTTTTTTGCAATCAAATTCTTTAGAAAAACATAATTACTCGAGTGAACAGTTGGCAGATGGGTGAATGAACCAAAGTTTCGTTGCACAGAGATTCTAATGATGGACTGGCTGAAGTCTGATTGTGTACTGCAAGTAAATTAGCCCAGAGAGATGTAAACTCTGGTAATTTAAGCTGACTGCTTTCAGCATATTTCTGAGTAAGAATTTCGGTAAAAACATCCAGCTGAGATTCTTGGAGAAAGTGATGAGTGGAATTATCTAGTTGCGTCTCATTCAGTCCCCACACCAATCCAATCAATAAGAGGAATGCTGTTATTGTTCTAGTATCCATCTAATTTACAACCATAAAAAAACATTAGTTCTTTTCGCTTTTGAACAAAAATACAAATTCTGCTTTGAATATTATTATAAATTGTAATACTTACATTCTCATGAATATTCTCACAGGCAGTATTGTATGTGGGTTCTTGTCAAGTTGAAACCAGAAACAAACTGAGATCGGCGCCACCGGAGTTGTAATACGAAGGCAGAGGAAATCGTCCTAGACCAGAGTCAAGTTAACCGGACGGTGAGGTAATCTTCTGTTCTTGACGACGAGGCGAATAACACCGTCGTAGCTGCCACGAAAGCGGTCTTGAACCAAGGTCAATACCTTTCGAATTTTTTAGCACCAAGTTGTAAACAAATTTCACGAACTAATGACCTTCATCATACCGGTCCAGCAACAAGAAGTCGTGAGCCTCGTGCTGTGTTTCTCAAGGCTGCTAAGCACGATTCGACTTCACCATACCATGTTAAACCATTCTAAAGTATTTAACCCTTGGACGTCAAAATGCCAATAACAAAACAAACACTAACTGGTTGCACGCCATCTGTTGTTTGATCTTTAGAACATGCTTAGTATTCCCTCTAGCGGTTACATAAGTGAATACGTCGGACTATCGTGACTAGGGGTTTTTGTGTAACATAAATTCAGCTGATATTTTTTTGTTCACAGATTTTATCGAATATTCGAATCGTTCTGAACGTTTGAAACGACGAAATATTGTAATATCTTTAATCTCCGAGTTTGGGGCTATCTAACGTTTTGCCGTCGGAAACATTCCCGACGTAATTTTCATTCTGAAGTTTGACGTTGAGAGTTAAACGATGTCCATTAATCGAGAAGAAATTCTGGCCGATTTTCAGGTACTGTAAACATTTCGTTGGTTTAAATTGAATTTTTATTATTTGGTGGCTGATATTAAAACTTGTGTACCTACATGTAGGCTTGTACTGGTATTGAAGATGTGGGAGAAGCATTCATGCACTTGGAAGATGCAAACTGGGATTTATCGGTACACAAATCAATTAAAAATATGCAATAACTCCCAGGCTAATGAAAAATTTCTTGTAGGATGCTGTGTATCGTGTGCTCCCACAGGGCAGTCAAGAGTTGCCGTCAATGCCTCTATTGGATGATAGTGTCCAGGTGATAGGTGAAACAAGTTCATCCTCAGGATTTCAAGCTACCAGACCTCCCTCCTTACCACCCAATTTAGCTCAATTGTTGCAACCAGCACCTTTAGCGTCCATGAGCAGAGAATTTCTCCCAAGACGAACAAGAATACTCAACTTCTCTATTGTTTTAAATGATAAGACAACCAATATTGCGGTAAAAACTGGCAACATTTCCTTTTGAAGTATAATTTTTCAATGTTCTCTCTCATCCAGATCCCAGAAACTGAAGCTGTCAGCATGATCAAGACTTTGGTGAGCTCAGAACTTGACATACCAGTCTGTAAACTGGAATTGTCAGGTTGGAAACTAGACAGGCAACCCAGGGATACTACTATTTTGGAAACCCTTCATCTTCCAAAACAGAATACCTTGTACTTGTCCATAAATTCAGATGATAGAGATGCTGCTACTGAAGAGTATGTTAAACTTAATCCAAATTCTAAGATTTAAAGTAACAATTAGATTTTATTTGATCATTAAGGAGTGTTTCTCGAATGACCCAAACCTACAGTCTTAACATTTATGACGTTACGCACAATCGGCCACATATAGTCAATTTCCCTGGAACAAAGACATTATTAGAAGTCAAGCGTGATGTATCGGATCTGACCAACATCCCTGTACGCAATCAGTCTTGGAGTGGTTGGCCATCACAACTAACAGACGATGTAAGTTGACCCTGTGAGGAATTCTCATTTTCAGTTAGTAACGGAGTTGGCTATTCTTATTTATCAGGTGATATTAGGAGCGTCTGGTATCAGTTTAGTTCATGACCTAACTGTCAAGGAATTGGTTAAAGAAGTGAATCGCCCACCAGAAGTAGTACCTATACCAGGAGGCAGTAACAGTGAACCTCTCTCGGATGATGGGAGCACAGCGGACGAGTACGAAGACGCATCAGACGTCGTGATGGAAGACATGTTTCTTCGTGAATTGACACCCTCTCGCCCACAGCCGCTGAGTAAGGACAAAAGTTTAAAAAACAATGTCGAAATTCTTTTGAAATTTACGTAAATCCTTTTTTGTAAATCAGTGCCGGAAGGGATTGAGGATGAAGCGATGGCAGCTATCCTCTTCGCCGAGGGGTTTGCACATCGTTACGGACCATGTCACCCAATGTTCTTCCCCGGTTCGCTAGACGATGCCATGAAAGAAGCCTGTCATCAGCCAGCCCGCGATGTATTTATACCAGACATAGCTTAACTATTTCCTAATCGTCTTAAAAACCCTCTTTTTTTTTAATAACAGAGAAAGCTACTTGCTGTATACTTGCATCACGATGGTTCCGTCTCGAGCAACGTCTTTTGCACGCAAGTCCTTTGTTCCGAATCTATCGCATCTTTCCTCACGGCCAACTTTATTCTCTGGGGTTGGGATCTGACAGCTACCTCTAATCGACAACGGTATGTAAACTTTTTTTCAATAGACGAACTTATTCAATGATTGCATAACTTACTTTTTCATTGTGCTATTTTCCTACAGGTTATTGAATACTATTGCCCGACACTTTGATAGTCTGGCTTCTAGGACGCTCAGGAATTTCGAAGTGGATAAGTTGCCCCTGTTGCTAATTGTGACCCGTAGTCGCGCCACGAACGAAGTCCTGGCCATGATTCCAGGCAGCCTCAACGTGGACGAAATGATGACACAGTTACTTCACGCCGTCGAAATGTTTAGCGAACAACAGCGGGTGGAAATAGCCGAGGAAGAAGAGCGTTCGGCAAGAGAGACGGTTAAACGAGAGCAAGATGAAGCCTACCAGCTGTCTTTAGAAGCCGATCGGTATGTCTTGAATTTTTAACCTGATTCATTCTCCTACATAATTCATTGTGACCTGTAGAGCCAAAGAAGAGTTGAAACGACAAGGAGAAGCAGTTAAGCAGCGACAAGAGGAGGAACAACGTGTGAAACAGGAACAAGAGAAGAGATTAATTGAAATCACCCAGCAACAAAAGGAAATGCTGAGACAGGAAGTCCTGAAGCGATTGCCAGCAGAGCCTCCTGCCGACCAACCTGCTGGAAGTACTACATGTATTCGCTTCCGTCTACCCGAAGGGAAAACGTCCACCCGCCGGTTTTTGGCCGATGAACCTTTACAAGTCCTGCTAGATTACCTACTCGTTGAAGGTTTTCCCCACAGCGAGTACAAAGTCCTATCCAGTTGGCCGCGCAAAGATGTAAATTATTTGACTGCATTTCTTTGGTTTCTGACTATTAACGTACCTGTTTCCATTTGTTGTAAATTTCTTGCAGCTCACAGCCGTCGATTTGACGGAGACTCTGCGTCAACTCAAGTTGGTGCCACAGGAAACGCTCATCATCGAAGAGCGGTGAATACAATTTTAAGGAGGAGCTCTTCGGATGCCGGCCCAACGTTCCAGTTGTGCTCTCGATATTTCAATTCAATTGAGTTTAAACAAAGTTAAAATTAATTTCACATGCAACATCCCTCCCACACCCTCTCCTCCTCCTCCTCCAGGTTCCGTTCGGTTTACTTTTATTTCCTTCAGTTTCCCTGTTGTCTTGTGTTTCAGATTAAAATAAGAAATTGTATTAGCCGCACCCAAGATTACAAGAAGAAAAATACTGAGGAAGATAAAAAGAAATTAATGATAATTCAGTTTATATTAATTCACACACACATTCGGTTAGGGTATATCAACAGTAAATGAGCGTGGTCATGAAAAATTAAACCACGAAAGTTAATTCTCACTGGAAGGGGACCAGAACAATGCTGTGAATCCCTTATCCAAAAATAATAACTGCATAGCCCATTTAAGGTTAAATCGACTTACTATTGGATACTGCACGTCAATATTTCGGTCAATCCGCAACAGGTTTTCTGTGGGTAGTCGGGGAAATAGACGAGGTTGTCGTGACCGTAGATGTAGTAGAATCCACGGTAGTTGCGCCAAACGTAAGCCACTTGATGGACTGGAACCATTCTCACAGATTGACGCTAAACATTACGGTTAACATTTAACTAAGTTAGAATTATTACAAGTCAGAAAATGAGGTAATTGTGTTAACGTACCTGAGCTATAGTTTTCTCAGCTGAGAAACGGGCCCGGTGTTCATCTAACAGTTCACGTGAGGCGTGATTGACTGCTTCATCCGGGAAGAAATTGATTGGCCAGACGGCAGCTTTCTCTTCATCAAAGGCGACCCGGCCCTGGACAGAGCGGATCAGGACCTCCGGCACAGCCGTACGTTCCACAACGCGATCCGACTTGTACATTTTCCAAGACACGGTCAACTGAAGTGAAAGTTTGAGCTGGCCGCGGGCTAGGCAAGTCTTGCACGGAAGTTGGCCAGGTCCCAAGCAAACGACACAACGACGCTGGCCTCCTCCGCCGCATTGATAACAAGCCTTGGGTCCAGGCGGAACGTTGATTCTTTGAGTTTCACTTCCGGATTCCAGTTCCAGTATCTTTCCCGTTCCATTGCAAGCGTTGCATCGAATCTGTTCAATAACCGGTTCAGTATGATGTGGTTTCTAAGTAATCGATAGTTTGAAATTACCTCTCCATTGCCGAAGCAGCTCCAGCACCTTCTTCTTCCCATGGTGGCACAATCGTAGCAGTTAACGATCCGGGCAGAATGAGGAACTTCTACAACTACTTGGCCTTCCTAAAAATCAGATTTCTTTCATTCATTGTCGATTGAATAGAAAAAAAAGGTTCAATCCTTACCCTGTAAGGATTAGGAGGAACTACGAGAACATCCCAGGGTTTCGGCGAAGGTCCTCGATCAGCCGAATCGATCACTTGGCCAGTGTAAGGCTCGTGAATCCACACTGCAGTCCTCTTTTCCGTGCAAGTTTCCAAGTTGTACTGCAAAGAAACGATAGTTATTATTAAGACGTTTCAGTCAATATTTGATTTAAATCATTTACGTGAAATGCGGAAGAAGCTGTAATGTCCATAATTGTCATTTCTCGGGCACAAGCCAATCCCCAACAGTGGTTATTGGAGACATAAGAAAGGACGGCATCCCTTGCAGCCAGGTCATCGATATTGGGCACGGAAGCATTTCCACGTCTGGACGAAGAGTTTTCATCTCCTCGGAGCAGCTCCAGTGGCGGCGGCTTAATGACGGCTGCAATAAAATAAATTCCACGAACAAGTTTGAACCCGATTCAAACACGGTTTTTTTTTTAATCTTTCAGTTCAAGATATTTCATCCAAAGATAACGATGGCATGTGTTAACGGCAAATGAATAAACACATGTCTGCCATTGTGAAATAATCATGAAAAATTACAACACAAAAACGATAAAATAGAAAAATAATTAAGTTGTACACTGACTTGGTTCATTCGTGACGTTTTCGTAACCTTCGATGATGAATTCATCGAATGCATTGGACGAAATGTTACTTTCATACTCGGGTTCGGTAGATGGTCCAGCTACAGCCGGAGGTTGTTGTGGTGTTTTGGGTTTGACACCTTGCCCAGCAGCTGGAACGTATCCATCCAGAACTGCTACCGGTCGAGAATCTGAGGCTTCGTTGTAAGAAGGTGGCGATCGCTGGAGTACAATAGGTGGTGGGATGAACCCTTGGGAGCCGGACACGGTCACTACCGATGCATCACCTGAAATTTGACGAAATGAAGACAGGTTTTTCATAATAAAAACTTCTCCTGGGATATCTAAATAATCGTTGTTTCTTGACTGACGTTGATCTGCCATGTTTCCTCCAAAGTATTCTGCAGAGGAATGGATTAGTTTCAGCTGACGGATGAAAAAAGTAATGGTCTTTCGCACTTACTCGTAAAAATTCAACTGTATCTTAATCTTACATAGGTGCGATTAGTCTTTATCATTCTAATAGCCTAGATGAACACACAGAGCCTAGTTGGTCATGCCACGTTGGCGATAAGATAGGTAATAGTCGTTATGGTGATGGATAGCGAGTGTAATATTTTTTTCGTTTCAAGATTTTTGGTTATTCATTTTTTTTTTCTGAGTTTATCTTAATTTAAAGACCCAGGTAGCTACAGACAGAGAAAGCCAGGCAAACGACAATAACTATAATGAGCAAAGCTGCCCAAAGAGGAAGTAAATTTCGCCGGTGTGGTATTCGGTGAACACGGATCTATTTTTCCAAAAACGGGTCAGATAAAATATTATTTTGTGTGCTTTAAAGTAACTGAAATGATTGGATTAAAGTGAATTCCTTTACCTGGTTGTCGACAGAAATGCTAATAACAGCTCCTTCACTAAGTCCTGTTATGTTTTGACCAACTTCTGTGTGGCAAGGAACAAAAGCCACACCCGTAATAAAATTTGAATGAGCATTTTCGACGCGTTTGACCAGCTATTACAAAATAATTAAACAAAAAAAAGGTAACTTTAGGCTGATTTCGAGTTTGTCATTTGATTCAATTACCTGCAAGTTAAAGGCAGTATAAATATCAATAGATCCGCCGAACATGGAGCCAATGGCCACAAATTTTCCACACGGGCTCGTCGCTAGGGCAGAAATAGGTGACGAATTATAGGCGACACTTTTGATCAGCAAAAAACTGGATGTGTCCCATAATTGAAGAAAACTGGGTAGCTTAGATTTGATCGGGTTAGTGATAGTAAAAAGCCGCGGTCGTTGGCCATCTCCTTCGCCGACCGAAAATCTGGCACCAAATTAAAGGAAGATTATTACATTTTCCTTAACTAACAATCACCAAAATGTGTTTAAAACTAACCTGCATCGTTTGAAAAGGTACTTGGCATTATCGGGAGGTGTCCATTCAAGCTGGCAAAGCTTGTTACCATCTTTACTGTTCCAAACAAAAGCACAACCATCCTTGGATACGCTTACAATCTGCAACACATTAAAAAATACATTAAAATTCAGTCCCGTTTGCAGAACAGATCCGATTATAGTTTTACCTTTTGACTATCAGGGCTAAAATCAATATCATCCACTTCTTTTTCATGGGCTTTTATATCCCTCAAGGGTTTCAGTGTTGGAAACTGCCACAGACGAATGTAACCATCACATCCACCAGTGGCCAATAACTTGCCACTTGAACTGATTCTAACCACTTTTTGGAATGACTCTTCTAGTGGGCTAAATTTCAAAATTTACTAAGTAAGAAAACCCTCAGAAACACATGAAAGAGAATGATTTACCCTAAATCAGTTTTGACACTATCCATTGGATGGGCTAACATTCTTAATCTTCTCTGGCTGAGTAATCCTTTACGAAGAGACTCTGGTGATTTGCTGGAATCAACATCATTTTCTTTATTTTCAGAAGGTTTTCTTTTTCTAACAGAGTTATCAGGAGACTTTTCTTTAAAGACAAGAAAAACAAATATTAAAATACATGTAAAAATGCTTGATATGATGTAAAGGTTACCATTTTCATTTTGATCGCTGTAACTGTAACTTCGTGCAATCTCAAATTTTTTGTTGATATAGTAAAGCTGTGAGTGATCATCAAGACCAGCCACAAAGTAAATTTTCTTACTTTTGGATTTGTTATCCTCATAGGTAGCACAATTCATTACTGCCCGACTTCCAGTATCATGTTTCCCGACTTGAGTGGCTACACACTGTTCCCCATTAAAGGTTAACTGATAAGTTGCCTAAATACATTGAAATATTGTAATTAATTCACATTCTAGTAAGTTTTTCATCATTCTCTGAACATACAAATCCATTTGAAACTCCTGTTTTGGCTGCTCCACCTCCACCGGCTACAACAAAATGTCGGTCGGTTAACATTTCCACCGCATAGAGAGGAAAATTCACTTTAGCAGCTGGATCTCCTCTTATTTCTTGTGCAGAGCCCATCTTTGATAATAGCTAAGAGATATTATTCACCGGTTAAAATTGCAAAGACAAATAAAGATCAAAAAAAGGAAATCAAAAAGAAGCTGACGACACTGACACATTTCATTTTTCGAACGTTGCCAATATCATTTACTTCCAGCGAAAAAATTGTGGGAAAACTCAAATCTTGATTTCCTTGTTTGTCCAGTTATGCTGATAACGTGCCTAAATTAATCTGTGCACATTATTTTGGCTATTGATTCGTATGTTAAGTACATGGAGTACGTGCAATCTCATCTTAATTCACCAGAAACGGAAAGTGGCATGACGCCTATTTCTAGGAAATCAATAAACGAAATGACCGTCAAAACACATACGCATCGCTAACTAGAACTCATACGATTTAAAACGTCGAATATCCCGTTGAAGAATATGTATAAAAATGACCCCGTAAAAGTCAACAGGGATTCATTTCAACGTTGGTAGTACATAACATAGTAGAAAACCAGTCTAAATTTGTGTGTGTGTATTTTAAAAACCCGTTTTCAACTGAGGCATTGTTATGAGAACCACGTACGTTTCGGTAAGTTGATTTCTCTTTCTTTTACACCTTGTGTAACTTAAACCGGCTGTCTTCCTCCGACTTAGCTGCTTAAAGCTATATAGCAAATTCAATTCACAGTTGAGCTTCGTGCTCTGTGCCGTTGTCATCGTTGGATCTTGCCCTCTGCATCAGTTGGAAGTTGATTCATCAGCGGTTGGAGAACATTCACTTATCTCATCATTTCAGTCACCGCAAAAAGAGTAAAAACAAGTTTCTCGTCGATTGTTTCGTTTATCTTCAGTTGTAAACATTTGTGAGTTGGCGGCAATTTTGTTTAGATCAATTATGGGTGGATTTATTAGCCGCAACAGACGTCGTGAAGACAAGGAGAAGGATAGTCCAAGGTTGGAAGTGGAACCATTCGAGGCAGAACCGAATCTAAATGAGTAAGTCGTGACGCTTGGCACATGCCATTCAGTTGAAAGTAAATTGTTTTTTTGTAATTGAAATAATTTCAGGAATGAGGTTGATGAGCGCAAAAAAAAGTTTGACGAGCTTGAATTGAATACCGACGATGGCGATGAAGGAGAACAAGTAGACCCGTGTGAAACATCGCCGTAAGTTAAATTATTCATTGAAAAAAGGATGTGTTTACTTTTGAATTTGTTTGTTTAGATGCGTTCCCACTACGTTTGATGAGATTGACTCTGCTCCGAGTTTACCGCTTTATCCATCACTTGAGTAAACGAACATTTTTTTTTCAATTAAGATTATAAGTATTTGACTGATAATTTTTCAAATCTGTAGAGGGATGGAGTTGAATGTCGAAGAAGTGATGGACAGTAATCGACAGATGAGATCACTGTGCCATTCAAATAAGACTGATGAAGAGTACGTATTAAAGATTTTCAAATGACTTATTTGTTTTACAATTTTTTTATTCTTAGAGAAACGAAAATGGAAAATCCGGGCGGTATAAATGAAGTGTCTCACCCTTTGTTTCAAAAGAATCCATCTGAAGCGGAAGTCAAAGAAGGAGAAGTTGGCCAAGCAGAAAAGGAAAGAAATCAGAGATCGTCTCCAATGTTTCCTGATCCAGATGTGATTGACAAGTAACCAAGAATTCTTGAAATAACTCGAATGACAAAGATTCAAATTTTGGTATTTGCATATCAGTGAAGAGGATATAACAGTGGATGTTTCGAACCAAGATCCGGTATTGGACTCGTCTCTTCATAGAGACGAAGAACCAACTTTCCTGCAGTAAGAGCACAGAGAGCCTTTAAATTTCACAAATGCGCTTAAGTTTAACATTTTATTTCAACCGGAAGGGAGGAAGTGATTGAAATTATTGACGAACCGGAAAACGATCGACTGATGGGATCATCCCCTTACCGTTCCGGTGTGATTTTGGGGCCAGTTTTAATTGACGAGTAAAACATATTATCCTAACTAAGAACAAATAACTGGAATAATTTTAAATGAATTCTGTTCTTCTACTGTATAGGGAGCCGGAGATTATTGTGGACGTTATGAGCGAAGTACCTCGTCCGGCATTCGACCCTTCGCTCCATTTGATGGCCGAACCCGTCATCTATCACCCACAACCAGTGCCGATAGATGACATCATCGAGTTAGAAATGGCCATCGACGACGAACTGGTAAAGAGGAAGAAGAGAACACTCCAAAAATCTAATAATGTCCATCCGGAATCAAAAGAGTCGCAACTGGGACTCGACGATGAGTAAGATTAGTTTAGTTTAGCTAGTTTTTAGTTTGATTTAGATTTTCGCCCAAAATGTCCTTATTTTAAAAAAATTAAAAAAGGCTATAGGTGGATCACCAAAAAGTTGGTCTTGTACAGCCCAAAACAATTCTAAATTAATCAAGTATTTTCTTTAATCAAATTAGGGACTTGATTGATTCAAACGTCGGCATGTACCGGCAAAAGAAACGGGCCAGAAAGATTCCACGCCACAAGACCCTACTGGAAAATCCAATCAACACCACTTAATACTAAACTCCAAGCGATTTTAATTTGATTTAATTAAATGAAAATTTACTCAATTTTAATGTTACTACATCATAATAATAAGTTGAATAAACAAGAAAATTAAAGTTATATAAAAAAATTATGTAATTCTGGCCTTAGTTTTCAACAGTTGAGTAGAAAATGTTCGATCCTTGACATCTCATCAGAGTATGACGAATCCGTAAGGCAGTTTTTAATGTCCCAGGTCCCGTAGCTTCCAGATTCAACCGTTGGCCATGCCATCAACAGCAAGAGTAGAATTATGAAAGTTCCAGTAAGGAGTAGAAGGGCCATTTTCGTCACCGTCCTAAAAGAATTCGGTAATAATTAGTTTTGGTCATCAAGTCTCGTTTAATTTAATTACTCACGAATAATAATGATTTAAGTTCTCCATTGAAAAAGTGTATAGCAAGTTGTTTAGAACGTACATCTGCAAATCAACAAAAGAATTAATATTGTAAAGTAAAAACGTAAATTGATTGGTTATACCTTATTAACTGACAGTGATATGCTTTTTTTCCGCGATTGCTGCTGGACGTCCGCCAATTGGTGTAAGCCGCTCTAAATAAAGCCAAAGTGATGATTTACCTAAATAAATAGCAAAGGGTCCACATAAACAACCCGTTTACATAAGCATGAAGTCACATTAGTTTACATAAGCAAACTGTTAAGTTAAAAGTCATTCGAAATAATAAGGACCCTGGCAAATTTCTCTCAACTTTGCTTTATATAACACAATGACTTTCAACTTTTCAGTTAAATTGATTTTCACTAATAAGCAAGAAAAAATCGTTTCGTAACAGAAACTTGAACAACCCTCAACCGTAATCTACGACTGCTAGACGTCCAGAACTTACCTTGTATAACACAACAGGAAATAACTAGGATAACGAACAAACCTCAACTTGGCCTACTTCTTTCAAGGTCAACTAATAAGAATAAGAATTTTTCCAAATTCCAATTTCTTTTTGCGGAAAAATACAATCGTTACAATAATTATGAATTTGCAAACAAAAATATGACTAATTCAATTCATAAGGAAAATTACCCTGAAAAAGTGAGAGTAATACCGACAAAAGCAAGTCCGGAAATTAAGTTCTGTTTTTGGTTCCACCCAGAAAGAAAAAAAGTCAAGGTGAAGTCTGAGGAGGCCGTTAGTAAAAAAGCGTAAGCAATTCTGCAAGAGAGATCAGACCTTTCTTTGGCTTCACAACTGTCGGTCGTTCTTATCGGTTTCTCTACAATCAGTTTCCCGTCCGTATTTCGTGATTCTACAAACAACCAACTCCGAAATGATGCTCAAGGTAAATCTCTGCCAATTTGATTTTAGTTTGTCGTTTTCAAAAGTTCAAATAGCGCGCAAAAGAGAGCTATCAGCGCGTGAATTTGAACACGTTCCTCTCTGTGCTGTCGTCCTTGATGACCGCATGGTTAACATTATAAGACAGCATGGAACACGTTTTATACCTCTTTGGTTCACGTGCTAACTGCAATGTTTGTCCAGAGGCACTTTCACTTGAATGGAGTGCCGTGATTCTGCCCTTGTTTTAAAAATCCGTGTCCTCACGTAAGCCAAATGGTTGTGCGCATCTGGGGGCTCTACTGCTAACCTTGAGCTGGAAATCGGCCAAATATCATTTAGAATAAAATTTTAAAATGTTTCTTTTCTCTTTTGTTTTCGAATATTACCAGACAATGTCGATATCTTTCTTTTTGGTGGCCCTTCTGGCTGCCCACGGATTGGCCAGTCCAGCCATCACCAAAGAGTCTCTGAGGAGTAAACTGACTCCGTCCATGACCTTGGTGTTCCAGTCGCTCCATAAAGCCGCCGCCGCTATCAAGGATTCTGAGAAGGTAAAAATAATAAATTATTAACGTGCGCAGGGAAAGCAGTTGACAGATATTTTTCATGTTGTTCTGTAGGAACGAGTGGAATCGGACCCTACCAACATTCAGGAAGGACGACAGGAGGATATCGTGACCGATATCACCAAGGACAAGAGTGTGATGCCATTCATGGCCGTTCGAAAACAAACTTTAGACTGGTCAGTGGCCAATCCGGTCGGAGTTTTCGGTGACAATGAATCTGGTCGATTGCCGCACATCGCCACGGTGCCCATTGTTGCACTTTGAAAATTTCCCAGTTCAAATGAAATTATCCGCCCCCCTCTTTCATAATCACCTGTCGATTCGTAACCTTATAACAAACCGCATAGTTATTGTAATATCTATTTTTATGTAATAATAAAAAATCTACGTACAAGCCAGGAATCCGTCGAATTATTATTTGGGAACCGGAAAAACCTTGACGCATGAATTGTTGCTGAAACCTGTTTTTTTAAATAAAAATTGAAAAAAGAAAAGGCAAAATTTTAGATTTGAAACTGGGTTTTTATATAAAGGGGTCATTAGTCCTTACCGATTGTCAGCTGGATGGGGTTATTATACGCGAACCCTACCGGATTATACGAAAAGGGGAGGAAGGTCTGCGATAGACAAGACTTTGATCCTCCAAGGAATACTCCCGTCAACGACCTGCAAGTGTCCTCTAGTATACGAAGGGGTGTGTGACACTTGTGACAGCCAGGAATTATCTGGAATGAAGATGCCACAGCCTCAAAGTATAAAAGGTATGTCATTCGATGTGCAAGGTCGTCATTTCCCATCAGCTAGTCGTGCCCTGCCAGACATGGCAGTTCTGCTCACTGTAAGTTCAAAATTATTCGAATTAAATTGATTCATCTGTGATTTTAATTTTAAAATATTTCTGTAGTTTGCACTGGTGATTACCGTGGCGTCGGTCTGCCAAGCTGCTCCGGTCTCAGATCCCACGTTCGGAAGGATTCCGCAAATAGATTTCAACCGGCAGAGCCAGTTTGCTCTGAATTGGCCTGGATTGAGAATAAATGGACAACATCATTTTGACATTCAATCCGGCTATCCGGCTGTCCCACTGATTGTTCCATTCCAGCCGCAGCGCTGGACTCAACCGATTCGTCCTTTACTTCGCATCCGCCCGTCACAGCCACTTTGCGTGTCCTGTTTTGGCACTCAAACATTCAACTTTTCCGGTTTCTTTCCATCGCTATTGAACGCCAGCAGCAACAACTCATTGTCATCATCATTTTTCCCAAACATCAACCCCATGTTCTATATGTGGCCAGGCTTGTTCCAGCCACGAATCACGCCCGTTTGCTGTCCCAGTCCGACTACTGCCAAACCGACAACAACCCGTGCAACAACTGCACTGCCAACCACAACCCGTGCAACAACTGAACTGCCAACCACAACCCGTGCAACAACTACACTGCCAACAACACCAAGTACAACAACAACAAGTGCAACAACTACACTGCCAACAACAACAAGTGCAACAACAACTACAGTGCCAACAACAACTCAATCACCTGTTCGTGTTTTGACACGTATCGGACCGAATCCACTGATCTGCTTGCCGTGCAATGCTCAAATTGGCCCGTTTCCTTCATTTCCTTTCGATCCTTTGGTCAACATTTGGAGAGAGATTTGCTGCCCCACGACAACAGTAAGGCCACCGTCGACAGAAACTGCCCCGACGTCAACAAAAACAAGTGGCTCAACTTCATCGACGAGAACTATGAAACCGTTAGGACCATGCAAGGGCTCACCGGAAGATGAAGAGGATCCGCGCTGTTTCGATTTCGGGGCCCGTCAGTTCACACTTTCAACTATCCTGCCTACAGCTGCTCCGACAACAACTTCCACCCTGCCAACAACTATAAGTACGCTGCCTACTACAACATCCAAGCCAACAACAACTCCCGCCCTGCCAACAACTACAACGTCCAAACCAACTACTACAACACTGAAGCCATCAACAACCACGTCCAAACCAACTACAACTTCCACCCTGCCAACGACTACAAGTGCTAAACCAACAACAACAACAACAACAGCCAAGCCAACTACAACTTCCACCCTGCCATCGACTATAAGTGCTAAACCAACAACAACAACAGCCAAGCCAACTACAACTCCCGCCCTGCCAACGACTACAAGTGCAAAACCAACAACAACAACAACAACAGCCAAGCCAACTACAACTTCCACCCTGCCATCGACTACAAGTGCCAAACCAACAACCACGTCCAAGCCAACTACAACTCCAACCCTGTCATCGACTACAAGTGCCAAGCCAACTACAACTTCCACCCTGCCAACAACCACAACAAGCAAAGCAACTACAACAGTGCAACCGATAACAACTGCCAAGCCAACTTCTACGACATTCACGCCAATAACAACTTCCACAACGACAACAGCTAAACCGACGACGACAGCCAAGCCAACGACTACGGCAACTCAATCAACAACCACTACCCCCAGATCATCAACAACTTTCACACTGCTGCCCACTCCTTCTAATGTCCAAACGACCGCAGCTATTTCGGCTACAACTACTACACCTACCCCAACAACCTCATCAACTATAACTTCCACTCTGCCACCCACTACCCCAAGTGCCCAATCAACAACCCCGGCTACTCCAGAAACAACAACAACTTTCACTCTGCCACCCACTACTGAAACTGTGCAGCCAACAACCACGGCTCTTCAGAAAACAACAACTTCCACTATGCCGCCCGCTACTCCAAGTGCCCAATCAACAACTTCTACTCTGCCAACCCCAACTGAAACTGCCCAAACTACTACCACGACCATTCCCGAAACAACCACGACTGCAACCGACCCAACAACTTCCACCCTGCCACCCATCACTTCAACTGTCGAAACAACAACGACTGCCATTCCGGCAACAACAACGACGGAGCCAAACTTTTCAACCGAAGTCAGCAGCCTGATTCCAACTGAAACGAATCCAACAACAACAGAAGCCATTTCTGTCATTTTAAAAGCTGCTGAACGCAAACTCAAATCATCCTTTGAATACGACTACTTCTACGACACCGAAGATCGTCGCTAAAATCGCCCAAAGCATTTAATTCTTACTCACTTTTATTTTTGGCGTAGTTTCTCGATGAATTTCTCCTTCCCGGCTTGAAACTCTTGTCCGTGACCTCTTGCGTGTGTTGCACATCTCGCCTTTATTTATCGCTGTGCAAGTTCCTCGTCGCCGTCCATCGCTGATTGAAACTAAAACCAATCAAAATGTGTTTTAGCGCGTGCGTATCTCAATGCCCCGATTGATCTATTTTATACACTCTCCCCTATCGTTATGTAATGTAATACAAATCTAAAAAAGAAATCCCACATGTCTCCGTTCAAAAAGCAAAATAAACAAAAAAAATGAGATTGATTGAAAACTAGGTTATTACTCACATTCAACTCGGTTGGAAAATGCTGGTGTTTTGCATCAGGATCATTTGGGCCGAATCGATGAACCGTGCACTATGGTGGTATCACACAGGTATAAAAAGTCGACTCGTCATCGATAAGAACACCAGAAACAAAAGTCCAGTCGTCGGATCCGCTCATCATGATGAGTAATAGAGTGTTTGCGTTTCTTCTGCTGCTGTTGGCACTGGCGACTTACGGCGGGATATCCGTCGATGCCCAGGGTGAAGCCCAAGTCATTGAAGTGTTCCAAGAAGCTGACGCTATCCCATCACCAGAGGAGGTAACATAAAAAAAATTTAAATTTGTTTGAATCAGTCAAGTGAATTTTGAATAATTAGCAGGAGGCTAACGGTCGGACATTCGGCCCGTTCCGCAATTTCGACGCGCTTACTTACAAGGAAAATTTGCTGCACAACAAAATCAGTTTTCTCTTCTCGCTCGTACCTCGTCCAAGTTAATTCACTGAATTGAAAATTGGAACTGAAATTGAATAGCAAATTGTTAAAAGCGGAAATTTGTGAAATTGCAGATGCACAGCAACAATGGAATCGCCCACCTTACGCCGGCGGATTCGGGTCAAATCCGTACCAGCAAGGAGCTTTCCCACCAGGATATCCAGCCCAATTTCCACCAGGAGGCGGAGGAGGGTTTCATCCACCTCACCCTCAATTTGGAGGTGGCGGAGGAATGATTCCGGGACAGGGATTCTACCCCGGTGCTGGATCCGGACAAGGATTCTATCCCGGTGTTGGTTTGAATAATCCTTACTATCCAGGAATGTTACCTGGTGCTGGTTATCCGGGAGTAGGGCCAGGTTTCTTTCCGCCAGGGATTCTTCCTGTTATAGCGGAGAATAACAACACCAATCCATCCGGAATAGCCGGAGGAGGAGGGAATAAGCCCCCACCTTCAGCGTCCGCCTCGGTCGCTTCTGCGGCTACAACGGCCGCTCCAACAACTGCAGCTGCCGCATCCGGCGGGGAAGATGCAGCTCCTGCGGAAGAGGAGGAAACTAATCGCCATAAAATCATAAAAATGATGCCGAAATCTTTCAAAATGAATTGACTATACGTAGCAGAGATCGTAAGCGTTTTTCAGCACTGAAGTGAAAATAGTGACAATGTAAATAGTTGAACGAAATAGACACAAAATAGTACAGCAAAACAATTAAAGCGCTAATGTTTCAAATGTCATTCAACACGTTAAATATTTTCCTAATGAGTCATGTGATGCCATATATTCTGCTTCGGTATTATGTAACTACTTTATCGCTAGATTAATTTGCTTATCATGCTAACAAGTAGTTCAACTTCTGTTTTACTATCGTATTTTATAATATGAACTAATATAACTTTCGTACCGTTTGTCCGTTTGATTTAATTATTAAGTCGATATAGAGTATTTTTCCTAAAGCGGTATCTTTAATTCAACAATCACATCACTTGATGAAAATTGCTAAAGAAAAATTTAACATTCTTGAAATCTAATTCTATAGACTCGTGCAAAAAAATTTTAATGAAAAACAAAAATTTAAATATACTTCTTACTTGAGTGATGCAGTTGGTGCCTGCATGGATCTTTCAGTAGTACGTGGCACTACAGAACTCTGGTTAACAATTTTTATGGCATTTAATCTAGCAGCATTCGAAAGTAAGTGCACAGTTCATTGTTTAAAATGCACAGATTCTTTTTTTATGTTTAAGAAATAACGGCTCTTTAGCGCCTCAAAAAATTATTGCGCGATTTATACTGATCGAAAAAGTGTGTGACTGACGGTTTCTCGCCATGGTGTTACTGATAATGTTAGAACGGGTATTTCAAATAAAACCATTTGAACTCACGGGAGGTGTTTTTGAATAATTAGATTGCAATATAAAAATCCTAAAAATCGAATAAAAGAAAACTTTTATGGGGTTCTTGGGCATCAGTAAACCTTTTGTTAAGGCGCGCTCTTTAAAAAATCAATTGTTACTTGGGGTTGGAAAGGTTTTTTTTATCGAAAATGTTAATATTTTTAATGAACAACATATATCAGCGTGCTGTGTAGCGTGACACGCCAGTTCTTTATCAATATGTAAAGTAACGACTAGCCTACAGGTGCCGATCGCTTCGAAGATTCGTTGGCTACTCTTCAGATGAAGATTATAATTTAGATTCCCTTAATTTTAACTAAAATTTAGCGGTGTATATGGTTGACCGATTAGTAAAATAACCCTTACTAAATAAGACTATTTAGTAAGCTAATTTACTAATGATCTTGCTTCATCTTCCTGGGTAGAGGAAGATATTAGCTTAGCATTGGCTGTACCATATAAACATTGCTACCTTCTAAATTAACTGAGATAAATTTCTGAAAATATAAATTGAGTTGACATCAAACGGAAAGTGACGAATTATTCACTAATAATAAGAATAAATCACTTCCGCAACATTACAAAAGTTAAAATGTTCAACCGCATTCGGTTCTTACCACTTGAATCATAACAGCTCTTTAAACAAATCAATTGCTTTCACAAGTGAACATCCTTAAAATTAACTTTCAAGTCCAAAATCAACATTTATCTTTTGTCCCTACAACGTCTTGTAAAAATCCACACAAGAATCCAATTGAATCGAAAAAATTGACTCAGGTGCACGCGAGTGTTTAGGCTTTTGCGTTTCAAATGTCATTCAGCACATGAAATATTTTCCAATTGAGTTATATGAAGCCACACACTCTACGTCAGCGTATAATGCAACTTTTTAATCGTTTGATTAATTACTCTTATCGCAATAAAGACTAGATAAACTTCTGTTTAACCATCTAACTCTATACTAGTATTTGTTAAAGGTTCGTACAATTGGTCTTGAATTAAACGTCGCACAAGAGTACCTGCCTTGCATTCACTTCGAAGTTCTTACGACATAAAAGAGAATGGCAAACAAGACAAAAATACCAGAATCAAAAAGAATCCACACTTCAGAAACCATGAGCGCTGTACCGTTGCCATTCCTAAACTTATTTAAATTCACTACTTTAATCAGTGATGCAGACGGTGATGGCATAATTCTTCCAACATTGGGTGTTATGTACGCATCTCTGGCAAACATTTTAGTGGTGGTTAATTTAGCAGCCAACGAGATTAAGTCATAGTTCATTGATTAAAATTTGATGTTTCAGAAATAACGACTCTTTAGCGCCTCAAGAAATAGTTGCACAATTAATCCTGTCGAACAAGTGAGTGAGGGTTTTTCGCCATGGTGTTGTTACTGGTAATGTTGGAACGGGTATTCCAAATAAACCAATTTGAAATCACGGGAGGTTTTTTAAATAATTAGATTGCAATATAAAAATCCTAAAATCGAATAAAAGAAAACTTCTACGGGGTTCTTGGGCTATCAGTAACTTTTTGTCAAAACGCAAAAATCAATTTTTACTTGGAGTTGGGGAGGTTTTTTTATCGAAGATTTAAATATTTTTTAATGATCAGCATACATCAACGCCCTGTGAAGCAAAATACTTCAATTGATTTACAATATAAAAGTCGCCATTAGTTACCAGGTACTGATCGCGCAGACGATTCGTTAAATACTACAATCTTCATGATTATAATTTAGATTCATTCAACGTGTCAAAGATCTACAAGTTTGCTTGTTCAATCTTGATCGAAGTGTTCCAAAAGCGGAATCGCTCGCGATCCGAACACGTATCGTAACTATCTTGGTTAATTGAGTCAGAGCTCAGAACATAAATTATATGACGCCATCAAACGACTAGTGACGACTAATTCACTTAAAATTTGAATAAATCACTTCCGCAAATTATTGAAAATTAAAATATTCAACCGCGTTCGGTACTTCGCACGTGAATTATAACAGCCCTTTAAAAAAATCAATTGCTTAAACAAGATAACATCCTTAAAAATGGCTTTAACGTCAAAAATGAAAATTTACATTCTGTTCATATACAACGCCTTGTAAAACCCAGAATCGAATTACAGAAAACTTTTACAGGGTTCTTGGGCTATCAGTACACCTTTTGATAAAGCGCAATCAATTCTCACTTGAAGTTGGAAAGGTTTTTTTATGGATAATGTAAATATTTTAAATGAACAACATACATCAGCGTGCTGTGTAGCATGACACCACAGTTCTTTCACCACATGTAAAGTAACGACTAGACTACAGGTGCCGATCGATTAGAAGATTCATTAGCTACTAGTCAGATGAGGATTATAATTTAGACTCCCTTAATTTTAATTTTAATCAAGCGATTACGGGCTTGTTGATTCAGTCATTGGTGTTCTTGTTTTTACTTTTACCACAGAGGTGGAAGAGGGAAGAACAAAACAAAACCTCGACTGAAAAAACAATGGCACCATCTGAATTAAATAATGTAAACCTCAGAACATAAATAATAAATCGTCATTAAACGAAAGTGACGACGAAGTCACCTTAAATATGATTGTGTCACTTCCGCAATTTAGTGAAAGTTAAAATGATCAACTGCGTTCGATTCTTCAAACGTGAATTATAACAGCTCTTAAAGCAAACCAATTTTATTAACAAGAGAACATTCTTAAAATTAACTTTAATGTAAAAAATCAACATTTTCCCTACAACGTTTTGTAAAAATCCACACAAAAATCGAATTGAAGCAAAAAAATTGACTCACGTGCTCACGTGCTCAGTTTTTAGGCTTTTGCGTTTCAAATGTCATTCAGCACATGAAATATTTTCCAATTGAGTAATATGAAGACACACTCTACGTCAGCGTAATGCAACTTTTTAATCGTTTGATTAATTTCTCTTATCGTAATAAAGACTAGATACACTTCTGTTTAACCATCTAACTCTATTATTGGTAATCTAGAAGATTCGTACGATTGTTCTCGAATTAAATGTCGAAATTGAGTACCTGATTGATAGACCATAGGTCTTGCATTCACTTCGAAGTTCTTACATCATAATAGTGAATGGCAAAGAGACAAATAATTTAAGAATTAAAAAAACCATTCGTTACGGACAAAGCCAGAAACTGTGATCGCAGTTTTGTTCGATTCCTAAACTGATTTAAATACACTTCTTTTCAGTTATGCCGATGATGATGGCATAATTCGTCAAGCATTACGTGATATTACGTCAGTACGTATCTATGGCAAAAACTTTAATGGTGGTTAATCTAGCAGCCAACGAGATTAAGGGCACAGTTCATTGATTAAAATACAAATTTTCTTTTTGGATGTTTCAGAAATAACGACTCTTTAGCGCCTCAAGAAATAGTTGCACAATTAATCCTGTCGAACAAGTGTGTGAGGGTTTTTCGCCATGGTGTTGTTACTGGTAATGTTGTACCGGGTATTCCAAATAAACCAATTTGAACTCACGGGAGGTTTTTTAAATAATTAGATTGCAATATAAAAATCATAAAAAATCGAATAAAAGAAAACTTCTACGGAGTTCTTAGGCTTTCAGTAACCTTTGTCAAAGCGCACCCTTCAAAAAATCAATTTTTACTTGGGGTTGGGGAGGTTTGTTATCGAAGATGTAAATATTTTTAATGAACAGCATACATCAACGTCATGTGTAACGAAATACTTAAATTAATTTACAATATAAAAAGTAACCAATAGTTAACAGGTGCTGATCGCACAGACAATTCGTTAACTACAATTACTTTAAGGATTAAAATTTAGATTCATTCAGCGTCCAAAGTTATTGGACTTGCTTGTTCAATCACGATTGCTGCTCACATACACCTGCATCAATAGTGAGATGAACAAGCTACGATACTAACTGAATTAACTGAGATAAAACTCAGAACATAAATTTTAGAACGCTATCATACGACTAGTGACGACTGATTAACTTAAATTGTGAATAAATCACTTCCGCAAAATTAAAAAAGTTACAATGTTCAATCGAGTTCATTACTTCGCATGGGAATTTAAAAAGCTCTTTGAACAAATCAATTGCTTACACAAGAGAACATCCTTAAAAATGGCTTTAACGTCAAAAATTAATCCTTTACAGTTCTGTCAATACAACGTCTTGTAAAAATCCAGACACAAGAATCAAATTGAAGTGAAAAAAAAATGTATCAGGTGCACGTGAATTTTTCGGCTTAAAAAAGATGACCTCTACCTGATTTCCAGGAACCCAAAAACGGACATGGAGGGAGGATATCAAATCGTTTTTCCAGAGAAAAGAAATTAAAAAAAAGACACAATTGACTTACTAAAATTATTGAAAAAACAAATTCGAACCATATAAAATTCGCCGCCACTAACCTTGACCCACATTCCTATTCTGAAATATTTTTCTTTTCGTTTGTCCGTTTAAAGGTCATCAAATAAATTCATACCTGTGAATAGCGCACTCTTTGATGGGAATCTCCGGAGCGGACGAGGACACATCCGACAAGTTGGCGCGTGCAGAAATTTCGTGGCGCCAAATGCGCATGAATTTGGAAGACAGGAAAAACCTTGGCGAAGGATGAAACCTGTTGAAACCAGTTCAAATTAAAACGGGACGGAAAAATATGACCACAAATCTACCGGGTGCTATTCAATATGGTGCGGTGATTTACTAAATACTAGACATCCTCCTGCTGTGTTGCAGGTGGGAGTTGGACATTTGAAATGACATGTAGGATTAGAGGGCGGACGGAAAGGTTGGAGCCGGATAGGTTTTTGACCCCTACAAACTGACCTGTCAATGACCTGTTTGAATTTGTTTCATTTTTCGATAAGGGGTGTGGCTGCTGGAATCGTCCGCAATGGAAAAACCCACAAGCTCCGCAGTATAAATAGTCCCAGCATCCAGCATTCAAGGTCGTCATTTCCACCTGCTCACTTCCCCGTGCAAGAACATGGCAGTTCTCCTCGCAGTAAGTTCCTAAAATTTTTCAAATCAAAAATTATTAGAATTTCGAGTTGAAATAAATTTTGACATTTCTATAGTTAATGGCGGCGATTGCCGTAGCGTCAGTATGTCAAGCGGCTCCGGTCTCAGATCCTCACCATAGCTTGTATCGGAATGCGGCTTCCGGCCCTCTGAACAACAACCACCAGAGCCAGTTTGATGTCAACTTGCCGGGATTTCTGAGAGTGAGCGGACAACACAACTACCCGTACGGTTATCATCCGGCCCAAGCGATTGTCCCATTCCAGCCGCAACAACAGCAACAGCAGCGTTGGTTGCCTTCCAGATTCCCTACTTTTGGCGGATTCAATCCAGCAACGGCGATTCCGCCACTTTGTTTGCCTTGTTCCAACACGAGCTGGCCATTTTTCGGCAACCAGCGTAACTCTCGTCAGAATCGTTTGCTTTTTCCTTCCTTCAGCTTGAACGCTGCTGGATCACCTACCAACAACCAAGGATCGTCTTCAGCCACGGACTGGATGAATTGGTGGACCAACCCTCTGGGCTTCTTATTCCCGCAGAACCCAGTCCCACAATTGCCAACGCTTCCTTTTTGGACCACCATTTTCTGCTGTAATTCAACTACCAACAACAGCACCCGCCCGGCAACAACTACAACCACACCTGCGACAACAGCAATTCCATTAACAACTGCAACCCCTTCTACAACTACTGTAGTTCCACCTACAACTACCGCAGTTCCGCCAACAACTACTGCAGTCCCACCAACAACAACTTTGGTTCCTCCTACAACTACTGCAGTCCCGCCAACAACAACCGTAGTTCCCCCAACAACAACCGTAGCTCCGCCAACAACTACTGTAGCCCCGCCAACAACAACTGTAGCCCCGCCAACAACAACCGTAGCTCCGCCAACAACAACCGTAGCCCCGCCAACAACTACTGTAGCCCCGCCAACAACAACTGTAGCCCCGCCAACAACAACTGTAGCTCCCCCTTCAACAACACCTCCACCGGAAAGGTCTTTAGAGTCCGGCACCAACAGCGAGTCCCTCCCAACGGATACGATTCCGCTTTCCGGAATCAAACTCTTGATGAATCTTTTCCCTCCTAGTTACATCAGTTTTCTCCGTCGCTAATTATTAATTTTTTTGTTTCCCTATCACTGTAATAACTGACATCTTGAGAAATTTGCATCCGGTTTTTGATTATGTGTTTGCTTTGCTATAACATGTTTAGCTACTAGAAATGCCTTTTTCTCCCCATGTTGGATAATTTATGCGCATTGCATTTAAAAAGTCCTCGCCTCGACGAAATTTTCGTGCAACTTTAACGTAAAATACAAAACAATTTTCTACATCCTTATTTCCATCAAATATCTATCAAATCTTAATTTAAAAAAAATGGCGATAACTAAATTGTATTTTATAGAAGAAGAAGAAAAAAAGAGGATTCACTTTGGTGAGTTTTGCCCTTTTTCCCCCCTCTAAGGTTTCCGGGAAGATGGTCAGAAAAAGGGAGTCGAAATGAGGCCGGCGGTTTTTGGCGAAAGTTCCTTTCCCCCCCCCCCTATTCTTCTTCTAAACTAATTCATCTATGTCTCACTATCCTACGTGCGATATCCTTGACCATTGAATTTGACCTGATTTTTATTTGTGAGTTTCAAGTGAGAGGGGGTCCCTTTTCAAATTTTTGGTGGAGAAAGTTTAAAGGGGGGGTTGGGGGGAGAAAGCCTTAACTGAACTATCCGAGTGAAAGGTGAAAACGAAGAAAAATGAATACCTATTTTATAACGGGTGACACCATTCTGCCCGACCTGAGCTGAACTGCGAGTTCACACGTTTGTTCCAGGAGAAGAAATTTGGGGCCTATATAAGACCCCGTCTCAGAGTCGGGCTCATCTGTCAAACCAACTTCAACCATGATCGCGGTAAGTTCTTGGATCTTTTCTAAAAACAACAAATTGAATTGGTTTTAAAATAGTTAAAGTTAAAGTTAAGATTTAATTTTTTTTCATTGGCAATAATTTTACCATTTTGTTAACAACTTACAGATTGTATGGATTGGTGCCTTAATGGTGTCAGCTTCGCTGGCGTACGAACACCCGATGAAGAGATTTCAACCAGTCGCTGTAGTTGCTCAACAACGACAAGGATATGCTTTGCCGGCTCAAGGTTACGCCATCGCTCCAGCTACCGATTTTTCCGCATCTGCCGGCTACGGAGATCCACCTCAGTCGGCTGGATACGGAGCCCCACCGGCTTCCGGATACGCGGCTCCTGTCGCCTACCCCGTTCCGGTTTACCCAACTGCCTACGAATACCCTGAGGAAGAAGAAGGTAAATATTAACATTTCATAAATTTACCAAAGTTTAACACCTATTCTAAACTTAATTTGATATCATTATCAAGAATCTAAATGGACAAAGTTAGCCGGAAAGTTCCAGAAGGGCATCAAGGGAGGCATGGACAATGTGGAGAAAGGCATCAAGGGAGGCATGGACAACATGGAGAAAGGCATCAAGGACTCGATGAACAGGCAGAAGGAGGGCTTGAAAAACATGAAGGAGATGGTCAAGAGCACCGCTGCCATGAAGAAAGAAAAAATCCAAGAATTCAAAGACACAATTAAAGAACATATGAAGAGCAAGAAGCAGAAACCTGTTGAAGAGTACGACACTTATGCACCAGCTTACCCAGCACCAGTTTACTATCCACCTGCTCCTGTCTACGCAGCTCCAGTGTATTCACCACCAGCTTATTCTGCTCCAGCCTATCGGGAGCCTTCTTACTCAGCACCTGCTCCAGCACCTTCTTACTCAGCACCTTCTTACCCGGCACCATCTCTCCCTGATCCAAGTTATTCTGCACCAGCACCAGCTTCCTCGTACCCAGCTGCCCCATTTTCTTCAGTGCCATTCCCGTTGACCAACCCATCTGCATACAGCTCATTCCAATCAGGTGGATTTTCAGGACAAGAAGGGTCCAGCAATTTTGATTCAGTTCCATCTTTCCCCGCTGGTCCTTTGCCCGTGCCTGTACCGGTGGCCACTCCATCGTCCTACAGTGCAGCCCAGGCGGTCGTGCTTCCAGTACCTTCCAATTTCAACAGCCCAACAGATCCATCTAATTTCGCCCCAGGATCTGCCTACGGAAAGTAAAAATATCGACTTTTCATCAGTTTGAGTGTACATAAATCATGTGCTTTTGAAATACAACTCGAGGAAAATTTCTTTTCACTCCAACAAAAACGTGCGAATTATTCGAATGTTCTGCTAAATTTCGTCTGCTTTGCAGTTGCCATCTGGCGGCGTGCGAATTCAACAATTACATAAAAGTTGGAAGCCAAAGAAAATGGTCACGATTAAATTCAATTAGACGGAAGAGGGGAATAAGTTTACATTTTTTCTATGGGGTTTACCATCACCCGAAAAAAAAGGGTTGTTCAAAAGCGCCGGATAATAAATATATACTAGATTGTCCAGACACAGCTGTAATCCGGCGCGCGGTGTCTACATACAAGGGGCGGAGGGAATCCACTTAGCGCCAGATTTCCGAGTAATTTGAGCGACTTTTGTCGATCAAAGAAAAACTAAGGAAATAAAAAAAGGACACACACAGCAGAGGCCAGACAACTATACGAACCTCGAGCATCCGGTGAACGCCCTAATATCCGATATCGCGCCGCTTCTTCTTCTATTTGCTTACGTCAAAACAACGGTCACGTGGCAGCTGGCTAAAAGGATCAAGTCAGTTCATCAAACACATTAATAGCTTATAGACGACAGCACTCTTGGCTTCCATCAAAGCGAGAAATGAAAAAGACGCCAAATGGTCTTATCTCGGAAAAAGTTCTCTTTGATATTGACAGACGCAGACGAGCATCTCTCGGATTGACCTTGTCCACACAGATAGTGTTATAAGCTCGTGAACGGTCAGTCACGTGTTGCGTATCCCGCAGAAAAAGGACAGGCAGCAGCCATCAGCAGCTAGCATTTCGGTGTGTTGGTCCTTATTTGTTGCCGCGATGGAACGCGGCCAGAAACCTTCGAAAGAATCGGAAGAATTTCAAAAGGACATATGCATTCATATTCCGGGATTACTACCAAGAAACCGTGAAGTTTGTTTGGCAAAATTTAAAAATTCTCAAACACTTTTTTTCCCGCTGATTCTGTCAGAATTTAATAAAAGATCGAGCCCTTTCGATTTTATTGGTTTAACATGTACACCGGATGATGTGGTCCACTTTACAATTTAACCTCTGATTAGATATTAGCTCCCGATTATCATACCAGTGTGCACTTAAAAATCATGAATCAACTCGGTTTGTTTGCCGATTATTAGGAGAACAGCGTGGGGTCGTGAAGGCTGAACGGTCATGCACCGTGATCTGTTATTTGGACAACGTACCAGTTAATTCTGGAATTATTTTTAAAAAATACGAGCCTTCATTCTGAGGAATAAGAAATTAGATACGACGTCAGCAGAATCTGCGCAACAACTACAAACACTAGAAGAAGAACTAGTTTGAACGTGATTGCTTCTTCTTGACCTTTTTAGGGGGGATGGCCGCCGCCGGTGGCGCCATTCGTATTTTCCCGCACATGTTGCAACTTTCGGGATTTGTTTTTAAAGGGGCGGGACTTACCGCGAGCCCTCGCACGAGCCCCGACCTACCGACCAATGGGATGACGGACGACCCAACATGCCACCGTCTGCTTTCCCGATGGATTACCCAATCAGATTTGATGTTTTTGAATCGCATCTCCGTTTCCCGGTTGTTTTTCACGATTCAAATCGGCGTAGATTTTTCTTCTGGAAATTTCGCTGTTTTCGAGCTAGGAGGCCACGTCGCCATCATCCAAACAACAATAACACGATGAACTGAAGAAACCTGCCGGAAGCAAAACATTGGTAAAAAAAGAACGTCGCACATTTGAAATGTGGTTACGCAATCATCGCAGACTCTCTCTTACGCGACTTTCTCAGATTTGTTCATCCCCCAAGACAACATTGACCTCAATTTTAAGTGTTTCCTCAGAATGTGATACAACGCCATCAACTCGTCGTCTGTGAGCGCGGAGTATATAGAAGAAAACCGCTAGGGTATATATAATATAGCGCGGAAATCTTATACATTTAAAGCTGTTAGCCAAAATAGATTTCCTGTGGGTTTTTTTTTATTTCGACGTATTTAATTTTGCTATATTTTTTTTCTTTTTGGAATAAAATGTATACGTATGTACCAAGAGCTCAACGCCAGAGGTCTCCCAATCGCCCGTTACTATAAATACGGGCCTGCCCGGCTTGGGGATTTGTAAAAAAACTTGAGCCACTTTGTCCGTTGACAAACAAGCAGCCAACAACACGTTCTTCTTTTCTCTTGTCTTTTTAAAAGCAAATTACAGTTTTGTAATCGGTAAGCAAGTTTGCGACGACATAACCCAGTTAAACCACACAACACAGTTTCGGTTTCCCGAAGGACGTCGTTGTATCAATATAACCGGTGTGCCATTAGTTAATTTGAAAAGTCTTTTTTTGGTGAAAATGGTGAGATCTAATTCGACTCCGAAATTCCCCGCTATCTTAATTAACGACTTGAATTTAATTAGATGGAAACGACTGGTGCCGAAATCGACATGGCCTCGCTGAAATCTGCCTTGACGACCAGTTCACTGAGTCAACAGGTATAAACATTCACATTTTAAATATTTGAATAAACCGCGCAAAAAAAGAAGAAAGTTAAATTTGGCAAAGAAAAGTTAAATGTAATAGCAGTCAAAGAGAAACTTTGTAATTTTTTGCAGCGACTTGAGAATTTGTTTGAAAGGCTTCCGTAGTATATAGTTCTAGGAAGCCCTACTATTTAAAGCTTGTACGTACCTGAGTTGATAATTCGTCGTCCCATGGTACCCGCGTTGTATCCTTTTGTTTTCTGACGTAGTTGCTTGGGATATGGAATCGAGCGGCACGATAAACACAGTAAATATTGATGCGTTAGCCAAACGTCTGAACGAAAACACAAACTTGCTTTCCTTGTTTTGGCGAAACCCAAGATGCAGTAGTGTACATGCGCGAGAAGTGGCCTTGTGAGACGATGGTTAACCTTGATAAGAAATGGCGCAATTGGAATCTGCCGCTGGATGTAATAATATCTAACTAATGATGTTGTTTTGTACTTTGACTGAAATTGTAGATGCTCTCGTTGGCCAGCAGTACGTTCCGACTGGCCGCAACAGCGCTGACCCGCCTCCAGCAGCAGCAGCAACAGGAGCAATGGCAGACGGAATTGGCCAGTTTGGCCCACCTGCCGGAATATTCGCTGCAACAGGTTTCGTGGCACGACCGACCCGACGACTGCTGGATCGTCCTCAACGACAAAGTTTACAACGTCACCAAACTGGTCGACGGACATCCGGGCGGAATGGAAGTCATGATGGAACAGGCCGGACGCGACGCCACTTCCGCCTTCCGCTCCGTCGGCCACTCCATCGACGCCATCGAGCAGGTCGACGAATTCCTGGTCGGAATCTTGCCCGAAAAGGAGCGGATGTACCTGCGCTCCCGTAAATGACCATGAAATATACTCTTCCGGCTTCCGGACCCACAAAATCTTAGGAAATAAGAGAAACATTTCTTGTCGATTGAATCCTATAGTGTATTATGACATTCTGAGATTTTGTTGCTAATTTATTTACTAACCCCAACTGTGATAATTTTGTTAATCCAATCCTTTGCCATGATTAAACGATTATTTGGTTAAAATTACTCTAGTTATCATATTTTATTTCTTTTTTGGGTGAGGTCACTAGAATTTTAAAGCCTCATGAAGGGCGGGTGGGTTGGTTGGACATTAATTAAAAAAAATATTCGCATATTTAACTTTCTTCTGTGGACAGGTCGGGACAGGTAGACTGTGTTATTATGTAACGGATACACGCATCAGCGAAATGGCGCCACCGTCACGGAACTAGACCCGAGAACTAAGAACTTCAATATTTTTAAATCGACAATACAAATGAAATGAATTACAGTTTATAATAAATTTCTTTTGAATAATACGCGTTAAATGATCCATAATCCAAATTTATCTAAACAATTTCAAGATTAACAGTTTATGAGCACGAAATTTTTACTAAATCGTTGGCTTTTCGCTCTGCTGATTAACACTGTCATCCGATGAAGTTATAAGTAGATATGACTTTCATGTTCCGACGTACTATCTCTTTCTCACTGCAGAACAAATTAACTACAAAAATGTCTCTGTGTGAATCAAACGACAACCAGAACAGTAAAAGATCGCATGTCAAAGACACATGTTGTCTTATAACCGTTTCCTTCTTGCTGGCCATCCTACCAACTGGCGTCAGCCTGCTACTCGCACAACTTGTACCAAAGAATCCTGCTACCATAGCACTGTTTAACACTCTCCACTTTTTGAGTCCAGGCTTTAATTCGGCAGGCTGGCTGCCTTTTATAGTCTCACTTGTGCCTTTGGGGATGTCGTACAACCACTCGAAATCCCCGATCCCAAACCCGAATGCACTATACATCCAAATTTTAACACAAAGTTCCCCATTGGATTCGTTCCGACAAATGCAGCAAAAGCTGCTCGCCATAAAAGGTTATGTCATGTTGAAGATTTATTTGGCAATTCCAGCCGATCTGTACGAGGCCTGTATGGGCAAAACCTACCGACAGCTTATCTTGGAAACGAATTATTTGACTGGAAATGTATTGAATGAAAATGTCAGATGTAACGAGCTTGATGTCGATCGTGAAATTGCACTTTTGGTGGGTTGTGGTTCCGCAAAGGAATTCTCTCGCGAATGCGAAACATTCCAAAACAAATTTACATTTACCTACAAAAAAAATATGAACTTGATCATTCCCATAGTCAAGTGGCTTCTAGTTGTGATCTGGATCACATCAGTCACTGATTTATCTGATGCTTTGGCAACCGACATTCCTTTAGATAGGATACTCTCCTTATGGCTCGCCATTTTTTTCTTCTACGTGGGCAGATCATTCGCCGACATTTACGGGCAAGAGGAATACTTTTTCGAAATCATTGAAAAAAATGTGAGCGTCAAGGAATTTTATAAGATGAAAGACGAAGAACTGGATTTAACTCTGGCCAATCTGGCCAATCGCTTGGTATTTTACTAGCGGGAAATTTGAGTTGAAGACACAAGACCGGAGAGAAAGAAGAAAACGGGAAGAGGGAGACCGGAAGTACCGAAATAAACCGCCCGAAAGGAACTGAAATCAAAGGAGCTGTCAGTCACCCATCTCTGATAATTTGGTTACAATAAACCCACCATAATTTAGTTACAATAAACCCCCCATCGTATGAAATGGAAAAAGTAGGTGAATGTATAAAAATCGAGTTGAGAAATGATCTTTCTTGGGCGCGGAAGACAACAGAATGTATTAAGAGACTGGGCTTGGATGGCGTAATTTTAAGTGTTCCTGATCTGCATGAAAACATTAATTTAAAAGCGTCACATTTTTTTAATGAGCATTTTTACAGATTTTGTGCTGCAGAATCTGATGTGAAATTCAATCGTTCTAGTCAAGCACATGTAACCGTTCCGTTGGTTCTAATTGCGCGACTTTCACCGTTGGTTTTGTACGAGTGATATTATTCTTTAAGTGGTATTATTCATTTAAATTTAGAGTTACAGCATTCTCGGTAGACATCCAGGATTGCTTTCACCATTTACATGAAATGGTGTAGACTGTAGAAATCCTGCTATGAATAAATCGTTATTCATTAACTGAACATTACTGAGTAATATTTATTCAACGTTATTCAACCGAATGCTGTAGAGGTTTGCTTAATTAAAAATTAATTCGTCTTTTGAACCATTCAACCCTGTTTCACTGGCCGATGAAATAGGCGGTTACATCCTGACTGCCAATATGAATTGACGGGAGGATGGCGAAATATTTCAATTTGACGCGCTTTACCGCCTATGCATTGAAAATGTTCATTTTGCAGAATCGCCCATACTTGAATGAATCACAAGTTTTGGAGAAGAACTCTGGGGATTCTTAATTCTTTTACTATTAATTTTTTTGTTATTGCCCAAAGCACACCAAGTACCCCCAGGTCAATCAATGTAAATAATGTGGTTTTCGCCATCTAGCGAGAGTCGAACACAAGTGAAATTACGAATATTCAAAAGTTTCAGTTGCGTCACGATCTCCGTCATTTTACGCCAATCACAGCCATCAATTTGATCCATTTTCAATCAGTTCATTGCGATGTAGAGCTCTGTCGTCGTTTGGCCAGTCAATGGCAATATCAAAAATCTCACGTCCCCGCGAAATTTTGTTTTTGTTTTTTTTTTGCTTTTGTTTACTTGCGTAAGCCACAATCAAATATTTCAATTAACAATAAACCCAATATGAAAAAATCGGTTGAATTTTATTCATTGTCTTTTTTACGGGCAACAACACACAAAACATAAGACAAGTGCACACATTCGGGTAGGGTCAAACTGAATTTTAAAAAAAAATTAACAAATTAAAAAAAGAAATTTAATTTTAAAAAATTTGAATAGTGGTATCGTAACGCGTGTGTGGGATGAGCGAGACAGTCAAAAATTAAAATAAAAGTCTCTCGGCCGGAATTGTAAGACAAACCGAAAAACATGAGGTAGATAATTAATAAAAAAAGTAATGTGTACACCCCCCTCTGTGTCTTATTCTTCAGTCGGAAAAAACGTAAAATAGTCAGAATCGTCGTGGAACCGCATGGAACATTCAAAATTTCAAAAAAAAATCAGACGCACAAATATAATAGACATGAGAGAATTTGTTGTTGCTGTTGTTGAATGATGCCGCTTTCCCTGTTTTCCATCATGTGGTTGGTTGGTGACTAGCTCTCGAAAAATAAAAATTAAAAAGATGTATCGGTTTCATTGTCCCAACAAATTTTTGTCATCATGTTTTCCGCTTCCGACGACGGCCGCTGGACGACGATTCCGTGGGGAAGCAGGGCCAATATTCCAACCGCTGCGGGGCTTGCCGTTGGGCGGCTGGACGGAGGATGCGTTTGCCAACGAAGCGCAAAGTCTTGCGCTGGAACTGGAACGGTTTGCTGACAAAACTTTTATTATTAGCCCCGGATGTGGATGATCTCGGGCTGGGCTGCGGCTGAGACGGGTTGGGACTGCTTCCGTCCACCAACAAGGTCGACTCCTCCCGGATGGGACTCAGCATGATGTTGGGCGGCCCTTCATCATCATCGTCATCGTCGTCGTTGCAGCTCAAATTGCCGGACAAATTCAGATCGTCGTCCATGCGGATGATGTTCAGCGGCAGGGGTCTACGCTTCTTGGAACGCGGCCAGCCAGTCATGTTACAGCGCCGCTTCCGGCGGAGGTTGTTGCCTCCACTCCGCCAGGCTTTCCGTCGCGAATCGCACGTCCCAGTGCTGGTGCTGGTGCTACCAATTTCCGAGGCTGTTTCGTAGACGGATGAAGATCGGCTTCCGGAATGGCTATCCAGATCGTGGAACACTTCCGGCGGAATCAGATCTCCCACAGAAGATGGATCGTCTCTCCGGCTGTCGTTGGTCCAGGGATAAGGAGGGTAGACGAGGTCGTCATCGCTAAACATGCAGTGGTCGCTATCTTCCGGAAGGATCCGCTCGTCGACAATATCTTCTATCCTATCCAGCGGAGTTGCCAGTAATTCGGTCACAGAGGATTTCACTAGTTCGGTCGGCGGTTCGGATTGTTGTTGGTCGGGGGGCAACGGTCGTTTCCTCGGTCGGCCTCTCTTCCGCACTGGATTGGCCGGCCTCTTCTCCAGTCCTTGAGTCAACATTTCTTCCAACACTTGCACTAGGTAACTATCCACTGGAGGAATTCTCTCTTTAGGCACCTTCTCCAGCGGCGATTGAGATTCTTCCACCATCACAGCAGCTGCTACTTTTGTTTTGGATGTCGATCCGGCGGAGGCGACAGCATCGGCTTCCGTGTCCGATTTCGAGCAAAGGATGGCCATGGTGGACGCGTGACAGCGAGGAGATTTACGGGGCATGTTGAACCAAGGCTTGGTCCGTCGGCTGTGTCGCAGACACCTTCCACTTCCGTCGCTCTTATCCATTGCGGATGCTTTGGCAGAAGAAGACGCTGCGGCCGCAAGCTGGCTCTGTCTGGCCGCACTTTGCATTTGCAGTCGGGTGCTGATGATCGGCCGGAAGCTGAGCGGAACGGCTTTCTTGGCACCCCTGCCTCTGCTGCTGTTGTTCTTCCGCACTATCCGGTTGCTCTTGAGAATGGCTTCCAGCGACATCTCGTAAGGGAGAAGGAATGGGGCCGGACCTAGGGGCGGATCATCTGGCAGTCGGGTCGGGTCACGGTGACACTCCTCGTCCCGTAAGAAAGTTTGATACCACGACGTTCCGGACGGAACGATTTCGAATGAGAATTGAACTTGATCGACCGCCGGTTGGTCCTGGATCAATGGCAGGGGAGTCGGTTGGGTGGTGGCAAGTTGTTCGGCAGGTTCGGGTTCGTCTTCCACGGTGGCGGCTCGCGGAGAAGTCTGTGGCGGAGGCCGGAATTCCCGGCTATTGTACGTCGAGCGTCCGTTTCGGCAAGAACCACTTCCTCTGCCGGATGGGTAGTGCATGAAACGTTGGCTCTCCATCAGCAACGCTTCCAGAGTTCGCCCATGGCCCTTGGTCGGCTGCTTATTGGTCCGCTGTTTGCAGTTCTTGCACTGGTCTTGTGGTTCTTCCGCCGCTGTCCTACTGTCGTCATCGTCAACATGGTTCGTTTCACAGGCAACAGCTCCGTTTTCGTGTGGTGGCTCCTCTTCGCCTTCTGCTTCGACGTTGATGGAACCGTTACTTTTGTTCTGTTGGTCTTCGATTTCTTCCGCCGGAATTCCAATCAGTCGAGCCGATCTCCTCGGCCAGTAATGGAGTCCCTCTCCACTAGTCTGGCGCATACGGACTCTGGAGGCATCACAAACGGGGGATGGAGTCTGTAAAATTCAATTTCGGATTTAATTTGAATCGATTTGATAATTTTTAAAAATTTTGAATGAAATTACGCTGGTGCGGCTGCAATTGGAGTCTTCGTTGTGGTGGAATACAGGGCTCTCTTTTTTAATCCGGACGATTTTAGATCGGCGTCCGTTGGGAACTTTGACGCCGGCCGGAACCGAATGATTCCGTAAGCGAGTGGACCATTCAGAGTGGCCCTTGACGTCCTCGCCGTTTTTGGGTGAAGGTGGCGGCGTGACCTGAGCCACTTTTCTTAGCGTCGCTCTCCTAAGAAAATAAATTTCCAAGAAAAATTAGATTAGATAACATTTTGGAGGGGGTGGAGGAATTGTTGTTTTTTTTTGAATTTTGGGACACCTGCTGGCTTGGCAACAAAGAAGGGATTTAACTACCACACCACCAGATGGCATGACTGAATCAATGATTTGTTTTCATCAATCAGTAATAAAAAAATGCTATTATCGCAAACACATAGTCTCACTCGTTGCAAGATTTAGAGGGGAACCTCTTCTTGACCGAGTGGAAGTCAGCCATTCTCTCCACACTGAGCGAAAGGAGTGCAGCTGTGAATGGTTGGGCTGTGTGGGGGAGGCCGACTGACAGGATTGCAGGGTTTGTTGTTCGTTAAAGACTTACATTTTGGCCATGTCTGACACCAAGATAAGGTCTCAGGAATTCAGCAAATCAAAGAACACGGTTTATCGTATCAGCATGGCTGAAATAGAACGTTGAGCTGGCTGCCGACACAGGAGCTAGATGCCTATATATGCCCCGGAGCCGTTCGGAATATAACCAAACAACAGTTGCTGTCGAGTCACCAGGAATCACTGTCGGTTTGGCCAACTTGCTATTCGTTTCGATTAAAATTTCGACACGGTAAAATGCATACGACACCACTTGAACATTCACTCGAAAGCTGCCTCTAATTTACACCTGCTAATGAACTGTGTCGAATAACAAAAACACACGTTACAGGTTACACCCAAGCAACGAGTCCGTTGACAAATACAGACGCCATGGAGAATTTTGCTTGTGTGTTTGCGCCATCAAGTTCGCAATTTGGCCGCCACGCGGCGCTCGGGTCCCTGAGCGTCTGATTTGTTTTTCCTGTTTTTTTGAATTCCTTGCAACAACAACCCTCTTTGTTACCCCGAAATTGGAAAAATAACCAACCCGCAGTGACAGCTCGTCAACCTATCGCTAAATTTAGACTTTAGTTTATAATAAAATCTCCTTGGTTAAAGGACGCCGGGTCGCCGGGAGAAATATCGGTTTAAAAATAAAAGAACACGACCGGTAAGGAAACGTAGCAGACATATTTATCGATCGAGTCACTTTCGCGCGGAATGTTCTGTCTGGGCTTGTCTTTTGTGTTGCTACGAGACTGGTGCCCTACGGGCTTTGGGAGGGGGGGAGAGAAAGTACTGCGGGATCGCCGCAGGGTCTCCGAGACAAATGTTATTGATTTCCGTGTACAAGTTTCACGGTATTCTTTAACACACCAAGTATAAGTACGTGACTAGAATTTTTAGAGGACGCGTACTTGTTGACCCAGCTCCAATTAATTCTTACAGTCAGATAAGGAGTCTTATACTCCCCTTAACGAAAATGTTAGACACATTGATAATAAACGTGTGTGTATAATAAGTAGACGCATCAAGATTCAAGTGACAATTATTTGTACAGTAGGCTAAGTTCTTTTAATGCGTTACATGCTTGGTTACATGAGTCGATGGAATTAAAAAAGACCGACAAAATTATTAATTTTTAAAGAAATTTTTATTATTGAAGTTATTTATTAAGCAACACGAACAGAATGGTAAGGCACTTAAAACCCATGTTCTATATTCTCCGTAGTTCTTCGTCGCAAAATTCGTCCAATTTCTCATAGAAGGTCTTGATGTTTTCCTTTTTAATAATGTCGCGAAAAAAGAATGGCCTAGTGTCATAGGGATCGGACACGACGATCGACAACAAGAACATTGTCAATGGCAACCACATTTGTCCAATTTTGGTAATCAGATTGACGTAAATCGGTAAGCTTTCATCGGAGAAATCACAAAAGAGGAAAAAACAAGTCGCTAGTACTACGACCGTACTGACAGGTATTATTATTTTGTTGAAGAATCTGATTGGCTTCAACTTGATTTTGAGCGTTTTTAATTCATCTAGAAACTTTTCGACCGTGTTGGCTTTGACTGGTAGTTCTTTCAGCCAACTCTCCACTTGTTCAGAGTTGGACCGTTCGCGATTGCTGGTAAGTGTAGTGGCTTCCATGGGTTTGAGGTAGTTTTTGCACCTAAGGTCCGTTAAAAGCTGTCCGTAGTCCATTTTAAATTTCTTCTTGTACACCTGACAGGGAAGATGAAAGTAGACCAGAAGCGCTACGTAGCCTCTGACGCTATTTATTGAGGATTTCTGCAATTCAGGATTGCCTCTAGTTGCTGAGAATAGTTCCCGATACATGTTTTCCGGGTCTGGAATCAGTTTGAATAAGCTGTTGCTGATATTCGTGCCATGAAGTGTAAAGGCCGTAATGAGAAAACTGGCCATTGATGGCAAGGTGGATTGGGAATGGACAGCACGGAAGGCCAGTAAAACCCACGTCCTAAATGAACTTTCTGGCAATATCCAAATGAAGAATGATATCAAAGACGGCACGAGGGACAACATGGCCGTGAAGGTAAATAGCCCCATAAGTCCTCTGATGGAATATTTCGGTATTTTGGGTTTGACGAACACTTTCTTCATGACTTCCGGTTTCGGCTGATCATCCGGTTTGATGCTGGGCTCGGGAATAGCGGAAGCAGGTAGTACCGGTAATAGCTGTTGTTTTTCGGTTTGCAGAATTTCTTGCAACATTTGAGTTTTCCATGCTTCTCTTCTGGCTTTTCTATTAGCTGACTTGATTTTCTGATTAGGTAGCTTTTCATTTACTGGTTGAGCATTCACAGCTGATTGCAATATTGGTTGAATTTCTTCTGCCAGCATTATGATAATTTTTATATCAACTTTTGTGAATGTAATCGAATGGCTAATAGATGATTTTCTATCCATAATATTCACTCTTATACATATAGGTTTTGAGTAACATTCTGTGATCAGCAGTCATCAAAAAGCGTACAATTTGGTTTAAATGTCATGTTCCTATACTCTTAATCTTAAATTAATCATTGAATTTTCAATTTGAATGATTTAACGCATATAATTCAAAAGAAATTAATTATAAACTGCAATTCATTTCATTTTTATTGTCGATTTAAATATTGAAGTTCTCAGTTCTCGGGTCTAGTTCCGTGACGGTGGCGCCATTTCGCTACTGCGTGTATCCGTTACATAATAACTCAGTCTACCTGGTCACAGAAGAAAGTTAAATATTTTTAAAATTGATTGCTTTAGAATAAAACTTTCGAAAGATCAAAATTAATGTCATGCGAGATGTAAATTAATTTGGGTAGACGCAGGATATTGCCGTGAAAATTATTTGTATACAGTAACAGGTCCATTCGTTCCTTTAATTGGTTACATAATATACCGCCAAAACGAGTCGGTGGAATGAAAAAAGAAAAACAAAATAATTTGTCAAGAAATGTTTATTATTGGAACTCATATGCAACAGCACGGAATCACTAATTTATTCATATTATTTAATTTCCATTGAGTGTTGAACGAAATCCGTTTTGTGTTGGTCCTTTTACTTCGGTTACTTCCTTCCGGTCCTTCCGGGCTCCTTCCTATCAAATCCGGTTTTGTATCCTCCTGTTCCCTTCCATTCTCATGAACCAGTCGTGCGGATCTTCCATGTAAAAATCAATTAGCTCGTTTTTTTCATTATAGAATTCTTTGAGATCATCTCTTTTCTCCAGCTGGAAATGCTTACTTTTCCGCATTGATTCCGTATTGATTTTGTAGATTATAGAGCAATTGGTAGGATAACTTTCACTCGACTCTCAGGGTCTATTTATAACTTTCGTATAACGGTGGCTGACTCCGCAGGCATCGAAAATTGTCCTTTTTCTTAAAAATTTCACTTTCATTCATTTTATATCTTAATCGGAACCAAGTTTTCAAATTCCCAATTCAAATAATTTTGCGCATGTATTTCAACAAGAAATTTAATCTAATTGCAATTAGTTCAGTTTTTAAGAGCAATTGAAATTTGAAAGGGTACTGAATTATTTCAGTTGCGTAACCGTTTGAAACTTAATGATATTTTTAACCGGACGGAAATTTCTGATTTTCAGTTGATATTTTAAAAATGCACTGTAACGCACTGTAATCAATATTTAATAGTTTAACCTTAGCTATAGTTAGCAGTTAACTAATCAATAATTTCTAGTTGCCCTCTCCAATAAAAATAAAAAGTGATCGTATAATAACTATAAAGTATAAACCAAATAATCGTTTAATCATGGCAAAGGATTGGATTAACAAAATTATCACAGTTGGGATTAGTAAATAACTTATAGTAACAAAATCAGAATGTCATACTATGGATGTGAATAAAAAATGGCAAGAAATTATCAACTTTTCAAAGATTTTGTGGGTCCGGAACGGAAGAGTATTTTTTAATGGTCATTTGCGGGATCGCAGGTACATGCGCTCCTTTTCTGGCAAGATTCCGACCAGGAATTCGTCGACCTGTTCGATGGCGTCGATGGAGTGGCCGACGGAGCGGAAGGCGGAAGTGGCGTCGCGTCCGGCCTGTTCCATCATGACTTCCATTCCGCCCGGATGTCCGTCGACCAGTTTGGTGACGTTGTAGACTTTGTCGTTGAGGACGATCCAGCAGTCGTCGGGTCGGTCGTGCCAGGAAACCTGTTGCAGCGAATATTCCGGCAGGTGGGCCAAACTGGCCAATTCCGTCTGCCATTGCTCCTGTTGCTGCTGCTGCTGGAGGCGGGTCAGCGCTGTTGCGGCCAGTCGGAACGTACTGCTGGCCAACGAGAGCATCTACAATTTCAAAATAATAATAAGACGTTCATTAAATCTTTGTTGCATCACAACTTTAAATTATCGCCAATGTGCGCCATTTCTTATCATTAAGGTTATAGCAACGCGTCTGCAGCAAGGCCATTTGTTTAGTTGCCGGGCAAAGACTAGCCCATAAAACTATCCAAAAGAAACCCGCAGTAAAATGGTTTTGTTATAAGATCTTGTAGTCTTGTACTTTGGCTTGGCGAAATTATTTTCCACTTCAGTTGGCCTTTTTCTTCAAATTCCCTCCCCAACAAAAAGTATAAAAAGATCAAATCTGGGTGGCGACACTTATATATACAGGTGGGCAGAAAAAGGTTTCACTCTCACTGTCTGGCCGTCACATAAGTGAAACCTTTTCAGTTATTGGTATAATGCGCGAAAAATATCTGACGTCTACCGAAAGATTTGCGCTAGCTTTGAACTCTTGATTCAAGGTCGTTATTCCTCCCCATTTAACGTGATTTCAACCCAATACAATTCGACATAAACACAAGAAAATTATTATTATTAAATATCAATAAATGTTTTACCTGTTGACTCAACGACCCTGTTGTCAAGGCCGATTTCAATGAAGACATGTCGATGGTTTCGGCTAGTGAAGTATCCATCTATAAAAATAATTGAAATAATGATTTATAATCCCGCGACTGTGTGATCAATTGGATATAAAAGGTTACGACAGATCGCCTTACCATGTTGTTGTGAAATAGATAACGGTGTGATAGAGGGAAATCTAAGAGATCTTCTTGGAATAAAACTTGTGAGAATTCGCTTCTGTGAGTGTTGCTGATGGCAACTCGCTAAAACTTGAGAGACTCGAAAGTGTTTTTGGAAATGCACCAAGCCCGTCGCCCGTTATATAGTCCCGGGCGGTGCAGAGACCTCTAGCGGCCATGGTACTGAAATTCTCAGCTGATGTAAACAAAGCTTGAGCTGACGAAATAGCAAGTCACAGTTACCGTAGTCTACAACAAATTTCGAAAATGGCCAGTGCCAAGTGTCGCCATTATTTTTCAAAACTAGTTCCACCGACCAATTGAGGTTATAGCTCAACTCTATAATAACAAAACGTGGTAATACAGTGTCGTAGTGTAAACTAAATAGCGTCATGTATTTATGTCTGGATTTACCAGTGAGTGACTTAAGCATGTTTCTGACGTCAATGGACAGACTATATTATGTCGATGGATGTTTTAAAAAATATGCAACTGCGATTGTTTATCTTCCGGTATACGCAGTGTTGTTGTTGTTGTTGTTGTCTTGGAAGATTGGCGTCGTGGCCTCACGTGAACGGGTTTTGACCATAAAAGAAAAGTTATGAGCTACGCCGTTGGAAAGTTTGGGAACAAACAACCTCAATAACCTTTTCTGCCAAGTCATCCCGTGCGTGAATTATACAGTGAAATCAACAAGGGTCGCGTCTGCTGATGTTGTTGCTCCCAGCATCTCATTGGCTGGAAACTCTGGGCTCGTTTGAGGCTCGCAATCAGTCCCGCCTCTCATATTCCCGAAACTGTTGGCTGCTGGACATCAGATCAGAGATAATAAGGTCAGCTTCGCTTTCGTATATGTACACAGTCGTCCGGTTCGGTATTAGATTGACATTGAATGTATACAATTGTATTTGATTCATTTTTCCACGTCCCAGATTTAATTGGCTAAAATCATTTAAAATGTCACCACCTAGCAACTGATTTTGCAATTAAAATTACGAGCAATTATTTGTGCAAAATCGCTGAATGTTATTAAATCGAATTGTAAATGGGAAGTGCTGACTAAGGTCTAAGGGCTAGTCTGATAATCTCGCACACGTGTCATATCGCTGACTGGTACACGTACGACCGATTTTCTTGACTTACTCATCGCGACATGATCATTAAAAGCCATCAGTCAGAGGTTAACGATGTATCGAACCATTTTTCCTAGAGGACTTTTAATCATCGAAAGTTTAAGAGTCCGATGTCTTCTGGTTTGACGTCAGCAGGGATTTCAAACTTTGTCATTTAGTAAAATACTTGTACATTTACTATTAGAAAAACCAGATTTCACAAAATTGAGTTATAATTGGACGTTAAGAAAATGTAGTATCGCTATGGCTTTTGATTCAGCCTGATTTCTAAAGTCGTGTTGATGTTTCAGTAATCTTGTCTGGAGGCTTCACGCCTTTTATGGAAGATCACTTTTTCTAATGAAGACTGTATTTGGATGATATTCCAAAGGTTTATTGATCACCAGAATTTTAATTTTTTTCTTTTTTCCGTTTACTTCAATGTTCACCTTTGTTTCCCCTATTATTGAAACTCCTTCATTTTCAAATTTTCTCCATTTTTCTTTATTGAATATTTTAGGTTTTCCTATACTCTCCCAAACATTGTAATCAGCGACTGATTTTACAAATGCATCGTCAAAAATTAAGGGAAACGTTTTCCCATTTATTACGCATTTTTCTCGAGATTTTTCTACATCAGGTTCATTTTTCAATCCATTTTTCTCTGCTGGATTGTTCTCCAGTTCCGTCTGCTTCCGAGATTGAAATAATTCTTTGACGGATAGTAATGATTTCTTAATGTTTTGTCCAATTGACTGCTTTTTATCTGTCTCAGGCACCTGTTCCACCTTCGGGTTTCCCAAAACCTGTGGGTCTTCCGGTTTGGTTTGAGGTTCATTGTCTTTCTCCCCCAACAATTCAGATTTTTCTGTTGGATTTTGGGGCAATGCATGCGGGTCTTTTGGGGTAAGAAGAAAGTTAATTTTGTGATTCAATTCCAACATTTGGTTATTCAACTCCAAAAGTTTATTATTAAATTTCTTCTCCAGCAAATCATATTTTTCTTCATTGTGATCCAATTCATGTGGGTCTTTTGGTTTAACTTGAGTTTGATTGTTTTTATTCTCCTTGAAATCCGATTTTTCGGGGTTTGGTGGGTCTTCTGGTTTAAGTTGATTGTCTTTTTTCTCCAACAAATCAGATTTTTCGGGATTTGGGGGCAATGTAATATGTTGGTTTTCTGGTATATGTCGGGGCTGATTATCTCCTTTTTTGACACAATCAGATTTTCTTCTATTTTGGGGCATCGGATGTGCGTCTTCTTCTAGTAAATGTTGGTGCTGATTGTCTTTATTCTCGAACATCAAATCAGATTTTTCGGGATAATGTTGCAGTACCTGTGAGTCTTCTGGCTTAAGAATATGGCTGAATTGATCATCTGTCTCTAGGTCTACCACCGCCAAATCAGGTTTTTCTGAATGAAACGATTCCAGAAATCGCGGTTGATTCAAAAGTTTCATTTGAGACTTAATTTGGTTCGATCTAACTTCTTGTAGAAGTGAAAACGGATATAATTCATTTGGATTTTTGTCATCCGATGCATATCTCATGTCTACTTTTTCGGTTGCTTCGTAACTAAGCACATCCTTGGCCTTTACCGCAGGCCTAACGAACTCTGCAGTGTTCGAATTGTGATGTAATGGATTGCCATGAAATTTGGTAGGTTCAAATAACGTCCGATTAATAGGGGTAAATTGAAGAGGAACCCCCAGATCTTCTTGAAAATACGTCCAGTGGGGAGCTGAGGGCTTCAAAGCAATCGCCCGACTGGATGCGATAAGCCTATCCCTGTCTTTAATTTTTCGCTTTAGCCGCGAATTATCATTTTTCAAACGGCGATTTATCTCTGTCATGTCAGTATTGACACTTTTCTGTTTTTCGAGTTCACTTTTGGTAGTTGCCAACTCGTCGTGTACGTTCTGAAACATTTGCAGCTTTGATGAGGAGTCTGTCAGTTTTGATTGAACTAGATTCAACTCATTCTCCAAACGTTCTTTATTCAATACAATCAGGTTTTTCTCAATCGCACTGGATTCGATAATTCTATCTCTGTCTTCAATTTTTCGTCTTAGTCGCGAATCATCATTTGCCAAGCGAAGATTTTTCTCTGTCATGTCAGTCATTTCACGTTTGTTATTTTCGAGTTCGGTTTTGGTAGTTGCTAGCTCGATGTCGAATTGTCGCACTTTGGAAAGGGAGTCTGTCAGTTGTGATTGGACTAGACTCAACCCATTCGCCAAGCGTTCGTTTTCCAATACAATCAGGTTTTTCTCATTCACTTTCGCCATCAAACGAAGAAAACTTTGGTTGTTCAAGTCTTCTCCGCTGGAAGTCGAAATTCTATCGCTAATTACAGGTCCGGTTACGCAATTGGAACTCGTAAAGTCTTGTTGGTTGACTTCCATGATTGAAAATTATTCCAAATGTACTTCATTATTTTCCCATCACCTCGGTTGTAGGCCCTATATGAAGGATTGCTTGGTGTTCAAACCGGTACGCACTTGTCAATTCTTTTACATTTTTCAATATAAGAAAACAATGCAAATACTTTTGGTTTTGATTTTTTCCATAAATAACTGCTAAATAATTTTACGATTATTGTTCAAAAAAAATTTACTTCAAAATCTTTATCTAAAATATAATATTTTAACATTAAATAAAATATAATATTTTAACATTAAAGTCTTTTGACATTAGTAGTAGTCTATGTGTATTGTGCTGTAATCCAAATGTCGAAACAAAAATTCTGACGTGTTCAGACACGCCAACTTTCTCGTTTTGATTCGGAGATCCTGTTTGACGAAAGTGTCCAACTTTTGATGGCATCGGATTTATCACGACGCGTTTATTGGATCTTGAAATAACCCTTTTTTTTTAATCTTATAAGACTGTTACGTAATGATCGTACGTGAAACGTAAGGAGGAAAATAAAAGCCGATAACAAGAGGCTTCACGCGCTGTTCACGCCGCCTTTGAACTCACGCACGTGCTGTTTTGTCGAGAACTTGATGCCAATCGCGAACATTCGTCCAACATAAATCCGAGACGGCACATCTCAGTTTACAAAGCCCACAGGGGCGGCTGCAAGGGGTCCGCAACTCAAATTTACTACAATAAAAAAGGTAAAAAAGCAAAAAAAAGTGAAAAAAGGAAAAAAAAAGGAAATTTACTTTACGTGCTAAAAGAAGGGCGCGCGCGAACGAACCCCCCCTCCTCCCCATCCCCTCCCTACCCTTTTATTTTCGCTTGAAGGAAAGCCTATCTCAAAAGGAAAAAAGGAAAAATAAAGCAAGGAAAAAGTAAAAAAAATAAAAAGTAAATTTGAGTTGCGGACCCCTTGGGCGGCTGTATTTTACATATAGCTAATATAGACAAGAGTTTCCCTATACTATGCAGAAACATGACAAAGATAGACTTTCTTTGATATCAACTAAATATAATAATAAAAAAGAAATTTCCAAATATATTTTCATTGCGCATATTTATAGCCAAAGTACGTAAACAACATAAAATCTGTATTCGGTTTTAGCACCTAAAACAGAGCATTTAAATAATAATGTATTGCATTTGATTTTGATTTATTTGATCATCATCAGGATGAGGAAGGGAGGGAAGAGGAGAAAGTAGAAGAGAGAAAAGAGTTATTCATGGAGGAAGTTTAGATGAAGAGAAATAGGAAGAAGTTGAAAGAAAGAAAATTTCATACGTGACCAGTTTAGATTTTCAAGAAGAAGAAACCATGTACAATGATGACCGGAAGAAGTAGACGCGAAAAAAGATGAGGAGGAAGAAGCAGACTTAAATGTTTTAGTGATTTCAAAAACTTAAATAAAGAGGATTGTCCCCACGGTATGCCATAGCATGCCATACCATTTTGATAATTGTCCAATTGTTTATTCAAATCAGTTCTGCTTCAAATTTGAATCTCATGCTAATTGCTAAATATGAGCGCTAGAGTGCCTTTTAGATTGAATACATTATCGATAATAGATGGCGTTGATTTCACAAATAAATAACGACTAAAAGATTCCGCTATCTCATTAATCGTGAAATCGTGATTGGAAGACATTTGTTTTTTGTTTCGTGTGTGAAAATCATTAGGCAGTAATCCTATGACTGATTGTGATTGTTATTTATCTGTGGCCAAGCCTAATTTTGTTAAATTTGTCACCCAGAAAAGGTATGTTTCACCTGTTTGATACTGTTTACTTCACAGATTCAATGACCCCTTTCTTCAGGTAATTCGGCTCGTGTTAATAGCCCAGCAACAGTAGAAAGAAGCATGGATGAAAAACCAGGTGATTGGGACTGGGAAGATGGGATATCTAGAGGATTTCAGCAAATGGTCCAGATCCAAGACAAGGAAACGGGAGAGTGCTGGACGGTGGCTAAGGAAACAGACTGCATGGGAGCCTGTGGTGAATCCAAGGCTATGTGCAGCAGAATAAAACAAAGCGTCAGCGGTTGGAAGATTCCAAAGGAATACTCGTTGCTCGGCAGCAGTTCATCTTTCAAAGCCGAAGGTGTCCAACCAGTATTTACCACAGTAAGACAAATGTTATAATTCAACGGTGGACTGATAAACATAACACTCATCGTTTTCATCAAACAGGTGGATTCTGACGTACAGATGAATAGCAGCTGGACTTGTGAAAACGATGATTCATCTGATCAAACTGCCATCATAGCCACATTCCCCTCGCCAGGTAAGTTACCTGCTTTCTGCCGTAAACGGCGTTGTTCCGTCAGTGCTGCTGCTGCTGCTGCCAAAATCGATTCATCCGCCAAACCGACCAAGAATCCTGTGGGAAACAGTGCAATTGAGCGCTTTCTGGAGGGGCGGGAGAGGTTATTGTTTGTCGGGCGCCTACTCTTCGCTTTCCTTGTGCTCCTCAGCCCGGGCTACTTCTTCCCCCTGCTCTTCTTCATCCGTACCTACTGCCACTTCTGGAAGCACAACGCCTCCGTCGACCAAGAAGAAGAAGTGTTTGAAAGAACCCACAGGTTGTTGTTTCAAAGTCTTTGTTTTTCTTGTAATAATCCCATCATTTATTCATTTATTCAGTGGGCCCTTCAGCTTCTTTCACGCCAAGGCCTTTCTAAAGTACAGCTGCCGCCTGTGCAGAGAAAAGATTAAAACGGAGAAAATGTTCCGCATTCATTCGAAAATCGGATCCAGTAGCTCATTTAATAAAACTGCTGCCTTCTCAGAGCCCGAAGTTCAGGATTACAGTGATGATTGCCCGCACAACCATTTCTATTAACCAACATGCCAACATAACCAACGAAATTTTTTTACTTAAACGGTACCTACTTTTGACATATAGAAAATGGTGGTTGCCTAGTACCCACATGACTAAATAAGTTTATATATTTTTCCCCTTACATTTTTAAAAATAGTTTGTCCCTCGAACAAAGTAATTGGGGTGGCGGTATTTTTTTTTAAATAATTGACAATTTGGCTAAGGAATTAAATATTTTATGTTCGTCTCAAAAATGTATCAATACAAGAAAAAAAGAGAAAATTAAGCTAAAAATTCATTTTTTTAAAAAGTATAGCAATCATCATTTTAGAGCTAGCAATTCTTGGGCGCCCATCCGGACGAGGAGGTTAAAATCTTGGTGAAGCTGGGCACGCCAATGTTGACGGGCTTTACCCCAAATTTCTGCCGGATAACACGGACTGGAGATGCCGTGAAGGATCCTGGCGATAGATCGGGCGGTGAAAGTCTGATCACGGTAATTGAGAATCAAACTGCGGATGGTGGCCCGGATGAATTGCTCTTGATTGTCCGGACAGAGGACGACCTCTTCAACAGGTTGACAAGCTCCAGCTTCTTCTTCGAAATAATCTTTGATGAAACTCCGCAATTTGTCGCTCTTGGTCTCGTCCACCGTCTCACAGCAGGAAATTGATTGGGAGTGAGAAATACTGAGCAACGCTTGATGGATGCGCTGGAGCTGCTGAATTTCAGTGGCCTCGCGATTCATGCAGCGCTGATGGATGAACTCTAAAGCGGCATCTTGCTCAGCCTCTGAAAGATCTCCGCGGACGTGCAGGTGGAACGCCAGGTCGCTAAACTCCACCAAGATGCCCGAACGTCTCGGTTTACCACCGATGGCGACGGCCGAACGATCCCATTCCAGTGATTTCAACTGACGTTTGACAGCGCCGCTTTCCCATCCTATTCGGCGGGCAACGTCGACAACGGCGAAGGTCCGGACGGCTGTCGTATCCGCTTTCTGTAGGGCAAGGGCTGCACCTAGAGCCGGACACTCTCTGGCGGCCATTTTCAGCTGGAGGAGTCCTCCGTAGCACCGGACAGTGCACGTAGCGTAAACTTTTGAACCCACTTCAAGGACCCAGCGAGACGGGTGAGATTCCAAGTGGCAGAGTAGCGTCGCAATATTCTCTTCCGGCATATCCAGCTCTTGAATGGTCGACTCAATAACCATGGCCACTTCGTGACCTTTGCATTCGCCGGAACCGTCTTCTTTCCGGCAATCGCAAGGTTCCGGTAAAATCTTTCTCATCAATTTTCTTAAAACGTGACGATCAGTGGAATTGGCGTAAATGAATCTCTTCAATTCTTGTAAATCTCTTCCCTGAATAAGAGAAAAACAATTAGGATCGTAATCCAATTAAACAGGATCATTTACTAAATTACCTCCGAGTTGAGGAAAACGTGGCAGTGAGCAGGTAAACCATCACGTCCAGCTCGACCGATTTCCTGGACGTAATTTTCGAAATTTTTCGGAGCGTTGTAGTGGATGATGGCCCGGATGTCGGACTTGTTGATACCCATTCCAAAGGCTACGGTGGCCACGACTATTTTCATCTTGCCCGTCATGAATTGTTTCTGCACAGAACTTCGTCGAGCTGCTGTCAATCCTGCGTGATAGGCTTCAGCGCTCCAGGATATGCCTCGACGACGACCGCCTCCTTTGCTCTCCAAATCCTTGACAGGATCTTTCAAATAGGTTCGGAGTAGAGTGGCCAGCCGCTCGCATTCCTCCCGTCTGATACAGTAAATAATGATGGCGTCAAAGTTGGCGAAGCGACTGCCTTCCAGGAGTTGGATCAGAGCTGCGTCACGATCCTTATCACGTGAAACTGACAAATAAAGATTGCTTGGCAGCAACACACCCCGGATCACTCCGTTCTCGTTGTCAACGCCCAGATTGTCGGCGATACTCCTCAGAGTAGACTTGGGAGCCGTGGCTGTAAGTCCTAAAATAGTTTGGATATTCATTTTATCTCTGAGAACCTGTGGAAAAATTGAATTTTGGAAAAAACGAAAATGAGAATTTCAATTGAATTTAGCCGAATGATTATTTTTACCTTGCAGATTCGGAGATAAGACGGACGGAAATTGTGCGACCATTGCGATACGCAATGAGCTTCGTCGACGCAAACAAAAGCGATAGGTGGTAGGCAGGTGCGCAAGAGTGTAATTAATCCGAACGGACCGGTGGAGGTGACCGCCTCGGCTGACAGGAGGAGAATTTGAATTGCACCTGACTGTAAAAGTTGGAGATTTTTCTGCCTGAACCCTTCCGATTGGCCAGAGTGGAGACAAATGCCCTTGACGAAAGACGGAAGGTTTGACACTTGATCTTCCATCAGCGAAACCAATGGCGAGACGACGATGGTGACACAAGGTGAACGCTGGGCGTAGATCACGGCTGGCAGCTGATAACACAAACTCTTACCCGCACCGGTGCTCTGTACAACCAAAGTTGACTTTCCGGAAAGAATCCGCATCACAACTTCTTCCTGGCCTGGACGGAAGCTGGAGTGACCGAATTTTTTCAGCGTTTCCATGACGATCGGCGGAACAGGATCGCCGGGGGAGCAATACGGTTCGACTTGATTGATTTTAGGCAGTTCCACCAATTGCAAATCTTCTTCCCCTTCCTTACTGAGCGGTTCAATCTTCTTTTTCTGTTTGCTAGTTCCTTCTTCCGCTTTTTCCATGGCTTCTTCCAGCGTTGGGAATTCGAGGTTTTCCTCGTCTCCTTGCTCCTTCAATTCTTCCATGGACAAGAGTTTATCGCTCATGCAGGATTTGGCCCAGTGACCAATTTCTCCGCATCGACGACATTTCGAGGCCATTTTGTACTTGTCTTTCCCTCCACCGCCACCACCACCACCTGTGTAATTTCCTTTTCCACCACCGCCACCACCTGATCCACCGTTCTGCCTTTGTTTCCATTGCTGTCGCTTGTACGATCCTCCCGTTTGGGTTTTCTTCCCGCGGACAAACACTTTCTTCTTCAGGTTGATTCGCACGTAATTTTGGTTGGCCGTACCCGACGCCATTTTACTGCAATATAAAAGAATAATCATTAATTTTAAAAAGGTAAGTAGAAACAAATAGATTTAAGATATACCTGACGAGTCTTTCCTGTTTGGCTGCGTCTGTTGCGTTCAATTTAGCTGCACGTTTCACAGGTTTAGTTTCAGGAGAATTTGAACTGTTTTGTTTCATTGGATCGAGCGTGTTTTCCTGGGCATTATCTTCTTCGGGCGATGGATCTATCCTGGGTTTCTTTTGGCTGCATTCAGGAACTTGGTCGGGCTCGAATTTACGTTTTTTGACGGTCGGTGGAGGAGTTACTTGATTGACGGTAGATTGTGGGGCTTTCGACGAGGTGGTAGGGGATTTTTTGGGTTTAGGAGCTTCATCGTCTGTGGAATAAATGACATCCTGGTCTTCGACGACTTCCGGTTTACTCGGGACGGTGCATCCGCCTTCCACTAAGCAATCATCTAGCCATTGGAGATCCACTTGTCTGCTGGCGATTCGTTGGCGTGCCATAGTCAAGCTGAACGGTTGCTTGTGGATGACTTGGTGCTGAACGATTTTAGGTTTATTAAAACCTTTAATCAATTCAGGAGGCTCTTCCCTCTTTGCTTCACCATTCACGGGACCGGGTTGATTCTCGTCTCTCTTGCCGTGAATCACGGGAAACGGTCGATCCTCTTCAGGACTGGGAAATAAACTGCTATTGTGTTCACTATCACAGGCTTCACTCAACTGACTGCTGTTGAGCTGGCTATCGTTAAATTTGATTACTGGAGAGCTGATGGATTTGCTGACAAGTTTGCGAGTGAGGCTAGTCCTAATATTGATCTTGGCACCTTTCATCAGCTTTTCAGTCAGCTTGGAATACGTAGGAGAATTGGTCCCCGAGGAAGCAATTTTTGGTTTGGCTATCTCTTGATCAAGTTTATGTTTGTTTAAGTGCTCTCCCCAAATTGAAGGTCCAGGATCCATCTCTGGGTCCTTAATAGGTACTTCCTTTATGGGCACATCCTCATCATTCTGGGAACGCATTGAGTTATTGGCTTGTGATTCAGGAGATGCTTCATTCTTGACTAGCTCTTGTTTCTTTTTGATTTTGTAATAGACTTTGTAGGCTTCTGTCACTTCACAAGGGGCAATTTTGAAATCCTCCTAGAGAAACAGATAAATAAAAAGGCATCAGTTGGACGATCTTTACACGACAAAGAAGAGTTATATAGAACCTTTGACGGTTTCCTTCCATTTGTTTTCTGAAATTCGTGTTCCCACTTGTTGATTGTCCTTTTGCTATCAACAAGTAAATCATCAAATTTTTCCATTTCTTTAAAACTTTATCGGTCTAAAAAATATCAAGACAAACGAGGCACTGCGGGATAGGGGATTGTCTGTTACGTATTGTTTTGGTGTTTTCCCGGGTTTTGTCTGTGTTCTGCTTGTCTCACAACATTGCCGTGGACTCAACTTAATTGCAATTGATTAAAAGTAGATTATTAAACTTTAAATTTATTTTAAAATAACGAAAAGAAACTAAAAATCAGGAAATTAAGTAATTCAGAATTAATTTCAATCCAAATCAATGAAAGTGATTAATCAAAATTCATTTAGTAGATGGTGTCATCTAGCGGCGGAGAAAGAATTGAAACAACATGGCGTGCACTCTGTCACGGATTTGTTAACAGACCAAAGAGTCTGTGTATGTTGTGTGGGTGGCTTGTGTGTTGACATTCTCGCCTTCCGGGGTTTGAGTTATACCTCATCGATGCGTTTTATTTGAGGCTTTGTGAAGGATTTCGTCCTCAGTTTCAAACCCACACCAAACACAATCGAAACATCTTCTTGCATGAGGAATCGCGGGCTGAAACGACCCGCCCCTAGTGAGATCCTTCTCTCAGGAACTGTATCAGAAGAAGAAGAAGAAGAATGGCCGATTCCAGAGTGCCATGTAACCCATTGGAAAGTTTTAAAGTGCCCGACGACGTCAAAATCCGGCTGGCAGAACTTGAGCTGGAACTATCAGAAGGTAAATATCAAAACCACTCTTACATTTTTATCCCAACTATCGGGCCAGTGTTTCCAGCTCACAGGTGCACCCCGTTAGACCTAATCATTCAGTTCGTAGCCAGGGTAATGTGTGATGCATCAAGTTTCATTCATGTTTTGGTTCTCGTGAACCTTTTGGGGATCTTGAGCGTGTGCAGTGGTGCACAAAGAGGATGACTCACAGCCACACCTTTTGCGTGGTGGTTTGAACTTGTGTCCACATTTCTTATTATCATTCCGGTGAGAGAAGAGACATTCTGACCGCTCCCCCACATATTACAGAGTGGTAACACAAATGAATCATATAGGACACACTTGGCTGCATGTTGAAATTGAAAGTTATGGAGCTGGACGTGTGTGTGTGTGTGTTTTCTGCGCGGGATGAACAAATTTGCCCTGGGGCGGGCATCTGTGTGTGTTGTGTGTATATCAGTAGAGACGGATCAGTTTTTGTATGCTGCTGCTTTTAGGGTCTTCCAGGTGGCCATCCCTTTATTTATTCAACAGCGAGCTAGGCTTCTTCTGCATACATTTTTCTTCCTTAGACCTTTTATTTTTCCCTCCAGTTCTTTTTTCCTTTTTTGGGTTGTTTGCTCTACAAAACTATGAGGCAGTTTGACAAATGACCTGACCGTGTCCATCATCGTCCCTGAGCTGCTGCTGCTCCGGGAACTGGCGGGTGCGAATCATCGGCACAATTGCGAGAAAGTTACACAACCGAAATCGCTTGTATAGTATTCATCGGCTCGCCAGCGGGGTAGTATAGTCAAGTGCATAGTCGTGTGGCTGGAGCGTTCAGTCGGTGCCCGACCTTCCACCTGCGCAGGTGTGTGCATTCGAGACTCTCCTTTCTTTTCTTTTCACGTTTTTAGTTCCTCCAAGGACTTTATTTCGTGACTTTCCTTTTTGTGTGTGTGCGCCTCCTCCAGCCTCAGTGTCTTCGGAGAGAGAAGTCTCATCCGTCATCGGGAGAATCGTGTCGTGAGCATCAATAACACCAAAAAGTCCCATCCGAACGAAAAAGCAAACTTGCTGGCTACACCACCCAGCTTATGTTAATTGCATCGCCCGGTGCAGAGTAGAGGGCAATGAAACGACCTTGCCGTATAAATCTCTGCGAGTTGTTGCCGTTTGTCGAAGAGAAGAAGAAGCTGAGCTGTTGAGCAGCTTGTTGGCCGTCTGTGCCAATTCTTGGCCCGTGTCCAACTCTCGCTACAAGAAGAAAAGGTGCAGCTGTCGGGGAGTTAAGGAAACCACGTCATCTCTTCAACTGGCTTCCCACCATCTTCGCTGGCCGTCCATGAATCTTTGAATCGTTCTCTTGTTGTTTTGGGCCTTTTTCTTCGTGAGCGCATGACACACATACCTCCTTTTCCCCCCGTGATTTTTTTTTGTGCGTGTGTGTGTCTCTCTTTTCCATTCGGATGGATAAGATGCTGATGGCTGGATAGGTGCTTAATTCATCCGCATTCTTTCTTAGCCATTGTTTTCGCTCGATGCCTTTTGGACATGGCAAGACAAATTGTGAATTGTTGAAGGGAGAAAAAGTTTTGAAAGTTGTGTGAGTGAGTGTGTGTGTATGTGCCGGACAGGAAAATGTTGGATCAACTGAGGAGATTAGTCAACGGATCTAGTGGCGGGCAGACGGACGGTATCCCGCCTTCGGGCAGTGCTAGACAGAGTAGATACCAGCAGCAGCATGGACACTCTTCCGGCGGATCTACACGATCCGGATCGCTGAGCAGGTTGACTGCTTATGCCCTGCATCCGCAACATTCCGGTCGAATGCGGATGCAACTTTCTTACAACGTTGTTCCAGTTTCTTACGTGGCACCACCTCCTCCGCATCCTGTGGCCGTGGCTTACGGCCGGAATGGGCGGACCGCCGTCGTCGGCTACGATCCGTGGTTCCAGGTGAGATATCCGCAACAACCTCGGACGCCAGTCGGCCGTCAGCTCTCTGCCCGGCCTGATCTTGCCCCTCCGCCTCAACAGCCGCATCCGCCACCACCTCCGTCCAGCCATTCCAGCGGGAAGAAGAAAAGTGTCGGCAGTGGTGGAAAACATTCGGAATTGAGCAAAGAGCGGATGAGCAAGGAGGAATTCCGGCATCCAACCATCCGCAGGGACACGGTCGTTCCCAACAACAGACACAGATTGGTTCCTAGCCGGAGTCTCGACAGTATTCATCCGCACCGAATCCATCACCATCGACAAGAGAAGCAGAGCGTGACGGAAGCGGAAGTGAAATCGTCGGGCAAGAAGATGAAGGAATTCTTCCAGCGGGTCAAAGATTCCGTGTCCAATTCCGCTACGACTAACGGAGGACATCAATCAAACCGATCCAGCGGAGGAGGACAGGGTCAGCGGACAGACGAGTGGCTTCTACACCGGCCCAGTGTCAATGCCAACAGTTCGAAACCCGTTCCGCCTCCGCTTCAACGTCCCACGACGCCCGGAATGACGGCCTTCCGTAAAATCTTTTCCCGCTCGCCCAGTCCCACTCCGCCTGTTCCCTCGGGGCCTTTAGTCCCGCCGCCATCGCATCCAATCAAAAAACCTCTTTCATCCACTAAATCTTTGTTTCAGCAAATCATCCGCCCGCGGAGTCGATCCGTTTCGAGCACGGCTTCCCTCTCGGTCAACTCGGCGGCTCATTCCGGCGGTGGTGCCATCCGCCATTTCAACCGGATGATGAAGGAGAAATCCAAGACAGATCTCAATATCGTCCACCGTAACGACGCCGGATCGATACGTCGCGGTAATCCGGACGGGGCCACATTCCCCAGAGATTCTCCGTTCCATCTGGCCGGAACGGAATCTTCTGATTTGCTCATTTACGCTCCGGCCAGTGAACCAGCCAAATCTTCATCCGTCATGACGACCACATCCAACAACAGCAACAACAACAATAATAACAACAACAGCAACAACAGTAGCAACAACAAAAATCCGTCCAAGAAGACGAAATTCGTCAAGAAAATCGAGCAGCCGGTGGCTGGATTCCGGGTGAAGCGACGCCAGTCTCAATTGAGACGATCAGAGCGAAAGCGTCGGAGCAGTCGCCACCGATCCGGCCGTAAAAAGAGCAGCCGAAACAGTAGCTCTGGCGCTGGCAGCAAGAAGCTGGGCAGTAGCAAAGGCTCGCAGCTGGGCAGTCAATCAGCTCTGAGCGGCGCTAAATTGGTGTCTGATTGGACATACCTACCGCTGCCAACGTCTTTCACTCCGGTGGAAGAAGCCAAACCGCGGGCGGCATCGCTCAAGATCGTCTGCGATCCGCCGGAAACCAAAACGACGCCAACGACGGCCGTTGCGTCACCAACGCCTAATGAAGAGGATGACGACAACGGCTGGGAATCTGATTTGTATCAAGTTCTGGTGGATCGCGGCCAGCCCCGTCGCAGTGGCCCTCTGCCTCCGCCCATGTGGGACCCGCTCATTTTCATCCCTCCCGAGCGGCGTCGCTCTTCGGCGGCGACGATCGCGCTCAACGAGTCGGCCATTTTAGTGGCCGACCAGCAGCCTTGGATCCGCTCGTCGAAATTGCGGGCCGACGGCAAGAAACAGCTCAGACGAATCAATCCGCCGCTACCTCTGTCGCCTCCTCCGCCGCTCTCTCCATCTTCATCACGATCCAGCAGTGGTACCTAAAAGCAACTTTTCATTCCACCCCACTAACTACTGTACTTGCCTACCAAGACCCTCCCAACCCGCAAAAGTGCCGTGACACGCTTCATTTGCCAGCTCTAAAAGACCGATAGATATGTAGGGGGGTATACCCTGGCCAACCGTCGCTCCTGGGTTTCCATTTTCTTCTTTTTGTTGTTGTTGTTGTACGCGGTTATTTTATTTTATTTTTTTGGAGGATTCGTGAAAGTTTGTTCGGTATAATATTTCGACGCTGCCTTCCGGCGGATCGGCCAGTGTGTATATTATAAGTGAGATGGAGGGGGGGCCGAAAAAATTCGCATCCAGCTAAAACGAAACTTTCTCTAATAATATCGTCGTGATCGTCATAGCGTTCCCGTTGGTTCACATTCTCTCTCTCGACACAAAACGCTTTCTGGGTTTTGTGTCGAGTGAGAGAGAGAAGATTTTATAAATTCTTTTATTATTTTTATTTGGTGTCGAGGACTCGGTCGACCGCGAAATCATTCCAAGCAATTTCGCCCGTTCCTTTGATTGCGATTGCTCAGCTCGGCGGTTAAAAAAAAAAAAAAAATTGGTTGGGATTACAACAAATTTCTCCCCCTAGCTCTTTTGGTGGTTTAGTAGTAAATGACGTCAACATTTCAGAAGGAGGAAAAAAAAAATTACAAAACGAAACAATCGAAAGAAAAGAAGGAGCTCCCCTGCTGTGGACTGTGTGTCCAGTCCAATTGTCTTGATGGATTTATTTTTGTTGGCTACATTTTCTTTTCTTTTTTAAAAAACAAAATAGGCGGCGGCGCCGCTTCTTCTTTGCATTGATGCTAATTAACTCTCGCGTGTTAATGACGACGACGGGGCTTTGTGTCAGTGTGGTATTTCCTTTGTATTTAGGTCAACAGTTTTTTTTTACAAATTTTTTTTTGGTCAAATGTATTTGAAACGGCCCAAAAGATCTTCGTTTCCTGTCGATAGTTTTCCCAAAAGAAAAAAACGCCGACAAAATCATTTCTTTTTTGCGCGCACGTTAAGGTGTGTGTGTGAGCCCCATTGACCCACTCTGCTCATGCATGTGTTTGGCCAGCATTCTTAAACACGTGTTTCTCTTCTTCTTGAAAGCTTCTTCTTGGATGAAGAAGAATATTAAAAGAGTGGATTTGAATTACCCAAAAACATGGCGGCAATTTCAATTTGCGTCTCGACAAATGGCTGTTGCGATGATTAGCTTAGAAAGTGTACACACGAGAACCGAACCCAATGAGGAGAGAGAGATATGTATATTCAATAAAGCCATTTGGTGGCCCCTTTTTTCCATTGGCTTGTATCGAGGGCGAGGATCTCCCCCTTCGACACAAAACGCAAAGGGAAAATATTCTAATTCTCATTCTCAGCGGAGAGAGAAATAGAAGAAAATGGCCCCGCCCATGTCGATGTGCTGGGAAAAAAACTTGTGTTGTTGTTGTTTGGCTTATCTGCTGGGTGAGTGATGGCTATGGTCGTTACCATGCTAATGCCTACGGCTTCCTATTTAGGCAATGTTGGGTTCTTTTTTTCTCTCTTTCGAGTTGTTTCGTTTGAAGCCTTGGAGTGAAAGAGGAGAAACAACATTTCACGGGATCGTAGAGATGAAGAAAGATGATGTTTATGCAATTTTTTTGGGACTCCGTGGCTATTGAGATAATGTTTTATTCATCAAAATCGCCCGTTATTTCTATCGTTTTTCTTCGGGTTTGTTTGGTTTGGGAATTGTGTTGTGTCGGTTCGGATATTTTGATTATTTACTGATTTCTTTTTTTCTTCTTTCTCTCACACAGGAGACATTACGCAAAAAGGATACGAAAAGAAACGGTCCCGGCTCCTGGCTCCTTACCTGCCCAAACCACCAACGTCGTCGTCCGCTTCATCCACCGCTGCTGGTAAGTTTCCAACCGGTCGGAAATCTATAAGAACCTTAATTGAATGAGATGCCGACTGTATTGTGTGTGTGTCTCGGTTGTCCGAATAATCAAAAATAATCCCATCAGTTTTTTTACCCGAACAGAATTTTTAAAAAATCCTTCAAAAAAATAAAAAGAACAGGGACGGTAAGGGAAAGTTTTGACTCCCGAAAAAAAGAAGTTTTTTTGATAATTTTACGATTTTTTCCGCTCGGTGCTCAAGAGTCAAGTCTCTCTCTCTATACTCTTGTTCTTGACTGCGAGTGAACGAGTGCTTAACCTTTTGGGGTTTTTCTTTTGCTCGGGAGTTTGAGCGTGACGGTTGGTACCGTCTCATCATGAAAGAAAACGGCGATGATCTTCGTGACATTTAAAAGCTTAAAGAGGAGGGCCCTCCTGAAAAGAAGTATACAAGAGATGATGATGACAGCCCCGATTTGATTCGCTCATTTTTAGAAAGCTGCCGTGTGTGTTCCCGCAGCTCTTTTTTATTTTTTATTATTTCATTTTTATTTTTGCGCCTTTTTCTCTCGTTCGTTCGTTCGGTTGGGCCCATATAAAGAAACGACAAGGTCGCAACCTTTACAATAACATCAAGATATATTTTTTGTTGCTTTTCTTAACCAGTTATTTATTTGTGAATGAGAGAACCTTCGAGATGTTGAAAAGCCAGAAATGTTTTTTTTTTTTTATTTTTTGGCGAAAAAAGAAACAAAACACGGAAGGATATTTGCCTAGGACCGAATTTGGACCGATCAAGGGCTCTCGTCTCTCTTGGCCTGTCTGTTTCGGTTCCAGACTGACGTGATTGCTGTTCTCGGGGCAATCACTTTCACGCCGGAGACAAAAGGCAAAAAGTTTTCTTCTTCGGCGGCGGCCCTGAAGTTTGTTGGACGAACCAAAAGGCCCGCTCACTCTAACGATCTTTGGCTTTTTCTGCAGAAAAGGGAATCTTGTTCTTTCCTTTTTTCTTCCCCTTTAATTTAACGATGAGGTTCGTAATGGTCTGACCAAAATAAGAAAGAAATCAGTTTCTGCACAGCACACACTCTCTGACCAGGATGTCTTATATGCGTCAATGTGCAGTAGAGTCGTGTGTGTGTTTATTATGGAATTTTATAGACGAGACTTGAAGGAGTTCGTGACCACTCGGTTTTTAGTTGAGAAAAATTCCAGTTTTGACCAATTTCAATTTTTTAAAAACGAATTTTAACGATTTGATTTTTTTGTTTTTTTATCTGATTTAAGGAATTCAACAACAACTAAACAGCCCCAATAAAGCTGGACCTGTTGGTAGCCTCCCGGATGAAGGAGGAGCTGGAATGGTCGAGTCGAGTCATTCGGCCGACGGTGGCGGCGGATCGCGGGAGAGGAGGAGAGCCCACCGGAAGGCCACTCGACACGAGAGTCGCTACCATTCGGAGGTCCGCCAAGAAGCCGTCCAGCAAGTGCTGGCGGCCATGCAGAGTCGTCCGAAACCTTCGATGCCGATGCCGAGCAAACGGACGTCGACCGTCATCGCTCCCGACCAGCAACAGCAGCAGATGGCCGTCTCCCAACAACAGCAACAACATCCTTCTCAACAGCAGCAGCAGCACGGGAGCGTCCAGCAGCCCAGAGGATCGCTAGATGGCAGCAGCAGCGGCGGGAGTAGCAGCGAAGTCGACGACGACGATGAAGAGGTGGACGACGACGACGAGGACGACGACTGTCACCATCGACCACCACCTCCACGACAACAACAACAACAATCAGTCGCCTCGAGTGGATCGGGCGGAATCGTCGTCACCACCGGATCGGTCGGCACACCCGAGCGAACCCACAGGTATCATCATTTTAATCGAAATGGACTTTCATCCACCTTTCCTACCCCGCTAGGCGTTTTGATGAGCCCATCAAAGTCAATCTATCAAGATCGTAAAACAAAAGTTAAACTCAAAAAAAGTTGGTAAGGAGTTCTGGGCTGGAAGTGAGTGGTGGTGGTTCGTTTACAAGAATGTGATTTCGTGCAGCTGTGGATTTCTTTTTTCGCCGTTCGTGTGGAGGGAACTTTCTCTCATGTTATTGTCCTCCTATCTCCACTTACCGAGTCGAGAATTTGGGGCTCTTTTATAGACGTCCGAGCTCCCATTGAAGGAGGGACGGATGCGAGTCGAGTCGAGAGAAAAAATCCAATTTTCAGATAATCGAAAGAAATGGTTTTTCACGGGTCGTTTATTGGCGTGCGTCCCGTTACCATTACGGTACGGCACTGGAAATTTTTATTTATCAATTCGTGAAACCCCACGGAGAGAGTGTGTAGTTAAGTATCTGGTGTTCTGGATTAGATCCAGCCAATATAAAGAAAAAATGGGAAAACATTTCGGGAAAAAAAAATCCAGGCCAACAATTTGAAATTGATTGTGACCCACTTTCGAAATGTTTTTGTCCTTTTCCATTTTGGCTATTTTTTGAAATTAAATGTTGAAATTTCGTTTTTTTTTTAAATCTTAATAGGATGCATGTGATGGGGCAACCGCCGGTTTCCCAGCATTCTCCGCTGCAGCACCAAGTGTCGGACGCGGGGAGTAGCCACAGCGCCGGATCGACTCGCAATGTGACGCCTCCGCTCTCCATCCAGCAGGGCAGACCTCTTCCGGCTCTGCCTGTGTCTCCGCCACCACCTCAGCTGCCGCCCAGGGAGACTGGACTGCAGCATGCCATGTTGAACCGGGTGGGCAATGGAGGGACGCCGACGACGACGACGGGGTCGTCCAATTCGTGGATGATGCCTCCGCCCGGAAGACCGGCGGCACCTCCGCCGCTGGTCTCGTCCACCAACCTGGACGACGACTGGGAGAACAGCAGCAACGACAGCAACGACCTCCAACGACGCAGGGTACAGGGCCAGCATCGCGGCATGGGCCAGCAGGGCGACCTCAACGATTTGGCCGATGCCATGGCGGGATTTCATCCATGTAAGTTTATTTGCGTCGCTCCTGCCCAGTTGCATCTGCAATTTGCATATGTCAAAATTATTCTTTACAGATGCTCAACCGCCGGATGTGACCAACAACACGAATCAAATCCGGCGAACGGCCACGGCAGCTGCGGCCGATCGTCTGGGCCGCTACGGGATCATCGGAGGCTCGGCGGCCACTCAGTCATCGAACGCGTCGACGACGGGCGTGGGCGGACACCCGATGCAGACCCAAGTGCCCCAGGCCGGCACCTCCTCCACCTCGCTGGACGACTCGACGACGGGCACGCTCAACAGCCTCAACGGCCGCTGGAAGGTCTCGGCCAAGATCCAGCAGCTGCTCAACACGCTGAAGCGGCCCAAACGTCGCCCGCTGCCGGAATTTTACGAAGATGACGACATCGAACTGGAACTGGCGGCCAATCCCAAGGACCCGAACGCTCCGAAACCAGAAGGCGGTCCCATGACGCCGGCCCTTGGCGATCAACTCATCATCCCGTCGGGTCTGCCAAGGTCACTAGAAGCGGCCATCCAGCGTTATGGCTCGTCGAGCTACAAAGCCGCCGCCGCCACCGTCCTCGACCCCAACGGCAAAATGTTCACCACTTTGACTTACGGTACGTTCTTCTTTTCCTTCTTCTTTTTTTGGGGAAAAGAAGGGCCAGCCTCCCCTAGACGGCCACGACAAAAAATGCTGGGGGCACTCATCCATCATCATGGAGAAACCTCAAAAGCCGAGAGAGGCTGGAGGAGAGTGTGAGGGTGGAAGAAATGGTGTGTGTGTGTTTGTGTGCAATATTAAAGCCCATTAGTCAAAGGGGGAACCCTGATGACAGCTGACTGGAACTCAACAGTGTGAAGATGGAGGCCCCCATCCACAACTTGTCTCCCTGGGCTCCTGTCGTCATCCATCTCATTTTTTCTTAACTCAGAGTTATTGACTTTTCCCCATTTTTCTTTCTATATTTTTCCCAGGCAAATTGCAGAGCCGCTCTTACAAGATCGCCTACGCTCTGCTGAACAAGTTGAGCAAACATGGCGGCGGTGGGGTGGTAGGAAGCGGGACGGCCGAGCTGCTGGGCAGCTCGAGCGTCAAGCCCGGCGATCGGGTCGCTCTGGTCTACCCCAACAGCGACGCCATCGGTTTCATTTGCGCCTTTTACGGCTGTCTGCACGCCGGCGTCGTGCCCGTTCCCATCGAAGTGCCGCTGACGAGACGCGACGCCGGCTCGCAGCAGATCGGCTTCCTGCTGGGCTCGTGCGGCGTCCAGGTGGCCCTGACGTCCGACATTTGCCTCAAGGGCCTGCCAAAGACGGCCTCCAGTGGCGAAGTCATCGCTTTCAAGGGATGGCCCAAATTGCACTGGTGCGTCACCGACAACCTCATCAAACCACCCAAAGATTGGCAGCCGCCACCCAAACTACAGGACGATACGCCCGCCTACATTGAGGTTGGTGGTTTGTAGTAGCCGGGCCATTATTTTAAACCAGCTCCTCCCCCTTATAACAACACAATCATCGAAATGGATGGAATATGCTAATTTTTCTCATTTGTTTCTTTCTCTTTCAGTATAAAACCGATAAGGAAGGATCGGTGATGGGAGTCACCATCACCCGGTCGGCCATGTTGTCCCACTGCCGAGCTTTAACAGCCGCATGCTCCTACACCGAGGGCGAAGTGGTCGTTTGCGTCCTGGATTTTAAGGTTCGATCAAATTGTCAACGCATATGGAATTGAAACCTTGTAATTTCAAATTTTTCCAATTTTGGGTGTTGGCGCGCAGAGGGAAGTAGGTCTCTGGCACGCCGTCCTGACGGCCATGCTCAACGGCATGCACAGCATTTTCATCCCCTACGCTCTGATGAAAACCAATCCGGCCTCGTGGATGCAAATGATCACCAAGTACAAGGCCAGTTTGGCCGTCGTCAAGTCGAGGGACCTCCACTGGGGTCTGCTGGCCACCCGCGACCACCGCGACATCAACTTGTCCTCGTTGCGGATGCTCCTGGTGGCCGACGGAGCCAATCCTTGGTCCCTGTCGTCTTGCGACCAGTTTATGGCCGTTTTTCAGAGCAAAGGACTCAGGGCCGACGCCGTCTGCCCCTGCGCCGCATCCAGTGAAGTCCTCACCGTCTCCTTCCGGCGGCCTGGGCGCTCGGGTGCCAACGCCACCGGTCGTGGCATCCTATCCATGCAGGGATTGAGTTTCGGAGTGGTCCGCGTCGACCAGGAGAATTCGCTGACGTCGCTGACGCTCCAGGATTGCGGGCACGTCATGCCCGGCGCCGCCATGGTCGTGGTCAAGATGGAAGGGCCGCCTTACCTCTGCAAGACGGACGAAGTGGGCGAAATTTGCGTCGGCAGCGCTTCCGGTGGAGCTCACTATTGGGGATTGAAGGGCATGTCGAACGCCACCTTCAGGGTCCAGCCGCTCTTGCCATCCGGCGACGCCATGAGCGCCGAAACGGAATTCATCCGCAGCGGATTGCTGGGCTTTCTCGGTCCCGGTGGCTTGGTCTTTGTTTGCGGCTCACGTGACGGCCTCATGACCGTCACCGGGCGCAAACACAACACGGATGACATCATCGCCACTGTCCTTGCCGTCGAGCCCATGAAGTTCATCTACCGAGGCCGGATCGCCGTTTTCAGCATCCGGGTACTGAGGGACGAGCGGATTTGCGTCATTGCCGAGCAGAGACCCGATTGTTCCGAAGAAGAGGTATTAAATTTTTTTTTACTTCCGGCCGGAATTCCGGAATAAAATTTTTTTTTTTTTCCATCTACAGAGTTTTCAATGGATGTCGCGAGTCCTCCAGGCTGTCGACTCCATTCACCAAGTTGGCATCTACTGTCTTGCCCTCGTTCCACCCAATTCACTTCCGAAAACTCCCCTTGGCGGAATTCACCTGTCTGAAACGCGGCGCCGCTTCATGGAAGGTTCCCTTCATCCGGCCAACGTTCTGATGTGTCCACACACTTGCGTCACAAATTTGCCGAAGCCTCGCGAAGTCCATCAAGGTAAAAAAACAAAAATCGAATTTGATTTGCAATTGAAATTGCGATGGAATTCCGGTTTGCTAATTTAATTCTGACCGGGTTTGGGTTTTAAAAAACCAATAACAATTCCTTGGGAGGAAAGTGACAAAGTAGTTTGAATGAAATTAATTCAGGGCCACTGAGATAAGGAATGAAACGGTAAAAGTCGGAAATAAACTAAATTAATCCGGTCATTTGAAAAATAACAACACAGCAAGTACCTACTGTAAAAATATATGAATACAGACCGAATTTTAACGTCGACTCCCGAACCGATCACTACTACCCCACTAACATCAATTCTACTACCACCTCCGCCCGGTTTCTCCCCCTCTCGTCCTCCGTCTCGAGAGCAAGACCTTCTGATGCTGATGGCCGACAGTGAGTTATTGGACGATCGACTCTACCACTACCAACAACATCACCAACAACAACAGCCCATCTACTCCAATATTCTGGGTATTTTTAGACGTCTCAGAGTAGAGTTCCGAGTACAACATACACGTACGCAATCACCTACACTCCGAACAATTTGCTATAAATTCTACAAGGCCATCACACGCAAATTATCAATGACTTTCGCTAGTCCCCCCCACCCACCCACCATCACCCCACTATTAAGTAGACCCTTTTATTTAGTTATTCGGCTCCTGGATCCTAACGCTAGTTTGTAGTTCTGTTTTATTTCAAATAGTTGACTGAATTGAAATTCAATCATTTTCTCTTCAATTTTTATTTTTTGGTTTGGATTTTTTCTTTTAGATATCGGTCCAGCATCGGTCATGGTGGGCAACATTGTCCAGGGTAATCGTTTGGCGGCCGCCCAGGGCCGCGAACTTCGTTTCGGTGACGACGAGGCCAATCCTGCCAACAAGTACCGCTACATCTCAGAGATCCTGCAGTGGCGCGCCCAGCGGACGTCCGACCACGTCCTGTTCACTCTGCTGGGAGCCAAAGGCACGCCGACTGGAACGCTGTCGTGCGCCCAGCTCCACAAAAGGGCCGAGAGAGTGGCCTGCACTCTGGTGGAGCGCGGCCGGATCAACAGCGGAGATCACGTGGCTCTCATCTATCCGCCCGGATTGGATCTGGTCTGCGCCTTTTACGGCTGCCTCTACGTCGGAGCCGTTCCAGTCACCATCCGCCCACCTCATCCGCAGAATCTCCCGACGACTTTGCCGACGGTCCGCATGATCGTGGACGTCAGCAAGGCCTCGGTCATCTTATCCAACGCCAACGTCATCAAGTTGCTCAAATCAAAAGAGGCCGGCAGCGTGATGGACGTACGGGCCTGGCCTCCCACCCTGGACACGGACGACATGGCCAAGAAGAAGTTGAGCAGTTTCTACCGGGCCCCCACCGCCGAGATGTTGGCCTACCTGGACTTTAGCGTCTCGACGACGGGCATGCTGGCCGGCATCAAAATGTCTCACGCGGCCACAACGGCCCTCTGTCGATCCATGAAGCAGGCCTGCGAGCTTTACCCGTCCAGGCACGTGGCCCTGTGTCTCGACCCTTACTGCGGACTTGGCTTCTCTCTGTGGTGCTTATCCAGCGTCTATTCTGGTCATCATTCGATATTAATCCCACCGTCTGAAGTGGAAGTCAATCCGGCCGTCTGGCTATCCATCGTCAGCCAATACAAAGTCCGAGACACTTTCTGCTCCTATGGTAAACTTTAAAAACGTTTCCGTTTTATTTCATTTGAAAGGTTTTAAAATTAATTTATTTCGCTTGACACACAATCTAGGCGTAATGGAGTTGTGCACCAAAGGATTGGCCACTTCCGTCGGACTGCTCAAGCAGCGCGGCCTGAATTTAGCTTGCGTTCGCACCTGCGTCGTCGTAGCCGAAGAACGGCCCAGAGTCCATTTATCCACGAGCTTTTCAAAACTCTTTTCCGGATTGGGTCTGTCACCCAGGGCCGTCTCCACCAGCTTCGGATGTCGCATCAATGTCGCCATCTGTCTACAGGTATAATATTTTTCATTATTCCGGAATTCCGGTTCGAATTAAAAAAAATGTAAATGCGTTTGAATTGATTTTCCCAGGGAGCATCCAGCCCTGATCCATCCACCGTGTACGTTGATCTGAGAGCTTTGAGGAACGACAGAGTGACGCTGGTGGAACGCGGAGCTCCTCACAGTTTGTGTTTGACCGAGTCGGGCAAATTGCTTCCCGGTGTGAAAGTCATCATCGCCAATCCGGATACCAAAGGCCAGTGCGGCGATTCTCACCTGGGCGAAATTTGGGTTCAGGCTCCTCACAACGCTTCCGGTTATTTTACCCTGTACGGAGATGATCCGGCCGGAGCCGGAGCCGCTTCCGTCGACCATTTCAACTCTCGACTCGTCACCGGCACCACTGGTGAAGCTTATGCAAGGACGGGCTACCTGGGCTTCCTCAGGAGGACCGAAAGCGTCCAATCAGATGGAGGTAAAAAATTAAGTTGTTATGTTTAAATTAAGCAATTATTTAATAATAATTTTGCGATTGATTTTCAGAACTTCACGATGCCGTTTTTGTCGTCGGAGCCCTGGAAGAGACTGTCGTGTTGCGTGGAATGCGCTACCATCCGATCGACATTGAAAATACGGTGATGCGATGCCACCAGAAGATTGCCGAATGGTCAGTTACAAGTTTATCAATTGGTTTTCCCATTATTTGACTAATTTTATTCCAATTTCAGTGCCGTGTTCACATGGACCAACTTGTTGGTCGTCGTTGTCGAGCTGGAAGGGACGGAATCTGAAGCGTTGGACCTCGTTCCGCTGGTGACGTCCTCCGTGCTGGAGGAGCATCAGCTGATTGTCGGCGTCGTGGTGGTGGTGGATCCGGGCGTCGTGCCCATCAACTCGCGCGGCGAAAAGCAGCGCATGCATCTAAGGGACGGATTCCTGGCCGATCAGCTCGACCCCATCTACGTCGCCTACAACATGTAGTTTAAAACTAGTTGAAGCAGCTATTATCAAACTCTGTTGTTTGTCCTTTTTGTTTTTCCCCCCTCATGTTTGATTTCTTTTAAAAGATGAAGAATGGGGCGAAAAAACAAAACAATATTTGGTCTGTCTGCGTGTGTGTGTTACTTGTATCCGGAATGGATTGTTTTTTCTTTGTTGCACATTTCATCACACCATCACATATTTTGGTTTGTTTGTTCTGGGGGTGAAGAGATTGGGGTGGTAAACACACACACACAACAGACGAGAGAGGAAATATCGAAAAACAAATTCTTTATCTTAGTTTTTGAACATGTACTACATTTCTGGGGTTGTACATAATAATTTGTTTGTTTCGTTTTTCTGGAAATTTTGTTCGCAGGCCAGCAGCTTATTATATTTCATTTTTCACACATAGCTACACACACACACACACAAAGAAAAAAGTCATTTTTTTTCCATTTTCCTCTTTATTCTTTTCTCATATGTTTACAATCAATCAATTTTATTTCCCCCAATTAATTCTTTACTAAAAAAAAATGATCTACATGTGTCTGTCATCTTTGGTTAATTTCCTTCAACACTCATCACTTTGTTTATTTCCTACACCCTTGGATTAATTTCTTTCTCTGGACCGTGTTTGTTTGTTTGGATATATTCAAAAATTATTTGTCTTCAATCTTTTCCTTTCCCACCTCCGAATTTACGAGAATGTATGTAGTACCGGTTTACGTATGTGCTTGTTTTTCTTTGCTTTTTTTCTTTATTTTAAAGAAACAATTTCAGATCTTAAGAAAATTCTATATCTTTCCTACTCTCTCGCTATCCAATTAAGAAAAAAAAGCTGTCAGTTTCTGTCTTCTCCTTTCCTCATAACAGAAAACAAGTTACTTTTCCTGTCCCATATGTGTCGACACATTCTGTAATGTCTCTTGTTTTTGTTTTTTCTTGATTTGGTTCTCGTGTGGTGAACACCAAACTCTTTGAAGGGCTGCTGAGAGGCTGATGATGTGTTGACGACGATGTGTGCCGTGTGTGTATTTTGGACATAACGTAACGTGAGTGTTTGTATTTTCTATTATCATGATCATTATTATTTACTACATACAGTAATGTCAGATATAAAAAAAAAAAAATGTGTCCTGATTTTTACAATGTTCATGCAGGGGTGTAGAAGCAAGTGCAAGTGTCTTTCTCCTGGTAAAGGAGTTGAAGGAAGTTGAACGCAGAGTTGAACGTCCGACGGTAATTTTCGTAGGTGGAGCGGAGCCGGGTGGAGCCTGGTGGAGCCTGGATTTTTCAAGTAGGCTAGTCTGACAACAACACAGTTGACGTATTTCCAAAGTTCGGACTTGTGTTTTCAATGAAGAAAGAGCTGTCACATGCCAGTGACTTTGAACGACGTTTTTTGATGGGTGTGGACTGTGGAACGAAGAGTTTATTTTGAAAACTTTCTCTAATGTTTAACAATTCCGCCATAACCTCACTCTCTCTCTTCTTTAATGCTTCAATGCGTGGAATTGGAATTGGGATTCGTTGGAAAAAGATTCGCAGAAATTTTACTTATCCTAAATTCGGGATGCGTAGGAGGACAAATAGCAAATAACAATAATAACAACTTAACAATAACAAGTGTTCAGAAAGTGCTACTTTAGATTTCAAATTTGTTGGTCAATGTTGCGAGTTTCAAGTGTCGGCCATTTTACATTTTTCAAGGATCGTCTGCTGCTTTGTTGTAGTGACTCAACACGTGTGAATAAGATCTCGTCGTTCAGTGTTTAATAGGCGTTCGTGACTAAAGCTGACCAGCAGAGATCTTATCGTTTTTGCTGACCATATGCGAGTTGAATTTGTTCGTGTCGTACAAATGATAATGGCCCGTCGTATAAAATTCTTAAGGACTTGACAGACCACGTGAACAATGCTCCCCAGTCGAAGACTCGAAGGAGAAAGTTCGACCAAAGAAATCGCCTATATTTTTGTATATGGTTCTTTTATTACGACGAGACCTTGTTAACACTTTTTCGACAGGTAAAAGAAGCGGCTGTCAGTAGAGTGAAAGGGCTGAGGGCAGCTGCAACTTTTTTCGGCAACTAGATCTTTTCCCCTCTGGCCCTGCACATATTTGTACATGTTTGTCTTTAATGGTTCACCATCTATAAATACTGATGTTTGGTGTTACTGTTGGCCTTGGCATTAGGCATGGATAATTACCGAGACTAATGTCTTGTAATTTTAGGTCTTTACCCATAAATCTGTGGATTTATATCTCGTTCCTAAAGGCTCTGGATGAATGCCTTTCTCGATACCACCAAAGGCTCCATGTGCCTGTGATGTGATCTACTCAATGTGGTATAATAATTTACTTAAGCCAATTTGTTAATTCCACTAGAGAGATTTCTTTGTTTCACCGCTTTTACCTTGTATCATTTAGCTAATGCCTGTTAGCTTACAACAGAAAAGAACAAATTCTGGGCCATGTTAGTGCTTAGTGGTTAAGAAAGTTGTATAATGGATGAATCAAAAATAACACAAAGAAACTGTTGTAGAGCGGTTTACTTGTTTTTTACTTTCAACTAACATGCATTTTTTTTTTTTTTTGCTTCCAGTGCTTAATAACATTGGTTCCTTGAAGATTCCATTAAAGGATGAAGGCTACTTGCAGCCCATTGGACATCATTTAGCATAAGGTATGTAACAATTCGTTAGTTACCTACCATATCTGTCTATCAGTTGTCAACCTTTCGTCCGAATGACGTAGTGCTCATTAAATCTTATGCTACGTACAATGTCAAAAAATCATGAAACAATTGTGGGTTCCACGCCTGAAATAACAAAAGCAGTGCTTTTTTTCTTCTGTGCACCTGTGGTTTTTACCGCCCATTTTTGTAAGGCTTAATGAAGAATGAGCTCTGTTGATCACCAGGATGACTATTGATATTCGTTGTTATCATATAAAGCTACTGTCGTATTGCTAGCATTTCTACTTGTTTTTACATCATCAACAGTACCAGGATAGTAATTTGACGGTTTTATAATCTGTACTTGAAGAAACTGCAGTTTCTATTGCCAGATTCTCATCAGGCATTCTCGTAATATATATTCGATTCAAATCTTTACCATAGAACCTTATTTATTACTTGATCAATATCTCTTACGTCTGAACTGTTAGGGCCTTGCATTTTATCCACAACGCCGTAAAAAAAGTGATTTGGAATCCAAATTATGTCGCAAATATCCATTTTATTTATTGTGTTATTTATGGAGTCATAATTTAAACTTTAAAGATGAAAAGCTCCAACTACGCATCCGCACGATCCTGGCAACTTGAATTTTTCAATGGCGAAAGGGAAGGTGTAGTCTTTTGGGTTGTAGACCAAGAAGCGATGGAAAATATTTTTCTGGACGCATTTGGACTCGTAGCAGGACGGGACCAAGGGGCAAGTGGTTCCCACGACCACGTCGCATTCTTCAATTCGAGCGGTTTGCGTGTACTTGATGCCGTAAGACTCGACGCCGTTGACGATGGTGCGCCAATTGCCGTCGACGTTGATGGCCCGGAAAGGACGGACGTAATCGGTGGAACTTGGGCAAAGGTAAACCTCGTCGTTTAACTTGTCCAATTCGTCGACTGAATTCTCAGTGTTGGCCAGTTTGTCCTTGTAGAAAGCGACTACTGCCTGGTAGTGTTGGTCCAGGGCTTGTTGCACTTCATGTTGGGGATATTCAGAGTCTTCCAGGCACCAGGACTTGGTCGTGTTTTTAGCGCAGTGCGGAATCTCGACGTACTTTGGCTGGGCACCGTAGGGAAGAGGAGCTTTGTAGTGGCTGGGCTCAGGATCGGAGAAAACGCCAATCACCATCAGCGAAGCAATAATCTGGGTTTTAAAAAAAGATTACTCATTCGTAGGCGCTATTTTTCAGAAAACATTAACACCCGAATAATATTTCTCGATTAAAAACAATCAGAAACCAAAACCAAACAACTTACAGTCAGTTTGATGGACATTCTGTTAGCCAGTGTTAAATATTTTATTTGTTTTCAGTTATCTGCTCAGAACACGACTGATTAAAAAAACAAACCAGGCAATCTTTTTATACCAATTGTGTCTTCACTGCTTCGTATGTTGCACCCTTTCCGTTCTGATTGGCTAACCATCTCTATTTACGCACCGTAGGTAGAAATGAGGTGAACCGCAATTTACCTAAACCAATTTAAATGTTCCCTTATGCAATGCTGATGGAGTAATTCAAATTATTCAGTGTGGTTATAACTGTGACGCGAAATCAACTAGTTGCTGTAGAGCTGTTGTGGTAATTGAGTTGCTTTCAATGACAATTGCAGCTTCCATTCGAAATATAAAGGAAAGTGAGTTCGTTCAGGTGAGAATAGGTTTACCACGAGTGAAACTGAAAATAAGTCGAAATAAGTAAACTCGACCGTCTGAATGCAATTGAGGGCATTTTTTACTGAATTGGTGGAGACGTATAAAAAACCCTCGTCCTTTGACTAATCTGCATCAGTTTGCAACTGATAATCAACAGTACAGCTTGTTAATTCACTCAGTTGCATTCACGAAAAGCACAATCGAAATGAAAACTGTTATAGTAAGTAATAGTTTTATCGCAAACAAAACCATTTGCGATTCATTAATTCTACAATCGAATGTTGATCAACCTCTTTAAACGTCATCCTAATTTCACAATTTTTAAATATTTACAGTTATGCATCAGTGCCATCTTGCTTGCTGGAGTGTTTGCCGATCCAGAGGCAGCTGCTGAGCCCCAACAATATCCCAAACCAGCCTATCCAGCAGCTTATGGCCAGAAGTACAACAATTACTGCAACCCGCGAAAGGCACCAACCTGCGCCAAAACCGGCACTGAAACTTTTTGTCTGAAAGACACCGAATACCCAGAGAAAGAAGTCAAGGTAAGTTTAATCCTCACTTTGACTCACCTCTCAAACTGTTTTATTTACTTTTGTCTTATTGATTTCGATTCAGTATGCCATCGATTACGACCCATTGGTGTTGAAGAAATACGCCGATTTTGCCGATCAGTCGGCCGATAATTTGGTCGATGGACTGACCTCTTTGGCTGAGACGCACTTCGACTACTCCAACTACAAAGGGAAATTCTTCGAGAAGGGCCACTGGTCTGGTGACGAGGGATACATCTGCCCTAGCGACGTTGTTTATGCTCGCCCACTCCGAGCAGTGAATGTCGATGGAGAATGGCGGGTCATCGTCCAAGAAAACGCCTGGCCCGGATACACCCAGACTCAACGCGTCGAAACTTGTTTGTTCCCCGGTGCATCTTGTCGCACCTTGGCCCCTTGTTTCGGCAGCAAATGTCTGCAAAAATATGTTTACCAGCGGATGCTTTCCTTCGATCCTTGCGATCCCCAGAAGGGAATCTTCATCGACATCTACAAGTTGCCATCGGCCTGCTCTTGCCACATTCCCGGTAAACTGCACTGACTAAATTAAATTTTCCAAATGAAATTCCATCGTGATGTTCATTTTATTTAAAACTGTCATGTGGTACTTACGATGATAACTTAACTAACACCTGTCTTAAAATAACATAACTTGAATCTATCAATTTTGAAATTCTGCTGCTCTTGTATTTCATTTGGTTGACATTGTAAGATCTGAAGAATATTATTACCAAATCACACCGAAGAATTTCAGAATAAAACTGGAAAGGTTTGGCCTCCTCTAAAGAAAACTTTTTAAATATTCTATATTTGAAATTGAATTGAAAGAAGAAGGTAGCCAAGTTTTCGCCAATGTGTTTCACCAAGGTTCGGTGGAGAAAAAAATTATTTAGTTCTTCGAAATTGTTTTCACTCCATTGTTGACCCACTCGCGTACCGTATGGAATTTTAACATCAAACAATCTTCAAATATATCTTGGGGTACTACCACAAGATTTTTAGGACTTATGCAAATCGGTAATATTTTTTTGTAGCGAAAATAAATTGTATGTGTAGTTTAGTGGAATTCCTCAATTCACTTCTACACCTCTGATTTATTTTTCGTGTACTTACAGACTCAAATGGTGATTGACAGTAATGTGGAAACAAAAAAAACAGCGTGGTCGTGCCAACACAATTCTGTCATCATCCCTTTATTGGTCAACACATGGTAAAAATGCTTTCCTGCATTCCATTTATCGCAGGACAAGCCCCTCCCTTGAACTGTACGAATTTGATCATTTTGATTTCTAAAAAAACATTCTTATTTTTCTAGGCAGTCAGCCACCTAGTAGAGGATTTTCGTACTGCTTTTTGAAATCTCATTTTATCTGTCGTCTGCTTCATTCGTCTCGTGATCGCAGTGTGGCAGAAACGATTTTTGTTTTACTTATGGACGAAGTTACTCATGGGAATCCGTCATCCTGCTAGGATCCCATTATTTCAAGCATGGCAGACAATGAAGATCCTTTGGTTTACGAAGATGAGGAGGCGACGGAACAAGTAGCCACCGAAGGAAGTGGAGATGCTCCATCAAAGGAGGAAGTTAAAGGCATATCCATTCATAGCTCTCGTTTTCAAGATATTGAGTTCAAGCCGGAAATTTTGAGAGCTATCGTTGACTGTGGCTTTGAACATCTTTCTGAAGGTACTATTTTTTATTTCATTTTTACAAGTACCCTTGCATTGTTCATTACTAGCAATTTTTTTTTCAACAATCTTCAACATAAAATTGTAGTAGTAATGCTAGATGCTATAACCTGGGGCATATTTCTGTACCGTGCCAACATGTGGTCTTGGGCTGAATGCTGAACACCAGGAACAGAGAAAGAGAGAACTCACTTGCTTGATGGCAATTTGTTCTTGAGCAGTTGAGCTCCAGACTTTTGATATGCTTGTTTTTGGGTTAAGATATTCTTCTTAGAAATCTAACTCAACTCTTTAATGTCTTACAGTTCAGCGTGAGTGTCTTCCTCAGGCTGTTTTGGGAATGGATGTGTTGTGTCGAGCCAAATCCAGTACGGGTAAGACTACTGTTTTTGTATTGGCAACTCTTCAACAATTGGAGACGGTGGAAAATCAGGTTTATGTTCTTGTTGTTTGCCATTCTCGAGAGCTAGCAATCCAGATCTACAATGCATATGAATGTTTGTCCAAGCACATGACTACCATCATCAAGGTAAAGAACTTGTTACATGAATTCTGTAAAATATTACTTGAATTGAAATTATTTTAGGTTGGTGTATTCGTTGGTGGTGTGAATATTCGCAAAGATGAGGAAGCTTTGAAAACAAATTGCCCTCACATTGTGGTTGGAACCCCTGGTCGTTTAACGACGCTGCTCCGCACGAAGAGACTAAACCTCTGCACACTCAAGCACTTTGTTCTTGACGAATGCGACAAAATGCTTCAAGATACATGTAAACCGTTTAACTAATGTGTTATTTATTCAACTTGAAATGTAGTATTAATTCATATTTTTTCATCAAGACATGCTTCGAGATGTACAAGAGATTTTCAGCAACACACCTCGTGAAAAACAAGTGATGATATTCAGCGCCACACTGAACAAGGAGATCCGTCCTGTCTGCCAAAAGTTTATGCAAGATGTAATAAGCCCTTTCACACTCCGGTCAATAAAGCAACACGACCACCACATGAGCATCTCAAACATTTTGCTGGAGGGAGCCGAGGGTTGATTTTTGCTCTTATTCCTCCCCAATTCTCCAAACAACCTTGCATGTAGCGCCTCTTGTGTTTAACAAAATATGATCTTGGATGCAGCCAACTGAAGTGGACGTTGACGACATCGAGTCCAAACTCACTCTTCGCGGTGTCCAGCAGCACTACGTCAAACTAAAGGACGACGAGAAGAACGGAAAATTATTTGAGCTACTCGGCGTACTAGAGTTTAACCAGGTTAGCTGAACTTATTGTATTTGAGTGTTGCCGCAAATGATTCACCATTTCCCACGGATAGGTCGTTATCTTCGTGAGATCCATTGCGCGTTGTATGGCGCTCTGCGAGTCGCTAGGCGAGCAAAACTTGCCTGCCATCGCCATTCACTTTAGCATGACTGAGGCAGAACGTCTGTCGCGCTACCAACAGTTCAACGACTCTAAAGAGGTATGCTAGTTTAAATGAAATCAATTGTATTTTAGTTTTCATTTTCTATTTCTCTTTTTTTATTATCAGCGAATTTTGGTAGCTACACATTGGGTCGGTCGTGGCATGGCCATTGAACGTGTCAATATCGTTTTCAACTACGACATGCCTGAAAACTCAGACAGGTACCTGGATCGGGTCGCTTACGCTGGTCGTTTTGGAACTCAAGTAAGCTCATTTTCCTCTGACTGTCTTTTCACTATTTTAATTTGATTGATAAATAGGGTTTGGGAATCACAATTGTAACTGATGAGAAGGACGTTAAAGTTTTAAATGACGTTCAAGAACGTTTCGACGTTAGCATCACACCTTTGTCACATGAGATTGATTTGTCATCCCACACTAAAATCTGTCAATAAACGTTTGACATGGGTATGGAGAGATATGCGATTGAAGAGAGAGATGCTATTTAAAACGTTTCTTCTTTCTAACGCTAGAAAGCTTACCTTTGCTTAATCTGTTTCAGATATTTTTATTCACTTTTGTCTCGTACCTCAATTTTACTTTGTAATGGTTTTTACTCAATTGTTTTCAAATATTTTTAAATTGTTACGCGTCCAGCACTAATTCTACGTTCCATGTTGGATGTATTTATTTGTTGGCCTGTGTCAATACGGTGAAAACAGCATTCTTTTGGTAGGCCCATATAACCAACCCGGCATCTGAACAATGAGAAACCGCAAACCATTTTTTTAAAAGGCCGCTTTGTGGAATTCTCATTTTTGCTGTCTGCTTCGATTCGGAAGGGACCTGCCTGTGATAATTCCTTCTCAGCTCTCTTCTACGTAAATGGTGAATTATTGAACAACAACTTCGATTCGATTTTCCGGTCATGTTTTTCAGCGATTACGTCGAGCAGTTTTACTAGCAAATACTAGATTGCTTATTTGTTGTCCCCTAACTCGTCGACACTGTAAAAATGCTTTTCCGCATTTATTTATATCAGGACGAACCCCTTGCTTGAACTATTTGAATTTGAAAGTATCATTTTGATTTTTGAAAAAGCCGCCAATCTCGTTTTAGCTGTCGTCTGTTTTATTCGTCTCGTGGTCGTGATTCGTGAACACGTGACGTGGAATGATGGAATCGTTTATGTCTTCTGAATTGGTATTCTATTTTCTAGCATCTTTCATCCTACATTTTAAATTTGAAAATGTGCCGACGTTTTAGATTTTTTTTATTTTTGTACAAGTTCAGTTTTTGTTTAAACTTTCAATATCGTAAAATTCGTAAATCAGCGTGGTCGGAAAATTTGCATAAAAGTAGCAAGTGAGCTTTGTTCTTTGTACATTTCTAAGGATTGAATGCTAGGTTACAGAACAAATATGGACTTTTCATGTTTTGTGATTATCTTAAGATCAGTCCTTCAAAAGCCTAATACTGAGTTTTGAGACGTGTCAAATAGATGGCGTGTTGATTGTGTCAGTTATGGAATGGCGGTTTGCTGTCAAAAGTAAAAGTTAAGCTACTATCCTTTCTTCGTAAAATTACCAACAAATTCATAGGTAAATTCGAGTGATTTCGTCTCTTGTCGGTGATGTGTTCTTTTCCGTGTGCACGCTGGATAGCCTTAATGTTTCTCATCAACTTACAGGAGGAAACGTGAAAGGGTTGTGGCCGTCGTGCAGCCTACCGTCAACTATTTTGTTCCAAATCTTTGTATTCTACTGAATGTGCATCGAAAGGATACAGGTAATAACCAACACTAGCTTTATCCATTTCTCTCACGTCTTGATATCAGTTTGGATTGGAATAATAGCTCTGGACTCTGGGGAATCCTCACTTATACTCGAGGTAACTTTGCAGTCAACATATGTGAGGAGTTTTAGATTCGTTACATTTTTTGCATATTTTCGTTGTGTTTTTTTGCATGCAAGTCAACCTGCAGACAGGTTGGCCAGTTTGTCCTAACGAACGCTTGAAGGTCACGAGAAACATTACGTAAAACTGGCATGTGGTGGTTTAGAGGTTGGGTGAGAACGACACGTGTTTCAACATTATCAAGCAGGTACAATAACCGAAAGGGTAAGCTATTTGGTATTCATTTTGATATTGGTTTTTGTAGACCCATCCCCAGCAACGTCACCTGCAGAAGGAAAGGCCAGTTTGCATTTATTCAATCGAAGGTCATGGAGATCATTAAGTAAAACCTTTCATGCAGTGGTGTAGAGGTTGGGTGAGAACGGGACCTTTCGCATCATTATCAAGAAGGTAAAATAACCGCAAGGCTTAAGAGGAGGGGTGAGAAAAAGTCGTATAAAAGGCGAGAGAAAAGTCGATACAGGGAACAGTCGTGTGAGCATCTCCGACACGGCAACAACTGCAGTGTACTTTTGCCATCAGCTTTCAGCTATCTGCCATCGTCAGTTCTTAATCATGGGTAAATTGTCTGTTGTTACATGGAGTTATGTATCGATTTCTATGTTATTTTCTCTGTGTCAATATGCCAGTTTTTGTTAATATTGATTTTTAATTATTTTATTTATTGTCTAGTTGTATTTAAGGAGAAAGAAAAGGCGAAAGAAATCAGTCGAGTGAGCATCTCCGATATGCAAGAGTTGCAGTGCGCCATTCATCACCAACTGCATTCTTCGTCGCTTTACCAGTTTCAATCATGGGTAGATATTCTGTTGGAGTTTTAAATATTCCAGTTATTGATAACTAAATTATCTATTGTCTAGTCGTTTAAAGGGAGAGAAAAGGCGGTAGAATTCATTCGTATCTCCGACATGGGAGCAGCAAATGCAGTGCACTATTTTACATCAACTGCATTCTTCGTCGAAGTGCTAGTTTTAAATCATGGGTAAACATTTTTACCTGGAGTTGTGAATCAACTTTCTTATTATATTTGTTAACATGCCAGTTATAATTTCATATTAATGTTCAAATTAATTGTCTAGTAAACTTTGGCGTCGCGTGCTGCTGTTGGGTGTTGTATAGTTGACGGCTGGTTCAGCCATGGTGTACCAATGTCTCCTGGGTATGGCCGTAACAAATCGCAACGCCGCCACCTTACTACACAACATACGACACAACCAGTTGCTACACCAAGGCCCCCAAGTACTACACCACCAAGGCTCCACATTATTGTACCACAACTTATGCTGCCTGAGCTACTACACCGAAGCCCCGAAGCATTGTTCTTCCCCGAGCTACACTACCAGAGGTTCGAGTACTACACCGATGCTCTGAAGTACTACACCACCACGGCACCAAAGTACTGCACCACCAAGGCACCGGAGTACTGCACTACTACATATCATGGGTAAATATTCTGTTGCGTGGAGTTTTAATATGCCAACTACTAATACAAATTATTTTACTGTCTAGTCGTATGAAAGGAGAGAAAAGGTGAAAGAATTCAGCAGCCGAGTGAGCATTTCCGTTACAGCAACAGGAACTGCCGTGCACTAGTTGTCATCAACTTCATTCTTCGTGGCGTTACAAGTGTTTAATAAAGGTAAAACATTTTCTATAGAGTTGTAAATCAACTCAACTTTTTTTTCTATTTGTTAATATGCCAGTACCATGATTGACTATTAATGTTTGAATTAAAAAATTGTCTAGTTAACTATGGTGGCGTGCTGCTGTTGGGTGTTGTATCGTTGATGGCTGGGTCGACCACTGGTGTGCCGATTTCTCCTGGGTATGGTGGGCATGAATAACAACATACGCAACAACCGGTCACTACACTGAGGCCCCTAAGTGCTACACCACCAAGGCTCCAGATTATTACACCACAGTTTATGTTGGTCCGAGCTATTCGCAGAAGCTCCGAAGTATTTTTCTTCGCCAAGCTTCGCTACCTTCACCACGCCGCCTCCTTCCTAAACAATAACGTCAACACTTTCTTACTATACGAAGGCCTCCAAGTACTACGCCACGAAGGCTTCTGAGTATTAAAATTCAACTTACGATGCTCCAGCTAACTATAATAATGCTCCTATGTACTATTCTCTTGCCAGCTACTATACCGAGGATCTAACTTGTTACATCATCGAAGTTCTCAAGTACTTCACTACCCCCTACGTTGCCCCAGCTTACACCACGCAGGCACCGGAGTACTACACCAGGCAGGCACCGGAGTACTACACCAGGCAGGCACCGGAGTACTACACCAGGCAGGCACCGGAGTACTACACCAGGCAGGCACCGGAGTACTACACCAGGCAGGCACCGGAGTACTACACCAGGCAGGCACCGGAGTACTACACCAGGCAGGCACCGGAGTACTACACCAGGCAGGCACCGGAGTACTACACGTTAAACCGAGGCTCCAGTTTACTACACTACAACCTACGCTGCTCAAAACAACTACATTGATGCTCCAAAGTACTACACCACCAAGGCATCCGAGCATACACTACCACTACACCTACCACTACCACTACTTACGCTACCGCCACCTGCTACACCGAAGTTCCGAAAGCAGTACTCTGGCCCGAGTTACTACACCACTTAGGCAGCCGAATATTACACCATAAACTACGATTCCGCAATTTTCTACAAGGAATTTCCTAAATAGAGCCGAAATTTCTACTTCAGATTATTTATATTTGTCGGTTATTTCCATGGCCAATGCCCAATGGTCACTGGGAATTAATCGTTGACCTTTAATGAGAAAATAAAAGTTTTAATGCGGGTAATTCTTTTAAGACTTTTGTCAGTAACTTCAAGCCTTTCAACATTGCGACAGGTATCTATTGATGTTGAGTCTGTATGGCCTGTATGCCCGTCTGCCGAGTTGTCAATTGTTCAATGTTATAGAGGAGAATACCGTATTAGTCACTCAGCATACGGACATGTTCTTGTGGTTCGGCGATGATGTTTCAATGGTTAGTTACGAAAGAAACTTGTAACTGTTGATTTTTTCAAATCTTACAAGTGATAAGCAAATGACTGATGTTTGTATAAATGAAAGACTTTGAAGTTAAGAAAGTTATTGATACAATTCCTTAACAAGACTTGGTATAAATCAAGAAACAATGAACACTTGTAAAAAGAATTGTGTTATATTGTCCCACCTCCACCCACAATTCCACCACATTTTACAGTCACATACAATACATACATACATACAATTAAGTTAACCCATTGGCTGCCACGCCATACAACCCGTAAGTTGCTCTCTACTACTCTACGCGCCACGTCTGAAGGATCCATGACCAAGTGGGACTTGCCATTGCTGACAAGTCCGGGCTGACACGGTGACAGGAGAAGACCCATCACCGTATCGACAAGGGGGGAGAGGGGGTGCATTGCCTGAAACAGGCGCCTTGCGGCAAATTTTGGGCTTGGCGACTCTCCGAACCCGCGGCTTGTAAACCACGAGACCGAACAGCGCGGCCCGTGCTAAGGAGCTAGGGGAGAACAAAGGCGTGGCAGCCAACGGGTTAACTAACACTGGCACAAACATATTACCAACAACAAATGATGATCCGCGCTGACATTTTGGAGATACCAGCGGCGTTTTGGTGTCCATCTTCTCGAGGTTTCCTCTGCATTACCTGAATAAAGACACAACAATTCTTATTTAGTGACATGCCAATAAAAGTTACATAATACAGATAGAAACAAGTCAGGTTTTTAAGCTCAAAGATTTAAAGATACAATTTTTTTAACTTAAAATCAAACTTGCAATATTGAGAAATGTAAACTGAACAAAGCTCACTTGCTATTTTTTTGAAAAAATACCGGAAGTATACCGGAAGTAACCACAGCTCCTCAACCATTGAGCTGTCATCAAATTAAACCACATATTCGTGATCTCCATAAAATTTGGGGTCGATTAGGTGTGATTTAAACGAAATCCAAAATTTGGCCGAAATCGAGAATTTTCCTGAACTATAGTTCAGGAAAATTTTCAAAACCGGAAGTACGCGTACGTAAAAAAGATAACATGAACTTTACCACAAATTTGACGAGGATCACGAATATGTGGTCCTTTTGCTCCTCGAATGAATATTTACTTAACTACTGACTGAAATGAGCAAACCGGAAGTAGAAAAAAAAATCTCATTATCAAAAATCTAACAAGTGAGCTTTGTTGGAGGGATAGTTATCGTTAGTTTCCACTAAATAATTTCCACACAACAGCTGCCGATAAATGTTTAGAGATTTTCAAAGTAACTGAAACTGACTGTTTTGACAGCTGAAAAATTATCGAAAGCCATCTAGCGTTAGAAATAAGAAACGTCTACGTAACACACTACACTTCTTTTACGCGCAAGAAGGGCCTGATTTTGGAATTATTACACAGACAGAGAGTTTTACGCAATAGGATAACTAGTAAGTAATCTACGAAAATAAGTCAATTGTCCGGTACCTGGCCATAATCCCGTGGTGAGGGACTTCAGGTGTGTAACAGCGGACGGAAGCGATCACTGAAGTGATCCAGAAACTCGCCAAGTCGCCAGTGAAGTAAAACCAATTGTGTTTAGAAGCAGTGAAGCTAGATGAGCGTGCGTCGCGAAGATAAGGATGGAGAAGAACGTTGATGGAAGTCCCTCTTCCGTCATGGACAAAGGTCAGCATTGGCACAAGAATCACCGTGCCAGGACCACACGATTCCATAAAGAAACTGACTGCTCTGTAAAATAAAATGTTTTACATTAATAAAAATATAACAAAGAAAAAAGCATATCAATCTTTACCTTATCTAAGAAGCACACTGAAATGTTCATGATGAAAAAACCGTAAAAATGGAACTCACTGCAACCAAGAGCATTACTCCACATGTTGAGATAAATTTCCTGATGTTCAAGAAAGTGTCATGAAGTATTGTAACTTATAGCTTGGTGATAGGTGGTATTGAAGCTTACCTTTATCATATGGGTGATGAATTTAGTATGGCATTTGACTTTCATCAAGCAGATCCGGTACATGTGCATACACATGGCAGGTTATTCACTTCACACACTTCATGTATCTGAAACTCTAAGTAGCAATCGGACAAGGGAATTTTCTGTGTTATTTACAAATATACATAAATCTACTTATGAGAGATTAAACTGTACCTATCTCTTAGCTGGGTTGCCTTCTAAACTGAAGTAAGAACATCCATAATAACAAACATGCTGTTGTATGGTATGCCACCAAAATTGCGAGATTCAGAAAAGATCCTAATATGGTTTTAGAGCAAGGATACCTATGTTATAAGAAACTCTGAATTATAATGGTCTGTAAGCAGTAATGGGGAAATACCTTATCTCGGCACATTTGTATTCCACTACATGTGGGCTTCAAACATGAGTTTTTTGCTTTTGACAACATGAGGGTCTAATGGATGGAAAATGATTGAGTGGACTTCTTGTCTTGTTGACTTGTTGGAATGACTGACAGTATTCATCTAGAATTAGGAGAAATTAGTTGGAACAGTATAAAAATAAGGAAACTAGGTCAAGATATACCTACACATGATACGAAGTTCAATTTGGTATTTGAAATCACAAGAATATAAGTTTAAATTAGAAACAATTTGATTCGCCTATTTAGCCTCGTTTCACAATGCGAAAACAACAATCGCGACACTAGCCACATCTAGTTACCTACTTAGGAATTAGGATTCAAAACGCATTACTAGATGTCGCTAGTGTCGCCTTTGTTGTTGTTACATCGTGCAACGAGGCGAAAAAGGCGAAACAAATTGTAGCTAATTAATACTTATATTCCTGTGATATCAAATACCATATTGAACTTCGTATCTTATGTAAGTTTATCATAGTTTCATTATTTTTATATTGTACCAACTTATTTCTCCAAATTCTAGATGCATACTGTCAGTCATTCCAACAAGTTGACTTAGCGCTGAGTCAATTTCCATCATTAGATCCTCATGCAGTCAAAAGCCTAAAACTCATGTTCGAAGTACACATATAGTGGAATAAAAATGTGCAGAGATAAGGTATTTCCCCATTACTGCTACCAGACTATTACAATTCATATTTTCATGTAACATAGGTATTCTTGAACCATAGGATCTTTCCTGAATCTCACAATTTTGGTGGCGTACCCTGCAACAGCATGTTTGTTGTTGTGGATATTTTTACTTCTGTTAAGAAGGCAACCCAGCTAAGAGATAGGTACAGTTTTATTTCTCATAGATAAATTTGTGTAAATTTGTAAATAACGTAGAGAATTTCCTTGTCCCATTTCCACTTAGAGTTTCAGCCTTACTTCATGATACTTTCTTGAACATCAGGAAATTTATCTCAACATGTGGAGTAATGCTCTTGGTTGCAGTGAGTTCCATTTTTACGGTTTTTTCATCATGAACATTTCAGTGTGCTTCTTAGATAAGGTAAAGATTGATATGCTTTTTTCTTTGTTATATTTTTATTAATGTAAAACATTTTATTTTACAGAGCAGTCAGTTTCTTTATGGAATCGTGTGGTCCTGGCACGGTGATTCTTGTGCCAATGCTGACCTTTGTCCATGACGGAAGAGGGACTTCCATCAACGTTCTTCTCCATCCTTATCTTCGCGACGCACGCTCATCTAGCTTCACTGCTTCTAAACACAATTGGTTTTACTTCACTGGCGACTTGGCGAGTTTCTGGATCACTTCAGTGATCGCTTCCGTCCGCTGTTACACACCTGAAGTCCCTCACCACGGGATTATGGCCAGGTACCGGACGATTGACTTATTTTCGTAGATTACTTACTAGTTATCCTATTGCGTAAAACTCTCTGTCTGTGTAATAATTCCAAAATCAGGCCCTTCTTGCGCGTAAAAGAAGTGTAGTGTGTTACGTAGACGTTTCTTATTTCTAACGCTAGATGGCTTTCGATAATTTTTCAGCTGTCAAAACAGTCAGTTTCAGTTACTTTGAAAATCTCTAAACATTTATCGGCAGCTGTTGTGTGGAAATTATTTAGTGGAAACTAACGATAACTATCCCTCCAACAAAGCTCACTTGTTAGATTTTTGATAATGAGATTTTTTTTTCTACTTCCGGTTTGCTCATTTCAGTCAGTAGTTAAGTAAATATTCATTCGAGGAGCAAAAGGACCACATATTCGTGATCCTCGTCAAATTTGTGGTAAAGTTCATGTTATCTTTTTTACGTACGCGTACTTCCGGTTTTGAAAATTTTCCTGAACTATAGTTCAGGAAAATTCTCGATTTCGGCCAAATTTTGGATTTCGTTTAAATCACACCTAATCGACCCCAAATTTTATGGAGATCACGAATATGTGGTTTAATTTGATGACAGCTCAATGGTTGAGGAGCTGTGGTTACTTCCGGTATACTTCCGGTATTTTTTCAAAAAAATAGCAAGTGAGCTTTGTTCAGTTTACATTTCTCAATATTGCAAGTTTGATTTTAAGTTAAAAAAATTGTATCTTTAAATCTTTGAGCTTAAAAACCTGACTTGTTTCTATCTGTATTATGTAACTTTTATTGGCATGTCACTAAATAAGAATTGTTGTGTCTTTATTCAGGTAATGCAGAGGAAACCTCGAGAAGATGGACACCAAAACGCCGCTGGTATCTCCAAAATGTCAGCGCGGATCATCATTTGTTGTTGGTAATATGTTTGTGCCAGTGTTAGTTAACCCGTTGGCTGCCACGCCTTTGTTCTCCCCTAGCTCCTTAGCACGGGCCGCGCTGTTCGGTCTCGTGGTTTACAAGCCGCGGGTTCGGAGAGTCGCCAAGCCCAAAATTTGCCGCAAGGCGCCTGTTTCAGGCAATGCACCCCCTCTCCCCCCTTGTCGATACGGTGATGGGTCTTCTCCTGTCACCGTGTCAGCCCGGACTTGTCAGCAATGGCAAGTCCCACTTGGTCATGGATCCTTCAGACGTGGCGCGTAGAGTAGTAGAGAGCAACTTACGGGTTGTATGGCGTGGCAGCCAATGGGTTAACTTAATTGTATGTATGTATGTATTGTATGTGACTGTAAAATGTGGTGGAATTGTGGGTGGAGGTGGGACAATATAACACAATTCTTTTTACAAGTGTTCATTGTTTCTTGATTTATACCAAGTCTTGTTAAGGAATTGTATCAATAACTTTCTTAACTTCAAAGTCTTTCATTTATACAAACATCAGTCATTTGCTTATCACTTGTAAGATTTGAAAAAATCAACAGTTACAAGTTTCTTTCGTAACTAACCATTGAAACATCATCGCCGAACCACAAGAACATGTCCGTATGCTGAGTGACTAATACGGTATTCTCCTCTATAACATTGAACAATTGACAACTCGGCAGACGGGCATACAGGCCATACAGACTCAACATCAATAGATACCTGTCGCAATGTTGAAAGGCTTGAAGTTACTGACAAAAGTCTTAAAAGAATTACCCGCATTAAAACTTTTATTTTCTCATTAAAGGTCAACGATTAATTCCCAGTGACCATTGGGCATTGGCCATGGAAATAACCGACAAATATAAATAATCTGAAGTAGAAATTTCGGCTCTATTTAGGAAATTCCTTGTAGAAAATTGCGGAATCGTAGTTTATGGTGTAATATTCGGCTGCCTAAGTGGTGTAGTAACTCGGGCCAGAGTACTGCTTTCGGAACTTCGGTGTAGCAGGTGGCGGTAGCGTAAGTAGTGGTAGTGGTAGGTGTAGTGGTAGTGTATGCTCGGATGCCTTGGTGGTGTAGTACTTTGGAGCATCAATGTAGTTGTTTTGAGCAGCGTAGGTTGTAGTGTAGTAAACTGGAGCCTCGGTTTAACGTGTAGTACTCCGGTGCCTGCCTGGTGTAGTACTCCGGTGCCTGCCTGGTGTAGTACTCCGGTGCCTGCCTGGTGTAGTACTCCGGTGCCTGCCTGGTGTAGTACTCCGGTGCCTGCCTGGTGTAGTACTCCGGTGCCTGCCTGGTGTAGTACTCCGGTGCCTGCCTGGTGTAGTACTCCGGTGCCTGCGTGGTGTAAGCTGGGGCAACGTAGGGGGTAGTGAAGTACTTGAGAACTTCGATGATGTAACAAGTTAGATCCTCGGTATAGTAGCTGGCAAGAGAATAGTACATAGGAGCATTATTATAGTTAGCTGGAGCATCGTAAGTTGAATTTTAATACTCAGAAGCCTTCGTGGCGTAGTACTTGGAGGCCTTCGTATAGTAAGAAAGTGTTGACGTTATTGTTTAGGAAGGAGGCGGCGTGGTGAAGGTAGCGAAGCTTGGCGAAGAAAAATACTTCGGAGCTTCTGCGAATAGCTCGGACCAACATAAACTGTGGTGTAATAATCTGGAGCCTTGGTGGTGTAGCACTTAGGGGCCTCAGTGTAGTGACCGGTTGTTGCGTATGTTGTTATTCATGCCCACCATACCCAGGAGAAATCGGCACACCAGTGGTCGACCCAGCCATCAACGATACAACACCCAACAGCAGCACGCCACCATAGTTAACTAGACAATTTTTTAATTCAAACATTAATAGTCAATCATGGTACTGGCATATTAACAAATAGAAAAAAAAGTTGAGTTGATTTACAACTCTATAGAAAATGTTTTACCTTTATTAAACACTTGTAACGCCACGAAGAATGAAGTTGATGACAACTAGTGCACGGCAGTTCCTGTTGCTGTAACGGAAATGCTCACTCGGCTGCTGAATTCTTTCACCTTTTCTCTCCTTTCATACGACTAGACAGTAAAATAATTTGTATTAGTAGTTGGCATATTAAAACTCCACGCAACAGAATATTTACCCATGATATGTAGTAGTGCAGTACTCCGGTGCCTTGGTGGTGCAGTACTTTGGTGCCGTGGTGGTGTAGTACTTCAGAGCATCGGTGTAGTACTCGAACCTCTGGTAGTGTAGCTCGGGGAAGAACAATGCTTCGGGGCTTCGGTGTAGTAGCTCAGGCAGCATAAGTTGTGGTACAATAATGTGGAGCCTTGGTGGTGTAGTACTTGGGGGCCTTGGTGTAGCAACTGGTTGTGTCGTATGTTGTGTAGTAAGGTGGCGGCGTTGCGATTTGTTACGGCCATACCCAGGAGACATTGGTACACCATGGCTGAACCAGCCGTCAACTATACAACACCCAACAGCAGCACGCGACGCCAAAGTTTACTAGACAATTAATTTGAACAGTAACATGAAATTATAACTGGCATGTTAACAAATATAATAAGAAAGTTGATTCACAACTCCAGGTAAAAATGTTTACCCATGATTTAAAACTAGCACTTCGACGAAGAATGCAGTTGATGTAAAATAGTGCACTGCATTTGCTGCTCCCATGTCGGAGATACGAATGAATTCTACCGCCTTTTCTCTCCCTTTAAACGACTAGACAATAGATAATTTAGTTATCAATAACTGGAATATTTAAAACTCCAACAGAATATCTACCCATGATTGAAACTGGTAAAGCGACGAAGAATGCAGTTGGTGATGAATGGCGCACTGCAACTCTTGCATATCGGAGATGCTCACTCGACTGATTTCTTTCGCCTTTTCTTTCTCCTTAAATACAACTAGACAATAAATAAAATAATTAAAAATCAATATTAACAAAAACTGGCATATTGACACAGAGAAAATAACATAGAAATCGATACATAACTCCATGTAACAACAGACAATTTACCCATGATTAAGAACTGACGATGGCAGATAGCTGAAAGCTGATGGCAAAAGTACACTGCAGTTGTTGCCGTGTCGGAGATGCTCACACGACTGTTCCCTGTATCGACTTTTCTCTCGCCTTTTATACGACTTTTTCTCACCCCTCCTCTTAAGCCTTGCGGTTATTTTACCTTCTTGATAATGATGCGAAAGGTCCCGTTCTCACCCAACCTCTACACCACTGCATGAAAGGTTTTACTTAATGATCTCCATGACCTTCGATTGAATAAATGCAAACTGGCCTTTCCTTCTGCAGGTGACGTTGCTGGGGATGGGTCTACAAAAACCAATATCAAAATGAATACCAAATAGCTTACCCTTTCGGTTATTGTACCTGCTTGATAATGTTGAAACACGTGTCGTTCTCACCCAACCTCTAAACCACCACATGCCAGTTTTACGTAATGTTTCTCGTGACCTTCAAGCGTTCGTTAGGACAAACTGGCCAACCTGTCTGCAGGTTGACTTGCATGCAAAAAAACACAACGAAAATATGCAAAAAATGTAACGAATCTAAAACTCCTCACATATGTTGACTGCAAAGTTACCTCGAGTATAAGTGAGGATTCCCCAGAGTCCAGAGCTATTATTCCAATCCAAACTGATATCAAGACGTGAGAGAAATGGATAAAGCTAGTGTTGGTTATTACCTGTATCCTTTCGATGCACATTCAGTAGGGAATAAAATAGTTGACGGTAGGCTGCACGACGGCCACAACCCTTTCACGTTTCCTCCTGTAAGTTGATGAGAAACATTAAAGTTATCTAACACATACACGGAATAGAACACATCACCGACAAGTTAGAGACGGAATCACTCGAATTTAACTATGAATTTGTTGGTAATTTTACGAAGAAAGGATAGTAGCTTAACTTTTACTTTTGACAGCAAACCGCCATTCCATAACTGACACAATCAACACGCCATCTATTTGACACGTCTCAAAACTCAGTATTAGGCTTTTGAAGGACTGATCTTAAGATAATCACAAAACATGAAAAGTCCATATTTGTTCTGTAACCTAGCATTCAATCCTTAGAAATGTACAAAGAACAAAGCTCACTTGCTACTTTTATGCAAATTTTCCGACCACGCTGATTTACGAATTTTACGATATTGAAAGTTTAAACAAAAACTGAACTTGTACAAAAATAAAAAAAATCTAAAACGTCGGCACATTTTCAAATTTAAAATGTAGGATGAAAGATGCTAGAAAATAGAATACCAATTCAGAAGACATAAACGATTCCATCATTCCACGTCACGTGTTCACGAATCACGACCACGAGACGAATAAAACAGACGACAGCTAAAACGAGATTGGCGGCTTTTTCAAAAATCAAAATGATACTTTCAAATTCAAATAGTTCAAGCAAGGGGTTCGTCCTGATATAAATAAATGCGGAAAAGCATTTTTACAGTGTCGACGAGTTAGGGGACAACAAATAAGCAATCTAGTATTTGCTAGTAAAACTGCTCGACGTAATCGCTGAAAAACATGACCGGAAAATCGAATCGAAGTTGTTGTTCAATAATTCACCATTTACGTAGAAGAGAGCTGAGAAGGAATTATCACAGGCAGGTCCCTTCCGAATCGAAGCAGACAGCAAAAATGAGAATTCCACAAAGCGGCCTTTTAAAAAAATGGTTTGCGGTTTCTCATTGTTCAGATGCCGGGTTGGTTATATGGGCCTACCAAAAGAATGCTGTTTTCACCGTATTGACACAGGCCAACAAATAAATACATCCAACATGGAACGTAGAATTAGTGCTGGACGCGTAACAATTTAAAAATATTTGAAAACAATTGAGTAAAAACCATTACAAAGTAAAATTGAGGTACGAGACAAAAGTGAATAAAAATATCTGAAACAGATTAAGCAAAGGTAAGCTTTCTAGCGTTAGAAAGAAGAAACGTTTTAAATAGCATCTCTCTCTTCAATCGCATATCTCTCCATACCCATGTCAAACGTTTATTGACAGATTTTAGTGTGGGATGACAAATCAATCTCATGTGACAAAGGTGTGATGCTAACGTCGAAACGTTCTTGAACGTCATTTAAAACTTTAACGTCCTTCTCATCAGTTACAATTGTGATTCCCAAACCCTATTTATCAATCAAATTAAAATAGTGAAAAGACAGTCAGAGGAAAATGAGCTTACTTGAGTTCCAAAACGACCAGCGTAAGCGACCCGATCCAGGTACCTGTCTGAGTTTTCAGGCATGTCGTAGTTGAAAACGATATTGACACGTTCAATGGCCATGCCACGACCGACCCAATGTGTAGCTACCAAAATTCGCTGATAATAAAAAAAGAGAAATAGAAAATGAAAACTAAAATACAATTGATTTCATTTAAACTAGCATACCTCTTTAGAGTCGTTGAACTGTTGGTAGCGCGACAGACGTTCTGCCTCAGTCATGCTAAAGTGAATGGCGATGGCAGGCAAGTTTTGCTCGCCTAGCGACTCGCAGAGCGCCATACAACGCGCAATGGATCTCACGAAGATAACGACCTATCCGTGGGAAATGGTGAATCATTTGCGGCAACACTCAAATACAATAAGTTCAGCTAACCTGGTTAAACTCTAGTACGCCGAGTAGCTCAAATAATTTTCCGTTCTTCTCGTCGTCCTTTAGTTTGACGTAGTGCTGCTGGACACCGCGAAGAGTGAGTTTGGACTCGATGTCGTCAACGTCCACTTCAGTTGGCTGCATCCAAGATCATATTTTGTTAAACACAAGAGGCGCTACATGCAAGGTTGTTTGGAGAATTGGGGAGGAATAAGAGCAAAAATCAACCCTCGGCTCCCTCCAGCAAAATGTTTGAGATGCTCATGTGGTGGTCGTGTTGCTTTATTGACCGGAGTGTGAAAGGGCTTATTACATCTTGCATAAACTTTTGGCAGACAGGACGGATCTCCTTGTTCAGTGTGGCGCTGAATATCATCACTTGTTTTTCACGAGGTGTGTTGCTGAAAATCTCTTGTACATCTCGAAGCATGTCTTGATGAAAAAATATGAATTAATACTACATTTCAAGTTGAATAAATAACACATTAGTTAAACGGTTTACATGTATCTTGAAGCATTTTGTCGCATTCGTCAAGAACAAAGTGCTTGAGTGTGCAGAGGTTTAGTCTCTTCGTGCGGAGCAGCGTCGTTAAACGACCAGGGGTTCCAACCACAATGTGAGGGCAATTTGTTTTCAAAGCTTCCTCATCTTTGCGAATATTCACACCACCAACGAATACACCAACCTAAAATAATTTCAATTCAAGTAATATTTTACAGAATTCATGTAACAAGTTCTTTACCTTGATGATGGTAGTCATGTGCTTGGACAAACATTCATATGCATTGTAGATCTGGATTGCTAGCTCTCGAGAATGGCAAACAACAAGAACATAAACCTGATTTTCCACCGTCTCCAATTGTTGAAGAGTTGCCAATACAAAAACAGTAGTCTTACCCGTACTGGATTTGGCTCGACACAACACATCCATTCCCAAAACAGCCTGAGGAAGACACTCACGCTGAACTGTAAGACATTAAAGAGTTGAGTTAGATTTCTAAGAAGAATATCTTAACCCAAAAACAAGCATATCAAAAGTCTGGAGCTCAACTGCTCAAGAACAAATTGCCATCAAGCAAGTGAGTTCTCTCTTTCTCTGTTCCTGGTGTTCAGCATTCAGCCCAAGACCACATGTTGGCACGGTACAGAAATATGCCCCAGGTTATAGCATTTAGCATTACTACTACAATTTTATGTTGAAGATTGTTGAAAAAAAAATTGCTAGTAATGAACAATGCAAGGGTACTTGTAAAAATGAAATAAAAAATAGTACCTTCAGAAAGATGTTCAAAGCCACAGTCAACGATAGCTCTCAAAATTTCCGGCTTGAACTCAATATCTTGACACCCAGAGGCCAGAGATATGAATGGATATGCCTTTAACTTCCTCCATTGCTGGAGCATCTCCACTTCCTTCAGTGGCTACTTGTTCCGTCGCCTCCTCATCTTCGTAAACCAAAGGATCTTCATTTTCTGCCATGCTTGAAATAATGGGATCCTGACAGGATGACGGATTCCCATGAGTATAACTTCGTCCATAAGTAAAACAAAAATCGTTTCTGTCACTCTGCGATCACGAGACGAATGAAGCAGACGACAGTTAAAAGTTAAAACGAGATTTCAAAAAGCAGTACGAAAATTCTCTACTAGGTGGCTGACTGCCTAGAAAAATAAGAATTAGCGGTTTTTTCAGAAATCAAAATTATCAAATTCGTACAGTTCAAGGAAGGGGTTTGTCCTGCGATAAATGGATGCGGGAAAGCATTTTTACCATGTGTTGACCAATAAAGTGTTGAAGACAGAATTGTGTTGGCACGACCACGCTGATTTACGATATTGAAACAAATACTGAACTTGTTGGCAGTAAGATGGTGGAGAGTGGGGTCGAGCGGGGTTGGAAGACGAGTTGACACTCTAACGCAATAATAACACAACTCAACGAAAAAAAGTGCAGGTCTTCCTAGCCTATGTAGTAAGAACAGGTAGCAGTTATCCATGCCAGGATAAGCGATCCACCAAATTCAGTAAACTAAAAATAAATAAAAAAATCAGAATAAATGGGAATTAACGCAACAAAAATAAGATTTGATTTGCATACTCTGGACGTCGTCTTTAATTCATGGATATCCAGCATGAGGTCCCACCTACTTGGCCACTTCCGGATGGCTCAATCAAGAACAAAGAGTTAAGTACGCAATTTTGATCGTGTGATTACATATGATAACATCGATCAGGTATTCCAGGATATTCAGAAGATAGAATAAGTCAAGTGATGAGGAAAAAAACTATTGGTGGAAATCTATGTTCAAACTTTATTAGTGGGTAGTAGGACTACAACAGACAAAAAATGGAACTTTGGCATTGCCCTTTGGGAATAGGCAATACATGACAGGAATGAAAGACAATGTGACATAGTTTACGAAGCTTCACGACCAATCAAGAGGGAAATTTAAGGGAACAAAATAAGACGTAAGCAGTAGTTGCTATATTGACATTGTTTTTAAAAAAGATTCTCAATAAGGGATAAATATTTTCTCAGATTCTGATCGATTCCAACATTCATCACCGACATAAAGTTCTCCCAGGCATTTTACCACGTATAAGTCTTCTTCAATGCAATGCTCAGGGAAACAACTCATTACTTGACTGATAATAGATGAGTAATTGCCAATTGTTTTTTTTAGCTTGCCTTTCCCAACACTCTGCATTACTCTTCGATATTTCATCACACCGATTGATCCAGATATCTTTAAGAGGGTTTTGGTCATTCATGAAGACATCAATTCCTTTCTCGGTCACATTGTGGCATAACATAACGACAAACTTTACAAGATTATGGAATTTTTGAATTCCAGCGACTTTTTGGAGGACGTCGTCGTCGAGCGTAGAACATCTACCAATCGTTATTTTCACTAATAAAGGCGAAGACAACAGCAAGATTAAATGTTCGCGCGGTATACCATTATCAACAATGTGCAACCTTTCCAGTTGCTTTAATACTTGAGGCTCAGTCATAACCCATTCTTCAACAAGTTTGGCGGTGAAATAGCTCGAATTATCGATAAGGTCAAGGGAGTGAAGGTTTGGGCAAAGCTGTGTGATTACCAGAATATTGACATCACTCAACATTGATAGGGAAAGTGCCTTCAGTGATGAATTCCCAAAGGCTTTTAAAATTGGAGTCACACCGCCACCAAACGTGACGTTACCATTAGAAGAAAATCCACTCATTTTAAAATTACGGAGATTTTTAAGAGACAACAAATCAAGCAAATCACTGTCTGTCAGTCCTTCGTAGCTATTGATTTCCACCTCGGTCACAGACGGACACAGAGACACAACAAATCCCAGAGATTTAGGTATGTAGACATGACTTCTACAATAAGCGTAAGCGATTTTTAAACATAACAAAGAATACTTTGGAATCTCCAACTTTTGGTTCAAGAAAACCTCTTTGTGAATCTCCATCAAGTTTTGAACAGTAGCCATATCCCAGACTTGAAGACTATGAAAGTTTTCTAAGATCAATTGCATTCCTACGTGGGTAATTGATGTAAAGATCGAACCCAACTTAAGAAGAGATTTGGGCAGCCCCAGTCCATCACCTCCACTTCCTAGATTACGCGTTGCACCGTCACACAATCTTTTTACTCCAATATCTGTGATTTTCTTGCATCGTCCAAAATCTAGTGCTCTACGAAAGAAACCATAATTATTGTTTTTTAACAATTTTGGCATCAAACAAACATTTTGTTTACCTCAAATGTGTGCAGCAAGTTCCTATTACTTCCAAGCTGCTGTCATCTGCATCAGAACATGAAATGTCCAGTACTTGTAATTTTGAAAGCTTAGGAATGAAAGTAATAAAGAATTCATCAATATTAGTAAATGCCCACAAAGCTAGATGTTTCAAGTTCTGAAATAGAAAGAATGTCATGTATCGATATTAAAGGAAGTGTAAATGTAAAATTTCTTACTACACATCTCATTGAATTATCAAGCTCAATGGATTGATCATCTACACTTTGCATATATTTCAGATTCAAGGTCTCTAAATGTGGAACTGCCAGTAAACCGAGAAATTGTTTCAAACATCCTTTGCTTCGAAGAGAATTGATAATGTCCTCCAATAACTTGTTGGCTATTACATAATAATACAATTTAAAAGTACTTTAATATGGATAGATCAGTGAAAGATGCCAACTTACGCAATTGATCAAAAGGACTGTCAATTGATTGGTTGAGGTTACCAAAGTCGCTGTTTGGTTTCTCACACAACAGAGCCATATTGTTTGCAACAAAATCAAGACATGTTTTGTATAGTGACTTCACTCCAATCAATTGTGGCATCTTGGATTTGAATGATCTGTTATAATAAGATAATCTATATTAAGTTTTAATCAATACATGATTAGAAATCATAGGTAACTTACCAGTTTTCAAGGTAAACATGTGTTGAACGAAATTGCCACCTTCACTGTTTGTAATGAGATAGTCAACTTGGACGTCGAACTAACTTTAACGTTTCAAATCAGTGTCCCAGTGAATTGTAGAGAGATCTCAAGATTTATATATCTAACGACGACTGGACGTGTGGCTTATTAACGAATATAATTCTCAAATTCTCGCCTTTCTTTATTAGCAATTCGGAATGGGAGTTCTGAGAGAGCGGAACCAAGCGTGTACGAAGCAGACGACAGAATTTGATTTGACAAAGTAGTTTGAAATTTCTCTACCAGGTGCCTCTGATACCTCTGCCTCTGAAAAAGCAAATTACGCGGCTTTTTCAAAAGCCACGAGCATCATTTTGGCATTCCAACAACAATTTCATGTGTTTTAAAGTTTTCCGATGAAAAGAATCAGCCTTAAAAATAGTCAAATACAAATACTGCTAACATTTTTGGTTAGGTTTTTGTGTATTTCGGCTAATTGGATAATAGGCCGGTTGATTTTCAGGCACTTTGATTAGTTAGTGGGACAGGCGTTAAGGAGGACGTTGTTGAGCCGGGCCATGTCGGTCCAGTCCTTGATCTCGCCGCGGATCACCACGTTGCGGATGCAGCCCTTGAAGTTGTCGCGCACTCGCAGCGCCCCTTGCGGCTCCAGTTCTAAAATTCAATCGACACCATCGTCAAATTTCAATTTGAAATCAAATTAAAAAATAAACATAAATGGGACTGGACGTACCGGGCAGGCCGCCGATGAAGAGCGGATTGCGGGTCTTGGCCTCCTTGACGTGTCCGTTGCTGGAGAATCCGTACTGCTCATCCTGGTGGTCCACCTTGAGCGTGAGGGCGTTTTCGACGTAGTTGGCCTTGACCGAGTGCCAACGGTTGTCGCACAGCTGGTACGGAGACGCGAAGCTCTGGCTGACGGAAAAAGTTCGATTGTCACCCATGTCCACGGCGAAAACAATCTAGAAAAAGTTTATTAAAATTTGATTAAATTTTCTATTGAATTTTTTTTAATTGGATTCAAATTTTCATTTAATTTTAACTAAATCAAGTTTTTAATTACATTTCAAAAATTCTAACAATTCAACTCAACAGTCTAGAATCAAATTAATTCAATTAACTTAAATATAATTCAATTAACTTAAATGTAATTCAATTAAATTAACCAAAATTAAAAGCTAACCGTTCCGTCGTCGATGGCCAGTGACAAGGACGGTGAACCTTTGCGCTCAGAGACGCTGAGCAAAACTCCGTTCAATTCGGTCGTCCGGAATTCCAGCTGGATGTCGGCCATGGCCCCGACGCGGAAGTCCTCGCTATAGACGGCGTAGGCGTCGCCGGGGAAGTAGGAGCCCGTCTCGACGTGGGCGAAGCACTGGCCCACCCGCTGGATCACGTTCTTGCTGCTGGCCAGGTCGTGCGAGCGGCCGTTCAGGTTCAAGTTGCGGATGCAGCCCTTGAAGCCCTCGGCAGCCGCGTTGTCCAGCAGCGGCGAACTCTCCGGCAGGCCGCCGACAAACAGCTGGCCGTCCAGCTGCAACTTGTTGGGCGCCTTGGCTCTCAGAGGAGCGAAATCGTCCAGCATGACGACGACTTTGCGCTTGTCCTTGACAATGTGGACTCGATGCCAATGGCCGTCGTTGACGCTTCCGGCTGAAATCAAGTCCTCCTTCCGGCGGCCGTGCAAACTGACCACCACTTTGCCGTTCTTCAGGGCCGCCAGCAAATAATTGGCCGCCTTCTTCTGTTTCATCTGCTTTAAAAAAAAAATTAATTCCACAATTTAATTCAATTAACTTTAAAGATAATGACAATTAAATTAATCCTTACGGATGAAAAGAGCAACAGGCCGTTGGGGTAGTGAGTGCGGAAGTCCATGGTGAAGTTGAAACTGTTGTGCAGTTCCTTGCGATTGGCCGAAATCATCACGTGACTGTTGGGGGCGTCACCGAATTTAAAGGCCCGCCCCTCGATCGTGTACTGGGGTACTTCCCGGCACGAGGCCAGGGCGTTCTCGTTGGCCTGCATCCGCTCTTCCAGCACCCGAGGCACTGGCACGTGCTGGCATCGCCCGACGGCGGCCGCCGAGTGCCGGACGGGGTAGCTCAGGTCCACCAGTTGGTTGTTGAAGCTCAAATCCGCAATGCATCCGGTGAACGAGTGCTGGGTGCCGATAAAATCGGAAGCCATCGACAGCCACTCGGGACGGACGCCTCCCAGCATCAAGTGGGAGTAATCCGAGCCGGAATAAGCGCCGGAAGAAGATGATCCGCCCACTTGACGGGCCAGCCGGATCGTCCCGATGGAAATGTCGTCGACCAGGACTTCGACTTTTCTTCCGGTGCGGACCACCACCACATTGTGGAACTGGCCGTCGTTGTAAACTCCGCTGGAAGTGATGGACACGACCTCGGCCGCACTGGAACGGAATCGAGCGTCCAGTTTGCCCTGGCGGATCGTCAGCGACATCATGTCCGCCTCCTTGTCACTTTTCAAAGGCAATCGAATGGGCAACTCTTCATCATTGGCCGGCTCATCGCTGGATTCCTGGATTTGATAGAAATTCAAAATTCAATTCCGGTTCAAACAAAAAAATGAATGAAAAACTTACGGCCGGAATCGGTGCGGAGAAGAACAAAATGCCTTCGGGCATTTCCGTTTTGAAGCTCAACCCGAAATTCATGTCACGGCCGGTAGGTCTGGCGGCCCGGAGTTGAATGTATCCAGTTCCGGCAAAGGCCACGATCTTGTTGATGGTCTGCGATCCGCACGAGGCTTCCACTCCGTAAAAGGATCCCTGGAGTGGATTCATGCCAAAGGCCACCACCTGGAGGTCCTTCATGCAGCCCAGGAAGGAGCCCGGAACGGAGCCCATCAGGTCCGGCGAAATGCTGACATCCGGCGGCAATCCGCCGACGTAGAGTTTGGCTTCTTCCAGTTCCAGGTCGGGCACTCCGAAATTGAAAGGAGCGGCCGAGAGTTCCTCGTCGTCCGCCACTTTGAGCAGGGCCGTCTCCACTCCGCGGATGAGGACCCTGGACGCTTCCACTTTGACCCACTGCCCAGTGTTGTACTTTTGGCGGCTCTGCAGCGACATCTCATAGCCGGACCCGTAGCGGACCTGGTAGCGGATCAATCCTTCCGTCAGCTCCAGGCTAATGTACTGGCCCAGGTGAGTCTCGTTGATGGCCAGGAAGAGTAGAGCGTTCTCGTCCAGGGACTTGAAACTGAAGGTGATGCTGTACTGGCGGGAATCGTAACGCGGGATCTGGGCCAGCTCGGCGTATCCCTGGCCGTTGAAACGGAACGACGACTCGTCTTTGGCCTCCTGGGCGCCTTCCATCGACGGACTGCATCCGGCGGCGCTGGTCGACATGAAATTCCACAGACCCACCGGCTGGCCGTCGTACCACAATTGGTGCAGGTGGCCGCTGAATTTGCTCGTCTTCAGGTCCGTCGGGGCGTTGTCCGGCACCCGACCGATGTAGAGCTTGTCGCCCGTCGTTAGGTCGATTTTAGTGAAACGGGCAGGTCCGGCACCAGTCACCGTCACTCCTTCAATGTCCCGATCGTTTTCCGGTTTGACTGGCCGCACCCGGAGCGATCCGACGTTGCCCGTCCGCTCGGCTTCGATCTTGTACCAACGGGAATCGTCCGACAGGTCGTCAGGGCTGGGCTGGAGTTTGAGCGGATGACTGAGGACGGTGGTGCCTCCGCCAGCGTTCCAGAGGAACCGGATCTGACGGTCCAGCATCTCGACGGCCAAAAAGTCCGTCTCCTGGTCGTTGCCGTGCTTCTTGGTGGCCGGCATGTAAAAGAGCAACGAGTCGCGATCCTTGTGGTTCAAGGCGAACGTCAGCATGATGCTGGACACGCTGCTGGGCTGCAGCGGTGGAGTGAAACTCCTGGCGCACGAGCCGGAATTGCCAGAGAGAGAAACGCGGATGCTGGAGGCCGCCTGTTTGGCCCGGATGATCTTCTTGCGCAACTCGTCCAGCTTCAACGACACGCTGGAATTGATGGACCGGAATTCGAAATTCTTTTTAGTCAAATGCGTCATCTTGGCGTCCAGGTGTTTCATATTCTTCCGGGCGTCGTCAACTGGACAATTTTTGAAATATTTTAAAACAAAATTAAAACAAATTTTAAATGAATTAAATTTAGTTTTACCGAGTTTGGGGATGTTTCCCAGGCCGACATTGCGGCCGTTTTGCATGGCCAGCAGACGGACTCTGAGGTCTGAATCGATTTGGGCCTTAGTGTCCATTATTTGCTTGGAAACGACGTTGGATTTGCCCAGGGCGTCCGTCGATTTCTCGACGGCCGCCTTGGCTTTGTCGCGGACCTGGGGCAACTTGTCCAGGTGGGTGCTGGTCTCATCGTTGATGGACTTGGCCTTTTTCAGGATCGAGTCCACCGAATCCAATTTGATCTGCTCCCCTTTCAGCTGCTCCTTGTGACTGGACACGACCGTTTTGAGACGCTCCGATCGCTGGACAAAGTCCCGGCTTTTATCCCTGGAAATCCTGGCCTGCTCCACCAGCGACAAGTCCACATCGTCTGGATAGGCTCGCCCGTAGGCCGTTTCGGCAGCCTCGCCGGCCGCTTCGGCCGCTTGCCGGGCCAGTTTGAGGGCCTCGACGATCGACTTGTAGGCGTTGGCCGCCTGGAGCGGATGGTCGGCCACGTCCCTGGTGGCGTTGAACTGATTGAAAAGCCCCTGGGCCTGTTTCCACAAATGATTGGCGTGCACCTGGGCCGCCTGGACGTACTTTTTCTTGTATTCCGGGTTCAAACGGCTCAGTTCGCTCTCCCTGGACGAGCACTGGGCTTTCTTGCCCTTCAGCTGTTCCAGTAACGTCGTCAATCCCTGGAAACCCGCCCGGGCACGGCTAATGGCCAGCGTAGCATTCACGTTCTGTTTACGCGCCAAATTCAAATCGACATCCATCTGAGTCGATTTGCCGGTGATTTCCGCAATGGATCGACGGATAGAGTCCAGCGTGGCGTTACTAAACGACAAAGACTGGAACGCCTGGAACCAAAAAAATTTTTCAAATTATTTTCCATCAAATTAAATTGAATTCAATTGAATGTTACAGCTTCGGTCGAGTTGCGGCTCTTGTAAATGTACGTTTCCAGGTCGTCCAGTCGGATTTTGAAGCCTTCCAGGTGATCCCTCACCTGGGCCGTGTCGCTGCCGTCGTCAAACAGGTTCCCGAGGCTATTGAGCAAATTGCGGCTGCGTTCCAGCTCGCGGGCCGCGTTGGATTTCCTGGCCGTGACGTCAATCGACTGAATGTACGTCCAGTGATTCTCGGCTTCGGCCAGCGCTTTGTTGATGTTGACGGACGGCGTCTCGCCAATGGCGTAGTTCTTCAAATAGGCGATGATTTCTGCCCGGCAGGTCCAAAACAAAATCAATCAATGTCCGTTTTGACATCAACTGTCGGAGATGATTGATTGTTTAAATTACCTTCCAAGATGCTGGACACTAAAATGGAAGACTCTTGGGACTCTAGGCAGACGGGCTGTAAATCAGCGGCTTCCGTCTGGAACCGTTCGGCCAGCGATTCCATCTCCTTGGCTCGTTGCAGAGTTATTTGAGCCAAGGGGAGGATGTTGGGGCCGGTTAGGAGCCGGTCTGTGATCTGGTACTCTTCCCGCCGTTCCACCAAAGTCTGTTCCAGCAGGACCGTCAAGTTTTGCTGGTAAAACAGGCCCGTCCATGGCAGTGGAACGTATTCCGTCACGTTGAAACGGGCAATCATGCTGGCCATCTCATCCACTTCGGCAAACAGCGCCCCGGTGCAACCATCCTGGCAAGCTGGGCAAATTTAAAAACAAATAATTTAATTAAATGGGCAAATTTAAATCAATAAAAATTAAATGGACAGAATAAAATCCGATTAAAATTAAATGGGCCAATTTAATCCGATTAAAATTAAATCCCGAATTAAATGGGCAAATTAAATTGAATTAAAATTAAATGAGTCAATTTAATTCGATTAAAATTATATGGACCAATTCAAATGTATTCAAAGTTGTTTTAAAAAATGAAATGGTTAAATCCTTACAGGTACATCCGGTGGGGCTGATGACGTGGCGGGGAGCGCAGTAAGTGCAATCGCGTCCGGTAATGCCCGGCTTGCAGTTGCAGTGGCCAGTCAGCTCGTGGCATTCGTCGCTGACGCTCCCGTTGACGTTGCAGAGGCACGGTTGACAGGCCACGCCCTGACTGGGATTCCCGTAATATCCGTAGTCGCATTTCTGGCAGCGGTCGCCGCGGAATCCCCGGGCGCACTGGCAACTCTGCGAGCCGTTGCGCAACAGTTGGCACGAGTCGGCGAAATTGCGGTCCGTCGACGGGCAGGCGCACGGCCGGCATCCGCCCGGCTGGTTGGGTTCGCCGTAAAAGCCCTTGGCGCACTGCTGGCAATGATCTCCCGTGGTACTTTCCCGGCAGTTGGTGCACCGCCCAGTCTCCCTGTCGCAAGTTTCACTCCGGCCGTTGCAGTGGCAAGGCTGGGCGTCACCCACCAGGTCGATCAGCACCGTGCTGGACACGTAGTCGTACTTGAATCGGCGATAGTATCCCCGATGGGGATCCTGACAGGAGCCTCCGGTGTATTCTAATGGACACTGGCACGTTTCAACTCCTCTGGCCAGGGCCGGGCTGTTCCGGTGGGTGGTGGAATTGGTCGGAGAGGCCGGAAGGGCCACTTCCAGGCTGACGTCTTTGAGTTCGGCTTTGATTCGATCCATCGAGTCGGTGGCTCTGATCAAAATGTGCTGGACATTCTGCAAGGCCACCATCATCATGGCCCGGCTGACTTTGGCTTGCGGATTATTTTTCATCCGCCACAGACTTTCGTGCAATCTGGCGAGAATTTAAAAAAATGAATGAAAAATGTGGGTGCTGGACCAAAAAATGGTGTGAGGTGTTTTTTACCGGACTTGGTAGCGGCCGTTGGGGTGCGGAGCGTGCGGATAATATTCCAGGATGATCTTGCGGTTGCCCTGGATCTGAACCAGCGGATAAGTGGCCAGGATGTTGTCCGGGAACAGAGTCGACCCGCCGTGATTGGTCACCGTGAAGCGGAGCAGGCCGTTGTAGGAGGTGGTCCGGTCGCCGGAGAAGGAGCCGGGCAACTGCCAGTAGAGCGGAGTGTCGAAAAATTGACTGACTCCGATCATGACGTCACCTCGAACGTCCGGAACGATCCGCAAATTGTTGGTCACGTTCAACTGCGTTTCTCCCGTCTTGAATTGAAGTTGGCCGTCCCCAGGTAATGCCAACTAAATTAGCCCAGCAATAAAACAAACCATTTAAATACAAATCAATTCATTTCAAGTGAACAAATCTTAAGAAATGAAGAAAATGTAAACTGACGTTGATGTAACAAATTTCCTGGGTGTTGACTGGAAACTGGTTGGGATTGGCTATGTTATTAGGCGCATCCGGGCCGGGCGGGTCGTACGTAATCATTAACCCTCGACTTCCTTCCATCTTCATCTGATTTGTTTTTTAAAAGAAAAAATATTAAAATAAAATCATTTTGATGTTATAACATTCCAGTCCATGTTGTCCATCAAAAAATATTTGTTTGGATGGGGAAACCGAATCTAACATTTTTTGGGCCGGCCACGGGAGGGGGCATTCGATTACATTGAAAATTTTTTCCGTTTCATTTTTTTGTGGTGGTCCAACCTTTTAAGGAGTTTGAAATTTGATATTTCCTCCCCTCTGGCCCAGCTCCTGCCCTTGAAAACAAATTTGAACTGGACGTCAACTAGGGGGGAGGAGGCGGACATGATGTTGTTGGGAGTGGATCGGATTACCCTCCAACCCCAGCAAAGGAGTAGAAGATTTAACCATTGAATGAAAAGGGGTTGACATTTTTACCTGGGACCAAAAGAGCTGGGCCTGGGTGCAGCTGGACGAGCGTCCGAAGCAGAAGCAAGGTGTGCATCCGCCATCGTCGAATGAATGTCTAGTCATCAGCTCCTGGTGTTGATGTTGTTGTTGGTCCGTCTCGGTTGATGCTGGGCCGACTTGGAGTAATCCGAACGTCGAGTCCTTACAAGTGTCGCAGCGACGGCCCATGACGTTGGCCTTGCACGGGCACTGGCCGTCCTGCTGGTGGCAGTGGCCGTTGGTGTTGAGAGTGTCGGTGCCCGTCGGGTGGCAGTCGCAGCGCTGGCACATGGGGAAGCCGTAAAAGCCGGGCTGGATGCAGCGGTCGCATTGCATTCCGGCGAATCCTGGACGGCACGAACAAGCGCCCGTCGATTGCTCGCACTGGCTGGACCGAGATCCCTGGGCGTGGCAATTGCAAGTCTGGAACAAAATTGGACGTTTAGTCAATTCGATTTGAAATGGAACTTCAATTTTAAATTCAATTTTACTTTGCAGCCTTTGAGTGGATGGTGGTTCCAGGCTCCGGCGACGCAGGTCTGACATTGTGGGCCTTCAGTTCCGGTTGGGCAGACGCATCGTCCCGTGTCCGGATCGCAAATATGGCCCGGTTTATCGCACGGTTCACATTCTATTTATTAAAATTCAATTGGCAGAAATTAATTAAACGATTTCTTAAAAATGTGTAGACAATTTCATAAAATAAAATTTCAAATAAAAAACTATTTTGTCCAAATCAAATTTCAATTTCAAATTCAATTTCAAACAAGTTATTTAGAAATCAAATTTTCAAATTTCAAAAGGAAAAAGATTCAAATTCAAATTGATGAAATGAATTAAATTATTTCTTAAAAATTTGTAGATAAATTCCAAATAAAATAAATGTTGATCAAACCGAACTTTTAAATTTTAAAATCAATTTCATCCAAAATAATATTCGTTTAATGTAAAGAAATTCAGAAAATAACATTTTCCGATAAAAAAATTCAAATTCAAATGAAATCAAATAATTTTTACCTTTGCAGCCGGACGATGAGAATCCGAAGAATCCGGGGAGGCACCTATCGCACGACTGTCCGCCGACGCCGGGCAGACAATAGCAGGCGCCAGTGGTGGGATGGCAAGTCCGGTCGACAGCTCCGGTCCCGTCGCATCCGCACGGCTGACATCCCCGGCCAGAGATTAGATTCCAGTATCCAACCTGTCGTCGTCGTTGTCGTCGTAGTCAGGGTCAGTCATCCATTCAAGGAAATAAATCAAACAAAACAAAAAACAAAAAAATTGAATAATGTCCGTCTCTACTTCCATTCAGAGACGAAAGAGGCGCCTCTTTTTCTTTCCCGTTGCCCAAATTTATGACGGGCCGACGACGGACGGACTGGGGGGAATGTGCCACATCCATCAACGTGACTCCCTAATGTCCTAATGGCCGCCCGTTGAAAAAACAAAAAACCCCAAAAAAGAGTTTGGATCAAAAGATGGATGATGATGATGATGCAAATTCCGATTGTGTTTTCCCACCAGGGTCGACCCTTTAAAAAAAAAAAAAATTTGTTTTTCTTTTCTTTTTTTTTTCGTCCGATAATTATTCAAGAAAAAAAAAATAATCGAATAACGAAGCGTTACGTAGACACGGGAGAAAATAAGGGCCTGGTTGGAAAAGTCACGCGGGAAAAGAAAAAAAGAATCACGAATCGTAAATATTCGTCAGCACGGGTTCCCTTTTCTTATAAACGTTTTTCTTTTGTTTTCAACCAAGACAAAGAAGGAAATGTTTCATTACAAAAATTCTTTTAAATATAAATAAATTTGGGAGAAAATTGATTCCCGCTGGAAAAATTTATCCCGCGGGATAAAAAGGGGCCACACTTGACCGAACATCGGCCATTTTGTTTATTTAAAATAAACAAGAAATAAAGAAATTTAGAAAAAAGGTTCTACTCACTTGGCACTGGTCGCACTTGAGGCCCATGACGTTGGGCCGGCATTCGCACTGGCCCGTGATGATGTTGCACGTCTTCCTCTCCGACCCTGATTGATTGCAATTGCACCCTAAAGACAAACAAACAAAACAAAACAAACATTTTTTAAAAATATTTTTTTGAATCAATGCCAAAGTAGAAAAAAAGAATAATTTTGGTTTTTTCTTCTTTGGTCAGAGGTCAAATGTAAAAGGGGCGAAACCGGAAAAGGAATTCCCGGCTGTTGCCCATCTCAACTGTCAAACTCTTCTTCTTCTTCTCTTCCTAATAATAATAACCATAACTATTCTTCACTTTTGATGAGCAAAAAAATAACCCCACCCAACTACACACACCGAAAAAATTCTAAAATTAGTCACGGAACAAGAAAATTTTTTTCGTTTCACACGCGAAAACAAAAAGTTTTTATTTTGGATAAAAATTTTTTGTCTTAAAAAATAAATAAATAAAAAGTAATTAAAGTAAGGGGGGGGGGAAGAGGGTCAAAGTCGGCATGTAGTGACGTAACAAGTTTTATTTTTTCCCACCATCCCCCCCCTAAATTCTTAACAGATGGCGCCCCTCTCAATGTCCAATCATCAATTAGTTCATTGAGGGAAAAACATTTTCTTTTTCCCAAGTGCCGACAAAGTCCGTTGCACGTTGCGCAACTTCCAATAAAAAAAATTCAATCTCCGAAATATAAAAACACGTTCGCCATTTGTGTTTCCCGCGCGTCCCTGAACGAAAAGAAAACGACATTTGTCTCGTTTGTGTGTCCGTCTCTCTCCCGTCTTTATATGGGCAAAATGCAAATTTGTTTTCCTATCGAAAAAGAGTTGGACGGACCCGTTTTCAAGCCCAGCCAGTGCTTGTAATCCTTTTTGTAGAGGAACGGATGTTTGCGGGCGTTGGAATTCCGGGCCGGCACTTTACGCTGGGCAACCGATTGCCTGTGAGTTGTGCTAATCCTGACACTGGAAGAACTGCTCTCGATGCGAGTCACCAAAACGGCCTCTTCGTCGTCCGTGCCGGTGACGGACGTCACTTCGCTGGCCAGCAGCCACCACCAGAAAACAATCGTCACTAAATGTTTCATCTTCTTCTTTTCATGTCGACGATTTTTCGCCCGTCTTAAAAGTCAAAAGAAAAAACGACACGACACGACAAAAACCTCCGGACGGACTTGAAGTCCTCGCACGACTGGTGAACGTGTGTCCTGGGCTTAAATATATTTCCAGGGCTGGAGGAAAGGGAGGAGCTTCTGTGTCGAGAGTAGAAAATAAAATATAAAAAAACAAGTTCCAAAATGGAAGGAGATGGAAAATCTAAAAAATAAAAATAAAAATTTTTTCCATTTGGCAAACAATTTCCAATTGGTTTTTCCTGCAGAAATTTTTTTTTATTTTTTTTTACTCCGGGCCGGATAAAGATCTTTGAGGTCCGTTTCGGTTGGCTGGACATTTTCCGAGGGTTGGTCGGGCCGACCAGCAGTTTTGGAACAAAACCGAAATAACATCCGAAAAGACAAACTCATTGAACTAAACAACAGCCGGCGCCTCTTCTAAACATTATATACTACACATCAACCCCTCTCTCACTTCCACATCCATATAACCAGACGGCCTGCTGCCGGCCCAGCCTCTCTCTCTCTTTAAGAGTGTGTGTGTGTCTCTCTCTTGTGTGTTTATATGATGTAAACAAAGCTTTTAAGAAATAAAAAGAAGAGCTGAGCTGAGCTTTTACTGGGCTAACAAGACCAAAGTGATTCCTCGTTAGCCGGGCTGGCCCACTTTCAAAATAGTTACACAACTGTTTTTTGTGTTCTTCTCTTCTTTTTTATTCTCGGATAATTGCGACCACCCACATCCCATCCAACTGTAACAATTGCCCGTCGGAAGTTACCAGCCTGGGGTTCACATCATCAATTGATTGTTGAACATCTTTTTGATATAAGCCGGCCTGCGGTTCATGGGAGCACGAGTTTCTCAGCTAAAGTGGGAGGAGCTATAGAGCTGCAGGTAAAAACCTGAGACTTTCTTCTTCTTCTTTTTTTGGAGGGGAGTTCGTGGCCACATCAAATGTCGTCGACAACTTTCTCAACCGAAAATTCAAAATTTTTGGTTAACTTTTTGACACGCCATTTTTTGTGTGTTGACACATTTTCACGCTCGAACGGAAATTTGTTATTTCTCCGGTTTTTGTTTAGTTTCAATCAAGACAAACACAGAAAACGGCGGAGGAGGCGGACCGGATGGGCGTGGATATAAAAATAGAAAATTTTTACCTTGACAGCCGTTAATGGAGAAATCGTAATGGTCTTCCAGGCACTGATTGCAGGCGAGTGTGCCGACGCCCGGCTTGCAGTTGCATTGACCCGTTTGGACGTCGCAAGTCGAGGCCGTCAGTGAGCCCACCAAGTCGCACTGGCAGTCCCGGCAGCCGGCCTCAATGTCTCCATATCCATCCTTTCAAAATTTCAAAAAATTTTAAAAAATTTTAATTTGGAAGAATTCAATTTTTTAATCTCGGTCCGGCTTATTACCCTGCAGCGATTGCAATGTTTGCCGACGAAACGATCCCGGCATTGGCACTGGCCCGTCTCCAGGTCGCACTGGTTGCTGGCCGAGCCTTGGCTGTAGCAGCGGCACTCTGTTCAATTCATTACAAAATTTTTAATTTCATTTTAATCTTTTTTTTTTTAAATCTTGGCCGGCTAGAAAATGGGGACGATCTCACCTTGGCAGGTGCCTTCGGTAGCGTTGCCATAGTAACCGGTAGCGCACAACTGGCAAGCCTGACCGGCCGTTCCCGTTTTGCACTTCAGGCACTGGCCAGTCAGTCTGTCGCACCAATCCGACGACCCGATTTCCTGGTTGCTGCTGCAGTCGCACGGCTGGCAGAATCCGCCGGCCACCAGCGGATTACCGTAGTAACCGTCAGCGCACCTGAACAGAACACGAAGAGAACCACACGTCCACACCCAAGAATTAACATAAAAGTGAAAGAAAATACAACAACATGACGATTACGACATGAATGAATGAATATTGATAGAAATCATAAAAGGGGGGAAGGCAAATGAAATATGAAACCAGATGACAGCCACTGTCCAGCGTATCTCCAGCGTCTTATCCGACTTGTCTAGAATTTCCCACCAAATATGGTTGAATGAATTTGTTTAGGAAAACAATTCAAACAAAAGTGACATCTAGCGGTAAAAATTAGAAACTAGCGAGAAGCATCTGGCGGTCAAAATTCAAACTTTTCTGGCCGCCATCTAACGGTCGAAATTGGCAACTCGACGAAAAATGGCCCAGGTGGAACAAAAATAGAAATTTTTGTACCGTTGACAGTGGTGGCCTTCGTAGCCGGGCGGACATTGATCGCAGACGTAAGTGTCAGGTCCGGTCGTGAGGCAGGTCGGGCTGAAATTGTTGGTGACGGGAGTGTCTAGGGGGCAGCGGCACCTTTTGCAGCTGCCGCCGGAACGGGCGTCTCCGTGGTATCCGGTGGCGCAGGCGTCGCACTGGCGGCCCACCGCATTGTGCAGGCACGGACTGCAGGCCGTCAGGTCGTCGACTTGGCAAGTGGCCGCGTGGCCGTTGCACTGACAGGCCAGACATTCGAATTCACCGCGCCGGCTGCTGTTGCGACGGACGTAACCGAAGGCGCAATCCTCGCAAGAGAGTCCAGCATAGCCCGGCGGGCAGAAACATTGTTCGATCCCTCTGGCCCGTTCAACACTCGTCGACTCTTCAGATCCGACATCCAATTCCGCATCGTGCAACCTGGAAATTAAATACAAAAATAAATTTAGAAACGGCCAGAAATAGAGACGGACCAATTTCAAATCACTTACACTCCTTCAATTTGGTCCGTGTGGAATTTGGCGCGGACCAGGAGCCGGCCGAGGTCGTTGAGGACCGTCATCAGCTGAGTTTTGGTGACGGCCTCGCCCTTGTACTCGGTCCGTCTGCGTCTGACAATGTCGGCCACCGTGTCCGGTATGTGGTACCAGTGCTTCGACTCCCGGAGCGTCCAGCTGATGGTCGTGTTGCTGTCGCGGTGGTAGGATCGATCCCCGTAGCCAATCTTCATCCCGGCACCTTCCATGATCACGTCCGGCCCTTTGGTGGCCTTGCCGGCCGAATCGCCGCGAGCCTTGACCCATGCCACTTGGAATTTGACCGTCTGCGAGTAGGCCGTCAGTTTCTTGCCCAGGTAGTCGGGCGGGGCCAGCCAGTAGTAGCTCTCAAAGTCGGCCATGTCGTCGTTGGCGATGGACAGTCGACTCCGGTTGTTGTTTTGGCCGTCCTTCTCGTTGGGCTCGGCCGTCGGGGTCACCACCCGCCGGCCCTGCAGGTCCGTCACCAGCCAGCCCGTCTTGCTGCTGATTTTGGTCAGGCCCAGGTCGGCGGCCACGCAGCGGCCGGAGCGATCGAAGCAAAAGCAACGCGAACATCCTTCCGGATTGTCTTGGCGGAGGTCGAAGAATCCGGGCCGGCATCGGTCGCATCTTTCGCCCTCGACGTTCGTCTTGCACTGGCAGGGGGACCGACAGCCCGGATCGGATATTCCGGCCGTATCGCATCCGCACGGCTCGCAATTGGGGAAACTGTGGTAGCCGGAAGCGCATCGATCGCATTTGCTTCCGGCGAATCCGACTCGGCAACGACACTGTCCGGAATTCGAGTCCTGAATCGATCCGTCACTGCAGGAAGATCCGCTGGATCCTTCCGGATGACATCCGCACGGAAGGCAAGGAGCGGTAAGAGTGGATCCGGCCGGGCGGAAGTATCCGTCCAGGCATTTTTCGCAGTTGATGCCCGTCGTGAAGTCGGTGCAGTTGAGGCAAACGCCTCCGCCCTGGAAAATGTTGTGGATCGACAGACTCCGGCGCTCCCTGTCCACCTGCGGGTCGTAGCGGCACTGCTGGGCGTGCCCGTGGCACTGGCACTGCTCGCAAACGGCCGCCTCGCCCATAGTACCGGCCTTCCAGGGCCGCTGGTTGAAGAGCGGACAGCAGCGCTCGCAGTTGGATCCGCAGGTGTTGTGCTCGCAGCGACACTGGGCCCGCTCCACTTCCGGGTGGTAGGGGCAGGCGGAAGCGTGTCCGTTGCAGACGCACTGGCCGCCGATGGAAATGTCCTTGATGGAATAAAAGAGCCGCTGGTAGAGGGATCGATCCGCTTCCGACTGCTGCTGGTCGCCGATGCTGTTGAGGTTCTTGCTGGACAATTTGCTCATCAGATCGGCATTGAGCGTCCGGATCTTCTGCAGCCGCAGGCGGACGTATCGGGCCTTGGTGAAGTCCAGCAGCTCGGAAGACGGAAGACGGGCTCCTGGCCGTCCTTTGATCAGCGACGTGTGAATCTGTCAATTTGAATTTTTCAAAAATTTTTTTAAATTTGATTTTGGCGGGAAATTTGAAAACAAATAATTTTTTTTAAAAGAGACGGACTTCTCCATCTTCCAGGGGATCCAGCTTGGAATAAAATGCCGTGCAGATGACTTCACTGTCGCTCCTGTAGGTCGGATTACCTTCCCGGGGTTCGATTCCGTACCTGTCCGTTTTGAATTCACAAAAATTTTAAATTTTGAGGCGCCATAAACATTTTAAAAATTCAAATGTTTTTACCGGGAAATACATTCGGCTTCGCTCAAGGCGTAGTACTGCCAAGGAAGGAAAGTGACGCCATCTAGCGAGCGCTCCAATATCCAATTGCCCGGTCGCGGAGAGATGGCCGATTTGACGACGACGTAAGCCACTTGGAAAACCTTTTTAAAATAACCAAAAAATCAAATTTAAATAATTTAAATAATAAAATTAAATAAAGAAAATAAAATCGTTTAACCAAAAAATTTGAAAAAAAATGTGATAAATCGACGCAACCCAAAATGTCGAAATTTAATGTGATGGGATGTTGTGTTTTTATGGAAAGCTCTTCAAATAATAAAAATAAAAATGTTACGAGAAAATAAAAAATTGGAGGATTTCCAAATTGGGACAAACTAGACAAAAGAGCTGGCGGTTACAATACTAATAACAAGTCAAAATGGACGTGTTTTCTATCTTTAATTCCGTCTCTCCGCCCGGTCAGTTTGTGTGTCCAGTTTTTATGGACATTTTTCCCCCCAACTTTTTTGTTTTTTAAATGTGAGTGCCCATTTAAGGGCGTGAAAAAGTTCCATTTCACGCGGCGGGGCTGATGGGCGAGTTTGTGTTGCGGTTCATCGGTGGAATCCCGATGAGTCAAATGACGTAACAATTTCCATTCAACGTCAAAACAACCAAACAAAAAAGATGAAAAAAAGAAATAAAATTCGTTGTGAAGGCGTTTCTCTTCTTCTGCTGTTGATTCAGTTCATTAAAAAAGAAACCACGGGGAGAGAATTTCCAGTGTCTGTTTGCCTTTCTAATTTGCATATCCACACCAAACACGACCGCCATTTCCCCCTATTTTTCCCAACGCAAATAAAACAGACGGACACCATCTTTTTTTTGGATTTCCACGGACCGAATTAAATTACTCGACGTTCTGACGTCATTGAAATTAAAATAATTTTTTCTTTTTAGAAAAAATAAATAAATATAAAAAATGATGATGATGAAGAAGAAGAAGGGCGGGTTGCCCAGTTGCCCAGGCCGCCCTCGCCGGCGGACTTTTAAAACTACCGCACTCCACCCATCAAAACTCCAAAGAGTCACGACATTTTCAACGAGAATAGAATTAATTTTTCCTCCACCCCTAGAAAATGTGTGTGTAGGGGAATATTAAATTATTTTAATATAAGAAATATTTCAACCCCACACACCCGGACATCAAAATCACAATGGGGGGAGAGGACTCCGTGACAAGGAATAACATTTTCAAAATTAATTTTCAACCTTGGAAAAAATAGAAATTTAAAATTTAAAATAACAAATTTTAAGTTTAAGTTTAGCTGGACTTGCCCGGCCAATGGACAATCTTCCGTTTTATAGCGAGACATTTGATAAAAAAGAAAAAATTGCCATCTTTATCTTTCCTTTTTCTTTTTTGTTTTTTCTCCCCTTTTCTTTTTATTGGCCGTCCGTCCGGTTTCCCAGCCAAACAAACACTCAAAAATGTCGAGACGGAAAAGCTTTAAAGATGTTGTCTCTCTGTGTGTGTGTGTTGCAGCGCTGAGAGATTGATCATCAGTTTTTCCCTCGGTAAAGAAAAGAGAGAAAAATACATACGCGCGGTACGTGCCCGTCCAACTCTTTTTTTTTTTTTTTCTTGCTGGCCAGAAAGAATTCCATCGCTCAAGTCACGCGCCTCCGTGACGAAGAATTTTTCCATCCCCTTAAATAATATTTTTTCTTTCCTTCTACCAGGGGGTGGGGATTTGTTAAGACGGGCCGGGAGAGAGAGAAAAAATAAAAAAATATCGACACGTATTATATATATAAACGCGCGCTCCCATTTAATCCCGGTCGATCCATCACCGTGAAAAAATAAAAAATTCCCATCTTTAAAAAAAAATAACCGGTTGGAAATAATAAAATAAAATAAAATCCCAAAACAAATTTTCACTTGAAATATCCGACGAAAGAAAGAAAGAAAGGAAAAAAATGTTTTTAACGACGACGATAAAGAGAGAAAACGCAACTTGTGTGACGGGCCGGTCACGAATCTTTTATTTCACGTGTGGCGTTTTTTTGTTTGTTTGTTGGCTACGTCATTATTATCTACGCCATCATCTTGTCGCAGAAGGGAAAAAAGAAAATGGTGGAAATTATATACCTGTTTGAGGTCGAGGGTGATGGTGACCCATTCGAAGCGTCGGCCGTTCTGCAGCGTGGGACTTTGCCACCGGCTGTTGGTTCCGTCGATCACGTTGCTGATGGGATGACGGTACTCGGGGTCTTTATCGTCGCATACCTGTGCAAAACAAATAAAAAATCAATTATAATTCTTCTTCTTCATTTAGACGGGCAAAAAGATTCTTGTTCGTTTTTGAAACTATTCGAGTGTCAGAGGGGAAACGGATGGGCATTAAGTTCCAAAGAGTTTTTCGTTGGAACAGAAAAATGACTAATTCGACACAGACGGAGCAATTTGTGAGAGCCAAGCGCGGCTTTCGCCCAGCTTCTTAAGAGCCCACAGCTGAGTGCAGCTCTTGGCCGTGTGTGTATATAAATAGCCCGGCCTCTTTGCCGGCCCCCAAGTCTTGTTGTCGACGAGTTTCCCTTAAACACGCACAAATATGTCAAAAACGATAAAAATCTTTTTTCTTCTCATTTTTCTTCTTTAGTTTTTATTTTTTACTCCGCATTGGGGTTCCCGGACGTAGACGTGCTCGACCAGCCTGCAGTAGATTTCCGGGCCGTCGGACGCCGACTGTCCGCATGTGGCGTTGGATGTCACATCGGCGTCGGCCGCCAAGTTGAACACGGACGGGAATAAACCTTGGGCCGGTTTCGAGAAATCTTGATGATGTGATGGAGACGGACCGACGCCGATCCCGTCCGCTTCGCCCACTCCGTTCATTGGCTGATAATCTGGAGGAACAAGAAAGTAAGAAAGAAAGAAAATAGGGGAGATCATTAGTATTCATCCTTCATCGCCAGCCTGGGAGAATTGATATCCGTGGCCAGCTGGGCGGACGGCCATCGATAGACGAGGTGATTTATGCACAGAGCGAATGAATTAAAAAATGAAAATATTTAAAAAAGGGATAAAAAATCGTGACGGAAATATTCCGACAAGAAAAACCGGGTTGAATTTGAAAGAAAATCACGAAAAGAGAAAATTGCTGGAAAAAAATTTCACTCCCGTCGTGAAAGGAGATTGCAACTCTGCCCCCACTTGACTCTTTCAAATGTCCAGACTGGACAAGTACCCGACATATTTTTTAGAAAGAAATTTCATAATTTTTTGGTTTTTTTGTCAATTTCAAATTTCCCGCCAACAATAAGGAGGTCTGATCCAGTTCTATAACCGGAGGCTGTGTCAATCAGAGCGGTCGGCCAGCATAAAGAGAAAAAGGGTGTGAGAAAAACTTCACACCGACTGACAGGAAGAAAATGACAAATCCAGAAACGTCAGGATGAGGGGGGACGGACATTTGACTCGAGGGGAAATTTCAAAAAAATCCTTTTGTATCTGAAAGAAATCTCGGAAGAAAACAAAGATGGTGACAAGGGAAAACAACATCTGGTTGGAAAGAAAAAAATCTCCACCCATTTAAATGATCCACCCCTGGTAAAAAACTATTTAAAAGACCCGCCCCTATTATCCAAAAGGGTCCCCCCTTCCACCTGGACAACACAAGAGATTCTTCTTCTACAGACAATCCTCCACCACCTGTGGCCAATTGGTGAAGTATGGGGGTCTCCTGTTTAACTTTTTTAACGCGAATAGCTGGGCAAAAAATAAAAATGAAAAATGTCCTCGTTAGCCATAACCCCTATATTTGGTGTGTCCAACCCATTCCGGAGAGCTATAATATAGTAGTTTAAGTTGTACTGGTAGTAGTGCAAGTCCTGTCATGTTTTAATTACACAGCCTCGAGGATTGTAAGGGGGGAAACTATCTCTGCCAAGCTCCGACCACCTACTGGGAAAAAAGAAACCTGGAAGAAGAAGAACCGTATTTCTTCCACGAAAGATAACGGCGGTGACCTTCTTAACCTTTTTCTACTAAAACGTGGATCCCCTTGAACCGGAATTTCTCCCAGGGAAACACATTCCAACAACTTCTTCCCCTCTCAGTTCCCCAGAAAATATTTTATAATACAAATAAATTCTATTACAAAGTTACATGTATATATACCTGAGCTCCGGCTTTGACTTTGAATCGAACCGGCCGACAGCAGAAGGATCGTAATCCAAACAAGGATCGATCGATTATTATTATCCATTCTTCTTCTTTTTGTAAAAATCCTTTCGGCACTTTCTTATTTCTCCAATAAAAATTTTTAGAAAAAACCACTCCACAGGATTTCTACTCTGGCCTTCCGGAATGACACAATCCGGTCGACTCTAAAAGAAAAATAAACGGAGCGTAAAGAAAGAAACCGGTCATATAGTAATAAACACAGACTACACACACACACATACACACAACCGACTTAGACAAGGGCCAGAGGCCGACTGAAGGGTTTTATTCTTTATTTTTCTTGAAAAGCTTCAGCTGCTGGAGCCAAAGCCCAGCCTCTCTCTTCTCATCTTTTCTCTCTATATTTATAAAAAAGGCCAAAAAGAAGGAGGAGGATGAAGGGGGGGTTGAAAGGTACCTGCTGTTGCTTATAGTCGACGTTTATTCATCCCGACATTGAAAATTTTCCTTCCTTCCCTTTGGGTTGTTGGCATTTCTTTTTAACTTGCTGTTGACAGCTAATGGAAGGATATCTGCAACAAAGAAAAAGAACAAGTTTATTCTTTACAGCTATATGACGTCAGCTTTCGGCGTGTTCGTGAGCACGTGTGCGTGATTAATGGCCATCAACATTTTCTCATCACGATATTTTCTCTGAGCACAAAACCCTTTCATGTGCAGCAGCTCTCTGTGTCTTGCATTCATGGATTACCTGTAATGATGGTAATGCACGAGAAAAAGGTTGAATCCACAAAATGCTCAACTGCGTGGGATTTGTTTCTGATGAAGTCCTCATCTTGGAGGGAAAACGACAGTCCAATTACGAGTCCGCCCTTTTCAGGCATCTGAAGATGATTACAGAGGAACTGCAGCAGAACCCTTTTCCCTCGGTTGAGTGAGCAGCTGACCTTTTGTCTGTGTTTTCCAGACACCCATCATATCAGCAGTTCAACATCCTGAAATGCAGAAAGGAAAAGATCTCGATTATATTTCAAAAAAGACGCCCACGAGGTGAAATCACACATGCCTGCACAATCGAAAGGAATGTCTAAAATCCAGTCGGTGTGTAATACTAGCTCGATGGAATGCAATCAGACTTGGCGTGCATGATTGGAAAATTTCTGCCAGAACTCGTAATCAACCCACACACACACACAAAACGGGTTATAACAAAGTGTAGCCCCAAGATCGAGTTACGTCGATTACATTCTGATTCGCCTCTGGAGCTCATTAATCAGATTACAACAAGCCTATTCATTCGAGAGTGTAACCACATTCAAATTTGTAATCCTCTTTCTTTTCTTTTCACATGTGGTCTGGAAACATGGCCACCTAGCGGTCAAACTAAACACTTTCCACCACACTCGATAGATGGCGCTGACTATTTCCCGTGTCAATCGACCCGAAATTTCTCCCGGTGAAAAAATAAAAGTAAAATTTGTTATAAAAAGCCAAATCATCACCTCTCATCTTTTTTAAATTTGACTTGTTTCCTTCTTCTCAGCATCTTTTTTTTTATTTTTCATCACACTCAGCTCAATCTTCAGTTGTGAAAAAAGAGGGTTGGGCTCCCGGCACCTTCCCCCCCACCCTTCACTCCCGCTGGGCTAGCTGCTGTCTATAATTGCTGTGTGTCCTCTTGTGTGTGTGTGTGTGTGGCGCGTTATTATATTCGTCTTGTGAAGTGTGGACGGACCCAAGTCTTGTCGTCGCTCGTTAGTCTCTCCCCCACCCGTTTATAATAAGGCCCCACACGCGCAGACACACGTAATAGGTCCCGACACAACTCAGCACATACGTCCAGTATCTGTCAAAATTTTGCAGCAGACGACACGAATCTATCTGACGATGTCAAACACATGTATTATTGGTCTGTCGCCTTATATACATCTAGGGGGGGTTGGTCTTGATTAACTGGTTTAAATGGGCTACCCCCCAAGAGTTTGATTGACTGGAAAATATCGTCCATTTTGGCTACGACAGCATGCTCCACCGTTGCGTAATTACGCCCCGTCAATTGCAACGGGCGAGATTAGATCAAAGGGCGACAGCAGTCACACACAAAAGGGGGGAACCAGCAGAAAGTTAATACCAAACGGTTCGTGTTAGTAGGCAAGAATCTAATCTGCGGGAGGTTGTAGCTCTGCCGCTAGTACAAAATGATGCACGAACAAAACCCCCCCACCAAAAAGGGGAACTGTATAGTAGGACAAGAATTCTTCTTTTTGTTGTCTCGTTGCCATTCTGACCTCTTCCACTATGATGAAATGACGTTGAACTCACGGCTGAATGCTTTAAGCGAATCACCCGCTCAACCATTAGTCTAGTTACACATGTCTACTACTACTGTACTAGACGGTTCTCTTGTGCCACTGCCAGCACGCCCAACATTTCACGAAAGGAGGAGCTACTGTACTCGAAGAACTTGTTTGAAGTTTATTCGACTGTATATTTCGCCCCCCAATTACTAACTAGAGAGCTAGGACAGTTGCTGTGCTTCAGTATTCTACTCGGCCCATCTCTCTCCGACATGGCAAAGTTTTGTTTCCTGCCGAGTAAAGATGGCCGCCATATTTTTATTTCCAGAAACTGACGACGACTTTTTTTTTCACTTTTTTCGCTGAGCAATGCTTTTTTTCGTAATAATTAATAGGGGGGTGTTTGAAGGGAAACGTCAAAGCTGATTACACACCGAGAGAAATCGTGTTCAGAAGTCAGCAACGTTGCAACATATGGTCGAAACTAATTGGATTTGTTTTGCTGACGGCGTGATTGACTCCTTCAAACCGTAAGAATTGGAAATGTAAAAAAAAAATGACAACAAATATCAAGTGAAACGTAACAAGATTGCCAAGACGTGTGCTGCTCAGAGTATTGGATTCCTATTCGTCTCGTTAAAGATATCACGACGCAGCAGACGACATTCGAGTGTCAGCTGCTTTCGAAAAAAAGCTTGTTTCATACCTGTCAAAGTCAATTTTTCGAGATGTCTCACACTTCAACAGCTAGCTCACATTTCACTATGAATTTCTCGGAAGCACCAGACGTGATATTATTATTATACAGTATAGAGTTCTCTTTTTATAAGAAATATTTGATGTATGTGATTTATAATAATTTTATTATTTTCTTCCATCATGTGGACACAAGTTTTTGTTTTTCAAATATCAACAAATCATTCATTATTTTTCGCAGTCTTATTTACAGGTGAACTTTTTGGGGGTTTGTTTTTAATTTAAAATAGAATTAAATTAAAATGAGAGCCGTGAATTGCTACTACGATATGTAATTTGTTAAATACCAAAATAGGAATGTTGTTAAAATGATAATCGGGGGGATGATGCCAGGAAAAAGAGAGTGGGCGTGAAATGGTTGACAGATTAATTATTATTATATCAATTTGTTGTACACAAGTGTGCTGGAATTATACAATACTTTTTTTTCTTCTTAACTTCTGATGAGAGAGTGTGAACATGATGGCATACACAATGAACCCAAGCACAAGATTTACGGTTGTCACAATTGGGAGGGAGAAAAAAAGGGGAATTTCATTATTATTATTTCGCTTAGAATTATAGCTTTTTTAGACTTGCAATATATAATAATAATAAATCATTTTTTTTTAATCGTAAAAATTTGAAATATAATTATCGTTATTCTTTTCCATTTTTATTGTTATCGTCCTGTTAAGATTCGGATAACTGTTCAATCAGGGCCACCCCGTCATCTCGGTATGTTTCCGTCAACTGAGATATAAATATAAAAAGAAAGAAAAAAAGAAATTAATGCCATTATTTATCCTTCTCCTTTTGCTTCCGTCCTTTCCTTTCCTTCGCTTCCTTGGTAACAAGATTAATATGTATGTAGTGTATTAGATGTCTAGTGGTACCTTGAGACGGGCCGGTTCGTGACTGGAAAAGACACGAAGCCGGCACGTTAATGCCAATATTGCGGCGACGGCTGTGAAAATGAGAACGACTTGGAAGGCCGCCAGTTGTGCCACTCCTAATGCGACCTCGTCCTCTTCGGCGGAGCTCGTCTCGGCGTTTATTTCTATATTATTTATATTAGAAAAATATGGAAAGAAATAAAAAATAAAATAAAGTAGAAACGAAACTTTCTTTTTTTCTAGTACGCAACTGCGAAAACGCAACAGACAAAAGAAGAAAAGTGTAGAGGGAGAGAGAGAGAAGGAAGACAAATAGAAGCGAGTGTATAATAATAGGTCCCCCAAAAGTTTTCCACATTTATAATATGTGCTATAGCTGCAACAAAGAAAAAGGCCAACTTCCAGGGCCAAGCACAAACACATTCATCTCTCATTTTGCCCAGGAAAAAAAGTTTTTTCTCTGATTTTTATTTTTTCGACAAAAGAAAAGGAGGAAAGAAAAAGTTCAACAACTTTTAACAGCCCTCCTCCCACTGCTGCCTTAAGACATCAGGAATTCAAACTTTTATTATAGCCCTCCTTCTGCTATTGCAAGTTTATGTTTCAAATCCATATTAAACATAATCTTAAATATAAAAAAACAAACTACTAGCCCATTATTTAACAGCCAAACTGTATAATAACTCTCCTAGGATTGAACCCCCGGGGTCTATAGATATACCTACTAAATTAGCATGATAATGTGCATACTATCCAGCTTGGATGGCATACACATAACATTATTGATTGTAAGTTGTTAACAAAAAGAGAATAAGAGGGGGGAAGAATGGGTCTGCACACACTGCCAATCTAATGGCAGACCGATGAGATTGGTTTTGGCTTTTATTGACACTATAAAAAGTGGGAATGCTTCAATGGGTCTCAACTCTCTCTCTCTCTACAGTCTGTGGAATCGATCAAAACCGACACCACACAATAAATCTGGACGACAACAACAAGAAAAAGACAAACCTGAAGGGAACGAGCCCAAAGTTGTTGGCGGTTCGTTCTTCGACGACGAGTTGTTGTTGTGGTTGGTTATGGCTCCAGCTGCTGGTCCACCGGCGGGATGATTTAGGAAGTGAATGAGATTGCCAGATGTCGTCCGTTTATTCTTGTTACTGTCACCTATTGTCAGAGTGGACAGCAAGTTTCGCTGCTGCTGGGATGATGATGATGATGGACCGCCACCATTGTTGATGTTGCCACGGTGATGTTGTTGGTGGTGGTGGTGGTGGTGGTGATGCCCACACAGATGCATGTTGCCATTTATTGGGCTCTTGTCGGTCCCAGCCAAATGTGGGGGGTGCAGACATGCCTGGCAGACCGTGTCTGATGTTCCTGTACATGGCTGGACCTCGTACAGTCCTTCACCTGCAATATTGCATTACACGTTATTACATTAGATTCATCACCCATAAGACCAGAACAGACACAAAAAGGGAAATGGTTCCATACTACACATGGTTGGAAAAAGAGAAAAATCGCGTGCGTGTAAACATGCAACGAGTCGCTTTATTCACCTCGTTGTTTGTTCAATAGTTTCTGCGCAGTGCTGCTGTTTACACAGCATCGATCAACGTGACACACACACAACCTTTTTTCTTCGCCCAGCCAAATAAAGAGATATATATAATTTCAAATTCTTTCCCCGAAAAATGACTGTGAAATTTTTTGGTCTACAAAAGAGTGAGGACCCATCATTCAATTTTCCAGGAGCAGACGACAAAAACATTTTCCAGAAGAAAGAAAAAAGATTTAGTAGTGGTGGTGGTGGTGGAAGGAGGAGGATCTTATATTTTATAGCTCAAGGGGAGAGGATAAAGACCCATTCTCTTCACCTCTTATGTAAAGCTCCGGGATCAAAAGGATATCTATCTATTCTTTGATATACTATATATATGAAATGTGTTCACATATTCATGTCGAAGGACTCTCAAAGGCTCCTGAAATATGTAGGGTCTCAACAGGAGAGAACCAAAAAAAGAACAAAAGATATTTTAAAAAGTGGGCGGGAAAATAAAGTCAAATAAGGAGCCTTCACATCTATTTGAATCGGGAGTGAAAATGTCTCGTGTGGAAATATTGTCGAGAAAAAAAGAAAAGTGGTGAAATGCCTACCGCATTTTGAGCATGGCCAACATGCATGCCTCCTTGAATAACTAGGAGCGTAGTAGCTTGGCGGGCACGAATGGCACACTGTGTCTTGAACGAGGGTACAGCGTCGAGCCACTCCAAATCCCGGCGGGCAGCGTGAGCACAATCCGAATCCCAACGACGACGACGACGATCCCGACGAATAATCAGAACTAGGAGCCAAATCTTCTTCTTCTTCTTCTTCTTCCGATTCTTCTTCTTCGTTTTCACCTTGGCTCCTGTTGGTTTCCTCGGCTGTCGTCACTGTCGCCGCTGACGCAGGAGCCGTCGACAGCGGACCGATCCCGATAGGAGCCAATGGCAAATGATGTGGCAAATGAGAAATGCTCCCACGATCCCGGTGACGCCATCGATGATGTTCGTAGCCTTCCACCGATAAACAGTGATAATTCAACTGGAAATCAAAATAAAAATTCAAAAATTCAGAAATTCAAATTTTTCCCGCCGAAAATAGAAAATCCATTAAAAACACGCCCACCAACCAATACATAACCCCCAAAAAAGTAAAGCTGGATATATTTATATGGCAAGAGTACAAGTCACATGTTTCAAGCTTTTTGACACTGTGCCAAACAAGGGTCCGAAAAAGAAGAAAGAAGCAGAGTTGCCGCTACTGGGCAATCAGACAAATGAAATATCGATTCGCCAGAAAAAAAAGTCCAGAACACGGTGGAGCAGCACAAAAAAAATAAAATAAAATAAAAAAAGATCAAAGTAACAAAACAGAAAATTCTACCAAGAAGAACCGACGTATAAAATAAAAAATCTTTTTTCCTTTTTTTGGTGGGGGGTGGAATTTTATTTCAAAAACGCAAGAGAGAGTGAAATTATATATATCTATCTCTTTCGGACCTTGGTATATATCTAGAAATGACGTCAACAGCTACCGGACACACAAAACCCCCCCCCGTCCACCCCTACGCTGTCATATCCTTGTCATGTTTTGTCATCCGAAATAAATATCCCGGCCACCATCACCCCCCAAAAAAAAACGTGATTAGTTATCTATAAGAATGGCTATACTATCTATTTAGCCACGCCCACTCCCGCAGCAGGCTATAGAGAAACTCTAATGAATCACGAATATAAGAGTGACATTAAATTGTATAGAGTGTGTTAACGTGTGTATTTATTTTGCCAGAGTGTCTAGTCTATAGTACTAGTCGTATATATATCTGTACGGGCCATTAGATGTTCGTACCCAAAGAGAGAATAAGGGGAAGGGGGAGAGACACTATCCACTTGAATTGGTAAGAGGAGATACCATTCATCACTTGCATCATCATTGCCGTCTCTATTGTCTGCCGCCGCCGGCTATATATTTCGTGAAAATGTGGTGTGCCCGGGTATAAACCCCCACCCCTCAAACTGGCCATCCCACCATCTGTAATGATGCCGGACACATACACACACAGCAGTCGTTGCAGCAGCCATCAGCTAATGATATCGTCTTTAAATCAAACTTAATTTCAATTCCCAGGCAGCAGCAGCAGCACTGTTACATGTGCTGTAACAACTTCCGATGATAGTACTATACACACACAGCGCCTAGATTTAAATTATGCAAATAACCAGGGGGGCTAGAGCTTTTTCCTGATCGATAAGAACAAAAAATTTTAAAATGGAAAAAAGAACGTGTGTCTGGTTAAATCAGGAAAGAAAAAATTCACTGGAATTGCTCTTTCCTTTTTATATATTCCCAGGAAGATAACCATTTTTTTCCTTCCTGGGAATTGTGCGACTAATAGGACCCCCAACCCAACGCCGTTGAATTGCGCAGTGATGCACAGACACGAGCAGATAGAAACTCTTTGCTGTGCTGCTGTGATGTCAAACATTGTGCTCCTGCTAGTATGTCGGGGTGGAGGGGATAATATCATACATATACAAGAGGATTACACGCGGATATATTTAGCCGCCTTCTATAACAATCGTCTCGATTCCGCCCTGGATGCTGTATGTGTGTCTTTAATCCGTGCTGATATTCTTTTCTTTCCTGATTTCTTTTTCGGGTTGGAGGGTTGTCCTGTGTGTATAGTACACGTATAGAACGCGTTGCTAATATAAATCTATACCTGGGGGGCCAATTGTAATCCCCTTTGGCCTCCCGTTGTAATCCGGATTAGTCGCTATGTGCTATAGAGCCTACGATATATACGCCGGAACGATCTATCAATTCAAATGGGCAATCAACCGGGCGAAATTCGACATTTTTCCTTCCTGTATTATGTATAAGCTGATTGAGCTGCTGCTGCTGCACTGTGTTATTAGATTCCTAGGTTTAGATTGTTGTAGTCTGTATTAAAATTTGAAATGAATTCGACATGACGCAGAGAGAAGCAAATGTTTGCCCAGTGACGAATGCGGCACAAATGGCCAGGGCAAATGTTTGCCATCATCATTTGAATAATTGGAAAACATTTAATGATGTTATGGTTATTATTATGAATTATGATGTAATACCGAAAGGAATCCGATTGTGGCGAGTAAGGCCAAAGTGCCGCTGGGTAAATTGATGAATTTCAACGATCGCCTGGATTTCGTGTTAACTGGGCTACCGACTTGATGATGGTGGTGGTGCTGATGGCTGGCGCAAGCTCCTGGAGCTCCTGGCGACGTCTCGGCTTTCATCATCGGCATGACGACGGACCCACAGCGAAAATGGTTGCGCTCGATCAAATTCGCTCAAATGAATTCAAATTTCGTCGTGTGTGTTTCCCCCAAAAATTCACAGCAACAACCCGTCCTCTTGTTTCACGGTCGCCATGACGATATGACCAACCCAAATTTCGAAATTCCGCACTTTTCACTAATTATAATTGGCGCACTGAATTTTTCCGGGGAAAACAAAAAATTTTGGGCGCCAAAAAATGTTCAATTTGAATTTCAAAAAAATAAAAATTTCAGATTTTTTTTAAATTTTTGTTCCTCATCAAAATAAAACGACAGAAAAATAATAACTTTGTTTCTATTTGAAATAGAAAGGAGCGGAAGGATAGAGAACGAACGAGGACTCTGGCCGGAATGCAACTAACAGGGTAACGGTGGAACGGCGTTTCCTTTTTGTCAAGTTCGACCAGCGCCTCCAACAGCCCAGGAGGTGCCCAGGAGCTGCTGTGCTGCGCTCTGGTCGCCCTGCGCATATCCAAAGAAAATAGGAGAGAAAACGTGAAGCCAATTCTATCGGATAGAAAAAAAGGAAAAAATAGAAGGGGGTCTCTCCTCCTAATATACATCAATTTATTTCCTCTCTCTTCTCCTTTGTACAACCCCTCCTTCACCCAAAAAGAAGGAGCTGGAGATCCTTATACTACATATATAGATATAGCCAAGGATGCGCTTGATAATAATCACTTCCGTTTGATTTAATCGAGCGAACATCTCCGACCGAAAAACGGACATATAAAGGTCACAGTGCAATTTCTTTTTCCTCCTTTTACCATAGTCAAAGGACCCAAATTTTACCCCCCAAAAGATATTTCAACAAGTTATACAACTATTTATAGAAACTCTTCTATATTCTTCTATAAAAAAATATCTAAAAAAAGTGAAAAGAGATGGAACCGGTGTTCAAATAAAATAAAAAACTAGGAGCTATAGGAGCTCCGGCACAAGCGGATAGGAGAGAGTTAAAGCAAAGTTGAAGTAGATCTCCCGATGGCTCTCCCGGGAATGTCGTCGTCGTCGCTCGTCGCTATCCTAAGTGCTTTTTACACTTTACCTGCTGCTATATGCTCCGCGCCAGCATACACGTATAGCTATCTCCTATAGAGTAGAATATTATCTATGTATATTCTCTAAGTGGCAAGTAGTTGGATGTTCCAATGAAGCCCGGGAGCGTCGCCCACGGCCTCATTCAAATAAACAGCAGCAGAACCCATGCACCGCCCATCCAGCAAATAAAAAGCGGAATCAAAAAATACAAATTTCTCCACTTCGCCGGAATCAAATGTTAAGGTATTGCGGATTATCGATCCGCGTGCCCAGGCACAGCTTAGATTTTCCAGGGCGTTAAAAAAAAGAGCAATAAATTTTTATCAAAAATTCCTTTTTTTCTTTTAAATCTTTTTCGATATTGAAAGATTTTGTGCCGTGGACAAGATGAAGGGAAAGAATAGTTCCGAGTCCAGCAGCTGGACCAACGAACAGTTAAGCCATGCGGCAGCAATCTTGTCTTTGACGAGAAGTTATACTATCTCCTAGCTCCTAACATAGCTCCTTTTCTAGACTCGTTTTTTTCTTCTGTACTGGTATATGTCGTTGTGCTGCTGCTGCTGGGTGCCAGCAGCTGTTGGATCGATCGATGCCCGGGATTCTCAAAAAAAAAAAAGATTCCCGATCCATCTATAGCTATAGAGAGCATAGTGTAGAGATTCCCCGTGATTATTATTGTCTTCCAATTATATCCGCCGCCGTGCACACTCGAGAGAATCTAGCTCTCGTGACTTTCGAGTGTAGTAGTGTGGGAGACTTTTCTTCAAGTACCGAGATGAGAGTTGATTGGGAGAAAAGAATAAATATTATTTTATTTATAACTTTTATATAGTTCTTATTCTTCTTTTTTTCACCCGGTGCATTATCAAACGCCATGGCTGCTGCTGGGGGGTTGGTTGGTTCGTGCGAGATGGAATCTCATCATCATCAGCACAAAATGACGAAGAAATTCCTTATAGCTCTATATACCAACAGCAGGAGCAGCAGTAGAGAGTCAGACATCATTAGTCACAAGCGATAGAGGGGAAACTTTATCGATCGCCAGCCCCCACCATCAGCAGCACAAGGAGCTGCAAATGTCGACCAATAACTCGACGGCAACTTAAAATAGATATTAATGCATCGAAATCTAAATGTGTTAGAGATAGAACCTCCAGCACCTAATCACTGTGCATTAGACCGGCAAGGCGCATAGCAAAGAAGAAAAAAAGGGGGGAAGGGAAAGTGATGGACGATGCTCAACCAATTAGACAATCTGGGAGGGGGGCCCGAGTGCTCTGTGTTGAAGATCTAGCTAATATATATATTATACGTGCCTAATTGAACTGCTGGGAGAAATAAGAGCTATCCATCCTATTCTATATAACTCTTCTTCCGGTTGGCCCGGGCATATATCTATACATTTATTCTCTTTAAAACATTTATTTGATTTTTAAAAAAAGAGATGAGAATAGTCAGCAGAAAATATGGGTGAGCTTTAATATAGATTTAAAAAATTGATTTCTGTATGACGTCTTTATATAGATTCGCCGGGGTTTTTATATACACGTTCGCCTGGATTATAAAAGCCTCTTATAGTACAAAAACAACAACAACAACCAGGATAGCAAAGAAGGCCCTTGTTTTTATTGCAAGACAAGAGAAAAGAGGATCATCGATGAGAGACAAGAGAGATAAGGACATCCTCCTTGTCTATTCTTGTTTTGTTTGAGACATCATTTCCATTATACATTGTTGTTGTTGTTGTTGTTGTTGTCGAGGGTCAATGATTGAAACTTGTCGTGCTGTACCGTTGCCAATATCTATTAGAACACTCGCCTGATATATTTATATAGATCTAAATGACATTAAACTTGATGGCATTTCAAATAAATAAAGGGCCATAGAGTTTTGTGGTGGGAGTGACACGTAAAAGCTTTCAAACGTTATATCTTTTAGGTGTCTGTGTGTGCTGTTTTTGTTTTTATATTGGTAACATAATATATATATATATATGGCAGTGGGCGACATACACTACTACAATAAGTGCTCCAGATATATATATCGCCCACCGCTAAAATAAATAAAAACATTTTTTATTTTTATTTTTACGACCAATCGATAAATAAATAAATCAACCGTTTTTTTCTTATATAATAAATCGGTGGCTATTATTATCGATATATAGTCATCTAAGCAATGATTTAAAAAGAAATAAAAAAATTACGTTACAACTATAGACGGTGGATAGAAATAAAAAAAGGGGGCTACTTTTGTTGTGTCATTCCGGTCCCGAAAGAAAGAAAAAAAATCACGACAGAGAAGAAGCACAGCATCAGCAGCACGTGACCTTATATCTATCCAATCTCCTATATATATATATATAGTTGCCTTCTTCTTCTTCTTCTTGTGTGTTGCTGGTTGGTACGGGTCATTATATGTATATAGAAGAGCTAGACTATATACCTTTTCTTTTCTATTCTTTCCCGACTGATCTTCTTCTTCTTCTAGTCTTCTTTTGCTGCTGCTCTATATACGCCGGGCGCAGCAAGAGCAAAATACATGTATATTCCCAATGGACCCCGCCCAGCCTACACACATCAGTTGTGGCCGTCCATATACAAAATAAAAAGGGAAAAACAAAAAATAAAAGTAAACATTTTTGTAAAGAATTAAAATAGAAAATAACATATCCATGTGTGTGCCGGCCCACCCTATACTATATATATAGATAATAAAATGGAACGTTAAATCTAAACTCATTTTGGAAACGAGCTGGGTGGAAAACATGGGAAAGCCAGCTGCACTTCCTCTCCTATACATATAGATATACTTAGCAATTTATATAGCAGCAGGCCAGCAGCAGCACATATAGATAGAGAGAGAGCTACATAGGGAAAAAGGAGAGAGACTATTTATTCAGCGTGAGTCTGCTGTTGCTTTTCCCTAGACTGTATATACCCGCTCCCGTTCTTTCCGTGTAGATGTAGATAGATAGATATATATATACATTATTCGCGCTAGTTTCTTCGCTAGCTCCATCCATAGAAAAGCTTTTTAGCTCCGTCCATGGCTGATGCTCGGGCTGGCTGCTCCGGCTGGCCGGGGCCTGGCTAATAATGTATAGACCGCTCCAGCAGCTATATAGCTAGCTAGCTAGCTGCTTAATATATACAAAGAAAAAAGAGAGAAAAATCTACACAGCACAGACATTGCACAGTATAGCAGCTAGAGATAGTCTATACAGTACATGGACTGGATAAAAAGGGGGCGGCAGTCTATAGTAGTATGGAGGGGGGAATAAAGTAGCAGTCAATAAGTTAGATCCGCCAACAGTCAGCAGACTCTTGTGTGCGTATAGATAAGATATGACTAATTTATATTGCATACACGATTGGAAAATAAAAAAATAAAAAAAGGAACGAGCTCCGGCCGGAATTGTTCGGCTGGCAACTGCGACTCGCAATTCGTACATGTACGACGAGGTAGTACATTGAAAATGTGTATAATCAATAAAATCAGACGGCCAACTTTTTTTCCATATATACACACACACACGTCGAAATTTATTTTGATAGATGTATTTCGTCTTGACAAAAGACGAGTAGAATTTTTCATTTTGTTTGGATGAGGGAGGAGGGGGAACTTCATCCATCGGGTTGATTTTTTATTTCACTTTTTTTTTATCTGTCGTGATTGTCAATAGCACATCGCTCCCGACCGCTCTCTGATTGATTGGTACACCGAACACGTACTACCTTTGCCACATGGCTCCTGGCGCTCCTATTTTTGACACACAAAGGACCGACACCAGCAGTCCACCCACCCCCACCCTGTGTATGTATACGTATGTATAAAATGATTCCATCAAAATTGAACAAGTAAATATATATGTGTATATTTAGTTGCTTTGGGTTCCTGGGGTCTATAGCCTCTCTTATCTTAGGCTCCTGGCTCCTTTTTCCTGGCTTGTCGCCCGCATTTATACATACAGCAAAAAAAAAAGTAAGGAGGGAAAAACCCACACACACACCCACATCTATTCCACCGCGCGCGGTAATAATGGTCGGACATGGTCGGGACACGGACGCGGGAATATAAAAAAAAATAAAAATAAATAAAATAATTCGAAATAAAAAATACAATTTTTTCTTTTATTTTTATTTGGAATGCGCAGGCGCATTCGGGTACCGGGCAATAGATCACAACATCCAACACGGTCCCGATGTTGTTTGCAGCCCGTGCCAAACGCTGTTCTATACATCACATGTCGTGCGGAGAATTAAAAAAAAAGAAATAAATAAATTTTTATTTATTTCCTATCCCCTCCCACCCACCCTTTTAAATGCGGAAACTAATCAAAGGGCAAACTCGGAAAAGGGGGGGGTGGGGATTCGGATTGTGTGTGTGTGTGGCTGTGTGTGCGGCTCCTGGCTCCTGTTATTTGGTTGGGAATCACGGAAAGGCTGACCGCACTCAATCTCTGGCTGGAAATATATATTATATGTATAGGGAGAGGCAGGCAGCGTGTGTACTATACACTTCTTCCCCCTCCTCCCTTGTGTTCAAATCGATCCGTCATGCCAAATTCTTCCATTTATTTTTTTTTTTTTTAAATAAATAAAAATTTAGTTGGGGAGAAAAATCGGTGGAAAATACGAAAAACACAATTTTTAAAAATATTTAAATAAAAATAATTAAATAATAAAAACCAAGGAATGACACTGGACACTGATTTCCGTAAAAATTCCGGTTACAATCCGGAAAAAAATTCTGTAGAAAATAGGAAAAAATTTAATTTGCCAAAATATTTAAATTTCATATTCAAAGTTTTAATATTTAAATCAAAGAATAAAAAAAATAAAAAAATTTAGGAGTTTCCCGTGAAAATTCCGGTTACCGGAACACCGCCACAATCCGGAAATAATCATTAAAAAATGGGGAATCTGGGAAATAAAACAAAAGGAAAACAAAAAGGTATATATATATATATATACGTATATATAGTTATAGCTATCGGCGTCTCCGTCTATAGATATAGCCCCCCCCCCCCGTATAATCCAGTTTGGATGTTATAAGATGTGGTGAGAGCGCGCCTGCTCTCCGTGTGGCATTGCTGATTAGAAATCACGGCCGTTATCTCGGCCCTTTTCTTTCACCCCCCTCGGCCGTGATATAATAATAAGAAATAAAAAAAAAGGCGCTTCTTTTAAAAGAAATAAATATATATCGACATAGTGTATATACACGCAACGGAGTATGGTGGTGGTGGTGGTGGTGGGCATGAACGTGAGTCCTTTCCGTGATATTCGATTATTATATAGAACATCAGTGGGCGCCACTGCATATAATATAGGAGACACACACACACACACCACAATGATATATGGTAAATGCGCGTGTGTGTCTCTTTTCTCTCAGATTGATGATCTGATTGGCCGCCGGTCGTCGAGCCCTCGGACATCCAATCCATATCCGGACCAAACCAAAAAAGAAAAACATTTCCGGACGTCAAATCAAATAGAGAAATCGAGTCAAATCAGATTTTTCAAACGGATAGTACGTACATAGATCGTCTGACTAAAAAATAGATTTTTTGGGGGTTTTTATTCCAGCCGATATTATTGGAAGTGCAAGAACAAATCGAAAGCATTGGGCCCCGGAGGTTGCTGGACGCCCCCCTTGGGCGATACAGAGCCGATAGCCACTATATCGACTATATATGTACATTACAGCACTCGAGAGAATATTGTAATAACAAAAGAAAAAATACAAAAAAGAAGAAGACTGAGTCCCATATACTTGAATATTGGAAGAAATCTCGTTAACTTTGGGTCGAATAAAAAACGAGAGACTCGACGACTGGACGATTTCCTCGGATCCTGCGAGCACACACACATCCCCTGGGGTACATATATGACACACACACACACGCAGAAACCTGTGTGTGTCTCTACTATTAAAGGACAAGGTCCCCCCCCCCCTTTTTTTGAGAAAGATATATAGGCGGTCCTCGGTAGACATTTGGTTTTTATAAATGATGACGTGGGAGTTGTAATGCTACCACTAGACACTAGTCTTATATACTTGTCTATTACTACTACAACGACTGGGGCGAGCCAATGCGGATGGATGGGGGTTAGTTTGGGCGTGAAATTGGCTAGCCTCGCCGTGTGTGTGTGATATGCAAATAAAACACATCCGGTTATAAGAGAGAGAGACCAACGATGGTCCATAAAAAGGATCGGGGTAATGACAACAACAATTGAAGGGATATCTGATTTGGCATTTGAGAAACGTTTCCGACGACATCTACCGAGCGGGCGGAGGTATCTGAATTTCAAGGAAAACGCTTCCGGTGCGGAGGGAAAATATAATCAGAATTGAATAATATAGACTTTAAAATTTCATTGTCAAGTAGTCCACTCCGGCGGATACCTCCGGTGGCGCTCGCCTTGGTGAGGAACCGTTGCGAGCGCCACATCCTCAACTGGTGAAGGATCACATGGGAGAGACTTCCAAAAATTAATCAAGCCGTGACACAGCTGCCGGCCGTGGCATTCACAGCAAATGTGAGGCGACTGAATATTAAACCATTCGAGGTCCCACCTAACGTTGGTGTCTCTGCTTCACTAATTACAATTAAAAACTCTAGTGACGCTTTCTCCATATGAGATCTTGTTATGCCAAATTGCGCACGAACTTGTGATCGATCAAGTTCATTAATTGAAATATTTGATTGCGGCTTACGCAAAAAAAAAAGCACAAAAAAAAACAAAATGTTGCGGGGACGCGAGATTTTTGACATTGCCATCGACTGGCCAAACGGCGACAGAGCTCTACATCATTTACAATTTAACTGAATGAAACTGGATCAAATTGATGGCCGTGATCAGCGGAAAATAACGGAGATCGTGACACAACTGAAACTTTTGAATATTCGTAATTTCAGTTGTGTTCGACTCTCGCTAGATGGCGAAGACCACATTATTTACATTGATTAACCTGGGGGCATGGTGGCTTTCGGCAATCAAACAAAAAATTAATAGGAGAAGAATTAAGAATCGCTGGTGTGCTCCAAAACTTGTGATTCATGCAAGTATGAGCGATTCCGTAAAATGAACATTTTCAATGCATAGGCGGTGAAGTGCGACCAGTTAAAAATTTGTAACGTCCTTTTCATCGAATGAACTTCACAGCAAGAATTAACCCGACTTTTTCGTTGGCTCACGTAGCGTTAGTTATATGTTCTTAGTTCCTCTATTGTATTTTATTTAAAAGCCGTTACATACATTCGACAATTTAACTGGAAAGATTTGCTAACTGTTGCTACCTGAATTATCTATGAATCCAGGAAAAGCAAGAAAGCATTCAATTCCGGTAGATTCCGAATGTACCTTAACACATACAATGACTGGAATCGCTACCAGAATTATAATAAATGCCGTACGAACTCAACCGATGATGAAAGTCGTTCAAGTAAACTGTATACATAATTGTACATTATTATTCAAAACGATTAAAATCCACAAAAGGTTGTGTAGCGTTGAATCTATCACAATGTTCATTACAAAAATTAGACGTTTTTATTATTAAGTGTTCATGCAATCGAACACATAGAAATTTTTTAAAAACTACATCATCCCAAGCCCAGTGGTGTTCCTCGACATTCAACTGCCTTCCGCGCCCAAGAAAAAACCATTCTCAACTCGATTTTTGTAAATTCAACTACTGTTTCATTTCAAACGATACTTGTTTCAATTCCTTTTTTTAAAATAAGGCAATCAGTCAATCATAACAAAATTGTAACGACAACCAAGTGAGAAACAATAATTTAAGTTTCGTGATCCGATCGCAAACATTTGCAGATTTGAGATTTTAAATTGACTGAACTGTGCCCGCCGTAGTCAGCAATTGATTTATATTTCCCGCCAAGCGTTTCGACTTGTGATCAGGTACTGGCGCTCCCGCAAGATGAACAGTGCTACCAGTTAAAATATTTCGTGATCGTTTCCGTCGACTGAACTGCGCAGTTAGAATACACCCGACTTTTTCGTCGACCAAAGTAGCGTAAATGAAATGTTCTAAATTCCTTTTTCATTTTTAATGATTTATACTTCACTTGTATTCGGATAAGAAATACCAAAATCCAAATGCAACCTATTTTTTATATTGCTATCGACTGGCCAAACGACGACAGAGCTCTAAATCGCAATGAAACTGATTGAAAATGGATCAAATTGATGGATGTGATTGACGTAAAATTACGGAAATCGTGACGCAACTGAAACTTTTGAATATTCGTAATTTCAGTTGTGTTCGACTCTCGCTAGATGTCGAAGACCACATTATTTACATTGCTTAACCTGGGGGCATGGTGGCTTTCGGCAATAAAGAAAAATTAATAGAAAAGAATTAAGAATCGCTAGTGCTCCAAAAATCATGATTAATTCCAGTATGAGAGATTCCGTAAAATGAACATTTGCAATGCATGGGCGGTGAGGTGCAACCAGTTAAATTTTTGTAACGTCCTTTTCATCGAAAGAACTTTACAGTTCGAATACACCTGACTTTAACGTCATCCAAAGTAGCGTTGATGATATGTTCTTAATACCTCAATTGTTTCTCAATTTTAAGCCTTCACTAACATTCGCCAGATTTCTTAGCACCTAATTGCTATTCATACTCTCTTAAATACAAGAGTTATAAGAACGCAATTCGGTACCAAACATCCGAATGTACTGTGATTCATACTGAACTGGTATCGCTACCAGAATTATAATAAATACCGTTCGAATTAAACCGATGATGAAAGTTGTGCAATTAAACTGTAAGTATAATTGTACATACTTTTAAACTACGTCATCCCAAGCCTAGTGTTCCTCGACATTCTACTGCCTTCCGTTCCCAAGAAAAAACCATTTTCAACTCGATTTTTGTAAATTCAACTACTTTTTCATTTCATACGATATAATTACTTTTTTTTTTAAATAAGGCAATGATAAGCAAATTTCATGGTCCGATTTCAAACATTTTCTGATTAGATATTTAAAATTGATTGAATTATGTTCCCCTTCCCCTTTGCCAGCAACTGATTAATATTTCCCGCCTAACGTTTCGACCAACAGGCTACCGAGTTAACAGATAAAATAAGCAAATTAATTACACGCCGAAATCGATTCCGGTGTGGATGAAATGGACTGAACGAAACGAAAGTTTTGATTTTGGTTTACATAAAAAGTCCACTCCGGCGGAACCTCCGATGGCGCTTGCCTTGGTGATCAGTCATTGCGAGCGCCACATCCTCAACTGGTGAAGGATCCCATGGAGAGAGACATTGCAAAAATTAACATCCCACGCATAAGTAACCAATTGGTGCCGTAACTTAATATAAACGTTTTTTTAGTTCACCTAACGTTGGCGCATTTACTTCATTTACTGCAATTGATGCTCAAATAGCGTTTGTTATAAGTCAGACATAATTGGGTTAAATCACGCACAACCTTGTCATCAATAAAGTTCATTGTTTCAAAAGATGTGATCAGTTCACGCAATCCCATGAAAGACAAAAATGGCGCGAAAACGAGAAGAAATCCATCAAACTGACATCGATGATGCAACAAAAAAAAATGTCAAAGGAGACAATTTTTTTATGGCACGGTCCAAAGGAAGTCCATCCGTATTCACAAGTATAGTTCAATAGGCCTGAGCTCAGTATTCAATACCATCCGCACAACCTGGGGCTAATGAACGACAGCCGCCAAACGAAAAGGCAACTAAAAGAAAATGTATTATAAACGCGAGTCTAAAATTGGTTTCCCATTCAAATCCTGGCGCTTATGCAAAATGAACAATCACGAGGAAACGGCGACGACGAATAACAAGTTGAAATTTTTTTTCTTCGTTTCAATAGGACGAATTTGTAAGTCGATAAATAACCGACTCTTCCGTCGACGTGTACAGCGTAATTTTATAGTATAAAGTCAAATTATCTTTGATATTTTACAAGGTCTACGATAAAATTTCTAATCTTGACTACCATAATGGGATCCGTTCTAGCAAAATCTCATTTTGGGTGGCAAGAGCAACCAGCCTATCTCATCTACAGATCAAGACAAATGCTTTGCGCAATCGTGTGGCCATAACTGATTGCAGTCCCTAACAAACTAATAACAAATGTTGCTCTTACTATACCAGTGACGAAACTGGTATACATAGAATCAAACAAGCGATTGGAAATGATTCGAGTGGGCCATTCAAATTGACACGAGCAGGTGCGACGAAAAATCTGCCGTAATGCTCGTTTGAAAAATTGCAAGTATTCATGATTTAATGGAAGCGTTGGTGTAAAAAAGAATGTTCTCAATCCAAGCAGTTAACAGGTTAATTACGCAATAATCACCGATTTTAAAAAGATATAAAAATACAATGAATAGGGTAGAGCTATAGACTATACCTAGTGGTACAGCTACAACTTGACGCTATTCTGAATAATTCAAGGTTCTTTACATGGACATGTTCAACACGGGCGCTCAGAGCGAACCATTCATTGACATCCCGAAAACTCTAGACATTAAAGAAGGAACTAAACAACAAACTGAAAGGAAAAAAAAAGGTTTTTGACGCACAGCCTAAAAAAGCACTGCCCATAAAAAGTCGGTTGGCATTCACAAGCCATTCAGTAATAAGTCCGTCAACACCATCCGCGTACGTTTCTGTTGTCTGTCGCGCATAGAAAATTTAAGAATTCTCGAAAGGAAAATTTTCTTTAGAAACCGTTTTAAAGTAACTTGGGCATTTCGCAAAACACTCATTCTTCTTTGACAAGTGAGCAGTGATAGCAGAATGGCAATTCATCGTTTCCGAAAAATGATGGCATAGGAGTGATTGGGTAGAAATAAACAAGGCCAAGGTCGTGATAGAAAATGACAAAAAAATGTCAAGCAATTCAAGAAAATGAAATTTAAATTTAAATCTCATGTCTCAAGTCTCAGTCTAAAACTAACACCCTGACATGGAAGAGGAGTTGTCGTAAAGCTAAGGTTCCCTAGCTCGAAGTCATCTCATAATAATGTTTCTCATCCTTACACAATGAAATAATGTAAAGACTTGTGACTTACATGGTGATGTTTCCAGCTTGGGTTGTTCATCAGCAGGTGTGAACCAGTAAAGCTTTGGCTGAAAGTGTTCAAATCCGGTTCAAATGGCATGCAATCTGGTTAAAATAAATTTGACATTTAGATTAGTAGGTATTTAATATGGGAAATCAACAACTTATATGCATTACCCTTTGAGGTTGTATTGGGCCTTGAAAAGGTTGAAGCACTAATAGTTTAGGCCTCTGGCTGCAACACCTTGCCAGAGACTCTTTCCCCTGTGTAGACCATTTCAGCAACTTAATCGATTTCAGGTCAATACTTCGTCAATAACTGCTAACTGGATATCTATCACAATGAATCACAAAAAACAACACATAAATGATATAATGTGAATCTTTTCTTTTGTCCAAAAGAAAGATATTGTTAAAAATGTTATGCACATCAAATGGTTTCATACTTCAAAACACGACTGAACTAGCCATCAAACAAAATGTATTGCGGTGCTCCGAAAACGTTTGAGGGAGTTGCTGGCTGCATTTTCTGTTTGGTGCGTCGTAGCTTTTTCTTTTTCACATTTTCTAAATAGCCATCTAGGGGTCATCTTTCACACTAATGGGACTGATCGTCTGCCCAATCTGAAAAAAAGTGATCCGTGGCAACCCCGGGCAACCCTACCTCCTCTTCTCCCCTGAAGAAAAAAAAAATTACGTTATTGACTTTCGAATACAACTAGAAAACTAGGCTAAGAAAGTTCACATAAACCAAAAATAATAATGATAAACTCAGGTTAAATTTAAGACGGAGATTCTATTTATCGCCGTAATCACTTCCCGTGAATGATATATGGTAACAATCGAATGATAATTAACTTGGTTAGATTAGTAGTCTACTCCTGCGGATTCCTCCGGTGGCGCTCACCTTGGTGATCAGTCATCGCGAGCGCCACATCCTCAACTGGTGAAGGATCACATGGGAGAGACTTTCAAAAATTGACATGGAACCACACGGCGCCCGCCCCACAGGTCCAGAATTAGAGCTAATCAACATTGTCAGAAAGTTGAATTAATATATCCATTTGGTGTTCAACTCACGTTGGCGTCTCTGACAAACTTTTTACAAATAGAATCTTAGGTCGCGCTGCCTAAATTTCAGGAATTATTGGGTAAAATCATCGAAGAACTTGTGATCGACCAAGTTCATTGAATGAAAAATCGATTTTGCGCAAACGCAACGAATTAAAAGTGAAACCATGGTTCAATTCACCCCTACCGAGTGGGCGGCGGAGAAGATATATTAATTCCGCCAATAACGATTGCGGTGCGAATGGTCAATTAAGAATCCATCTTTTTACTTCGCTTATCAAATAGAAATAGCCCACTCCGTCGGATCCTTACGTAGGCGCTCGCCTTGATGAGGAACCGTTGTGAGCAACATATCTTCAACTGGCGAAGAATCCATTGAGAGGACTTTAAAAAATTAGAACAGACACACCGAAGCGGTGGCCAACACTAGAATTCAAATTAAAATGTGGCGCGAATGAATATAACCATTTGAAATTCACCTAACGATGATGGTGTATCTGCTACACTAATTACAATTAGAAACTCTAGTGGCGCTTCTTCGATTTTAGGTCTAATTATGTCAAATCACATACGACCTTGTAACCAATCGAGGTCGTTGGTTGAAACGTTCGATTTTTACACACGCAACGCAATAAAAGTTAAAAAAAAAACATTGCTCGAGGACATGAAGATTGAAATCATCGCTACCGACACGCAAACTGAGAGACTTGATCAGAAGGATTCGACGGACATCGCGACGCTTTGTCCCAAAAATGGAACGTTTTAATTCAGTATTTAGAAAAATAATTAATAAAATGAGATTGACGGAAATAAACGGGATTGGGGGTATTGAAAGCAATTGGACGACAATCTGTTTTGATTTGCTTCTTTAGGACGCTTCTAACGCCAGGTACGGAGTGGGCGGATAATTTCCACGAGAACGCTTTTGTGCAATTCAAATCAAATGATTTGTTACCTTTTTTGTCAATTGTGTCCACTCCGGCGGAACCTCCGGTGACGCTTGCCTTAATGATGAAATGTTGCGAGCGCCACATCCTCAACTGGTGAAGGATCCATTGGAAGAGACCTCGGAAGAGACTTGGCAAAAATTGATTCCTGCTGACTTCCAGGTTCCTGATCCTAATATTTTAGAAATGTGGCGAATTAATATGAGGAATCAATGTCTACCTTACGTTGGCGAATCTGCTAAGTTATCTACAATTCGAAATTTTAAAATAGCGCTTCTCCGACATGAGGTACAATTATGTCAAATCGTGTACGATGTTGCGATCTGACAACGATGATGCAACAAAACACAATGTCAAAGGAGAACATGTTTTGATGGCAAGGTCCAAAGCAAGTTCATCCGTATTCACAAGCAATTCAATAGGCGCTTTAGCTCAGTGTCCATCCGCAGACTGGGGCTAATGAACGACAGCCGCCAAACGAAAAGGCAAAAAGGCAACTAAAGGAAAATTTATTGTCAACGCGAGTCCTACTCCAAAATTGGTTTTCTATTCAAATACTGGCGCTTATGCCAAGTATTTGAAATTCTCAATCCGGTGTTTTCGACTCTTGCTATATGGTGAGACCGCATTAATTACAAAAATTATTTTCGCCAGGCTTTCAGCTAGGGTGGCTGGGGCTTTCGGCAATAACAAAATAATGGGAAAAGAATTGAATATAATTATTAAATATCGCTCGTACTAAACCTAGGGTGAAAGTTGCGCAATTTGAATCAACAGAACGGTTGCATGTGATTAACCGAAACGATTAAATTTCACAAGAGCTGCTGCAGCGTAAAATCTATCAAATTGCTCATAAAAAAAAAAGTTTTAATCATTAAAGGTGCTCATGCAATCAGGAACACATGGGCATTTTAAAATTACGCCATCCAAGCTCAGTGTTCCTCTCTACATTTTATTGTCTTCCGCGCCCAAGAAAGATCATTCTCAACTCGATTTTCATACATTCAACTACTGTTCCATTTCACACGACCCTGCTTTCAATTCATTTTTTTTTAAATAAGTGAATGATAGCAAAATTGTGACGACAGCCAAGTGAGAAACAATATTTGAAGTTTCGTGGTTCGATTGCAAACATTTGTAGATTTGAGATTTTTTTTACTGAACTATACGCGCCTTTGTCTGCAATTGATTTATATTTCCCGCCTAACGTTTCGACTTATATATACCGAGTTGACAGAAAATATGAGCAATTGACTTCATCGAAGATGGTTCCGGTGCAAAATCATTTGTAATAATAGAATCGAATGTTTTTCCATTTCTTTAGCTAATTAGTCCACTCCGGCGGAACCTCCGGTTGCGCTCGCCTTGGTGATGAACCGTTGCGAGCGCCACATCCTCAACTGGTGAAGGATCCCATGGAGAGGGACTTTACAAAATTTAGTCTCGTGGTCTCGAGATGTGCACACTGAGTGCATGATAATTCTGTGATGTCGACTTGAAATAACTGTTTGTTTAGTTCATCTAACGTTGGCGCATTTACTACATTTACTGCAATTAAAAACTCAGCAGCGTATGTTATAAGTAAGATAACATTGGGTCAAATAACGCAAGACCTTGTCATTAATAAAGTTCATTGTTCGAAAAAATGCACCAAAAAATATTCCACGCAAGGACATCAATCGATCTGACATCGATGATGCAACAAAACACAATTTCAAGGGAGAACATTTTGTAATGGCAAGGTCATAAGCAAGTCCATCCGTATTCACAAGCAATTCAATGGGCGCTTTAGCTCAGTGTCCACCGCACGACCTGGGGCTAATGAACGACAGCCATACGAAAAGGCAAACTAAGAGAAAGTTTCATTGTAAACGCGAGTCCGACTCACAAAATTGCGTTTTCTATTCAAATTCTGGCGCTTATGACAAATGAGCAATCACAAGGAAAAAGCGACGAAACGCGGCAAGTTGAAATTTGTTTCTTTATATACAATGGTAAAATTTTGAGAGTTGAAAAATAACCGACTCTTCCGTCCACGTGTACAGCGGTAAAAAAGATTTAAAGTCAAATTATCTTTATAAGCTTGTCAAGAATTAACCATATTCGATTATCCATAGGGTCTTGAGAATTCAAGTTCATAAGATAAATTTTAAAGACTACATTTTATGATGATAATATGAAGCCGATAAAATATCCAATTACTTGAGATGTCAACTATGGCAGTCGAAGAAGGTCCTGATCTGTCCTGATCTCTAGCAAAATAATAACAAACGCCGCTCTTGCAAATCAAATGACGAAAATGGTACAAACAAAATCAAAGGCAAGATGGGAAATAGTTGACTTGTGCCATTCAAATTGACACGAGCTGGTGCGACGTAAAATTTTCCGTAATGCTCGTTTGAAAAATTTCAAGCATTTATATTTTAATGGCGCGTTGGTGCGAAAAGAATGCTTTCTGAGTCCAGTTACAAGCTTAACTACGCAAAAATCACAGATTAAAAAGAAAAACAAAACGAATAGGGTTGAGCCATAGACTATACCTAGTGGTATAGCTACAACTTGACGCTATTCTGAATAATTCAAGGTTCTTTACATGGACATGTTCAACACGGGCGCTCAGAGCGAACCATTCCACTGATCTGACATCCCGAAAACTTCACACATCAAAGAAGGAACAACACAACAAATTGAAAGCAAAAAAAAAAAAGGTTTTTGACAGCACAACCCATAAAAAGTTGGTTGGCATTTAAAAGCCATTCAGTAATAAGCCCATCGTCATCATCCACGTACATACGCTCTGTTGTCTGTCGCGCATAGGAAATTTGAGAATTCTCGAAAGTTTTCTTTTGAACTGTCAAGTAACTTGGGTATTTCGGAAAACATTCGTTCTTCTTTGGCAAGTGAGCACGAGAGCAGAATTGCTATTTATCGTTTTCAAAAAATGTTGGTAAAGAAGTGATGTTCGGCAGAAATAAACAAGGCCAAGGCCGTGATAGAAAAAGACAAAAAATGTCGAGGAATTCAATGGTAAATGAAATCGTTCGCCATTGGTTGTTGACGGAAGTTCAGTTTACATACTGAGACAGTTATAAAATAATTTAAGATCAAACATAGCCTAAGTCTCAGGATCGAAAATGTGACTGTTGAAATTTGAATAAATTTTTTCTAAGGCTTAATAACAAACTAACACCCTGGCTGGGAAGAGGAATTGTCGTAAGGCTATGCTTGCCTACCTCGAAGTCATCTCATTTATACTAATTATGTTTCTCATCCTTGCACAATGAAATCGTGTAAAGACTTGTGACTTACATAGTGGTGTTTCCGCCTTGGGATGTTCATCAGCATCTGAAGGTGTGAACTAGTAAAGCTTTGGTTGAAAGAGTTCTGTCGTTCACATGGCATGGACTCATCTGGTTAAAATAAATTTGACATTAAGTTTAGTAGGTATTTGATATGGAAAATCAAGAACTTGTATGTAATACCTTTTGAGGTTGTATTCGGCCGTGAAAAGGTTGAAGCACTAATGGTTTAAGCCTCTGTCATGGCTGCAACACATTGCAACAGATTCTTTCCCCTGATGTAGACCATTTCAGCTGCTTAATCGATTTCCGGTCAATACTTCATCATTAACTGGATATCTATCACAATGAATTGCAAAAAAACACAACACGTAGATGAAATTCGAATCTTTTCTTTCTTTCAAAAGAAAGATAATGTTAAACGTTTTAGGCACATGATTTCATTTTTCGAAACACGAATGAACCGGATGAACTACTCATCAAACAAAATGTCCTGCGGTGGTGCCCCGAACGTTTGTGGGGAGTTGCTGCGACTTCTGTTTGGTGCGTCGTAGTTTTTTCACATTTTTTGAGAGCCATCTGGTAGTCGTCTTTCATATTTTTAGAGTCTCGAATTGTTTTGATTTCTAACTTTCTAAGGGATTTTTTTGATCAATCAAGTTATCATTGGTTGACACTTGAAACATTCTATTCTTACAAACGGCAACGCAATCAAAGTCAAACAAAAAGGCTCGAGGACGTGAAGATTCAAATCGTGGCTACCCCACAGACGAAGCGAGTGAAATTCATCAGTCGAATTCGATACTAAACAACAATTCAACGGATCAAAATAACGGAAAATAGATTAGCTGTGATGAGCAGGAAACGACGGACATCGTGGCGCTTGGTCCACAAAATGAAACTTTCGAATTCAAAATTTAAAAAAATGGACTGTGGGGCTGCGTTAACTACGAAGGATTAGGAAAAGGAAGACTTCTGACTTAAACTACCACAGGGTATGGTATTTCCATATTGGTATCTTTATGGTATTTCCATAAAGACTATTTCCTTGACCATGAATTCTTTTAACGAATAATTTTTTACCTTGATTGTCGAAACGTTTACTCCGGCGGAACCTCCGGTGGCGCTTGCTCTATTATCTATGCATGAAACTTTGCGAGCGCCACATCCTCAACTGGTGAAGGATCCATTGGAGAAAACTTTTCAAAAATTAGGAAGAGTTATCAGCTCCACTGCCCCACCCTCCGAGGTCCGGCAACCGCCCTGATGTGGAATGAAGTGTTGCAAATAAATATATGGAATCTATTTCTACCATACGTTGGCGATTCTGCTACATTAAATACAATTAGAAATTTGATTAGCACTTCTTCAACGTGAGATACAATTATGTCAAACCGTGTACGACGTTGCGATCAATCCAGTTCATTGATTGGAAAATTTAGATTTTGGCACACGCAAAGAAATCAGAGAACAAAATAGCTATAGGGCATCAAAATGTTGTCTAATTGATGGCTGTGAATTTAGGGGGAAATGACGGAGATCGTGACGCAATGAAACTTTTGAATACTTGAAATTCTCAATTCAGTTGCGTCTTGCGAGCGACTGACTTTAATTAGCGTCTTCTCTCATTCTCGAATCGAATCTCGAATAAAGCAGCTCGTAATAAAAACAAACAGACATACACAATGATGGAATATTTATAGTTAAATATCGGTAGCCGGTGGGCATCGCGTGTAACCTGCTATAGACCCAGCCTGGAAAACAGACATGTTTCTTGTCTTCAAACCATGCAATTATTTTTTTTGTAATCAATATTGAAATTCAATGCATTTTCAAGGAACGCATCAGCTGGCTCTTGTTGCACGGTTTACGCGGTTTACGGTAATAAATCGATGAAAAAAATTATTCATAAAGTTGTGCTATACAGCAAGATGAAAAGTAAACCAATAAATACAGATGTTTCCCAACTTCACTATCTCATTTGTCGCCCTTGATGCGAAACTCGAAATTGACTTTGGTCTTCAGCAAAAGCGTTTTTGGGTTGTTTCTTACTAACCTTGCTGACCTTATAAACCCTAAAGCCAGTATTATTATTCCTCATGGATTTGAAATTCACGGAAATTCAAAAAACATTTGAATAAATTATTTTAAAGCAGTCCGCACCAGTGGAACACGAGGGAATATTACAGCAACTGTTCTTTTGGTTGCTAGGTGACAAAGGACAACACATTTTCCACGAACAAAGTTATCAAACTCTAATTTCTTTGAGCAATAATGGAATTAAACTTGAAATGGATAACAAGCTCTATGAGATCATCAACAAAGAGAAAATTTTTTGCACTAAAATTTAATTAGCGTCTTCTCTCATTCTCGAATCGAATCTCGAATAAAGCAGCTCGTAATACAAAAAAACAAACAGACATACACAATGATGGAATATTTATAGTTAAATAACGGTAGCCGGTGGGCATCGCGTGTAACATGCTATAGACCCAGCCTGGAAAACAAACATGTTTCTTGACTTCAAACCAATTATTTTTTTTAAATCAAATATTGAAATGCAATGCATTTCCAAGGAACGCATCAGCTGCCTCTTGTTTCACGGTTTACGCGGTTTACGGTAATAAATCGATGAAAAAAAAATTATTCATAAAGTTGTGCTATACAGCAAGATGAAAAGTAAACCAATAAATACAGATGTTTCCCAACTTCACTATCTCATTTGTCGCCCTTGATGCGAAACTCGAAATGCTGACTTTGGTTTTCAGCAAAAGCGTTTTTGGGTTGTTTCTTACAAATCTAAAGCTATTTATGACCATGACATTATTAGCGACCTCTTTTTTGTTAACGAGCGCTGATTCCACATCGGAAACTGATTTGGCCGGACTTCATTTAAATTACGTTGGTTTCCACGTAAGTAATAGCCTATAGCCTATACATATGGGCAGATACTTAATTTCTTTAAAAAACAATTGTTTCTAATAATAAACGAAAATTCAGCATAGCCTTGTTATTACCGATTATGCTATTTATCGAAATTTTAAATACCAAATTCACAAATTGTACGTTTGTTTCCTCAAGAATCCTCCTTTTGAAATAATGACTCGAGGACCTAATGGCACGTTCACTTATTCTGGATCATCACTTCAGATAATCAAGTGGTTAGCAGAAAAATTTAAATTTAAGTAAGTCTAACTCTTTGGTTTGGTCGAATTCCAGAAAAAAACTAAACGTATTGCATAATGGTTATACATTTTACAGGTTGTCCGTCATTCCCATTAATCAAACTCTAGCCAATAAATTAGGTACTCATGCGGCTGCGTTTTACCAACTTCAAAACGATCAAGTAATTTAGATGAGATTGTGCTCCATAAATTAATCAGAATTCAGAGGTTACATCGAGGGTTACATTGTAGGCCTAATCAGCTTTATATTTAAAAAGAAACAATGGTTAATTGGTTATAAACAAATAAATCAATGGCCATTTAAAATTATTAGGATATCAATGGAATAGTGCCCTCTTTCTTCCTATCCATGGATCGGGTAGAAAGATTCGATTTTACGTCTTTTATATGGGCTGAAGGATTTCGTCTTGTTTTGCCCAGACCCGGAGAGGAAAGCAGATTATTCGCTTTTATTCGCCCATTCCAACCCTGGGTGAATTTTATCAAATAGCGTAATTTTGCTAATTGTTCATTGACAGATTCACAATCCAATAATTTCAGGTTTGGCTGTCGATTTTCGTCAGCGTTTTGGTTATTGTTGGCGCCATGAAGATTTTTGATTGGATCTATTTTCGACACGATTTAAATAATTTTATCGATACGTCTGCGGACACAAAACATAATCCACAGGATGGTGACGTAAAAGAAAATTCAGTACCAAAAAGGAACTTTATTTCCACCAGTAACCACGTGATTTACGTAATAAATACACTTACGAATCAAGGTAAATTTCTGCCAATTTATTTTTTTTTCGAACACTAAATAATCGAATCATTTATTTGAGCAACAATAGGAGGGAGAGAAGCTTTCAGTCGCCACTCATTTCGAATCCTAGCTGGTTTCTGGGTTTTGTGCGCCATGGTATTGGTCAATTCTTACACTGGAATTGTCACTTCATCACTAACAACGCCCAAACTGAAACCGTCTATTGAATCATTAGAAGAATTAGCAGCCAGTACAGAAATTGGAATAGTTGTCAGGAGTGACACACCGATTGGAGCACAAATTCTCGTAAAAGCACAAAATTCATTCAATCTATGTAATATTTAATTTAATTTACTTTTAAAACTTTACTATATAAAAAAATCAGGAAGCAACATCCGGCATTTATAAGGTTCTTGGAGATCAAGTGCGACTTCATCCTGATCGCATATTTGTCGATCCGTTTAAATTAAATGCAAAATTGGAAACTGGTCAATTTGCTTACGCATATGTAATTAAAGTTTTCTACTGTTAGGGCTTACTTAGTCCGACTTAGTCTTAATACTCTTACTAACAGTTTGAATCTATTTTTGAATTAGATGAACACCTTTACCATTGCGTTTGTGAGTTCTCATTATAAAAAAGAAGGGACGTGTCGTTTCAAAGTTTCGAAGCCACTGCCTATTTTGACTGGATTTTACTCATTGCTCCATAAAAAGGGAACTTGGTACACCAAAACCATAAGAAGAGGGTAGGCAATTCCTAAACAGATCAATTTGTGAACTTTTTTTTAACCAATACTACAAATTACTACATTTACAGACTGATGGACTTGTGGGAGAGTGGCCTTGTTAAATTTTGGGTGAATAATCTTCCTACCTTACCAAAGGCAGATGCTTGTTTCGTCGACAGCAAACGTGGAGTCTCTCGCCCAGTTGCTATCAAGTTAACTGATTTGACTAGCGCCTTTCTAATTCTGGGGATCGGGATCGGATTAGCAATTTTGGTTTTCATGTTGGAACTTATCTACTGGAAACTGCTGGCGATGCAAAAGAAACTCGCTATAGTCGAGATCTAAGATCTCATAACGAATAAGAAGAATATCGGTGACTTAGTAGTGGTTGTAAGGTAGAGTTTAGTAGTTGAAGAAAAAAAAAGAAACTAGAAATTATACGATTAACTAAATGTTTTAGAACTTACTTGGTAATTAATTTAATTACATATGTGGTAGATTATAGTCAGAATGCAGCAACGAAAATGTATTGTTATCCTCGATTGTGTAACCAATAAAATTAGCATATTCTATCTCAAAATACAAGTTTGTGTGATGGAGCTCGTTTGTTTTGATCCATTTGGTCCAATCCTGTGAAGCGCCATCTCTTAGTCACCCGTATCAATAGGAATAGACCAATTTGAACAGAATATTAGTTTTGGTTTTCAACACCCATGTAGTTCAAACAAAATATTCTTTTTTTCATTGCTTAGAAAATTTTCAATACACGTCGATTGGGAAAATCTAATGGTAATTAGATTCAAGTAATCACAGAAAACGAGCTCCTGGTGGGCTGGCGGTGCAATAGCCTGACTGTCTAAAATCGTCTGCTGTATTAGCTTTTCATTCAATTTTCATGGAACTTGGAAAAGAACGTGGGAACTGGGAACCATGTCCGGCATCTCCATGTCCATGCTTAACCCATGCCGTGCTCCTCTCCATACAAATCAAATCCCTAGGTATGTATTGTTACCATTACTCTAAATGACTAATAGTTACGTGCAATCCATATTTCACTGCGTTAGTGACTTCGTGATCAAGTGAATCGTGTTGCAAAAACAAAGGAGTGTGGGCGGTTATTCGTTTAACGTGCTTACTTATCCTACCCAATTTCTACTTTTTCAGTTAGTAAGTTGCCATTTAAAAAACCTTCTGCTGGCTATAACATGCTATACTCCCCCGATTTTTTGTCAACTTTTTCTGTGTTAAAAGTTGTAACGTCATGTTGAAATGTGGAAGGTAGAAGTTGATTCAGTAGTCATTGATAAGGCATTGTGATTTCCAATAACAAGTTTTCTTTGTTATGTTTTTGAAAGTTATGGGATAACTAAGAATGTTACGTCATCAATGATGAGGTGTAAGGACTGAGTGCTGGGACTCCTGCGAACAAATGTATAAGAGGATGTATTGGCTGCAAACTGTCTTAATCAACAACATATGCATCACTCTGTTTCAGATGAAGTAAGAAAATATTTTTTTAATGTGCAAATTTTAACACATATTCTGTAATATTGCTATCTGATTTCAGTTTGTTACAGCATGACAAACCATATCTTTTGCGTGACGTTTTACCACCTTCCCACTCCGATTACGACCCAACAACTATCACGGATCATTCAAAAGTGAGTGCTTCATCCACTAGTGCTGACCTTTTTAATTTGGCTTTCTTCGTGACACGTCCTCTCTCTATCACTTTGCCTAGTTTCTTTGAAATATTACCCTTCTGATACCGATCAGCAAATTTTTTGCTAGCTCTTCTTGCCAGGGCAATGCCGTCCGGAAAAGTCCATTTTAGGATGAAATTTTATAACTTTCAATTTGCCAGTGAATCTGGTTTCGTTCTCGAATGAAATAACTAGTAGAAGACTCAGAGTGGCTCTTATCAGTTCTTTCTTGTTTTTGTTGTGAATCGCAAAAAGATTTTCATACCTTTAGGAATATTACTCCAACTTTTGAGACGTTCGACGAAAAAACCACACAGACAAATGTGAATCAAATTTAACTATTTTTATCTGTCGTAAATTTTAATTTTTGGGGGTATTAACCAGAGGTATTAACTCCATATTCTACGCTTTAGCTTGACTTGTTTGTAAACTCTCGTCATGGCAACTGAGGTCAAATTTGTATTTAAACTCCGCCAGCTGGTGTGCTCCTAGCTTCAAAGATTCCTTGTACTCTAGTACTCTACCTAGGACAAATTTATTGTTTAATATCCCCTAGCTGAGATGCTCCTTGATTCAAAGGTATCTTGAGCAAGTTTGTACAGTTAGACCATTTGCATGGATTCCGAGACAGCTGCATTTGAATCGCGATGCTGACTATGTTAATTATTAAAACGTAGTAGTTATAGACAATCCGTTGTTAGAATGTTAGCGATGAGAAAAAGCGGAATGATATCAAACAATATTGCTGCGCAGTAGCATGCAGCATTAACCATGTTTTATTTGTGCTGATTTAATATTTATGATGAGAATATCTGCAGGCCCATGGCCATTTGACCAACAACAGATGCGAGCATATATTATGAGCTAGTTCTGTAGTTTATGAGGGAAAATTTCCTGAAAATGTTGAATTGTAGCTTGGTTTTCTAGGGAAATGCAAATGATTTATAATCAAAGACCTCATCCAAGTTCAATCCCCAATTATTTAGTTTCCGTAAAGTCACCGAAGTCGACTAAAATGACCAAAGTCTCACTTAATACTATTTGTGAAAACAAAACTTTCTGACGTTTTTTAGTTCGAGAACTCATTTTTACAATCGAATTGCCAACTACAAGTTGAGGCAGTTGACAAGGCAGTGATTTGTGATTCTATCTTGCGTGTTTTGGTTTTTCATTTTATTGATCTTGGGTAACAAAAGAGTGGCAAGGCTATTCATGCGTGTGATCTTATCATTTTAAACTGTTAGTCAATGAATAGATGACGTTATTAGTTAGCAAAATATTTTTCTCCGATTAATTTAAAACTTTAATTCTTTAGATAACCCATACATTTTCACAAGAGATGCGGAAGGAAAAATGATAATAAAGGAGACTAAATGCTGAATTGCTTCACACGGATGTAGAGGCAGCCTTTTGAAAACGGAGGTAAAAAAAAAAACAATGCTTTTCACAACATTCGTTACGTTTGACAATAGTCTCATTGTTTATGAACCCTAAAACACAGCACAACTTGGAAATACCAGCCCGACAATAAACCCAGCAATCTTCAAGGCCGTTTCGGTCCAAAAATCTAACCGATTTCAAATCGTTCCCAAAACACTTTACAAAATTATAAGTAGGTCAGCGTTCGTTTTCGTTCAGCAGTTATTAGCAGAGCTGCTGATATTGTGAAGGTGATGGCTCTCATGGACGAAGAAAAAAGGGGTGTGGTCGCTGAAATGTTCGCACGATCAGCAACATCACGGTGCAGACAGTCATGCGAGAAATTGTCAGTAGTTACTTCCATGTGTAACAGCCTACAAAGGACAACATTGTTGTACACACCCAACTGCGGGTGCAAGGTCAGTTTGGAACAAACATTTTAACGACGTCTCCTTATTTCTTGGAAATTTTTAGAAAGGCGGAAGGAACAATGGACCTCATCCACGCCCATCCCGGAATAAATCGGTTCCGATTTTTCCCAACGAAAACTACGAACCTGACCTTGTCCTCCCGATGGTTATCTTTTTGTTCTCTCGGCTAGTGTTGTGCGGCGGGTATAAATAGGACGCCGTGAACGAAGTACAATCAGTTCAAACCTTACCCTTCCCAGCGCTTTCCAGCAACTTACAAGCGAATCAACATGCAATCAATTGTAAGTTTACTTCTTTAAAGTTTTCAATTCATTTCAGTAACGGCTTCATTTTTTTATTCAACAGATTGCGTTGTCATTATTTGTTATGGCCGCTTCAGTCTGCCACTGTCAGCTGACGGCTTTCCATCCGTTCGTCAGTGCTGGATCGGCGAACTTTGCTCCGGTACCCGTGGCCACCTGGGCGCCCTCCTTGTACTCCATGTCCCAGTACCACGCCCAAGATGAGCTCGGCCAAGCTTCTTACGGCTACGCTTATCCCGGACAGGCGGCTTCCAACTTCCGTGACGCCTGGGGTAATCAAGTCGGAAGCTGGGCCTACATCGACGCGGAAGGCAAAGAAGTCCGCGTCAGCTATGTGGCCGATTCGAGGGGATTCCGCGTTCTATCCAACAATTTGCCCCAAGCTCCGATGTCGGTCCATTCTTCTCCACTCGTCGCTCCCGTCCAAGTTTCCGACACTCCCGAAGTCGAGGAAGCCAAACGGGCGCATTTCGCTGCTGTGGCGGAAGCCAAGGCCCGCAATGCGGCCGCTGTTGCTGCAGCCGGTGGCAGCCGTCATCGTCGTAGCCCTAGCCGTTATTATTCAGCACCCAAACCAGTTGCTCATCATTATGTCCAGCCGACTTATTACAGCTACCAAAAAGCGGCCGTTCCAGTTGTTCATGTTGCTCCTGTTGAACCTATTGTTCCTGTCGTCCAACCAACTGCTCACGCTTTCCCTACTTTCCCAACTGTTCACGCTGTTCCAGTTGCTCCCGCTGTCCATGCCGAGGTCCACGCCCTTCCGGTTGCTGCTCCAGCTGTTGTCCAGGTTGCGCCAGTCCCATCACCCATCATCAGCAAATTCCATTCACAGGACGAGCTGGGCCAAGCCGCATTTGGTCACGTCACTGCCGACCAGTCCGCTTCGAATTTCCGTGATGCAGCCGGAAATCAGATGGGCCACTATGCCTACATCAATCCCGACGGCCAACAAATCGTAGTCTATTACACAGCCGGAGCTGGTGGCTTTAGAGTTATCTCAAATGCATTGCCAGAGGCACCTGTCCAATTCCAGCATACAGCGCATGCTGCTCCGGCAGCCGTCCAGGACACTCCTGAAGTTGCTCAAGCTCGTCGAGAACATTTAGCTCTTGTCGAAGAGGTGCGTAACCGCGTCAAATCTTCGCCTTGAGATGTTTTCTTCACCTACATACCAAATCAGTTACAGTCTAATTGAGCTTCGCGTGTATATAAACTTCATCTTGTCTTTCCTCATTACATTAGCAGTTGAGCAGCATTAAATGTGTTGCTTTTTGTTACCATTGCACCAATACATTTTCTTAAGAGACAATCAAACTTTTAAATAAATTTGATCTATAGTAAATCGGCTGATTAAAGGAGTCGGAATTAAAACAAGCTAAACTAAATCTTTGCTAATGTTCGCTGGTTCGCATACCCAAGGAAAAGTAAACACGGATAACAATTTCCGAAGGAATTGCGTTGGGTTTGTCACGGAAGCAGACTCTCTGACGGAACACGGAAGTGAGATTTTCAAATGGCAATAACAGAGTAATAGAAAGAAATTTTTTATTAGTTTTTTATTTAAATTTTAATTATTCTATAGCTCTTGACTGAGTTTTGTGGCTCCGATCACTCTGATTTATCTGAAACTCTGTCTGATTGCCTGCGGTCATGCCGGTCAACATAAATTTTTTAACTGGCAACGCCATCGTCGCCATCTCGTATGCGTCAGCTACACTCGCTCTGACACTCCCATTCTGAATTACGAAAGCAAAGCATTGCGAGATTTTGGGAAGGAAAGTAGTTAATAAGCCACGCTTCAGTCACCAAATATCTAAATCTTGATATCTCTCGTCAGCAGCTCACTAAGACTGTAGGACATTAGTGTGAAGTGTTTTAGTTCGTCCGACGTCCAAGTTGACTTTTTATCTCAATACGAACAGTGAAGGTAGCAATTTCATTAAAGGCATGTTTATGTTGAAAACTGGTTTTAATCATGTTAAATGAAACTAAATAGAGAGAGTCTTATAAACAGCTCATTAAACTCCACTATGCCACAATTGATAGGAGTGAAATCGCTATCCCAAACATGCCTTGATTTTGTTGTAAACAACATGGCTCTGTTGTGTAAGGAACCAACCAGTGATTTTGCTAACAGCAGTCAATCTATCAACAGTCCTTTTGATCAGTTGCGTAAGTTGACAACTATCAATTACCTATCCAAAAGTATTTTAAAATTGTCTTATTTTGTAACAGCTAACAAGTTATTGGAGGAAATCATCAGTTCTCTTAGAAACAAAGGAGGTTTGAAACAATTTCTCGGTATACTGGCTGTTCCACATTTAGAGACCTTGAATCTCAGTGATTTAAAAAGTGAAGATGATCAATCCATTGAGCTTGATAATTCAATGAGATGTGTGGTAAGAAATTTTACTTCTACACTTCCTTTAATATCGATACATGACATTCTTTCTATTTCAGAACTTGAAACATCTAGCTATGTGGGCAGTTACTAATAATGATGAATTCTTTACTTCTTTCATTCCTAAGCTTTCAAAATTACAAGTACTGGACATTTCATGTTCAGATGCAGATGACAGCAGCTTGGAAGTAATAGGAACTTATTGCAAAGATTTGAGGTAAACAAAATGTTTGTTTGATGCCAAATTTGTTAAAAACAATTCTGGTTTCTTTCGTAGAGTACTGGATTTTAATACATGCCAGAATATCACAGATATTGGAGTTAAAGGATTGTGTGACGGTGCAACGCGTAATCTAGGAAGTGGAGGTGATGGACTGGGGCTGCCCAAATCTCTTCTTAAGTTGGGTTCGATCTTTACATCAATTACCCACGTAGGAATGCAATTGATCTTAGAAAACTTTCATAGTCTTCAAGTCTGGGATATGGCTACTGTTCAAAACTTGACGGAGATTCACAAAGAGGTTTTCTTGAACCAAAAGTTAGAGATTCCAAAATATTCTCTGATATGTTTAGAAATCGATCCTTACGCTTCCTACATCCCTAAATCTCTGGGATTTGTTGTGTCGCTGTGCCCGTCTGTGATCCGGGTGGAAATCGAAATCGATGGCTACGAAGGACTGACAGACAGTGATTTGCTTGATTTGTTGTCTCTTAAAAATCTCCGTAATTTTAAAATGAGTGGTGGAGAATACCCTTCTAATGGTAACGTCACGTTTGGTGGCGGTGTGACTCCAATTTTAAAAGCCTTTGGAAATTCATCACTGAAGGCACTTTCCCTATCCAGGTTGAGTGATGTCAATATTCTGGTAATCACACAGCTTTGCCCAAACCTTCACTCCCTTGACCTTATCGATAATTTGAGCTATTTCACCGCCAAACTTGTTAAAGAATGGGTTAAGACTGAACGGACTGAACCTGAAGTATTAAAGCAACTGGAAAGGTTGAGACTTTTAGGTAGTGGTATACCGCGCGAACATTTAATCTTGCTGTTGTCTTCGCCTTTATTAGTGAAAATAACGATTGTAAGATGTTCTACGTTCGACGACGACATCCTCCAAAAAGTCGCTAGAATTCAAACATTTTCCAACCTTGAAGAGTTACGCATTGTTAGTTGCCAGACCGTGACCGAGAAAGGAATTGATGTTTTCATGAATGCTCAAAACCCTCTTATAAAGATCGTGTTATATTTGTGTCGTCAAATATCGAAGAGTAATGCAGAGTGTTGGGAAAGGCAAGCTAAAAAAAACAATTGGCAATTATTGATCGTTTATCATTAGTAAAATTTATCTTGGTGTTGAAGACGACTTATACGTCGAGAACGCGAAGGAGATTCCGGAGATATATTTGTGTTGGTGATGAATGTCGGAATCGATCAGAATCTGAGAAAAGATTTATTCTTGATTGAGAATAATTTTTTAACGGTATCAATAGCAACTACTATTTTGTCTTATTTTGTTCCCTTAAATTTCCCTCACTTATAATTAGTCGTGAAGCTTCGTAAAATGTCACACTGTCCTTCATTCTTGTCATGTCAGTCAGTCATTACCCACTAATAAAGTCTGAACATAGATTTCCACCAATAGTTTTTCTTCTGAAATATATAGTTAGCTTTAGCTTGTCACATTCATCTGTGTAGTAATATGATTATCTGTTTTCTGTTAGATCGTGATCAACAACTGCCGCCTTGAACATGGTTTCCTAAACCATTTCACCGACAGGAAAACGAGCAAATATCTGTCTTTTTCAGATTATGTAAAGTCTTATTTAGTGTTATATATTTTGTAAGTTCTGGCAACATCATAGGTTTTCGTCAATCATACTCATATCCTCATCACTTGACTTATTCTATCTTCTGAATATCCTAGAATACCTTATTGACGTTATCATATGTAATCAGTTAATCACACCCAATTAAAATTGTGTGGTTAACTCTTGGTTCTTGATTGAGTAATTCAGTAATGGTCAGTAGGTCTACAGAGGAACAAAAAAAGGCGACGGAGACTGGCCGACGACATCAAAGTGGCGGTGATATTCAACATTGATAAGTATTCAAATCAAATCATATTTTTGGTGTGTTATTTCGGGTTATTTCCCATTTATTTTGATTTTTTTTTAGTTTGCTGAAATTGGTGGACACAACACACGGTAAAAATGTTTTTCCACATCCATTTATCACAGGGAAAACCCATTCGTTGAAATGTACAAATTTGATTATCATTTTCATTCATTTTGATTTGAAAAAGCCGCCAATTCTTTACTTTTCTAGGCAGTCAGCCACCTAGTAGAGAATTTTCGTACTGCCTTTTGGAATCTCGTTTTATCTTCTATTTCTGTCGTCTCATTCGTCTCGTGGTCTTGACTCGGTGAACGTGACGTTGAAAAATGGATTGGTCGTTTGAATTCGTTCTTTATTTTTCAGTATCTTTCATACTACATTTTTAATTGAAATATGCAGCATATCGGATTTTTCAAATTTCTGTACAAGTTCAGTTTTTGTTTAAACTTTCAAGTTTCAATATCCTAATTCGTAAATCAGCGTGGCCATGCCTAGTTGCCTACTGCCAACACAATACTTATCTTTTTCGTCATTTTCTCAAAATTCTTGTTCGAAGTATGGTTTTACATATTTTCTTATATTTCCCTATCTCTACACTAGTTTTGAATGTGAATGTGAATTTTTGTTTTAATATGTAGGTAGTCAACATTGATTTTTAACATGATGCCTTGATTGGGACCTTTTCGACATTTCCATTTGATTTCAGCTCACACTATATATCTTTTTTTCTTCTAGATGGGATGTTTTGACGTCAAAATGACTGCTGAAACCTGTGAATCCACGCATATGTGGATATCACATGCTTGTGTTGGACAGGTTCTTGTGATGCTGTCCTCTGCTTCCTACACTTGCTGTGTGAGAATTATAAACAAGACATGCAAAATTTTTGCTGACCCACATCAAATTAAAATCTTAGAATCATCTATATTACAATAAGACCTAGTCACGAAAATCAGAACTTAATCGCCACTCGCTAGTCGAATGGACCTAGCACAATCACGGATCTTCTTCTAACTGACACCAATCCATTAGGTATGTTTCTCTTAATTCCGTATTATTCATTTGATTAATTAATTTATCAATTTTTCATGACGAGGGAGAATAGAGATTGTATTGGATTTTAAAACGCTGTTCCAAATGTGGCTTGATACTGCATTTTGAATGAAATATTTTCCTTGCTTTTTTTATTTGAAACAGATTACCCTCGAGTTGAAACTTGGATCGATGTCAACCGTCCAGGCAAAACATTGGAATTCAACCACGTTATCGCTGTTTCGCCTTCTAAAAGATGAATACAGTTCTGGTACAGAAACTGGTAACATTCGTCGGGATTCGTTGGGATAAGGTTCCTGTGATGCTCTCTTCTGCTTCCTACTGCTGCTGTGTGAGAATTATAAACAAAACCTGCAGTCCAGATGAAATTGAAAATCTTAGAATCATGGATATTGTTGTACGACGACAAGATCTTGTCACGAAATCAGAACTTGATCGCCACTCAAGAGTCGAATGGACTGGGAATAATCACGGTTCTTCTTCTTACTGACATCCATCATTAGGTAACAGTTTCTCTTAATTCCGTATTATTCATTTAATTAATTATGTTATCAATTTTCCAGGAAAATGGAGAATGAAGATTGTATTGGGGTTGAAAAACGTGGCGACATTATTGCTGTTGCCAGAAGTTGCTTGAGATTGCACTTTGAATTAAATATTTTCTGTGCTTTTTTTATTTGAAAGAATTACCCACGGGTTGAAACTTGGATCGTTGTCAACCGTCCAGTCGAATGGATAGTAGTCAAAACATTGGAATTCCGCCACGTTATCGCCCGTTTCGCCTTATAAAAGATGAAGACAGTTCTGATGCAGACACCGGTAACATTCGTCTCTATTTAACATTGTTCTTTTTATCGTTAATTCTAATTTTTATTTTTATATTGATCCAATCTCTCGGATGTGTCGGCTGAGTTCGCCGTAACGGCAGTTCGTCGTTGTTGACAGTTGTCAGAATCGTCGAATCCTATTATTTACTCCGGCGGAGGAATAGCGAATAAGGTAATCGAACGAAACGTTAATCGCTCCATTGGTACAGCAGTTTCTGACCTGACAATTCATTTGACAGGTTTCTGTGGAGAGAGTATTTTTCTCAATTGGTTAATTTACAGCTAAGTAGCGTGGGTCCTAGCTCTCAGCAGCCAGGAGCGTCGGATAGCCTAGGCGATAACAACGACCAAGAATAAACTGCTGTGCTGCTTGAACAAAATTATCGTTTGTATAGAGTATAGAAGAAGAAACATCTGTTATAATAGCTGCACAGTTTGCTGACTACTGTTTTGTATTCATCCATCAAATTTTCATCTCTGATAAAATAGTAAAATGAAACAAAAAATAGAGTAATGAATTGTGCATTGTGTTTTATTTGTCCCACCTCCACCCACAATTCCGCCACTGTTTTTTTACACATAACATACACACATATACACATAACATACACACACACATAATTAACCCATTGGCTGCCACGCCATGCAACCCGTAGGTTGTTTTCTACTCCCTACGCGCCATGTCTTAAGGATCCATGACCAAGGTGGAACTTGCCATCTCTTGACAAGTCCGGGCTGACACGGTGACAGGAGAACATGGAATGCACGCCTCTAGAATCCACCACCGCATCGACAAGGGGGGGGGGGGAGTCCCTATGGTGCACTGCCAGGGCCTTTCGGCAAAATTTGGGCTGGTGCTAAGAAGAAGCTAACATGGGGATAAAAAGGCGTGGCAGCAAATGAGTTAATTAGCAAAAAATTCATACCAATAACAAAAGATGATCCACGTAGAACGTACATGTTGAATGTAACCGCCACGTCGAAGAGATGCTGACACCCGTCTGATGTTCAGTCTGTAAGCCGGATCTTCTTGGTCATTATCTAAATGGCTACATCAATGAGAAACAAAAATTAATTACAAAATTTACATACACTGCCATGACAAATGAAGTTACATTGATAACACCAGCAATCAGGTTCCTAAGCTATCCAGAACATGAAATGAGTCAAGTAAGGATGCCAGCAGCTTTCCCTATGACAGAACATACAAATGATTCAGTTAATAGACTTTCGTTAACTAGTCAACATACAAAACTATGAATGGACAGAAACTACAGGGGTTATAACAAAAATCAAACTTACAATTCTCTGAAGAAAGAAAGTAACTTTCCTGCCTGTGGCTAAGGCAGCAACAGCAGTCATCTGTGTTTGAGTTAGTTCTAACTGTCCTTTGGCATTGACCTCACTTTGGCATCAAACAGTTGAACATGTTGAATCTAAAGGAAATATGTCAATAAATATTTCAACATTATTGCAGTAAGCTAAAGTTAACTGCGAACACAGAAAACTGCAACCTACTACTTGAAAAACGTTCAGAAAATACCTACAACATAGGTTGATATGAGCCCTGCATCTTTTCACGTGACTTCTCCTAGTTGCTGCAATTGTGCTGCAATAGACGTGAAGATTACCCATGGTCTAGATTATGTTTTCCTTAGCTTTCCCTATGGCAGAAAATGCAACTTATGACATCAAATAAAATTTTCATATTTCTGAATAAAGAACAGCACTTGTCTATCGATGCGGTAGTTGTGAAAATTTGTTCGGAAAAAACAAGGTGTCCACGCTGGGGTAGTGACCTACAGAGATCAATAAAAACTCCTGATAATTCCGATGAATATGAACACATATGGAATAAATATCACCAAAAACAAGTTGCACAGAAATAAACTTGAATTTACTTAAGGAATTCATCGGTAATTTTCAGGGGAAAATAGGAAAACTTTTGACAACAAAAAAGCAATCCGCCATGAATCCGACATGGCAAAGAGGACAAATGCCATCTAGGGTGTCCCTAAACTATGGACTTGGACAGTCCATTTTGGACTACTAAACTATGGACTTCGATCGAAAACTATGGACTTCGCCAGATGGCGCTGCCTGTCAAAGTCCATATTTTAGAACCTGAACGCTCCACCAATGGCCATACTAAAATATGGACTTTTCCTGAAAAGTATGGACTTTATCCAAATTCAACATAAAACATAAACTACGAATCGTTCTATCATTTTTTTGTTTTATATATTTAACGTCCGTTCAATAAACTGCAAGAAGCCACGAGCTTTCTAGAGCTGGCGGGACACTTACTTTTTTAAAGCCAAAATTTGTTTGGTTCATAGTTTTTTATTATAATAATAGTATCAAATGCCAGAACACTGCTTGGTAGAATTCCGTCGGCGGTAGGATATATTTTTGTAAAATATTCTATTTTTTTGTTAATTTCTTCTAAAGTATTATTTTTTATTAATTCGCTGTCTTGCTTTATCCGATCTATAAAACGGTTTAAATACAAGATGTTTTTCCGTGTTAATTAAAGGCAAAATCTCTTATATATTTTTAAGCTTCTATTTGCGAATTTAACTAATATTCCTTCCTCCTATATCCACATTACTCTCACTAAGTTTACCCAGTTCTAAAGATAAAATTGAAAATTCGGGTTGTCCAAGTAAAGCACCAACTGCAAGAGAAGCATGAGCTACATATCTTTTTTGCTTAATTAATAGGTTTAAGCTTTCTATCAGATGATGAGCTATGCTTTTTATATCTTCGATTCATACTTAAGGTCTCATTTTTTTTTAAATTGACTTTTGCTTTTATATAAAACAACGTATAGGGCAAGAACCGGCAAGAACAGTCTTTTGAGACATAAGCGGTTCTGCAGCACATTTAAAATTAATTCCCTCTTTTGAGAAATGTGTTCATACTGTGTACCTAAAAGATCAATAGCTCCATTATTAACAAAACCACTACCATATCTTAAAAAAATAAAGGGATAAACATAATGGGTATAATGGGTAATGCGAAAGCCAAAAAGAAAGCGGAAGTTGCGGATTATATGCCATCGCATTTGCGACAGCCTTGGCATTTTCATTTAATCCATCTGAATTGAGGTTTGATGGGTCACAAATGCGCTCCCATCTAATGAAATGCATTTCCGACGGCGCAATCATTCCTTTTCCAACCGAAGGACTCCGAACGCGTTCAAATTGGAGACCAAAGAAACAAATTTCCATTCCCCTCTTCTGTGTGTGTCGGATGCCCGACTTTTGATTTCATAAACTCCTTCCTAAAAAATTTCACGTTATGGTACAGTGCAACATTTGCAAAGAATATTTCCATCCGGAATGCGAGAACATACCCGAATCTGCCATCAAGTGCAAAAAAGTGCTCTGGTATTGCTCATCTTGCATTTAAACGTTAAATGACTTTGTTTTATTTCTTTTCTCAAATGTCAAATCAAGAATAATAAAACCTTTTTTGAAATGTTCAAAATGTACCTTGTAAATCGTGTATTAATATTCGCAATACACCATTCGGAATGAATTTGTGGTTTGCTTAAATTTAATTAAAAGATATATTCATTTAACCGTTTAAAACTTAAGCGAAAATATTCGGATCTAAGCCAAGTTTATACATTTAAAGTCCATACTTTAGACGCCAAGTCCAGTGTTTCGGATATAACGCCATCTGATGGAGTCCATAGTTTCTGCAGGTTAAAGTCCATATTTTAGGTCCCTAAGTCCATAGTTTCGGACAGGCAGCGCCATCTGGTGAAGTCCATAGTTTTCGATCGAAGTCCATAGTTTAGTAGTCCAAAATGGACTGTCCAAGTCCATAGTTTAGGGACACCCTGCCATCTATTTGACACTTTCGAAACTCGGATGACTCAAAAGCAATTCAGTTCTTTAGATACTTATATAACTTAAACGGTGCACTTTTATTTGCTTAAACCTAGCTGGAAGTCCTTAGAAATTTACCCAGAACAAAGTTCACTTTTTAGTTTTATGCAAATTTTCCGGAAGTATACCGGAAGTAGCGATAGCGCCTTAACCATTGAGCTGTCGACCAAATAAACCAAATATTCGTGATCTCCATGAAATTTGGGGTCGATATAGTGTAATTTAAAGGAAATCCAAAATTTGGTCAAAATCGAGAATTTTCCTGAACTATAGTTCAGGAAAATTCTCAAAACCGGAAGTACGCGTACGTACAAAAACAAACATGAACTTTACCACAAATTTGATGAGGATCACGAATATGTGGTTCTTTTGAGCGTAAAACGAATATTTACTGAACTACTGGCAGAAATGAGAAAACCGGAAGTAGAAAAAACAACTCATTATTAAAAATCTAACAAGTGAGCTTTGTTGCTGAAACAGAAACTGACAGTTATCACCCAAAGTTTCCTTGTAGAGCAGCGAAATGTACAAAGTATTCGTAATTAAACTGAGCCGAAAATGATCAAAGGCTATGCCGTCTAGCTTAAGAAAATAGAAACGTTTAACAGTAACATGAAAACAATGTCCGCTCTAGCTCGTTGGCAGTTTACACTCATTGAAAGAACTAACAAAACATAGAAAATAACTTTGATACTCACGTAATATTCTCCCCTCGTCTTCATAAAAGAGCCACCACTGCAGCACACATATCACAACAGACGAAATCCCCAAGGTCAACAATTAGGAGAAGGCAGCTTGACATTCGTTTATGTGCCTAGTCTGTCTATGGCATGGTGGTGATTCCAGATTGTTGACGAAATATCATTACTGCTACCTTTACGTATCACGTCTATTTACTTTTTAACTTTATATCTGTCATCCTGCACTTTGCCTTACTTGTGATAAATCTTTCTATTTCCCTGTAGGTCTCGATGGCCATTGATGTTGAGATGCTGCCTAATGAGGAGTTGGTGAAAGGTATGCTTGAAGCAGTTGCTGCTGCTGTCCTTGGTGTCAAAATTCCATGTGTGGTTTGTTAATTTGTGTGCCATGTCAAATCTCTTCCTTCTGTCACTAAAATCTCTGCTGTGCACTGCAATATATGATTGAGGCAGGATTGAGGCAATCTGATTCTGCTTGTTCAAAAAACTAGCTGTGCCAATCTATAAATAGCACTATATACATTGTTTATTCTTCAATTTCAGAGACTCAAACAGTTACACACACAAGAAGTATTCCATGACAACACCAGCACCACAGACAGCATGGAACAGCTGGACTTCACCACAGCATTCAGCATTTCAGCCAGTCTGCAACAAACCATAATCACTATAGAAAGCACTGCAGAATTTCAAGATTGCCGCTGGATAATTAACCTATTTGAAAAATAAATATTTAAAATTATATTTTGCAGGTATACAACAAGAAAGAATTTTGATATATATTAAAGTTCTAATTTTAGAAAAAAAAATATTTATTTCATGAATTTTCTATTATTTAAAGTTTTTTTCCAATCAGTGTAGTTATGATCATAATAAGGATACCTACTAACACAAAAACCTGTGGAAGTCAGTTACACCGCTTATTCAAAATTTAATATTGTTTACCTCTTTAGAAGTGATGCAGAGAAAATTTTAAAATCTTTAAATTTAAACAGTTCGTATACTATCGCCATTACATGCTTTGCTAGTCGGCATGTAAAAAATTCACTTCCCGGGAAGTGAATACTGCGACCGCAGTATGCGATACATCACGCAGCAATTAGATAGCGTTAGATAGTGTGGATTTTGAAATTAGAACTTAGAAATAGAACTAGTAGAAATTTTTAATCATTAGGTGTGAACAAAAGCAAATCAATAACGTCACGAAAATTGCTTTTCAAATTCTAGATTCTGAAAAGTAACTTTCCACCAGCAATGAATTTACAAAAATTAACTTAACAATTAACTGTCACTAACTAAATAAAAACTAACGTTTGCAAACAAATTACCGAACCAATTACCAAATTATAAGAATTCTTCCTGAATGTATCACACGACAGCAACATGCTGTTAAAGTGATAATTACAATTTGAACAAGGCGGTTTTAGCTGGAATTGAATCACAAGTGTAATAAACTTCGTGTTTTACTGTCCACTTGCACAAATCAGGTGGGCAATTTTCCTAAAATCTTAAACCTTCAATTTTCCGTTCGACAAGAACCCCTCGTCCCCTCCTATCCTCGTCAAAACACAAATTATCTTTTATTACACACAAAACAGACGACAGTAAAAAAAAAAGTTAAATGACGAGGAGAAAACTCCATTCACAAACATGCAAAACAAAGTTTGTCAAAACATACTCCAGGATAACACCGGTACCACAAACTCCGTGCAACAACTGAACTTGATTTGATGACATATTCACCATTTGGCCGCAACCAGATCAACACAATCCAGGATAACACCAGATCCACCGACGGCATGCAACAGCCTGAACTGGAAACAGGCTGCAGAACTACTGCACATTGTGATCACTCTCTGGAATATAAATAATGCTGGTCTGCTTAGGCTAGATTTAATGGCTGTAGAAAAACATGTTAAGTGATCAACGAACTGCAGCTACAAACAGATAATCGTGTTGAAACTATATACACAAATATGTCACTACCAATTTCAGCACTAAAGTAATAGCTAGAGACCATTGTTAACAGCATAATTTGAGTGAGTGTGAGACGTTCAGAACAACGCGGGAGCTTTTCTGCCCTCCCCCAAGTTAAAATAATAGATAGAACATTATCCAACCCAACAATGTAAGGTATTGTCAATAAGTTGTGAATCACCCATAAATTTGAATTATACGTTTGAATATAATTTATAACCTGACTGCAAGATGACCTGACTGCAAAATGACCCATGAATTAGAGCTACTTACTTATTCTTTCATTGCATCAACAGATAACATTTGTACAGCCAAACCGCCGCCCCTTTTGAAGGATTACGGTTCTGACTAATCTCTTCCTAACCTCGATCCGTTGTACATTTTAATTAGTTGATCTTTGAAACAAACAGCAAAATTAAGCAAAACAAAAACCAATAAGGCCAAATTGTAAATTCTTATAGATAATACCATAAGACCAAGAGGAACCGCATAGAACATAACCGCAGGTCATCATTTCCTAAATGGCCAAATCAATAATAAAGAGTTATTGACACAATTTTTGGTTGAGTGACATGACAATTGAAGTTACAAATGATAACACCACTCAGATTTCCTAGTCCATCCAGAAGACAAGACACATCACAAATGATGTGATGAGGATGACTATCGATTGCTTACTTCCTCTACTAAAAATTCATCTGTTAACAGAACATAAATTATTAAATTATGACTCTACAGACACAATTCTTACATTTCAACGAAAACAGAATAATAATACTGGTCTTCTTAGCCTGTATAATGACTGTAAGATTATTAGAAAGGCTTGATCAGGCAGCTGTTAACCATGAGAGATGATCAGATCCACCTGTTTTAATAAATTAAAAAAAGAAGACATTAATATTTCAAAATTAATGTGGTGTGGTGCTTTCCTGCATCTTTTGAGTGAATCTTTTAGAAAACAAAAAGGGTTGATGGTACTTTTCCTTTAACTGTTCATGTTCACCTAATATAAGTTAAAATGATAAACTGATCATTACCTCAGCCATAAAGTCAACAATGTAGCTTACTGTAAATAAGTAGCGTAAAAATTTAATAAGTTGCGCCAGTTAATTGAATCCCCAATAAATAGAATTAGAACAACCAAACGTTTCATGACAACAAATCGTATGACACGCCACGCCACCTAGTCGCTAAGTTTGAAACTGCCAGACGATAGCGACATCTAGTTTACAAAATCATACTCACTTTTCGAATTATAGGCAGCTCTTCAAAAAGGTTGTCCCTATTGGCCCCCGATCAAAAAGATTGATTTGATTATACCTGTTACATGTGAACGACAGATCCAGAAACCAGATTCCTGCTATTAAGGGCAAAAGTTGAAGCTTCATGAAATCGGGATGGGACTGATACAAAATGCTTCATTTAATCCCATCAGGTTCTTGTTCTTCATTGGGAATCCCTAGTAAGCATAGACAAATGCAATACTGTCAAACTAGATTTGTTGAGGTGCAAAATTAGTCAGACAGTCATAAAACAGAAATATTTTCTTGTATTACCAAGTCCACTTCAGCATGTAGAGATTTAAATCCATTGCAGCAAATTCATCTATACCACTTTTCTCTTCGACTGATGTTATCTGGAATGCTTTAGCATACACTTCCACTTAACTGCTTCAATTGAAGCACGTGTTAGGTGTCAAGGTGTGAAAGGGGAGCGTTGGATAACACAGGGTATTGCGATTCGACAATCGAGAAACAAAGAGCTTTAAGTGGACGCTGAACGGATTATTACAATCATTTCAATTAATTAAACACCACGCTAAGTTACTAATCCTAATAACTAAATTTCTAACAGAGAGAGACCGAGGTGAAGTAATCAAAACGACACTGAGTCGCAGAGTTGGACTACGGGAACGGGACTAACCACTAACGGCTGGACACGAGAAAACGGAAGCCTGGAATGGAAAGGAAATATGGATATGGTCTGGAAAGCAGTGATGCCGAATTGCCAATGTATTAAGTTTGATGCTGCCAAATAAAATGTCTAAAAAATAATTTTGCTAAATATGGAATTGAATTCATTCCTTTTTTATCTAGTTAAGTAGTTATTACCGCAAAATGATAAAAATAATAAAAATAACTTCCTAATTAAATTACTTTATTTCTATTCCTTGGAAATTTGGCATTTGGAAACGACCGAATTTAAAATTTCTGTAATAAAAAAAAAATTTCACTTTCAGTATCGAGAACAAACAGGAAAAATTTAGTTCTGGTCTTTTCAATTCCAAACTTGGTGTTAACGGGGAAGTAATGCGCGTACGCAATCAAATTAAAAAAAAAAAACTACAAGTACATTTATTTTGAATACCCGAATACAAATAAAACAATGATTCATAATTGAATATTTCACTAGAGGTAAAATTCACACGGGAAGTTTATTAAACAGTTGTTTAAGTCTTGTCTTAAGGTCGATTTTGATATCAAGGAAATTAGGAAATTAGCATTTGCAAAAGACTGAATTTGAATTTCTTCCAGAGACAGTGAATCAGTAAAGGGCGTGGAATACTGGTAGTAAGCTTTCCCGTTCTATAGCCTGGAGAAAATTCTCGGCATAGTTAGGTTAGTCCTTCTTCGGTCGTGTCATTATTCACGACCGTTTCAGACACTGCTGGTAGGTAAATCGTGGAATCGCCAAGGGTTACAGGAGAAGCTGCTGCTACGTCAGACACTGTATTAACGGTAATAAAAGTCCCATAATCGATCGTTTCAGATGAGACCGTCGAGTAAGTTGACGAAATTGGAATCTGGTCAGAGACCGTCGTAAAAGGATAAATTGGGGATTCGTAAGTTGTAGAAGCATTTAAGTTATTAATGCTATAATTTTCCGTTACAGGGACCGAAGGGTAATTGGATATGATCCCATCAAACGCCGTAATAGTAGAGATTGTAGTATGAATAGGGATCTCGGCAGTGTCCACAGTAGAATCAGTGGAATAATTATTTTCAGTACTATTTTCAATCGCAGTAATGTTGCCGTAATCGACTGTTTCATGGACTGTCGGAGTGTAAGTTGGTGGATACTCGTTAGACACCTCAATTAAAGTGTGAATTGGGATCTCGGCGGAATCCGTAGTGGAAGATACATGAGTAGTTGAATCATTAATCGTTTGAAAGTGAGTTGGATAAATAGCGGGAAAAGTAGAAGGACTATTTTCAGTGCTGTGTTCTAGAGTAGAGTTAAAGAATGCAGTGGTTTCAGGAACCGGAAGGAAAGTTATAACTGACGACTGGCCGGAAACTGTAGAAGAAATAGAACTAATGAGAAGTGGAACTTTGTCAGGGTCCGCAGAGGAAGTAGTGGGCATATCGATCACATTATCGACCACTTGAGAGACTGTTGGATAAGTTGAAGACTGGCTCGTAGGAGATTCGGTAGAAATACTACCATCAACGTTCATTACATTTGTAGTAAATTCATCTATCCCCATGGAAATAAAAGGAAAGGTGAAACCCTCGTTATTGTTAAGATAATTAAGATTAGTCAAAGAATCAACTTCTTCGCTACAAAAAACGTAAGAGAAACCTGCCGGAGTACAACCCCAAACTACACCAATTGTGGTGTAACCGGTAGATACGGTCGTGGTTTCCGTAAAGGTAGCTGTAAGGGTTGTTGTTTCCTGAAGATTAAACCCCAAACAAGAGAGGAACTGGCTAAAGTTGACTGTTGTTTGCCCGCAATCGCCGACTGTGATGCTCTTACTCCGTCCGCTAACCTCCCACCGTCTAAAAATGTTCTGCAAGTCGGAATATCGATCGTCCAACGAACTGATGATCGAATCGCCATTGTGATTGAAATCATTCGGCGCAAGAGTAGCTTCAATCCTGCATCAATCACGTAATCACAATTGTATCTTAGTCGAATAAGAGAAAGTTAAAAGTAATTTTATTATTTACCCGATAACCGCAGATGGAATAATTGAATTTCGGTCGCCAAATTGAACCATGTGTGGTTTCTCTTCAATTCCACGCTTTCGCCGACATTGAGAGACTTTGCCGGACGAGATGAAGCAGACTGTGGGCTGGAATCTGAAGGATGTGGAAACTTCAAAGGTGAGCAACGTTACTCCGCTAAACAATGGTTGGCCACCAAAATGAATCTGAGCCCCGATAACAGACTGAAAGCCAATAAAGTAGACGATTAGAGTTGATAGCATATTAACATGGGATATAAAATGCAAGTTCTGTTTAAGGATAGAGCAAAAGCGGATGAGACAAGAGTCGGCGAAGCACAAAAACCTTATGGGATGTCGTCGGGTCTTTTATTGCGTTGGAACCTCCTTTACAAAGGATGCGTGTCGTGTCGGCGTGCTTATAGTAGAGGAAGTTGGTTGGCTGCCAACTTTTCGCCATGTAAGAAAAACCTGGTAAAATATGCTCTATGACAAGTGCTTTTAAAAAGAAACCAAAAGAAAGGAAATAGTTTTCTTATAACCTCTGAAAGATAAATTGGTTACGTTGACTTACCCAGATCATTTGTCCACGTACACGCCACCTGCGGTCAGGAAAGATAGAAGCCACGAAACAAACCGAATATTCCGATATTTTTCAACATCAAGATAGAAGATGTGTTATGCGCCAACTCCATTCCATCAGATGAAGGGTAAGATGAACTAGATTTTCGAGAAATATGTATCACGAAACTGCAATCTGATGGAAATAACTCCACATAGTTTCTCCGGGGTTCCCAAAAATCTGGTAAAACAAGTCTGTGTGTTAGTTTTGGCGTTTAAAGTTTACCCTCGGTATAAATTTGTAAAGGAAATGTCACTTGCGTGTTTTGTTCTTACCACTTGCGGGATTTTCTCAGCCAATTATCTATACCGTTAATTGTTCTTTTTGAAAAAAAAAAACAAGAAATAGTAGCAGGCAATTTGAAAGTTCGTTTTTATTATGAACATCTTACGAAATACTATATCGTGATTGCACATATGCATTAATATACTTTACCTAATAATATGTCTATCGCATAACTTTGACGTGATCGCACATTTCTATATAAGGTCTTAATTCAATTATAAATCGTGTTGGGGAATGTGGCAAGAGCAGGCCGATGGCAACTTGTAGATGTCGATGAAGATTCCCTTCTGGGGATCGCAAGGATCGAAGGAAAGCATCCGCTGGTAAACATATTTTTGCAGACATTTGCTGCCAAAACAAGGGGCCAGGGTACGGCAAGCTGCACCGGGGAACAAACATTTTTCGACGCGATGGGTTTGGGTGTATCCGGGCCAGGCGATGTCCTGGACGATGACCCGCCATTCTCCATCGACATTCACTGCCCGGAGTGGGCGAGCATAAACGACATCGCTAGGACAGATGTATCCTTCACCACCAACCCAGTTGCCCTTGTCAAAGGTCTTGCCGTGGTATTCGGAATAGTCGAAATGTTTCTCCGACAAGGAGGTCAGTCCATCGACCAAATTATCGGCCGACTGATCGGCAACATCGGCGTATTTCTTCAACACCAAAGGGTCGTAGTCGATGGCGTACTAAAAAAAACGTAACGGCGATAAGTTGAATTTCATAAGATCTACTTTTTTTTTATTTAGAAAATGTGCTGCCTACCTTAACTTCCTTTTCCGGATATTCGGGGTCTTTGACACAGAATGTGAGGGTTCCGTTTTTCGAGCAGGTTGGTGCCTTTCGTGGATGGCAATAATCATTTCCGCCTTTGTACTTTTGGCTGTAAGCCGCTGGGTAAGATGTCTTTGGATAATTGGTAGGATCAAAAGCAGCTTCCGCTTCCGGCTCGGCAAGAACTCCCATCAAAACGGAAGCCAGACAGATCTACAGATTTAATGAAAAAAATTACGTGAATTAATAAGATTAAAATTGTCATATTATACAAGAAATAATTTGTTTTCTACTTTAATTTCTCTTCTCAAAATGAATATTTATTAAACTTACCAATACAATTTTCATTTCAAATAGCTGAGTGCTGGTTCTAATTCAGAAAATGTACAAGTTACCAAACTGTGTTGATGCTTTTCAGTTCTCAACTGATGCAAATGGGAAAGAGGGAAAGGGTTTTATACCCAAACTTCGTTTCAGTGATCAATAACCTAGGACTTTGGAGTAAGACATCTAACTTTGAGGTTTTACATATTGCATAACAGACTCCCAAGTTTCAGTTACTGATGACTGACGATTTCAATGAGGATAACTGACTCTCACTTTCGTTGTGGTTATTGTGGTGGTAGAGGAAGCTGTGAATAAAATTTAGTGGAAAATCAATTGCGTCACATTCTTACTTCATCTCTCTGTTACTTTGTAACAACCCAGCGCTCTTCAATGAAATGTTTGAAATTGTGTGTTAGTTTTCAAAATTCGCCACACCTCAACATCTCGCTTGATGGAACTATTCAGTCGATTGGAAGAGAAAGTCATTTCGTCAATTGCAAGTTGTAGCATACGAAAGGTAGGGGGCCCTATATAAAGTACGGATGGAGCGTTCAAAACACAAAACATTCCTGATCAGAACCCCAGTAAGATAGAATATCTCTCCATTTGTACTAGCACGATAATGTCTTTAAAATCAGTGGTAAGTAACACCATAACATTTGACAATAACGTTGACATTCATTTAAATGTTCCACTTACCAACTATAGATTTTCGCATCGTTGATGGTGATTGGAGTTTTCTCCGATCCGGAGCCCAGCAGTTACAAAGTCCCTCCTTCTTACGGTGCCCAGCCCAAGTACGAATACGTCGAGATTCCGCACTGCGCCAAAAACACGACCAAGTCCTGGTGCCTGGAAGACTCTGAATATCCCCAACATGAAGTGCAAAAAGCCCTGGACCAACACTACCAGGCCGTCGTGGCTTTCTACAAGGACAAACTGGCCAACACTGAAAATTCAGTCGACGAATTGGACAAGTTGAACGACGAGGTTTACCTTTGCCCGAGTTCCACCGATTACGTCCGTCCTTTCCGGGCCATCAACGTCGACGGCAAGTGGCGCACCATCGTCAACGGCGTCGAGTCTTACGGCATCAAGTACACGCAAACTGCTCGAATTGAAGAATGCGACGTGGTCGTGGGAACCACCTGCCCCTTGGTCCCGTCCTGCTACGAGTCCAAATGCGTCCAGAAAAATATTTTCCATCGCTTCTTGGTCTACAACCCAAAAGACTACACTTTCCCCTTCGCCATTGAAAAATTCAAGTTGCCCGGATCGTGCGGATGCGTTGTTGGAGCTTTTCACCTTTAAAGTTTAAATTATGACTACAGAGTACAGATAACGCAATAAAGAATGTATAGATGTTTGGCACACAATTTCGACTCCAAATAACTTTTTTGTATGCTGCGATAAAATGCGAAGGTCCTAACTCTAACACTTCGGACTACGGTAAATCATAAATAGGGATCTTTGGTATAAAGATGTGAAGCGAACATACATATTAATTGAAAGTAATAAGAAATAGCAATTTTGGGAAATATTACATAATAAAGCGTGAATGTTTTACGTTACTACGTTGCCGTTTGAGGATAATAATGCAAAAATGGGCCTTATCATAATCGTTGTCTAGTAAATTGCGGTCTTAAATAGGAATCTCGTTTTGGATGTAACATATCGATACCATGTCGATACCACACACTCTTTGCTCATTTGAAAACACGGATGATACGATTCGATTGAAATGAAAGTTCATACCTTGGTGCAAAATTTTCGACGATGACTTCCCGGTCGAACGGTCGTCCGTATGGAGAACTTTCTTCAAATCCAGGTGCCGCTGTAATAAAATCACCACAACACTGTTCCTAAAAAGACGACGAAAAAGGATAAAATGTGTTTTACTTTTAATGAGAATTCTAAGGAAATATAGATATTTACCCCAGTAGAAGTGAAATTCTGTTGAACGTTTCGTTTTGTTGACGTAGAGATATCAGGGGTGTAAATATCTGGAACGATCCTTTTCACTGTTGACTTACTGGAGTTGAGTATATGCTTCTCCATTCCTTTTGGCATAATCTTTAATAAGTGGCATCAATATTGTGGTATTTTTAGCTAAAGGATCATGTGGCATGGTGCATCATTGGACAGGACAACAGGACGGATTAAAGTTCCATACCTGCATGCAAGATCTTTAGCGGCGACTGGCCGTCCAGGTGGCCTGGTCGTTTACGTGGAGAACATCTTCCAAATCTAGGTGCCGCTGACGGCGAGTACTAAAAAGTCCACTGTTCCAATAATGACAATGAACAAAAATATTAAAAAATGTGTTTCACATATTTTTAAAATTGTAAAATACAGCTATTTAGTATTTACCTCTGTTAAACTGAATGCTGGTGAATGTTTTGTTATGATGGTGCAGATAGATTCATTACCAGGTGTAAAAATTGTGAACATTCCTTTTCATTGTTGATGTCCTAGTTTTACTGTGCATGTTACTCCATTTCAAATTTAGGATAATCTATAGACATGGAAAATTTTGCTGGTATTGCCAAATTTTAGTAGTGAGGTTAGGGTAGGTGTAGATAACACACCTTGCTTGGTTGTTCACTTCATCAGATACTCGTCATCTCTGGATTATTAAGCAGAAACGACTTCAGCTGCTGCATAATGGAGAAGCCTAGACTTTAAACTATTGTTCGCTGGCACCATCCAGCTATGTAATGGTGGAGCATAGTGGTATCATGGGACACACCAAGATGCATAAAGGAAAAATTAACCTGAAGAGTCTCTGTTTCAGCGTGGAAAGATTGAAAATCTAAAACAGGCAAAAACCCCTATGCCTTGCTTCCTGTAAAGATGCAGTACAGGAGAATCCTGGGCTATTTTCGAACTTGTCCATGATTTAACTGCTTTGCTTCAACCACGTGTAGGTTGGATGGGACACTCGTGGATAACACTGACTCGATCACGAAACAAAAGAGAACTTTACATACTGAAATTTCTGGCAAATGCTCACTACACTGTAACATCTCTTGGTTTCAACTACAACTCATGAAACTTTTTACTTTTTAAGTTTATAACGATGAAAAAAAGCATAACCGAACCGAATCATGCTTTCTAGCCTACACGACACGTACGACGACGACGATAAGGTACGACCGGCGTGAATCCTGGCGGGAAACGGAGAGCTGCAGTCAGCAGACGAACTTCTGTGATGAGTAGCGATGCTGCCAATTTTTTATTTGTTAATCAACTTAATATTCATATTATTCAAATCCATATAATTACATTTTGTCAAAAATATTTTTTAACTGTTTGCAAATGTTTCTAAAGTGTTAATTGGATTTTATTATTTTTTTATTTTAAAAAGTTGAGGCATTGTCTAAGAAGGGAGCTTGCTGATTAACAACGATTTGAGTATCCGGCAAAAACATATTAAATATTTGACCAAAACCAATTAAATTATTGTGGATGTTTGATAAATAAAACGCAGTAGTTCTACTTCTGCAAGTAAGCAAGGTTTCGTCACAATTCAAACTCTCTTATCGGTAACTCGAGAGTTATTGAGATTAATCGATCAAGATTATAAAATACCGGTGCCGAGTGATAACAAAAGGAGACAACTATGAGAATGACATGAATATACGTGTTGCTTTTTATTCTAATAGACTAATACTCTCGTGTATACGTAAAGGATGGCGGTATAACAAGATAACAGAAATGCACTGATGCTTTGAACTGAAACTGCGGGTGTCTGGGTACTGCTGGAATGATGTAAATTCCGGCAACGTGCTTAGACTAGCAAGCCGATGCTTCCCAAGTTTGGTGCGTGAGCAACGACGTTGTGCAAGCCGGCCGCCGTGCAGCAGAACATGTAACCCTTGGGGATGTCGAATCGGTTGGACCAGCTCATCCATCCCACCTGACTGCAGACGTCCGTGCAGAAAACGTCGGCTCCTGTGACCGACGTCAAATGCGGATTGTTGATGCCGATGAAAGCCGTGGCTTTGTTGCTGGCCGGATCGTGGACCACCTTCCAGTAATATTTAGGAGCCGGAAGGACGTTGTTGTTGTTACCATCTGTAGCCAAATAGATTGGCTTTTGGACACCTTTAACGTCGGCCAGCGTCAGGGTTTCGAAGGTGCCGGTGTAAACCACCACATCGATGACCCGGCTAATAGCCAAGTCCCTAGTTCCGGCTTCCAGCGCTTTCCAGTTGCCATTGTTGAACGATTGCCATTGCGGGGCAGCGTTGATGTAATAGTAAGTGGCGTCCTGACTTCCGGCGTCGATAAAATCACCATCCGGCGCCAAATGACCGCGGGCGAAATAGTAACTCTTGGTAGTGTCAATGTACTGAGCTCCTAGATTGCTGGAACCGACGATATCGGACACGGTGACCAACTGGCCATCTTGGCTGTAGGCCGTTTCGACATCGACGCCGACGAAATAATTGCCTTTGCGGAATGAGGGACGGGCGTTGTCCTTGTCGTCGGCGGCGGCGTTAGCGCCGTAAATGGTGTGAACAGCGTAGAGGGTGTTGTCGTTGGACTGGACGTGGCAGACGGTCAGCTGATTGATGTAGGCGCTGTTGACTTGCCAACCGATTTCGATCTTGGTGCCGATGGTCGAGCAGGTGCCCGTCTCTTTGATGGTCTCCTTGACGACGGCGTTGCATCCTAATGAACTGTAGCCCAAATTTTGCGTGCCGATCTGGAGGTTCGTGCCAGCAGTGGCGCATTTGCCCGAATTGAATTGGGCGTTGGTGGCCATCAGGAAGTTGTTGGTACCTTCGCAAGCCACCGTGATTGTCTGACTCGCAGCTAGCGTGATTGTGCGGACCTGATAGTAAAATATGAATTGGAATCAGTTTGATCAAAAGAGATTTAATTTTAATGTTATTTAAGAGTAAGACCCCATTTTGGAGAGTTGGCTGGATGATGTTGTTGGACGAATCCACGAAATGAGGTGGGTAAGTCGGGGACGACGTATCCAAATTAAATGTGCAAACTGTTTTCCACAGTGAAAAATGACAAATAGTAAAAAAAAATGGCTGGCGAATTATCTTATTTAATTAACTTACCAGCAGACACCGGATCGGCGACCAACCAGGCTAGCAGAATAACTGTCAACAGCTTTTTAGTGATCGCCATTTTAATAATAATAATTGTCGAGTTTAATTGGTGTCAACCGCTTCCACTTCGACCTGCGTCTGAAATGGACATTGTGATCCTTGGCCATTATGGATCAGCTGGTTAAAATGCGTACGACGAGTTATCAAGTGAGCAAACACATATGAGTGGTGAAAACAATTGATACGACTATATCGGATATACCCAGTTATGATATGATGCAATCTATGGCACTCTGTCTGCGGCAGATGCACTCTTTGACCGAATAAACCTAACAAATGCGATATAAGCTATTTAATACCAGCCTGTGACTTTCAGTGCGATAGTTAACCGTGTCAGTATTTGAGCCATAAATAAAATCCGTAGCCATAGCTGACGTATACAATCTTGAACGTTTGTTGATTTGGCTATACGTTGGCCGCATATTGGTACAGCTGTCAGATATCGGGGACTTGTAATCTTATAAGAAATATTAAAAAAGCCACGAATAGAAGCGGAAAATCATTTATTTCAGAACTTATAACTATGCGCTGGTTATTGCTTGTAATGAAAATGTTTTGGAGAATAAAATGTAAAGATAACTAATAAAAACAAAATAAGTTAAAATATAAATTCTACTCCGGCCGGAATTTCCAATGGGGGGATTTAAGTTCAGGAGAGAAATTAAATAATTAAAATGGCATACAAGAATAAGTTCACAGGTCCCCGACTTCTTGCATGTTTTTCGAGAAGAAATATTGCGGATAATTCGGGAGTGGGCCTTCAGTTGTTGTTAAATTCGTTCCATCCCAAATAACCACTTCTTCAATCGGGCAATAAATGTAAGGGAATCCGGCCGGAGTGCAGCCCATCACAGTCATTCGATTATAGCCAATCGATAAGGTCGTGGTTTCGGTGAAGGTGGCCGTCAGGGTGGTCGTTTCCTGGACTGTCATCCCCAAACAAGAGAGGAATTCGCTAAAGTTAACCGTCGACATTCCGCAATTGCCAACCGTGATGATTTTGTTTCTGCCTCTAGCCTCCAATTGTCTGAAAACATCCAGCGTGCTGGAATACGAGTCGTCAAACGAGCTGACAATCTTATCCGCCTGGAATCTTGATCTTGAAAGGATCGGGGCATCGGTGGGTTTGACTCTGCAGAACGTAATTCAATTTAACATCGATCAAAACTTGGATTTTGAACTCTAGTTATATACCCAATAACAGCCGATGGAGTAATTTCCCAGTTGTCTTCTTGAATAATCAGCGGCCGCTCTTCGATTCCGCGTTTCCTCCGGCACTGGGAAACGGAAGTGAACGTGATGAAGCAGGGCGTCGCTTTGGTCACGGTCGACGTTTCGGCCGTGACGGTGAACGATGTCACTCCGCTGAAGAGAGGCCCGTCGAGTACCTGCGAACAGCTACAAGAGCCTACCAAGAATAGTCCTACCACCAGCAACATTTGGCAAATCAAACGGGTTTGCATTTTTTGTTCAGTCGAGCTTATATAGGACCGGATCGGTTAGGCAGTCGGTGAGAGACAACATCTTCCATCGGACTGTCGTAGCTCTTTTTATTATGTGTGCGAGTCCCGTATACAACGTCCAGCAAGGTTAGAAAATGCGATAAAATGCCCTCTGTTGTTTCCTTGATGCAAATGAGGCGAGTTGTACGCTGTCAGCAGCGGAGTTTTACCCATGGAGTTGCAAAGAAGAAAAATGAATTCAATAAAGCGCTGAAACAAACGCCGGTCGCCGGGTTATTACAAAACAAAAGACAAATCAAACAGTCGCGGGAGTTAGATGCGCTACATGTTTTGGATTATTTGTCCAATCCATCTGGATGTCACAAAGTTCCGGGTCTTAGAATGTAAAAGAAAAGTTTGCAACAGCAGCAATATTTGTTATATCCCGGAATAACTCTCCAATAAACGTACAACAGTTAATGCTGGAGACTCGAAAGGTACATAACAAGGTGCCAAGGAATCTATTCTCGTGACGTTATTACTCTCTTATTGGCAATATTCATAATAGAGAAACTTTCCGGAATGCAGCAGCATCTCCAACCCGTGACGACGGCCACATTTGTCAGCCTCCAGATTTTTATGGAAAATGTTCAACGCTGCTGGAATATGAACATCGTCAAATGAATGAAACTGGAAATTCTGTTGTTGGAATTGAAACGGGAAACTGCGAACGCATTAGATTGAGATGCAAATCTTTCATCAATATGTTTGATATTAGGGGGGAATCGATTACGCGATTACGTTTTCGTTGTTGGGATATGATGGAAAACCGGCCTTGAGGTGGGCAGGGAAACAATGACCTGTTGATGATGCACAAGTCCGCATTTGTTGTTTCCTTCCAAATTTGGCTGTTTTTCAAAGCCGAATTTTTCCCAAAAACTGGAATTCTCATTTCGTAAAATTATAATCAAACGGCGTAATTTAGAACGATGCTGAGAGAATTCCGTACATTTCCTGTTTGCCCTTTTACAGAAAACCCGTTTTCTAGAATAAGCGAAATAATTGGCCAATCGTCACACCTTTTTTTAAATTATTCCGCGCGATTCCGCGTCACACCTCAGCGCTAGAGTGTGGAAACCTGTCTAGAAATTATTCAGGCTTCGTTTCAACTGTCACAGTTTGTTATGAGGTATGACCCAATTGTCATTTTATAGTGGTGATGACATTTCCTATAGTTATTTGAGTTTCATTGCGCCTATAATTCCTTGTCTGAACGAAATATCGGGAATTATTAGTTTAAAAAATACAAAATTAAACTGCCCAGAAATAAATATACCCAAATTGAATTACCTTCAAACTCCAAACCCCGTCCCTCACAATAAACAATCTAGTTTTATTTTAGTAATAAATATAAGGCGTAATTTGTCTGCAAAGAAATATTTTATTAATTTAGGCCGAATACATAATAAAGTGCATGCCTTTCAAAAACGACTTGGATCAAATTCAATCAGCAATATAAATAAATTGCACTTTTTTAAATACACCAGAAAATTTTGAAATAATTTTAAAGTTTAAGTGAAGAATAACATTTTGAATTCAGCAACAATGTGCCGAATTTGTGGGGGGATTCATCGGAAATCGTTTCAAGGGAGTCAGCATTTCCAGATCAGTGTTGAAATGGGAAATGTTTCAGATTTAAACTTCAGCAGCCACAGCAGTATTTTTAATAATTTTGTCACAGAACGCATAAGGAAATCCGGCCGGTGTGCAGTTCTTGACGGTCATTGTATTATATTTGGTTCCGGTGAAGATGGTGTCGGTGAAGGTGGCCGTCAGAGTGGTCGTTTCCTGGACAGTCAATCCCAGGCAGGAAAGGAACTGGCTAAAGTTGACCGTCGACATGCCGCAGTTGCCGACCGAGATGACGTTGTTCCTTCCTCTGTTGGACAGTTGTCGGAAAAGGTTTTGTTTGTTCAAGTAGGAGTCGTCAAACGAACTGAAGATCCTGTCGGCGTTGTAATAGTCCAACGCACTCAGGGCCCGTTCTGCTCTTGGAGCAGTCGTAGCTTCAACTCTGTTCAAATTAATTCAATTAGTCAAACCAAAAATCAACGAGTCTATTAGGATTGAAATAAAAATGTTGACAAATAATTTTACCCCAAAACATTCGATGGGTTGATGGGTTCATCCTCAGAAACTGGATGAGCTGCAAGAATCAGTGGGCTCTCTTCAATTCCGCGCTTACGACGACATTGAGAGACTTGGCCTTCCGTGGTGTAGCAGTACATCGTCTTGTTGGCGCTCGTCGTCATGACGGTAAAAGTGTAAGATGTCACCGCTGAAAGGAGCGGCTGGCCGTGAGGATTGAAGCTGGCCAAAGCCGAAGAAGCCAGTCCGACCAAGACCAAAAGTGCCAACCATTGATGAGACATGGTAGTTTAGATAAAATGGGTTGTTGCAAAGAGCTGCGACTGTGTGGTGAATTCAACAACAGTTGAAGCAAGACAATTTCTTCAACGACATCTTCTCGCCTTTTTATACCGAATTTCAGAATGGACGTGAAGGCGATCGTGACCTTATGACGTGCAGATGTGTCTATTGGATTGGAAATGTTTGATACAAAAAAAACATCGACTATAAGAACAAGCGACAACTGTCCTTAGTTGTGCGGGTTCAACGTCACTAGCACAAACCAGAAAAAAGACCAAAACAGCAAAATGGGCGATGGCAAAAAAAGAAACCTGTCCAACGGGGAGAAATAAGAAATGATCACGGTCCTATTTTTCGTGTTGTTTAGTGATCTTATCACCTGTATACATATAATATATAGACTGGGAAAGACGTTTGGAATCCCATGTGCTGTCTAGATGGTTCAATGTCCTATAGCCTATCCTCTATATAAACATGTGGCGAATAATTTTGTCAATTCAATTGTTTGCGGGTGGTGTGAGGGAGATCTTGACAGATATGATCTACAGCACATTCTGATGGGTTTAGGACCATGTATAGAAACATGGAAGAGATTGTGTGTTGCGATATCTTCTCGTGAAAAATAAACTTCTCGTGAAGATCTTTTACTATGCAAATTTGAATATCGATCTTCTTCAGAATTGTGTGCATGTAAACTGACCAACAAAAAATATAAGAGCAAAATTTATCATGTATTATTCATGCGTACTATTCGCCATCTTGTAAGGCCAATAAAGGCGCAGCTGAATTTCCAGTTTTATTTCGATTCAAAAACAAATATATAGACAAGTGTGTCGTCCACAAACTCTTATCTATAGGAAGGGAAGCGCAAATGCCGCATCTCTGCTGTTGTCATTGAGCTGAAAAAAAAAAGAACCACCCAATCTCGGTGACCTCCCGTCTACAGTGATAAGCTTTTCCGTCAAGAACAGCACACGACTAAATAATAATCAGATGAAAATCCTGTTTTGCCATTTTCAAAAGTAGATGGCATGACGATGTTATAAGAGAATAAGGATAAAAATTATCACTCGTGCGCAATCTCGCTGAATAAGAACTTAATAGTATACAACATTGGGAACGCATCAAAAACCGAAATTGATTAAAAAATTAAAAAGAAAAAAAAAACAAGTCCCGTATAAAGTTTGTATATATAATAATCGAACAAACGCGCGGTTGAATATATAAATTCTGGATTGCAAATTATCGACAGCAATCGCGGACAACACGGTTCCGTGTTATGCAAATAATGTGGACACTGTCAAAAGACGATATCAACCCGCCTTTAAATTGGAACGCACATCATTTATTTGATTCACTCACGTATTATATATATATATGGGAATAATGCTGCATAATATTTGCATTCTTATTTTACGCTTTTTTTATACATCATGCTGTGTGTGTGATTGGATCTAGAAATGCTCTTAGAACTATGCAAAACTCCGCGAATTTTCAAAAACAAATAAAAAAATTCTTTGCGCCTGATGCGCTGAATCGACCTTGGTAAATGGAACTGGTTTAGGTGATAAGAATTTATGTAAATTCAGCATTCATTATGAAGCGGAAGTCTCGTGTATAATATTTTCAACGCTTCCCTTTTCATTATATCTCGTGTTGAGGAAAGCTATATGTGCTTTTGCTTTTAGTTATTTCACACCCATCACCCCCTATTAGGTACTCGACGAACGACAAGTGCTGTGTTATTCAACCATAATTTTTAAAAATATGATTAGTGAAATTATAATAAATACGAAGTCATGATATCACGCAATTGACTTTGCATTCACGAAAGAAACTTTTTTATTGCTCGTGCTGAATATACAAATTAAATATAGGAACGTATTATATAGGAACAGAACATTACTCGTGAAAAGTCAGTACGTTACTAATGAAACTTTTCAGCACGACTTAGACTTAGTAATTAAAAATTAAATAATTTAATTGTGTAACTGGAAAACACGAACCAGTGCATATCTTGTTTAAGACTATCTATGCTGTCAAAGCAGCAATATGATATCGCGTTATGGCTTAAAGGGTTTCTTCTCAATATCTGAGAATAATTATAAAAGAGGTCTAAACAGGAGTACTATCTTCACTAACAGAATTAAACTCGGTAGTCGAGTCATTCAATTCCTCTCCTCCTTCATTTGACACCTCTTCCTCAGAGCAAGATGGATAAGGGAATCCGGCCGGAGTGCAGCCCAACACGGTCATGGTGGTATAGCCGGTGGACAGGATCGAAGTTTCGGTAAAAGTGGCCGTCAGTGTGGTCGTTTGCTGGACATCCAAGCCCAGACAGGAGAGAAACTCGCTAAAATTGACGGTCGACATACCGCAATCGCCGACCGAGATGACGTTATTCCGGCCTCTAGTCACCACCGGTTGTCGGTAATTGTTGCCAGAGTATGATGCGTCATCAAACGAGCTGAAAACTCTTAGATTGGAATTGTATCGATGAGACGATCCCAAACCCATACGAGAAACACGAGGGACCGGAGTAGCCTCAATCCTGCCTCAATCAATTCAATTATAATTTGAACAATGACAAAATTTAAATAAAATTTCACCCGACAACAGCTGATGGCGCCAAATCCGAATGATGGCTCACGATTTTGGGATTCTCTTCGATTCCGCGCTTGCGTCTGCACTGGGAGACGTCGCCGGAAGTGACGAAACAGGGCGTTGGCTTGGTCAAAGTCCGGGTCTCCAGCTCCAAGGTGAAGGACGTCGCACCGGAGAAGAGCGGCCCATCGTGGAGATTGATGCGGGCAAAAGCGGAAGACGTCGAACCCATCAAAACCAAAAGAATTGCAATTTTGGACATCATGGTAGATTATAATATTATGTAAAATATCAGGAAGATATTGGAGGGTGTTGAATGAACGAGAGACACTGAGACACACAACTATTCAATCGGATTTCTGGTTCTTTTATATTCAACGGAATCATATGCACCCGGCGCTGCCTATTATGTTCACATATGTTATATTCCGCCGATGGACAAACATTCTGGCGCCGGCCTTTTCTTATATTTCCCGAAAAGGCCGATGAGAATAGTGACCCTTTGCGTGTGGTTTTGCCTACTTTTTTGTTGTCACTCAATCTACGTATATATATGGGAAAACACACAGCAAAGTGGCCCAAAGCGTAAACCGGTTTCATTACCTTCATTTGGAAATCGAATCAACCATCGTCAATTCCAGTTGTTGGCGCCAGAACCCGCGCGAGAGGCGACGCGAACTCGACGAGCAACCGGCAAAAATGTCTTGTGTGTCGGATTAACCAATGTATATTTTCTTCTCGTTGTTTCACCTTAAGTGGAATTTGTCTTTGTCATTCGATGGCGACGGTCGCGGTCATTTGTTTGGCGTCACTTTTTTTGGCATTTCAATTTCTCCCATTTTTTTTCCTCAATCGTATAGTCGATTATTTGTAATTATAATACACTTATACATGGTTTATCGAGTCGGCAGGAGGTAAATAACCCATCGCCAATACTTATTTTGGTGTATATTTTGACATCTGCCTTATTTGGTTGCTATTATGCTATACAAAATACAAATTGAAATATACATATAAGAAACTCGATGACAACTGGAATAGCTACTATTGTCGTTGCTGGTCGTGCGATCGGAAATTTAATTTGAATCAAGATTTAATTACAATTAATGCTGTTAAATAAATTTTAAAAATTGTAAATAACTAAAATTGAAATTATATTAAAATAACTAATGATTAAAATATGGGACAAACACTTTTGATTGACCTCCATCATACGCAAACTTTGATTGAAGGTCGGCATTAATTGAGCTGTGGCTTGGTTCGTTGACAACAGATGTCGGTGCGCCGGCCGGAAATTCCAGACGGACAGTCTGTGTCACTGACTGATCCAATTTCGTAATTAATTTACCGACGTGTGAAATAGTTTTCCCTGTAACCCAAAAATTGGTTCCCAACAAGGTGTACAAAAGCTCTAATTTCAACACATTCTTTCAACTGTTTTCATCAGCATTTTATAGCGCCAACAGAGTATCCTTGAACGGCTCCAATCTAATTATTCCAGACACTAACACTTTAATCAGTTTTGGGACGAAATAATTTGATAACAATGTAGCAAAATGATGCTGCTGTGTTGGTCTCACTAAAGGTCAGAAGTTCTAAGAAATTGCTTTGATTTAAGGAAAGTAAAAATAATATGTTCGATCGCGATCAAAATCCTCAAAATCTTTTGGAAGGGACCGTTATTTGCTTACTGATGTCACATTTCATGATCACAAAATGATGGAAAAGAAAACAAAAAAACAAATAAAAAACTAACACCAATCTGCTCGTGCATCAGTGACCTCAAATCTGAAAAAGTAAACCTAATTCGGACTGGATATATAGAAGAACGGTATATATAGTTGTCGTCTTTTGGACATCATGATGCCACGCTATTCGCAAGAACTGAATTGTTATTTGGCATATGAAAATGCGGTGAACTCCGCTCTGGTAATTTTTTTATTTCTTTGGGAAGTCGTCCTTATACTGATATGTTGGGTTTACCGGCAGAAAGACTTTGTATGACCTCCTACACAGATTATAACGCCTTAAACAAATCTGCTGGAACTCGGGTCAGATCGAAACCCGCACAAATTTTATCATTGGCCAGCAATTCTTTTGATTAAAATTAAAAAAAAACAGGAACCAGATAAACGCTTGTGTGGTGGTACAGTTTTCCCTCTTTAAAAAATATAATACGGGGGCACATTTTATCACGCTGTCACAATTCTACTCGGTTGACGTCAAAGCAAACCAAGGAAAAAGAAATCCACGTAAAAACCAGAAGTCTCGCACAAAGGGGGGATGCGGAGTGTGCGCTGATAATTGGGAGATAAATATTGTGAACTTGTTTCATGCAAATGTTATTCAGATTTAAAACTTGTTTAAAACCACCTCAACTGAATATAATTCAGCTCGGTCGCTTACATAAATTTCTATTAAATTTCGCCATATTATTTTACCAACTTACCTTTGGCTGAAAAAATTATATACCTATAAAGATAGGGTTTAAACTTTGCGCTTTCAGTATTTGAATTAAATAATAGACATATATTGAATGCTGGAAAAGATTTTTTATTTCTGTTTTTTTTTAAATTGAATATTTTTTGGGATTAAATTAAAACAAATTTAAGATTAAATAGAGGCTCATGGAATAGTGTGGACAATTGGTGAATCATTTGATGGGGAATATTCATTTAGACATGATTCTGATTTGCCAATGGATTTTAAATATTAAATTACGGCCAACTTACTCTATTATTATATTCGAAAACTGCAAAGGTAAATAAAAATGCCTCGCATCAAATGATCGTTTGATTTTTGACAGCAGGAATTTGTCTTCTTATAACAAGGATTCAAGGTGCAATTTGCTCGGTCGTAGTAGTGGGGCTACTGGTATCAGTCGAAACAAAATCGGTAGTTGTTTCAATGTCGGTAGAATCGATTGTAGTTGATCCAGCGTCGGAAGAATCTGTCGTAGTTGATCCAGCTTCGGAAGAATCGGCCGTAGTTGATCCGGTGTCGATAGAATCGGCCGTATTAGTTGATCCGGTGGCGTTAGGATCGGTCGCAGTTGATCCGGTGTCGATAGAATCGATCGTGGATGATTGGATTAGACCGGTCACCTCAGGAGTAGAGTCGCTAGGGCAGTATTGATAAGGGAATCCGGCCGGAGTGCAGCCCATCACAGTCCAGGTATGGTAACCAGTGGACCGGATTGAAGTTTCGGTAAAAGTGGCCGTCAGTGTGGTCGTTTCCTGGACAGTCATTCCCAAACAAGACAGGAATTCGCTAAAGTTGACGGTCGACATTCCGCAGTTGCCGACTGAGATGACGTTGTTCCGGCCCCTGATCGCCAGTTGCCGGATATTATTTTGGGTGTTGTAGAAAGAATCATCGAACGAACTGTAGACCTTGTTGGCCATTAACTTGTTTCCTCTGTAAATGTCCATTGGACTCATGGAACGAGGAACAGCTGTGGATTCAATCCTGCAATAGTTTAAAATAATAACTGTTAATTCTATAGTTAGAAAAACAGATGTCAAATAATAAAAATAATAAATCAAAGAGTAGCTATTCACTTCACAACAGCGGATGGAGCGATGGCGTCGTAATCATTGTCGAATTGGAGAATCAATGGCCTCTCTTCCATCCCGCGCTTCCGTCGACATTGGGTCACTTGGCCTTCCGTGATGTAACAGGGTGTCGACTTGTTGACCGTAACCTTCGCTATTTCCAAAGTGTAAGATGTCACCGTGGAAAATAGCGGCTGGCCGTGGGGATTGAAGCTCGCCAAAGCGGAAGACATTGAACCGATCAAAATCAAAAGAATCGAAATTTTCGACATGGTGAAAATAAATTTAACTGACGAGGGAATTAAATACAGACAGTTCAGCTATAGATCAGCTATAGAGTCTGAGTGACAAAAGACATCTTCACTCGCAGTTCTCAGGTTCTTTATATATACGAGGGAATCAAGAATGTTTCGAAACCAACGGTTTTCCTGCTGTCCTATATAATAGCCTATAGTATATAGCAGCCAGGCGAAAGCTGGTAGGAAGCTAAGTCGGCCCTTTCTGCTTTTATTTCTTAAAATTCATGGCTGAAAAACAAACCGGTTGCATTATATTCTCTCTGTTTTCACGCACATATAAGATTGTCCGCACGCACAAAATTATAGTACCCTTCAGATCGTAACCGCAAGTCATCCGGTTTTCTTATAGTTTCAAAAAAATTTGACTATGATGTGGATAGAACTCTGAGAACGCGATTCTAACTAACTTTTAAAGTTTGCGGACTCATCGACCGCTGTGAACACATTTGTCTCTGTCACTTTGACGGATATCTTTTTACACTTTATCTTTCTGAACGATCGCTTCTCCGGAATCACTGCGTATACCCATCACCTAAGTGCTCGTTACATTGTAATCGCCAACACGGCCAGCAGCAGTTTTCGAATGGCTGAATTTATTCATCTATTATCAATATAAATCGAGAATTCAATTGAATTCAAGAGCTATAATCATTTATTTATCCTCTGAATAATGCATCAGGACGTTGACTTTTGCTATTGCAATTGGACACATCAGGTATACATGATGTCCGACAACAACAAACGCCCACACATGCAAAGTTCGCCAAGGTTATAGACGTGTCAACAAGTATACGTGCTGGTATGAAGAGACACCGTTACATTTATATAGCAACGGAATGTTTGCCGCGTGCTTGTTTATTTTAAAATGGACAACGCCCAAGTCAAAGCGAGTTGCTGGTTCAATAACCGAGAGTCTTTCGGTCAAACCTCATCACACCCTTTGGATTTAAAAACGTGAATGGACAAAAAACCCTTGCGTCAATTTTCTTTTAAGACGACATATTATCATTAGAATCTTTGGTTATTAATAAGCGGCTGCTGATCAGCCGAAAAATTAGCTCTTACATGATGAAATAAGCTTATAAACTCACCAAATTATATCGTGGCTCAAGTGTGGAGTCGACACAGCAGGAAATGCCAACATGCCTTATGTAATTCCTTTTTTATTATTATTCCTTCAATAATATTTTAAAAAGGTGACCTTTTCTTGCCACTTTGTAGTTTCTCGTTCCAACTTTTTGTTTTGCATACGAGGATGGACCGTATCCATTAATCTCTGCGCGAAAACAACATCTGCCAGCAGAGAAGAAAAATCAACTCGTTTTATTGATTTGGAATTCATGCTGTGCATACGCGTGCACTTTTGTGATACGCCATCAGTCTTCCAAAAAAATTTGTCTGGTTTGATTAAATCTCATCTTCAAAGTCATTTTCTATTTTTTTTTCTTTTTCCAAAAAATTATTATTCTGCGCTGCGCTTGTATAGGCTATGTACACAAGGCAAGGTGCCAAAGTTGAGAACATCTTTTGAATGTGGAATTTCAGTTCACCAATGCCAAATTTGGCAGTTGTTCTACGGCTTTTTTTCTTTTTTTTACACCCGTCACGTCTCCTTTTTTTCTTAATTTATTCCGAATTCTATATTCTCTTATATTGTGTTTCGGAATAATGTGCAAATAATCCCCGCGAATAAAAAAGGGAAACAAGTTAAATTCAAACTCTCAGAAATTATATTGTTTTACCCCCATCCAGTCAACGAACTCACAGGGTTTGTTTGTTGTTGATAATGGAAAGATAAGGGAATAACAACAGCATTATCATTCCGGTTGGCAACGTAGGAATATAATTAAGACCATTTTCAATTCCTTATACGTCAAAGCTTTTTTTTGCCACCATCTGCAATCTGCTGCTGACCTTCCATTCCTTACAAAAACAAGGACGTCAACTGTTCCATTTATTCAAACCTTTTTCGTTGCCGTTTTTTTGCTTGACTGCTTGTAGCAAAAAACTAAGCAAATATTATACGATAACAATCTCTATTCAGAACGTCAATCCCGCACGACTTAAGCGCATTTATTCCGTTATGCGTATATGCCTTCATGTTTTTGTCAGTCAGATATCAATATCAGCCAGTTTGACTTTGGTTTAACCACAAACGCCAATCATCAGAATACACAGCCAATGAGATGATAAAAAAAAAAAAAACATTATAGATTTTCAAACGTACAGAATAAAGGGTTGTCGTCCACATGCTGTGATGCGAGAAAATGCGCAATTCAAATTTGATTTGGTTTGGAGATATGTCAAACCTGTGCAATCGTGACAGAGGGGACACGGAACAGCATGACCTGCGGACGTTGTCCTTTTGCTCGATCGGAAAAACACAATCACTTCAATCATCTTATTTTCAAGTTCAACATGTGTTTTTTTTATAATTCTTTTGGCTTATAGCTATAGTTTCAAGACATAATTATAACTCAACTCCATACACAGCAGCGGTAGAATACTTACCTTAACATACTTTAGTGGGCCAGGATTACTTACAAGACGAAACTACTTACGAGCTTAACATACTTAAATAGTTTTTTCATACTTACATTTTGTAAGTAACGAGTAAGCATGTAAGTATGTGCCTCCAACATACTTACTTGAATAAAAGAAAAGCCATCTGTAGGAATCGAACACGGGTGTCTCGCATCACAGTCAGATGCTGATCCGCTGTGCCATTAGGCCTATTGATATGATTTAACTAATTAAATAACCGTTATAAATCAACGGGGGGGGGGGTTTAGGACTTAGAGATTTTTATGTCCAAACATTATATTCAATTTTCTCTCCTAAAGCGGCGAGCATGTGCCCTTATTCATTTTTTTCACAAAAATGATTTACAGGAAAGCTTTAAGCACAGGCTGCTTTAAACTCGGTACTACCAGTTCCTTCAGTAGATATAAATAGGGCAGCAAATTTTTCCTACAATTAATGAAAAAAAGGAGTTATATTCCTTAAACAAGTAGTTTACATGTATTCTAGAGTTCTACCTGAACGATGGCCATATTTCTTGAATAATGCTCATGGATGGACTGAGAAACAAAGAGCAGGGCCTCGTAGGTCAGGAAATATCTTTGTCGCAACATAAGTAGCAAGCCAGCCTCCCATTCAAATTCACTAAACGCAGCACCATGAGTGAAAAGGAGGGATTCAATTTCACGATGAGCAGCAGGAACCAAATTTTGCTGGCCAAAATGTTGGGGTTGTTGTTCGTGATCAAAATCATGCCTATCTTCAGCTGATGATTGTTCAAGACCAGCCCTGACGCCATCAGTTGTGTTACTACTAGCAATAACAACATCTTCAATGGACGTGGGATCACTAGCCTCGTCGACTAACAAGTTGAATCCAGTAGTCGATATATATAGGCTAAGCTCAATCAAATTTCAAAAGTGAGCAAAAGTACAAGTACAAAGTACAAGTATGTTATTAGCTGTTTAAGTATGTATACGACGAAAATAAGTATGAAAAATAGGTATAAGTATGTTCGTCCAATATACTTACAAATTTACAATACTTACAAATAGTTGAACATACTTACAACTCCCTAAACTACTTGATATTTAAAAAAGATAGTGCTTGCAAGTATGAAAATGAGTTGTAAGTACGTTAAAAAATATTTCAAGTAGGAAATTTTCCAAATTAAGTATGAAAAAAGCCCTACTTGACAAATTCAGTACTTTTAACCTACTAACATACTGGAAATTAAGTATGTTACCGCTGCTGTGTGCTCTTGTTGGTCGACACCTGAAAGATCCCGGACATGAAACATTTTAATCTTAATACTCTTCCGTTTTCCTCATACCACTATTATTGTTATTAGTGTAGTTTTTAAACTCACAAAGTTATTTCTATACTTTTCCCGTTTTTTTTCCCTTCTATTCTTCTGCTGAATAATTTATGGCTATATTTAAATGTTAATTTGTTTAAATGTTTTTAAATTATTCTTCTGTTGCCGTTCTGGCATTTCCCATTTGAATCAAGTAGTGAAAAATAAATAGCAGCATACATTTAACACACACGAGTTGGATTATATTATTTGCTACTTGGTAGTCAGCAACAGGGGCGCGAATTGCGCAACAAGCCAAAGTGAATTATTAAGACATATAAGCAGCGCGTATACATCTGATGGCAAAAGTTGTTTGACTTTCGTTTTACGTTTGTGGAGGTCGGACGAAAATAATTTCGACAACTATGGTCATCAATCCAACAAAAGAAAAACAAAATTATCCGCATTAGTTAAAAAGAAACTCGTCAAGTACGTTACCCTCCTCTTGATCGACATGCCATGGCATCTGTCGTGCATTCACCTGTTTACTCATTAGACTCGTTATTTATTCAATTCCATTGTTTGACTCGCTGAGTTATTCCAGTTGCTTTCAATGTACTCTGTCCATAATTATTCACAGATTGCATGAGCAGATCGCATATAGCTGGTGAAGATCAAGCGCAACCATCAGGGCAACAATTAACCCATTTTGCTTTCCCATTTTTCTTCGGCCTACGGTAGTTCAATTAGAAACTGAAGGACGTTTTCTTATTAAGTGCTTCAGAGATGATGTGTATAAAAATGTGCATTTAATGACCCCCGCAACAAATGAAACAATAAATGAAATTGTAATTCTCATCAGAAATTCCAGAATTGTTTACCTCCATCCAGCCAATGAACAGCCTAAGTGTATTTGTTGCTGATAGGAGCGGGGAAGAAGTCAATTAACAATCCAATCAACAGTATATATATTATATAACCTTCCAATCTACAGCACAACAGTATAGCTATATATAAATAATTATAATAGCAACATTTTCACTTCCATATTATTCCTTTGCCTAGTTTGCCATATCATCATCTGACCTTTTTATTACCATACAGAACAAGTGCGTTCTGTAAACCATCATTCGTTCAAGCTTTTTTCATTGCCGTGTTTTTTTTTCAACTACAAAAACTAAGCGAATATTAATATATACGATCACGATCTCCACAGAACGTCAATCTCGCGACATTATTCCGCTATGCGTCCCTTCATGTTAGTATTTGCCAGACATCATGCAGATATCAATCAGTTTGACTACTTTCAATCGGAGTTATTCAACAGCTGATGAAAAACTGAGATATTTTCAAATGCCAACTGCATATAAAGGTGGCCTAGACCGCTTGACGTGCTGTAATAAACAAGAAAATGCGCGATTCACATCTTCAATTTCATTTCGCTTATTGGACATATGTAAAATTTGCGGTTCTTTTAATTCTTGAGTTATAGTTTCAAGACATGTAATGATGAACTAACTCATTTCTATACTTATGCGGAAGATGCCAATTTACGTTATATAAAAGTATACTGGAAAAATGGCTGCCTGGTAACAAAAGGAGAAGATCCTTTGAAATAAGTGGAATCCTTTTTATAGTAGAATGTCTTTTCCAAATAAAGCCTGTATCACCTTATTGAGGCTCCCTCCGTTTGTGAATACAAATAATACTGTCTCATGTACGTCTAGCTGTAATCTTTAGAAGCGCATCCAAGGCAAAATATGGTCAACCATTTTGTCCTCACATGGCATTATTCATCAGTAAATCATCCAAGTTGAGTCTTTCTAGTTGATGAGTGAGACCATCAGCAGCCGAATTAAATATTCAAGCTTCGGCGATAAGCACGAACCACACCCTGGACATGGAGAGGCAGATGTGTTGTTAGCTGTCACTTTGACGAATTTATCCAGCAAGATTTATTCAGAAAACAAACAAGCACTATACCCTGCACTCTATTTTCTTATATAGTTCTTTGGTGAATTTCGGTGAGTTATTTGATAAGTATATCGTTTGCTGATTGTCTGATGCGCTGCTGGCGAGCTGCTGGTGACGTCCGCGCGATAAAAATGACAAATGACAATTGATTTATAGAAGGTTTGCTAAATTCCCAACCTGATTTACCATTGGGCGTGAATATCGGGTATTGAGAGAAAGATTTGTCCGATAGGAACACATCAAAAGGATTTTCTAAGGAAAATGATAAGAACAATTCAAACGGGCGAGACATGAAATTCCTTTTCTTCTTTCAATCCGAATTTGATGCCGAAGTTGACAATTTTCATGAAAATATAACCGGAATGGACGTGCCAACAATCCAACGCAAAATCGTCCGGTATATAAAGGAGCGAGTGATCAACACCTGACATTGTGTCCATCCGACAGACTCTAACCGACTCGGTCGATCCTCTTGTTCGCTCTACAGCTCATTTTGTCTAATTTTACCATGTCTCAAATGTTGATTCTTTTGGTTTTGATTGGGTCCATGTCTGCCGCTTTGGCCAGCTTCAATCCCCACGGTCAGCCGCTCTTTTCAGCGGTGACGTCTTACACGTTTACCGTCGTGACGACGAACACCACCAAGAAGATGTCCTGCTACACCACGGAAGGCCAAGTCTCTCAATGTCGTCGTAAGCGCGGCATTGAAGAGAAGCCGATCCTTTTGAACAGAAATTGGCCAATTTCACCATCGGCGGTTATCGGGTAAGAAAACGAACTGTGCAAAACTCAAATCTATATTATATATCATAACTGGATGAAACTGCTGTTAATTGAATAAATGATTTATTGCTGGTTGTATTAGGATTGAATCTACTCCGGTCCCGATGCTCCCAATCTTTCATCAGCGAGATATTGGTTCGTTGGACTTTTTCAACGCCAACCCGATCGTCGGATCGATGGACGACTCCTTCCAGAAATATCACAATCTTTTCCATCAACTTTCGTCTAAAGACAAGAAGAACAACGTCATCTCGGTCGGCAACTGCGGCATGTCGACGGTCAACTTTAGCCAGTTCCTCTCCTGCCTGGGATTGACTGTCCAGGAAACGACCACTCTGACGGCCACTTTTACGAAAACCCAGACCTATTTTTCCGGTTATAACAGAATGACTGTGAAGAATTGCACTCCGGCTGGATTCCCTTACCAATTCTGCCCTTAATAAAGCGTTCTTACTACCTGTCCTACTCTTACTTCTGTACCCGGCCCTAATTTACCTCCTGTGCTCTTCCCTTTTGCACTTTGAATTCTTCTTTTATAAGAGAAAAACTTCCTTCTCTCGCTGGTCGACACCAGAAAGATCCTGGACATGAAACATTTTAATACTAACTTCCGTTTTCCCCTACCACTATTATTGTTATTAGTGTAGTTTTTAAACTCACAAAGTTATTTCTATACTTTTCCAGTTTTTTTTTAATATCTTCTTCTGCTGAATAATTTATGGCTATATTTAAATGTTAATTTGTTTAAATGTTTTTAAATTATTCTTCTGTTGCCGTTCTGGCATTTCCCATTTGAATCAAGTAGTGAAAAATAAATAGCAGCACACATTTAACACGTAAACGAGTTGGATGAGATTATTTGCTTGCTGATGATGACCTTCAGGATATCGAACTGTGCAAGAAGCAAAAGATGTAAACATTAAGAAATAGCAGCGCGTATACATCTGACAAAAGTCGTTTGACTTTCGTTTTACGTTTGTGGAGGTCGGTCGAAAATAATTTCGACGACTATGGTCATCAATCCAACAAAAGAAAAACAAAATTATCCGCATTGGTTAAAAAGAAACTCGTCAAGTACGTTACCCTCCTCTTGATCGACATGCCATTTCATCTGTCGTGCATTCACCTTGTTTACTCATTAGACTCGTTATTTATTCAATTCCATTGTTTGACTCGCTGAGTTATTCCAGTTGCTTTCAATGTACTCTGTCCATATAATTAATTCACAGATTGCATGAGCAGATCGCATATATAGCTGGTGAAGATCAAGCGCAACCATCAGGGCATCAACCCCATTATGCTCTCCCAATTTTCCGCGTGTCGGTATATGATAAAAAAAAAAAACTGAAGGGCGTTTTCTTATTGAACCCTGCACAGAGAAATGTGTTTGTTTTGTACATTTTCTGTTATCTAAACCCTTTTTCAGGGGGGGGGAGGGTGGTGAAATGCAGTTATTATTTTACTTGATTGTGGTTGAACAAAACAACCGACCAAATTGATTTGCATTTTGTTTGCGCGTACAAGTGGAATAAGGCAACAACGGGGAATATAAAAACCAGTTTTTTTTTTCTCTCTGATGACTTCTCTTGCCAGCGACAATCTTTCAGAACGGATTTCTCAGCAACTAGACCTGTTTTTCTTCATTTATTATTATAGCTACCCTCTTGACGAAATTGCTAATTTTTCCGCTTCAGTAGCTCGTTCGTCTCTTCCTATACAAAACTGGAAAAATTCAATTTGGGTAGCTGCCACAATACTGACCATAAATGACGAGTACTATTCAAATCAACCGGATTTCACTGCGCGTATATAAGACCGAAAAAAACTGACGACAAGAGCATTGTGTCCACCTTCAGATTCAATTGTATCGGCTCATTTTTATCCCCCACTCTCGTATTTTAAAACATGTCTCAATTGTCGATTCTTTTGGCTTTGATTGGCCTGATGTCGCCGGCTTTGGCCAGCCTCAGTCTTCACGGCCAGCCGCTATTATCCGGAGTGACGTCGTACGCCCTGGCCATCGAGCAATTGACTAAGATCAAACCCACCACCTGTTACATCACGGAAGGCGAAGTGACCCAATGTCGACGCAAGCGCGGAATGGTAGAGAGGCCCATCCAGTACAACGGCAAAGGGAAAATCGTGCCGTCGACCGTCGTTGGGTAAGAGTTACATCATTTGTTCTTATTATATTTGAGTTCAATGCTGATTATACTAATTTGAGAAAATGTTAGGATTGAAACTACTACTATTCCGCGAGACCTTACGCAGAAAGAAATTTTAGCCGCTCACAACCTCTTCAGTTCGATGGACGATTCCTATTTCCAATCGCAGAACATTTTCAAACAGTTGGCGAATAGACGCCGAAGCAACGTCATCACGGTCGGCAATTGCGGCATGTCGACCGTTAACCTGGTCGACTTCCTCTCCTGTTTGGGAATGACTGTCCAGGAGACAACCACCCTGACGGCCACTTTTACCGAAACCCATTACTCCTCCAGCGGTTACACTGTCATGACTGTGATGGGCTGCACTCCGGCCGGATTCCCTTACCTTTACTGCCCAGCCAATCTGAATGAACAGTCATCCCAGCCATCTAAACCAAGTATTATACTAGAGGAAGAAACACTTACCCACACGACGACTTATATTACGACTTTTCCGGATGGCACGTCGTCTTCTTATATTGTAACCGACCAAACAGTTATCATCACCGATATTCAAGAACCGTCTCAAGCAGTAACTGAGACTGAAATTCTTCCTTCTGGTACTGAGGAAGAAACAATTCAGACTTCCATTCTTCCTTCTGGTACTGATGAAGAAACAGTTCCGACTTCCATTCTTCCTTCTGGTACTGAGGAAGAAACAGTTCAGACTTCCATTCTTCCTTCTGGTACTGAGGAAGAAACAGTTCAGACTTCCATTCTACCTTCTGTTGTCATCGAACAGTCAACCATCACCAATACTGTTTTAACAATTGTACAGACGACTGTTACGACTGTTGCTCCTACTTCTACTGTACTCGAATCACCCACGACTGTTACTGTTGACACGGAAGAATTAGCTACGGACATCCCTGAAATCGAATCGTCTACGGACGAAATTGTCGCACCTTGAATCCTGTCGCCATTGTGAGCAAAAGCTTCGATCCTGATCGTGGTCCGCCGCGGTCGCCATGGATCCTTCGGAAGCTGCAACAAACAAAACATGGAACAATTTGTTTTATTTTAATTCTTCTTCTAAACTTTATTTAGTATAGACCTTTATTTAATCAGTTTAATATTGATTCACTTCAGCAATATTTAAATTTCAAAATTCGACTTTTTAAATCTGCAAGTGTTCCGTGTTTTTGCTATTTTAATAAATCTGGTTTTTCATTTCAATAAACCTTTTTTTTTGCAAACAATATCTTTTTGGATTATGCAACAATATTTATTGATGAACCATAAAAATAATAATAAAACATACCGGAGAATATAAATTACTTTCGGATTACTTTGACAGATGATGAACCATATAAAAATAAAAACATGAAACCAGAGAGCAGATATAATATAAGCCGATAATAATGGCAGAACAAACTGGTTTTATGATGACGGGGAAAATTTGAAGTACCTATACGAATAAAAAAATATAAAATGCGACAATTGGATAAGCGCAAGACCTTGAATTTCTGTAAAGTTGATTAGATATTTCGGTTTGAGTATTCATCGACAGAATCCGGGAGGTTATTGATTTGGCAATAATGGAAACATGCAAAACAAAAATTTCAATCAAAGTGAACGAACTGTGCTGGCCAGGTGGCTCCAAAGGTCGTCGTTCGCGAGACGGGCACCTTGTCATATAAAACAGTGGCAACGCGCGCCAATTTAATTTGAATTGGAAATTTGAGTAATCTGGTTCTTTTGTAATGATGCTCAAAAGTTGTCGACTCTAAAAAACCCCACCCTAACATTTGTACACGATAAACAAGTTAGCAACACACATAACCTGAAAGCCGACAGCCACTGGAATCGACACGAAAAAGGCCAATGTCACTCGAGACGTTTGGCGGTATAAAAGCAGGTGCGACGATCAGAAGGAAGACACACTCATTGCCAGTCTCTCCTATCGTCATCAGCTCGTCCAAGACAAAAAAAATGCTGTCGTCTAAATTTTTGGTAGCTATTTGCTTTGTTGCTTTCCAGTCTTCTTCTGTTGGCCGGGCAAGTCTGATCCTTCACGGCACGCCGCTCCTTTCGCCCGTCACCGAATTCACTTTCGAAGTGGCCACATCGACGCTGATCAAGGGCACCAATTGCTACATCACGTCCGGCGAAGTTTCCCAATGTCGTAGGAAGCGCGGAATGGTGGAGCAACCCCAAATTGTAGCGGACGAAATGGACATTCAACCATCGGAAGTCCTGAAGTAATTAACACTTATACAATTCTTTGATTTCCAAAAATCTGATGACATTTTGTTTGTTTTAATTCTCGTAGAGTTGAAGCTACAAAGGCTCCACGTGCCTTAAACTTCAATTCAAATTTCAACAATTACCAGCAGCAGGTTGCCAGTTCGTTCGACGATTCGTACACGAATTACGTCAACCTCTTCCGGACACTGTCGACCACTAGAGGCAGAAACAACAACGTCATCTCGGTCGGCGATTGCGGAATGTCGACCGTCAACATTAGCGAATTCCTGTCTTGTTTGGGAATGACACTCCAAGAAACGACTACGCTGACGGCCACCTTTACGGAAATCGCTACCATCTCTTCCGGTTATAACGTCATGACTGTATTGGGTTGCACTCCGGCAGGTTTCAACTATGAATATTGTCCCGAGAGCGCTTTGACTGCGACAGCTGAACTAAGGAAAAATGGCAATAAGCCACAGGGTCGCAGAACCGCAGTCGTCAAACGTCCAGTTGCTGCTAAAGTCGCCGGTAAATAATTCCGTTCGGTATAGTATACAGGATTCCGGTTTGATATTTCGTGATCAACGAATTCTGTTGACTCTTGCCTTATGTCTTTGAAAAATTTTCCTCTCGTTTTTGGTTGTTAATTATTTACATTCAATTTTGTTATACTGAAACTGTTTTTATTATTTCAAATTCGATTTTAGTTTTTTTTTTGCAAACGTATTCCGAAACTTATTTCCTTTTCCTGTATTCTAATACTGTGGCTGTTAAATTTTGGGCAATAAATGGTGTTGGAATGGCAATCAGAATTTTTCATTAAAAAGTTATTGAAGTTTCCAAGAGTCCTTTTTGAAATGACAAATGATAATAAATCAGCCCTCTCACTCATGACCTATTGTTATTTTTAGAAATGGCTGATTTTTATTAGTAAAACACTTTAATTCAATTAAAGAAAAAAAGTACTTTTTATTACGTTTAAAGTTTTCCCGCGAAATAAGAGCTGCTGAATAGTAAAACCTCTAACGCTCTTAATCGTCTGCTATCTGAGTGAGGTAAGTCAGCCATTCCATTCGGCTGATTATTCAACTGCTGGTAGTTTTATCCATGAGGTTAGAAATTTAGAATTCATTATCATTGCACTGTAGATGGTTTAAAGGGAAGTACAGTTAAGCATTTCAATCTTGAAAATGTTCTAGTGTGACATTAACAGGAGTTCGTCAAAAGGTAAGAAAAGAATGTTGGCTTTACGTGCTTGCTTACCCTGCCTTTACTTCTCAGTATATTTTGTCGATGAATTTTGAAGGTGACAGTAATTTTCTCCTTGAAAACGCTAGGCTGGAAATACGCCCCCCAGTTATGACGTCAAACTGCAGATGGTAACTTCACATAATCAGTTCTTGTTTAAATGTTGAAGGTACTAGTTGACACAGTGGTCAAGGCGTTGTGATAACCAATAATAAGTGTTTCCATGTCTTATTTTGTTTTCTTGATCTTGGATTGTGGCTGCCAAGGTGTTTCAGAATGGAAAAAAGTGTCAGGATTGGATGTTATCTGGGTTTTTACTAGCCACAATATCCATCACTTCATGCCATCCGTTGAAGTAGGTAATTATTTCAAATACTACATTTAAATTTTAACCCATATATTTAATGGTAATCTGTTTTCATAGGCCGGTCATCATGGCGGCACATTTTACCATCCCACTTCATTGAAGAAACCCAACAACATGTCGGATCACCCAAAAGTGAGTCTCTGTTTCATCTACTTATTAGGGACCTTCTTTTTTTGTTGTCTTCAGCACACGACCGTCACTTTGTCAACTAGACAAGTTATTTTTAACTGTCACGATTGTGAGGCAGATCAGCAAGTTTTTGGCTAGCCATTCTTGCTAAAACAAAGTCGTCTCGAGAAGTCCACTTCATCCCTCGTCTAATTTTATGCCAATGAATTTCGTTTTGTTGTTTGAACGAACGACAGCAGTAGGTGACATTGGCTGAGACGTTTTCTGTTGTCAGGTTGCAATCTTTATTTCTGCAGCTGACGAAAGCGGTATTGTAGTAGGGTGTGACAGCAGCACGTATAAATTTAGATAATTAGATTGAGTAAAGTTTAAGTGCAGGGTTTTTCTTCCATTCATAAAACTTTTAAACCTAACTTTGGATAAACCACAAGTTTTAAAGAGACTATTTTGACAAAAATGTATAGGAAAAGCTTTGGATTTGAAATTGATTTATTGATTTGCTTGAAGGGAAACAAATTAATTTGAAAAAATTGTTAAGAGCAGTAAAAATCTGAAATGCTTTGTAGCAACATTTTGCATAACACAGGAACCTCAACGAGACGAGCTTTGAATTGAAAATGCAACACTGCGTTCGTTCAGAGCTTCTGCCCTTATTTCTTCACCTTAAAAACACCTTTTTCAGGACATTTTGGCCGTTTTCGTATAGCTTCGATTTTTCTCGCTTTAACTTTTCCAACCACATACATCGATCTGAGCATTCACATACATCGATACAGCGATTCATGTGGGCTATAGCAAATTGCTGCTTTTTAAACTTTTAATATTATCGAATTGCCTTCCAACGAATCTTTTGCGATTAGAGAACATTAATTGTTTCTTGCTGAGAAAACAGCGTTTGTTCGGAAAGCAATCCACGTAGTGCCCAATTTTCTCGCTATTTTTCTAGTAAGCACTAGCTTCTGGGGGGGGGGGGAAGCTAACCAACTATTTGTTATACAAACGACTTTGCTTGCTACTTCTCTAACGAAACAATCACTACAACATTTTTAAAAAAGTCAACTAATGATCTGTGACTTTTTTGCGATCATTCCCGCGAATAAATTAACGACGTTTAAAGCGTTGCCATTTCGAATGGATTTTTTCTAACAAGAAAATTAGCGTCGCCAATCCCAACCCGATGCCTAGAATGAGAAAGGCACTGATCAAATCGGTCAACTGGATGGGAACAGGACGAGAGACTCGGCGTTTATTTTCGGCGAAACATTCGTCAGCCTTGGGTATGGTAGGGAGATTATTTGTCCAGAATCGAATAAGGCCGGTCTCGCACAACTCCAAAACTCTGCAAATATTATTTGCGTTTAAGAACGAAAAAGTGAGAGAATCGTTGGATAAAAGCCACGTTTGTTTGTTCTTTTGTTTCTGAAGAATTAATACTTACCCTTTGCTAATGGTTTTAGTGTACCGACTGCCCTTTTTGTAAAGAAATGGATAATGTCCGTGCGACAAGGGTAACATTTTCGAGAGTCTAAAACGACACTTGCCATCCTTTTTATATTGCGAAGCAACAAAAGCGACACTGAAAGTGTGCACCTAATAAAAACGCAAAAAAAAAGACGTAAAATAAAAATGATTTGGGTAACTGTAATTTTTTTTTTAGTTTGCCAAAGTCGGTCAAAGACTAAAAGTAGCCTATTTGTCATTCGATGTATAACGAAGTTTTTTTTTTTTCACTTACATATGGAAATGCGAAGTGACCAGTTTCCAATTTTGCGGCTATTTTAAACGGATCGGTAAAAAGTCGATCAGGTTTACTCCGGACTTGATCTCCCAGAACTTTGAAAATGCCGGATGTTGCTTGCTATTTATTTGTATAAAAATAATATGAATGGGGGGACCGAAAAAAAAAAAAACTAATTTTCATGTACGCAAAAGATGTTTTACCAGAATTTGTATTCCGGTTGATGTGTCGCTTCTGAGGACTATGTTGACCTCTTGGCTCGCTGCTAAGTCTTCCATGGTGTTGATTGGGGGTTTCATCTTCGGTGTTGTGAGGGACGAAGTGACAATTCCCGTGTAGGAATTGACCAAGACCATGGCGCACAACACCCAGGCTCCGGCCAAGACTCGAAACGAAGTGCGGCTACTAAATTCGCTACCTCCTGACAGGGAAATTAGAAAGCTATTATTTAACAAACAAGTTGTCTAATTCAATTCGATTTTATTCGGCGAAGCGACATTTGATTTACCTTGATTCGTCATCGTGTTAATTACATAAATCATGTGGGAACCTATGAAAGTGAAGATGCTTTTTGAATGTGACTCATCATGGTCTGATTTCATGTTTGATTCCATTTTCCGGCCATTCGTAGTATTTGTAAAACGATAATTGTAGATCCACGTAAAAACGGTCATGGTGGCGATGACGAAGAAAAGGCTGATGAAAATTGACATCCAAACCTGACAGATTTTAAATTAAAAAGCGTGAACTAACGTAAAATTTGAGAAAGCTTTACCAGCGGTTGAAATGGACCTATGAAGGCAAATAATCGGCTTTCTTCCTCAGGTCTTGGCACAACAAAACTAAATCCTTCTGACCAAGCGGAGGCCGTAAAGTCAAATCTTTTTACTCGATCCATAGTGGGGTAAAAACCGACCGCTATTCCCTCGATGTTCTGACGTGATTGAAACAACCGGAAACAACGGTTTATTTTTCCGTCATTTTTCTATTCACTACAGTCCCATATATATATGTATAGGTATAAGAAGCCATAAACTAATTACTTTGTCGTTCATAAGTAGGTAATAAGCAGCCTCGTGCATGCCCAACTTGTTGATGAGAGTTTCATTGATGGGTACAAAGGAGATGCTTCAATAGTTAACAGAAAATATTGAAAATGAAATTAGTAAGCAAAACTTTTTGGGTATTAATTTTGTTATTTTTCTTTCCAAGAATAAGCCAAGTTCAGAAACATACGTAAATTTCAATCTTTTCGCCAGCCAAGTGAAGATGTTAATTGTCGTTCCAAAATAAGTGACTGTGCCATTCGGCCCTCGAATCAGTGTATCAAAGGGTGGATTCTAGGTATAAATTAGGGAGATGCCATTAAAAAGCTACAATTATAATTTGTTGAAGGATCATTTTACAAGGGATTTTAAAAGATTCACTTCCTTATATTTAAAATAACAATAAATACAGATTTACATAGCCTACTTACGTGGATAACGATGTAATTAAAGTGCAGATTATTCATATCGGCTTCTGTGGTAGGATCAACGCTCGCAATTAATAGAAGGATCACAACCGTAAGTGAGATCGAAATGAAATGCTTTGAACGTGTATAAGGGAAAACCCCGTTTGTGCCCTTGCTCCGGGCTGGGAATTGCATTTTAGGTCAGTTAAGACGCCCAGAGTGAGTGAAATCTAAATGCCAAACAAGCTGTATTTGTAGGTTTACAAGTTCTTCCTTGACATGTTTGCAGATGTTGTGTCGTAGCAACCGAAGACGCATTTTTGTGTTTAGTTTCCGCCTGCTGCCGATGTGCGGCTTTATTCATCTAATATCTCTTGAGTTTAAAGTTTGTAGGCTACATATTGTTGCATTATATTTGCTTGGATTTCTAAAATCCAAATGTTTTGTGTGGCACGCAATGTTTGGGTAACATGAATGAGAGTTCTTTGTTCACTTATTTGCTATGCATTTGGTTCGACGTTTGATTTGTTGGCCATTGCCATTCATAATGTAAATTTGAATTTCGAGGCTTAGTATTGTATAAAAGGCAGACATTAATAATTTTAATCGATTTTAACCGAAATAAATGAAATCAAAGAATAAGAATCTTGGCTTATAGCAAAGCCGTATAACACGAACATATCTTCTTGTGAAAAATCTATAGTGTGTAGCAACCGTAATCACTTATCATCAGCAGGGAGATCTAACCAACGTTAATTTTATCTTCTATTCAATAAACCGAATATGTGGAAAGCACGATTCATGTGGCTTCAATATGGCCAAGAAAACAGTTTCGATGAATTTCTAGAGATATGAACAGTTAGTTACTAAATGACCATGTTAAAAGCTTAAAACGGTGGAACGTAAGAGAACATTTCAATTTTAAAGTTGTTGCAAATTATATTTAATTTGTAAATTATACTTGTATTTAATTTATCTGAGCAAGTCCAATGAAACGAATTTCTTTATCTCTTTCAGGTTGGATCAATTCAAAAGTAAGCTGGATAACAGAATATCTTCCAGGCGGTTCTGCTCTCACGGAATGGTTCTTTAATGCCATCTGGAGACGAGTCATTCAAACGCATTCAAAGTAAGTTCCGTTTTCTTTTTTTTATTGATTAGGGTATTTGTAAAATTGATTTTGATTTTCAAATTCATATATAGCCTATTTAAATGAATACGTCGGAAAGCTTTCGTATATTCGTATTGAAGTGCAAAGCACTCAAATCGATGCATGTGTGACAAAATTAACACTCGTAATGAATATAAGAGTCTAAAAATTTTGGTGAAATCAAAAGCTTTGGACGTCTAAGAACCAACTCATTTTTTTGCATCACTTTCATAATTTGCATTTTGTCTCAGTTAAGACGCGCATAGTGTAGTTAAACGAAAATTCGAATTAAGCTTGTGATATAGGTTTTATGAATTAATTGAAGTTATATAGGTTTAAATTTCCAGGCCTGTGCAAGAAACCAAGCAAATTGTTGAGTTCCAGATAGCAACTGTTTGAAAATGCTCGTCATAGCAACCGGGGAACACATTGAATGTTTAGTCTATAAGCTATAGTTGCTGTGCAATTGCATTCAAATATTTAGCTCTTGAATTTCAATTTTGTGTTTGCAATTTTAATTTCAATCAAGAGTTTCACATGCATGGCTTGCGATCCCGGATGCATTGAGTTTGGCTATTGAAATATTGCAGCCTGCTACCTACCTACACTGGTGTCCTTATTGAGAAAAATTTTGTTTGAATATAGATTTATGGTGATCGTGAGTGATGGATTAAGTCGAACTTCCCGATAATAGCTTTCTAACGTCACCATATTCCATAGTTATTCAACAGATTTAAAAAAATGGCTTTTGTTTAGACTGTTAAGTAAGCAAGAGAAAACGGAAGGGTTGCGTGAGCTGCACAAATGATAAATTAATGTAATTGGAGTTTTTTTTTTATTATTTAGGTCCCTCTTCTTACCTGATCTCGTTCGGTGGTTCGGTTTTCCCGCAAATAACCCACACGCTAAAATGTATCTCGACAAAAACTCGAGTAAAAAAGGTGGAATTTTTATTTCTGGGATTATTTCATATTTGCTCTGTGGTGGCTAGTATTATATAGTCAAATATTTTAGATCTGATGATTCAATAGCTCCGATCCTGCACGCATTTTTTTTTCCAAACCACACTTTCTTGGCATTTCTCTTCATCACGAGACACAAGTACAGAGATGAAGTAAAAAAATGTCTCGACATTTTACTCGTGTCAAATGCGGCTGTCAAAATAATTTCGGGGAAATACGAAAAGTTTATAAGGTGGAGCAAAAAGCAGTTTGCTTAAAATCGCTTAGAATTATCGCTGATGTGACGCTTAAAGTTTTAATCTTGTGGAAATCCCAACTGCAGGTGCCGCGTGGCTTTTAAGAAGTGAAAACGGTGAAAACTAAGAGAAAAATCATAAATTGACCAATGGAAATCACGCTGTGGCCAATAAACCTCTAGCTCTTGGCCAAGTTGCGAAAGACAACTGCAATTAATCAGTCCAGCACCATTTTCCCTTTCGACGGCGTGTCGTTCAACTAATGTGTAAGACGACTAACGGTATCTCCGGACAAAGGTAAAAGAAGAAGCAGTTTAAACCATTAGCAGTTCCAGATAGTGCTGTTGCGGTGAGTTGTGTGTTATTTTAAATAGCGGAAAACCCGAGCGAGAAAGCGACTGGGAAAAATAAGTTATCTCATTCCAGTACGATATATGTCAGCCTGTTTCTGATTGAACAACAAAGTAACTGACAGACCACAACTAGCACTAGACCTTTTGCAACATGAATTTTCTGACCGTAAAATTCGTTTATACTTAAATTGATTCATTTAACTATTTTTAAATGTTTGTCCATCTTTCGTATCTTATAGATGAGAAGCAGCACAGCTTGTCTGTTTTTACTTCATCTTTCAAGCTGTTACGCTGGACCAGTCCGTTCGCTTCGTACGTCTGCAGTGAAATTACACGATTTCCTGATGGCTAACATCCAAGGAGTTGCTCGCAACGACCAGCCGAGTCAAATACAAGATTATCTTATTCCAATTGAAGAGAATAATGGAGACCTTTCTGACACCACTAACGAACCTTTCGTAGACCAATCGGCGTTTCAAGACTTTGACGTTCAAGAACCGGAACGGGTTACCCATACTTTAACTTACTTCTCTTTGCCTGCTGTTTCTAATGGTGGGACCGAACAGCCAGCATTATCATTGGATGCCAACGTCATCCACAGCGACCTACCCAATTCAGGTTCTATTGGAACTGATATTCTATCGGATGTTCAAGAGCCAACACAGAACCTGGAAGAGCCTCATTCCGAAATTGTTGGCGAACAAGAGCCTGTTATGGATCATATGGTCGTCCATAAAGAGTGCTGAGTTGCTGACAAGTAAAACCTCTAGCGACCCCAGAATCGTCTGCTAGCTGATAAGTTAGCACTTGGAAGAGTTAGCTCTGGACGTGCACTCATAATTCAACTTGTGGACTTGTGGTAGACGCATGAGGTAAGAAATCGTTAACATTGCAAGCATTTCAATCTTTAAAAAATGTTTACGTAATATGTGAGGTGTATTAATTATTTACAGAGGTTCGTCCAAAGTGAGAAAAGATGTTTTGATGCGATCTGCTGTTCTATGCCGACCCTGCTGGGTGCGAGGGATATACCGCTGTTACGTGCTAACCCTACCCTATTTTTACTCCTCAGTATTTTTTTATGATGAATATTTTGAAGGTGACAATAATTTTCTCCTTTTTTAAAACAGCTAGGTTGAAAATACTCCCCCAGTTTTGTCGTCAACCTACTCCATGTGCTAACATGACATCATCAGTTCTTGTTTCAATGTGGAAGGTATTACACAGTGATAAGTTTACGAGGCATTATGGTTTTGAATAATGAGTGTTTCTGTGTCTTATTTTTTTTTTGTACTTGGGATTAGGATTACTGTAAAGTAGCTGCCAAGGAGGATAACATGTCAGGATTGGATGTTATTAGTTTTCTAGGGGTTTTTCCTTGCCACCATATCCGTCACTCCAAACCATCCATTGAAGTTGAAGTAGGTTATTGTTTTAAATACTATTTTGTTTAAATTTTAGCCCATATTCTTCATATATTTGTTTTAATGAACATCTCTGTTATTATATAGGCTGGTCATCATGGCGCGATATTTTACCACCCCACCCATCGAACAGACCCATCGAACAGACCCATCGATAGACATGTCGCCTCATCCAAAAGTGAGTCTCTGTTTCCTTATAAGGAACCTTTTTTAATGTCTTCATCACACGACCGTCACTTTGTCAGTTAGACTAGTTACTTTTAAGTGTTACGCTTGTGAGGCAGATTTTTGGCTAGCCCTTCTTGCTAGGTTTCTAGATTATCCGTCTCGAGAAGTCCACTTCGGGCTGAATTTTATGCTTTTCCATTGGCCAGTGAATTTATTTTTGTTGTTTGAACGAACCACAACAACAGTAAATGACATTGGCTGAGAAATTTGCTGTTGTTATCAGGTTGCCATCTTTGCTTCAGCTGACCAAAGCGTTATAGCTAGTGTGTGGCAGTGGCTGCACGTATTATTTGAGATACTAATAGAGATACTACATAAAATCTGAAATGCTTCATATCATTTTATATTTCGTTTAGCTTCGATTTGCTCACTTTGCTTTTCCTTCAGTGCATCTTTGACCTGGGCATTGTTGTAATCTTTTCGTTGACTAACGAGCAAATCTGGAGCGTTTTCCTGGTCGAGTTGACTGAGCTGATTGTAGAAATATTTTTGCCCGACAAAGTTGGGTGTTTCTTTTTTATCAAAAACTAAAACGGAGAGAAAGTATGTTTCTCTTCCATTCTCAATCAGTTTGATGCTAGTGTTGAAAAAACCTTTCAAGTCTTCTGTTTTGATGAGCTTGTGAGTTCCGTATTTCTTGATCCGTAATTTTGAGAGAGAGTTCGATTCCGGTCGACCTAGCTTTTCCCATTGTTCCGTGTTAATTGCCAAATGGAAATTGCCTTTCGCAACGAACATGGTCGTCACTTGGCCGTTCAAGATGACATCCAGCAATTTCATTTTTGTCCAATTTGATATTTATGGCTCTTCGGCGCTTTTCGGTAGTCTTCTTCGGTTTTCTCCTTTGTGGGGGCGAATCGTTAGTGGGCGTCGTTGACGGTTAGGTCGACTTGTCATGCACTGAAGATTGCGTATCTATAAGAGTCCTCACTGTTTGAGGAACTTGGGTCACTTCAACTTTGGGTTCAAACTTCGTTTTCGGTTCTATGTCTTTCACATCCGCTTCTTCCGTTAGTTCCACCATGACAAATCCGTCATTGTGCACAGGCGGAAAATGTTTAGGAGAACTTTGACCCCCACAGATGCAGGAAAGCAATATGGAAAAAAAAACTGCGCATGTGCGGTCATTGCCCATTTGCAATAAACTTTGAAAGTGAAATCATCCATTGCGAAATTGTTTGTTATCTTGGAAAACGAGTAAAGGGTAGGCCCAATTGATTCAGTTTTGCTTGCTTACTATCTGCGTAGGTCAGACTGACTTGGGTTCGCAACTATCTTAATGTTACCTTTCCCCGTTAATTTTAACATTTGAAATGAATTTCGGTGTAAAAATAATATTCGCATCTAAGAGTTCTAAAGTAATATAAAACTTAATTCGTGTCGTTTTTTTTTTTTAAATTCAAATTGGAATTGCACGGATGGAATTTCAATTTTGATAATTGCGGGATCACGAATATTCTGTGTAGTTCTGTTGTGTTTTCGTCCGTCATCAGTCAGTTTAGCGATTTTTGACAATGCTTTATTTATGGGCGGAAACAAAATGATTGACATTACGATCTGGTCTGTCATATCGTTTAGCGTCATATCTCACTGCTGCATTCAGTCAGACGCATTTTTAATTGACTCGTTGTTCATTTGAGGTATATTACTCCAATGCTACTGTCAATCAATATGATCAATTATAAAGTCTCAATCAATTTTGAATCGTCGAAGATTTTGTGTTGATGAAATGTCTGTGTAAAATATGTATGATGTAGCAACCGTGGTCTCTACAGCAAACCTTAAATCCTTGAGTCCGAAGCCTTACCTTACATTGAACACGCCTTGCCTTCGTTTTGAAGTGTCTCACGCTGCCCGTTAAATTATTTAAACGAATGTGTCATCCTCCCACGGGTTTCGTCTATACATTTAATATATTTAAATTATCGCAAGGCCTAAACCATTTCATATCTAAGTTAGTTCTTGCGTCATTCAGTCATTTTCGGCAGCCACTCGTGCCCGTTTCGCTTGCGTTTTCTATTTTTTGGTTTGTCTTTTTCACGGTGCTGTTGACAATTCATCGAGTTCATTTTCTCTTTCGACGACTCTTTTGATCTTTCTGGTTTGAAGACCTTTTACTTTCGTTTCCTTTTGTCTTTCGACAAATTTTCATATAACCTGCGAGTTATGCACTGACATGCTGAATATGAATAACTGAATAGTGACTTGACAGTTGACAGTCTGTTGTTTGCGATGAGGGAAATGTGGGAATGATTTCAAGCCCATATTTTATCTATACTGCAGCACGGAAGTGTGCACTGCACCACCATGGTATTTTCATTTAGTACGAATTCAACATTTATGATGGGAATGTCCGAAAACGGGCTTTTTTTGTGCAACATTGTATTGATGTGAAACATGTCGACGCATCATACGATAACCACCAAAAGATATTTTGACTTTACGATGATTCCATACCATCTAGCGGCATTTGAATGATTTAGTAATTAGCTGATGTCTTGCGTGATTGTTGTTGATGATTTTCTAAAAATTCAATTTTGCACAGATTTTTGTTGCATTATCAGAAAGTTGTGAAATTTGAATTGAAATAATTATCGGATAAAATAATATCTTCAAAATATTCGATACTTTTTGATAATTCAAGGTACAGCTATTGATTTTTCTAAATGTGTGTAAATCAAAAGGTGAGCAGCATCTTGTGAGCCAATAAAGTAAAAGCTAACACCGTTATTCTACGTACAGCTCGATCAAAAAAAATCTTCTCGCTGAACAAACACTACCGAAATTTTAAAATTTCTTGCGCTTTTGATCATCATTTTCAACATATTCATTGACGACGTTCACAGCGTCGCCATATCGATACGATTTTTTCCAACAAGAAAATTAGCGTCGCCAATCCCATCCCGATGCCTAGAATGAGAAAGGCACTGATCAAATCGGTTAACTGGATGGGAACAGGACGAGAGACTCGGCGTTTATTTTCGACCAAACATTCGTCGGCTCTTGGTACGGTAGGGAGGTTATTCACCACAAAACGAATAATACCGGTCTCCGACATCTCCAAAATTCTGCAATTGTGCTGGCGTTTTAGAGTTATAGGATAGCGCAGGATAGAGTAGGATAAAATGTTATCACTTACCCTTTGCTGATTGGTTTGGTGTACCAACTTCCCTTTTTTAAAAGATACGAATAATGTCCGTGTGATAGGGGTAACATTTTCGAGACTTTAAAACGACACTTGCCATCCTTTTTATATTGCGAACCAACAAAAGCGAGGCTAAAAGTATGCAACTAATGAAAAGCGAAAAATTAGACTCTTGAACAACTGACATGTAATATCGTAAATTTTCATTTTCTCTTGAATTAATCCTGGTAGGCCTACTGTTGTTTATGTATAACTACGAAATAATTTTCTTTCTAAATCTTTCTTTCGTCACTTACGAACGGGAAAGCGAAGTGACCAGTTCCTAATTTTGCGGCTAGTTTAAATGGATCGGTAAATATTCGGTCGGGTTCACTCCGGACTTGATCTCCCAGAACCTTAAAAATGCCGGATGTTGCTTGCTGTTTGTGTTTTGTTTTTATCATGAAGTGGACATTAGTGAAATCCATAAAATGAAGCCTTTTACTTATGAGGCTTTACCAGAATTTGTACTCCGGTTGATGTGTCGCTTCTGATGACTATTTTGACCTCATTACTCGCTGCTAATTCTTCCAGCGTGTTCATGGGCGGCTTGAGCTTCGGTGTTGTGAGGGACGAAGTGACAATTCCCGTGTAACAATTGACCAAGACCATGGCGCACAACACCCAGGCTCCGGCCAAAACTCGAAACGAAGTGCGACTACTAAATTCTCTACCTCCTGACAGGAAAAAATATAGAAAGCTTTTATTCTACAAGAGTTAAAATTCCATAATTAAATTCGACTTTATTTCTGCGAAGCTACATTTGATTTACCTTGATTCGTCATCGTATTAATTACATAAATCATGTGGGGACCGATGAAAGTGAATATGCTTCTTTGAACGGACAAGTTATTGTTCAATTCCGTGTTTCCAGTCGCACTAGTGCTGCCCACAGTATTCGTGTGACGACGATTGTAGAGCCACGTGAACACTGTCATAGTAGCGATGACAAAGAAAACGCTGATGAAAACTGACATCCAAACCTAACAAATTTTTAAATTTTTAAGCATGAATCAGCGTAAAACTTTGACGATCGTTATAGCTCACCATGGGCTGAAATGGACCGATGAATGCGAATAATCTGCTTTCCTCTCCGGGTCTCGGCGCAACAAAACTAAATCCGTCTGACCATGCGGAAGCTGTATAGTCGAATCTTTCTACTCGATCCATAGTTAGATAAAAACCAGCTAGTATTCCGTCAATATTCTAAGCAACAAAGTTTCTTTTGTGTATTTAATTATTTATATAGCAATCAAGTTATCATTACCTCGTCGTTCATAAGAGCGTAAAATGCACCTTCATGCGTTCCTAATTTGTCGTTTAGAGTTTTATTCAGCGGTAGATAAGTGATCCTTTAAAAGTTAACTTATCAGATTGTTGTACGTGAATTTAGCGAAAATGCATCATTGTGATTTTTCTCTCGATTTTTCTAAGAAGCAGAATTTGTAAAACTTACGTAAATTTCAATCGCTGTGCTAACCAGTTGAATATAACAAGGTTTGCCCCAGAATAAGTGAATGTGCCATTAAGTCCCGGAATCAGTGTATCGAAAGGTGGATTCTAAAGTAGAAGCAGGGTTGTAGTTAATAATTTGTAATTGAGTGTTTTTTTAGACGATTCGTATATATACAATAATAATTTCGTTGAAATGTTCAAATGAAAACGTCGACTTACTTGCAAAGCTATCATATTAAAGTGCAAGCCGCTTAGATCGGTTTCAGTGGTTGAATCAACACTCATAATTAAGAGAAGATTCACAATAACTTTTTTGTACCTTGGCAAAATGTGCATTTTGAGTCAGTCAAGAGTCTCAAGATGCGCAGAGTGTAGTGATACGAAAATGCGAAATAAGCTCTATTTGTATGTTCCAATTGCCAAGCAACCAAACCAAACTGATATTATACTTACAGTTAGCAACTGTTTGTAATGCTCGTCATAGTGACCGAGCGCAACCTAGAACATATTTTCATGTTTAGTCTCGGCTAGTGCATGTGATGTGCACCTTCATTCAATCTTTAAGCTATTGAAATGCCAGTTTGTGTTAGACCATTTGCTCTTTTGATTTCACTAATCAATAGCGGGGTCAGTAGGCTAGTTTGGTCTAGCATCCGATTCTTGATGTACGTTTGGCTATTCAAATTAAGATTGTAAGCTTGCAGCCCCCCACTGAATTATTGAGCAAAATTTCGGGAATTTCGATTTGGTGATCGACATATAGTCGAATCGCCTGGTAAGAGTTTCTTAATGCGTCACCGTAAACTCCGTGCTCAACAAAGCCACCTAGCTGCATCCTCATTGTACCGTTTTGTATACAATGTTATTACGACTATCCTTCGTTCCAATTCAGATTGTGTATTGACGGAATTTTCATGAAAGTATCCATCAGGTTGAATAGATGCTGTCGCAACTACGGAGATTATAGAATTTGTATTATCTTGATGCCCAAGAAAGGCTTCCATCATGAGCTGTCCAAATGATTCCAGTCGAGTCGTTTTAGGTCCTTCTTCTCAACCGAGATTGTTGATTTTCCCACACACGCTAAAATGTGCTTCGACAGAAACTCTATAATTATTTACACAACAAAAGAGAAAACGGGGATTTTGTATTTGTTGGATTGTTTCTTAAACCTCTAGTGTGGCTATAGTGTTATAAAACGAGTTTGTTCATTTATCTGATAAATCGGAAAAGCTCCGATCCCGCACGCATTTTTCCTAAGTCTTGGTATTTCTCTTCATCGCGAAACAAAAGCTTATACAGCAGAGGACAATTGTCGTGACATTTTACTCGTCTCAGATGCTGACGTCAAAATAATTTCGAGGAAATACGGAAAGCTGAAGAAGTGAGGCAACAGCAGTTTGCTTAAAATTATCGCTGATGTGGCGCTTAAAGTTTTAATCTTGTGGAAATCCCAGCTGCAGGTGCCGCGGGTTTTAAGAAGTGAAAACTAAGAGAAAAAATCATAAATTGACCGATGGAAATCACGCTGTGGCCAATAAACCTCTAGCTCTTGGCCAAGTTGCAAAAGAAAACTGCAATTAATCAGTCCAACACCATTTTCCCTTTCGACGGCGTGTCGTTCAACTATGTAAGACGACTAACGGTATCTCCGGACAAAGGTAAAAGACGAAGCAGTTTAAACCATTAGCAGTTCCAGCAGTTAGTGTTGCGGTGAGTTTTGTGTGCTTTAAATAGCGGAAAACCCGAGCGAGAAAGCGGCTGGGGAAAATAAGTTAATCTCATTCCAGTAGTACTATATAAGTCAGCCTGTTTCTGATTGAACAACATAGTAACTGACAGACCACAACTAGCACTAGACCTTTTGCAACATGAATTTTCTAACCGTAAAATTCGTTTATATACTTAAATTGATTCATTTAACTATTTTTTAAATGTATTTCCATCTTTCGTATCTTATAGATGAGAAGCAGCACAGCTTGCCTGTTCTTACTTCATCTTTCAAGCTGTTACGCTGGACCGGTCCGTTCGTCTCGTACTACGTTTGCAGTGAAATTACACGATGTCCTGGCTAACATCCAAGGAGTTGCTCGCAACGACCAGCCGAGGCAAATACAAGATTATCTTATTCCAATTGAAGAAAATAATGGAAACTTTTCTGACGTTTCAAGACTTTGACGTTCAAGAACCTGAAATAGTTACCGACACTTTAACTTTCTTCTCTTCGCCTGGTGTTTCGGACGGGGCCAGCACTACCATTGTGGGATGCCAACGTCATTCACAGCCACCTACCCAATTCAGGTTCTATTGAAACTGAGATTCTATCGGATGTTCAAGAGCCAACACAGAACCTGGAAGAGCCTCATTCCGAAATTGTTGGCGAACAAGAGCCTGTTATGGATCATCTGGTTGTCCTACCGATAGAAACAACTGATTAGCTCTATCATTTACCAACTGTTGCAGCACCTTCTGATCCAGCGGAGCTTCTTCTAATGTATTCACTTGTGCGTGTCCCAACGGCTCCGTCAGCCACATCCGCTACTGTGGCTGATTCGCTTCTGGAAATAATGTTACCGTCCACGACAGAGAAAGTGGAAATCAGTTCCTCACCTGAATCTCTGTATCATTCATCAGCCACTTCTGGACCGGAGCAATGGATCAGTGTCGACCCTCTTCCGCTGGAGTTGGATCCAGCAAAGTCACAGACAACATCGTCCTCCCTAATCACCGATTCCCAGCAGATTATCCAAGTTGATCAACCCAAATGTCAATCAAACATCTCGTACGAGCTCTTCACTACAGACAATCCAAATGGAAAAGAGAGCAACTCTTCCGGTCTTCCGTTCGGAACTCATCGTTCTAAACTGAGGGAGCTGCGCTTTCCTCCTGTATCAAACACGAAAGAAAATTTTGGTGTTCAAATCAATTGGGATGAATTCATGTAATTGTGTTTCAATCTGTCTGTGTGCATTTTCAAAATTCTCGCTTAAGCAACGAAATGGATGTGTAAACACGTTCATTTCTAGTACTCACCGGTGTTGGGTCATAAAGTTTTGCTAGTTGACACGAATCACATACTTCTTGATGAAGTTTTCATGTGCTATAGTGTTTGTAGTTTTTCTCCTTATTGCCTTTGCAAATATTAAATGAGAATTTTAAAAGATTGGATAAATTTCCTATATTCAACTATTATTGTTCCAGCAACCATGGTGCAGCAACCTTTTTCAATATTTTGTGAGACTGTGATCTTGTTAAATCTTAAATGGTCTAAATCAATTTCTTCTCTTGGCGGTAGCCAAAAGAAATTTTTTTTTTCTTTCGCTATAAAAGATAAGCAAATGCAGATTAAGTCAATTAATAGTTGCAAAACATTCAAATAGACCTTTTTCACAATGCGGAAAGTCGGGATTTTCCAATCCGGCAACGCCGTAATCGGCCATTTTAGTTCCCATTATTTTTTCCCTGTGTAAATTCCCATAAGGAATCGAGGTACCTTTAGTTTTAATTCATTTTTTAATTATTGGTTTCTTACAGCCAATTTATTTTTCATCGATCGTGTTCCCCGATGAATTGGTAACATTTTCATATATGGTACATTTTACTTGCGGTTTATACTAATTATGTAATTCGAACTTTATTAGGTTGTTTTGATTCTGGTATGTAAAAACAGACATGTTATGTGCTTGGCTGCGGTGCTGTAACTTTTGCTTCCCAAAAGTGAATGTTAATGGACATCTAGAATATGGGGTTGCAAAAAGTAGGAGACAGGTATATGGCTGCTGAAAAGAACAAATTTGAGAGAAAAAGTTTTATAAAAATATACAGCAGAGTATGCAGTCAACATTTTACTTCTGGTAACATAGTAAATTTTATAAAGTAATTCATATGATTGAGTCGTGTTGGAAATATTTCTCTGAAATAATTAACTAAGTAACATTTTTTTATCTGCACCAACACATAATAATGAGCAAAATTCCATTGGGATTGCTACTGTTGAAAGAATTAGTCGCTCTCTAAGATTCTAAGAAGGCAGATTGCTGGGACATGTTCAACGATGTAAGAGGATGGTATTTTATTTATACTGATTATGTCATTTATAACATTACTTAACATATCTCATCATTTTCTTCCATAGACACACATTCCACAAGACGTAGTTACTGATTTCATGAAAGATACAACTGTACCTAAGGTTACTATGCAGAACACGTTTGATGAACACATCAACACATAGGTAAATCAAGTAACAATCAGAATCCATCTACCTGCAAAACAGTCATCGGTTCTTTGAATAAAAAGTATTGAAAAATGAGAAATAATTACTAGTTGAAGCAGTGTCACGTCACGTCTTTAGTATTTTTATTAATAACTTTATTTCATGTTTAATACAATGTTTCACTCGAAAAAAGAACTGTGAGTTTTCTTAAAATTACTAACGAAATAAAGATAATGAATCAGGTAATATGGTGAAAAACGTCAGAGTATGGAACAAAATGTTGAAGAAATCACAGTTGAATGAGTACATTTTAAACTAGTTTACCCTAAATACTTTGAAGGGAATTTTGCAGTCCCTCTTTCCGATTAAACTTAACAATTGACAAAAATTAATGCGTAAATCAATTGAAATACTCGAATCAGTAAACCCAGTTTGCTTTGTTGTTGATGCCCTATCAGGAACTGAATCAAAACAAACAACTTCAAGTCCTGATATTATAATAAGTAGTTAATGTTAAAATGTATAGATACATATGAAAATGTTACCAATTCATCGGGGAACACGATCGATGAAAAATAAATTGGCTGTAAGAAACCAATAATTAAAAAATGAATTAAAACTAAAGGTACCCCGATTCCTTATGGGAATTTACACAGGGAAAAAATAATGGGAACTAAAATGGCCGATTACGGCGTTGCCGGATTGGAAAATCCCGACTTTCCGCATTGTGAAAAAGGTCTATTGAATTAAAGAAAAAGTTAAAAATTTTGCCTCGAAATAAAGAGTGCTGAGTTGCTGACAAGTAAAACCTCTAGCTCCCCTAGAATCGTCTGCTAGCTGATGAGTTAGCACTTTTTAGCAGAGTCAGCACTGCACGTACACTTATAATTCAACTTGTGGACTTGTGGTAGACATATGAGGTAAGAAATCGTTAACATTGCAAGCATTTCAATCTTAAAAATGTTTACGTGTGATGTGAGGTGTTTAATTTATTAACAGAGGTTCGTCCAAATAGAGAAAAGATGTTTTGATGCGATCTGCTTTTTTATGCCAACCCTGCATGCTGGATATTTTGAAGGTGACAATAATTTTCTCCTTTTTTAAAAACAGCTAGGCTGAAAATACTCCCCCAGTTTTGTCGTCAACCTACTCCATGTGCTAACATCACATCATCAGTTCTTGTTGAATGTGGAAGGTACAACACACTGATAAGTTTACGAGGCATTATGGTTTTAAATAATGAGTTTTTCTGTGTCTTATTTTTTTTTGTACTTGGGATTAGGATTACTGTAAAGTTGCTTCTAAGGTGGATAACATGTCAGGATTGGATGTTATTAGTTTTCTGGGGGTTTTTCCACCACCATATCCGTCATTCCAAACCATCCATTGAAGTTGAAGTAGGTAATTGTTTAAATTTTAGCCCATATTCTTCATATATTTGTTTTAATGAATATCTCTGTTATTATATAGGCTGGTCATCATGGCGCGACATTTTACAACCCCACCAATCGAACAGACCCATCGTCAGACATGTCGCCTCATCGCAAAAGTGAGTCTCTGTTTCCTAATGCTTGTGAGGCAGATTAGCAGATTTTTGGGTAGCCCTTCTTGCTAGGTTTCTAGATACCACAACAACAGTAAATGACATTGGCTGAGAAATTTGCTGTGTTATCAGGTTGCCATCTTTGCTTCAGCTGACCAAAGCGTTATAGCTAGTGTGTGGCAGTGGCTGCATTTATTATTTGAGATACTAATAGAGATACTACGTAAAATCTGAAATGCTTCATAGCATTTTATATTTCGTTTAGCCTCGATTTTTCTCACTTTAACTTTTCCTTCAGCGCATCTTTGACCTGAGCATTGTTGTAATGTTTTCGTTGACTAACGAGCAAATCTGGAGCATTTTCCTGGTCTAGTTGACTGAGATTGTAGAAATATTTTTGTCCAACAAAGTTGGGTGTTTCTTTTTTTATCAAAAACTAAAACGAAGAGAAAGTATGTTTCTCTTCCATTCTCAATCAGTTTGATGCTAGTGTTGAAAAAACCTTTCAAGACTTCTGTTTTGATGAACTTGTGAGTTCCGTATTTCTTGATCCGTAATTTTGAGAGAGAGTTCGATTCCGGTCGACCTAGCTTTTCCCATTGTTCCCATGTTAACTGCCAAATGGAAATTGCCTTTCAGGCTTTCACCACGAACATGGTCGTCACTTGGCCGTTCATGATGACATCCAGCGATTTCATTTTGTCCAATTTGATATTTGCTTTCTTTTCGGTAGTCTTCTTCGGTTTGCTACTTTTGTGGGGGCGAATCGTTAGCGGGCGTCGCTGAGGGCTCGGTCGACTTGTCCTGCACTGAAGATTCTGTCGTTTCAAGAGCCTTCTGCTGTTTGAGGAGCTTGGGTCACCTCAACTTTGGGATCAGACTTTATTTCGGGTTTTATCTCTTTGACATCTGCTTCTTTCATATGTTCCCCCATGACACAGGCGGGGAATATTGAAGTTTTTCTTCCTTTTTTCCTTCTGTTATTTCTGAGAATCCACCAGTTTCTAAGATTCCGTTTTGCCAGATTCGGGTAGATCAGTCAGTTCGTTTCCCGTTTCAGGTGTTTCATATTTTTGCCTCTCCAGTTCTGGCAGTTTCATACGGTAGACAACTTCTTGGTTGGTCGATTCATTTTCTTGGCTCTCCAGTTCTGGCATTTTCACACGGTGGACAATCGGTGGTCACTGGAAACCTCTGCGACAACCAGTACCGTTTCTTTCTGAGACAATTTTATCGATAAAGGATCGTCCTTCTGTTTAACACGTTTTGGAGCAGCTCTGTCCAGTCGCCTCAAATATTCTTTCAACTTTTCAGTCGCCCCTTGCAACTGAGTTTGTTTCAGTTGGATTTTCTCCTCCAATTCAGTCACCTTCTCTTTTTGGTCGCTTCCGGTTATTCTGGGATATTCTCTAGTTGAGGTCAGTGTGCGGTTTGTTCTCAGCAAGTCATGTTTGTCATTCTCTTTCAAATACAAACATTAACACACATACAAATTACAATGCCTATGTGCGAATATATCTAGACAACGTAGGGGAATCTACATCAACAACCTATTCTATTCTTAACCTAACCTAACCTATAAGGCTATAACTATATTAACATATCGTTGTCGAAGTATTTTCGCTTAAACTGTAGATTTATTCTCGCATCATAGTCGAAATGTAGTCGCCATTATCGAATCAGCATCCAACTCAAATTTGTCTTGTCAAACTATCCGGGCCAAATTTTTTCTTATTTCCGGTTCCGTCCAGCCTGTCTTCATAACCTCAAGTACTCTTCTCTCTTCTTTTATCAATCTTCTTCTTCCGGTCACTCCTCCTCGCCCATTGCCCTTCTGGTAAATTTTATTCTTGGGCACATTTTCGGGCTTGGATCAAAACCAAAACTACCCATAGACAAAATTACACATTTCCGTTCGCTCTTAATAGTTCTCGATAGGTTAATAATAATGTTCTCTATTCCCCTCTTTTCGGAGGCTTCAGACTTTTTGAGAGTAAGCGCTCTTTCCAATAAAGAGTGCTTTTATCGCATCCGTTTTCGCAGGGTTATTGATAACCAGGATTGGCATAAACTTCGTTTTGTTATTGATTACGATTTCCACTTTTGTTTCGCCTAGTACATGTAATTTTGTTCCATTTCCATCCGTTGCAAGGGATGGATTATTCAAAACAAATTCCTTATCGAGGGAAGTGAGGGTTTCAGAGCAAAATGGAACCCACGGAATCCATTTTGTTTTGAATATTTCGGGTTTGCCTAGACTCTCCCAAACATTAAAATTTACGGCTGCGATTTTAAATCCTTTTTTCCAATTATACACGGGAAACGTTTTCCCATTTATTTTGCAAGTCTCTTCAATTGGATCACTTTCCGGTACTACCTCTCGATTAAATAATCCTTTTATGGACAGTAATGATTTTTTAATATTCTGTTTAATAGACTGCTTCTGTGTCTTAGGCACATCTTGCTCTTGTATCTCTTCTGGTTTTTCTAATACCGTCTGTTTTCGTTGCGATTCCGGTTTGTCTTTCTTCCTGAACAAATCTCGGAAGAAATCATATTTTTTGGGATTATCGTCCAGGATCTGTGGGTCTCCTGGCTTACTTGGGAATTGACTATCTTTCTCTTTCTCTTGCGCCAAATCAGGTTTTTCTGAATTAGCCGGTTCTAGAAACGATCTAACTTTTACAAGAAGCGACCACGGATATAATTCATTTGGATCTTTCTCATCCACCAAATCCTGATTTTCGAAATTAAACGGTTCTAGAAACGATCTAACTGGTTTCAATAGTGACCACGGATATAATTCATTTGGATCTTTCTCATCCGCTGGACATATCATATCTACTTCTTCGCTTGCCATGTTTCCAAGCACATCCTTGGACTCTACCGCACAGGGAGGGTCTTCCGACAAGGGCTTTGAGGGTAGATCACCATGACAATTTTGAGGTTCAGATAACGTCTTGTGAGGTGTAAATTGTTCAGGATCCCCCTGATATTCTTGAAAATGCGTCCAGGGGCGAGCTAAAGGCTGCAAAGCAATCGCCCGACTGAATGCGATATATCTCTCCCAGCTGTCTTCAACATTTTGCCTTAACTGCAAGTTATCATTTATCAAACGGAGATTTGTCTCTGTGATGTCAGTTATGACACTTTTCTTTTCTTCGAGTTCGCGCTTGGTGATTGCTAGCTCGGTCTGGCATTGTCGCAGCTTGGAGTTTGACTCTGTCAGTTGGGATTGAAGCAGACTCAACTCATTCGCCATGCGTTCTTTTTCCATTAAAATCTGTTTTTTCTCATCTATGGATTTCATCATCAAACGAAGAAAACTTTGTTGGTTCTCTAAGCTGTGGATGACGAAAATTATTTGTTAATTACAGGTTTGATTGCGCAAGTTACGTGCGGTTCAATCTATCTTTTTTGGGTTAAAAGCTATAGGCCGAGTTTGGGTTTTGGTGGATCGTAAATCAATCCATGATTCCATGATCTAAACAAAGCATTGAAATAGCAAAGCAAATGTAGCTGCAGCAAAATGTTTAGATCGTTTTCACCACCAGGGTGTCAGCAATTGGAAAATGCTTTGAAAGCTATTGCTGTTGGGGTTGCCTATATAGACTTCGCCAGGGGAATCCCATCTCGCACGGTGCATTTCCACTGTAGTAATCAGATTTCTAATTATGTTAACGCTATTTAACTTTTTGTATCGATTTTTAATCATAGTTTAAGATTAAACGAACATTATTCAATTAGTTTTGAATGAATTGCAATTCATTTTAATCTTTTATTTGCATTTTTAAATGAATTCAATGTTCCCGGTGTGGAAAACGACTGGGGCGCCCGTAGCGGTAAGTTCACGAACTAAGAAGAATGGAAGATTCAGAATTTGAATTTTGAATGTCAATTGCAAACTTAAATGTCATTCAGTTTGCAATCATCTCAATTCAAATTTTTGCTTTTGGTAACCGTCACAATGTATAATAAATAACAACACGATGATTCGGCATATCTGTGTGATAGTAATGGGTCAAAACAAACAGTTTTGACATGGGACGTGGCCTAATGGCTAATGCATTTGTCCATTCTGTTACATTTTATATAAAAACAATTCAAATGCTTTTGGTTTTTATTTTTTCCAAAAATAATGTTAAATCATTTTACGATTATTGTTCAAAAAGAATTTACTTCAAAATCTTTACTATTATAATTTCTATTTCCCGTAGGAATTCCGTTTTCATTTTTCGATTTCACTGCCGCTGGTTTAGTTGGCGATTGTTTTCACACTAGGTGGCTAATACAGTTTTAGCTGTTTGGTCATAGCTGCTTAGTTCGAATTTCTTTGTTACGAAATTTTATGTTGTTGCACGAATGGAAATCCAATTTCGATAATTCCGCGATCACGAATATTCTTTGCATAGTTCTGCTTTCGTCCGTCATCAATAATGCTTTATTTATGGGCAGAAACAAAATGATTGAAATTACGATCTGGTCTGTCATATCGTTGAGCTTCATACCTCACTGCTGCATTCAGTCAGACGCATTTTAATTTGAAGCGTTGTTCATTTGAGGTATTACTCCAATGCTATTATTATCAAATGACGTAACGTAAACCCTCGCAAGCTACCTTTTTCCAATGCCGTGTTGACGAAATGTTTGTGTAAAATATCTATACCGTAGGCCAGTTCTTGCGTCATTTTCGGCAGCCTCTCGTGTCCGTTTTTGCTTACGATTTCCATTTGAATACTTGTCTTTTTCTTTCAATTGATCTTCTTAGCGTGGGAAACAGCTGCGCACCAAATAATCCTGTTTTGTTTCTATATGAAATAATTTAAGATTTTAAATTTTTTATTTCTAGTCTAACTTGGTTTCGTTCCTCTCGCCCTTATTCATCTATGGGTAATACCAATAGCTCAACTCCATTCGAATACAGAAGGACATGACGGTTCAATTAACATGACCGCACGGTGCTATTGATAATCTATCGAGTTTATCTCTCTTTTGATGCTGTCTGGTTGGAAGACCTGTTTATACTATCGTTTTATTTTGTCTTTCGACAAATTTTCATATAACCTGCGAGTTAAGCACTGACATGCTGAATATGAATAACTGAATAGTGACTTGACAGTTTGTTGTTTGCGATGAGGGAAATGTGGGAATGATTGCAAGCCCATTTTTTATTTATACTGTTTATAGTGGAACACGGAGTGCACCTCCGTGTATTTCCATTTTGTACGAATTCAACATTTATGATGGGAATGTCCGCGGGGTGTTCCTCGACGAACAAGCACGTCTTTATAGTCACAAAATACGCTTTATCTTTAGTGTAGTCAACCAAATTTACATAAAGATTAATTCAAGTTTTTATAGTATGTTAGTGCATTATTATTGTATTGATGCAAAACATGTCGACGCATCATACAATTGCCACCTACAGATATTTCCATACCATCTGACGACATTTGAATGATTTAGCAATTATTTGATAAAGTCTTGCGGCATTGTCGGTGATGATTTTTTTTTTTTTAAATTTAACTTTGCACATTTTTTTTTTGCATTATCGAATTGTTTGCAAATTTGAATTTAAAAAATCACCAGAAAGATAGATTTTCTGTCAAAATATTCGATACTGTTTTATAATTCAAGGTACAGCTATTGATTTTCTTCGATTTTCTTAAATGTGCGTAAATCATTAGATAAGCAGCATCTTGTAGGCAATTTTAGTAAAAGCTAACACTATTCTACGTACGGCTCGGCCAAAAATCTTCTCGCAGAACAAACACTACTAAAGTTTTAAAATAGTCTGAGCTTGTGATCATTATTTTAATACATTAATTATCGACGTTCAAAGCGTTGCCATTTCGAATGGATTTTTTCCAACAAGAAAATTAACGTCGCCAATCCCATCCCGATGCCTAGAATGAGAAATGCACTGATCAAATCGGTTAACTGGATGGGAACAGGACGGGAGACTCGGCGTTTATTTTCGACCAAACATTCGTCGGCTCTTGGTACGGTAGGGAGGTTATTCACCACAAAACGAAGAATGCCGCTCTCCGACATCTCCAAAATTCTAAAATTAAGCTGGCGATTTAGAGTAATAGCGTAGGATAGAGTAGGATAAAATGTTATCACTTACCCTTTGCTGATTGTTTTGGTGTACCAACTTCCCTTTTTGAAAAGATACGAATAATGTCCGTGTGATAGGGGTAACATTTTCGAGACTTTAAAACGACACTTGCCATCCTTTTTATATTGCGAACCAACAAAAGCGAGGCTAAAAGTATGCAACTAATGAAAAGCGAAAAATTAGACTCTTGAACAACTGACATGTAATATCGTAAATGTTCATTTTCACTTGAATTAATCCTCGTGGGCTTCTAGTGGTGTATACGACTATTACTACGAAATAATTTTCTTTTTAATACTTTCTTTCTTCACTTACGAACGGGAAAGCGAAGTGACCAGTTCCTAATTTTGCGGCTAGTTTAAATGGATCGGTAAATATTCGGTCGGGTTCACTCCGGACTTGATCTCCCAGAACCTTAAAAATGCCGGATGTTGCTTGCTGTTTGTGTTTTGTTTTTATCATGAAGTGGACATTAGTGAAATCCATAAAATGAAGCCTGTATTTAAGAGGCTTTACCAGAATTTGTACTCCGGTTGATGTGTCGCTTCTGATGACTATTTTGACCTCATTACTCGCTGCTAATTCTTCCAGCGTGTTCATGGGCGGCTTGAGCTTTGGTGTTGTGAGGGACGAAGTGACAATTCCCGTGTAACAATTGACCAAGACCATGGCGCACAACACCCAGGCTCCGGCCAAAACTCGAAATGAAGTGCGACTACTAAATTCTCTACCTCCTGACAGGGAAATTAGAAAGCTATTATTCCTCAAAGAAGCTAAAGTTGTTTAATGAATTTCGACTTCATTTGGCAAAGCTACATTTGATTTACCTTGATTCGTCATCGTATTAATTACATAAATCATGTGGGAACCTACGAAAGGTAACATGCTTCTTTTAACGGAAAGGACATTGTTCAATTCCATGTTTCCAGTCGCATTAGTGCCCACAGTATTCGTGCGACGACGATTGTAGAGCCACGTGAACACTGTCATAGCAGTGATTACAAAGAAAACGCTGATGAAAACTGACATCCAAACCTAACAAATTTTAAAATTTGTAAGCATGAATCAGAGTAAAATTTTGACGATCGTTATAGCTCACCATGGGCTGAAATGGACCGATGAATGCGAATAATCTGCTTTCCTCTCCGGGTCTCGGCGCAACAAAACTAAATCCTTCTGACCATGCGGAAGCTGTATAGTCAAATCTTTCTACTCGATCCATCGTCAGGTAGAAAGCTACTAATAGTCCGTCAACATTCTAAGCATGAAAGTGTCTTGTGTGAAGAATCATTTATAGCGAGAAAGTTATCACTACCTTGTCGTTCATAAGAGCGTAAAATGCACCTTCATGCGTTCCTAATTTGTCGATTAGAGTATTATTCAGCGGTAGATATGCGATCCTTTAAAAATTGCCATTAGACCGTTGTACGTGAATTTAGCAAAATGCATTATTGTGCTGATTTTTTTAAGAACCAAAAATGGTAAAACTTACGTAAATTTAAATCGCTGTGCTAACCAATTGTGTACGACAACGTTTGCCCCAGACACATTCAATGTGACATTCGGTCCTCGGATCACTGAATCGAAAGGTGGACTCTAAAGTAGAAGCAGGGTTGTAGTTAATAATTTTGACTGAGTTTTTTTTTGTAAGATGATTCGTATAAAATGATTTTTCTTTTACTTTAAATGAATACGATTCATGTTTAAATGAATACGACTTACTTGGAAAGCTATAACATTAAAGTGCAAGCCTCTCAGATCGATTTCTGTGGTAGAATCAACACTCATAATTAACAGAAGAGCCAGCACTTGTAGTAAAATCAAAAGCTTTGAACGTGTAATGGCCAACAAGTTTTTGCACCTTCGAAAAATGTGCATTTTGAGTCAGTCAAGAGTCTCAAGACGCGCAGAGTGTAGTGAATCGAAAATGCGAAATAAGCTCTATTTGTAGGTTTTAAATTTGTATAGCCCATATGTTCCAACTGCCAAGCAACCAGCAAACAACTGTTATTAATATTCCAGTTTGCAACTGTTTGAAATGCTCGTCATAGCAACCGAGCGCAACCTAGAACATATTTTTATGTTTAGTCTCTTCTAGTGCGTGTGATGTGCACTTTCACTCAGACATTTACCCATTGAAATGTCAGAAATGTTTGTCCATTTGAAATTTTGATTTCACTTATCAATAGCGGATTAGTAGTTTTATTCATTCCGGATGTCAGTTTGGCTACTCAAATTGATTGTAAGCCAGCTCAGATTGTAAGCCTGCAGTACTTCTGAATTATTGAGCAAATTTCGTGAATTTAGATTTGGTGATCAACAAAATCGAATCGCCTGATGAGAGTTTCTCAATGCCTCACTGTACCGTTTTGTATGCAATGCTATATATTATTACGACTATGCTTCGTTCCAATTCAGATTGTGTATTGACGGAATTTTCATGAAAGTAATCAGGTTGTAGATGCTGTCGCAACTACGGAGATTATAGAATTTGTATTATCTTGATGCTCAAGAAATCGTTGTAATAATTAAAAAAAAGCTTCCATGAGCTGTCCAAATGATTCCAGTCGAGCCTTTTTAGATCCTTCTTCTTAACCAAGATCGTTGGGTTTTCCCATACACGCTAAAATGTTGTGCTTCGACGAAAACTTTGTAATTTTTTACACAACAAAAAGAGAAAACGGGGATTTTGTGTTGGATTGTTTCTTAAACCTCTATGGTTACTATAGTAGAATTAGTATGTTCATTTATCTGATAAATCGGAAAATCGGAAAAGCTCCAATCCCGCACGCATTTTTCCTAAGTCTTGGTATTTCTCTTCATCGCGAAACAAAAGCTTATACAGCAGAGGACAATTGTCGTGACATTTTACTCGTCTCAGATGCTGCCGTCAAAATAATTTCGAGGAAATACGGAAAGCTGAAGAAAAGGCAACAGCAGTTTGCTTAAAATTATCGCTGATGTGACGCTTAAAGTTTTAATCTTGTGGAAATCCCAGCTGCAGGTGCCGCGGCTTTTAAGAAGTGAAAACTAAGAGAAAAAATCATAAATTGACCGATGGAAATCACGCTGTGGCCAATAAACCTCTAGCTCTTGCAAAAGAAAACTGCAATTAATCAGTCCAACACCATTTTCCCTTTCGACGGCGTGTCGTTCAACTATGTAAGACGACTAACGGTATCTCCGGACAAAGGTAAAAGAAGAAGCAGTTTAAACCATTAGCAGTTTCAGTTAGTGTTGCGGTGAGTTGTGTGTTACTTTAAATAGCGGAAAACCCGAGCGAGAAAGCGGCTGGGGAAAATAAGTTATCTCATTCCAGTAGTACTATATAAGTCAGCCTGTTTCTGATTGAACAACATAGTAACTGACAGACCACAACTAGCACTAGACCTTTTGCAACATGAATTTTCTAACCGTAAAATTCGTTTATACTTAAATTGATTCATTTAACTATTTTTAAATGTTTGTCCATCTTTCGTATCTTATAGATGAAAAGCATTACAGCTTGCCTGTTCTTACTTCATCTTTCAAGCTGTTACGCTGGACCGGTCCGTTCGTCTCGTACGTCTGCAGTGAAATTACATGATGTCCTGGCTAACATCCAAGGAGTTGCTCGCAACGACCAGCCGAGTCAAATACAAGATTATCTTATTCCAATTGAAGAGAATAATGGAGACCTTTCTGACACCACTAACGAACCTTTCGTAGACCAATCGGCGTTTCAAGACTTTGGCGTTCAAGAACCGGAACGGGTTACCCATACTTTAATTTACTTCTTTTTACCTGCTGTTTCTAATGGTGGGACCGAACAGCCAGCATTACCAATTTGGGATGCCAACGTCATTCACAGCCGCCTACCCAATTCAGGTTCTATTGAAACTGAGATTCTATCAGATGTTCAAGAGCCAACACAGAACCTGGAAGAGCCTCATTCCGAAATTGTTGGCGAACAAGAGCCTGTCATGGATCATCTGGTCGTCCTACCGATAGAAACCACTGAGCTCTATCATTTACCAACTGTTGCAGCACCTTCTGATCCAGCGGAGCTTCCTCTAATGTATCCACTTGGGCGTGTCCCAACGGCTCCTTCAGCCACATCCGCTACTATTGCCCATTCGCCTCTGGAGACAATATTACCGTTCACGACAGAGAAAGTGGAAATCAGTTCCTCACCTGAAGCTCTGTATCATTCATCAGTCACTTCTGGACCAGAGCAATGGATCAGTGTCGACGCTCTTCCGCTGGAGTTGGATCCAGCAAAGGCACAGACAACGCCGTCTTCCCTCATCACTGACTCCCAGATTATCCAAGTTGATCAACCCAAATGCCAATCAAACATGTCGTACGAGCTCTTCACTACAGACAATCCAAATGGAAAAGAGAGCAACTCTTCCGGTCTTCCGTTCGGAACTCATCGTTCAAACTGAGGGAGCTGCGCTTTCCTCCTGTATCAAACACGAAAGAGAATTTTGGCGTTCAAATCAATTGGGATGAATTCATGTAATTGAGTTTCATTCTTTTGTCTGTACTTTTTAATGTTATTCTTGGTTTTTAACTATTTCTATTTTATTCAATTTCAAGGTTCTAAACTATTGAGATGCCACGAAATGCCTGGATTAATAGTTGTAAAATATTCAAATTTCAAATTCACAAATTCAATTAAAGAAAAACAGTGATATTACGTTTCAAATTTTACCCGCGAAATAAGAGCTACTGAAATGCTGAATAGTAAAACCCCTAACGTCCTTAATCGTCTGCTATCTGAGTGAGTTGATTAAGTCAGTCATTCGGTTTCGCACTACTAGTGGTATTAGCCGTAAGAAAAGAATCAATTGCGCTGTATTTATTTATTACTGCACGGCACTGTAGATGGTTTAACGGGGCAGTTAGCATTTCAGTCTTGAAAATGTTCTGGTGTGACACTAACAAGGTGTTCATTGAAAGGTGAGAAAAGAATGTTGGCTACTTAGTGCTTACCCTGCCCTTACTTCTCAGTATTTTTTGTCGATGAATATTTTACAGGTGACGGCAATTTTCTCCTTGAGAAACGCTAGGCTGATAATACGCCTCCAGTTTTGTTGCCAGGTGTTAATGTCACTTCATCAGTTCTTTTGTGGATGTGAAAGGTACAAGTTGATAACGTTAGCGTGGCATTATGGTTTAGAATAATGAGTGTTTCTGTGTCTTATTTTGTTTTCTTGATATTCAATTACTGTCTATAGTGGATGCCAAGGGGTTTCACAGTGGATAGGAGTGTCAGGATTGGGTGTTGAGATAGTTTTTGTTCTCTCCACCACTTCCTTGACTCCGTAGTACCATCCTTTGAAGTAAGAATTATTTTAAATATCATGTTTAAATTTTACCCCTTTTTCTTAAAAAATTTGTTTTAATGAATACCTTATCTGTTGTTAAAGGCCGGTCATCATGCTGCGACGTTTTACTATCCCACCCAATCGAACAGACCCAGCAACATGTCGGATTGTCCAAAAGTGAGTCTCTGTTTCATTTACTTATTAGGGACCATCTCTTTTTATTGTCTTCATCATACGACCGTCACTTGGTCAGTTAAGACTAGTTATTTTTAAAGTCACGATTAGATCAGCAGGTTTTTGGCTTTCTTTTCTTTGGTAAAACGAAGTCGTCTCGAGAATTATTCCACTTCATCCCACGTCCAATTTTATGCCTTTCAATTTGCCAATGAATCGCAATGAATTTCTTTTTGTTTTTTGAACGAACTACAACAGAAAGTGACGTTGACTGAGAAATTTTCTGTTGTTGTCAAGTCGCCATCTTTGCTTCAGCTGACCAAAGCGGTAGTTTTGTAGAGTGTGTTAGTGACTGCAGGATTTCACTTAACAAACACTTTCTTTAGGAAAGTTTTGCCGTTTTCGTATATAGCTTCGATTTTGCTCGCTTTAACTTGTCCTTCAGTGCCCAATCTTTGACCTGGGCATTGTTGAAATCCTTTCGTTGATTAACGAGCAAATCTGGAGCATTTTCCTGGTCGAGTTGTCTGAGCTGATTGTAGAAATATTTTTGTCCGACAAAGTTGGATGTTCCTTTGTTATCAAAAACTAAAACGGGGAGAAAGTATGTTTCTCTTCCATTCTCAATCAGTTTGATGCTAGTGTTGAAAAAATCTTTCTGTTTTGATGAAGTTTTGAGTTCCGTATCTCTGGATCCATAATTTTGAGAGAAGGTTCAGCAATTTCGAACGACCTATTAGCTTTTCCCAATGCTCCATGTTTACTGCCAAACGGAAACTGCCTTTCACAACGAACATGTTTGTCACTTGTCCATTCATGCTGATATCCAACAAGGAAGAGTCCCACTGATTGAGGAACTTGGGTCACCTCTATTTTGGGGTCTGGCCTCATATTCGGATTCTATCTTATTACCATCCGCCTCTTCCGTTAGTGCCACCATGAGAAACCGGTTATTGTGCTACTAGTCGGAATTTGCCAAACTTTGAAATCTTTTGGTTCTTCCTTTGTTCCTTCTGCTTTTCCTAAAGGTCCGCCAGTTTCTATACAGCTTCCGTTTTGTCTGGTTCTGGTCGATCAGTCATTTCGTTGCCTGTTTCATTTTCTTGGCCCTCGAGTTTTGGTACTTTATTCACACGGTCACTGGGAACCCCTGCGAGACAACTAGCACCATTTCTATATCAGAGGTCATTCGGTCGATATAAGGGATCCGAAGGGACCGACCTTCTGTTTAACACATTTTTGAGCAGCTCTGTCCAGTCACTTTGGAATTCTATTGGCCCTTCATATTTCTTTCCTGTCTTTATTGTGAAGTACAACAAGATCTTTGTGCCTTTGGGAATATCCTTGCAACTGATTGTGGAGCTTGGTAGCTTCCAGTGGTTCTGTAGTTGCTTTCTCAGCAACAGACCAACTTTGCAATTCATTCTCAAATTGGCGTTGCGAGTCGAAAACCGACACTTATTTTTTTGTTCAACTATTTAATTATTGTGCCATCCTCAATCAGCGACTCTTTGAGTTTCGTAATTTTGTTGGGGTTGCATTCTGGTTCCGGCTGTGGTTCCAGTTTTCCTGGGAAGATTGGGAGCCAAATTTTTAGGAGAACTTTGACGCTGGAACATAGAAGCTTACACTTCCATGTTTTTAATTTTGTACGAATTTAACATTTATGATGGGAATGTCCGCGGGTGCGTAGAGTACTTCCTCGATGAACAAGCACGTCGAGATAGTCACAACATACGCTGTAGCTTAGGTGTAGCAAACGCAATTTTTTTTCTGTATAATAAGATTTAATAATAATTTCATTATGCATCAGTGATGCAATATTGTATTGATGCAAAACTTGTCGACGCATCATTCGATTAGACTAACATTTTTGTGTTAGACCATTCAATTTTAATTTTACTAATCAATAATGGGGAATCCTATATGGTTTCATGTGACGTCCGATTTTGGATATAAGTTTTTCTGTTCAAATCAAGATTCATTGTAAGCCTGCAGCACTTTTGAATTAATGAGAATATTTCGTGAATTTAGAATTGGTGATCGACAAAGTCGAATCGCCTGAAAAGAGTTTCTTTACAAGTCACCATGGTTACTCGACAAAGCCATCTAGCTGCATGGACATTGTAACGTTTTGTACACAATGTTATATATTATTACGATAATCCTTCGTTCCAATTCAGGTTGTGTATTGACGGAATTTTCATGAAAGTATCAAGGCTGTAGATGCTGTCGCAACTACGGAGATATTAGGATTTGTATTATCTATTTATCTTGATGCCCAAGGAATCGTTTAGTAATAATTTAAAAAACTACTTTTTAATTTATGCATACATTATTTTTTAAAATTATTTAAGGAGCCGCAAAATCACTACTCTTTAGTCTTTATTTTAAAATGAAATGGCAGGAAAAATCAAAACTTTCAATTTAGAACGATTGTTTTAATTTTTTGATGCTCTACTTTATGAAATCTAGGTAAATCTTTGCTTTTTATGGTTGCCCGTAATTTAATTAAGCAGGAATTTTGTGGATATAACATAAAAACTAAACAGCAATATGCAACGTAACATCTAACATCAATTTTAAGTAAGCCTACGATCGACTACGCTTACTACTTTTCAGAGAGAACAACCACTACTGATAGAAATTTTCATATGAACTGCTTCATTTGAAGCATACATTAACGACATTTGAAGCGCCGAAATTTCGAATGAATAGTTTCCAGCAAGAATGTTAGCGTCGCCAGTCCTATCCCGATGCCTAGAATTAGAAAGGCGCTGGTCAAATCGGTTAACTGGATAGGTGCTATGCGAGAGACTCGATTTTTATTTTCGGCGAAACATTCGTCGGCCCTGGGTATGGTGGGGAGGTGTTTCACCCAAAAACGAACGAAACCGCCTTCCCATAACTCCAAAATCCTTCGAATGGGTTGGGGTTAAGAGAACATTCGTGAGAGAAGCCTATTGTTCATACTGTCTAAGAAATTATGTAAAAAATTGTCTGAAGAATAGTTACCCTTTGCTGATTGTTTTGGTGTACCAGCTTCCCTTTTTGAACAGAAACGAATAATGTCCGTGTGATAGGGGCAATATTTTGGAGACTTTAAAACGACACTTGCCATCTTTTTTAAATTGATTCCCGACAAAAGCAATGCTGAAAGTATGCACCTAACGAAAAACAGAAAATTATACCATAAAATCAGCAATCATCGAATACGTATAGCTGCAATTTTTTTTTAAATTTGTCGTGCACAAGTTAAATAAGTGTTTTGTTTCTTTGTTATTTTTACTTACAAATGGATAAGCAAACTGACCAGATTGTAACTTGGTTGCCAATTTAAAAGGATCGTCAAAAATTCGATCAGGTTCATTCCGGACTTGATCTCCCAGAACCTTATATATGCCAGATGTTGCTTGCTATTTATTTAAATACATAAATTGAATAGTTTCACGTGAATCTCAGAAATCCCAAAATAGAACACAAAAGTGAGGCATTACCAGTATTTGTACTCCGGTTGATGTATCACTTCTGATTACTATCTTTACTTCTTTGCTTGCTGCTAATTCTTCCAGTGTGTTTATCGGCGGCTTTATCTTCGGTGTTGTAAGGGACGAAGTGATAATTCCCGTATAGGAATTGACCAGAACCATAGCGCACAAAACCCATGCTCCGGCCAGGAGTCGAAATGAGGTACGATTGTATAGTTCTCTACACCCTTAAGTTAGTAGAAAAATGTGATTAGGTATGGTAGACTAAGAAGCTAATGTTATAACATTCACTACTTTTTTTTTTTTACTTGAGTGACGCTTTAAATCTTTTACCTTGATTCGTCATTGTATTTATTACATAAATCATGTGGGAACCCATGAAAGAAAACGTGCTTCTTTGACCTGTCAGATCAGTACCGCTTGGCCGATTGTTTGCTACTGTTTGACTTGTCGTACGACTGCTCTGGGTATAAGCGTTACGACGATTGTAGAGCCACGTAAAAAATGTCATTGCACCGATTACGAAAATGAGGCTGATGAAAACTGACATCCAAACCTGTCAAGTCGAAAATGTAATAAAAGAGCATGCTATTTTTGCGATTATAGCCAACCATCGGTTGAAATGGACCAATGAAGGCAAATAATCTGCTTTCTTGTCCAGGTCGTGGCGCAACAAAACTAAATGCTTCTGACCATGCTGAGGCTGTATAGTCGAATCTTTCTACTCGATCCATAGTTAGGTAAAACGCACATCCTATTCCTTCGACATCCTATCAGAAACGGCTTATATTAATTCCATTCCTTATTATGTAATAATTTGGAATAACAATTATATTTATTACTTTATCGTTCATAAGTTGGTAATAGATAGCTTCGTGCGTTCCCAATTTGTTGGTTAAAGTTTCGTTTACTGGTATAAAAGTGACCCTTTACATGTTGAAAGAGCGTAGGCGAAATTATTTACTTGGAAATTAGACGTTTTGCAGGAACTTTTGTTAATTACAGATTAGTTAAGTTTATTATCTTACGTAAAATTGAATCTTTTTGCCAACCAATCCACTATGTTAATTGATGACCCAGTATAAGTGAAGGTGCCGTTTGTCCCCCGAGTCAGTATATCAAAAGGTGGGTTCTATGATAAACAGGGATTTAATTAATAAATTAGAGTTAAGTTTACAATGGCATCAGAGCAATCTCAAAGGAAAATTTTTCTATGAAATCATTTGTTTTGTTTAATTTAATTTGGGAGATACTTACATGAAAGGCGATATAATTAAAGTGTAACCCGTTCAAAGCAGTTTGTGTGGCAAAATCAACGCTTGTAATTAATAAAAAAACCACAATAACTGGAACTGAAATCAAAATTTTTTGGCGTGTATTGACCATCTGGTTTTTGCTCTTGTACAAACCTAGCATTGACATTTTAAGTCGGAGAAGCTGCACAGTTTGCAATGCAATGGAAATGTCAAACAAGCTGTATTTATAATGGTAAACGTGTCTAGATCGTTCCATGAATCCAAACAGTTCGTTGAGCTCTGTCATGTATATTTGTTAATGATTGTCATAGCAACCAGCGACTAAGTTGCGTATCTCCGAAAGCTTATGTTCTTTTATTTTATGTGGCTTTGACTCTCTGTTTGTGCTGTGAAGTGTGCATAATTTCTGCGTAATATTTCCCAAAGGCTTCGTGCAGCACGCCATGCTGAATAATTTTGATAATCAAGCTTAGTAACTATAACAACCCTTTGTTGTCAAGGATGCCGTGTCAAAAAGACAACTGTGGGAATGATTGCAAGACTATGTTTTGTCAATATTGCTCCACCGTTTGCGGTGGAAGATTCATAGCAACCGAGGGCACAGCTGTGTTATCTACTTTAGCTAATGCACCCTTTGATTTATGCTGTGTTAAAAATCTTAGTTCGTGTAGTTTGCATGACTTGTGTGCATGGATTCACAGGCAAACAGTTGTGTGGGGCACGGTTGGTACCTGGCACGCCATGGTGAATATGAATAGCAACTTGATACAGTTTTGGTTGCGATGAGGGAAATTTGGGAATGATTTCAAGCTTACTTATTTATTTATATTTCTACAGGTAAACATGCAATCAAGCACAGCCCAGCCCCGACGGCTCCATATATACAGGGTTGTTAATATCGGTAGCGGAATCGATACCGATGGTATCGCCGCTAGCGATCGTTCTAAACTGAGGGAGCTGCGCTTTCCTCCTGTATCAAACACGAAAGAAAATGTTGGTGTTCAAATCAATTGGGATGAATTCATGTAATTGAGTTTCAATCTGTCTGTGTGCATTTTCAAAATTCTTACATAGGCAACGAAATGGACATGTAAACAACACGTTCATTTCTAGTACTTTCACCGGTGTTGGGTCATAAAGTTTTGCTAGTTGACAGGAATCAGTTTATTGCATATGCAAATATTAAATTAAAATTTTGAAAGATTATTGATAAATTTCCTATATTCAACTCCCAGCAACCATGGTGCAGCAACTTTTTTCAATATTCTGTGATCTTGTTAAACCTTAAATGGTCTTAATCAATTTTTTTTCTTTCGCCAAAAAAGATTAGCAATGCAGATGAAGTCTATTAATAGTTGCAAAACATTCAAATTAAATTAAAGAAAAAGACTGTAAAAATGTGGTAAAAATAATGCCCCGAAATAAGAATGCTGACAAGTAAAACCTCTAGCGCCCCTAGAATCGTCTGCTAGCTCATGAGATAGCCATAGCCCTTTGAAGTTTGAAGCTCTGCATTGCACTCATAATTCAACTTGTAGACTTGTGGTAGACGTATGAGGTAAGAAATCGTTAAAATTGCAAGCATTTCAATCTAAAAAATGTTTACGTGTGATGTGAGGTGTATGAATTATTAACACAGGTTCGTCCAAAATGAGAAAAGATGTTTTGATGCGATCTGCTGTTCTATGCCGACCCTGCTGGGTGCGAGGGATATACCGCTGTTACGTGCTTGCTAACCCTACCCTATTTTTACTCCTCAGTATTTTTTTATGATGAATATTTTGAAGGTGACAATAATTTTCTCCTTTTTTAAAACAGCTAGGCTGAAAATACTCCCCCAGTTTTATCGTCAACCTACTCCATGTGGTAACATCACATCATGAGGTACCACAGGTGGAAGGTACAACACGTTTATAAGTTTATACGAGGCATTATGGTTTTGAATAATCAGTGATTCTGTGTCTTATTTTTTTTTTGTACTTGGGATTAGGATTACTGTTAAGTATCTGACAAGGTGGATAACATGTCAGATTGGATGTTAGTTTTCTGGAGAGTTTTTCCTCGCCACCATATCTGTCACTCCAAACCATCCATTGAAACTGAAGTAGGTAGTTAATTTTCAATATTTTGTTTAAATTTTAGCCCATATTCTTAATAAATTTGTTTTAATGAATATGTCTCTTGTTTTATATAGGCTGGTCATCATGGCGCGACATTTTACCACCCCACCCATCGAACAGACCCATCGACAGACATGTCGCCTCATCCAAAAGTGAGTCTCTGTTTTCTTATAAGGAACCGTTTTTTATTGTCTTCATCACATGACCGTCACTTTGTCAGTTAGACTAGTTACTTTTAAGTGTTACGCTTGTGAGGCAGATAAGCAGATTTTTGGCTAGCCCTTCTTGCTAGGTTTCTAGATTATCCGTCTCGAGAAGTCCACTTAGGGCTGAATTTTATGCTTTTCCATTGGCCAGTGAATTTATTTTTGTTGTTTGAACGAACCACAACAACAGTAAATGACATTGGCTGAGAAATTTGCTGTTGTTATCAGGTTGCCATCTTTGCTCCAGCTGACCAAAGCGTTATAGTTAGTGTGTGGCAGTGGCTGCACGTATTATTTGAGATTCTAATAGAGATACTACGTAATATCTGAAATGCTTCATAGCATTTTATATTTCGTTTAGCTTCGATTTTTCTCACTTTAACTTTTCCTTCAGCGCATCTTTGACCTGAGCATTGTAGTAATCTTTTCGTTGACTAACGAGCAAATCTGGAGCATTTTCCTGGTCGAGTTGACTGAGCTGATTGTAGAAATATTTTTGCCCGACAAAGTTGGCTGTTTCTTTTTTATCAAAAACCAAGACGGGGAGAAAGTAGGTCTCTCTTCCATCTTCAGTCAGTTTGATGCTAGTGTTGAAAAAAACCTTTCAAGACTTCTGTTTTGATGAACTAGTGAGTTCCGTATTTCTTGATCCGTAATTTTGAGAGAGAGTTGGATTCCGGTCGACCTAGCTTTTCCCAATATTCCGTGTTGACTTTCAAATGGAAATTGCCTTTCAAAACGAACATGGTCGTGTGGGTTCAGGCTCCATTTCCGAGTTAGACTTCTTTTCGGGTTCCATCTTTTTCACGTCCGCTTCTTCCGTCAGGTTCATCATGGCAAACTGGGCATTGTGCTGATATACCAGTCGGAATTTACCAAACTTTTGGAGTCCTGTTCTTCCTTTCTTACTTCCGTTTTTCCTGAGGATCCGCTATTTTCTACAGCTTCCATTTGGTCCGGTTTCTGAAAATCAGTCAGTTAGTTGCGCGTTTCATATTTTTGCCTCCCTAGTTGTGTCTCTTTCAAGTGTTGGCTCTTAGTCACTGGGAACCTCTGCGACAACTAGTACCGTTTCTTTTTGATGCGATTCGGTCGATTTAATAGGATCGTCCTTCTGCTTACCAGGTTTTTAGCTGCTCTTTTCAGTTGCCTCAAAATTCTATTGGCTCTTGTCAGTTCTTTCTTGTCTTTGTTGTGAAGTAAAACAAGATCTTGGTACCTTTGGGAATATTCTTCCAACTTTTCAGTTGCTCTTTGCAACTGAGTATTCTTCAGTTGGATTTTCCTCTCCAATTCATATCTCCGGATATTCGTTTTGCGATTTCGGAACTTGATTCTTTTCCGGTTAGGGTTCTTCGATATCAGCCGGTGTCAACGGCGCCCCACTTCATCCTCTCCTCTTCTCGGAGGCAGATTTAATAGCGGTTTTCGTTTGGCGTCCATAATCCGTCCGTACGTTAGCGCACCTTTGAGCTTTTATTCCAGTTGTATTCAAATTTGAAGTACAAGTCTCTCGACTTGTTTATAGTCCACCATCTTCGATTATTTGCGAGGTGGTTGATCGTTTCTGGCATTTTGTCGATCGGGTCTTTTTTTAACTGGATTGTCCGTTCAAACTCGGTTCGCCTAAATTCACAAAATCTGTTTGGTGCATCACTAGCTTTCCTAAAGATCCCTCACTCTATTGGAAGAATCCGTCGAGTCAATCTTCGGTTTCCACCTCTTTTCTAAATATTTGTCGAACCTTCCTCTGTGTCGTTTCGTCTACTTATTAACAGTTCAGTTAGAATGTCACGGAATATGAATTAAGTATCCGTTATGCAAGATTTGCCGTCTTTCTTTGTTGTTTGTCTGATTTGCCCGAAACAAAATTTGTTCAAATTGAAACAAAATTGTTTCTGTTCATTTAAAAATGACGCGCTTGTTGATTTCCATTGATGTAACACTACACACCCCATCTAGCGAGATTTATTATTACCGTACATGGCGTACAATTACAACAACATAGCATTTCAATTTGGCTTCAATTGTCGATCGTACACGTAATAACCAGTTAGCATTTTATGGATGTATTAGACATTGACATACATCGATACAGAGATCCAAGTGGGCTATAGCTAATAATTGCTGCGTATTAATATTAATAATATCGAAATGTCTTGTAAAGAATCTTCCGCGATTAAAGAACATAAATTGTTTCTTGCTGATAAAACAGATTTTTTATTTTTGCTCGGAAAGCAATTTTTAGTAAGCACTAGCTTCTGGAGGGGAAAAAAAAAGCTAACCAACTATTTTTTTACACACGACTTTGCTTGCTACTTCTCTGACGAACCAATCACTGAAATTATTTTCAAAGAAATTAATTAACTAATGATCTGAGACTTTTTGCGATCATTTCCGCGAATAAATTAACGTCGTTTAAAGCGTCGCCATCTCGATACGATTGATTCCATCAAGAAAATTAGCGTCGCCAATCCCATCCCGATGCCTAGAATGAGAAAGGCACTGATCAAATCGGTTAACTGGATGGGAACAGGACGGGAGACTCGGCGTTTATTTTCGGCGAAACATTCGTCGGCCCTGGGTATGGTAGGGAGATGATTTACAAAGAATCGAACAAGGCCGGTCTCGCACAACTCCAAAACTCTGCAAATATGTTTGCGTTTAAGAACAAACAGTGAGAGAATCGTCGGATAAAAGCCAAGTTTTTTTTTGTTCCTTTTTGTGTTTCTGAAGAATAACTTACCCTTTGCTAATGGTTTTAGTGTACCAACTTCCCTTTTTGAAAAAAAATTGGTAGTGTCCGTGTGATAAAGGCAACATTTTCGAGACTTTAAAACGACACTTCCCATCCTTTTTATGTTGCGTACCAACAAAAGCAAGGCTGAAAGAATGCATCTATTGAAAAGGGGAAAAAATATGCCACACAATTTGATTTAGCCGAGTAGTTGTTAGGTTTTTATAAAGAATACAAGTCTTTTAGGCTATATCCAATTATGAAATGATGGTCTTTTGATACTTAATTATTTTCACTTACGTATGGATAAGCAAAACGACTAGTTTGTAATTTTGCCTCCAATTTAAAAGGATCGTCAAAGATTCGATCAGGTTCACTCCGGACTTGATCTCCCAGAATCTTATAGATGCCAGATGTTGCTTGCTGTTTAATATTTTTATTAATTAGAATAACATAGATCTGGGTGAATTTGGGAAATCAAAATATTATGCCCTATTTATTAGGAATTTGAGGCTTTACCAGAATTTGTACTCCGGTTGATGTGTCGCTTCTGATGACTATTTTGACCTCATTACTCGCTGCTAAATCTTCCAGCGTGTTTATGGACGGCTTGAGCTTCGGTGTTGTGAGGGAGGAAGTGACAATTCCCGTGTAACAGTTGACCAAAACCATAGCGCACAACACCCAAACTCCAATCAAAACTCGAAACGAAGTGCGATTATTCCCTTCTGGACCACCTTTTTTGTCAAAAATTACATAGTTTTTTAGGAAGCTAAAACTATATAATTGAACTCGTTTTTTTTTAAGCTTTACAAATTGGATACCTTGATTGGTCATTGTATTTATTACATAAATCATGTGGGATCCCATGTAACTGAACGTGCTTCTTCGAATGGACACGTCACCGTTGGACTGACTGTTTGATTCTGTATCCCCCTCAGTCGCAGTAATACCCACAGTATTCGTACGACGATCGTAGAACCACGTCAAAAATGTCATTGTGCCGATGACGAAGAAAAGGCTGATGAAAATTGCCATCCAAACCTGACAATTTAGAATCGTAAATGCATAATTAGCGTGTAGTTTTTTGCATTGCGTTGGCTTACCGCGGGTTGAAATGGGCCGATGAAGGCGAATAATCTGCTCTCTTCATCAGGTCGTGGCGTAACAAAACTAAATCCTTCAGACCATGCGGAGGCTGTATAGTCGAATCTTTTTACTCGATCCATTGTCAGGTAGAAAGTAGACGCTATCCCTTCGATATCCTAAGAAACAGCCTCTTTATATATTTCTTATTCCATTCTTACATTAGCAGTGCTGTTTGTGAGACATTGAGATGCAAATAACTTTTATAAGTTAAATTCATTACTTTGTCGTTCATAAGCAGGTAATAGGCAGCCTCGTGAGTGCCCAATTTTTTTATTAGAGTATCGTTCAGCGGTACGTAAGAGATCCTTAAACAAATTTGGTAGACAATTAAACTGTTGAAATGTGTAAGCTAAGCCTTTTTCTTCGAATATTTTTATTTTGTTTCTATTTTTCTATTTGTGAAATTGACAAGGTCGTAAAACATACGTATAATTCATTCTTGATGCTAACCATTCGGCCACGAAAACCGTTGACCCAGAAAAAGAGAAGGTGCCATTCGGACCTCTAATCAAGGTATCGAAAGGTGGTTGCTATAAAGTCAGCAAGATGCGATTAGTAAATTACGGTCCAGTTTTTATGAGATCGGAGCATTCGTCAAATTCAAATTTTCTCGTGATATGTATAGATCTGATTTGATAAGAATACGTACTTGAAAAGCGACATAATTAAAGTGGTAACCACTCAAATCGGATCCCGTGATGAAATCAACGCTCGTACTTAATAGAAGAGCCACAATAAGTGGGATTGAAATCAAATGCTTTTGAGGTGGAAGGAACAACTGCTTTGTGTTCTTGGACCATCTCGGCATTGACATGTTGACTCAATTTTAAGCTTGGAGTGTAATGAAATGAAATTGCTAAATAAGCTGTATTTGTAGGTTCACATTTCTGTATCTTTGCATGCTGAATCCAAGCCAACGGCGCAACCCAATTCCTAATACTGTAGGTTGTTTGTAAATGGTTGTCGTAGCAACCGAGGACAATTCCTCTTGTTTAATTTCAGCTCCTCAACAGTCCGCTCTAGCTGATGATGTGCTTCGTTATTCTAATGTCAAATGGAAGTTTTGTTGATAAAATATGGGCTTGTCAAGTTCCGCCAGAAGCGGAATGATGTCTAGCCTATTGTCTATTCACGCAGACGCGTGCAACCCCAAATGCTTTGGCCCATCCTGCACCAATTCAACGTTTAATACGAGAAGAGAACATTTATTATGAGAAAATCTGCACGTCCTTTTAGCTGCAATAGCTCGGCAAAGCACATAATAAGCTATATTGAGTTTATAATAGTGTAATAGAGTATATTTGTATAATTACAATTGTATACTTAATTTACTGAACACGTCGAATTAAATGAATTTCTTATCTCTCTTTTAGGTTAATAAAACCCAAATGCAGAATGGTTTACAGAACAGAATCCTGGCGGCGTTACCAATAAAACATCCCTTACACCGACATCGAGAGCATCTGTGGCTGTGGTGCAGCGAGCGTGTTTTAAAGTAAGTTCCGTTTTCTTTTTACTTGTTGTGGGGAAGTGACTTTGTTATAGAGGGAAATAACTAAAAGGCAGACTCGGCTGTTTATATCCTATAGTTATTTCTCTTGCTGAATTTAAAAAGATTTCTAAAACCAAAACAGAAATCGATTTGAGATTTTAACATCTGTGTGTAATATCTTGATGCTGTCCATGCAACCATCATGCAATCCACTTCATTGATTATCGGCCCAGTAACAGCGAAGGTTCCATTCGGCCCCCGACTCAGCGTTTATCAAAAGATGGACTCTATTTATAGGGGTACAAGTTTCTAGATATCGTTGCGTGAAACTGCCAGCAATTAGTTAAGCTCTTTTAGGTGAAAAGAGCTAATCCAATTGCCCATTTTGTAAATGCTAGTCCCGTGCTCGTCATAGCAACCGAATAGTTGTGTTATCTCCGTGAGTTAACGTGATACTCTTTGCTTGAAGTGTGTTTTGAAATCTGCCGAGTCGTTTACGTGATTTCTACGTATAACAGTTGCATGGATTTCAGGGCAAACATGCAGTTTCGTAAGGCACGCTATGCTGAATTTATGTTTCTTAATCCATCATAATATATTGACCATGGACAATCTGATGTGGTTAGCTACGAGAGAAATGCCGGAATGATTTCAAGCTTATTTTTTTGAAATTTATATTGCTGCTTCCTGCATGCAGACTGCAGCCCCATATATTTTGATGGATTTTGTATTTTGTACGAATTCAACATTGATGATGAAAATGTCTGCAGTTCTATAGCCACATAAATAATCTAGCATCGTCAGGATATACCGCTCTAGCTCAAGTGTAACAGACAACGTTATTTGTTGTGAGATATTATATTGTATCGTATCATAGGTTCGACTTTGATTGCAGGCCCGTTAGAAATGTTTTTAGCTTCTGTTTCACTTTATTCCTCTTCTTTTGAATGGGTACTCGCATCAGAGACGCGTTGATTCCTTCCAATTCCAGACCTTTCACCCACGATCTTGCTAGGAAATGCGGCGTATTCGGTTTGTTGAATACCAGGAGTGGCAACTTGCATCGTTTGTCGTTGAGTTGGACATTTGCGGTGAAATAGCCCAGCAGTTCGCCCCATTTGACTCTGTATTTCATGGATTTGCCGGTCAGTGCGTGCCACAATCCCTGTCCTTTTACCGTGTTGCCATTCCACTGGTTGTATGTCATCGTCGCCAAGTCGGGTTCGCCCATTTGTTGCCAAAGGCCTTTGCTGATGAAGGAATGCCGACTGTACTTGTCGACTGTCATCCTCACTGGCAAATCATTTATTGTCAGTTGAATACTCTTCGCTTTTTTGGTATGGGGTTTTCTCACAACATTTTTGGCGGGGCGAGCAAGGTCAATGCGTGTAAATTCAAAAGTTACGCCGAAAATGCCAGGATTTTCTCTTTTCTCATTATTGCAGAAATGATTGCACTTGTTGTTTTTTATCTAAATTTAAAAATGCCGCGCAATGAGTTGTTGGCAGTTTGACGCCATCTAGCGAGTTGTATTCTCAACAGCAATTGAGGCAACAAATTCAAATTTTTCGCCTTCTCCGCTTCTCGATTGATGTAATTTCAATCCAGGGTCGTACATTACTGAAAGTGCTTGTCTGTTAATCTGCTAATTCGAGAGTGCAGTCTTTGATAGCGACACGCTGTTGGTAATATCACGAGTCTATCTCTCATGGGGCATGACATTAAAGGTTCCGCAACAACAGACTCTTCTAGAATATATTTTGAATTTGTTAAATAATAAAATATTGTTTAAGTAACGAAAGCGACGAGATGTTGAATACGTCATCTCACGCACCTTAATATTAAGTACTTCAGAGTAAAAACGATAAAAGGGAGACTTACCTTCTTTACCTCGCTGGCTGCCGTCGTCATAGGTCAAGCCGTAGGGGCTTTTCTTTAGTTATTCGGTAAACCGTCGTTGCCGTTTAATTTGAGTTGTTTTTTTCATCTGGTTTTGTTTACAAATTTACGCCTGGTGTAAGTGAAAATTTTTTAAAATGAACATTGTTTGATAACAATTTTGGTGTTAGTAAAATTTGATAACTTGAAGCTATAGGAAAAAATGTAGCATTCTATTGAGTGATAACTGTGGCAGATTCGTTATCACACACACCGAACTATATTTGTTGATTTTCTGGATTTTTCCCCAGTAAGAACACATTAGGGTCATTGTTGAAATAAGAATGGGGCAATGCGATGTGGATTGAATAGTTTTAGTCATCCTGCATCCTTTTTATTGCTGCATCTCCTAATTAATATTTCAACAAAGGACATGAAAATAAAGAAAATGCAACTCAAATATATTTCTCAAAGACTGTTTAAATCAGATTATGAGAGAATGCTCTTTCGTCTGCTACGAATATCCATATTATATGTTACATGTCAAAATTTCCAAAAATTATTATTCATTTCATGTTTATGGTCATTGTTCATGTCAAGAAACACCACTATTCCATTATATCTGCACAGGAGAAACAACCAGAAGATTTTTTTTATTCAATTCTGGCTGTACTTACGTATTAGGGAAAAGGGCTTACCTTCTTTAACCTCGGTGGCTTCCGTCGTCATTGTTCAAGCCGTAGGGGTTTTTCTTTTGTTAATCGATAAATCGTTGTTGCTTGTAGTATGAGTAGTTTTTTTGTTTTTGTTTCTTTTTTTTTAAACAAATTGACGCCTGGTGTAATTGAAGTTTTTTTTAAATGAACATTGTTTGAAACCAATTGTAGTGTGAGAAAAATTTGATAACTTGACGCTATAGGAGAAACTTTAGCACTCTATTGAATGAGATCTGTGACAGATTCGTTATCACACACACCGAGCTAAAATTGTTGATTTTCTGGATATTTCCCCAGTAATAAGGCACACGTGTGTATTTATGATGAAATCAGGCTGGAAAATATATGCTGGGGACTCATTTATTTCAGCATCCGATTCCCCAACTGATAGGTCATCATATCACTATAATAGTTAAAGAAAATGCATCTCAAGTACAATTCTCAAAGACTGTTTAAATTAGATATTGAGAGTAGTGCTCTTTCGTCTGCTACGAATATCCATATTATATGTTACATGTCAAAATATCCAAAAATTATTATTCATGTGATGTTTATGGTCATTGTTCATTTGAAGAAAAACCAATTTTCCTTTAAAATCTGGATTCTTTAATTATTTGTATTTATATTTTAACTGTTAACTTGTACAATCAATAACAGGCTATTATCAATTCGGAAAAATTGCCAAGTTATCATGCCCCGTTTTTAATTAAACGTTCAGAAATTGAAGTTGTCACGACGCGTCCTATTCATCCTCACGGTTTACATCACGTAATGCTGCACTGGCCTTGACAGAAGCACGCATCCGAGTCCATTTGCTGTATCCGCCCGTTGAGAGATGAATCGCATACTGTTGTCAATCTCCACCCGCCGACCGAGCGGTTAGGAGTCGGGAATGTTTCACACAGAATTCAGTGTTGGTTAGTTGTGAACTGCGCATCAGTTACGCAACATTTTGGCGGGGCGAGCAAGGTCAATGCGTGTAATTTCACAAGTTGCGCCGAAAACGTAACGAGACATCAACAACAACAACATTTCGGGATATTGTTCACGTTTAAAGTCGTTGTTTTATTCTCGTGCGTGTGTACAGCAGATTGACGTCACTTCGTGTGTCAGCATCTTTTTTTTTGTGGTTCTTTGATTTTTACGAAACAACCTTCGGGTTTTTTATCAGCTAAATTTTCATTGCACCAACACGCATCACTGATGATGCACTTTCTCTTTACTCGACTGTCTGGAATCGTTTGTTTGCCGATTTTAACCCGAAAAAACACCAGAAAGTTTGATCCGGAATTGATTTTGGCAGTTCCTCTGTGGAACTGGGAACCGAGAGACGGGACGTATTTGTTTACAAGGAAAGTCCAATCTGCCGTACTGAAGTAAAATGTCGTGAGGGATATCTCTGCACAGCAATATGAGTTATTGCTGCTATCGGGCAGACGCGCCAGTCGAGTCCTAGACTTGCAGTCTGCCCCAAAAGTCGATCGATAATTTCAAAAGTTAGCAATCGTAAAATGTAGTATGTTAAAAAAATGTAGATCTAGGCAATAACACTTTACGTTGAATACGACCGTCTTCGTCGTTGTATATGTCTTGATATTGTCTACGACCACGAAACTTTAAATATTCTTTCTCACTTGGCTGTCGTCACAATTTTGCTATCATTGCCTTATTTAAAAAAAAGAGAATTGAGATAAGAATTGAATAGTAATGAAAAAGAAGTTGAATTTACAAAAATCGAGTTGAGAATGTTTTTTCTTGGGCGCGGAAGGCAGCAGAATGTAGAGGAACACTGGGCTTGAATCCTTGGATGGCGTAATTGTAAAATTCCCATGTTTTTCTGATTGCATGAACACTTTCCAATCTAAAACGTCAAATTTTTTTAATGAACACTGTGATTGATTTTAAGCTGCAATAGCTCGTGTTAATTTTATTCGTTGTAGTAACGCATGTATAGCGGCTCTTTTTCTTCGAATTGCTCAACTTCCAATAGTTGTTTATTACAGTGAGCATTTTAATTAAATTGGTACTTAATTTCTTAATTTTCAAGACATAACGTGTGCAGAACTTTTGTTTAAAGATTTTATTAAGGATAGAGGTATCTTATGTTAATCATTTAACTTAAATTCTGACTGCGAGTGAGGGTTAATCGAACGAATATGAATTAGGTATTTAAATATGTCAATCCTGCATATCCAGCTGACGAAATGGCTGGGTGTATTTCGACCGCCAATTTCATTCGACGCAGACGATGACGAAATAATTTTACTTAACGCACTTCACCGCATATGACTTGAAAATGTTCATTTTACGTAAGCGCCCATACTTGAGTGGTTAATAATTTTTCGAGAAGGACTCTAGCGATTATAATCAATTCTTCTCCAATCATGTTTTTGATTGCAGTTAAGATTTTTCTTTGGCGCGGAAAGACACCAGAATGTGGAGGAACACTGGGCTTGGATGGCGTAATTTTGAAATTCCCATGTGTTCCTGATTGCATGAACACTTTTAATTCAAAAACGTCCAATTTTTTAATGAACACTATGATAGAAGATAAGCTGCAACAGCTCGTGTGAATTTTATTAGTTGTAGTCACGCATGTACGACGCTAATTTTCTTTGAATTTCGCAACTTTTACCGTTGGTTTATTACGATCGGCATTTATAGAAATTTGGTTTTAATTTTTGAAATCATAAAGTCTTGGCATATTCAGATTTGTGGATAAATTAAATTATTGATGTATCCAATAATTTGATACAATTCCACTGGCATCTCCGATTGCGAGACAAGTCTAATTAAGTAAATATGAATTAGGTATTTAGAACATATCAATCCCGCAAACGTGGCAGACGAAATAGTTGCTTGCATTTCGAATGCAAAGTTCATTCGTCGGAAACGACGACGAAAAAAATTAACTTGACGCACTTCATCGCAAATGCCTTGAAAATGTTCATTTTTTGGAAGCGCACATACTTGCATGAATAACAAATTTGTCAGAAGGATTCTAGCGTTTGTAATCAATTCTTTTCCTATCATTCATGTTTTTGATTGTCCAAGTCTGATGACAAAATTGATTTGTGTGTTAATAATGTGGTCCTAGCCATCTAGCGATAATCGAACACAATTGAATTGAGAATTTTGAATATTCAAAATGTTGCGTCACGATCTCCCACAGCCATCAAACCCAGTTAAATCACGTTAATTGTGATGTAGCCACGATTGGTATCTTCACCTTCTCGCAACATTATTATTTTGTTTGCTTTTGTTCCGTTTCGTATTTAAAGTTGTAATATTTCAACTAATGAACTTGATAGATCACAAGGTCGTTCACGATTTGTCATAATTAGATGTTAAATCTAAGTAGCGCCAATAGAGTATCTAATTGTAATTAGTGTAGCAGAGACGCCAGCGTTAGGTGAACCTCGAGTGGTTTAATGTTCAGTCGACACACTCTACTCTTTAAAAAGCTCAGATTAGCTCTTGATGTTGCTTTTAATTGATTTCCGACTATTTATCGTAGTCCAAGTCCTTCTCAACGAATCCTGTACAAGTTGAGGTCGTGGCGCTCGCAATGGTACCTCACCAAGGCGAGTGCCACCGGAGGCATCAACAACATTTAATGTTGAATATTACTGTCTCCGTCGTTGTAATTTTTGAATAACGCACCTATGTCAAATTCACATTTGACATCTTACGCGCAGTCACTGGAGAGTAACAATAAAGTTAAAAAATAAATAGCAAACCGTCCAAAAGCAGAATAAAAAAATTTCATTCAATTAAATAGTTGCTTAATGAAATAACTGACGATTGCCCCATACGAATTCCTACCTGCTTTGGCCAATCAATTTGAGATGCGCATCAAACTGAACGAGATTCTTAATAAGCCTCGGATTGATAAATTGGTGGGGATTTTAATATTTAGTTGACAGGGAAACGAAATAGAGTTCGCAAAGCACGAATTGATTATTTATTCAGAGTTGACAGCGGTAAAGAATAAGCCAATTTGCAATTTCAGTTTCTCGAGTAAAGAAAAAAAAAGATTTGTCAACTGATTAAGGACACGTGGAGCGTTGCGTGATTGAAAGTCTGATGGAATACGCTTAATTGCAAAGGGCACATGTCCTCTTCTGCCTCACCAGTCCCGCGTTCGCCCTGAGTCCCGAAAGGAAGGAAACTCCTTAACCATCCTCTTCTAATGGAGGAGGAAAAACAAAACACATCATAACGCGATTCGAATCAACAGAGATCGCAGACTTCAAGAGCTCAATCCTTTCGATGAGCAGATGATTGGATGGTGAACGACGAGTTAGGGACGTGTTGAAACACAGCAGTTGCTTGGGTGCGTAGTCGAGGGTTAGTGTGTCCGCAGCGTAAACCCAGTTCGTGCTGGCTGCGTGCTAGTTTCCTTATCCATAGTTTCAGCAGCCGCCGTCTAGTGTAATATCAAAGACAACATTGTCATTCCAAGACTCTCGTAGTCATTCTGCAAAATTCTCTTGTGTGTCATTGTTTGCGTTTCCTTTCCAAGTCAATAGTCAATAGTATACCCCCGGTTACCCCCCTGATTCTTCTTACTTCTGACAGCTGCAGCAGTTTCTTCTCTGTTTTGATATGTGTGCAGCAGTTATCCGTTTGATGGGGGCGAGTAAAAAAATAAAACTGCTGAACAGACTGTCAACCCTCGGGAATTTACTGCGTGGGGGGTTAACTTCTTTCTTTGTTTTACAATGTAGTTTTCATGTCAGCTGCAAATGTCCAGCGCACAACTATAAACTCACACAGCTGACGCAGACTTTGTTGAGCAATTTGACCGTCCATCTTTTATTATTATTTTTGTTTTGTTTAGTCCAGTTACGGTTTTTTAACTGAATTTTCTTTTTAATTATTGTCTAGTTTGTCAGCTGGCTGCAAGCCACTATCGCGGAGAATTGCTGAATTTCAACCGACACCGGGAAAGGACTCGCTCGCTCCCGTTTGTACCTCGAGCGTCTTATATGCTCCTCCTCTGCGATTGGTTGACACCAAGTCGAAACTTCTCATCGGATCAATACGCGGCCGGTAACTCTTTTTCAGTGTGCGTATTCTTTCCTGTAACCCAAACGTCGACTCGGCGTGATATAATTTATTCAAACTTAGGGCTTCAAGGGCTTATTCTTTTGAATCCCGAATGCCAGCTGGATTGTGCGGATTCTTTACATCCGCTATGCGTGTTGCGCTCCGTTGCCATTTCAATTGGCCAAGGTCTTTTCTTATGTTGCTGTTGTTTTTTTCCCCGAGGTGTTTGCGAGCATAGGTAGCCTTGTCCATATTCTATACTGTCCGACTAATGCAAACCGGATATCTGAAACAACAACAATAGGTGTCGAAATGGGGGGAAAAAACACGGTGCAATGTCCAAGGTGAATAGGAAACAGACAAGCGGCTTCGTGAGGACTTCGAACTCGCCAAAGAATGATATAAAACAGTAATTACTATCTCTACGGAAAAACCAATTGCACAAAAATCAGCAATTTTTTTTTTTTCTTTCCGTATTCATCCTTGCCCTCAATTTTTCTGCTTGAAAGGGTTTCGGCTGGTTTTGTATATACATGAAAAGAAGAGAGCGCAAATCATTTTGGCTCGGTCTCCCATCGTGAGAAATCATTTTTCTTCTTGTCGATTGATGTCTGTTGTCAAACGTCGTACCGGATAACCCCCCTCTTTGTCACAGCGACGACTTCAATCAGCTGTTTTTTTCTGTGCATTTGTCTGCTGTGCGTGCTGCGCGAGTTTGTTTGCTCAGCTGGCCGCCTTATTTGTTGACCGCCATTATTATTATTTACATTCGCAGGCCCATTTTTCCGGTTCAAACCTTTTTACCAGGCACGAGTCCAGGCATTTGATGTGAAAAATGCAAACACACGTATCAAAAATACAGAAAATGATTGCCAACAGGGGAGGTCAACCAGTAGAAAATTATATCATTCGTAACCACCGCCAACAGGAATGATTATTTTGACAAGTCTGTGTGGTTCTCTCTAATCAACAGAGACTAGAATAGTAAGGTGCAACGTGACTGTCCGTGAATGTCAATTTTTTTATTTTTTAAATCTACCTTGGTTATTGTGGGCTTTCATTATTCCCGTCACATAATAGAACCCGAACGAAAATCCCAGCGCAAATTTTTCAAAATCGTTTCCCGCCTTTTCTTTTCAAAAAGAAAATAAATCGCCCGTTGACAACAATTGAAAGTGGGGGTCTAGTATAATTTGTCTGTCTGTTTTTCTCAAGGTTGGATCGATCCTTGTCTCGCCCAGCTGTTCTTCTACCCTCCTGCTCGTGTCCCGTCAACTTGTCGGACATGAATCTTTCAGTGCCCACCGTGACGGAAATTTCGTGCCGGTTGCTTGGCGCTGCACTGGATCGGGTGAGAGAAATGAATCAACTGTGCTGCCGCCTCGCGGTTTGATTGAATGTGGCCTGACCCACTTTTCGCTCGTCTCCCGAACATCGTTTAAAAAACGAAAGAAAAGAGAGAGAACAACGAAATTGCCTGATTTTCATTTTTCAGCCTTCGAACATTTGAAAATGGAGACGAGCCTTTCCCATAAATTCCGTCCCAGCGCATTTTTAAATTCTCCTATTTCGTATAGGTTGGGTGGGTGTGGGCAACTAATCGTTTCAAAATTAATTCCTTTAATCGCCATCTATTAGACATCTGATTTTTTTTAAATTTGTTTCAGCCTCTATCATCGATCGGATTACCATTCGGTGGGATGATCGGATCAAAAAATGTCAATGGCTTATCTCTGAGACTCTGACGTCTATTCGTTTAAGGCTTTTAAAATATCTGAAATTTAAACCGACGACAATAACAACAACAACAACATCGTAGTATTATAGCAGCGATATCTGGCACAGACGCCCAAACAAGACGAAAAACAAGTTGTTGTGTAGATAGTAATAGCCCCCCACACAGAGAAATGGGAGGCGTTCGTCTGTGAGAAAACGGGATGACGGGGGCTCTCCTTTGTACCAGTTTTGGGTTAGCGTTCGCACCACATTGAATTTCACATGCACAACACAGTTTTTCGAGAGAGAGCGAGCGATTATGTGACGTCAATCGGGATTAGATAGACTCTTAAGATCATGTGACCCAACCAAGCCCCTCTCCTCCGACCAATGGGAAGCAAACGGCGATCTCGGCAGTTCGTCTGGAAAGCTCCTCCCCCATCAGTGGAAAGTAAAAAAAAAATCCCGCGGGATCTAGTGCTAAACGTGATTGTAGGGGGGTTTCTCAGGCACGAAGAAACGAATGGCAAAGTGGGTGGTGGTGGTGGGGTGGGCTGTGACTGGGTTGGTATAGTTTCTCGTTGGATTCAGTCGCAGTCCGCCTGTCGTCCGGTACGGTACACTCGTATCTCTGCTCCCGCCCAAACGCTCTAGACACACTTTGTTTCATCTCCTCCTTTGTGTGTGTGCATGTCTCTCGGCCCTTGACCGGGGCTTTTCCATCTAGAAAACAAAGAAACAGTAGCAAGTTCGTGCCGTTTCGCGTGGTTCCCGTTCGGCCACACGTTATACATACGTGACGTCACTGTGCACTCCGGTTGGCAACAGGACGCGGGAAGACCCAGCAGCAACTCCCCCCCATTATTTCTTTGTAACATTCACGGTGTCGTGTGTAGTTCTAATTCTCACTGTGAGCGTTACGCCACTGCTGCAGCAGAGCAACTTGCCGTGAATATTCGCCCGACATTAGACAAGTGAAAGTGCTGTTGGTTTTTTCGAGCTGTGCACTTTGATTTCTGGCAGATTAAATATAGTCTGGGGAGTCGTTAGTGACTTGTGCTGGCCTTCTACGATTTTCACAAGGTAATTAAAAATGTCCTTTTTTCTTATAAAATCATTTGGGAAAACAGAGCACGGCTGAGGGGGGTTCGTTGGCCGTGGAATTGAGTACACATTCCGTTCTCACGTTCCTTTCTTTAAAAATCTCCTTCGTTTGGACGTTTTAGTTTGTTTTTTTTTTCGGGGGGAAATATGCTGTAGGATGGCCGTTTTATATAGCTGAGCTCGTGTCTAACCTCTATCCGCTCTCTGCTGGCCGTTTGGCCAGTCTTAATCACTTTCACGAGCTTGTTTTTATTGGCCAAACGAAAACAAAATCCCGTCCTGATTTGAAGACAAAAAAGAGATCGTCACTTCACACATCCTTGACCGTGATTTCTAGCGGACATCACGCAATTGCCATTGGCTATCGATTTCTGATGGCTACACCGGTCGATTCCTTTTTTTGTTGTTCATTTTTCAAAAGAAAAAACCTCTTCTTCATTCATCTCCAATTTCCGATCAAGGCCGCCCCAACTGTGCAACAATTGCGACTTTCCTTTTTCAAATCAATGCAACTGCCGCGCTCTGTTCACCTTCTCAATGCAATCGAGCCGTGCTGTAGGGTGGGGAGCGTCGCCATGGCAACACGGAAGAAAATAGAACATCCGCCCGACGCCGCCGCCTCCTTGATTTATTTATAACATTTCAAGAGAAGTCTTTTTTGAATGAGGTCTCCCCTTAATTCTTTTTCATCGCCAGCTCCCATCTGTTTGTCACATAATCCTTCCTGTCCATTTTACAAAAAGAATTGCCAGAAAACGCCAGTAGTTCCGACTCTCTCCCTGCTTTGCATACAATATAAATCACGATTGGTATTCACTCGGAGAACAACGGGGGAGAGAGAACTCGCAAAGAATTGAAAGCGTTTCTTTTGTGTGTGTTTTTTGGCGAAATGGTGAAACTTTTTTCGTTTTTCGGCGGCTCCGTCTAGGATTCCATTAGCATTCGGGCAATAGTTGGGAGAGTATAAGTCTTGTCACGTGGCCTATTCTCTGTTGGAAAACGTGACTGCGAGATTTTTGTTTTTTCCCCATTAAAAATACACGTAACTGGCGATGACGTCATTGACCTCTGGTTCTCTTTTGACTCGGAGGGCTTCTTGTCTTATCTTTTCTATTAGCTGTCGTGTGTCGCCAATCGGCATCATGTGCAGACAGCGTTATATTATGAGAACCGCACGTGTGTGTTTGGGAATGGAACGTGTTGGCTCCTCGAAATGTTTTGATGCGAATCTTCTTTTTTTGTTGTTGGAATATTCTTGGCACATGTAAGACTTGCAGATTAGGTGAAAGTATAGAAAATAGTTGGGTGTGTGTGTGTGTGTGTGTGTGTGTATCAGATGGGCGCACCAACTTTGACTGGTGACTCACTGCGACTGGGAATATAGGCTGGACAAAGAACTCTGGTTGTTGAAACTAGCGCAGTCGACACATGTATTGTATTGTTTGTATTGTTGTATATTTATAGTTGGAATGGTCTGCTGGACGGAGAAGAAGAAGTCAGCAGTTGTCGTGAATCACTCGGAAAACAACCAGGATCGATAATCGACAGCAATGCAAGTCCAGCGCAACGCCAAAAAGTGTAAATTCCAAGAGGAGCCGTCCAGTTATCGGCCGGAAGTGAATAATCAGATGGAGCCGCCCCCTCTTCCGGCTGATCCTTGTCCACTCCTCCGTCCTTTCTGTCATCAGGTGAGTTCCTTTAAATGGGCACTGGAATCTGAATTATATTTGCTAATCGAATTTATTTGCTCTTGTTTGAATTAGGTGGGAGGCCACACCCAGTTCCTGCAGCTGGATCAATCCACCGTTTGCAAGCCGTTGATTCCACGGGAGTTGAGTTTCTACCTGAACGCTCCGCCAGACATCCGCACCTTCACGCCAAAATGCAAAGGTAATATAATAGAATTAACGAGACGAAACAGAAGAATAAAAATCGTGTTACACAGTAGCCTAACGACTAGATTCAACGCTAAACAAATAAAATAGTAGTACTTTTGAAATTAGATATAAATCTTTGCGCCAGGTGTTTAAGGCTAATTTATAGCTGGAAACTGAATAAATCACTAGTTGCGAATGAAGTAAATTGCCGACAGGTAAATAAACAACGTTGGGAGGGCGCCAGCAAAGCAAATTAATTTTATGTTTTTTTCGCGAGAGTTACCGAAATCTAATTGCTTTTAAACTTTATTTGTTTCTGATTGTGGATGACTCAGGTGTGATTCAGACGTGGTACCAAGAAGGCCGCCAATACTGGAGGCGATTCGCCATGGATGAGATCAGCGTCACGGCCGAACATTCGGAAATTTCGTCGCACCACAACAGCCGACACGACGCCCCGTTGAGGTACAAAAACCCCCCGAAAAACCTTTTTTTCCACCCACCCCAATCATCGACGACTTAAATTTAATTGGTTCTATAATCTCTTGATGCGCGCAGGATATCCCTGGCCGGCCATGAAGCCATTTCCTATCATCCGGCCCACACCTACACTGATGGATCGTCTCAATGTGAGTTGTCTGGCCAGTCTACTCTTTGAATCTCAGTTTATTTTCGTAGAAGTGAACGTATCCATTCTTATCACTGCTGCTGGACGTCTGTCGTTTCGGTCCAGTGGTCCCCCCCACCCGTGGGTAGAATCTCGTGCAAGCTCAGACTTTCTTCTTATATGATTTTAAAAGAAATTGTATTTGCGTTTGAAGTTTGGGTAGTCGCCAGTTTCGTGATTTTGTCTGTGTAGGGATTTTCTGTTTTTTTTTTTTGCACGCCACACGCCACAATTACTAGACGGGAACTGAGTTGAGAAATTGGACGCTGTTAAACGAACCGTATATAGCGATTTCTATGTGGCTTGTCCAAACGTCCGTAAATCTGTAGATCCGGCTGTAGCCGGACGGAGGACAAGGACTAGCAAATTATAATGATTTCCGAGATTTCTTCTCCAAATAATTTAATCAAACAGGAAATGTAAACAAGTTGAAAGGAAATGATCGCAGACTAGAATAGGAATAAGTTTAGCTAGGGCCTTGGTGTGTAATTAGGTTTTTTTTTAAAGAAATACATTGGCCGTCGGCTGGATCGTGAGGCAATTGGCCGTGATTTGAACGAGGAAGAAGAATCCGAGTTGCAAATTGCGTGGCAAAAAGGAGAGAGTGGGTGAAATCTGTAAATTGCTTGTCCTTGGCCGAGTGTTTCACTTCTTTTTCTCACCACATCAAGGTCTTTTCTTGATGGTGGTGGATGATGTTTTAGAATTTATTGCTCTTGGCGCAACTTGTAATGAGCCTCTCTCTCACTCGAATAGCGCGCGGCTGGGCGGGGGTGTCGACATTGAAAAATTCCGCCGGATCGCCTGCAAGGCCATGACGTTTGGAAAGGCGGCACAGGATGGTGGGGGTGTGAACGTGTGCAAAAGTGGCTCATTAACGGCTTCGTTTCCTAATCCAATATTGGCTAGGACTCAAAAGAAAAAATCACGCGGCCGGAATAGAAATAATTGAAGGTTACTGATTCAGCGAAATAAAATCCCGAACAAATGAATTGGTTTTCCTATTTTTCTCGTGAATAATTCTGCCCATTTATTAAATTATTCCTTTTTTCTTTATTCTACAGTTTTCATGATGTTGGAAAATGTGGCATCCGCGTCCAAATTCCAAAACCCTTGCGTGCTGGACTTGAAGATGGGCACCAGGCAGCACGGTGATGACGCCTCCGCCGAGAAACGCACCCGGCAGATGGCCAAGTGCGCAGCCAGCACATCCGCCTCGCTCGGACTCCGTCTATGCGGCATGAAGGTATGTATCAAAGTGCTAATTATTTTATTTGTGATCCTTTCAACCTCCTAAACAACCCCACGCTGTATCAAGTGCTATGTATTTGTTCTTAAACTTGGCGCCATTTTTGAATCGTGGAAGAATTATTTAATGAACAACAACCTTTATTTCCTGACGGACATAATTTAGTAGATGACAACTAAGCCCGGCTTTGCCCAATTCTATTTTCGTCCTTCAATTTCTATTTTTATCAAAAATATAGCCATGTGGATGTAATAACTAAATGTAAATTATTGTTTTCTTCGTTCAGGTATACGACGCGACGACGGGAAACTTCGTTAGCAGAGACAAATATTTTGGCCGGCGGTTGGACGCTGACGGACTACGCAGGGCGCTGGTCCAGTTTTTCGCCAGCGGCGGATCTCGACGTTCTGAAATTATCGACGCCATTCTCGATCGACTCCGGCTACTTCGCTTGGCCGTCGAAAAGCAGGAAACGTTTCGTTTCTATTCGAGGTAAGGAGCCAATTGTGGCAGTGATGGCAAAGCACCAATATGCTAATTAAACTGCTATATTTGTTATTCCCCTTGATGCAGTTCCTTGTTGATTGTCTACGAAGGATGCGACGAAAATCCTGAATTTCTATCCCATCCGGACCTCTACTTCCTCAATCCGGATGCAGGAAATGGTCGACGATCCGACTCTGATTGCGAGCTGGATAGGATACGCGACGATGACCATCCAAGTTACAATCCGGATAACAGGCTCACTTGTGACTCGCAATCGCTGAAACGTCTGAAAGTTTCCGGCCTGCAGCAACCCAAACTGGATTTCGACTCGCTGTCCATCACAGACACGTCGAGCGAATACTTTTTGACGGACAGCTGCTGTGAGACCCAGTCGTTCAGTACGAGCCCAGCCCAATCGGTGGACAGCGGACTGGAATGCTACATGATGGATCAAAGCTCTTCATCTTCGAGCACCAGCGACTATAGCAGCTGGACGAGTGTTAGTGGCTATCAAGCTGGGATCCATTTCAAGAGACTGTTGCGGCATTCAGCGCCTGCCAGGACGAATTCGACGGGCTACGAATGTGCTGACAACTCGGCTGACAGCACCGACAGTGGACTCTACTCACTGGCCGGCCATCCGCAAGGGAAGAAGACGACAGTGTTGAAGCGATCGGCTACCATCAGCTACACGGACAGCGAGGAGGACAGCGAAAGTGACATGACTTGGCAACATCACCTCGATGGTCAGCAGCATTTTTCTCAACCGACGGAACTGTCCGGATCGCCGCCCGGCGAAGATGAGGGCGAATTGACGCCCGTCTTGGAAGTCAGCCGGACCGAAGAGTTTACGGAAGAAGCCGGCGGAAGCCAAACGCAGAAGAAACGGCGAGTGATGGATGAAGACAAGGAACAAGTGCTGCTGGATGCTGCTGCCAGCAACAGCAAGCCGGACAATAACTGCTGGTCGGACTGCGTCGATGTCCGCATGATCGATTTCGCCCACACAACTTTCTCCGGTTACCTGGGACTGGACGAACGGGTCCACTGGGGACCCGACAACGGATACCTTCTCGGTCTTGAAAATCTGACCGACATTTTAAGGGGATTGCGAGGTTGTAGCTCCTATGCTCATCAGAAAAACACCCTATGCCTTTCATCTTAACTTGACATCCAATCAAGTGTGATGTTAAACCGACGAGTCCGATAACCCAAAATTGACAAGTACAAATTTTTCTGTGAAACGATTGTGATCATTTGCCGAAGACACTCTTCTTATACCTCAAGATCTGTTAAATCATAAATTTCCAGGCTTGTCTACAATAAGAGACTAATTCGAAAGTAAATGGAGATGTGAGCTCCCTTTTCGTTTCATTACTTTCAGAGTGGATCGATTTGACACATGACACTATTGTTTCACGGAACGAAAACGTATTTGCGTAATTTGACTAAATGTACATAATATTTTACTCCATCTAAAGTGAAAATGTAAAATAAAACGCTGAAATGAAATCAACTGCGCACGATTTTTTATTATTTTGGGAAGGAAATGATGAAGGAAATGGTTTTGAAATATTTCTTAGTTTGCCGTGGCCCAAATTTCTTTGATGTTTTGGCTAGTAATTGATATTCAAGAAACTATTTAACCCGGTTATTGTAATCAGTCGAGTATTTTAAAAACATTTGCTCGATTGTAGATGCGTCATATTGATCATGTCGATGCTACCGGATGCTACGGAGCGGGTAATTGTTGTTTTTATGTGTCAACTTTTATTTAATTATTTTCTCGTTATCAAAGAACAAAATAGGAAAATGTAAAATTAAAGAGAAACATTGGTTATTATTTCTCGTTTGACCTCACCAGCTCATACTAAAGAAAGATACTTGTTTAAATGTTCAGTACTCTTGTCGACCGCTAGATGTCGTTTTGACAGTTTGACGTCTCATTTAGGACGCCGAGAGCCCGAGAACGCCCGAGAGGCGAGAATAGTTGGACTTTGTCTGCTATTGATGTAAGGGACAAATTTACGCCTCGTGGAAGTCCTGAATTGAATAGATAATTAATAAATCAATGTTGTGAATAAAAAAAGATTAAATTACTCTGCATCCGGGAAGTAGAAATCGTGGGGATCATAACATCATACGTTGTAACTGTCAAGGCGACAGACGTGTGGGAATTTGATTGCCAATTGTGCTCAAGTTTTCATCTGCTACTCTGATTGTGATTTGTAATTCTACACATAGTTTGACCCGTCGATCCTAACAACAACATAAGTAAATCATTCACTAATGTACACTCTACTCCATTTATTAATTTGAATTGTTTGGTTTTTAATGTGTAGGTTTCGTATCAACAACTAATAACATTTATTTGATAGTTGATGGGGACCTGTTACACATATCTTGGATTTCAGCTCTCCACAGTTATCTTATTCTCTTCCTGCCCATGCCAATGGTTTGATGTCAAAATTACTAATGAAACCTGTGAATCCATGTATATGTGGATGTCATGTGCTGGTGTATATAAGTGTGCAGAGTCATGTGCACTGATGTGTCGACGATGGGAGATGTTGTACAGTCTCTCAGCTTTCCCAGTGTTGAGTAGTGTCAGCTCGACTCTGGAGGACTTGGTGAAACAACACCAACAACACAAATTGGTACACTGTACTTCAAAACATAATTTTATTAAAATTTTTAAAAATTAGTTGAATTCCCCCTTATAGTTAACTAAGGCAGCTGATTCTTCTCCCTTTTGATTATGGATAATTGGAAATCTTTACAAGTTGCTGGTTTCCAGAAAATTTTAAATATTATTAAAAATACCCGACAATAGAACTCCAGTGCCCGACAGCAGAACACCACTACCTACCGTAAACTATTTTGTTCAAAATCATTGTGTTCTACTGAATGTACCATCGAAATGATACAGGTAACAACCAACACTAGCTTTATTTGTTGACATATATTCTTCTCATCTTTTATTAGGATTCATGTTAATTATCAGCTGTTATTTGTATTGGACTTGCTAGATCACCAACCACAACATGAACCAATCCATCATTCCTAATTCTTTAGAGAACCTTGGATAGCTGATCGGCGGTTTCATGTGTAAGTTAACTTGTCATGTCACTGAACTTTGTTGTAGTCTATTATGTATTTAAAGTATTGATCTGCACTTACGTCCTACTAATGTTTAAGAGAAGATTTCAAGTGTATACTGAAAACTGTTTTATAATTGTTCTTTAAATTATAGACATCAAGCACATTGATGAAACAAATGATCAACAAGGTGACTTATTTTTTTATTTAAAGGTTCGTCTAAATTACGGATTTCTAAATTGGCATGGCAGACTTTATGAGAAGTCATTTCCTTTCAACAACAAAAAGGACAACAACAAAGTTCCTTGTTTGCTAACTGTCGGCTGCTACCCATTTACTTCTTTACAAGGGCCCTCGTCTTCATTTTAGGTATTGCTTTCTGTTGCTGCAATCTTGTTTGAAAATTATTGTCATCCAAAAAATGTTCATTCTGCTTACAGGGTAATCCTACCAGTAATCCTTCGATACTTGTCATGGACTTTATCCAGTGGTGAAAATCAACAAGAGAATGCTGTAATTCAAGAGTGATAAATTGTGTAGTTAGCTAAATTACAAGTGCATATCTGGGCTTCCTTCTTTTCTATGGCCCCGTTTCCCTAACTAACCACTAACCAACGCCCGCCGGTGGTCACTCACCCGCTGTGAAACCAGGAGGAGGGGAGGGCTCTGGTCGAACGGGGACTTGGAAGGCGCATGATCCGATGAAAACTTTTGGAGGGTCATGAGTCTAACCCGGAAGCCTAGTATGACTACATCTCCCCGGAAAAACTTGCCTCGTACTTCTCTCTTCTTCTCGGTCCAGATAAATATCTCTGGGGGCCGTAGACATGTCCTATAACAGCATGTGCGAGTTAAAACAATGCATCCACTACCCAATGAAACAAAAAGCCATGGTTAATATTTTGTGGAAATCTCCGTCAGTAAAGTTACAAAGACTGACGCAGATTTTCGCAAAACTAAACCATCGCTTTTTGTCTCATTGCCGCAGCGGTGGTGGCGGGTTGCGTTTAAACTCGTGCAGTAGTAAACCGTCTTGAACCGGACGCTCTGTTTATTGAAAATTTTGTACATTAAAAAAAAATTAATAAAAAACAGTTTCATGTATTAAATTTGTTATTTATTACAGACATCACATTGTTAGGGTTTAACAATGGTTTATGTGGTTTATGGTATAAATTTGAGAGTTGGTAGATGTAGTTTGTGGGGTTTGAAGAATTGGAAGGTTTAAGTTAGTGGGACTTGGAGATTAATTGGTGTGGAAGTTTGTAGGGTTATAGTAACTGACTTTTTATCCAAACTTGAAATATCCCCCCCTCCAACATCCTCCACTTTCCTTTCCCAATCCCAAAAACATGTTTATTATTTGTTGACATAAACATCCCATATTTGTTTTTGTTGCTTCTGAACTTATAAACGGTAAACTGCATAGTCACGATGACAATTTAACAATATAAAGATGCAATTTTGGTAACACAACACCACCAAGGAACGACCAGTTGAACTTGATGCAGAAAGATCCTTCACCAGACACCATAGGCTGCAACAACGTGCGCCACATCGGACAGCAACTACGCGAACATAAACGCTAAACCTATAACCAAAATTAAATTAATTAATCTTCAGCATCAATGGAAATGCTGCCAATGAAAAGACAAATAAATCGTCATTTTATGTTATTTACGTGTTAAGCCTAATCATAATTTTACCAATAAGAAAATTGTACACGTCAAATTCAACAGACTGACTGAAAAAATCCATGTGTGAATTTGACTGGAATGAAGAAGGTGAAGCTAAGACTTAAACTAGCTGTAAATCTACAGACATAATGCAAATCGAACAAAATACTGCCTGCAGCTTCCATAACAAGACACCAGCAACAAGGAACAGCCACAGATTAACTTGATGCACAACAATATTTCTCCAGCCAAGGGGTAAACAAACAAAGAACCTTTTTGACCGTGTTGGTGGTGTTGGCCTTTTCCTTATCCTTGGATGGGCAACAAAATGGCTTGTTGACCGTGTTTGTGGTGTTGGCCTTTTCCTTATCCTTGGATGGGCAACAAAATGGTTCTCATTCGGTCTATAAAATAAAAAAAAAACTAAAGCAAAATTTAAATTAGAAATATAATAATTAAACCTGTTGCACACAAAATGATGAATTCTTTCTCTTCTCAGCAACAAAGAATTTGATCTGGGGAAGGCATCAATATCTTGAAGATTTACAACTTGAAATGGAAAAGTTTACGTGAACATTATTGACTTATAGAACACAGTAATTCAAAATATTTTTGGAAAGTAACTAACCTTCAACAGAGATGATTTTTCTTCAGAAGACATAGGTTGTGAGCTTGCATTATTGGATTAGACCATTTCATTTCTATTGTCACGAGGACCTAGTTGGCAAGGTACATGAAAACTTCTGGTACAGCTGAAATTATCTGAAAACATTTAGTCAAGAATGCAGTAAGAATTATTAGCTAAAGATTGTTTTATCTATTAGTCTATTACTTTAAAGCAGTTAACTTGTTATCCGATCTCCGTTGTTAAACTTTTTAAGTAACTTAATACGAAAGTTACGACGTGTAATGTCATGTCTGTCTCTGTCTGTGACTGACTGTGCAACCAACTTAAGATTCAAAACTGATTACTAGATGTCGCCAGTGTCGCCGATGTTGTTCTTTCATGGTAGAACGAGGCGAAATGAGCAAAACAAATTGTTGTTAATATATACTTATTCCTGTGATTTCAAATACCAAATTTAACTTCGTATCTTATGTAGGTTTATCTTTACCTAGTTCTCTTATTTTTATACTGTACCAACTTATTTCTTCAAATTCTAGATGCATACTGTCAGTCAGTCATTCCAACAAGTTGACTTAGTGCTCAGTCATTTTCCATCCATTCGATCCTCATGCTGTCAAAAGCCTAAAACTCATGTTTGAAGAGCACATATAGTGGAATACAAAAGTGCCGGGATAAGGTATTTCCCCATTACTGCTACCAGACCATTACAATTCAGATTTTCATATAACATAGGTATTCTTGCTTATGAACCATAGGATCTTTTATGAATCTCGCAATTTTGGTGGTGTACCCTGCAACAGCATGTTTGTTGTTATGGCTGTTTTTACTTTGGTTAAGAAGGCAACCCAGCTAAAAGATAGGTAGAGTTTTATTTCTTATAGGTAAATTTGTGTAAATTTGTAAATAACATAGAGAATTTCCTTGTCCCATTTCCACTTAGAGTTTCAGTGACATGAAGAGTGTGAAGTAAACCACCTATCACCACGCTACTGCAATACTTCATGACACTTTCTTTAGCATCAGGAAATTTATCTCAACATGTGGAGTAATGCTGTTGATTGCTGTGAATTCCATTTTTACAGTTTGTCATTTTGAACTTTTCATTGTGCTTCTTAGAAAAGGTAGAGATTGATATGCTTTATTCATTTTTATATTTTTATTAATGTAAAACATTTTTTTTTTACAGAGCACGCAGTTTCTTTGTGGAATCGTGTGGTCCTAGCACGGAGATTCTTGAGCCAACGCTGGCTTTTGTCTATGACCAACGTTCTGCTCAATACTTATCTTCCCGACGTACGCTCATTCAGCTTCTGCTTCATCGCTTCGTACACAAAAATACAACTTGTCTTTCCTCACTGACGAGTTGGAACACTTCAGTGTTCACTGGACGCTTCCGTGTTTCGTGCCGCTGTTACACACCTGCAGTCACTCACCACGAGATTATGCCCAGGTACCCTACAATTTTCTTATTTTCGTAATTATCTATTCTAGTAGTATACTTACTTGTGCCTGTAATAATTCCGAAATCGGGCCCTACTTGCGTGCAAACGTATTGTTACTTCGACGTTTTATTTCTAACGCTAGATGGCTTTTCGATAAATGTCAGCTGTTAAAACGGTCAGTTTCAGTTACTTTAAAATCTCTTTAACCATGTATCGGCAACTGTTGTGTGGAAATTTTTTAGTGAAAACTGACGATGACTATTCCACCAACAAAGTTCACTTGTTAGATTTTTAAATAATGTGTTTTTTTTCTACTTCCGGTTTTCTCATTTCAGTCAGTAGTTCAGTAAATATTCATTCGAGGAGCAAAAGAATTACATATTCGTGATCCTCGTTAAATTTGTGGTAAAGTTCATGTTTTTTTTTGTACGTTTTCGTACTTCCGGTTTTGAAAATTTTCCTGAACTATAGTTCAGGAAAATTCTCGATTTCGGCCAAATTTTGGATTTCGTTTAAATCACACCTAATCGACCCCAAATTTCATGGAGATCACGAATATGTGGTTTAATTTGACGACAGCTCAATGGTTGAGGCGCTGTGGTTACTTCCGGTATACTTCCGGAAAATTTTCAAAAAACTAGCAAGTGAGCTTTGTTCTGTTTACAATTCTCAATATTGCAAGCTTGATTTTAAGTTTAAAAAATTGCATTTTCAAAACTTTGAGCTAAAAAACCTGACTATTGTTTCTATCTGTATTATGTAGCTTTTATTGGCATTTCACTTAATATCAATATTTTTGTCTTTATTTAGGTAATGCAGAGGATACGTCGAGAAGATGGAACCCTAAACATCTCCGTTATCTCCAAAATGTCAGCGCGGATCATCATTTGTTGTTGTTTGTGTTAGTTAACCCGTTGTCTGCCACGCCTTTGTTCTCCCCTACCTCCTTAGCACGGGCCTCCTAGAGGCCTCTTAGAGACGTGCATTCCATCTTCTCCTGTCACCCTGGACTTCGTCAGCAATGGCAAGTCCCACCTTGGTCATGGATCCTTCAGACATGGCGCGTAGAGAGTAGAGAACAACCTACGGGTTGTGTGGCGTGGCAGCCAACGGGTTAACTTAAGTGTATGTATGTATGTATGTATGTGATTGTAAAAAGTGGTGGAATTGTGGGTGGAGGTGGGACAATAAAGCAATTCCTTTTAAGTTTTTTGTTTGCTGTGTCTCAGAACTTATAATAAAATCATGTTTAGCACTCGACTTGTATATTTCTTATAACTTTGAAGTTTTACATAATTAAAAGGCATAAGTGGCTGATCATCTCCAGACTCTTGAAATAAACTTCTATGCGGAACCAAACACTATCTGCAACTCCTGTGGCACAGCAATCTCAGGAGAACACCAGCACAGTTACTTCAGTTCTTTTTCTTCAATCCTGTATCAGCTGCATAATCACATCTCTCAACTGGAAACAGGCAGAAAAACAACACCGCACATTGAACTGCACAGGCATAGTTTAAGTATCACCAAGACCTATGGGGAAAAGAGAATATTATTTTCCATGATCAAAGATGCCAAAGAAAGTGTGTAAAACCAATGACATCAAGACATTTTTCCAAGATTCCATTGGCAAATTAAATTTTAAATTTAAGATTAACATTATTTAAGAAAAACAGTTTGGTAATACAGAGTGGAAATTTTTGTTCTAGTTTGATCAGAAGAAATTGTTAACTCAAAGGAAGCTGATCGCTATCTGATATCTTTCAGGGAAACTATTATTTGGAAGCAGGGAATAGCACCACATATTGTCTACATCAGATCAGAGTTTACTTGTCAGTTGAATTTTTAAAAAAAGACGCAAAACTTCCCAAGTTAGAACCAATAAATTCAATCAACTTACCATTTCAGAACGTCTTCCTGCGGTGACACTTCAGAATAACACCAGCTTGATAAATTGCATGCGGCAGCTGCAGCTCAACTTGACTCGATCACACCTTTCATCAGCTGGCTGCAACAAAACCACTGTGGCCAAGATGCCAGCCATGGAGCTCAGAATTTGTTGAGTTCTCACATTCTGCAACAGTTAAGCAACGGGATCTTCAACCTAAACACCAACTAATACAATCTATAGCATCATTGCAGGGAAATTGATCAACAAAATTACTCTACTACCTCTGTAGTGTTTCTGCGTGAGATGAGACGTACATCCGAACAGGTAAAGCTAACAACGGACGACATTTCAGCAAAATGGAAAGCAGTTCCAGTCCACGTGATCGATTATTTGGCCAAGCGGAAATTATATGCCAGATTGCCTGTAAATTCACACAGCAACGTCTAGGATTAATTACACTTGAGAAATCCAGAACAGAATTTAAATCCAAACTAGAATTTACCATTAAATTTTCAATGCTGAAAATGTAGATCGACACCGCAATTCCGTAACAAATTTGGAATACCTTTTCACTTCACTTGGCGTTTCGGAACAAAATGGCGAAAATTTCGTCCTCAAAGAAACTCGCGTCATCTGGCGGCTGGGGGACAATTTGATTTTATTCGCAGTTGTAAATGTGAATCATAGATGGCGATAAAACAGTATTTTAGTCTGCTAAAAAAGAGTCAAATAAAATGTCTGCGATTGTCACCTTACGTGTTTTTCCGTAATTTTCAGCAGTTTGTGTCAACGAGACCCATTTCTAATTATCCCACATAATTTCGCTTAAATGAAGAAATTCAAAAAGTGTATGGTAATTTTCATCTTTTTAAAATGGCGCTTAGTATCATTAGATTATTTACACGTGAATGGCATGTCCTGTAACCTGCTTTATGTTTAAATTTATTAGAAGATGAACAATTCCGTTCGCTGGATCTGAGTCCCAACAAGTCGTTGAATATGAGATCTTACGGACGTAAAGTATACAAGAGAACAGCAGTTCACGTTCCAACATAACGCGCTTTTGATCAAGACTGGCCCTCAGTCAGGCCAGTTTCCAGGTCTTTCCATCCAGCTAGTGTCCTGCTGCCCTTTCATCAGGGCTTGGTTGTTCCGGGCAACACCACCCAGTAAATTTGCCAATGCAGAGTTGATGAAGATCCCCAACTTTTCTTCACGTGACACCGCCCACTATTGAGAGACAATGCCTTGCATTGAAAAGTGAGAACCCTGCAGTATGATTGATATTTTAATAAAGCTTTAACCATTATTTGTTAATAGAGTTCTGCACAGAGTGCCTAAGAGTTGGATATCAACGAAAAGATTGAAAATAATTTACCCATCACAATCACAACTAGTGCTGATTACCTCAATTCTTTCCCCTCATTGAGTGATGTCCGAGCCAGAATTGTAACACTCCAGGTCTGAAAAGAAGGAAAAAAAAACACATTTGATTTCCTGTTATTTAACTCTTTTCTTCCCTCATGTAGGTGAAATTGAGCTCTTTGAAATTGGACAACCATGCCAAGGATAAATTCCTCTTTTTCCTGTACCGGCTGTATGTTTTGTAAGAAACACTTCAGAACTATTCAGGTAAATATGTTCAACTTTCTAACTGTGAGACTACAGACTTAGTTCATCGGTGACTATCTCTTAACTTATTTGTTGTAGAATTTTCAGTTGTCTACCTTGTAAATTCTTGCTAGCTGTAGGTTCTTTTGCAACTTTTATTCTGAAGGATTGTGTTTCTATAGTTTACTTTAGTTTCTGTAATTTTTGTTTTTGTAATTTAAGACATTGTTTCCTTGATGTAATTGAGTTTTTTTTTTTAAATAGGGTTATCAGTCTGGTAAAAGTACGAGCTTCTTTGTTGCTGCCCAACGTACACAGGGATTTGATGCAGCGAGCTGAGGGCTTTAACTCTTGTAAATAACTTAAAGTGACATTGATTCATCTAGATTAATTCAAATAATTTTTGTTATAGGTTTAGTGTTTTATGTTCGCGAAGTTGCTGTCTGATGTGGCGCACGTTGTTGCAGCCTATGGTGTCTGGTGAAGGATCTTTCTGCATCAAGTTCAACTGGTCGTTCCTTGGTGGTGTTGTGTTACCAAAATTGCATCTTTATATTGTTAAATTGTCATCGTGACTATGCAGTTTACCGTTTATAAGTTCAGAAGCAACAAAAACAAATATGGGATGTTTATGTCAACAAATAATAAACATGTTTTTGGGATTGGGAAAGGAAAGTGGAGGATGTTGGAGGGGGGGATATTTCAAGTTTGGATAAAAAGTCAGTTACTATAACCCTACAAACTTCCACACCAATTAATCTCCAAGTCCCACTAACTTAAACCTTCCAATTCTTCAAACCCCACAAACTACATCTACCAACTCTCAAATTTATACCATAAACCACATAAACCATTGTTAAACCCTAACAATGTGATGTCTGTAATAAATAACAAATTTAATACATGAAACTGTTTTTTATTAATTTTTTTTTAATGTACAAAATTTTCAATAAACAGAGCGTCCGGTTCAAGACGGTTTACTACTGCACGAGTTTAAACGCAACCCGCCACCACCGCTGCGGCAATGAGACAAAAAGCGATGGTTTAGTTTTGCGAAAATCTGCGTCAGTCTTTGTAACTTTACTGACGGAGATTTCCACAAAAAATTAACCATGGCTTTTTGTTTCATTGGGTAGTGGATGCATTGTTTTAACTCGCACATGCTGTTATAGGACATGTCTACGGCCCCCAGAGATATTTATCTGGACCGAGAAGAAGAGAGAAGTACGAGGCAAGTTTTTCCGGGGAGATGTAGTCATACTAGGCTTCCGGGTTAGACTCATGACCCTCCAAAAGTTTTCATCGGATCATGAGCCTTCCAAGTCCCCGTTCGACCAGAGCCCTCCCCTCCTCCTGGTTTCACAGCGGGTGAGTGACCACCGGCGGGCGTTGGTTAGTGGTTAGTTAGGGAAACGGGGCCATAGAAAAGAAGGAAGCCCAGATATGCACGACGAGAAAACTCCATTCACAAACACGCAAAACAAAATTTGTCAAAACACACTCCAGGATAACACCGGTACCACAGACTCCTTGCAACAGTGAACTTGATTCGATGACATCTTTCACCATTTGGCCGCAACTAGATGATCATCAACACAATCCAGGATAACACCAGAACCACCGACGGCATGCAAGAGCCTGAACTGGAAACAGGCTGCAGAACTACTGCACATTGTCGTCAAGCCCTATGAGAAAAATGAGAAATTAATTGTAAAGAAAAAGTTAAATAAAGGAAGGCAGGAAAGATACAAGTGATATTTTTCTTAAGCCCAACAAGTTGGGTAGTCGAATGTCGAAAGCCCAGGCCGTCGGGTGTGTAGTCGAATGATGCTGGCCGCGTAGCTGGAGCAGGCACCATGCCTCGGGGCGACGGAAGGACGGCACGCATGTGAGCAGTATTGCTGAATGACAGCCCGTCATTCCGCAGATTAGAGTCAGTGGTCTCTAATCTCTCGTCAGTTTCCACCAAGGAATTCAGCCCATGGAGTAGCGGCGCAGGATTAACCTGAAACGAGAATGGAGGTGACAGTAGATTTCTTAAATGACATGTAAGATTGTAACAATAGCAAGCAATAATACCTCAAAAATAAGAGGGGGCCCTATCCAATAAGGAATTAGGGAGGGGGATTCAAGGGGTAGAAGTCAACGGGTGAAGAAAACAAACAAAGAACATTGTTGACCATTTTGGTGGTTTTGCTCATTTCTTTTCCCTTGGAAGGACAACCAAATGGTTCTCATTAAATCTAATGTATATTCTGAATGCAAAATCTAAATAAGAAATAAATGAAAAATAATCAAACTTTTGCACTCTGTGATCTGTGAAAGACTAATAAGAATTTTGGTTACTCATTTTCCCCACCCGGTTCTTGAAATTGTAATCCTTAACCTCTTGGAAGGACAACCAGGACGCTGATTCTCTTTCAGTGATATGGAAATCTAAATAAAAATAACAACAAAAAAATAATCAAAACTACTGCACTGGACATGATGAATTCTCTAATTGACAATTGCAGATTATGAAAAACACAGAAGACGAAGATTCACAATAGCAAAAAGCTTGATACATCGAAAATGAACAATAAAGTAGAAATGAGCAGTCACTAATATACGTACGCTCTGCTATGCACTTTAGTGTATAAACTGTTTTTTTTTTGTTTTTTTTTTATAAAGCCATGAATAATATCCCGCTGAAATAGGCAAAGGCATCGAACATTTAAATTGGCATTTTCCATCCTTTAAATACTTGTTTCCGATAAACGCTATGGCAAAAGTGCGAAGCTAACATAAAATAGAAAATAAATATTGGTAATGAATTTAAAAGATTCGTGTTCACTTACAAATGGATAAGCGTAGCGGCCAGTTTTCAGTTTTGCGTCTAATGTAAAAGGATCACCGAGAACTTGATCTGGATGAAGCCGGGCCTGATCTCCCAAAACTTTATAAACGCCAGAATTTGCTTTCTGGATGAGAATAGGTTTAAAACAAGATTACTTCAGCAAATGGTTTGAAAAATTTAAATAAAGACGTATCATGTCGAAGAAGTACGCCAATATCTTTACTTGCAGCCAATTCTTCCAGCGATCCAATGGACGGTTTCATTTTCGGAGTTGAGTGATGACGTGACGATTCCCGTATAGGAATTCACCAAAACCATAGCACACAAAACCCAGACTCCAGTAAGTCGAAAAGAGGTGCGATTAAATGCTTCTTTACATCCAAAATAACAATTTGTATGAATAAGCATCAGAAACTTGGCGACCGTTACAAACTAAAAATATTGCACAAATCTTTTACCTTGGTTTGTCATGATGATGATTACATAAATCATGTGAGAACTGAAATTATTCAAAATCAAAACGCTTTTTTGGATCGAGTCGTTCCTTTTGTGGTCGTCACTATTTGGTTGATTGTTTTTTGGTGATTCCGTTTCTACAGTCGCACTGCCCAAATTATTCCATCGTTGGGCGATTGTAGAACCAAATAAAATGAGTCATCATACCGACAACGACAACAACAAAGAGACTAATGAAAATCAGCATCCAAACCTGAAACAATATAAAAGGAGATTATATAAAAACGAGTGTTAATAAATTCTACGAAATGAAAATAGCTCACCGTTGGTTGAAACGTGCCGATGAAAGCGAACAATCGGCTTTCTTCTGCAGGTCTTGGAACAATAAGACTAAATCCTTCAAACCATGTGTGCTGACTTGTAAAGTCCATCCTTTCCACTCGGTCCATAGTTAAATCGAGTTAAATAAAAGGAACACAATACTCCATTGACATTCTATAAAAAAATATGTTACTCACACATCTTGTTTGGATGATCTATATGAAATGGTTTACTTTGTCGTTAATAATAAGTTGATAAAATGAAGCCTCGTGTGTTCCGTATTTTTCAATCAGGGTTTAATTTCCCAGGGGGGACGTTGAACCTTTATTTGAAATACCGTTTCAATCAATGCATTAAGTAATTAGAACGATTTTTAAAATATGAATGGCAAGCTTCCGCAATGACATACGTAAATTTAAATTTTGCAGACAGCCATTTAACCAATTCAAGTAATGCTCCGAAAGCTGTAAAGGTCCCATTTGGTCCTCGAATCACAGCATCAAACGGTGGACTCTAAATAAAACACGAAATTAAACGCCAAAATACAGCCAATAGCCAAAACAGATTTTATAAACTAATACAAGATTTAGAAATTAAAACGCGACATGAAAAGCGAGGTAGTTAAAGTGCCGTCCTTCGGGATCAGCATCGGTAGAGAATTCGCCTGCCATTAAAAAAAGCGTCGCTAGAATTGCAGTAGAAATTAAGTATTTAGTCCGGTACGTAGCTATAACTTGCATTTTGACTTGAAGTTTGCCTATTGCATCAACGGTACCACTTGACAGAAGTGTAGTTAGGAAACATGCATTCAAGTAGTATTTATGGGCTCTTCAATCCTACCCCTTCAACGACAGTAAAGCAAAAAGTCATGTCACTTATTAAACTGTGTGATTTAAAAAATGCTGTGTGATTGCTTTGAGTCATAGCAACCGAGATCAACATTTTAACCCCTTTGGTAGCGCCAGCACGATGTGGAATCCTTAAGTAAAAATGATCGATCAATTGCATTTACACTAAGTTTATAAAATTTGACAGGGTTTCAACGTTCAGAGCGGCAAACTAATATTCTCATCGAGCGGCCTAATATCGTGTAGCACGCAATGTGACAGGTATTTTGACCTTTTAAGTAATTAAAAAAAAAACGTTTATATTGTAGCAACCACAGTTGCTAACAACATAAATTGACATAAACCTAAATAACCGCGATGCTTCAGAAAATATTTTTTACAATATCAGTGACGGCTTTTCAAAATTAAATGTAGTACATTACCATTTTGATTGTGTCGAAAAATACATTTGATAACATGTTATTATTTAAGTACACTAAAAATAACTATAACACTTAATACTGACGGGACGAAACATAAAACCTGAAAATTTCTTACCTTGTTGACCAGTCTCACCATTGGACTAATAAATTCATAACAGATGAACTCGGCAGATAGTAGCATATGCATATCCAAGTGCAAAAAAGAAATAGAAAAGACAAATTAATAACACCAAAAATAAGAAAAAAATTGGGTGACGTTACATTTTACTCACCAATGATTGGGAACGTCTAACATGTAAATTACTAAGTAAATGAGAAAAAAAAATTATTAAATAAAGACGAGGATTGTAGCTAGCCATAAGGATCCTTTTCACAAATTCTAGATTAGTTCACATTTAATAGCCATGAAATGCAGACAATGCCAAAGTTTACGCCAAAGGGCACAAATGGAAAACGATTGTTAACGAGTTGCCCTCCATGTTTTACTTCAAAGATATTCAAATCCCATTTACTCGGAGATGCTCGATGTTTCCAGTTAAAAACATCGCTGCGCATCGCTGTCTGCTGTCTTTGCACACTATCGGTTTAATAGCATTTCTGTCATTCATCAAAATCTCAATGCCATTCTTCGTAACTGAAGAACACACGGCCAATTCTAAGATCTCGTGAAGTCGGGCGGCCCGACAGACTTGGAGAATTGCAACAATGAGAGTCGTACAACACAAACAAGAAATACTCTTCAGAGAAAGACTTGAAAATAAGGAAAGAAAATTTCAGGGAGGAATCCTAAACGAATTGGAACCTTGGGGTTTCGATGTTGAGCTGTTCCTGGCGTTGAATAAAAATAATAATAAATCTCAAGACTCGAAGAAATCGGCAAGAATGATAAGGCTCAATGAGTTGAGATTTGAGCACCAGCTGGATAATGACGAATGACGTCAACGTTGCCATGACGAAGAGCGTACTACGTAATTGTAGAACCTTTCAGCGAAGTTGAAATCGAAGGTCTTCGAAGGGGAGTCAAGCCACCACTAAAAATAATTTCACAAACATCTTCATAATTAGATCCATCGATATTCAGTTGATGAAGCTTTTGGGTGAACGTAAGGCTTGTAAATCACTGTTGGTTAAACTATTAACTGTATAGAACGTCACTTGAGTCACTGTTCACAGATGGGAGATGGGCACATAGACACTGCTAAGTCAAGGCTACAAGTTGTGTGCTTTGTTGCTTTAAGTTCCAAGTGAATCAAGAAATTCAGCATCCTGTGTAACTTTTTGTTTAAGAAATCCTCCTGGTAAACTTTAAATAAGAGCTGCAACCATTTCCCAGCGCTTCAGATAAGGTAAATTGTGAATTCTTAATTAAAATCCCACTCAGGTTATTTTTGTTCCATTGCCAACTGTTCAACTATCTTGCATTGCTGTATTCCTTCAACTTGTTTTCCTATTTGATCAACACTAACACATACACCTTGCATTTCAGCATCTGTTATGTGGTGGCAACATCCATACAATCAATTCCCTACAAATAGAAATAAACAGTGTAAATAATTATAATAAAAGACCAAAGTACTGGACACCTTGAGTTTTTGCGATACCTCCAATGAGGTGTAAGGTGTCCTGCTGCAGAAGTGTCTGAATTGTTGGACTTGCAAATTTTCAAACTTGGAAACAACCAAAGCCACGAAGTCATCCCCATATAAGCAAAGAACCTAATATTTAATGATTTCAATTGCTAAAATTAAAAAATGATGCTATGTCAATTAATCACATAACAAGTTATCTATACTTACAAGACACCTCATTTATTCTCATTTTTCATTTCCCTCTAGAAGCCATCAAACTCTAAACTTTCAAGATGGGCTGCAGGGCTGTTAGCATGCTGTTAAGATAAGATATTGTTCTGTAGATTGTTTTTTATTGAGAACATTCATCATTTCTGTCAAAAGTTGCAGCACTGAGTAGCAAAGACAATTAAGTTAATTAAGTAAACTGGATTAAAGAAATGTACTCATAAGAGACAGGAAACTTACGCAACAATCGAAAAGGGCTTGGACTGTGTAGTCGGCGGATTCTTATTAGTTATGACACCAGTAATCTATATTGTTACCAAATATTCTACACATATTTTCATTTCTAACTTCTACTACTTGTGGCATTATGATAATTACTCTAAAATTCACCAATTAAAAATCTATCTGCTTTTAATAGGCCATGGTTTTCAACAAGACAAATTTACAACGTGTTTCTAGCAGACAGTTCAGGTTACATTGTTGCCAGATTTCTTAGGATCCTGATTTTTTATTTTCTGGTTTGGAAGGAAAATCTGAATGTTCACCGAAAATCAGTTCAAACCTTTATTAGTGGGTGTGATCACGCTAAAAATACAGAAATCCAATCGTACCCTTTCGGCATACATGTTACATGAGAAGAGGGAAAGACAAGATGTATCATTTTCGCTATCAGGCTTCAAGAGTCATTTTCAGTTTAGGAAAATTGAGGGAAGAAAACAAAACAGTAGTTCATAACTAAAACACCACTTAGGACACTAAGCAATAAAAGAAGCATACGAGTTTGTTTCTGCAAACAACACATTTCATGAAGACGACACATGAACACATGACGAATAAGGAACATTTACAGATTATCGCTCAATCGCTAAATCTCACAGCAATAAATCTTATTGGAAATCTTCAAAATTACAACCACCGTTCAAAATCATATCCATCCGAAGATTCCGAAGATTCCTCCCAATTTTCGTAATCGCCGGCCTCTCCATTTTGGTCCTCATGATAATCATATTCGTCTTCAGACCTTTTACCGTGAAAATAAACATCACATTCTTCGAAGTTATCGAACTGAATCACTATTTGCCAGTTGTTCATTTTAGCTTGCTTTTTCCAATAATCAACATTACTCTTCGTTACTTGACGACACCAACGTAACACGATCTTCTTAAGAGGGTTTTGGGCGTTCATGAAGACATCAATTCCTTTCTCGGTCACATTGTGGCATTTTTTAACTTCCAAACTTTCAAGATGATGGAACTTTTGAACTCGAGCGACCTCTTGGAGGACGTCGTCATTGAGCGTACAACAACACTCAATGTATATGTCCATAAGAGAAGGTGCAGACAACAACAAGACGAGGTGTTTGCGCGGAATACTGATAGGCCTACTTGAGTTTCCCGCATACAGGCTCAGCTTTTCAAGTTGCTTTAAAACTAGAGACTCATTCTTAACACATTCTTCATCCAATTTGGCGGTGAAATAACTAAAACAATCGATGAGCTCAAGGAATTGAAGGTTAGGGCAAAGCTGTGTGATTACTTGAATATTGACATCACACAGATTGGATACAGAGAGTGACTTAAGTGAATTTCCAAAAGCTTTTAAGATTGGAGTCACACCGCCACCAAACGTGAACGTGACATAGGAACTGCAGTCATCAATAGATCCATTCAATTTCAGTTTGCGGAGTTTTTCAAGGGATAACAAACTTAGCAAATCACTATCGGTCAGTCCTTGGACGATATTGATTTCTACATCAATCACAAAGGGACACAGAGACAAAACCAATCCAAAACTTTTGGGGATGTAGTCGCAATGAGAAGCTATTTCCAAATTCATCAGGGAATACTTCTGAATCTCCGGGGATCGATTCAAGAAATCTTTTTTGTGAATTCCTGCTAAGATTTGTACAGTAGCCATATCCCAGATTTTAAGACTACGGAAAGTTTCCAAGCCCAATTGGATTCCTGCTTTGGTGATTTTAGTACCATACGAACCCAATTTAAGAAGAGATTTGTGCAGTCCCAATTTTTCATCTTCCCTTCCTAGATTATGTGCAGCACTAACACACAGCTTTTTAACTCCAATATCTGAAATATTTTGGCACTCCGTTAACTCCAGTTCTCTACAACAGAAAACATAAATTTATATGTATTAAACCAAATCTAGCATCAAACAAACTTGTTTAGGCCTACATCAAATCTGTGCAATAAGTTCCTATTACTTCCAAGCTGCTGTCCTCAGTTTCAGTATGTGAAATGTCCAGAACTTGTAGTTTTACTAACATAGGAATGACAGTAGTCAAGAATTTGTCATTTCTGAGAGATGACCAGCGGAGAGATAGGTTTTTTAAGTACTAAAAAGAAAGAATTGTCAAGTCTTGGTCTTTGCCTCTGTGGTTAAAAAAATATAAAGATTATTAAGAATATAAAATCTTACTATGCATCTCAATGAATTCGGTTCAAAACGAATAGAACTATCATCTTCCTTTGACAAATATCTCAGATTCAAATTCAAGGTCACTAGTTGTGGAGCTGCCAATAAACCAAGGAATTTTTTCAAACATCTTTTGGTTTGAAGAGCACAGATGATTTCCTCCAAGAACTTCGATGCTAATAAATAAATTTTAAAAATTTCAGTAACAACTGTGATCGGTGCTAGGTTGGCAACTTACGTAATTGATCAAAAGGACTTTGGCTTGTTTGGTTGCTAATAGTGGTAGCAAAATCAGCACTTGGTAGCTTCTCACACAACACAGTCATGTTGTTTTTGACGTATTCAAGACATAATTGGGACAGCGACTTTACTGCAATCAATTGCGGCATAATGGATTTTTCATTAACTATTCAAGTTTTAAGATTAGTAATTTGCCTTGTTGATTTCCATCAATAATGTTAATACGATTTCCAAGACTACAGCTCAGAATACTCACATTCAGAACAGTCCAAGCTACCCAAATTGGAATACAAAAAGAAGGGTTCAATTATGAAATGTTCCAGCTGCGTCAACTCTTCTCTTCTTCGGCGCTGGGATAAAACTGTTGACCCTGGGAAAGGGGAAGAAGACGCGTCGAGAACTCGAGATTACTCGACCGTCGTCCAGAGAACCAGAAAACTAAAAAGGGTGGACAAAAAGAGAAGAGCAGAATAAATTTGCTGGAGGGCGACTATACGTAACCTAGGTAACCGTGGTAGACATAGCAACACGTTATAGTCTATGGTAGCAATATGATTAAGAGTTAAAACCCATCAGTTTCCAACGTAAATGATCATTAATTTGTTACCTTCGTGATTAACAAGAATCTAATGAGGTACAATATGCAAACGTCAAACTTAAATGAACTTTACAATTTCTCCCTACAGATTATAAAGATCAAATGACTAACAACGACCGTTCTAGACTTTTTTTTCCTTAGCCCTAAAATTTAGATTCCTGACTTGTTAATCATGCTTTCACTATCTTTCGCAGCATCAGCACTGCACCCTGTGCTCTGTATTCTGAAACTGTAAGTACTCAGTACTGTACATCGCCATACTGTGACGTTGCCATTTCGAGTCTTCGTTTTATGAGATCGGAAGTTAGGTAATTATATTATTACCACAAAAATTGCTCACTTACTATGTTTGAACAATATTTGAAAATACATGATATTAACTGAAAACTTATTTTTGTAAAGACATTTAATGAAATTATGTTAATAATTTTTAAAATAGAGTGTGTTTGAAATCTTGCGAGATTTCTAACGGATGTTCTCCTCTATATATGATGAAGAAGACAGTAACATTAAATACTAAAGAGATTACTAAACAAAAATGAAAAAAAGTAATGATTCACCTACGCCACCACCGGCAAATTTACCATCATTACCAGATCCCAAAAAGATTCCGGTAAAGCCAGCCCAAATTGCCAGCCTAATTTCTACTAAGAAAATGATTCCGGCTCCTCCCAGACCTAAAGTGGCTCCCGCTTCCCCCAAAACGGAACCTGTCGGCTCAGCATCTGAAGACAAACCGTCAGCTCCGGTTAAACCGTCTCCAATAAAAGCAACATCTGAATCAGTTACTCCGGTCAGTCAGGGATCATCCTCTTCACAAAAAAGCCCTGCAACTTCCAAGAGTCTCTTTTCGGCCAGATCGAACGGACCGGCTCCAATTCCGCCAAAAACTGAACCTGTAGTCACCACAAACTCTGCAGCCCGACCGGCAGTACCTCCGCGTCAACCGTCTGCGGTAATACCGGTGACACCTGGATCGGCCCCTACACAGAGTGGCCCTGCAACTTCCGCCAGTTCTCTTCCGGCCAGACGGACCCAAGCGGCACCGATACCACCAATAATTGTACCGGCTGTTGCCCCAAACTCTGTAGCCAGACCAGCAGAGGCTTTAGGTAAACCGTCCACGGTACCGGAAATATCTTCGTCCAAGGCGACTTCCGCTGGGGCTCCAAAGCTTCCGGTCGCTGCTGAAAAACCACAATCAGAAGGTCTTACTGGTGGCGGGAAAGAAGAACGGACATCTAAGCAGGCCACAAAATCTTCAAACAAGATTTCCTGGAAAAAGATATGCAGAAATACACTATTGTTTTTCTTTTGTTGTTGTCTGCCGTAAAACCGGAAGAAATGGATCTGTAGTATTGCAACGGAGGAGTGGTTAGAGAGATACTGGAAGGGAGATAGAAACTGGAAGAGGTTAAAAGAGAAGAGGAAAAGGTTCAGGAAGTTTGACATGGAAAAATATGGCCCGAAGAGGAAGAACAATTGAACTGAGAATGACTATGACTTTTAATATGAATAACCTTACTTAATCAATAATACATCCTGGATGCTATCAATAAACATTTTTTAAAATCTCTTACGAATATTATCGTGTTGACTCCTTATTCGCTCCATTGTTGAAAGCAACTAAATAATAAAAGACTTGTCTTCGAAAAGCTCAACCCATCAGCCCTTAATGAAAATAGGAAACCATTACAAATTAAAGCAATTTTTTACAGGACCAGATAAGACTTACCGGAAATATTCAGGATTTGTAGCATACATTTGCTGCACAATATCGATTTCGAGGAAATTTGTAGCCTTTAGTTAGACCGTTCTCTTGTTGCTGGTTGTTGATGTGTGACATGCGTCTTTTAGGAGGAGCTGCAGCGTTTCCACATAGTCACTCACATTGAGTCTGAAACTACAAACAAAATAAATCAGAAATTAAGAAGGGAAATGAGGAATTCCAGTAAAATGCATAGAAAATGATATTTTTATTAAATATTACCGAGTTGAAAAAGACCTAAAAATCTTGTGGTAGTGCTATGGAATATGAGGTTTTTTTTTTTTTAAATTTAATCCGTTATTACGCAAGTGGGTCAACAATTCAGTGAAAAAACAAATCTCGATGAACTAAATTATTTTTTCTCCATTTAACCCTGAAACACATTGGCGAAAACTAGGCTACTAACCGACGATACCGCAGTGTCAGACATCCACAAAAATCACTGGATCTCACGACTCAGTTGTCGTTCCTTATTGAGTGAGAGTCCTTCAAGTGACATCTTGTTGCCTGATTTGGAACCATCGTCAGTGTTGATACCAACAAATATAGGCTGAAGATTGGAATTCCTCTAACAATAGGCAAATTATTTCTTTCAATTCAATTTCAACGACAAAATATTTAAAAAGTTTTCTTTTGTGGAAGCCCAATCTTATCCATTTTTATTCTGAAATTTCTCTGTATGATTTGGTAATAATATTCTTCAGATTTCACATTTCAACCAAATGAAATACAAGAGCAGAATTTCAAATTGATAGATTCAAGTTATGTTATTTTAAGAAAAGTGTTAGTTAAGTTATCATCGTAAGGTCCACATGACAGTTTAAAATTAAATGAACATCACGATGGAATTTCATTTGGAAAAATTAATTTAGTCAGTGGAGTTTACCGGGAATGTGGCAAGAGCAGGCTGATGGCAACTTGTAGATGTCGATGAAGATTCCCTTCTGGGGATCGCAGGGATCGAAGGAAAGCATCCGCTGGTAAACAAATTTTTGCAGACATTTGCTGCCGAAACAAGGGGCCAAGGTGCGACAAGATGCACCGGGGAACAAACAAGTTTCGACGCGTTGAGTCTGGGTGTATCCGGGCCAGGCGTTTTCTTGGACGATGACCCGCCATTCTCCATCGACATTCACTGCTCGGAGTGGGCGAGCATAAACGACGTCGCTAGGGCAGATGTATCCCTCGTCACCAGACCAGTGGCCCTTCTCGAAGAATTTCCCTTTGTAGTTGGAGTAGTCGAAGTGCGCCTCAGCCAAAGAGGTCAGTCCATCGACCAAATTATCGGCCGACTGATCGGCAACATCTGCGTATTTCTTCAGCACCAACGGGTCGTATTCGATGGCGTACTGAGTCGAAATCAATAAGACAAAAGTAAATGAAACAGTTTGAGAAGTGAATCAAAGTGAGAACTAAACTTAATACCTTGACCTCTTTCTCCGGATATTCGGTGTCTTTCAGACAAAAAGTTTCAGTGCCGGTTTTGGCGCAGGTTGGTGCCTTTCGCGGGTTGCAGTAATTGTTGTACTTCTGGCCATAAGCTGCTGGATAGGCTGGTTTGGGATATTGCTGGGGCTCAGCAGCTGCCTCTGGATCGGCAAACACTCCAGCAAGCAAGATGGCACAGATGCATAACTGTAAATGTTAAAAAATGGTGAAATTAGGATGACGTTAAAGAGGTTCATCAACATTCGATTACAGAATAAATGAATCCCAAATGGTTTTGTTTGCGATTAAACTATTACTTACTATAACAGTTTTCATTTCGATTGTGCTTTTCGTGAACGCAACTGTGCGAATTAACAAGCTGTACTGTTGATTGTCAGTTGCAAACTGATGCAGATTAGTCAAAGGACGAGGGTTTTTTATACGTCTCCACCAATTCAGTGAAAAATGCCCTCAATTGCATTCAGACGGTCGAGTTTACTTAATTTCAGTTTCACTCGTGGTAAACCTATTCTCACCTGAACGAACTCACTTTCCTTTAGATTTCGAATGGAAGCTGCAATTGTCATTGAAAGAAACTCAATTACCACAACAACTCTACAATTAGTTGATTTCGCGTCAAATTTATTTCCACACTAAATAATTTGAATTACTCCATCAGCATTGCATAACGGATTTAATTATAAAATAAAATTGGTTTAGGTAAATTGCGGTTCACCTCATTTCTACCTATCGCGCGTAAATAGAGATGGTCAGCCAATCAGAACGGAAAGGGTGCAACATACGCAGCAATGAAGACACAATTTGTATAAAAAGTTTGCCTGGTTTGTTTTTTGAATCAGTCGTGTTCAAAGCAGATAACTGAAACAAATAAAATATTTAACACTGGTTAACAGAATGTCCATCAAATTGGCTGTAAGTTGTTTGGTTTTGTTTCTGATTGTTTTTAATAGAGAAATATTATTCGTATGTCAATGTTTTCCGTAAAAAGAACGCCTACGAATGATTAATCTTTTTTAAAAACCCAGATTATCGCTTCGCTGATAGTGATTGGCGTTTTCTCCGATCCTGAGCCCAGCCACTATAAAGCTCCTCCTCCCTACGGTGCCCAGCCAAAGTACGAATACGTCGAGATTCCGCACTGCGCCAAAAACACGACCAAGTCCTGGTGCCTGGAAGACTCTGAATATCCCCAACACGAAGTGCAACAAGCCCTGGACCAACACTACCAAGCCGTCGTAGCTTTCTACAAGGACAAACTGGCCAACACTGAGAATTCAGTCGACGGACTGGACAAGTTGAACGACGAGGTTTACCTTTGCCCGAGTTCCACCGATTACGTCCGTCCTTTCCGGGCCATCAACGTCGACGGCAAGTGGCGGACCATCGTCAACGGCGTCGAGTCTTACGGCATCAAGTACACGCAAACTGCTCGAATTGAAGAATGCGACGTGGTCGTGGGCACCACCTGCCCCTTGGTCCCGTCCTGCTACGAGTCCAAGTGCGTCCAGAAAAATATTTTCCATCGCTTCTTGGTCTACAACCCAAAAGACTACACCTTCCCTTTCGCCATTGAAAAATTCAAGTTGCCCGGATCGTGCGGATGCGTCGTTGGAGCTTTTCACCTTTAAAGTTTAAATTATGACTACATAAATATCACAATAAAGAATATGGATTTTTGCTACATAATTTCGACTCCAAATAATTTTTTTAGGGCGTTTGTTTTGTAGATAAAATGCAAAGGCCCTAACAGTTCAGACGTAAGACATGTCAATGTTTTATAAGATTCGACGATTGCACGAATTTTCGTAATTATCAGAATCGTCTAACAATGAGAAGAGATTCTCGTTTCGCATGTAACGTGTGCACTACCACTAAAATCAACAGGGGTCATGCAATGGGATTGAAAAGAAATGTTCATACCTTTGTGTAAAATCTTCGACGATGACTTCTCGGTCGAACGGTCGTCCGCGTGGAGAACTTCTTTCAAATTCAGATGCAGTTGTAGTAAAATATCAACACATTGTTCCTAAAAAGGCAACGAAAAAAGGATAAATATGTTTCACTTTTAATGGGAATTCCAAGTAAAATATAGATATTTACTCCAGTATAAGTGAATGCTGATAAACGTTTTGTTTTGATGGCGTAGCAATATCAGGGGTGTAAATATCTGGGACATTCCTTTTCACTGTTGACTTGGGTCTATGTTTCTCCATTTCTTTCGGGATAATCTTTAATAAGATGAAAAATTCAGTTGTTAATGTCAAGTTTCAGTATAGACTAGTGTTGGTGTACCTTGCTTGGGTCCCCTTCATCAGACACTGGCTATTCACTGGATTCTTCATCAAGTAGAAACGACTGCAACAGTCACACCGTTATTGGGAAGCCTAGACTTCCAGTTTTTTTTAATATTGTGGCATTTTTTTAGCTAAGGGATTGTGTGACATGGTGTAACATTGAACAGGCAAAGGTCCACAAGGAAAAATTTACCTGTAGAGTCTCTCTTTCAGTATGGAAAGATTGTGAAAATCCAATGCAGGTGAAAGAACCATGGCTCATTTCTACATAAGTTGCCCGAAATTGTGTTGCAAATGCTCACTACACTGGTAGCAATTCTAAGTTTAATCTTTCAACTACAATTGATGAGCTTCTTCATAAATTATAAAATGTGTATCGATGAAATAAAAGCCCTACCAACACAGGCAAAGTAGACTTCGAATCGATGGCCACTCCGACGTGATTTTTGGCGGCCGGAAGCTGCGGTCAGCAGACGAACTTGTATCAGATTGGAACCGGTGTTGCCAATTCTACTTGTTGCTAATAAAATGTTTCAAACACTCATTCGATTTTTTTAAAGCAGTTAAATCTGGTTAAATCTATAAATATGGTTGAATAACATTTTTAGTCAAATATGATGCATATGAAAATATGATATTGTCGACCGAATGTATTATTTAATGTTGTGCCATGAAATAAAATAAACATCCAGGCTTGCAAGTTACTAAAAAGACAATTAAGCCTAAAAGTAAACGAAAAACAAGGCTGTTATTACTCATAGTCCCTTGCAGCTTCGTGGTATATTTTTACCCGAAATTGGCGTCCTATTTGAAAGCGATGCTTTCATCTTCGCTTGTACCAAGCAAACTAGCCTACTCCGCCCATCTCCGTTCATGCTGTTATTCCGAGATGCTCCGTCAGGATCTCGACCGAACGATGATGATAGTCTTGTTTTCTCACTGCGCTATTCAGAAGGGTCGGTGACTCGTTGTGTTTGCTTTCAGAAGATGCGTACGTAATGTATCAAATTGTGAATGTGATCTCATATAATATGCCCACATCCTACGCTATGTAGATCCGTTTCAATCGGTATTACGTCATCCCACTTTACTAGTTTTTACGCACCAATTCATTCGGACGTCAGCAAATGTCGTCGGTTTTCTTATCGACACGATTCCATCATATTTATTTATTTTTAAATCCTGATTATGCTAAACGTATTTCAATACAATTTATTTTGTTATTTTCATATTTCCCTTATTTTATTAGTTATTGTTGACGACGTGTAAAGTAAACCCTCGCATGAGCTGTTTGGCTATTCCGGCCTGGTATATAAAACACGCCAACTGTTATAGAGACTCATCCGCAGGCGGAGAGTCAGCCGACACATGTATTTCTCTCCCACCAGCACATCCAGCAGCAGCACAGCCGATCGATCCTCCGCTGGAAGGCTTTTTATTCTAAATGGGCAACATCAATTTTATGCTGGGCTGACTTCCAACTTGCATGCTAATAAATAAATTACGGTGACTGCTGCTGCGTGAACAAAACAATGTCCGACATACACTTTAAACCACTCCACCTCGACTCTTTAGATTTAAAGTTACTTGATCGTTAAACTACATACGCTGGCGACTTAGTTGGGTGCCCCAGTCACGCGACTTGCACGTTTCCAAAAGAGACAGACATAACAACAATCAGCAGCATGCGTCGGATATGGTCAATCGACGCAGCACATCATTCCTGGAACTATCAGTGATCCCTGTCTTGACTGGAAAATTTGGCGCTGACAAAACAATTCGGGGAAAGATGTCTTAGTTGTAGAATATCGGATGAATTATATATAAAATGATAGGCGATATCTCTTTTGCAGACTCTGATTATTTGGACCACCGCTCGGAGATGGATGAAATGAGAGAATCCGCTGCTGCTGCTGGAGTCGATTTGGTTAATTTAAACGGTGCCAATCTGGGTTGTTGTGGTGTGTGTGTCTGTATAAGGAAAATCCGATTCGATAGGCTCCGGTTTCCAATGCTGTATTATAAACATCCTGCAGGCATTTGGCTCCCGTCCGTTGATGTCGTGGTTGATTACGCAATATCCCTCGATTTCTACGTCAGCCGTTATCTATGCTAAATATGCATCTATGGGAAATGTTGAAAAACTAAAACTGAACATAGAAAAATCGAATTTACTCGGTAGGGAATTGAAGTCAAATGAATTAGGAAACAGCAAATGAATTCAGAATAATTATCTACTCTGCTGTTGGCTCACCGACACCTATTCAGGTGTGATGTAACCGTTGCGTACGTGATGCGGCAAACCGATTTGATATTACGTCCTTTGATAGATACTATCATCTGAAACACGTCTATCTAGCATGACGAATATTACCGGTTTATCTATGATCTAATTTGGCTGGAGCCAAAAAATTATTTCCGACTTTTCCGCATCTTTTTTTAAAAATAAACGAAAGAAGTTCACTGAGCTTGTCTCAAGGGCGTCAGCTCAAAAACCCAGATAATATTAATGAACCAGGTAGTAGTAACTTTTTTATAGATACAGAAGCTAGGAGAGACACTCGTGTGTAACATGTCAACCATCATTTCAGCACATTTCGGGCGACTTGCGCTGACGAGAATATTACACGCTTAACGATTCCGGGCAGCAGGGCAAATAATCTTCCGCCTTTTATCGCATCCGCGCCAAACCGTCGCCATCCGCGCGCTTTGAAAATCAATTAAATCCCAGATAGTAATCAACCTTGAATCTAGTTTTTTTTACACATGTCAGACGAACGTTCCTATAAATTTTTCCACTTTTAATTAAAAATTAATAAATTGAAGTTTTTTAATTGATTCAATTTTAATTCGATCGTTACATAAGATATCGTTCTTTTATTCACGACGAGAAAGTAAAGAAACAAAATTAAAAGTATTTCGTGAAAAACCCGGGACACGATTATTTTATACATACCAGTTTGATTGCGTCTGCGCGTGCAGTCTCCCCCTAGGCAGAAGGACCCCCCCCCCCTGACTCTATACTCCACCCCACCTGACCCCCCTCCCATCTCTTATATGTTTTTGTGAATGTACCCAAGGATTTTGGCTTACTTTTTTCGCGGGACTGGAAGGGTGGTGGGTTGCGTGAAAAACCAGAAGAGGAAGGGAAGGAGCGTTCGTATATATTCGGGTAAGGTGGCGTGATTCCTTTCACAGAGCGACTGCTCGTCTCCGACTGAGCACAACGTCGAAAGTTTTCTCCTCGCCAGCACTCCCGCACGCACATCAGCCCCCCATATACAGCACACACACGTTTCACGCAGACAAAAGGCAACATTGCCATATTTCTATCCAAAAACCCAGAGCAGCAGCCCTCACCCCCCTTCTTTGTTCGGGCTCGACCAAATTCTTTGCTAAAACAAATTTCGTGTCGTTATTTTAAAATCATTCACGCCGTGTGAAAACCTGTTCCAGTGTGTTATTCTTCTTCTCGATATTTCCGATTGAACGAAATTCAGCGCCTTGGGGTAAGTTTCTATTTACACAATTCAATTATTTGATTAAAAAATTCCGAAGCTCTCCAATTGCAAGTGTACACACAAGAGTTGTATATAGAAATCGAGATTAAGAGCGGGATATGTAATAAAGGAAGTGGCTCACGCCACAGCAGTGACGTCACTGCACATGTTAAGAGTGTACTACTATATATCGGCGCGGTTAAAAAGGAATGCGGTTACACGGTGTGTGTGTGTGTAGACGGCGGCTGCATACCGGAGAGAGAGAAAAACGAGAGCAACCGCCCAGGCAGTATATAGCCCAGGCACCGTATGCTCAACTATGTGATGACGCGGGAATCCCTTATAATTCTTTAGGGGGACCGTCTATAGAGTTACACACATCCCTATATAGACTATATTATATATCTTCACGTCCTCTTATATATTCCTTGTGTCTATGGCCAACCCACTGCTCCGATTGGTTGACACCAGTCCCGATCAATACAGCCCCGGGAATTTGGATATTTATTATTCCCCGTCGAAACAGACCCAGCTGTTTTGTTTTTTGTTACGCAACTGTCCCGAAACTATGTCGTTAAGAGTGCAAAGCTTACTAAAGCTCTACTATAACATTCCCAAGGTTGCTGCTGAAAATAGACAAAGAGAAGAAGCGACTGACCGCGTGAGGGCTTTGAACTCACCTTCATCACCATATCATTTTAAATATTTATCTTATTCGGGAATCAAAATAAAGGAAGAATTTGATTCATTCCATCCCGACAAATTTAATTTGACCTGATTGCGTAATGTAATAGTGAATAGAACGGGATATTCCGGGATATTCCCAACTGTCATTATCTAATCATTCTTTTCACTTTTATTATTATTATTCTGGGCCTTTCCAGCAGCAAAAAGAGAAGGGAAATTCGTTTCTCCTTGTCCCGAATTGATATGGTGCACGAAACACACAAATTTTCGGCGGATAGCGGATGGCGAAAGGCTGATGTAGACGCGGGAGCGGCCTGCTGATGTCGTGCAAACCCTTTTTTTTATTTTGAATTCCCATGACTGTGTGTAGAATCCGACATTGTCTAATTTAAATACTCCCAACTTTCTGTGATCATCACTTATAACAGCATAAACCTTAATGGCTTTGCTTCATCATTCACGCTAATGTATAATAGCTGCTGGCGGTTTTTATTAGGGCCATAGAACACCTCCCTACACCCCCCTATACACGATTAAGGCGTGATCAAGTGAAATTCCCGGCAATGCTGATGACAAATGTCGTTGCCAACTTATTATTGGCAGATCTATTTGGGCAAAAATAAAATAAAATAATCGATCGGATATTTCCGCGCTGGCGATTAAATTCCCATCAATGGATTCCCACGATGTGACGTCATCCAACCAGCTGTTTCAATGGCTAAAATCCCGACAGCAGTATATACAGCAGTTCTTTTCTAAGTTCTGTTTTGTTTGGTTTTTGTTATCGTGTTTCCCGGTGGCGTTCGTGCACCACCCCCACCGGTTTTTTCGCCGGTTATACATAGGGGAAAACCTCGCCGAGTCCCGCGCGTGATGCGGTAGCAACAGCCAACAAAAAAAGGCCCCAGACAAGCAGTCGCCAATTAAATTCAATTCTCCTTTTGTTTCTTCGTGTTTCTTGCGTGTAGATATAGAACTGGCAGCCGCCAGGCATTTTGCACAGAAGCTTGTAGAGCCGCCAAAAGAAACCAAACACGAGCGCGCGGTACCTACCACGGCGTGATATTAATGTTATGCATCAAAGGGAACTACCCCCGGCGTTCCTGGAAATTTCCTTTTGCTATACTGTATAACATTCTTTAATTTCAAACTTCTTTTTTGTTTGTTTTGTTTTTTCAAATTTCCCGCGAAATTACGAAATTCCCAAAAACTGCAATTTGTTGGGTAGAGACCGCTGGTGAATGTTGAGCAATTTAATAATCAGATCGATTTCAGCATCGACTGGTGCTGCTGCAGTCGGCTATAACTAATGGGACCCTTCAGCTCTTTTATCCAACATCAATCTCGTGTAAAAATCCCTTTTTTTTTCTTATATTCTTTCTTTTCTGATGGCCGTTGCGAAGGAAAGAGATTCACGATAGGTCACGTACGCATCGTCTGAACTGTAATGTGCATCAGTCACGAAAAGAAGAAGAAGAATGGCAGTTGCAGCAGCAGCGCGGTGGAATTCAACCGGAATCAAAGAAATCAGAACGAAGCTCACAGCTGAGAGTGTGCCGTCACCATTTGGATTGATCGGTTAAACGTACCATGACCCACTTTCGCAACCAACAATTACACACACACACACAAGCTAGTACTACCATTCAAAGAAGAAAATGACAATTACGTGTAGGGGGCTGTGCTGGTCTGTGCGGACACGATCGATGTAGAAATAAAACGAAATCAAAGTGGAGCAGGAAAAACCGAAATGAGTTATTTGTAATCGCCTGTTGTTTTTCTACTTACCTCCTCTGTCTTACGATCTTACGTGAATCTTATGAAATTCACGACCGAAGGAATAAAAAACGGTACGATGTAGGACAAAAGTCGACGTCAGAGAAAATCGACCGACTGTTCAAAAACAAGAGATAAAATTTTTAAATGTTGGATTTTATACGGAGTGACGTCAAACGAATATCAGACTGACACGCAATCAGTATAGAATAGAGTGACGGTATGGGAAAAACCGCCCACCTCGCCACCCCTTTATTTCAGACAGGGTATATCAGCTCCCACTAGCGGGAGCTGGACAGTATCATTTCAGTCGCCATCGTCCAGTCGTTCGGATCGTTGCTCTTTTCCGAGTTCTGCCCAGCATATTTTGGTTTGATTTGTTTTGAGTTGGCTGGCGTATTCCTTATCAAGTGACCGTGGTATTATGCACGTCCGCGTGATTTCCCCCTCAGTTCACATTGAATTATTACAGTCGGATCTTGTGTTTTGTCGGGTGACGTGTTACATAACACAGCTCATTCCTGCCTCGTTCAAATACTGAAAAAAACCTCGTCAGTGCTGAGCCTGCTGTGTCTTTGTTGGCTCGTGACAATCCGTCGTATGTTATTGCGGCAATATAGGAGAGTCTATAAATTCAAATCTAACCGACCCCAAACAGAACAAAACCAGAACGAGTTGGACATCGAAAAGGAAATTACCTTTTTCAAATCCGGTTTATTTTGTTGGCAATCAGCCCGCCAGTTAGATTTCGTGATACTTATATATTCTCCGTCAAGAGCACAGTCTCAGTCAGTCCAGTGTTGTTCTCCGTCACGTGAAAAGCTCTCCTGTCTGTCTGTTGTATACTCAGCTCGTTGCTGTACCTCGCCAAATAAGTGAAACACTTTCTCCATAGTTGTACAATCACCTGTTTCTTCATTCGTTCAACAAGGTAATTTAATTAACATTTAGACATTTATGCAATATAAAACATTGCCGTCTCGATTAACCTGTGAAGATGCGGTCCAATTTTACCTTCATTCATTTCCTGTGTGCTAGTATTTTTAATTAAAATTTGATTATTACGTGACCAATAAGGAAATTGCGCAACGGGATATTTGTGCCTGTACCCTCGTGCCACCATTTGGAAGGTTTTCACGATTCGTTTTCATTGGCGAAAATTGATACATGCGCAATTAATTGACCGACTGCCACTATATGGGCCACACAGCTGGCAAGGCCCGCCCAAATTTCCATACCACCAGAAAGAAACGCAGCAGCACACACAGACAACATTTTTATCCTTGACCGTGATATCCAAACCCGCACACACTCTACTGAATTCTTTCATTTCTTGTTTGGCGATAAACCCGCAAATGTTTTTTTGGTTCATCAGCACCCACCTGGCGTGTCATTTATTACGTGCAAAATAAAGGGGGGGGAATACCCAAGTCCCTTTTCAAATTAATGGGAGAGAGAGTGCGGAACTCTCTTATTATTATTATTATGCCAGGACTTCCCCTGCAGAACGAAAAATTGCACCGACAAAAGAATAACTTTTGACTTGATTTTATTTTTTTAACGAAAACCCGCACACAAAGATTAAAATACAAAAAAGCCCGGAGCGACCAATTATTATCTGCATGGCGGGAGGAGAGCGCGTACCAGTCACGAGGCGACCGTATAGAAAATAAAAAATGTTTAACGTTGGCCGATTTCACAAAATAATAGTAGTCTTTATTATTTTCCGGTGACGTCATCGCTATACGCTCAGACAATTCGCCCGCCAGCACAGTCAGCGGTTTTTCACGACCGTGAGACCCCCTCCCGCCAATCAACGTGAAATAGAACAAAATAAGAGAAAATCTAAAATAATAAAATAGGTGGAATTTGTTGTGTATAGAAACTTTCACCCGGAATTCCCCTTTTTCCGAATGTTGAACTGTTGAATGTTATGTACCCAAACAGCTGATAGACAATTTTATTTTTATTTTATTTTGGTTTGGTTTTATTAGTTGGCGGATGGGATGGTCTGTTGGACGGCCAACGAGAAACCACCAGCAGCTGTCATGAATAACTCGGCGACTGCCAGAATCAATAACCCCATGGAAGTGATACGCAATGCCAAAAAGTGCAAATTCCAGCAAGAGGAGGAGGGTCGTCATCAGCAGACGGACCTGCATCAGCCTCCGCTCCTTCCGGCCGATCCTTGCCCACTACTCCGGCCATTTTGTCACCAGGTAAAAATTCATATTTTAAAAATTACATTTAAATACAATACTAAACAAATTTTTCTGAAAGGTCGGAGGCCACACCCAGTTCCTGCAGCTGGATCAATCCACCGTCTGCAAGCCTTTGATCCCGCGGGAGTTGAGTTTCTACCTGAATGCACCGCCAGACATTCGCACCTTCACGCCCAAGTGCAAAGGTAAAAAACGAACTCAATTATTATTATTATTTTTTCATCATCCAAACATGTAAAAGATAGACGAAATGAGGCAATCAAATAATCAGTTTGTGTTGCCATATTGTTCCCGCTTGATGCAAAGTCACGTCACCCATCAATCACAGAACAAAGTATATAATAAGTTTTATTATTGCCCAAACTGTGTAAACAAAATGGTAGATATGCTGTGCAGGTCCCACATTTTGTTGTAGGTTCTAGACATTGACGTCATTTCCCCAATTGGGAGAGATTTAATGAGTTGATGGACGACTGTCTAAGTTTAGTCCCTCCATAGTCCTTTTTACACACTTAATGAATAATGTCTGACGTCAAACCTTTTGTCTATGTTGTTGTTATGTATGTATGTCGGCGAGGGGAAAAAGGTCTTAATGAGGTTCGCACTGCAAATAGAGCGGGAAGCCTCGTGAATTTTTTAAACGAAACGAAAAAAGTTAAAACAAAAAATTTGGTTTGCGTATAGAAATATGTATACATCCAGCTCATTTCTATTCCACTGGTATAAAACCTTTTGTCGGCTTGTTTCGTTTGATCTTGTGACGTCACCACCAAAGAAATTTGACAAGTTGAAAAACAAAACAAAAAGGAAAAGTGGCCCGTCAACTGAAAAGATGAACGACGCGTTTTATAGAATTCCTCGTTCATCAACCCCCCGGCGACATGAGAGGTGACTGGGGACATGTGTGTGTGTACAAAGGGCGCGGCTATTTCTATCGTGATATCGTGACATGTTTTACAAAAAATTGTACTATATTCTAATCCTGGAATTAATTTTTGGGAACATTTAGGTGTGATCCAGACGTGGCACCAAGAAGGCCGCCAGTACTGGAGGCGATTCGCCATGGATGAGATCAGCGTCACGGCCGAACATTCGGAAATTTCGTCGCACCAAAACAGCCGACACGACGCCCCGTTGAGGTACAAAAACCCCCGAAAACCTTTTCCCACCCACCCCAATCATCGACGACTTAAATTTAATTGGTTCTATAATCTCTTGATGCGCACAGGATATCCCTGGCCGGCCATGAAGCCATTTCCTATCATCCGGCCCACACCTACACTGATGGATCATCTCAATGTGAGTACACACACACACAGTCCGTAGCCTAGTCTCTAGCTCTCTGTCTATTATACGGTCTATTTCGGGGTCCACCCGCTGGTTTGTTTTGCCGCTCCGGTTCATTTCACCCGGTGTGTGTACGTGTGTGCCAGATCTCTCCTCTTCTTATTCCACTTTAGCCGTAATGGAGAAATAGTTGGGCTCTTCGCCAGATGATATTTTTGATGCGCGCGTGTGTTTCATCCACAACTAGTGCAAGTCTGCTGGTCGTTGCGTAAATTTGTCTGAGAGTTTCGAATTTTCGTATTTTCCCGCCATCGTTTCACACCCCGCCATCGGCAACGAGTTCACCAGATGATGAGCGATGTGTCAAAATGTCGCACTCTTCTTCAAATGACATCAAATAAGTTGGACAAAAATCCCCCAGAGGCCTTATATTGTGCGTTATCAGGTTATTTTAATATTCATGAAAGTCACGGGTCTTTTATTTTCAAATCAAATTCAGGAAGGAAGTGAGAAATTTAAAGTGAAGTCCTTGCCATCAAAGGAATAGGCTAAAAACAAAAGATATTGAACGACAGAAATTTTATTACGACATATCCTTGGTTCGCATTTGCCAACACCCCACCCAAGGTTATCTAATTAATTTCAGCCTCTCGCAGTAGGCTACATATCCGCGTAATAATGCGCAGCTAATGAATTGGCGCAGCACGTGACGCCCATCAAACGATTAGGAGCTCAACCGTCGTCACCTGAGAACAACACATGGGTGAAATGCGATCACGTACAATTCCCGCAACGGTTTCCCGTTTCCTCTTTTTTCTTGGCCTCCATTTCATTTGCCCGCGAAATTCAAATGATTTAAAAAATAAAGAATTTCATTATTTGAAGGTCGCGATTGTAAATTATTCCTTCCATTTCTTTTTAGTTTTCATGATGCTGGAAAATGTGGCGTCGGCGTCCAAGTTCGAGCGCCCGTGCGTGCTGGACTTGAAGATGGGCACCAGGCAGCACGGTGACGACGCCTCCGCCGAGAAACGCACCCGGCAGATGGCCAAGTGCGCAGCCAGCACTTCCGCCTCGCTCGGACTCCGTCTCTGCGGCATGAAGGTAATAATAATACTTAAAAAAATGCATCTTATGCAAATTTCTAGTGTTGTTCGTCATCTCCACTATGACGTCGTTTGGGCTGTGGGGAGTGTGTGTAATGCTAAACGTTGAATTTCCCTGTTGCGCCATTTTGGATTTTGAAAATTTCGCCACGGCGGGAGAGTTGAGATTTATGCTCGTGTCCGTTATTCCGTTTGTCCGTATTAAACCGCGCAAGAAGAGAATAGCCCGCAGGGAGAAATGATCATTCATTTCTTTCTTGGCGGCCATATCATTTGGTAGTCGGCCAATCATCACGTCGAGTCTAAGAATAAACAAAAGCCGCCGGAAGAGAATTGTGTCCGTGATGAAAAGTGCCAATTCTATTTTTGAATCTCCCGCCAGCCGCCACTAATAATGTGTCAATTGTTTTTTTTCCAGGTGTACGAAGCGACGTCGGACAAGTTCGTCACCCAGGACAAATATTTTGGCCGTCGGCTGGACGCTGACGGACTCCGCAAGGCCCTGGTCCAGTTTTTCGCCAGCGGCGGAGCCCGAAGGGCCGGAATCATCGGGGCCATCCTCGAGCGTCTCAGGCTACTCCGCAAAGCCATCGAACAACAGGATACATTCCGATTCTATTCGAGGTATGTGTAACCATGGCGACAGCATTTCACACACCTGGACAATTAATGATTTGAATTTTCCCGCGATTTTTTAGTTCCCTGTTGATCGTTTACGAAGGATGCGACGAGAATTGCGAATTCTTCCTCAGCCCGGATTTCCGTTTCCTTGGCAGCAGCGAATCCGGCGGAAGTCGACGATCCAACTCGGACTGCGAACTGGAGAACCTGGACGATGACGGCCAGAGTTGCTACAAGCCAGCCCGATCCATCTCTGACGCCCAGATTCCGCGACTGAAGGAATTGATGACCATTCCGGGCCGTCTGCATGGCCATCCCAATCAAGTGTCCATCACCGACTCGTCGAGCGACTCCGCCTATTACCTGACGGACAGCTGCGGTGAGACCCAGTCGTTCAGCACCAGTCCCCAATCGGTGGATTCCGGACTGGAATGCTACATGGATCAGAGTTCCGTTTCGTCCAGCAGCACCACCAACGAGTGCTGCAATAACTGGTCGGGCGGCCAGCACCACCAGGCCGGCGGTCGTTCCAAGCAACTGGCCAAGACTCCGGCAGCCAATTACGAGTGTGACAACTCGACGGACAGCACCGACAGCGGAGTCTTTTCCTCATCCGCCGTGGCCCAGCTGGTCAAACAGCAGCTGAAACAATCGACCATGATGAAGCGATCGGCCGCCATCAGTTACACGACGGACAGCGAGGAGGACGGAGAATTTGACATGACGTGGGCTCATCATCTGGACGACGGCCAGCAGCAACAACCCACGGACCTGTCCGGATCGCCGCCCGGCGAAGATGAGGGCGAATTGACGCCCGTCTTGGAAGTCAGCCGGACCGACGAGTTTAGCGACGCTGCCGGCGGAAGCCAAACGCAGAAGAAACGGCGAGTGATGGATGAGGACAAGGAACAAGTGCTGCTGGATGCTGCTGCCAGCAGTAGCAAGCCGGACAACAACTGCTGGTCGGACTGCGTCGATGTCCGCATGATCGATTTCGCCCACACAACTTTCTCCGGTTACCTGGGACTGGACGAACGGGTCCACTGGGGACCCGACAACGGATACCTGCTCGGTCTTGAAAACCTGACGGACATTTTGAGCGAATTGCAAGGATACGGTTGTTGTCCTCCTCATCAGAAAAATGCCATGTGCCTTTCATCCTAAACAAAATCTATGACGTAACAAAAAGTGATGATCTATAGACGACGACGCCCGGTGAAATCAACGGCCTTTTTGCTGGTCACCGTTTTAAAAATTTAAATTAAAAAAATTCCAGATGACTATGATGATGACAAGTACAAAACATAGAGATCCTTGCTGACACAAAACAAATAAAAATAAAACAAAAATCATTGAAAACTGTTACCTCAAGAACAAGTTGATGGTCGGCTGTCGACATCAAAGGAATAAGGTCAAACCTGCTATTTTACTGAGCATCTATCAAATCGAGAGGGTGTGAAGTCTCTAATATGCCACTAATATTTGGATTCCCGAAATTATTGAGAATAAAATTTCGACTTTATTTGACTGACTGTAAATAGTTTTGTACGCAAACTAAAAATTGTTTTAAAAAAATAAACTATTTGGCATGAAATTTAAATCGTCCTCCTGTTTATTTTATTCCGTCTAATTATTTTTATCTTAACTCATTTAACTGGAGGTTGAAAAAACTGCTGTTTATCTTTTGTCGATTCTTAATTTCTATATCGATATCTTCAAGCACGATTAATTAAATTAATGTCGTCTGCGTTACAAGTTTCGAAACGAGAAAAAGTGCGAGATCACAAAGAAAACTGAACGATTACTTTAATTACATTTACGAAAAGTATCACAGCCAATCAAATGATTAATTTAAAATGTGGTCGTCGTGTTAAGTGTTAACTCTGCTGGTGTCGTGGCTCTCCATGCCACTTCCCGAGGTAAATAAAACTGAAAAAACAAATGGAATGATTATGGGAGCTTTAAAAAGAAGAGAAAACCTGTTACAAATTTCTGAAATGTTATTTTTGTTTTTCGACTAGCATTTATCATGTAAAGCCCGTCTTTCGATGCAATGGCAGTTTGTTTGCAGTATGTAACCTTTTCCTTTGTGTAGATTTCAGACCTGCGTGAGGTTTCATAACAACACAAAATGCAAGTTTTGTTTGTGCCGGTATCGATGTGTCAACAACAACAATCTCAGTATCTTCGCTGGGATAATGATTTGTTTGACTGTTGTTCCTACAACTTTTTAGATATTTTATTGATGCATGACTTGCACAAATGCATTAAATGGAAAACTTGAGTTCTCCTTTTTAATAACAATTTAGGATTTAACCAGTGTATCATTTTCAACTTTACCTGACTTGTTGTTTCTGTCAATATTTATTCGTAAAGATTCGTAACCCATTTTTCATTTTCCATTTAGATTCAAGCATCCCTCTGGATTGGAGAAACTACCGATGTCGACCGAGTTACATCTCTCTTCTTCTTCATTCTTTAAATCCCCTCTGTTCTCGTGTACGCCCATGTGAGTGTGGGTGTATTCACGAGACTGAGGCCCTTTTTCCTATCGCCCGTCTGGTGGATTCAACTTTTCAGCGGATGGATGGAGCACTTGCGGATGCCTGGCCGTTTTTCCCAGTCATAGAAAAGGTAGGAAAAATCTATCCCTATTCTTCATTGATGGCGTTAGGTTATAAATCGTGACAGAGAACGGAGTACGAATATTCCTGAGCTAATAGGCGGTTTTGACTGGGTCTGTTTTCTCTTGACGTTTTTGTTCACTCAGTCAGGGTATTTTTTTAAATAACACAGAAGAGACTGCAGATCAGGCCTGTTTTGTACTTCACTACTTTGTCTGTGGATGTAAACAATCGAATTTAAATATTTTCAACTAGAAAATTGTATATGACCGAGAGGGACCGGCCGCCACACCGATGAATGAATGACCTAATTTTAAAATCCTACTTTTTTCTAAGTTGATTTTTTTATAGAAACAAGTAGATTGTTTATAACCCGGTTAATGCTTCAATCCACATGATATTTGGCCTCTGTTAAACAGCGGGGCAATGTACAAATTGACCTTGATAACAATGCACCAAAAAAAAAGTTGTCGATCGGATCATAATTTTGTCTTTGGTGGCTTTTATCTTTACAAGTTTTCAGTCGATGAATTGACAAACAAAAAACAAGACGGGATATGTCATGCGATAATTCAGATATCGCATGGCCAAAGAGAGTATAGGTACAAAGTGCGCGTGATCGATTCGTTCTTTACTGAAATAGAGCCCAAGTTAGAACCGGGCAGCAGAGAATGTATATGTAGACATGTTAGTAACGTGTACACATATTCATTATGGGAAAAAGAAAAGAAAGAGCGCAACTAAAAATAACTCCATCGATAATCGTCTTGTGTGTGTGTGTAGTCTGCTGCCACAAAGGACTTGGGCAAAGGAACAGAACCAAAAGCCCCGCAACTTGTTTTTATTTTTATTTGATTTTTTCCTCTCTCATGAAAATGGAGTTTGACCTGCTTTTGATCTTATAAATAAAGAGAGAGAGAAGATTTCGGAGAAACTAATGCAATTACACCAAACTGCCTGCCGTGTATTTCTAATGGACACAGCTCTTTCTAGAGGTTTTACATCAGGTCGTTTGATGCGAATTGGATTACAACTATTGATTTATCTTTTTTTTATTATAATTAAACGACTTTTTTATTTTATTTGCCGGGACTGTGCTGTAGTATCGGGAGAAATTGCAGTCGAAAAACCCATTAGTTGCTATAGAGAATCCGCGTATACGGACTAAGTAAAGTTGATGGGCTTCCCTTTGAGTCTATACGCAATATTTATGCGCTGAATGGCAAATCTGCGGCGCAGTTTTTAGCGGCGTGGCTTTCATCTTCTCCAACAAACAGCGCAGCAGGGCCGTATAGCTTTCTCCCGCTCCGCTGGCTGTTCTCAACTGCGCGTTGATTACATAACTTGTTTATACCGTCCCTCCCGACTGCCGAGCTCTCATCTGTTTATACTCTACGCAACACACAGAAATTTACTACCTCATTTATAGTACACAAGCGTATGTAGTATACAACACGGTATTGCGCGCAGCTAAAGGTATATATGCCGTCGCATAAACATATTGCAGTGCGATCCTGTTTTATCATTTAGGAATTCCGCCTCGGGCATAGACTTGTATACTTTGGATTTGCACCGGTGCGTTCGACCTTTTATCTACTTTGACTATTATAAATTATAGGCTCTCCGATTAGGTTCAATAAATGATTATCTCTCCTGCATATTTTTGTGTTTGGCCGTCAACATGTTGTTGCGCGTCTCGTCTGTCGGACGTGGATATTATTTCCCCAGACAAGAGTTTGACATGTCGAAATGATTCGTGCGAATTTTTGTTTGAGAAATGAGGGGGCCAACAAACAAACCAACGAAAAATAAGAGGCCAGTTTTCTTGGGAATCGATTTTGCCATTTCCAGGAAAGACACAAGTTTTCTTTAGAGTTTCAGGCGGCCAGACGGGCGGCTCAATGCTTGTTGCCAGATTGGCCAATCATCTACATAGTTAATGCCATGGCGTGATGGGCTGATTTCTGAGAAACAAACTACATCGACAAAAGTCCCATCGGCAATCCAACCGACACGCGAACCCGACCAGACGAGCGAATAAGTTTTTTTTTTTAACAATTTTGAAGTTTGAGGATCGATTCCATCAATTCTTGTGACAGTATTTTAAAATGAGAAAATGATTTTTCCACTCTCATCAGGGCATGTATTTCAACATTTCAAAACGACGCCCGTTTTGTGATGGAGATCATTTTTCATAATTAAGTATCGTCACCGAGCACCAACCTGAATAAACTGTGCTAGACATTTCAAAAGTCCCGCTTCTTACACTTTTTGGAGCCATCTAGCGTTGGGACGGAGGGGTTATCTTCCAAAATAAAATTGCGCGTCTATTCGAAAAAAACGATTGGAGAGGATAATGACGTGGAATACTGCGAGCCAACACCCTTTAATTTGTCAATTTTCATGAATATTTCAGTGAATCTAATGTTGACCTTAAAATGTTTGTGTGAACATTATGCGTCTTAATTTTTTCCATTGTTGACAAGTGTAGCTTTCGTAGGTGACGTTATATAACGATATGTTCTATCGTTACAGACACGCTCTTTACGCCGCTAGTATATGCACGTAATGGATAATTGATATTCTGATTCGGACATCAGTTAATTTAAGTGTTGTTACCCTCAACTAATGATCCCACTCATATCAATAAGATGTCGATCGCATTGCGGTGGTCGTGATGTGATCGCATGGTTAAAAACCATGTTGATATGGTGGGTTGGGTTTCGTCTATTGAGGAGTTCTCAGTAGTGGGAAATAATTTGGGTTGCAGGGTAACATCCGCCTTATTCAAATCAAATTAACTTCGGCTATTTAAAAGGTATAACTTTTGAATGCCGATTGGTAAAACGAGTTAAGAGACTCTGCGTTTAAACTACGTGGTTTACTCGACTCCTGATACCAATCACGCACCAATCTTGTCACTAAGACAGTGTTGATGCAATTCATTATTCAGAAATACAGTATATATAGTATGCAAGGACCGGATTGTCTAGATATCCATGATTGAATCCAAAAATTTTAAAAAAATGCAGCAATGCACGCTTTTTGAGTTTGACGAATGAACTGAGAAATAATTAGAAACAGAGCTAATATACAAGACATGGGTAGCATTATATAATTTAAAATATATTTTTCGTGAACTTTAATCTTACTGACTTGTGCGTCGTTGAACGAATGACGCAAAGATTAAAAGAAGAAAATTGCCGTGATTTTTCGAAATTAACGATTCGAGAGAATAATGAAGAAGGAAATTCGATGTTATTTCAGAGGGTTTCCAGTCTTTATATAATTTTATATCTTAGATGGGCTCGATGGGACATTTTCGGTAGTTTTAATTCTGTCGAATACTGCGAGCCAACACCCCTGTTTTTAGCTTCTAATTATTTCTCAGTTTATTCGTCGAACAGGGTGCGTAACTGCATTTTCTAAATTTTTGTTTCAGTCGTGGATATTCCGACAAGTACATCCGCTCTTTGTTTACCATATAACATATAAGTTGTGTTTCTTTAAAAATGAACTGTATCGGCACTGTCTTTGTGACTAGAGAAATGCGTGATTTGTATTAGGATTCGTGGAAACCACGAAGTTTAAACGCAGAGACTCGTTAGAAGTTTTATCACTCGGCGTTCGTAAATTATTCCTTTATAATAGCCGTAGTTTACATAATTGAATTTACAGATGTTTCCCTGATAACATTCAAATCATGCTATTGTGTACACAGGCACACAGCAACAGATTTAAATATTTCTCCAATTGACTGTGCGTCTCATAGAATCTCTAAAAATTCTAGAGGATGTCAGCTCTTTGATAGATTCCAGGGAAGCAAGCCTAATGACTGATTTCCGAATCAGAATATCAATTATCCATAACGTGCGCATACCAGTGGCGTTAAGAGCGTATCTTGACGAAAGAATACATCGTTAAATTATGTAACCTACGAAACCTACATTCCTCAGTTGTGGTCATACTGAAGACGTAATACGTTCACTCGTAAATTTCTAAGGCCGACAATAAATTCGCGGAAATATTCATGAAAGTTTACAAATCATAGGGAGTTGGCTCGCAGTATCCCACATAATTTAAAATACCGAAACCGTCCCATCTCTCCGATTTGAGAAATAAAAATTTCATTTCCTAGAGACTGAAAGTCTGGAGCTCCTCTGAGATAATAATTTTTAAGTTTCCTTCTTCATTATTCTCTCGAATCGTTTATTTTGAAAAATCACGACAGTTTCTATTTTTATTTTTTTTTATTCACGAGAAATCGAACGCGATTTTTAGATCGTTTTTCGAACAAGAGTTTCTCCGCCATGGTCTGCTGGAACGGTTCGTGCAGGTTAGCGAGCCCATGTCGGCCGACGAACGAACGAGGGGCTCGTCTGCTGTTGTTTCTTGTTTCTTTCTTTGAATTCGTTTCACGCCATCATTTATAATGCACATGATTGCCCCACTTCGAAAGGCCTGGCAGTGGTGGGGAGGTCTGTGTCTACTGTATACGTCTGGTTGTTGCACAACCTCGTACTTCGTGGAAATTGCGAAATTGATCTTGACCAGAAAAACCATTCATTGTATAATCTTACTGACTTGTGCGTCGTTAAACGAATGATGCATAGTTAAAAACAAAACTGGCGCGATTTGAAAAAAAAATGCAACTCAAATTTTAAAAAATGCAGCACAATGCACGCTGTTTGACGAATGAACTGAGAAATGATTAGAAGCTAAAAAACAAAGCTGGTATACAGGAAATGTAATGACAATTTTTTTTTCGTGAACTTTAATCTTACTAACTTGTGCGTATTTGATTGAATGACGCATAGATATAAACAAGATTACATATCCAGAATTTTATTACGGACAAGAACAATTTATCGCTACAGCTGATATTACCTTAAGACAAGTATATATTTTCATGTAAAATTAGTGTTATGGATGTAGTAAGAATTTCCCTAAAGAAGACCGTAAACCCAGAAATTCTTCTGGAAATAGATGGGCTGATGGTAAACAACTGTCGCTTAGGGTAATTCATTCTTTACAAAACGAATAAAAATGACTGTATTTAAATCTTGAAATCTGTGATAAGTGAGTGATGATTGTGAGACAAACATGCACATTTTAATCGGGTGGTGTTTCACTTGTGGCAAATTTATTTGCAGATCTACTTATTGTGAATGGGTTATATTATAAAGTTCACTCAATCCATGGAAGTAATCAATGGATAGCGTCCCTCGTAGTCAAGAAGGCATGCCGTCAAGAATGCGCAATTTTTCTGATGGGGAGTTGACGGCAACTTTGGTCAAATTTTACGTCGATAACGTGAAATCCGCGCTATTCCATTTGATTTATTCTGCCCAATTTTTCTTTCCTCGGGCATCGCTAGGCAGTTTCGTATCAAGAGATCAATAACTTCGTCGTATTTGCTCACTTGTTGGCATTATTTAAAATATAATGAATGGTTTTTCCTGGTCAAGATCGATTTCGCAATTTCCACGAAGAACGTGTTTGCGCAGCAACAAGACGTAGACGCAGACCTCCCCACCACTGCCAGGCCTTTTGAAGTGGAGAAATCATGTGTATTATAAATGATGGCGTGATGTGGATTCTAAGAAAGAAAGAACAGCAGACGAGCCCCTCGTTCGTTCGTCGGCCGACATGGACTCGCTAACCTTCACGAACCGTTCCAGACTATGGCGGAGAAACTCTTGTTCGGAAATCGATCTTAATATCGCGTTCGATTTCTCGTGAATGGTAAAATAGGCTAGTCCCATTGCTTCTTCTATATACTACTATACTACACAAAACCGAAACACGAGAAAAAGCCGTCGGGAATTGTGATAACTTTCCCGTTTCATTTCGATTGGGAGATTCGGGATCAATAAACGTCGAATACCTTTTTATTTGAAAAGTATCTCTATCTGCACATAGTATATATATATGAGACTGGGTGTTGTAAATGCACAGAAGCACTCGATATAACACAGGCGAAACTATTAGGATGTCGTAAAAGAATTCTTGCTAGGCTTTTTGCCAAGTCTTTATGTTACGTCGTCCGTCGACCTGAAAGTAGACGGAGCGTCGATACGTATAAATGCTAAACGGTGTCAATGGGTTATCGTGCGAGATGTGGTGCGATTCGAGTATTACCGACTTAATACCTTCATATCTCTTTTTGATGGCTTTTATTACCAACGTAAATATCCTGGTTGCGTAGATTGTCAAATTTTAAACTTAGACTCGTAGTAGGTTCGAAACTGTGGAATCGTTAGACGCATCTCAACGATTTGAACGTGAGATCGTGTTAATTTTGATCGCGAATATAATGATCGATCGAACGGCTTTCATTTAACAATTGACGTTGGTCTGGGAATTTACAATCGGCATAATTAATAAACTTGCCAGACTGTATGGGCTTTTCAACGCAATTGTTGCTATTTATCGATCAAGTAATAAATGAACTCTGATATTAACTTTGACGTTTTTGTAAAACGGAAATTTGTTTCTTGATTAACTTCCTATTAGTGTATACGCGACTGATAGATCTTCATTTCATTCGCCACCCGTGGCTATTATTAAATATCATTGATATTCTATTAGTTTTGTTGTAATAAATCACATTGCTGCTCAAGTAGTGTGAACGTTTCCTTAAAGAGATGGGTTACTCCATTTCCCAGAAAGACCTCTATTAAATTAGGCATTCATAATGACACATTATGCCTAATAGATAGATGATCCATCGATGAGCAGCCCGTATGTTAAAATAAAAAATGTGGCTTCTAAAATAGTAACACAAAAATTTATATCATTAGTGTCAATGAATACATCGAGCGCTTGTGTAACATAGAGAATTAACTGGTGCAAAGAAAAGTAAAGCTCACGGAATGATACTATTGTTCACAAACACAGTTCACGTAAAAAAAATACTAAAGTAGCTCATAATATCCATCGAATTGATTTTTTTCTAACATTATCAAAAAAAAGCTCAAAGAAATGGTTAAAAATGACCTCCGGTTGTTATTGTAGGCGCCCTTTTCCGCCAAGAGAAAAAAAGCTTACCCTTCCTGCTTCCTCCCTTTATAAGATGGGGGAAAAAAGATGACCGCCGTTTTTACTGCGAATTTTCTTATTCCCAACCCCCTCGATTTGAATCCGACAAATTGCAGAAATTCACGGTACAGCACGTGGAGATCTGCCCGCATAAAAAAGTCCGTAGGTCCACCCCGGAAGTTTCTTTCTTTGTGACGGTATTTAAAAATGGGAAAATGATTCTTCCACTCTCATCAGGGCATACATACAACATTTCAAAACGACGTCCGTTTTGTGATGGAGATATCATTCATTTTTCACAATAAATCATTGTCACTGAGCAGTGAGCACCAACTTGAATCAAACTTTGCTAGAAATTTCAAAAGTCCCGCTTCTTACTCATTTTGGAGCCATCTAGCGTTGAGACGGAGAGGTTTCCATCGAAATAAAACTGCCGCGATTTTACGAAAAACGATTCGAGAGAATAATGACGTTGAATACTCCGAGCCAACACTCTATAATTTGTCGACTTTATTGAATATTTAAGCGAATTTAATGTCGGCCTTAAAATGTACGATTGAGCATTTTACGTCTTAAGATTTACCACAGCTGATGACTGCAGTTTGTCGTCGTTTCAACTTATAACGAAGAGTTGAGATATTAAAGATTTGCTATCAACGCCACTAGCATACGCACGTATTAGTTAATTGATATTCTGATTCGGATATCAGTTATTTACAGTTTCGGACTCTAATTCCGCATCCTTGAGTTCTTCTGATAGTAATAACATCGAGACCCGTATCTTGGTTTATACAAGTGTCGTAATCCGATAATATTACTTCAATACAACCATTTTCCGAAGCTCTCATGACTAAAGCTTAGTTAGGAATTGGATGGTATCGGAACTCAAGATGTTAATCTTTTAATAATAACCTTAGGCTCTAATTGAAAGAATGCTTATATCGGATTCCGAATGGTTAACAGTGTCGCGCTTCTTGACGTTTAAACTTCGTGGGTAACACGAATTCCAATACCAATCACGCATTATTCTAATCACTAAGACAGTGCAGATACAGTTCATTTAAATGAAATTTATAAGGCGCCTGATTATTCGCCGCGATTATTCGAAAAAACGATTCGAGAGTGAAGAATGAAACTTAATATTATTTTCTCAGAGAAAGGCAGTTTAATTAAATTAAATAAAACATTGCGGTCTATTTGAAATGATTCTCCAATGGGAGAGATGTGACAGTTTCGGTATTTTAAATTCTGTTGAGTGCCCTATATTTTGTCAACTTCTATGAATATTTCAGTGAATATTATGTAAGCCTAAAAAATTTAAAAGTGAACATTTTACATATTAAGATTTACCACAGTTGATGACTGTATTTTTTCGAAAATTACATAATATTAAGATGCGTTCTATCGTTATAAAGACGCTCTCAACGCCATCGGTTTACGCTTTCAATTAAGTATTGATATTCTGATCCGGACATCAGTATTTTTAAGTGATTTCCTGAATATCAAACAAATCATTAAGCAAACGAGAGAATTCATTCTAACTCGCTTTGAAATGGCAATTTGTTTGCGTTCCCCATATGATAAGGTCAATGGCAATTACCATAATCATCAGGAGCCCAGGATAACAATTCTATAAATTTTCAAGAATAAACTTCGGATTTAATAAAGGAATAACTCTCGAACGACGATTTGCAACAAGTCACGAGATTCGTCGTTTACCCTACGTTAATTACACGAAATCCATTTACAAATCTTCCATTTCTCTAGTCACTTAGACGGTGCCGATGATGTTCACTAGAGATATTCGTCTCCCGCGTTCATCGAAAAGCAAAAAGAAAAGAAAAAAGACGTTCGCGTATCTTCCCACTTTTATTTTGTGAATGCGTACGGAAAGAGAAAGGGCCAAGCCAATAGAAACGGGTCACGTGACTCGTTGATCCGAATCGACGTGCCAACTTAAAGGACCCCATACACCAAAGGGGAGGGGGGAGGAGGTGGACCAGAGGTGGGTGGGGTTTCTGTGCAAAGAGAGGAGGAAGAAGAGAGGTGGGGGGACTATACTGTATGCGTTAGTTGCTGGGCTCGGCTCACAGAGCGACTGCTCGTCTCCGAGTCAACACCGTTTCGTGCCGAGCTCCCCCATTTTTTCCCGCAGCTGTGTGTAAAACTCGCCACTACCCCCAGCAGCAGACAGACAGACAAAGACAACATTGCCATTCTAAGCCACACGGGCTCTGCTGTTAAAAGACTTTCTTTGTTTGTGTGTGGTGGTGGCCCATCTTCTTCTTCTTTCACCAGTGCTGCAGCTCAACTTGATTAAAGTTCTTCCAGCCAAAAGACGAAAAACAAATATCAGACAACGGAATTTCTTTTTTTCTTTCTTCTGGACAGTGAACGAACGACGCTGGCTGGATCTATCCCGAAAAACCAATTTCTGCACAATAAGGTAAGTCTCTCTCTCTTTGTTATTCCACACTCGTCGTTCGTTGGCCATGTTTTTTTGTTGTTTTCCAATTCCGACTTTGTCGTTTTGTTCGGTCGAAACCCCGGGAGGTCCGTCATCATCAGCAAACAGCTGACGGTTTTCAACTTTTGATTAGTCGGGATAGTTTTTAGGCATCGTCCATCTTTCTTTTTTTGGCAAGTGAAGTAGTCAACTGTGTTCAGTGTTGGGGAGGGCATTTGATTTTGTTTCGTATATTACGTCAGCTTAATAGGCTCTACACTAGTGCAGTTATTGAAATGACTTTAGCGGGAGTCGAGTAAATAATTCCGGACGTTTGTTGGCACAAAGTTCAGTTGGTTTGGGTGGGTGGGAGGATAGTTTTGGCGTTCAGTAGAGAAAACCCGAATGGGAATCCCCACTCTCTTGACTGTGCCATCGTTTCACTGCACATACAAGTAGCTGTTGGCCCCGGCTCTACCGTTGTACAGCTCTTCTCCGATTGGTTGACACCGGCCCGGATCAATACGGACGGAAATTTTTTGAGGGGTGCTCCAGGCCGGCAGTGAAACTCCCCTATACGGAGGGGGGCTTCTATCTATCAACACTCGTACAGTCAAAAAAAGGAATGATGGATGGGGGGGCCCATCTATGTTTAGATTGTAACGGAAGGGCGTCGCCCGTTATGTGTATACATTTCGCCATCGTCCAGGCCCAGTGAACATCAGACATGGCGGCTTCTTCTTTTCATAACGAGATTTGAAATATTCCATTGCGCCAGTTAATGCTCCTCCTATTCAAGTTTGAAACGAATTGCATAACCAAACCTTACACAATGTGAGTGAATTTGTTGTGTGCGGATTATATTCGGCGGCGGCACACAAATGTTGGGAAGTAGACACAAAGGAAGCCCCACACCAGCACTCGGTGTGCTATTAACCGGTAGCAAATAATTCAACTCTCTCGATGTGTGTACGACTGCACAATAAAAGAAACTGGCCAAAAGGTTTGGATTTAAAAATAGACGAAAAAGAGGCCGAGAGCTTTGAACCCTGCTGGCTACAACACGGGTCCAGTAGAAAAGAAATATTTTTTGAACCGTTGGCCTTGCGAAGAGATTCCCCCTGCAGTGAATTTTAAAAAAGAAATATAATAATAACGGGATATTGGCTGATGCAACGCTGCGTAACACACCATTCTTTTTTCTTATTTAAAAGAGAAGGGACTAGTGTGTGTGTGTGTGTATACCTTGTCCCGAATTTCCATTTCACTCCCGAGACGATTTTCTTGACACATATGGAAAAAGGCCAGGCCCAATTCTACCGATTCTTTTTTTTTTTAAATTCCCGCGTTCGTGCAACTAGGAATTGGCGGACGCTATGACCCCCTCATCGACAATCCTCTTCATTCAAAAACTTTATTTTTTTTCGTGAGTGACAGTATACAATTGAGGTTGATCATGAGGTCGTCGAGTCAACCCCAGCAGTCTACTATAGCGTGTAACGTTCACGCGTTCATCAGATATAACATCCAGCGTGACGACATGGCGTCCTGCAATGGTTAAAAAAAACGAGTCCCATTTCATCAGGTCGTATATAAAATTGTCGTAACTTTTTCGTGCTTGCTAGTAAAAAAGAAAGAAACATTTATAATAAAAGATAAAATGGGAGAATGCGCATTAATTCGAGATGACGTCACAAAAACCCAGAAACAGTTGCCGTCAGCTGTGTTGTGCCATTCTTTTATTTTTCACGGTTTGGAAACTACCTGGCAGAGATTATTTTTTTGCTTCGCAGCGGGAGGATAGATTCTTTTTTCAATGAAATGCAAAATCACACGCACGGGTGGAACCAGACAGTCAGTCGCCTAATATCTGGTTGCCATTCAGGATTTTAATATCTAGCCTCCGGAAATTACAAGTTATATAAGTAAGTGGGCAATTCTATACCGAGAATTTCAGTTTTAAAAAAAGCTTCAGACATTATTACGAAATAGAGAATTTTCCAGGAAATGACGTCATTGCGACTTTTTCAAATTTTCCCGCCGCGAATTAAAATGTTGCGAGCCAACCGAATTGGCATTGCAGCAATTCGGCATACCTTTTTCCGTCTCTCATGGCCATTTATCCAGCTGGTGTATATCCAGCGGATGTGATGTACACACGTCCTTGTTATCGGACATCGATCTTGGAATCCCTTCAAGGGATGCCATCAGCACCGAAGGACTCGCGAAATGTCGAAACGGGTGCGACAGTCGGGAAAAAATGAGCAACAAGAAATATCAAAAGTATTTGTGCATATCAAAAGTCTAGTCGGCCGCATTTAATATTCATGGCGTTTTTCTGCTCCTCTGCTCACAGTATCGATCGAACGGCCTGACCCACTTTCAAACAAAAAGAAATGGAAACGGGAAAAGGAATGGCGTCAGCGTTCGTGTTTCTACACAAACGGACAGTCGACAATAATATTATTGGCGAAAAAGGAAAAATAAATTTGAAATTGGGTTTTTCCCCTCGGTCGACAGATTCCATATAAATCGATCGAATTACGTAATCTAACGAGTCCAGCTGCTGCTGGGCCAGCGTGTCCAATGTTATTCCGACCAAATTTCATTTTAACGACGTCCGTTACTCATTTAAGGGCTACTCACGTTACCACCGAGAACCTGCTGGTGTGGTCAACACAAGGACAACAAATCGTTAACACAAATTACCTTGTCCCAGCAACTCATATAACATAGTTGTATGTGTGGGAAATAACCGACCGTCTGTTGTCACGATCGTGATTCTTTTTTTAAAACAAATGCGCAAATGTAATAATAAGAAAGATGTAAGAATTGTACACACGTGTGACGTCAATGCGCTCGACTGTTATTCGCCCAGTAAAAATGTTTCAGGTCACTCGAACAAGGGCCCCCCTCCCGTCCTTCTTCTGAGCAATGACGCGGGACTGAACGAAAAAAAAAACCCTCGACCAATCTTACACGCAATTCCGTCGAGTCTGTCTAGTGCACATCAGCAATCTATAGAGTCGGGCCAAAAAATGTTTGCGCAATATAACAACTCTTGCGTGAGTGTTCCGTCTAGGGTTATTCTCTTGTGCGTTTTTCGCTCGTGAAAGGAAACCTAATCGCCTGACGGGTCTTATTATTTCACGTCCCGAGTCTCAGGTTCAACTCAGTCGCCGTGAGCCACTCGGTTGGGTCAGTCTCGGCCCGTCGCTCCTCTTTTGTTTCTATTGGTTGAATTTGGCTGTCCCGACTGCACAACAGTTTCGTGTGATATCGTGCGTGACGTCCGACACGTCAAAGAAAACTCGTTCCCATCTTGTCTGCTGCTCCGCTAGAAAATAAAAAAGAAATCCGGTTGGCAACAGCAGAGAACATCGTGACTTCCTATCCCGCACAGTTCGTGACCCAGACTTTGAGCAGTAGCTGGCAGCAGAGACTATCCGTTATTTAAATATTTATCCCGCCGTATAGTCTGCTGGGTACATTACCCCCCGCAGCGACAAAAGGGGGGTTCGTTTTCACTCTGTGTGAAAACCCTTCGTGAATATATTTGCGCATCCCGCGACGACCACGTCTATAAGAACTTTCACTATAGGGGAGAGAACTTATGTACATTCGACTTTTGATGGATTTCAGAAAGTTACACACGAGCGGTAATACATTTTCGTTCTATTCTCAAGTGAGTCCGCTAACCCGTCAAAGTTCTAGACTAGACGACTATTTTGTTTTTCACGTCACGTAATATTCACGAAAATTATTATTTGCTGCTGCTGTGTATGTACTTGACTTGTGTAATCTCTTGTTTGCGTATGACCTCTATTCGACCCCTCCCCGTGTCATTCTCTCTTTTTCGTCGACTCCCGAAATGATATCGGGAGAGATTGCTCTGCCCTTCGAGCGGGAATTGGCCATCACCGCTCGGGAGAAATGACTACTGAGTAGAGAGAGCGCAGCTCCTCCCGTTGGCAATCCAACTAATGAACTGTCAGAGTCGATAAGAAACTCTGCAAAACTCTAATCGCGAAAATGGAAAAAAAGAACAATTCGTGAGCTGTCGTGCACACGCAAAAGGACTGTGCACGAGAGAGTCCGTCAGTCGTCTGCTGTGTTGGCACTCGGCAACAGCAGATTTATTTATATCCTTTTTCGCCATTTGTTGTAATCAGTTTTTCTTTTTTCCGGCATATTGCGCAGAATTTGCGCTCCATCACACACGGAGGAGACGCCAAAAAGTTGATTACACACGCGGGACGGAACTATTTACTAGTGCTCCTCCGGGTATGAAAAATGTAATCGGGAGAGTGTGGGGAATTCCCTTTCTTTTTCTCTACGATGAGAAATACTAACTGATGGAGCGGAAATGTATTACGCCTTTGGGCATCAATGGAGGAAAACCTTTCCGGCAGGGACATGTACACTCGTCGTAATACGCAGCTTATGTTAATTGTCTGTTTAATCAGACCGCCGTCAATATGCGTTCATTTTTCCAGTCGGAAGAATAAAGTGAGGGATCTGCACGAGCAACGATAGATTTCTCGCTATGACGTCAGACACCCTCTTATTCAACTCATCGCCATTTCTAAAATTTTTCCATAAAAGGATTACGTAAAATGTTGTTGTAGGATGGAAACGAGTGTGTTGAGTTTTGTGTGCGAATTTTGGCGCAGGCGAATTGTTGGCATCATGACAACAACAACAATTGGGAATGGCAATTCGAATGGCACAGATATTGTGTTGGTAGTGGAATTATTTGGTTATTGCTGGCAAGATGTCGAAAACTTTCACGTTGGAAAACTCTGGTCCGTGACTAATGGACACATTTCTGTCTGGTTGAATTATTTGAAGCGAAATCTACTGTACTTATAACGGAAAAATGTTGTTGTTGTTGTTTTTATAAGTTGGCGGATGTTGGAATGCGGTTGGGTGAAACGAGGAATTTCTTGATCAGCGACCACCACCACCACCGGGATCGATAACAAAACGCGCAATGGACGTCCAGCGCAATGCTAAAAAATTCAAATTGCAAGAGGATCATCAGCAGCATCGACAGCATTTGCCGGACAAGCAAATCAAACCGCCACCACCTCTTCCGGCCGATCCTTGTCCGCTCCTCCGCCCATTTTGTCACCAGGTATTACACATTAATACAAATTGGGAATCTATAGCTCATTAATACTAATCGAATTTCTTTGCTAATGTTCGAATTAGGTCGGAGGCCACACCCAGTTCCTGCAGCTGGATCAATCCACCGTTTGCAAGCCGTTGATTCCGCGGGAGTTGAGTTTCTACCTGAACGCACCAGCCGACATTCGTATCTTCACGCCCCAGTGCAAAGGTACGAAAGATATACCCACCCAATCATTGACCCATTTTAGCCATTAAGGAATTTGGTTATTCGGTGCTATTAAGGCCAAAGCAAATAACAACAACAAGTTAATAATTTATGCAATCCTGGTTTATTTGCTGTTGAGACAAATTGAACAACTTGCGTTGCCAGTTCTCCGTGAACAGCGTGAAACTCAGACGGGCTTTGCTGCATTATTCAATGGTGATAAGCTGCTGATCCTATACCAACGGCCTGTTATACTGCATTTATGGCGTGATTCCATATTTATGCGGACCCAAAGTACCGTACCGCAGTTATTAATAAGCGCTGATATTACTTACTTAATCAGAACGTTCTATAGGCTTTTGTCGGGTCGGTGTTGCATTGCTCTTTTCTTTATAGTCAAATAATCAATTTCCAGGAGGGGTTGTATCAACGTTAACTTGTCATAATAATCAAGCTTTTTTCTTTTGTCTATTTCGCATAGGTGTGATCCAGACGTGGCATCAAGAAGGCCGCCAATACTGGAGGCGATTCGCCATGGACGAGATCAGCGTCACGGCCGAACATTCGGAAATTTCGTCGCACCACAACAGCCGCCACGACGCCCCGTTGAGGTACAAAAACCCCCCGAAAACCTTTTTTCCACCCACCCCAATCATGGACAACTCAAATTTAATTGGTTCTATAATCTCTTGATGCGCGCAGGATATCCCTGGCCGGCCATGAAGCCATTTCCTATCATCCGGCCCACACCTACACTGATGGATCGTCTCAATGTGAGTCGGAATTTTTATTTAGGCTATATCGTCTCGTCGGTTTATTTTCGTACCCATATGGAATAGTCGCCAGTTATACATCTCTCTCTCTCTCTCTGGGAGCACGCTGCATTCCATTGAATTCCCGCTCTGATCCAGCGCTCTCGTGTACCCCAGCAGACCAACAGCAGCTCTCCTCTTTTAGCTCTGCACGTTCAAACGAAAATAATCTCCGCGCGTCGAGAAAAGATAAAAAAGACCCAAAAGCCAATGACTGATTTGGGCCATTCGCCAAACTTTCTCTCATCCCCCCTCTCTTCTGTATGTATGCACATTGCGTGAATTTGTGTGTATATATGGCCGTCGGACATTTTCGACGACTGATTGGCTGGACGGATGAACGATAGGCTCCTTATAGTGTAGACATAAAACAAGGTCACGTCAGCCTAAATGTAATTTACGTCCTGAATCCGTTGGGGCGCAACGGGATGAGGTTATTATCCATTGAAAAGGATGGGGACGTTTATGTCATTTCCAAGGATGTCCAGGTCATGCTGACGTTCTTATTGTCGAGTATTTGCGAAAGGAAATGCGAGAAATTGATGGGCGCCCTTTGGGCTGGACAATTATACCTGCTGACCGGGCCTCCTGATTGAATGTGACCGTTATTGGCCACCTCCCCCCGGCTCGATTGACCCCTGTCCCAGTTGTCCAGGGCAACAATTACAAGAGAATAAAAAAGATGGAGTGAGTTTTTATCCAGTCCATTGCCCAGTAAAAGGTTCTTATGTAACTGATGGAACACAACTAAATGATTTATTGCTCTCTCGGCTCAATGTGTAATGAGTCTATCCAGGAAATATCCAGGGACTCTATCCTATTCAGACAAGCACGTTAATAGAATGGATAAGTCTGGAGGGTATATTGTATCATTAAATATCCGTGTCCGATTTCCTGCTGGCCGTCTTGCAAGAGGAAAACCTTTAGAGAAAACCGAACCCTGGACTAATTACCGAATTAGTTAAAGCTCAGATTCTAGACTAAATAGAATAACCAATTAAAATTCCAGTTTGCGTCTAATTGAGTGTCGAATCAATTTTAATTGGTCGACTCTCGTTTATCCATCATACAGTTTTCATGATGCTGGAAAATGTGGCGTCCGCTTTCAAGTTCGAGCGTCCATGCGTGCTGGACTTGAAGATGGGCACCAGGCAGCACGGCGACGACGCTTCCGCCGAGAAACGCACCCGGCAGATGGCCAAGTGCGCAGCCAGCACATCCGCCTCCCTCGGACTCCGTCTCTGTGGCATGAAGGTGTGTATTATTTAGGTCGAAATGTATAAGTTAAAAGTGCTAAACGCTATACGTGTTTATGTTTATTTTTGGGCTCCACTTTTAAAAAGACACTGTGAATATCTGCAAGCCCTCAGGCACTTGGCTTATTTATCCGCAGCGGATAATAACTGACAACATCCTGCTGTTGTTTGGCATTGGCCGATATCCTATTTTAGTTGAACAATTCTATTTCCATCCAGTCAAATAATAATTCAACTTTTAACTTTTTGTTTGTTTCTAAAAGGTGTACGAGGCGACGTCGGACAAGTTCGTCAGTCGGGACAAATATTTTGGCCGACGGCTGGACGCTGACGGACTTCGCAGGGCGCTGGTCCAGTTCTTCGCCAGTGGCGGAGCCCGACGCGATGGAATCATCGAGGCCATTCTCGAGCGGTTGAGGCTCCTCCGCAAGGCCGTCGAACAACAGGAGACGTTCCGCTTCTATTCTAGGTATATAGAAAATTGAAATCAAATTGTGATGGCACGGAACCAATTTTTTTCTATCATGAAATCATTTCTCTCACGCTTATTACGCAGTTCCCTGTTGATCGTCTACGAAGGTTGCGACGAAAGTAGCGAATATTTCTCCAGCCCGGATTTCCATTTTCTCAGTCCTGGGGTTGTTGTTGGCGGTGCCGGCCGGCGATCCAACTCGGATTGCGAACTGGAAAGAATTTGCGACGCCGATGATTACCAACACCGGAAGCTCGTCACGGCTGCTGCTCATCAAAGTGCTGCTGGTTACAAGCCGACCAGGTCCAGCTCGGATGCCCAGATACCCAGACTGAAACATGTGGCCGTCCCTCATCGACTCCAGCAGCCAAGGAATCAACTGGATTTCGACTCGCTGTCCATCACAGACACGTCGAGCGATTGCTACTTGACGGACAGCTGTGACGCCCAGTCTTTCAGCACGAGCCCAGCCCAGTCGGTGGACAGCGGACTGGAATGTTTCATGATGGATCAAAACTCTTCGTCGTCCAGCAGCACCAACGAACATTGCAGCTGGACGAGTATCAGTGGATACCAAACCGGCCTCCGTCTCAAGAAACTTTTGAGGCAATCGGGAAGTGCGACGGGCTACGAATGTGACAATTCGACCGACAGCACGGACAGCGGCGTCTTCTCATCATCAGCCGCTGCTGTCAATCAGCTGGGCAGCAGCATCAAAAAGACGGCCATGATGAAGCGAACGGCCGCCATGTACATGGACAGCGAGGAAGATAGCGAAAGTGACATGGAACAGCAAAGGCTCTGCCGGCCGCTGGAGTTGGAGCGCAACGCCCAGTACGGAATGATGAGCCCAGCCGGCGAAGATGAGGGCGAATTGACGCCCGTCTTGGAAGTCAGCCGGACCGAAGAGTTTACGGAAGAAGCCGGCGGAAGCCAAACGCAGAAGAAACGGCGAGTGATGGATGAGGACAAAGAACAAGTGCTGCTGGATGCTGCCAGCAGCAGCAAGCTGGACAACAACTGCTGGTCGGACTGCGTCGATGTCCGCATGATCGATTTCGCCCACACAACTTTCTCCGGTTACCTGGGACTGGACGAACGGGTCCACTGGGGACCCGACAACGGATACCTTTTCGGTCTGGAAACTTTGACGGGTATTTTGAGTGAATTGCGGGGTGATAAGATCACCTTACCACCACCTCAGCGCTGTTGAGGAAAACTTGGACAATGAACTTTTTTCTGACAGTTGCTTCGATTCATTAATGGCTATCTTATAGTTTAATCATTTTATTTTTTGGAAGAAAATTGGATAAACTTAAACAAAAAAAAATAGCCCAATACAAAAGCCCGTTTGTGTTGGCCGGAATGAAATGTCAAATGTCATTGATGACATTTGAGTATTCGACTTTTGATATAGGATAGATCTCTTCTGGGACGCCTGAGAGTTTGTCACTGTTTTCATTGTTTCCACAATTGATGTCGTTATCCAGAGCTCTGAAGAGAGCTAATGATATTGATTTCAAACAAAAGATTATTTTAATTTTTGTTCAAATCCTGTGCCTCCGTTACGATTTAATGACGACGGTGAATAAAATAACACGCATTGAAAAATTTTAACTAAATTAAACCCCCCCAAAGGAGAGAAAACAAAAATGTGTACCTGCCCACTCTTTTAGTCTTTGTTGTCCTCATACAACTTGAAAAATTGTTATCAATTTATCACCCGTGATTTTAAAACGGTGAAAATTTATATCCCCCATCGTGTCGTTGGTTTGATTTGCATTTTTTGAATATCGGTTCAACTAACGACGCGTCGTTTAAAAATTAAAATCGAGAGGGAAAAATTAAACATTTTTTGAAGCGGGACATGATGTTAGTCTATAGCAGGAATTTTTAAAAGATGATGTTTAGGTCAGAAATTCTCTTTTTCCCGTCCCCCTTGACGACCATTTAAGTTAAAATAATAATACTTGAACAATTGAATTTTATATGTTGTATAATGTATAATACCGTATTTTAACGCAATTTTGAAATAAAAAATGTTGAAATGAAATTCTGAATGACTTTTGGATTTCTTGAATGCCCTTCGAGATTAGATTTCTTGGACGGAACTGATTGACACGAAGTTTGGAAGCTGTTTTACTGTTCATTCAATCAACGAGCAAAAAGGGAGCATCTCGGAATAACATGAACGGAGATGGGCGGGTTTGCTTGGTACAAAGTGAAGATGAAAGCATCGCTTTAAATTAGGACGCCAATTTCGGGTAAAAATATATCACGAAGCTGCAAGGGACTATGAGTAATAACAAACTTGTTTTTCGTTTACTTTTAGCCTTGTCTTTTAGCAACTTGCAAGCCTGGATGTTTATTTTATTTCATGGCAACATTAAATAATACATTCGGTCGACAATATCAGATTTACATATGCAGACTATTTGACTTCGTTTTTGGCCTCGTAGATCCCGCGGGATTTTGTGCTGCGCGTCGCATCAAACTCCACCGCGCCCGATAAAAACGAGAAGAAGAAGAAGAAGAAGAACGAAAGAGTAGTTGAGCTCCCCCTGGTGTGTCGTGGCGCCATCTCTTCTTTTTTATGGTTCTTGGGCAGCTGATGATATAACAAAATGGAATCAATAAGAAAGCAAATAAAAATCGGGAAAATTGTTAATTGTTTCTTTTCTTTTTTTTTTTTAAAAGCCAATCGAAATTCCGAGGGGAACCAATTGTGAAATTCGGCGATGCAAAACGAAACCCACCACATCGCCACTCATGGGAACTTGAGAAGGGAAGTTGTTTTATTTTTCTTGACAAAAAAAAATGTTAATTTGTTTCGTAATATTTTTGTGTTTGAATTTTCAACCTGATTATTCGCACTCATTGTTGTTGCATTTTAGCATGTAGTTGGAAATGTCACCGCTAGATGCGCCCTTTGCTTCAGTTGGAAATGGGAGATGGAAAACGTGTGTAGCTCGCCGGCCTAATAGTTAAGTATAAGCTGTAGGTTCAGTTAAGTTCATTTCATTGGTTCATTGAAGCATCAACCATGCGAGTCGTGTCAATTGTTAATAGAGAATAGTTTAAAAAAAGGTTTATAATAATATCGACACGATATCCATAGTGGGAATAAATTCCATGTGGAAAGCCTTTCCATGAATTATTAAGTAAAGCAACTTGTCGTTTAGGACGGTTATGGAAAAAATTGGAAGTAACACAAGACGCTTTGTCATAGAGTCTATTGCCGTTTCGAACTTTCGATTCATTGTCTGGTTCAGCATTAATTCGTTGTGCGTTTGTGTAAATTGCATTGTGATGTAAAGTAAGTAGTTGAGATAGAGTGAATAATTGCTATCACATGATCACATCACAATCAAAATATCTAATTGACCATTCATTTTTTCAACTTGAATCATAGATGGAGGGAAAAACATCCACTTGGAAAGACAAAGGAATTTGAGATTGACAATCCAAAATTTGGAGGTTCATATAATTCTTTGAGATTCCTGACTCGGGAGAAGTCATGAACAAGCTGCTATTAAAGCCAAATAAAGTAAGTTCTTCCTTTTAATAGAATTATTCTGATTTTACGAAATCTTTTTCTTAACAGCCGAGATTTCTACTCGACAGGTCAATGAATGAGTTCTATACTGTCAGAAGTCAAGTCAATTACCCCAAGCTTCAAACACCCTACAGAAGGTATATCTTAACTCATACATGTGGGATAGTGCTAAGTCCGAAGTTGAGTAGCCATAGCTAATGAAACAAATTTGCTTTTTCCACACTGTGCAGTGGCTCAGAACAATAGGATGCACATTTCTCGTCAAATTTGCAGAATGCAGTCTTCCTGCTGGATTAGGTTGAGAAATTTAGGCAGGTGCCCATCCATATCTTTAGAGAAAATAATGTGGCGGCGCGATCAACTCTCCTGGTCATCGTTTATTTTTTATTTTTATTAATAATGTAGAAAGGCAAAATGTTAACATTACGAATTGGTTTGATTCATTTATTTATTCTACAGGTTTAGTCGATTAGCCAAACGTGAATGCGACAAGAGCAGATTTCCGTTCGACATGGGAAAACTGGACTTACTATTTTCCATCGACTCAGCAATTTGGGACAGCCATGTTGGGGCAGTCATGTTTGAAATCAAGTTGAAGGATGGTCAGCTGGATTAGCAGGCTTGCTTGTATGGAACATCTAGAAAAGATGGAGAATAAAAGCTAGCTACTACTCCAACATGATTAAGGAGCTACTTGAGTTGGATTACTGCTGCTGATGCTGGACGCGTCATTTAAAGGTATGACCTAGTTAAACTTCGGCTTTTGATGATCGAAAATTTTGCCAGTCAGACCACAGTCAACTATTATCAAGTTTTTTTATGGCATTTTTATTCCTATTGTTTGGTAAGATTATTCTTGCTCCATATAGTCATCTCAGGTGAACTACTATGATTACAGGAAACTATTGATTACTCTAAGCGTTTATTGTGATGGACTGACAGGTGGCAGCATGTTTTGATGGAGTTAGAGCATTCGACAATATTAGCCTAAACATAAACGTTAGAAAACGCTGCTTTTCTGGTTTCGTATTGACTTGAATATCGTATTGATTGAAGTTTCGCTAACCAATACGAAAAACAACACAATTTGTTCTGTGACACGTAAGAATAAGCTCGCCCTCTTTTACTACTTACTAGCGACTGCGTTGCATATGCTCAAGCTTGTTAAACGGTTTTACAACGATTCGTTAGATTTTGTCTTAAATGTTTTGCGCTATGATTTAGAATTATTTTTTTCAAGTAATCCTTATTTGGAGTAAAAAGTAATTTTGTATGTGTTATTACAGATAGTGCTACTAACTTATATCTTTAGGTTTAATACCCGATTTTTGTTTTAACACTAAACGTTTTTCAATTTTTACAAATTTTTAATCACCAAGGAATAATCCAGCGGATCGCAATCTTCCCGGAAGTTGGAAATCATCCTCCAGTACTCAACTGTTTTCTGCTTGTACAATGTATAGTCCTGGAATCCCATTGGAGTATTGCACCACCACCAGTACAACGTTTCGGTAAGTCCTAACTTAGGGCTTATTTTGACCTAATTTATTCCGATTTTGATAATAACAACCGGACGGCACGCAATATGTCCCATAGGTGTGTTGCCCTCCTCGACTATCCCTCAACAACTAAAAGAAAAGATATACAGGGATAAAAACGGGGCTATATTAGACCTATAACTTGTTGCTCTTTTGTATGGGAGATTATATCTTGTTCGTTTTTTCCCCTATACGTTCTTATAAACGACCAGAACAGACCAGAATTTTATTCTCTGGCTCTCGCAGTGCTTTTGTAACGATTTTCCCTATTGCTTATTTTCAAAAAGGAAAACAGAGGAGAAATGATAGAATGAAGGCTCGAAATATTGATGAGACAAGGTGTCAACTGTTCTCTCGCCAGCCTTTAGCGTCGTTATCAACATTAAACCTCTTAGCGCATCTCCTCTGCCGAGTTAGTTAAAGGGTATTTAATGTCGTTCAAAAAAATTAAACAGGCTTTTTCGTTCATGGTTTGTCATCTCTCTTACCGGTCTATTACAGCAGTAGCCAACGTTCGAGTACTACGGCGTACGAGAATGTCCCACGTCTTACGATGATAACAGATCTGACATCCCCAACGAATTTATCTCAGGTTATTTTTTTAAATGTTTAAAATGCCGCGCATATCAATTGTTAGTAGTGGAGTCGAAATTATGTAGCAAAAATCCATATTATTTATTGTGTTATTTATGTAGTCATAATTTGAACTTTAAAGGTGAAAAGCTCCAACGACGCATCCGCACGATCCGGGCAACTTGAATTTTTCAATGGCGAAAGGGAAAGTGTAGTCTTTTGGGTTGTAGACCAAGAAGCGATGGAAAATATTTTTCTGGACGCACTTGGACTCGTAGCAGGACGGGACCAAGGGGCAGGTGGTTCCCACGACCACGTCGCATTCTTCAATTCGAGCGGTTTGCGTGTACTTGATGCCGTAAGACTCGACGCCGTTGACGATGGTCCGCCACTTGCCGTCGACGTTGATGGCCCGGAAAGGACGGACGTAATCGGTGGAACTCGGGCAAAGGTAAATCTCGTCGTTTAACTTGTCCAATTCGTCGACTGAATTCTCAGTGTTGGCCAGTTTGTCCTTGTAGAAAGCCACGACGGCCTGGTAGTGTTGGTCCAGGGCTTGTTGCACTTCGTGTTGGGGATATTCAGAGTCTTCCAGGCACCAGGACTTGGTCGTGTTTTTGGCGCAGTGCGGAATCTCGACGTATTCGTACTTGGGCTGGGCACCGTAGGGAGGAGGAGCTTTGTAGTGGCTGGGCTCAGGATCGGAGAAAACGCCAATCACCATCAGCGAAGCAATAATCTGGGTTTTTAAAAAAGATTAATCATTCGTAGGTTTCTATTTTTCAGAAAATATTAACACCCGAATAATATTTCTCGATTAAAAACAATCAAAAACAAAACAACTTACAGTCAATTTGATGGACATTCTGTTAGCCAGTGTTAGATATTTTATTTGTTTCAGTTATCTGCTCAGAATACGACTGATTCAAAAAACAAACCAGGAAAGCTTTATATACAAGTTTTGTCTTCACTGCTGCGTATGTTGCACCCTTTCCGTTCTGATTGGCTGACCATCTCTATTTACGCGCGATAGGTAGAAATGAGGTGAACCGCAATTTGCCTAAACCAATTTAAATGTTACCTTATGCAATGCTGATGGAGTAATTCAAATTATTTAGTGTGGTAATAACTTTGACGCGTAATCAACTAGTTGCTGTAGAGCTGTTGTGGTAATTGAGTTGCTTTCAATCACAATTGCAGCTTCCATTGGAAACATAAAGGAAAGTGAGTTCGTTCAGGTGAGAATAGGTTTACCACGAGTGAAACTGAAAATAAGTCGAAATAAGTAAACTCGACCGTCTGAATGGAGTGCATTTTTCACTGAATTGGTGGAGACGTATAAAAAACCCTCGTCCTTTGACTAATCTGCATCAGTTTGCAACTGATAATCAACAGTACAGCTTGTTAATTCACTCAGTTGCATTCACGAAAAGCACAATCGAAATGAAAACTGTTATAGTAAGTTATAGCTTTATCGCAAATGGAAATAATAGTGCGATTAATTTATTCTACAATCGATTGTTGATCAACCTCTTTAACGTCATCATAATTTCACAATTTTTAAATATTTACAGTTATGCATCAGTGCCATTTTGCTTGCTGGAGTGTTTGCCCATCCAGAGGCAGCTGCTGAGCCCCAACAATATCCCAAACCAGCCTATCCAGCAGCTTATGGCCAGAAGTACAACAATTACTGCAACCCGCGAAAGGCACCAACCTGCGCCAAAACCGGCACTGAAACTTTTTGTCTGAAAGACACCGAATATCCGGAGAAAGAGGTCAAGGTATTAAGTTTAGTTCTCACTTTGATACACTTCTCAAACTGTTTCATTTACTTTTGTCTGATTGATTTCGATTCAGTACGCCATCGATTACGACCCGTTGGTGCTGAAGAAATACGCCGATGTTGCTGATCAGTCGGCCGATAATTTGGTCGATGGACTGACCTCTTTGGCTGAGGCGCACTTCGACTACTCCAACTACAAAGGCAAATTCTTCGAGAAGGGCCACTGGTCTGGTGACGAGGGATACATCTGCCCTAGCGACGTTGTTTATGCTCGCCCACTCCGAGCAGTGAATGTCGATGGAGAATGGCGGGTCATCGTCCAAGAAAACGCCTGGCCCGGATACACCCAGACTCAACGCGTCGAAAAATGTTTGTTCCCCGGTGCATCTTGTCGCACCTTGGCCCCTTGTTTCGGCAGCAAATGTCTGCAAAAATATGTTTACCAGCGGATGCTTTCCTTCGATCCCTGCGATCCCCAGAAGGGAATCTTCATCGACATCTACAAGTTGCCATCAGCCTGCTCTTGCCACATTCCCGGTAAACTCCACTGACTAAATTAATTTTCCCGAATGAAATTCCTTCGTGATGTTCATTTAATTGAAAATTACCAGAGTGATCGCTCAGCGATCACGATAGGTAATTAGAATTGTACTAGGAAGAAATGAGAGAGACCCTAAGGGTGTAGACTTATTTTATTTAGCAACTTCAAAGAAAAATGAAGGCCGTCTAGCCTTCCTCGACCGCGGCACGCCCCCTTTTCCTCAGACTTATTTTGAGAATAATGGGGGTGCGCGTGTCAAAAAATTACATTTCATGAGAAAACATTTGAAAAGAATGTAACATGAACAAAGAGATATCGAGGCATAAAAAACTGGCTATTAGCCAGAAAAAGCCGATTTACAAGAAAAACAGAATAGGCCGACATGGCCTTTCTTATATCAAACATAATTGAACATAAGAACAAAGTTGGGCTGAATTTTGTTCGCTTTCACGCTTCACGAGGTGCTCGAAATCGAAAACGCTCCTCTCATGCCTGTCTTGGATTGACTGTCCGGCTGGACACTGGGATAAGGCAGACTGCAACATTAAGCAAACTGAAATAGATAGAAATGAGAAGGGTGGATGCGGGTGGGATATAAGACCCTTAGGGTCTCTCTCATTTCTTCCTAGTACAATTCTAATTACCTATCGTGATCGCTGAGCGATCACTCTGGTAATTTTCAATTGTACAGCGGAATTCATTCCGCTCAACCCTAAGGGTGACTTTAAAGCTTAAGCGTCGGCCATAGCCGATGCTGCGAATGTTGCTTGTGTTCTACGATTGTAGAATCTGATGAGCGTTATTTTGATGGCCCAATTGTACGCTTGCCATAATTTGTCTATAAAAGGCCCCTGGTAACGGCCAGTAGCGACGCTGCACTTGGCGTCAAGTGGGCTCTGCATTTTTTATATCAATTCCAGCCCTTTTGAGATTGAGTTGCCAATTACGGCACGAAAAAGGGCGAAGAGAGAGATGGGCGACCTGCCCTCTTTAATCGGTGGTCTATCGACACTCGCGCGATTTAAACCAAATCGTAACGCCGCTACTGATAGAAAGGCCACTGAAAACGGCCAGTGGCGAAGCCTCACTTCCCGCCAAGTGGGCGCTGAATATTTTCGTATCGATTCCGGAACTCAAACGAAATTTTTTTAACAAACCACAGACTGATTGTTTTTCCAAATACGGCACGAAAAGGGACAAGGAGAGAGATGAGCAACCTGTTCTCTTGAATCGGCGGCCTATCCATACTCGCCTGATTTAAATAAAATCGTAACGCCACTACTGAAAAGGTGTTGCGATGGTTGCGATCAACATGCTGAAAAATGTGAAAGATTGCAACGGACCTTCACAGTGCCTTGCGAGGCTCAAAAAGAGAGAGAGAGGCTAATTTGATTCTCTTTCCGTCTGGCCGACGAGGAGGTGACGTAGGCCATCTCGGGCAATTTCAACAAGGTAGTGAGAGCCAGCAGGGTAGGCCGAGCTAATTTTCCGGATAAGCTGGTCGGGGAAAGCTCATTCCTGCCCGACGAGGGCATAAACTGAAAGCTTGGACTGGACCGGGCGTGTAACTGGGCTGGTTAGACTGATACAGAGTCTAAATCGCTACGTCAGGAATCGATATTCCGCCACAAACACCAATTGATCAACAACTGGTCAAAACATCCGACAGGAAAGGTTCGATATCTGGCCGATAAGAACTTGTCAGTCGTACGATCACCTGCTGCGATATGCCAGGCGACTAAATTCCGAGCGTCGGTTCCGGGTAATTTGAAGAATGATATGTTCCAGGAAGCGGTGACATATCGGCGTATAACTCCATACCTCCAGAAAACGAGAGATCATGGCAGTGTCTAATCCGAATCGCTAGCTTCGGCCTCTTGCTTCAACTTCAATCCGTCTCGCCTTGCCCAAACGGTTGTGAGAGCGGCGGATATCGATCCGCTGCCTTTTTTGCGTAGCTGTCTAGCTGATCTCAACCGAGTTATTTAGAAAAAGTAGGATCCAACGCAACCGATGCTGAGACTGTTGATACTCGGTTGAAAGCTGAAATCAGCATCAACGAGGTGAGACTCCGCCGCGCGCCTGTCTCTCAATTATCTCGTCAGTACTTGTGCCATAGAGCTTTCCCCGGAGACTAGCTCAAAATATAGCATTTAATCCGACACGATTCGCGATGTTGCCCAGCAACGTCCGGCCGCTGCGAGCCGATTTGACTGGTGTTCAAGAAAGTGACGTCTTTTGGCTACCCGATCGGCCTTGCGTCGTGCCAAAATGCCACCACCAGCAGCCCCAACACGGTGGGCTTCTTTATGGCCGTCATTTCTGCGCCGGGCTACTTGACAAACGAGAAGTCAACCACAAAGGCGTTGAGCCGATCTGCCCGGAAGAATAATGCAACCGAATGCTGCAACCGTCGTCGTCCAACTGGTGAGCCACGGTTTCGTCGTCACATTGACCCAAGAAAGCGACATTCAAAAAGCGGATCGAACAAATAAAAAGCGCCACTCACGGCGACATTTGGCAGGTGTACGTGATTGGAACCTGCTTCGATTTGACGCGCAAAGTCACAGCGGCTTCAACTAGATCGACAGCTGTTGCACGTGGGCCCATTTCGTCCTACGACGATGTCTACGTCAACGTCCACAACTTGATGGCCGTCTTCAAGAGTTTGAATTTGTCCCGCGAGTTCATTTACAGCACCTCGGCCGACGGCCTAGTGCGCAGGGGTAAACAATAGCAGAATTAATGACCGCTAAGCTAACAGCTCGCTTTTTAGACCCGTTTAAGATCAAAATGTCTTCTGCCTATCTGACAAGTTGGATACTTGTCACCGCACAAACTGGAAATGGCTCAGATTTGTTGGAACGAAAAATCTGGGAGCATTGATGCGACAGTTATTAGGCAATTTTTTAATTACGACAGAAGCCCGAGGCACTTCCGCTGTGATTAATTAAAGGTGCACGACTTGATTGTCTTTCCCGACGTCGAGGGTTCGGATTTAAGCAACGTACTTCCGCCTTTCTTGGAAACAGGCGATTGAGCGATGACCACGGCGATGGCCCGCTATTCTACTCCGCCTGCCTTCTCCCATTCGAACTACCGGTTCTGGACATACAACGTGGCGGTGGTTGTAACGTCATAGCAAAAAGGCTCTAATTCGTTATAGTTTAAGAATTGAAATGAAAAATCTGGGAGCTTTGATGCGACAGTTACTAGGCGATCTTTAATGAAAACAGAAGCCCCCGAGGCGCTTCTGCTGCGATCGAGATTTAACAACGTTCAGGGATCTTTTTTCAAGAAGCCAAGGGTTCGGATTTCAGTAACGTACTTCCGGCTTTTTTGGAGACAAGCGATGGAGCAATAACCACTGCGATGGCCCGCTATTCCATTCCGCCTGCCATCTCCACCTCAAATGACCGGTTCTGGTCCGTGCAACGTGGTGGTGATTAAAACGAACGTCGTCGCCTACAAGGCTCTGATTTGTTGTAAAAATGAAAAAATCTTGGAGCCTTGTTAAGCCAGATACGGCCAGAACGCCAGATACTAGGCAATAAATGACCACAGAAGCCCCGAGGCACTCCCACTGTGATTAAACGTCAAGGTGCGGATCTTTAATTGTTTTTCAAGAAATCAAGAGGCCGGATTGAATGAAACGTACCGTCATACCTCCGACTTTCTTGTAGCCAAGCGATGGAGCGAAGGTTCAAGCTAACTATCGGTTCTGGCTTGAAACGCTGTCGCGATTGAGACGAAATATTAGGTGGCTCGAAACGCACCCGCCTAATACTCGAACGCCTCGAGGCATTAGCAGCAGCGGCCGCCGCGGCTACTCCTGATGCTTGAGCCAGGATGTTCAGCGCTGCTTATAAGAATCTGTTGGTAAGCAGAATGCTTGGCAGAAATAAGCGCGCTTTCTGCCTGTGTCGAACGCGTTTTGAATCATCCAATAAATAGTTTGCCGACGGCTCGGCGAACGCGATCGCGCATTCCGACGCTCTCTGGTTATTGCAACATAAGCGCGCCCCTATTGCTGGAGAGCGACCTGCACTGGGCGCTTAACGCTTACTTGTCCGGCAGTTAACGCTACGAGAGACGGATTTCGTTTGTACGATCTCGTTTGTACGAAAACGGACGTTCCGATGAGCGTAAAGGTCCGCAAGCGGTTGTGCGACAGGCCTATCCATAATTCTAACTTGAGTAATAAGCAACGACTCATGTTGTGCAATGATAGATTTTAGCCCGATTTTAACAAGTTATTGTACGATTTTAGGAGGACCCGGCGGGTAATCCAAGTATCCAACCCACCAATTCAATAAGTTATCCGATCCCTCAAGTTTGGGGGAATATCAGAGAAAAGTTTGTGTCGCATCATCGAGAGAAATCTTTTTCAGGATTGCTTTCGACATGTCGGTGGATATCAGCACGGTCGTCATACAATTGAAATCTCATCGGAGATATGGTTTTAGGGACTGAAAGTAGTCGCAAACCTGAGATACTGGGAAGGTCTACTACTCAGTCTTCCATAGGGGCCGGAACTAGATCCACTACCTCCTGCACTGCTGCTTCTCCAGCTGCGGCTTGCCCCTTTTCTTCAACTACTAGATCTCTGGGAAGTAACGGCCTAATACTACTTCCTCTCAGAGTGGTCTTGCTCTTCGTGAGCCGCTTGATCGCTGGTCGGTACGACAGCAAACGAAGTCTTTACTGCTGTTCTGCAAGAGGGGAAATCGTTCCAGTACTCGGTGTGGGGCGATTGATCTAACGCGTTTGTCGCAATTCTGGTTCTACGCGACTAAAAACGAACGTCTCTCCCATCGCCATAACGATAGCCAGTCTCTGAATCGTAATGAAAACCATCTTGGCCGAGACGATAGCCGTAACCATCATCATCATAGCAGCCACCGTCGTCGCTATAAAAATAGAAAACCGTTTCTATATACTCTCTTTTGTCGTCACGCCGGCTACTGCTGGCCTGATTGACTCCCACGCAACGGTCGTCGAAAGGGAGCACAAAACCGAGCCCCTCAGGTCCAAAAACGTCAAGATTGTACTTGTCTAGCAGCGGGGAACGTAACGAAAATCGAACGAGAAAGAGCGACGGGCGTCGGGGGCTTACTTGATAATTAAGATGATTGGTGATGATAGGGAACGGCCACGTAATTCACGATCGTGCGTTCACTCGCACTCGAGCCTGGGTTGTTCGAAAAACCAACACATGGCTCAAAAAAACTGGCCATCGAAAAATTCACTAGACGATGGGCAATATCTAGACATTCTGTCAACGCGTGTTACTTGTAACAGAGCAAAAATAAGTCTGAGGAAAAGGGGGCGTGCCGCGGTCGAGGAAGGCTAGACGGCCTTCATTTTTCTTTGAAGTTGCTAAATAAAATAAGTCTACACCCTTAGGGTTGAGCGGAATGAATTCCGCTGTACAATTTAAAACTGTCATGTGGTACTTACGATGATAACTTAACTCACACTTGTCTTAAAATAACATAACTTGAATCTATCAATTTGAATTTCTGCTCTTGTATTTCATTTGGTTGAAATTGTGAAATCTGAAGAGTATTATTACCAAATCATACCGAGGAATTTCAGAATAAAAATTGATAGGTTTGGCCTCCTCTAAAGAAAAGTTTTAAATATTTTATATTTGAAATTGAATTGAAAGAAGTAGGTAGCCAAGTTTTCGCCAATGTGTTCCAGGGTTCGATGGAGAAAAAAATGATTTAGTTCTTCGAAATTGTTTTCACTCCATTATTGACCCACTCGCGTACTGTATGGAATTTTAAAACATCAAACAATCTTCAATATCACTACCACAAGATTTTTAGGACTTATGCAACTCGGTAATATTTTTTAGAGCGAAAATAAATTTTATGTGTAGTTTAGTGGAATTCCTCAATTCACTTCTTAACCTCTGATTTATTTTTCGTGTGCTTACAGACTCAAATGGTGATTGACAGTAATGTGGAAACGCTGCATCAGCTCCTCCCAATAAAATGCCCGTAAAATGCATCGACAACCAGCAACAAAAGAAAGGTATAGCTAACTTAAAATTTTAACTTTAACCCAAAATTTTTTAACTTAACTAACTTTAAAATTTCCTCGAAATCAAAATCGAGCAGCTTATTAATGCTAAAAATTCTGAATATTTCCCGGTAAGTCTTATCTGGTCCTGTTAAAAAATTGCTTGAATTTGTAATGGTTTCCTATTTTCACTAAGGGTGATGGGACGAGCATTTCGAAGACAAGTTATTTACTATTTCGTTTCTTTCAACAATGGAGCGAATAAGGAGTCAACACAATAATTTTCGTAAGAGATCTTTAAAAAAATGTTTATTGATAGCATCCAGAATGCATTATTGATTAAGTATAGTTATTCTATTAGAATAATTTTATAGTCATTCTCAGTTCAATTATTCTTCCTCTTCGGGTCATATTTTTTCATGTCAAACTTCCTGAACCATTTCCTCTTCTCTTTTAACCTCTTCCAGTTCCTTCTCTCCCTTCCAGTATATCTCTAACCACTCCTCCGTTGCAATACTACAGATCCATTTCTTGCGGTTTTACGGCAGACAACAACAAAAGAAAAACCAAAGGGTATTTCTGCATATCTTTTTCCAGGAAATCTTGTTTGAAGATTTTTTGGCCTGCTTATAGGTGTCCGTTCTTCTTTCCCGCCACCAGTAAGACCTTCTGATTGTGGTTTTTCAGCAGCGACCGGAAGCTTTGGAGCCTCAGCGGAAGTCGCCTTGGACGAAGATATTTCCGGTACCGTGGACGGTTTACCTAAAGCCTCTGCTGGTCTGGCTACAGAGTTTTGGGCAACAGCCGGTACAATTTTTGGTGGTATTGGTACCGGTCCGTTCGATCTGGCCGGAAAAATACTCTTGGAAGTTGCAGGGCTTTTTTGTGGAGAGGATGATCCCTGACTGACTGGAGTAACTGATTCAGATGTTGCTGTTATCGGAGATGGTTTAACAGGAGCTGCCGATTTGTCTTCAGATGCTGGGCTAACATGTTCCGTTTTGGGGGAAGCGGGAGCCACTTTAGGTCTGGGAGGAGCCGGAATCGTTTTCTTAGTAGGAACTAGTCTGGCAGCCGGGGCTGGTTTTACAAGAATCTTTTTGGGATCTGGTATTGATGGTAAATTTGCCGGTGGTGGCGTAGGTGAATCATTACTTTTTTTCATTTTTGATAAGTAATACTCTTTAGAATTTTATGTTTTCTTCATCATATATAGAGGAGAACATCCGTTAGCGATCTGGCAAGATTTCAAACACACTCGATTTACTAGATATTAACATAATTTCATTAAATTTCTTCGCCAAAATAATCTTCAGCTGATTATCATGTATTTTCAAATATTGTTCAAACATGAGAGCAATTTTTTGTGGTACAGAAATGTTTAAATGTCATAATAATTACCCAACTTTGTTTTTTGTTGTGGCTGTTTTTACTTCGGTTTAGAAGGCAACCCAGCTAAGAGTTAGGTAGAGTTTTATTTCTTACAGGTAAATTTGTGTAAATTTGTAAATAACATAGATAATTTCCTTGTCCCATTGCTGCTCAGAGTTTCAGTGACATGAAGAGTGTGAAGTGCACCTGCAATGTGTATGTACATGTACCAGATCTGTACATGAAAACATATATGTACATGAGTACAGATGTATAATAGGAAACAATTTTATTTTTTGAATCCATACAGCCAATAATCATTTTATTCTTTCCAACAGATGTGCAAACACGAATGTTATGAATTTCGTTTTGGGGTCAATGGAGTTGGCGCTGGTTGCCGTTACTGGCCTTTTGCGACGTCTTGATATCAGTTTGGATTGGAATAATAGCTCTGGACTCTGGGGAATCCTCACTTATACTCGAGGTAACTTTGCAGTCAACATATGTGAGGAGTTTTAGATTCGTTACATTTTAAGATTTTTTGCATATTTTCGTTGTGTTTTTTGCAAGTTTGTCTTTACGAACGCTTGAAGGTCACGAGAAACATTACGTAAAACTGGCATGTGGTGGTTTAGAGGTTGGGTGAGAACGACACGTGTTTCAACATTATCAAGCAGGTACAATAACCGAAAGGGTTAAGCTATTTGGTATTCATTTTGATATTGGTTTTTGTCGTTTTTGTAGACCCATCCCCAGCAACGTCACCTGCAGAAGGAAAGGCCAGTTTGCATTTCAATCGAAGGTCATGGAGATCATTATGTAAAACCTTTCATGCAGTGGTGTAGAGGTTGGGTGAGAACGGGACCTTTCGCATCATTATCAAGAAGGTAAAATAACCGCAAGGCTTAAGAGGAGGGGTGAGAAAAAGTCGTATAAAAGGCGAGAGAAAAGTCGATAGGGAATAGTCGTGTGAGCATCTCCGACACGGCAACAACTTCAGTGCACTTTTGCAATCAGCTCTCAGCTATCTGCCATCATCAGTTTTTAATCATGGGTAAATTGTCTGTATGGAGTTATGTATCGATTTCTATGTTTTTTTCTCTGTGTCAAAATGCCAGTTTTGGTTGCATATTGATTTTTAATTATTTTGTTTATTGTCTAGTTGTATACAAGGAGAAAGAAAAGGCGAAAGAAATCAGTCGAGTGAGCATCTCCGATATGCAATGAGTTGCGGTGCACAGCAGCAACTGCAGTGCACTATTTTACACCAACTGCATTCTTCGTCGAGGTGCTAGTTTTAAATCATGGGTAAACATTTTTAACTTGGGTTGTGAATCAACTTTCTTATTATATTTGTTAACATGCCAGTTATATTTTCACATTAATGTTCAAATTAATTGTCTAGTAAACTTTGGCGTCGCGTGCTGCTGTTGGGTGTTGTATAGTTGACGGCTGGTTCAGCCATGGTGTACCAATGTCTCCTGGGTATGGTGGACAACAAATCGCAACGCCGCCACCTTACTACACAACATACGACACGACCAGTTGCTTCACCAAGGCCCCCAAGTACTACACCACCAAGGCTTAACATTATTGTACCAAAACTTATGCTGCCTGAGCTACTACACCGAAGCCCCGAAGCATTATTCTTCCCCGAGGTACACAACCAGAGGTTCGAGTACTACAGCGATGCACCGGAGTACTGCACCACCAAGGCACCGGAGTACTGCACCACCACATATTTCATGGGTAAATATTCTGTTACGTGGAGGTTTAAATATTCTAATTGTTAAATATCAAAATTATTTACTCTAGTTCTTAGAAAAGATGAAACAAATCAGTCATCTCCGACACGACAACATCAATTGCAGTGCCAAGGCTTAGTATTACACCACAATTTATGTTGCCCCGAGACTCTACACCAAAGCGCCTAAGTGCTATATCGAGGTCACTAATTACTACACCACCAAGGCACCGGATTACTACACTAAACATACGCTGCTCCAGCTTATTACACCGAGGCTCCCCAACACTACACCGGAGTACTACTACATATCATGGGTAAATATTCTGTTGCGTGGAGTTTTAATATGCCAACTACTAATACACATTATTTACTGTCTAGTCGTATGAAAGGAGAGTAAAGGTGGAAGAATTCAGCAACCGAGTGAGCATTTCCGTTACAGCAACAGGAACTGCCGTGCACTAGTTGTCATCATCTTCATTCTTCGTCGCGTTACAAGTGTTTAATAAAGGTAAAAATTTTTCTATACAGTTGTGAGTTGTGAATCAACTCAACTTTTATTCTATTTGTTAATATACCAGTACTATACTTGAATATTAATGTTTGAATTTATAAATAGTCTAGTTAACTATGGTGGCGTGCTGCTGTTGGGTGTTGTATCGTTGATGGCTGGGTCGACCACTGGTGTGTTGATTTCTCCTGGGCATGGCGGGCATGAACAACAACATACGCAACAACCGGTCACTACACTGAGGCCCCCAAGTTCTACACCACCAAGGCTCCAGAGTATTACACCACAGTTTATGTTGGTCCGAGCTATTCGCAGAAGCTCCGAAGTATTTTTCTTTCTTTTTTTCGCAGGCACCACCAGAGTACTACACCACGCAGGCACCAATAGAGTACTACACCACGCAGGCACCATCAGAGTACTACACCACGCAGGCACTGGCATGGTAAACCGAAGCTCCAGATTACTACACTGCAACCTACGCTGCTCTAAAGTACTCTGATGCTCCAAAGTACTACACCACCAAGGAATCCGAGCATACAACAATATTACGCTTCTACCACCTGCTACATCGAAGCTCCGAAATCAGTACTCTGCCTCGAGTTACCACACCACTAAGGCAGCCGATAATATTACACTACGATCCTGCAATTTTCTACTAGGAATTATCTAAATACTAAAGCCGAAATTTCTACTTGAGGTTATTTATATTTGTCGGTTATTTACATGGTCGATGTGAATGGCCACTGGGAACTAATTGTTGATCTTTAATGACAAAATAAAATTCTTTATGCGGATAAATCTTTTGTAAGACTTTTGCCAGTAACTTCAAGCCCGTCAACTGCGACAGGTGTATTGGTGTTGGATTTCTTCAAGGCCCATATGCTGAGTTGTGAAATGTTTGTTCAATGTTTTAGAGGTGACTACTGTCTTAGTCACTCTGCATACGGACATGTTCTTGTGGTTTGATGGTGATGTTTCAAGGGTAAGTTACAAAAGTAACTTGTAACTGATGATTTTTTTCAAATCTTATAAATGTTAATCAAGTGGCTAACGTTGTAAAAATGAAAGACTTTGCAGTTGACAAAAATATATTGATAAAATTCCTAAACAAGACTTGGTATAATATAAACTACAATCAACAAAAAACTTAAGAATTGTGTTATATTGTCCCACCTCCACCCACAATTCCACCACATTTTTAAGTCACATGCATACATACATACATACAATTAAGTTAACCCATTGGCTGCCACGCCATACAACCCGTAAGTTGCTCTCTACTAATCTACGCGCCACGTCTGAAGGATCCATGACCAAGTGGGACTTGCCATTGCTGACAAGTCCGGGCTGACACGGTGACAGGAGAAGGCCCATCACCGTATCGACAAGGGGGGAGAGGGGGTGCATTGCCTGAAACAGGCGCCTTGCGGCAAGTTTTGGGCTTGGCGACTCTCCGAACCCGCGGCTTGTAAACCACGAGACCGAACAGCGCGACCCGTGCTAAGGAACTAGAGGAGAACAAAGGCGTGGCAGCCAACGGGTTAACTAACACTGACACAAACATATTACCAACAACAAATGATGATCCACGCTGACATTTTGGTGATACCGGTGACGTTTTGGTGTCCATCTTCTCGACGTTTCCTCTGCATTACCTGAATAAAGACAAAACAATTATTATTTAGTGACATGCCAATAAAGTTACATAATACAGATAGAAACAATAATCAGGTTTTCCAGCTCAAATATTTAAAGATGCGATTTTTTAACTTAAAATCAAACTTGCAATATTGAGAACTGTAAACTGAACAAAGCTCACTTGCTATTTTTTTGAAAAAATACCGGAAGTATACCGGAAGTAACCACAGCTCCTCAACCATTGAGCTGTCGTCAAAATAACCCACATATTCGTGATCTCCATGAAATTTGGGGTCGATTAGTTGTGATTTAAACGAAATCCAAAATTTGGCCAAAATCGAGAATTTTCCTGAACTATATAGTTCAGGAAAATTTTCAAAACCGGAAGTACGAAATCGTACAAAAAAAAACATGAACTTTAACACAAATTTGACGAGGATCACGAATATGTAGTTCATTTGCTCCTCGAATGAATATTTACTGAACTACTGGCTGAAATGAGCAAACCGGAAGTAGAAAAAAAAATCTCATTATCAAAAATCTTACAAGTGAGCTTTGTTGGAGGAATAGTAATCGTCAGTTTTCACTAAATATTTCAACAAATTAACTGTCGATAAATGTTTAAAGAGATGTTCAAAGTAACTGAAATTGACTGTTTTGACAGCTAAAAATTATCAAAGCCATCTAGCGTTAGAAAAAAGAAACGTCCAAGTAAAACTTTGTTTGCGCGTAAGAAAGCCCTGATTTTGGAAAGTATTACACAGACAGTGAGTTTAACGCATATAGATAACTAGTAGATAATCTATGAAAATAAGTCAATTGCCCGGTACCTGGCCATAATCCCGTGGTGAGTGATTGCAGGTGTGTCGCAGGCTCACAGCAACTGAAGTGATCCAACTCGCCATTGAAGCAAGAAAATTTGTTTTGCAGCATAAGAACACTGAAGCAGTGAAGCTGGATGAGCGTACGTCAGGAAGATAAGGATGTAGCAGAACGTAGGTTGAAGTCCCTCTTCCGTCATGGACAATGAACAGCATTGGCTTAAGGATCTCTTACATGCCCTGTAAAAATAAAATCTATTACATTAATGGAAATATAACAGTTAATAAGCATATCAATCTTGACCTTTGCTAAGAAGCACACTGCAATTTTCATGATGAATAAACCATAAAAAAGGAAATCACAACAACCAACAGCCTTACTCCTCATGTTGAGATAAATTTCCTGATGCTTAAAAAAGTGTCATGAATTGTTGCAGTAGCATGGTGATATTTGGTATTGATGCTTACCTTTATCATACGGGTGATGAATTTAGTAAGGCTTTTGACTTTCTTCAAGCAGATCCCGTACATGTGCAATACACATGGCAGGTTATTCACTCCACACTCTTCATGTCACTGAAACTCTAAGTAGCAAAGGGACAAGGGAATTCTCTTTATTATTTACAAACAGACATAAATTTACTTATGAGAAATAAAACTGTACCTTTCTCTTAGCTATATTGCCTCCTAAACAGAAGTAAAAACATAACAACAACAAACATGCTGTTGCAGGGTACACCACCAAAATTGTGAGATTCAGAAAAGATCCTATGGTTCATGTGCAAGGATACCTATGTTATAAGAAAATCTTAATTGTATGGTCTGGTAGCAGTAATGGGAAAATACCTTATCTCTGCACATTTGTATTCCACTACATGTGGGCTTCAAACATGAGAATTTGGCTTTTGACAACATGAGGGTCTAATCTGATGGAAATTGACTCAGCGCTAAGTCAACTTGTTGGAATGACTGACAGTATGCATCTAGAATTTGGAGAAATAAGTTTGTACAGTAAAAAAATAAGGAAACTATATAAAATAAACCTACATAAGATACGCAGTTCAATTTGGTATTTGATATCACAGGAATATAAGTATTAATTAGCTATAATTTGTTTCGTCTTTTTCTCCTCGTTTCACGATGTAACAACAACAAAGGCGACACTAGCCACATCTAGTTACCTACTTAGGAATTAGGATTCAAAACACATTACTAGATGGCGGTGTCGTAGTAATGTGTTTTGAATCCTAATTCCTAAGTAGGTGACTAGATGTCGCTAGTGTCGCCTTTGTTGTTGTTACATCGTGAAACGAGGCGAAAAAGACGAAACAAATTATAGCTAATTAATACTTATATTCCTGTGATATCAAATACCAAATTGAACTTCGTATCTTATGTAGGTTTATCTTGATATAGTTTCCTTATTTTTATATTGTACCAACTTATTTCTCCAAATTCTAGATGCATACTGTCAGTCATTCCAACAAGTTGACTTAGTGCTGAGTCCATTTCTATCCATCAGATCCTCATGCAGTCAAAAGCCTAAAACTCATGTTTGAAGCACCCATATTTTGGAATACAAATGTGTAGAGATAAGGTATTTCCCCATTACTGCTACTAGACCATTACAATTCAGATTTTCATGTAACATAGGTATTCTTGAACCATAGGATCTTTTCTGAATCTCACAATTTTGGTGGCGTACCCTGTAACAGCATGTTTGTTGTTGTTGATGTTTTTACTTCTTTTTAGAAGGCAACCCAGCTAAGAGATAGGTACAGTTTTATTTCTGACAGGTAAATTTGTGTAAATTTGTAAATAATTTAGAGAATTCCTTTATCCCGTTTCCACTTAGAGTTTCAGTGACATGAAGAGTGTGAAGTGAACCACCTATCACCATGCTACTGCAATACTTCATGACACTTTCTTGAGTATCAGGAAATTCATCTCAACATGTGGAGTTCTAATGCTGTTGGTTGCAGTGAATTCCATTTTTACGGTATTTTCATCATGAACAATTCAGTGTTATCTTAGAAAAGGTAAAGATTGATATGCTTTATTCTTTTTTATATTTTTATTAATGTAAAACATTTTATTTTACAGAGCACGCAGTTTCTATATGGAATCGTGTGGTCCTGGCACGGGATCTCTTGTTCCAATGCTGACCTTTGCCCATGACGGAAGAGGGACTTCCATCAGCGTTCTTCTCCATCCTTATCTTCGTGACGCACGCTCATCTAGCTTCACTGCTTCTAAACTCAATTTGCTTTACTTTACTGGCGACTTGGCGATTTTCTGGATCACTTCAGTGATCGCTTCCGTCCGCTGTTACACACCTTAGTCACTAACCACGGGATTATGCCCAGGTACCCAACAATTGACTTATTTTCGTAGGTAATAGTCTAGTTGCGTTAAACTCTGTCTGTGTAATACTTTCCAAAATCAGGGCTTTCTTACGCGCAAACAAAGTTTTACTTGGACGTTTCTTTTTTCTAACGCTAGATGGCTTTGATAATTTTTAGCTGTCAAAACAGTCAATTTCAGTTACTTTGAACATCTCTTTAAACATTTATCGACAGTTAATTTGTTGAAATATTTAGTGAAAACTGACGATTACTATTCCTCCAACAAAGCTCACTTGTAAGATTTTTGATAATGAGATTTTTTTTCTACTTCCGGTTTGCTCATTTCAGCCAGTAGTTCAGTAAATATTCATTCGAGGAGCAAATGAACTACATATTCGTGATCCTCGTCAAATTTGTGTTAAAGTTCATGTTTTTTTTTGTACGATTTCGTACTTCCGGTTTTGAAAATTTTCCTGAACTATAGTTCAGGAAAATTCTCGATTTTGGCCAAATTTTGGATTTCGTTTAAATCACAACTAATCGACCCCAAATTTCATGGAGATCACGAATATGTGGGTTATTTTGACGACAGCTCAATGGTTGAGGAGCTGTGGTTACTTCCGGTATACTTCCGGTATTTTTTCAAAAAAATAGCAAGTGAGCTTTGTTCAGTTTACAGTTCTCAATATTGCAAGTTTGATTTTAAGTTAAAAAATCGCATCTTTAAATATTTGAGCTGGAAAACCTGATTATTGTTTCTATCTGTATTATGTAACTTTATTGGCATGTCACTAAATAATAATTGTTTTGTCTTTATTCAGGTAATGCAGAGGAAACGTCGAGAAGATGGACACCAAAACGTCACCGGTATCACCAAAATGTCAGCGTGGATCATCATTTGTTGTTGGTAATATGTTTGTGTCAGTGTTAGTTAACCCGTTGGCTGCCACGCCTTTGTTCTCCTCTAGTTCCTTAGCACGGGTCGCGCTGTTCGGTCTCGTGGTTTACAAGCCGCGGGTTCGGAGAGTCGCCAAGCCCAAAACTTGCCGCAAGGCGCCTGTTTCAGGCAATGCACCCCCTCTCCCCCCTTGTCGATACGGTGATGGGCCTTCTCCTGTCACCGTGTCAGCCCGGACTTGTCAGCAATGGCAAGTCCCACTTGGTCATGGATCCTTCAGACGTGGCGCGTAGATTAGTAGAGAGCAACTTACGGGTTGTATGGCGTGGCAGCCAATGGGTTAACTTAATTGTATGTATGTATGTATGCATGTGACTTAAAAATGTGGTGGAATTGTGGGTGGAGGTGGGACAATATAACACAATTCTTAAGTTTTTTGTTGATTGTAGTTTATATTATACCAAGTCTTGTTTAGGAATTTTATCAATATATTTTTGTCAACTGCAAAGTCTTTCATTTTTACAACGTTAGCCACTTGATTAACATTTATAAGATTTGAAAAAAATCATCAGTTACAAGTTACTTTTGTAACTTACCCTTGAAACATCACCATCAAACCACAAGAACATGTCCGTATGCAGAGTGACTAAGACAGTAGTCACCTCTAAAACATTGAACAAACATTTCACAACTCAGCATATGGGCCTTGAAGAAATCCAACACCAATACACCTGTCGCAGTTGACGGGCTTGAAGTTACTGGCAAAAGTCTTACAAAAGATTTATCCGCATAAAGAATTTTATTTTGTCATTAAAGATCAACAATTAGTTCCCAGTGGCCATTCACATCGACCATGTAAATAACCGACAAATATAAATAACCTCAAGTAGAAATTTCGGCTTTAGTATTTAGATAATTCCTAGTAGAAAATTGCAGGATCGTAGTGTAATATTATCGGCTGCCTTAGTGGTGTGGTAACTCGAGGCAGAGTACTGATTTCGGAGCTTCGATGTAGCAGGTGGTAGAAGCGTAATATTGTTGTATGCTCGGATTCCTTGGTGGTGTAGTACTTTGGAGCATCAGAGTACTTTAGAGCAGCGTAGGTTGCAGTGTAGTAATCTGGAGCTTCGGTTTACCATGCCAGTGCCTGCGTGGTGTAGTACTCTGATGGTGCCTGCGTGGTGTAGTACTCTAGTGGTGCCTGCGTGGTGTAGTACTCTGGTGGTGCCTGCGTGGTGTAGTACTCTGGTGGTGCCTGCGTGGTGTAGTACTCTGGTGGTGCCTGCGTGGTGTAGTACTCTGGTGGTGCCTGCGTGGTGTAGTACTCTGGTGGTGCCTGCGTGGTGTAGTACTCTGGTGGTGCCTGCGTGGTGTAGTACTCTGGTGGTGCCTGCGTGGTGTAGTACTCTGGTGGTGCCTGCGTGGTGTAGTACTCTGGTGGTGCGAAAAAAAGAAAGAAAAATACTTCGGAGCTTCTGCGAATAGCTCGGACCAACATAAACTGTGGTGTAATACTCTGGAGCCTTGGTGGTGTAGAACTTGGGGGCCTCAGTGTAGTGACCGGTTGTTGCGTATGTTGTTGTTCATGCCCGCCATGCCCAGGAGAAATCAACACACCAGTGGTCGACCCAGCCATCAACGATACAACACCCAACAGCAGCACGCCACCATAGTTAACTAGACTATTTATAAATTCAAACATTAATATTCAAGTATAGTACTGGTATATTAACAAATAGAATAAAAGTTGAGTTGATTCACAACTCACAACTGTATAGAAAAATTTTTACCTTTATTAAACACTTGTAACGCGACGAAGAATGAAGATGATGACAACTAGTGCACGGCAGTTCCTGTTGCTGTAACGGAAATGCTCACTCGGTTGCTGAATTCTTCCACCTTTACTCTCCTTTCATACGACTAGACAGTAAATAATGTGTATTAGTAGTTGGCATATTAAAACTCCACGCAACAGAATATTTACCCATGATATGTAGTAGTACTCCGGTGTAGTGTTGGGGAGCCTCGGTGTAATAAGCTGGAGCAGCGTATGTTTAGTGTAGTAATCCGGTGCCTTGGTGGTGTAGTAATTAGTGACCTCGATATAGCACTTAGGCGCTTTGGTGTAGAGTCTCGGGGCAACATAAATTGTGGTGTAATACTAAGCCTTGGCACTGCAATTGATGTTGTCGTGTCGGAGATGACTGATTTGTTTCATCTTTTCTAAGAACTAGAGTAAATAATTTTGATATTTAACAATTAGAATATTTAAACCTCCACGTAACAGAATATTTACCCATGAAATATGTGGTGGTGCAGTACTCCGGTGCCTTGGTGGTGCAGTACTCCGGTGCATCGCTGTAGTACTCGAACCTCTGGTTGTGTACCTCGGGGAAGAATAATGCTTCGGGGCTTCGGTGTAGTAGCTCAGGCAGCATAAGTTTTGGTACAATAATGTTAAGCCTTGGTGGTGTAGTACTTGGGGGCCTTGGTGAAGCAACTGGTCGTGTCGTATGTTGTGTAGTAAGGTGGCGGCGTTGCGATTTGTTGTCCACCATACCCAGGAGACATTGGTACACCATGGCTGAACCAGCCGTCAACTATACAACACCCAACAGCAGCACGCGACGCCAAAGTTTACTAGACAATTAATTTGAACATTAATGTGAAAATATAACTGGCATGTTAACAAATATAATAAGAAAGTTGATTCACAACCCAAGTTAAAAATGTTTACCCATGATTTAAAACTAGCACCTCGACGAAGAATGCAGTTGGTGTAAAATAGTGCACTGCAGTTGCTGCTGTGCACCGCAACTCATTGCATATCGGAGATGCTCACTCGACTGATTTCTTTCGCCTTTTCTTTCTCCTTGTATACAACTAGACAATAAACAAAATAATTAAAAATCAATATGCAACCAAAACTGGCATTTTGACACAGAGAAAAAAACATAGAAATCGATACATAACTCCATACAGACAATTTACCCATGATTAAAAACTGATGATGGCAGATAGCTGAGAGCTGATTGCAAAAGTGCACTGAAGTTGTTGCCGTGTCGGAGATGCTCACACGACTATTCCCTATCGACTTTTCTCTCGCCTTTTATACGACTTTTTCTCACCCCTCCTCTTAAGCCTTGCGGTTATTTTACCTTCTTGATAATGATGCGAAAGGTCCCGTTCTCACCCAACCTCTACACCACTGCATGAAAGGTTTTACATAATGATCTCCATGACCTTCGATTGAAATGCAAACTGGCCTTTCCTTCTGCAGGTGACGTTGCTGGGGATGGGTCTACAAAAACGACAAAAACCAATATCAAAATGAATACCAAATAGCTTAACCCTTTCGGTTATTGTACCTGCTTGATAATGTTGAAACACGTGTCGTTCTCACCCAACCTCTAAACCACCACATGCCAGTTTTACGTAATGTTTCTCGTGACCTTCAAGCGTTCGTAAAGACAAACTTGCAAAAAACACAACGAAAATATGCAAAAAATCTTAAAATGTAACGAATCTAAAACTCCTCACATATGTTGACTGCAAAGTTACCTCGAGTATAAGTGAGGATTCCCCAGAGTCCAGAGCTATTATTCCAATCCAAACTGATATCAAGACGTCGCAAAAGGCCAGTAACGGCAACCAGCGCCAACTCCATTGACCCCAAAACGAAATTCATAACATTCGTGTTTGCACATCTGTTGGAAAGAATAAAATGATTATTGGCTGTATGGATTCAAAAAATAAAATTGTTTCCTATTATACATCTGTACTCATGTACATATATGTTTTCATGTACAGATCTGGTACATGTACATACACATTGCAGGTGCACTTCACACTCTTCATGTCACTGAAACTCTGAGCAGCAATGGGACAAGGAAATTATCTATGTTATTTACAAATTTACACAAATTTACCTGTAAGAAATAAAACTCTACCTAACTCTTAGCTGGGTTGCCTTCTAAACCGAAGTAAAAACAGCCACAACAAAAAACAAAGTTGGGTAATTATTATGACATTTAAACATTTCTGTACCACAAAAAATTGCTCTCATGTTTGAACAATATTTGAAAATACATGATAATCAGCTGAAGATTATTTTGGCGAAGAAATTTAATGAAATTATGTTAATATCTAGTAAATCGAGTGTGTTTGAAATCTTGCCAGATCGCTAACGGATGTTCTCCTCTATATATGATGAAGAAAACATAAAATTCTAAAGAGTATTACTTATCAAAAATGAAAAAAAGTAATGATTCACCTACGCCACCACCGGCAAATTTACCATCAATACCAGATCCCAAAAAGATTCTTGTAAAACCAGCCCCGGCTGCCAGACTAGTTCCTACTAAGAAAACGATTCCGGCTCCTCCCAGACCTAAAGTGGCTCCCGCTTCCCCCAAAACGGAACATGTTAGCCCAGCATCTGAAGACAAATCGGCAGCTCCTGTTAAACCATCTCCGATAACAGCAACATCTGAATCAGTTACTCCAGTCAGTCAGGGATCATCCTCTCCACAAAAAAGCCCTGCAACTTCCAAGAGTATTTTTCCGGCCAGATCGAACGGACCGGTACCAATACCACCAAAAATTGTACCGGCTGTTGCCCAAAACTCTGTAGCCAGACCAGCAGAGGCTTTAGGTAAACCGTCCACGGTACCGGAAATATCTTCGTCCAAGGCGACTTCCGCTGAGGCTCCAAAGCTTCCGGTCGCTGCTGAAAAACCACAATCAGAAGGTCTTACTGGTGGCGGGAAAGAAGAACGGACACCTATAAGCAGGCCAAAAAATCTTCAAACAAGATTTCCTGGAAAAAGATATGCAGAAATACCCTTTGGTTTTTCTTTTGTTGTTGTCTGCCGTAAAACCGCAAGAAATGGATCTGTAGTATTGCAACGGAGGAGTGGTTAGAGATATACTGGAAGGGAGAGAAGGAACTGGAAGAGGTTAAAAGAGAAGAGGAAATGGTTCAGGAAGTTTGACATGAAAAAATATGACCCGAAGAGGAAGAATAATTGAACTGAGAATGACTATAAAATTATTCTAATAGAATAACTATACTTAATCAATAATGCATTCTGGATGCTATCAATAAACATTTTTTTAAAGATCTCTTACGAAAATTATTGTGTTGACTCCTTATTCGCTCCATTGTTGAAAGAAACGAAATAGTAAATAACTTGTCTTCGAAATGCTCGTCCCATCACCCTTAGTGAAAATAGGAAACCATTACAAATTCAAGCAATTTTTTAACAGGACCAGATAAGACTTACCGGGAAATATTCAGAATTTTTAGCATTAATAAGCTGCTCGATTTTGATTTCGAGGAAATTTTAAAGTTAGTTAAGTTAAAAAATTTTGGGTTAAAGTTAAAATTTTAAGTTAGCTATACCTTTCTTTTGTTGCTGGTTGTCGATGCATTTTACGGGCATTTTATTGGGAGGAGCTGATGCAGCGTTTCCACATTACTGTCAATCACCATTTGAGTCTGTAAGCACACGAAAAATAAATCAGAGGTTAAGAAGTGAATTGAGGAATTCCACTAAACTACACATAAAATTTATTTTCGCTCTAAAAAATATTACCGAGTTGCATAAGTCCTAAAAATCTTGTGGTAGTGATATTGAAGATTGTTTGATGTTTTAAAATTCCATACAGTACGCGAGTGGGTCAATAATGGAGTGAAAACAATTTCGAAGAACTAAATCATTTTTTTCTCCATCGAACCCTGGAACACATTGGCGAAAACTTGGCTACCTACTTCTTTCAATTCAATTTCAAATATAAAATATTTAAAACTTTTCTTTAGAGGAGGCCAAACCTATCAATTTTTATTCTGAAATTCCTCGGTATGATTTGGTAATAATACTCTTCAGATTTCACAATTTCAACCAAATGAAATACAAGAGCAGAAATTCAAATTGATAGATTCAAGTTATGTTATTTTAAGACAAGTGTGAGTTAAGTTATCATCGTAAGTACCACATGACAGTTTTAAATTAAATGAACATCACGAAGGAATTTCATTCGGGAAAATTAATTTAGTCAGTGGAGTTTACCGGGAATGTGGCAAGAGCAGGCTGATGGCAACTTGTAGATGTCGATGAAGATTCCCTTCTGGGGATCGCAGGGATCGAAGGAAAGCATCCGCTGGTAAACATATTTTTGCAGACATTTGCTGCCGAAACAAGGGGCCAAGGTGCGACAAGATGCACCGGGGAACAAACATTTTTCGACGCGTTGAGTCTGGGTGTATCCGGGCCAGGCGTTTTCTTGGACGATGACCCGCCATTCTCCATCGACATTCACTGCTCGGAGTGGGCGAGCATAAACAACGTCGCTAGGGCAGATGTATCCCTCGTCACCAGACCAGTGGCCCTTCTCGAAGAATTTGCCTTTGTAGTTGGAGTAGTCGAAGTGCGCCTCAGCCAAAGAGGTCAGTCCATCGACCAAATTATCGGCCGACTGATCGGCAACATCGGCGTATTTCTTCAGCACCAACGGGTCGTAATCGATGGCGTACTGAATCGAAATCAATCAGACAAAAGTAAATGAAACAGTTTGAGAAGTGAATCAAAGTGAGAACTAAACTTAATACCTTGACCTCTTTCTCCGGATATTCGGTGTCTTTCAGACAAAAAGTTTCAGTGCCGGTTTTGGCGCAGGTTGGTGCCTTTCGCGGGTTGCAGTAATTGTTGTACTTCTGGCCATAAGCTGCTGGATAGGCTGGTTTGGGATATTGTTGGGGCTCAGCAGCTGCCTCTGGATGGGCAAACACTCCAGCAAGCAAAATGGCACTGATGCATAACTGTAAATATTTAAAAATTGTGAAATTATGATGACGTTAAAGAGGTTGATCAACAATCGATTGTAGAATAAATTAATCGCACTATTATTTCCATTTGCGATAAAGCTATAACTTACTATAACAGTTTTCATTTCGATTGTGCTTTTCGTGAATGCAACTGAGTGAATTAACAAGCTGTACTGTTGATTATCAGTTGCAAACTGATGCAGATTAGTCAAAGGACGAGGGTTTTTTATACGTCTCCACCAATTCAGTGAAAAATGCACTCCATTCAGACGGTCGAGTTTACTTATTTCGACTTATTTTCAGTTTCACTCGTGGTAAACCTATTCTCACCTGAACGAACTCACTTTCCTTTATGTTTCCAATGGAAGCTGCAATTGTGATTGAAAGCAACTCAATTACCACAACAGCTCTACAGCAACTAGTTGATTACGCGTCAAAGTTATTACCACACTAAATAATTTGAATTACTCCATCAGCATTGCATAAGGTAACATTTAAATTGGTTTAGGCAAATTGCGGTTCACCTCATTTCTACCTATCGCGCGTAAATAGAGATGGTCAGCCAATCAGAACGGAAAGGGTGCAACATACGCAGCAGTGAAGACAAAACTTGTATATAAAGCTTTCCTGGTTTGTTTTTTGAATCAGTCGTATTCTGAGCAGATAACTGAAACAAATAAAATATCTAACACTGGCTAACAGAATGTCCATCAAATTGACTGTAAGTTGTTTTGTTTTTGATTGTTTTTAATCGAGAAATATTATTCGGGTGTTAATATTTTCTGAAAAATAGAAACCTACGAATGATTAATCTTTTTTAAAAACCCAGATTATTGCTTCGCTGATGGTGATTGGCGTTTTCTCCGATCCTGAGCCCAGCCACTACAAAGCTCCTCCTCCCTACGGTGCCCAGCCCAAGTACGAATACGTCGAGATTCCGCACTGCGCCAAAAACACGACCAAGTCCTGGTGCCTGGAAGACTCTGAATATCCCCAACACGAAGTGCAACAAGCCCTGGACCAACACTACCAGGCCGTCGTGGCTTTCTACAAGGACAAACTGGCCAACACTGAGAATTCAGTCGACGAATTGGACAAGTTAAACGACGAGATTTACCTTTGCCCGAGTTCCACCGATTACGTCCGTCCTTTCCGGGCCATCAACGTCGACGGCAAGTGGCGGACCATCGTCAACGGCGTCGAGTCTTACGGCATCAAGTACACGCAAACCGCTCGAATTGAAGAATGCGACGTGGTCGTGGGAACCACCTGCCCCTTGGTCCCGTCCTGCTACGAGTCCAAGTGCGTCCAGAAAAATATTTTCCATCGCTTCTTGGTCTACAACCCAAAAGACTACACTTTCCCTTTCGCCATTGAAAAATTCAAGTTGCCCGGATCGTGCGGATGCGTCGTTGGAGCTTTTCACCTTTAAAGTTCAAATTATGACTACATAAATAACACAATAAATAATATGGATTTTTGCTACATAATTTCGACTCCACTACTAACAATTGATATGCGCGGCATTTTAAACATTTAAAAAAATAACCTGAGATAAATTCGTTGGGGATGTCAGATCTGTTATCATCGTAAGACGTGGGACATTCTCGTACGCCGTAGTACTCGAACGTTGGCTACTGCTGTAATAGACCGGTAAGAGAGATGGCAAACCATGAACGAAAAAGCCTGTTTAATTTTTTTGAACGACATTAAATACCCTTTAACTAACTCGGCAGAGGAGATGCGCTAAGAGGTTTAATGTTGATAACGACGCTAAAGGCTGGCGAGAGAACAGTTGACACCTTGTCTCATCAATATTTCGAGCCTTCATTCTATCATTTCTCCTCTGTTTTCCTTTTTGAAAATAAGCAATAGGGAAAATCGTTACAAAAGCACTGCGAGAGCCAGAGAATAAAATTCTGGTCTGTTCTGGTCGTTTATAAGAACGTATAGGGGAAAAAACGAACAAGATATAATCTCCCATACAAAAGAGCAACAAGTTATAGGTCTAATATAGCCCCGTTTTTATCCCTGTATATCTTTTCTTTTAGTTGTTGAGGGATAGTCGAGGAGGGCAACACACCTATGGGACATATTGCGTGCCGTCCGGTTGTTATTATCAAAATCGGAATAAATTAGGTCAAAATAAGCCCTAAGTTAGGACTTACCGAAACGTTGTACTGGTGGTGGTGCAATACTCCAATGGGATTCCAGGACTATACATTGTACAAGCAGAAAACAGTTGAGTACTGGAGGATGATTTCCAACTTCCGGGAAGATTGCGATCCGCTGGATTATTCCTTGGTGATTAAAAATTTGTAAAAATTGAAAAACGTTTAGTGTTAAAACAAAAATCGGGTATTAAACCTAAAGATATAAGTTAGTAGCACTATCTGTAATAACACATACAAAATTACTTTTTACTCCAAATAAGGATTACTTGAAAAAAATAATTCTAAATCATAGCGCAAAACATTTAAGACAAAATCTAACGAATCGTTGTAAAACCGTTTAACAAGCTTGAGCATATGCAACGCAGTCGCTAGTAAGTAGTAAAAGAGGGCGAGCTTATTCTTACGTGTCACAGAACAAATTGTGTTGTTTTTCGTATTGGTTAGCGAAACTTCAATCAATACGATATTCAAGTCAATACGAAACCAGAAAAGCAGCGTTTTCTAACGTTTATGTTTAGGCTAATATTGTCGAATGCTCTAACTCCATCAAAACATGCTGCCACCTGTCAGTCCATCACAATAAACGCTTAGAGTAATCAATAGTTTCCTGTAATCATAGTAGTTCACCTGAGATGACTATATGGAGCAAGAATAATCTTACCAAACAATAGGAATAAAAATGCCATAAAAAAACTTGATAATAGTTGACTGTGGTCTGACTGGCAAAATTTTCGATCATCAAAAGCCGAAGTTTAACTAGGTCATACCTTTAAATGACGCGTCCAGCATCAGCAGCAGTAATCCAACTCAAGTAGCTCCTTAATCATGTTGGAGTAGTAGCTAGCTTTTATTCTCCATCTTTTCTAGATGTTCCATACAAGCAAGCCTGCTAATCCAGCTGACCATCCTTCAACTTGATTTCAAACATGACTGCCCCAACATGGCTGTCCCAAATTGCTGAGTCGATGGAAAATAGTAAGTCCAGTTTTCCCATGTCGAACGGAAATCTGCTCTTGTCGCATTCACGTTTGGCTAATCGACTAAACCTGTAGAATAAATAAATGAATCAAACCAATTCGTAATGTTAACATTTTGCCTTTCTACATTATTAATAAAAATAAAAAATAAACGATGACCAGGAGAGTTGATCGCGCCGCCACATTATTTTCTCTAAAGATATGGATGGGCACCTGCCTAAATTTCTCAACCTAATCCAGCAGGAAGACTGCATTCTGCAAATTTGACGAGAAATGTGCATCCTATTGTTCTGAGCCACTGCACAGTGTGGAAAAAGCAAATTTGTTTCATTAGCTATGGCTACTCAACTTCGGACTTAGCACTATCCCACATGTATGAGTTAAGATATACCTTCTGTAGGGTGTTTGAAGCTTGGGGTAATTGACTTGACTTCTGACAGTATAGAACTCATTCATTGACCTGTCGAGTAGAAATCTCGGCTGTTAAGAAAAAGATTTCGTAAAATCAGAATAATTCTATTAAAAGGAAGAACTTACTTTATTTGGCTTTAATAGCAGCTTGTTCATGACTTCTCCCGAGTCAGGAATCTCAAAGAATTATATGAACCTCCAAATTTTGGATTGTCAATCTCAAATTCCTTTGTCTTTCCAAGTGGATGTTTTTCCCTCCATCTATGATTCAAGTTGAAAAAATGAATGGTCAATTAGATATTTTGATTGTGATGTGATCATGTGATAGCAATTATTCACTCTATCTCAACTACTTACTTTACATCACAATGCAATTTACACAAACGCACAACGAATTAATGCTGAACCAGACAATGAATCGAAAGTTCGAAACGGCAATAGACTCTATGACAAAGCGTCTTGTGTTACTTCCAATTTTTTCCATAACCGTCCTAAACGACAAGTTGCTTTACTTAATAATTCATGGAAAGGCTTTCCACATGGAATTTATTCCCACTATGGATATCGTGTCGATATTATTATAAACCTTTTTTTAAACTATTCTCTATTAACAATTGACACGACTCGCATGGTTGATGCTTCAATGAACCAATGAAATGAACTTAACTGAACCTACAGCTTATACTTAACTATTAGGCCGGCGAGCTACACACGTTTTCCATCTCCCATTTCCAACTGAAGCAAAGGGCGCATCTAGCGGTGACATTTCCAACTACATGCTAAAATGCAACAACAATGAGTGCGAATAATCAGGTTGAAAATTCAAACACAAAAATATTACGAAACAAATTAACATTTTTTTTTGTCAAGAAAAATAAAACAACTTCCCTTCTCAAGTTCCCATGAGTGGCGATGTGGTGGGTTTCGTTTTGCATCGCCGAATTTCACAATTGGTTCCCCTCGGAATTTCGATTGGCTTTTAAAAAAAAAAAAGAAAAGAAACAATTAACAATTTTCCCGATTTTTATTTGCTTTCTTATTGATTCCATTTTGTTATATCATCAGCTGCCCAAGAACCATAAAAAAGAAGAGATGGCGCCACGACACACCAGGGGGAGCTCAACTACTCTTTCGTTCTTCTTCTTCTTCTTCTTCTCGTTTTTATCGGGCGCGGTGGAGTTTGATGCGACGCGCAGCACAAAATCCCGCGGGATCTACGAGGCCATACAGCTCGACACACAAAAACCGCCTGTGTGCGCTCCTGTCTTATATAAGGGAGGCACAGCACAGATGAAAGGCACGGAAGTCCTGATGGGTGCAACGGCCCGACTGGCATGTAATCAAAACCCAATGTGTTAGATGGGCCTACTGGGGTCGGGCGGGCCCGAAGAAAAGAGCCCGTAAAAAAAAATAGAAAAAGAATCTATATTTTTCTATATATATATATATATATATCTAACATAAATCGAATCAAAAACCATCCCTCAGCACACACTGCACTATATATACTCACGTATATAGGGAAGCCCTAAATCTGCGCCGGTTGACTTTTCGGTCGTCCCCAAACGCGTCCAAATCACAACAGCACAAGGCCCCCGTGTGCTGCTGCTGGGCTGTGTGTGTTATATTGGCGTTTGTTTGCCACACGTACATAATAGCTATAGCAAATTGGATTGGATTTCTATATGGGGAGAGAAATAGGGAACAAAAAAAAACTGGCACCGCCCGCGTTTTTGCTTTGGATTATATTTTCTAGGCTATTATTCCTTTGCTGCGGATGCGGTGTGAGGATATTGCACGGATGATTTTCCAGGACATTTCCTCTCTCTTTTCGCTATATAATAGCACACAAAGGTATATACAGAGAGACGAATGGGGATATTCTGTAGGCCTTTACATTATGTAAAAGGGTGTTTGTTTCTTTTTATTTTATTATATTTTTCTCGGTCTGGGCAATCGCCTTACACACTGCGGACACACACACAAAAAAGCGGACGGGGGGATATAAACAGCTTACAACAACACCATCGACCTCGATAGGCCGACATATACAACAATCTACTATAGACTATACTACGGGCGCTATAAATAAATAGGAAAAAAGAAAAAGTCAAGCGAGACAGCATGATATGCGGATATAATGTTATACGTACACATTCTTTTCTTTCTATTAGCGCCAGCAACCGCGCTCTGTACATCAGTTTGATGTCTCTTTTATTTTCATCAGCAACTGCGTGCTGCTGCTGTTATTGGTCAGGTTATTATCGACGGTCGTTATATATATGTGTACTACATATATAAACACACATCAAGCGCACGAACGACTGGATTCACGGCCATCAGTCCAGCAGTGCAGTTTCGAAATAAAAATAAGAAAGAAGAAGAAAAAAAAATCAGCTGATGATGTAGAATAAACTGCATCCCGGCGTCTGTGTGATGACGTTTGCCGTTTTTATTTTGCCGAATCATCAATCTAATATATAGAGGGAGAGAATAAGGGCGGGCCAGCGCGCTCTTTATATCTAACCTTCCGTCGTCCTATATATAAAGGAAGAGCTAAACCGTGTCTCGTATACGTATAAAATTGTGGGGAATAAAATAAGATAAATAAAAAAGGTTGTACACATAAAACGTCTATAGCTCACAATAATCCACGCGTGCAATTGTTTTCGATCCGACGCAAGAAAAGTATAATAGTATATAGATACATCCGGGACAGCTTGCTGGATGACCGGAGACATATTTGTCACAGATCATAGATGGGAAATGTACAATCTGTCGCGATGGATATTTATATTCATTGCTGGGACTGGGCTGGACTGGGACTGGGCTGATACATTTTATCCGTCATCAATGGACATCTCTTTTGATTCAACTGAATGGAAGAGAGGATATATGTTTGATACTTATTTATCGGAAAAAAAGTGTGTGTATAAACACACCGAGACGCTATATATATTAATAACGAACCAAAAGCTTTTTTTGCGAACGATCTAAACTTTTGGGGAATGAATGTGATGCTGATCAGTGCTGTAGTTATTATACATCATCGTAGATATGTACAGATACATGCATTTATCGTCTCCTGTGGAATGAAAAGGTTTCTAGACTTGATGGATTCGCTTCTATAATTGCTCCTATAATTCTTCATCCCTTTATTGTCTCGACTTTTTCTTTGATAAATCATCCGCATCCATTCTATATGAGATTAGACAAATATTAGAGAGAGAGAGCCCGAATAACATGTTTCAATTCAATGCGCTGCAGTTTAGAGGTGAAACCGAGTTCTTTTTTTTTTACCTATGTTATTAGACTTGCTTTTTCTCTCGTGTCCATTCATTCGTTTATACCGGACATAGCCTACATCAGCTTTTAGTCTTTATTTCGGAGTAAAAAGACCGCTAAATTGAAAAGAAAAGTTATACAGTGATAGGTATATTTATTGGGATTACGTCATGAGATTATCAATCATTTCAAAAGTATGTAATCATTTATCGAATATATAGAAATGTAGGTCTAACTGCATCATACAAAATGAAATATTAGCCTACCTATTTCTTTCTTGCAGCAGCTCTCTGTAAATACATCTATGTCTGAACGAAAAACGGTAAGAATAATATACAGGAACAAACAACTAAAAGGTCGTGATTGAGTAATGGATTTTCAGTTTTTTTTTTCTTCTTCTCCATTTCTTTTTCTCCTCTCTTTCCGGCCATATATATAATATAAGAAACAAACTTTTGTGTGTATATAATATATATATATATATATATCTTTTGCACAGCATCCATGCAACCAACAGCAGCAAAGAACTTCTCTCCGACGATGTCAATGGGTCGTTCCTGTATAGATTTTGGATGATGGATCAATCCCTTCCAAATATATATATATATAGCCCGTGCAACACAGCACAATTACCAACAGCGTACAGGGGAGAAAATATAAAAAAAGGAAATAAATAAAAAAAGGAGAACGCGAAAAGGGCTAAAAAGTTTCCTATATAGCCACCCGCCATCGCTCTGCTCTATTTCCATTATACATGCTATGGATGTATATGTATAGCCTACGAGCCGCACACCGCATGCACTGCATACGAAACAAAATATTTTCACAGGCTACTAGGCTACCTACTAGTATACACGGCAGCAGCTAATAGATTATATGTAGACATATCAAAAAGTCCATATAATCATGACATCCATACAATATAAACCCGGTGAACTGATTTATTATGCGCTATATATAGGCTACATATTTGAGGATTATAACATCCTATAATTAGAAATCAAAGCCATACTTTTGCGTTAGACCGATAGAGGGGAGTGCACGCGGTCAGTCGTAAATCGGATCCCCTCAAAAAATGATATGCACATGTGTATGGAGATATCTCTCTCACGTATATAGACATCAAATGAGATGGCATATACCTCATAATAACGACAAACAAATATAACAAATGCGTGTAAATCGATCGTATATATATAGCTATACAAAAGGGAGAGCTCTGGTTTTTCGATCTAGATGATTTCTCGTCACGCTAGCCGACGTTTAGACGTGTATTACAAGACTATTCCGGAGCTATATAATATATTCATATACATAGAGTAGCAGCACAGCACTGTACAGGCGCATCAATAAAAATATCACATTCTTTTGGACATCATGGCCAGCATGCTTTATTTTGTTTGTTTGCCTGCTGCTGCCGTTATATTGTTCCGATAGAAACTTGACGAACGAACGAAATCCCATCTATGTGTATATAGGCTATATACATCTATATATACGGATTTATACAAGTTTTTCTTCTGCTCCACGCCACGCAATTTTTTGTTTTGCCATTTTCTCTCTATCGGCCTTTTCTTTTTCATAGATATATATTGTGTTACAGCAGCAGGGGTATTTAGAAAAAAGGAAAAAAGAGAGGAGAGGATCAAGGTCTTAGTCTAGTATATATGTAACCCATATAGTCATTCCAGCAGTATAATACAAAACACATATAGGCCCTATAGCAGACACACAGCACACACACAGTGTGTGTAGATCTATCCCAAGCAGTATAGTCTCTATAAAAGAAAGTCTATATATGAAAAGGAGAGCGGGAGTCGTTGGAGCGGCAGTAACACGTCCAGTTTGCGCTCTGTCGTCCGCAGAAATCTTATATAGACTATATACAAGCCTATGCTGATTGGTAAAAAAAAAGGGAGAAATAATCTCTTCTACTGGACGTTCGATGATTGAAATCTAAGATGATGTGTAACAACATATGCGTAACGCAAATGATATATCTGTAGGCCTATTTGGTATATTTGAATATATCTGTTTCGCATATTGCGTTTAACATTTCCTCAATTAATATCAAATGTACAGGTTTCCTGAGACTTTCCCCCTGCGCGGAATATACACGTATAGGAGAGAGACCTACACACAGCAAGAGGATAGAAAACGATCAATAGAATGCACAAGCGAGAGCGTGCTGTGGGTATATAGACGGGCCACACAGCATCCAAAAGAAATATATATCTACATTTCCCCTTTTTTTTTCTTAAAGAAAGAAGTGTATAGTGTACTACACAGGAATAGAAAAAAAGGGAGAAAAAATCCATCTCCTATATATTCCATCTATATAGAACGATGGCCAGCCATCCGTGAACTTTTTGAAGAGACAAAGAAAGAACATGGTTTATAAAAATCTTTTTGCTGGTTCCCGAAAAAAAATAAAACTCTTGGAAATTCGATTCCAATCAACGCGCATGTATATAGTATACAGCTTAGATATAAAATAAAATCAAGTTTCGATCAATGCCTACGTATCAAATATTCAAAGATCGAAATGGATGTATACTATATTAATAGATGATTTAGGCCGCTGCTGCCTCAATTAATAGATTGTTTAGATTCCTGATGATTGTAGGCCTACAAACAGCATCATAGAAGCCGTTTGCCGTATACGAATTATACGAACACCTATCCGACCCGCGTATACATAATGTCTACACAGAAAAAGCTGCTGCTCTATGTAGGTACACACGAAAAATGCCTGAAAAATGTATAAGAAAGAAATCACATATACATCAATCCATATCAATAAAATAGAAGGGGGGAAAAGTCTATTAGGGCGGGGCTTGTGTAGATGGTGCCGGAGGGGCGCAGGCGCCGGACCCTAGTTCCCTTGGATATATTGATCGCTCCTGTACACCGTTGCCGCTCTGCTCCTTATATATCTATCTACGTCTATACTTTTTCGTCGTCTTTTTTTTATTTCTTTTTCGGGATAGGGCCGCTCTTTTCCGCTGACGCTATAGCGCCAGCGAGGCTTTGAACCGTTCACACGCCAGGAGAGAGCAGAGCGAGTCCTACAGCCCGACCAGAATGAATTTACTTCCAATGTGCTGCCGATTTTCGCCAAGAAACAAACAACTAGACAAGTGAATGTGTTTCCTCCGACCATCTAAAATCGTCGTCCAAGTGTTTCAAAGTGCTAAAGTGTTACCGGTTTGATTTCAATTGGTGCCGTTTAGACACATTTCAATGTCTATAGTGGAATAGAGGTCTATTTTGTTTTAATTTGAAAGGGAAATCACTAGGAGGATTGAAAAAATTAAAGGAAAAAAAGGAATCTGTATGTACCTGGGCTGATTTCAATAGCTTCTTATTATTTGGTGTGTGGTTGCCTTGGTGACAAAGTGCGTCTGTTATCACCGTTCCAGCACTTTGATCAGCTTTTGGCGAATATTCTATTGGACAACGCCAACTGCAGCATCAGCAGTCTATAGATCTATATAATCGTATATAGACTGTGAAGTTTATAAAAGATCATCCTGCAGCACGTCATCTCTTTTGGGGGAGGGCCATGAGATGACAAACATGTCGCGGATATTGCCACTGCTCCTGCTGTCCGTCCTCCTCGTCAACGGACAAATCCCCAAAAGAGGTAAAATAAAATCCTTGATGCACACGTTCTCTTTTTTCTCTTAATCATTCGAATTGTGTCTAATCAGATACAAGACCGGGGCTAATAAAGTTCTCTATAGATGTATATGTAGTGTGTGTGTGTGTGTGAGAGAGCCGGAAGTCGGATATTGATCTCGTTTCCCCCCACCCCCCTTTTTCGACGTCGAAATTATTTAGTAGTCGACGCTTATCAATATTACCAAGGTTTCCTTTTTTTTTTGATTCCCTGTATTTTAGAGTTATATACTTTAATGTCTAAATAGATATGATTGGATAGTATGTATAATAACCTATAACATCATCTATATGAAATTTTTCTTATTCGAAGAGAGACGGAAAACGTCAAAGATGTTGAGAGAGGAGAGAAAAGAGTGTGTGTCTAGTGGTGCCACACGGCGCCTGGAGGCGGTGGCTGGGTGGAAAGTCGACAGAGTATATAGACGCTCGATCAATACCGTATATATGTATACATATATATATATATGTCTATCTCTACCGCCCCAGAGATAGGACAGAGTCAGCTGCAGCAGTGGGTCTAAAAGCTATAGGCTATGTAGACTCTCTCCGGTTTCTTATTTTTTGGGCGATTCTCCTTTTTTCTTCTCTATCAATCACGAATTCACTCTGCTGTCTGCAGGCTATTTTAATTCTTAAAAAAGAAGAAATCGCTGGGTATTAATGAAGAATTATAAGAAGGTGCGGTTGACACACCTGCTGCTGCTCTTGTGGCGAATATAATGGGCCATTTATTAGGTGGAATTCAGTCGGATGATGTGATGACTCAAGTCACTCATCCGTGCGTGGGAATATTATATATAGCAGCATAGCCCCGGTGTGTGTATCTATTCCGGCAACGTTGATGACTGTCATTTTCGTGATCTAATCCTTTTCAGAGAAGGACTATCATCATCGAGTTATCCTTTTGAATCCAGCATCAATTTGTATAGTTAGTTAATTGTGCTCTAAAATCATGTGGATTTTCTACCTCGGAAAATAAGTTGTCGTCTTCGACAGTCGACAGATGTCTCTGTCACGAAGTTATAATATCTATTTGCCAAACGATTTCACGTGTTCTCTCCTATATATAATGTAGGGCAGACCGGAATTGAATCCGCATACTGTACAAGTATATAACGCACAGTTCCGCTTCCGTTTTATATTTTCGTCTGCTGTCGTCGAAGTTGCTTTTTATTAGATGGATCTCGATTTATTGGATGGGATCAGCCGCCACGATCTTGGGCTGTTCCTGTAACACGAAATTGATTTCCCGTTTCCCATGTGGTTCGAAAGGCTGTGGTGATCCTTTCGCCATCTTTCCATTCTAGACGCCAGCATTTAATTCAAATCAGTTTATTTCCTTAATTATGCACAAATGTAATACAAACCGCAAAGAGGGGCTGATATAATATGAGAAAGCCCCGGCTCTTTTGTCTATACTTTCAAATGCTTCAAAGACTTGATTGACGAAAAGAAAAAAATCAGTTTGCGTAATCCATTTGAATGAATTGCGCACATCTTCTTGAAGCTATAACACATTGAAGGACGTCAACAACCGCCAAACAGCTCAACGAAGATAAAAGGCCGAATCATTTACAGTCTAAGATGTGCGGGGAAATCCAATCGCAAAAAGGGGCCGAATGGATGGGCGAGCGATTCGCTGGACAAGTTCCAAGGTTGCTGTTTGATGATACAGCGGAACCTATTTCCGCCCCGTACAAATGCTGTGTGTTTATCGAATATCTACTCCAACTTAATCTTTTAGACGTTGCGGATGGAAGGGGTAAGAATAGGAATCACCACAAAAATAAACAAGAGAGAGGGAGGGTTCTATATTTAAAGACAGCGCATAGCCCCGATCTTATTTGTAAAGGCCAAAAATAGAAAGGAAAATGTTTTTTTTTTTCGGTGGGAATGGCGAACGATGTAAAAGCGCAACGGCCATTGAACTCCACCCCCCTTTTTTCCGGCCATTTGGAATAGATCCGTAGACGGGTTCTAAATTTGATTGTTATACGTATAGAAAACTCTATACAATGTAATAGGATTTCTGTAGGTTTATGTAAATTTCTATCATCTGTCCATCCTGATGTAAAATGGGGCCGAGATACAATTTCATCCCGCCCAAAAATATATCACAGGATTATCCCGCTGATTTGTTTCTAATTGGCGATTAAAACGAGATGGTCAATTTTATACAAAATTAAATTCACGGAAAAATTAAATTCACGGAATTGTTCATTTTATTTCCGGTGAAGTACACCCGTTACCGTTAAAAGTGACCCTTCCTCCTCTATGATGACGAGGAAAGATGGCCACCGTTTTACTACTCTTTCGTCCATGACAAAAGTAGCTGAGGGGTTTCGAAGGACATTTGGATGGAACGTTACTTTGGATTATTTTGAAATAAATGAACCTTCATTCGATTCTCACAGTTTCAAAAAATTAAAGAATAATGTCCGGAATTTAAATAATTAACTTGAGGAAATAAGAGTGTTATGTTTTGTATTAGGCAGAAAATTAAAGTTCTACACAATGCAATGTCCGATCGTGAGGTAAACGACGACGGTGAAAAAATTCTAATGTGAACGATATTGTTCATTTATCAGAAATATCAAACTTACAACATTTAATGATTGTAATTGACGAAAATGAAAAAAAAAATTGATTTCCCCAAAATATCCCAAGACCTAAGGACACGACTACTTTTCTTTCGTCGGGCATAGCAGCGCTGCAGTTCGAAATTGTTCCAGTTTAATATTTCGGGGCAAAATATCATTTTCCAGTACGAAATTCGATATGGTTACAAATGAGCATTGTCAATAAGTCATGCTGTTCCGACAAGGATTATCGACAATATGGCCTTATATTGATAATTCCATTACATGTGATAGTTAATGCTGAATGAATTCGTGATCCACAGAACGAATCATTGCACTTATTTATTACGGATACTTTTCTATTATATTTATGGAAATACTTTATAGATATCGAATTTATCTTATATCCTTCTGCTGGACTGCTGGCAAAAGATAAAGATTTATCAATAAAGATTGTGATATAATTAAACTAGATACATACTAGAATTTCAATGAATCATCTTCCTAAAATGGAGTGTCATTATAGATACGTGTCAATTATGTAATTAAGCCTTGATTAAATTTGTGATTGAATCGATTATGCCATTGGCGAGGAAAGTTGATCGTGAACGTTATTACTCATTTATCAGAATTCTGAAATTGAAAAAATTAAATTGTTTTAAATGGACGGAATTGAAGAAAAAACCCTACTTTCTCCAAAATATCTCAAGGTGGAGGTTGGAGCCCTCCCCACAGGACACGCCTACTTCTCTTTTCTTTCTTTTCGTCGGGCATGGCGCCGCAGTTCAAAATCGGCGACAGAAAAAGATGTTATTTGAAGGGATCTGCCTTTTCCATTTTAATATTTCGGGACTAAACATTTTCCAATACGAAATCCGATATGGTTCAATAATGAACAATGTTATTTAAATCTCGCTGTTTGGATTGAGTAATTTAAAACCTACACTGAGTAAAAGTTCCATTAGAAAATGGCACTATACATGCTATGAAATTTTATTAACCGCATGTATAGAGGTCTACAATTGATTGTAAAATTTCGCTCTACCAAGAAAAACGTACATGGGCAGGGTTTATGTGGGCTGGATCAATTTTTATGCAAATCCTATACCGAATCGGCAATAAAGATATACTACGGTTACTTATTCCTAGAAAATTCCTCTGAGATATCCGAGTGATATTACAGTAGTGATTAGAGCAAATGACGTCATACTCACATACCGGCAAAAGAAGAGCGCGAGTCGGCGCAATAGCCTCTTTTATCCAATCCACTGATTTTATCCATCCCGATATAAATTGACGCGTGTAACTTTATTACCCCTCAAGATTACACACCCATAAAATTCGTCCGGTTAAAATAATCATCTTCTGCCGCTGACGTAATTATGTACAAGGACCTTTTGGTTCTAAATATTAGACTGAATGTAAAAGTTTGTGTGACTGTGCGGTTTTTCCGTTTGACATACGAGGACTTCTGGAACGTCGTACACACCTCAAATGGTGCGGGAGGGTTCTATAAGGTCGTCGAGCGCAGCTCGTGCGTCATTATTGATGCGATGATGCGGTGGAAAATGCCGAGGACACACAGCACAAACGAAAATGGCGGATGAATAATGAATAATCGATACATAATGAGAATTTGAATGCTGGTGGCTGATGACAGATTGAGTTGACGACGCTCCACTGAATAACCGATAAACGCTGGCGCGTGCGACGCAACGTCGAAAGTCGTGAAAAAAAGATGAGAAAATGGAAATAAGAGTTGCGGCATGGCCGCGCCCTGTTTCCTTTTTGCTGATGCAACACTCGACTGATTTCCACCTCTCTCGCTCGTGATCGCTATCCCGATAAAACGCTCGCGCCTGAGGCGGATCATTTAATAGGAAGGAAATGCCCAATCTGATTTATATTCGCCAGATATAGAATATATTATCTAATGTGATATATTATAACATCAGCCGCGCTCTGGCTGGGCACATTTCCGTTCCGCTAAATCATTCGTCGGTCGTTGGTTCGTGCATTCCGAAGGTGAAGATAATTATTTAGGGCAGCCAAAAAATAGTCGGGAGAAGATCAATCTTATTCTCTCAACTTCCAAAACCCCCAGCAGATCTCCATATAATTATGTACAGGAAGCGCCCAGCAGCAGCAGCACACAGTGACGTCACCATTTCCTTCCCCTTATAGAGTTATTCTTGTAAATATAGGAAAAATAACATACGCTGCGGAATGCGGAGTCGGGAATGTAAAGCTAAGAGATAGACAAGACGGATAGATTGACTGATGGAAAGAACATGCAGGAAAGACAACAGCATCAATATTATTAGGCCCAACCAAAAAAGTGAACGTGAGAAATTGTACGGAACACAAGTCGCGCCGGGGAATGTCTTGTGATGTTCTCAGCGAAACAAAAACACAAAAATTACTTCCGGAATTCATTTTTGGTTTTAACTTAACTGGATATCAAAGTTTAAGTCACTAGATGTTTTGGAAAATTCCATTTGTTGTGTCTGCTAGATATATTTACTGCTCTTACATAATTGCACAACTCCTCCTCCCCCCAGCAGACGAAGAAAAGATTGAAAATAACATGTAGAGACGCAGCAGCAGAGGGCGGAGGGTAGTGAATCTAATGTTATATATCTTTAGCTTCTAATATATTGCAGCAGCGCACAGCATGAAGACCAGGGCGGAGGGAAAAGCTCATCGAGCTGCTATACTGCTGCTGCTGTGTGTTAAATCTTAACGGGCGGGCGCGCTTATTTGGCTCTGGCTGGGCTGTTTCTGCTGCTGTAAATGATCGTTACGCATCACGTTTCACGGCGCTCCCTCTTTCTGTATATATTTCCCTTATGTGATATAAGCTAATGCGCTCTGTCTATATATATACACATACAAATTCATTCAACTTTAAATGGATTTGAACCTTGAGAGAGTTACTACTATCAAGTTTTTCTTTCGGTCGTCATGGACATTTTGTCGATCAAAGTTAGATCCTATATATCCGGTCGATTGGTGGATATGTTCTTCTTCCCATTCCGCCCGGCTTTTCTTCTTCTTCCTTCTGTAGATATATGGATATAGACGGACCTTGTGCTGTGTGTACAAAGACGAACAGACGGTTCGGGAGCTGCGCACAGAGTTATTGCAGACCGGGGAGGGAGAGAGAAAAAAAAGGGAACGAATAACGAACGAACGCGGCTGAATCGATCGACAGTCCTGCGCGCCACGGTTGTCGAAAATTTTAGAAAAGGGAATAAAAATCGCCTGTTTCCCAAATGCTCGGCATGCCGTATACTACTACTACTACTACTACTACAATACAAAGAAAATAAAAAGCTCTAGATTTCTGCTTCCCTTGCTATTATATAGCCTAGACTATAATAACAAAACTGGACGGCGATCAATCGGCACCGGGACTGTTTCGTCTATTCCTTTTTTCTTTTTGAACGACACGCCCGTTTTTGAATAGACGCTGGCGACGGTTAATTCGCTTTTCCATGTACCGGCGTCTGTTTTGTGCACATGTAAGGCATCTTTAGGTAATATCGTGTAGGGGAGACTGGAGTAAAACGGGACGGTTTTCGTTTGCCCCCTATATCTCCCCAACTAATCATTTAATTTCTTTAAAATTTTTTTTTTATGTATTCCCTATTGTAATGTACCCCCCATATTTTTTGTATAATTTTATAATAAACCGTTTCCCTATAAAAGACCTTTAAAGTTTACTCAGATTTATGGGAGGAGCCTATTTTTTGGGGTAAGTGAGGACACTGGGGTGGGTGGTGAGGGACGTCCTCCGTTTTCGCCTTAAAATTCATTAATAAAATTGAAAAAAATTGAAAAAGTGTTCCACTGCATAGACTCTTTGAGTTTATAAATGTTTCAATTTGATTATTTTGTTAATGAACCTTTTTTCTTATATTAACAAAATTTCTTATGGAGCAGTAGGACATCCTGCGTTGCTAGGTCAGGAAATCGAGCCTCTTAAAAATGCTGTACGCTGATTGGTCCGTAACTGTCCCAAATAAGCCAAAAACAGCTGTCCCGATTTCCCGGTTTAGACACTTTTTTTTTAAAGTTAATACTGTCTAAACTAATTGATCTAAAATTCTAATTTTTGTTTCTAACGATCAAGAAATGATTCAGCTTCATTTCCATACTACATTTACATGCCATTATCGTTTATTTGTTTCTATAAACATAAAATGGCGGAGACAAAAATTTCTAAAAAAAACCGTTTTTTTAGTTTTGTCAATAACTAATGCAGTTATTGACAAAACTCAACCAAATTTCATGCCAAAGTATATTATACGTATTTAAATAACATACTAAATTTTTTTAAAATTTTATGAATATCTACTATTTTTCCCCCCACTGTCCCTTTTGACCCGGTGTCCCGGTATACTCCAGTCTCCCCTACGTAAATGTAGACTAAATGTACGAGTGAATAAATCGTTGAGGTGGTGGGTTACGTTTTCGCTGACGTGACCGCTAATCCGCATGCGGAATACAAGGCATCTGCCGGTGTTAAAAGTGGAGAATTTGACAGATTTCTATCATGAACTTTGTCAACTAAAGTACGAACGATTTATTTAATCATTTGCCATCGTACAATCATTACGACTGTTCACACTGCAATTACAGATTTAAATATCGCATATTATCAGTGCCAAATTGCAACGCCTGAATTGAAACAACCGCAAATATAAATCGACTGGAATCGAAAGTTTGCGCAGCAATCATAATATGACGCAATGACGCGCGATTTTCGCCCGGAGCCATAAAAGTTACCGCATGTGATGTATAGTACACCAGTAATATATACAGAAAGGTGGTTTGTGCTTTGTTGATTTTTCGATAAGGTGGAGGTGGGGGGCATAAAACAATCCACGGTACTACAATTTTCTCTTACGTAGTATAGTGCAGGGCCACGCCCACATCAGTCCGACTCATGCGCACTGGGTTAGCACTATCGTGGATGCAGTTGCTATACGTAATCAGATTCCGTGTAGCTGATGTTGTCGGATGGATAGACGGAACTTTTATGAATAATTATGGCATCAGATTAACAAGTTTCACTTTGAATAATGAACTGCTGCTGCATGGCAGCAGTGGGGGGGAGAAAATCACAACCCCGTGCGATGACGGCCAAAGCTTTTCGAGGTTTTAGCCGCCCGCACAATCCTCGTGACTTATTCACCGGCGTATATATATTTGACGTTATATGGATGAGAGGAAACAATTTCTCAAATCGTAAATAAATTTCCCAACTCGTCGTATATGCTGTTGCCAAGTTGAATTTATCGCTCTCTCCCGCTAGATGTAGATGACGCAAGAGTTGGTCGAAATTGTTAAACCGAGAAATTATTATTCACGAGAGATCCGCAAATGTTACAAACTTTTTGGGAAAAAATAAAACATAAAATGCTTTAGATGTCACGACACACTGTGATCTCTTTTCTTCGGTGTTTCTGATTGGGTTCACCGAGTCCGATTTATCGACGCGCTTGTATAATTATTCGGATTCCCCTGCAACAATTTCGATCGTTGACACACATGGAGCGATGGGAAAATGTCAGCAACGACTTTTTCTTTTTTGACTATCACATTTCAGTTCTTTCAAATCTAGCGCGCTGAGAAGGAGAGATGCCGTGTCAAATGCCACATCAGCTGGTGGGTAACAGGCGGCGATCAATCGGCGGCGCCTATCATGTATGACACGCCCATTTCCGACTGGCGGTAATATGCAGCCAAGCTAATTGACTCGGCTCGCTATATGTAGTATGGCGTCCAGAATTATAAGTCAATAATAAATCACCTGTAAGAGCTGGAACCTGGTCCGGCTGCTAGAGTCGTCAGCTTAGAGAGTAGATTCCCCGTTATTAGGTATTTGGGTGGGAGTGGAGGGTCTGGCTAAAAGTTGATTAAAGTTATTTAACGCGAGTCGTGGCTCACACAGCGGGAAGCTCATGTAGGTATAAAAATTGTAAATTGCGTCGAGTTCATTCGTATTACCGCGCAGAAACGTTAAGTAACTTAATCGGGACTATTAACAGGGGATCGGCAGTTCAGTGTTAATTTTCACTCAGTATTTTGAGGCTATACATTTGCAAGTACTAATTTCGTGATGGTTAATAAATGAACATTGTTGTCTCTTTCACACTCTTTCGTTTGAGATGTGTTATAAAGAGATTGATAAATTTTTCCATTGGGAATCAATACATACTGCGGCGCGTTTTCATCAACCTCAGATGTTAAATAGCATCAGTTATAGTTCTGTACTTATTCTTTGTTCTTTAGATGAAGATGATCATTCCAACGCCATCAACTAAAATGCATTGTTTTGTGAGCAGCTGTTCCTGAAAACGAAACTTTTGCCAGCAAAGAAATTAAATTTAGAGGATGATGGAGAGGGGTATGATCATGTGCAATTAACACTAGACAATTCCTAGAATATAAAATCATATAGCTTTCTAATTGACAATGGCATTTAGAGTACATGCATACACGTTATTATAACTAAATAAGTCTTTCGATAGCTTCGTCAAACATATTGACGAAAAGATTTAATTGTAACCAAAATAACTCATTAAATGTATGGTGAAACATTCAAAACTAAATAGTTACAAATAACCGAAAAACAAATTTATCCCGAAAATTTTCAAGTTGGAACTCGACCCATCCTACTTCTCTTGCGCCTCTACGCGCCACCGTTCAAAATTTGAAAACAGAAAAAGGGACGGAGAGAAACATTTTGTGCCTTCAATTCATTTGGTTTACAGATTTAACTAGCTGTAGAAGTATTGACGAGAATAAATAATGAACATTGCTGTTTAAAACACGCTGGTTTGATTGAGACATTTAAAAACTGATCTGATTGAGACATTCCACTTTATATTAGCATTTATAGCAGCGCAATTTCATTTACCATTGATTGTAACATATCCTTTATTAATCTGACGATACTTGCATTCTAATTTCTACTCAAATCTCTCAAGCGCCTCCTCACAGGACACGCTTACTTCTTTCTTGTCAGGCGTAGCCGTCAACAGTTACAAATTGACAAGAAAAAAAGAGACGGAGACAAAAAACTGTTCAGTTCCTTTTTAATTTAGTTCACAGATTCTGATTAGCTGTGGAAGGGTTGAAGTTTTAGTGGCCGTCAAAATCCGCGCAGTGGGAGTGGGGGGCAGGTTATAACTTTATCAAAGTTATTTAATCGAAGTCGTGGCTCTTAACGGGAGTCTCACGCAGTTATGAAAAATGAAAATTGTGACTAGTTCAATCGTTTTACCGTGCCGAAGCGTTGCGTAACTTTATGGGATCTGTCAGGGAGGGAACCGGCAGTTTTGTGATCCATTCTCCCTTTTTTAATGTTTTGGGGCTAATAAACATTATCCAGTACCGAATTCTGTATAGTTAACTAATGAACATTGTTTTTAATATCCCGCTGTTTTGACTGAGTTTTTTCATCAAAAAATTGATGAAGACATTCCATTAAAAATCAGTGCTATATGCAGTGCGATTGCATGTACCACAGTTAGCAACACACTAGTTATTTAAATATTGTAATTTCACTGTGAACTTAACCCTCCTCTAACTAGTTAAGCTTGCCCTAGAAATAAACGCGAGCCTCATGTTGATATTTGCACAATATGTACAATTCATCATTGAGTTCTAATTATTGTACGTGGGAGTCAGTTAGTTGAGGTATCTCAATTTTTAACTAGATTAATTCTGGAATTTAAATGATAGATATGTGTAAATTAGAGTGGCAAAAAAGTACAAAACGAACATTAAATAGAACAATAGTGTAATAATTGATTGTTTCGTTAAAGACATTAGCAAAAGAATTTGATAGTGAACGACAAAATTCATTCGTCAGAATTACTAAACGTACCAATTAAATTGATGTAATTTACAAAATTGAAGAAAAACCATAATTTCCCCAAAATATATCTCAAGTTGGAGGTTGGAGCCCTCCCCATAGGACACGCCTACTTCTCTTTCGTCAGGAAAAGTGGCGCCAACAGTTCGAAATTGGCATTAGAAAAAGAGGCGAAGAGAAAAATCTATTGCCAGTTCTCTTTTTCATTTAGTCCACAGATTTTGATGAGCCGTTGAAGTGTTGAGGTTTTAGTGGCCGTCAAAACCCGCGCCGCTGGGGCACATTTTCAAACTCACATGTCAATGCGCGAAGCCGTAAAAGCGCCCCCATCAGTTTGAAACAGCAGCTGCTCGGCAGATAGTCAACTTGGGCGGTGTTAGTTTCTTCTATCGCCCGCAGTCCATCCAGTTCCCACTCCCCCATAAATAAAAAAGAACACTTGCACAGCTGTGTTCAGTATGCCGGTAAATTTAAATCCAATCAAATTTGGCTGTTTATATTGAATACAAATCGACGCCAAGGAGAGAGTCAATTTTATGGCGGGAAAAAAATTCGTTATTTGAACGGTTCAAACTTGAGCATCCTGATTGGTCGAGGTTCCGTAAAACCCTAAAGGCTATAGACAGCAGCTGACGCTGTTGTGTGTGTGTGTGTACAGTAACAACCGTAACAGGGGGCGATCAATCCCAGGCAGGTTCCTCCATCTCTTATGTATGACACGCCCGTCCCTACAAGAGCAGTGGCTGGCCCTGCTAATTCTAATACGAAACTCTCGTGATGCGCCATGGCTAAAGATATTCCATTTGCCGGGCGAGCCAAGTTAATATGTATCTCCTCCCTTGGCAAATATAATCAGAAATTCTGGCTGATACTCTTATTTGATGACTAGCTCTAATCGATACACACGTACATACTACAGGAATCCAAGTCATGTCTGCCGGGGCAGGGATTGTTGCGTGACCAGCAAAAGGGATTGATTGGTGGCCTAATTTCATTTCACGTATACTACGCTACAAGACGACGTTTTTTCGGATGCAACTATTTCGCTTCCGGCGGATATCGCAATTCAATCAATGAACTTTATAAATCATCTTCCAATCAGTTGAAAAAAGGCACAAAGAATCGATTAACTGACAGACGAAGAGGATAAGCAACTTGATTGCTGAAATGGTAAACACCATACGGTTTGTGACAATTAAGACTGTTATTTATCGGTAGCAGTTCGACAGTTATTATTGGTTGAATTGAATTGCTGCATTCAAGCCTGACCCTGCTTCTGACGCACAGGTCCTCTGACACCTTATAGGAATTACTACAATTCCTAAGGTGAAAGATTCTTGATGACAGCCAAAACACGCGTAATTGTAATGGAAATTAAATCGTAATTTAAAGGCAAATCTCCGTAAATTTCTTATAGCGTCCGTCACGACGTAAATAGGTGTTTCAGCGCTATTCCATATTACTTAAAGCTAATTTCATTCGACAACTTTAAAATGCCAATTAATAGCATTGCATTTCACTTGTCCATTATTTGAATACGTAACCGAGTCGAAAAACAAAAGATGATTGAGACGTCTAGACGACAATTGGTTTACTTAATTAAGTTTCTATTCCAAGTTAAACTGTTTTTTTTTTACAAGAAAACTTTTGGCAATCTTCACGCATTTCGTGAATAAAATTAACCCTGGCGAAACGTATGTGTAGCTCTCGATCACGAATAAAGGAATCACTCTCAAGAACCGACTAACGACTGTTAATGAAAGAATAAAATTAACCAAACGCGCCAGTTAAAATAAAATCCCCTTTTTTTCCCCCGGTTGTGTAACGTTCCATCTATCCCGTATATCGTGCAATGTAAAAATTGGCGCAACTATTTCGCTTCAGGCGGATATTGCAATACAATAAATGAACTTTAAAACCCATTTCCCAATTCGTTGAAATGGTCACAAGGAATCGATTGGCTTACAGAAGAAAGTGATGTGGTACTTGAATATTAGAGTAGCGAACATCAATCGATGTTGTCGTACAAAAATCTTATTAAGCAAATAATTTTTTAATTTCAAGAATGTTGGGCATGGGACAGCCAAAAGAAATACTCCAAATTTTATTCATAAACAGGGAATTGGAATTTGGCTGTCCGAACAGCATGATAAGTGAAAATCAATTTAGAATTTAAGGGATACCACTCGAAGAATTACGACAGCATATTTTGCAACAGTCAAAGGTATCTGCTTGCAACATCCAATACTTCATAGCAAAAATAGTTAATCTACTTTAAAATGCTAATTAGTAGCATTACATTTCACTTGCCCATTATTTGATTGCGTAACAAAGTCGAAAAATAAAAGATGTTTTAGACGTCTAGACGGCAAGTGGCCCCCCATTAAGTTCAAAAGCTTCTTTTCCAAGTTGAATTTTTTTTTTCAAAAAAACTTTTGGCATCCTTCACGAATTTCGTGAATAAAAGTAACCCTGACGTAACTGCATACTTAGCTCTCGATCACGAATAAAGAAAACTACAAAGCGCAACATAACGATTAAAGTAAAGAAAAGAAATCACGCGTACAAGTTACAATGAAATTTCCTTTTTTCCCTTCCCAGTTGTGCAACGCTCCATTTATCCCGTATTTGAGCATCTCGTAAAATGTATAAACTAGCGCAACTATTTCGCTTCTGGTGAATTTTGCAATCCAATAAATGAACTTTAAAATCCTTCTTTCGATTTTTTGAAACAGTCACAAGACATCGACTGGCTAACAGATTATAATGATGTGTAACTTGATTACGAGAGTATCGAAAACCAATCGGAGTTGTTATAGAAATCTCTTATTAACCGAGGGGATTTCTTAATTAACTTTACTTTTTTATTACCACATAAAGAACTATCAATTAAATTTTTTTGAAACCTTATTCCCAACACAAAGTCAATCAAAAAAAAAATTGATAGTTCAGTAAAATAAATGAAAATCAAACCAGAATTTAATGGATACCACTCGAAGAAGTTGGACGGCATTTCTATCAACGGATTGAGGTACTTACTTGCATTGCCCAATACTTCATAGCAAATACAGTTAAAACTACTTCAATGTGCTAATTAGTAGCAAAACATTTCACTTGCCCATTATTTGATTGCGTAACCGAGTCGAAAAACAAAAGATGTTTTAGATGTCTAGACGACAATTGGCCCCCCCCCCATTAAATTCATAAGCTTCTTTTCCAAGTTAAATTATATTTTTCAAGAAAACTTTTGGCAATAATCACGAATTTCGTGAATAAAAGTAACCCTGACGTAACTGCATACGTAGCTCCCTTTCACGAATAAAGAAAACTACAAAGCGCAACATAACGACAAAAGTAAAGAGAAGAAATCACGCGTACCAGTTAAAATAAAATCTCCTTTTTTCCCTTCCCAGTTGTGCAACGCTCCATTTATCCCGTATTTGAGCATCTCGTAAAATGTAAGAATAAATAGGGAAAAAATATATAGATCTAGGCCATCCATATGCACACATAATGTGAGCTATTGTCGCGGTTCCTCGTTGAAACCTTTCCCCTCCTCGTACCCCCCACAGCAATCAAAGACCTATTTTTTTTATTTTATGTGCATGTGTGTGTGTCCCGGGCTCTCGTCTGCGCTGTTTCCGTCTGCTGCTCGGGAAATCGTAAATTTTCTCGGAATTTTCGTTAACACACAAAAGCGCAACACACAAAGACGTCAAAGTGATGTGTGCTATGCTCGGCTCCTCTCGCTCTGGCTCTGTAGGAGCCTTGCCTTGCACACGACTTGATTCTTTCTGTCTCTCTCTTTCATCTCGTCGGTGCTGCACCGTTGTTATTGGCACTAGGCCCAGGTACTTTTTTTCCTGGCCCAGACGTAATACCCACCTCCTCCTATATGTGTAACTCCCACACAGTCTTTATAAGACTACACACATTTCTATCTTATTCCCCCTCCTCCCTCTCTATCTCTCTCCGGTTTTGGGTTGGTGGGGGGACCATTATTGCATTCGCCCTTTCGATCCATTGGCTCCTGACGAATGAGGGATGCAGTACACTGCGCAATCCGATTTTCTCTTCAAAGTCAATTGCAGTTAAGTTCCCTGGGGTCTCGTTTCGCTCTCCTCCATCATCCCCGGCTATACGTACGTATCAACATAAACAGCCCCGGCTCTGGCCCCCCTATCCGTGTGTTTGCTAACGCCGCACATTCAATGGGTCTCGTTAACGGCCTCAACTGTCGTACCCAGGATCCTTGATGAGGATCCTGGAAAAAAAAATGATTTTCCTTTTTTTTTTAGTAATTTTCTTTTTCAAAAAATGTTTCTCTCGAAATGTCTTTGCTACATTGGTGGAGGGTCTCTCTGCTGTTTTTTTTTGGCATGGGTGGGTCGACCTTTTAGACTCTCGGCTTTTCTTCATCTCAAATAAAGAATAAAAGTGAACTATCGTCACAAGGAAAAAAAGAAGAGAAAAAAAGAAGCAACTGAACATCAGGACCCTGGAGAGAGAGAGAGAAAAGAAAAGACTCTGGTCCATTACCCTTTAGCTCGTTGGCCCGTTATGTACCGGGGCGGGTGATGGTACATACATATATAGGATCGATCGATTTCTTCCTCTCTTTCGTCTCCGCCCAGCAAGTTCCTTTTTTTTCCTTCTTATTTTTCTATAGACCCTGTTTCAGCAGCAGCAGTTATAATACTACTATAACTGTATACTCGCATCTATCGCAGTACAGTTGAGCTCTATGGCACACACAGTCGTCGTCGTCATTGTGATGCCCTCGTATGTAATCACTGGGAGACTCTCGAGTCTGTCTCTCCTGTCAATTCTCTCGTCTTTTGACACACACACACAAAGGAGGTGTGTGTGTCTCTCTGTTCTATAGTACAGGGAGTCCTTTTCATAATAAAAAAAGAAAAATCAGCATCAAAGTTAAGATTCGATTTTCGATCAGAAAGAAAAAAATGTCTAACCTTTTCAACCCGCCCTGTTTTTGTTCTAAATTTCAAACAAAAGGTGAGACCCACAATGGGGGCGTGTATATATCCTTTTCTTTATAGGTGACGTAATAATAGCAGACGACTATTCTAACAATCTAAACTCTCCAGCATTCTCAAAACATTTTTTTTTGTCTTTTTTGTGTGTCGGCAGATTCGTCGGATACGTTGGACGATTCCTTCTGGACCGAGGAGACTTCAGTCGGTAAGAAATTTAACCTTGCGGGATATCTATTCTTGATGGGTGGGTGTGTGTGCAGCTGGGAAAGTTGAATCATTGATCGACACGAGAAGAGAGAGTGAAGCTGCTGCTGCTGTGTACCTACCGACTGCACCGCTCGTTACGAAGGAGCTCGCCAGGCAGGAGGAGCACAACCAACACCCCAGTGAACAATTCCAACAACGCCAGACACACAAACACAACAAAGAGAGAGAAGTGCAATCCTGCTCGGTGTCTAGTATATATAGTAGACTCTGGCGCGCTGTGTGTGCTAATAATATGTAGAGGGAAAATCAGCTGTCTCTACTATAGCAGAGACATCTAAACCAAACAGACTCTGCTGTATACTTGTTCTTCTTCTTCTTCTTGGGCAGGAGGGAGCGGATAGAGAAAGTAGGAAAGAGCTCATTAAGATGCTCTGGTCGACTCGGAAAGTTTTTGGCCATGCACAGCACAGCCAGCCAGCCAAGCCAAGCCAATTAAGCATTCCACTAGCGTCAACTTGCATATATAGTCTTTTCTCATTTATTACGACGAACGACGACGACTAGACAAAAACGACGAGCCGGCAACCCGGCATCCATCGCATGGATGATATCTGTGATATTCCATCAGCACCTTTGTATTGTGGATGCGTGATTTCTATAGGGAAAATTATAGGGGGTTGTGTGTGCCTGTTTGTTGCCTGTTTGATAAAATGGGGGAAATTGACGTTGGGTTTTTTATTTCGTCATCCAGGCGATGTGGAAAAGTTGCTCAAAGAGCATCGGGAGAATCAGGACCTGGTGCGTTCCATAGGAGGCAGCCACTACCAAATCGTCTTCCCCGTTCAGCTGAGACACCGCGAGAAGATGGGCATTTCCACCCGTGAGATCGGAGCCACAAAGGTATGACCCCGACCCAAACTTTTTGATTTTTTTTTAATTATTGGTTACTGGGTGGGAATTTGAGTTTTGATTTCATTTAATTCAATTATGAATTTCGCTGCGCTCTTCTTTAATCAATTGTTTTTTCGTCTATATTATATCTGTGTGTATACAAGTTTGAAAATCGTGAAAGTAGGCTCCTCCTTCTATTCCTTTACTAAACCCCCCACCCCAAAGTTCTATACATTTTCCCGCAAAAGAAAAAGAAAATAACCAAAATAACAAAAAAACAAATGATTCACAAATCGGTAAATTGAATTTGAAACTGGCGGGCTCTATACTATATCAATTTTGTTTGTACGCTATATTCTATATATACGATGTATTCGTTATATCGATGCGATCCGATGGCGCGGGAGATCGTGCTGGTTGGGGGGGAAACAAACAAAACAAAAAAACACGCACGAAATCACGTCAACTTGGAAGTCAGTCAACAACGAAACTTTTTGATTCTCTCCCCATCCACCGTTTTTTCCCGTTTATATAGATTTGAAATATCATGGCGGGGGGTCGGTATATTATCGATCGGTTTCGATTCTCGCTTGTTTGTTGGTTTTGTTTTGTTTTGTTTTGTTTGTTTGTTCGAAAATCCCGCCGAAACGAATCGGACGGATATAATGCGGGAAAGAGGTATTAGACACGGCTCAATTGTTGTGATGTTATACCCAAAGTTCTATTGTTTTTTTCTTTTCTTTTATTATTTATAAAAAATAAATAAAAATAAAAATAATAAAACAAAACCTTACCGGAAAAAAACTTATTGTATATCGATTATTACATTTCTAATATTATACCTGTCCCCCGAACCCTTACCTCCCCTATTTTATTCATCCATCTCTCTTATTTCTGTGTTTCGGTTATTTTGCGTGTGTGTGTGCGCGTGTGTGTGTGTTTTGATTTGTCGTGCGTGCCTTTGCGAGTGAGAGAGCTACCGTGCTGTGTGTGACACAAAGAGACACGCCTGCTCTTGATCCATTTCATCGAACGAACGAACAAATCATCTCTCTCACTCTCTCTCTCTCTCCTCTCTATACATGTGTGTATTGATTTGGGCAGACTATGGAGCGACCGTCTGAATCTAGCAGGATGAATGAACGCTACAGCACTCAGGTAGAATTACCTCCTAACTCATCTAACAGCCCTACATTTCTCGCCTTCTTTTTATTTTTACAACCCCCCCACCAAAAAATTTAAAAATCAAATCATCATAACATTTTTTTGTTTTGTTTATTTATTTGTTGTTTTGTGTGGGAAAGTTCAAAGCGAAAAAAAAAAAAATTTCGTGTATTATTATTTCGTTCCCCGGTGAATGCATGTGTGTTTGTGTGGGCTCTGCTGTTGACCTTTTTCAGCGCAGAGGTTGTTGTTGTTTTGGTATTTTTCTGTTGTTATTTGATATTATTTTTTCAATCGATAACAAACAACCCAAAGGCATGTGCACAGCATCCAACTTGGCACTCTCTATTCTCTTTTTTTGGGGATTTGATTGTGCGCTGCTGCTGCTGCTGCTGCAGACGACATTCCGCATTTGTTGGAGCCGTTTTTGAGTTATTTCTTATAGACCCGCATTTTATCTTTCGGGGTTGTTGTACAATGTACATACTTTTTTTTTTATTTTGGCTTCTGCTGCTGCTGCACTGCGGCTGTGTAAACTGGACGGTTGTCAAAAGACGCGCACAACTTGTCGAGTTTTTCTTTTCTTTTCTTAATGCACCATGCAAGGAAACCAAAACAACACACGACCTTTCAACTCGATCCCCCCTCCGGTGTTTGCTTGTCTCAATTATATCGATCGATATTCTCCTTCCTATTTATACACTATGTTTTTGATTGATTTTTCCAATGTTTTTCCCATCCATTCCATCTTGATTCGGAGCCAGAAAAAAAAGAGAAAAATATCAACAACAACAATAAACCTCCTCCTCCCAACCAGTGTTGGAACTACCGCGGTGACTTAATACCGCGGTATTACTGCGGTACTGCGGTACTACCGCCGGCTTCTACCGCGGTCTTACTTTTTTTTCAGTACCGCACCGCAGTAACGCGGCAGAAACTTTCAGTTTGCGGTAGCGGTAGTTTTTTCTTAAAAATCGCCATCTAGCGGCCAAAATTCAAAGCTTTTAGGTGGCGTTTTTTACAGACGATCTAGTTTTCTTCGTCACTCCAGACTTCCAGTCACTCACAGGCTGTCAGTTAGACTGATTGTGAACTTTATCGGTCATCTTCCATCCCATTTACGTCTGAACTTCATATGTTTTTAGCTGATCAATCTACCAAAACATCTTCTCTCTTGAAATTTCCAACAATCAAGGAAATGTTTTTGAAGTTTAATGCAGCATTGCCTTCTTCGGCATCTGTTGAACGTTTGTTTAGTGTTGGCGGAAGTATTTTCCGACCAACTAGAAAAAGGTTGTCAGATGCTAACTTTGAGAAAATGTTATTTCTTAAAGTAAATAGCAAATTGTAAAGTAGAACGTAATAATAAAAGAATTCAGGCATTTTTTTTACATGTAACGCAAATTGTACCGCTACCGCGGTAATACCGCGGTACTTTTACCGCTACCGTTACCGCTACCGCATTTCTAAAAAAAAATTACCGCAGTACCGCCACCGCGGTACTTTTTCAAAGTACCGCTTCCAACACTGCTCCCAACCAACCAACGACGCCTACACGCCCGAGAGAGATATATCTGCATGTCTGATGATGGATGACGCCCCCATTTTTATTTATTTTTTAGTTTGGCGCTTTTGTTCAAAATGTATTTTTAAAAAAAACCTCCAAAGTCTCTCCATTGAAAATTCCTTTCGGTTTTGTTTGGTTATATTTTCATCCCTTTTCTTTTTGTTTTGTCTTCCTTTTGTCTGTTTTCTTCTTCTTCTCATTCATTTCAATCCGAGTCGTACATAAGAACATGTTTCGTCATCATTGTTGGCTGTTTGTCCGTTTCCACTTTTTAATTTTGACTTGTTAAAACTGGAAGACAGAGAGAGCCGGAAAGAATTTCGTGTTGTGAATAATTGGCAAACATTTTCATGTCCATTTTAAAAAAATTAGGAGTTTGTCAAATTTAATTTCTATTTTTGTCTTTTTTTGTTTATTTGATTTCTGCAGCAACAGACGGGCAAGCACTACCACCGGACGTCGCTCCTGATCAAAGCTTTCAGCCACAAGTTCCGGCTGGACTTGGAATTGAACTCGTAAGTTTCGTGAATATAATGTTTGCTGTTTAAGTGAATCTATATCAACTATGGGCCCGCCACTGGGACCACCAGCAGCAGCCAAAGTTTTTAGGGGCTTTTTATAAATTATTATTTGCCTGGGCTGCTGTGACCGCCCCTGGACCGCCCACAAGTTGATATAGACTTCCGGATATACTACGGCGTATTAGTTTAATAGGGATTCTATATGTTGTATATGAATTATGTATGTATATAGTTGGCCATATGTTGATGCTGATTATTTTGCAAAATTACAGGCAGCTGTTGGCACCCAACTTGATCCAGAAGCATTTTCTGCCCGGCGGAGTTGAACAGTTCTCCAAACAGGTATAGTAATCTATTTACAAGGGGTATATAGTGTAGAGATTCAAAACGATGGGGTTGACACTTTCATTATTTGTTATTTTTAAAAGTAAAATTCCTTTTAGCTAATATTTAAAAAATGTGAACAAATTCTATTATATATAGACGAGTTAGGGATGACGTAGAGAGATAGCAGAGTAGCTCAACGGTTCGTTAAATTCAGTTTTACGGGAAATGGGTTGACATTTTCTCCCTCTTTCTTTTTGGGTTTTAATAGACTTGCTTGTTAGCAATCTGCTGAATTGCTGGCGCTGGCGGTTTAAACTTTTTTCCCTTTTCTTTTTGTTCTTATTTCGTCGTCCCGACATGACAAAGTTGAACAACTACGGCGGCACTTTTTCCTTTTGCTGGCGATCAAATTAGGCTAACACATTCTGTTCTAACGGCACGTGTACATCTTTTTCTTTATTTCTTTCTCTTCTCAAATGAAAATAAAAAAGGAAATCGAGCACTGCTACTACCACGGAACGGTCAAGGACTATCCAGGAGCCGTGGCGGCCTTCCGGACGTGCAGCGGAGTCAGCGGAATCATCCACATTGGCAACGAGACGTTCGTGATCCATCCGTTTTACGGCGGCGATCTCTCGGTATATATCTACTCAACTTAAAATCAAAATCAAATTAAAATTAAAATTTAGGTTTGGCATTCAATATTGATCGACTTTTGGTTTTATTTGTTTGTCTTATTATTCCAATTATTCCTGGAGCAGAGGAAACACCCTCACGTCATCTTCGAAGCCCGGACCAAAGTCAAGCAAATGTGCGCCAACACGGGCATGCTCGAGTACGGCCTCCGCTCGGGCAACTACCGCGGAGGCGGCGGTGGCAAAGGTCAGTCCAAACAGCCGAAATCCAACGAGCGACAAAAGAGGGACGTCCGCGAAGTGACCAAATACGTCGAAACGGCCCTGGTCCTTGACAAAGCCATGGTGAGAGACTATAATCAAACAATTGCATTAGCAACACTGATTGAATTAAATGGAATTTACTATTTTCATGCAATTAGTTTGAGAAGCGCAACGGCAGCCGACGGATCGAAGTCGTCCAGGACGCCATTCAAATCGCCAATATCGCCGACCTGGTCAGTTTAATTCATTTTAAAAATTGTGTGTTTAAACAATTTGTTTGATTTTCATTTTGTTTGGGGTTCTATTTCCGGCCGGATAGTATTTCCGGACGCTCAACACCCGCGTTTCGGTCGTGTACATTGAGACGTGGGCCAGCGAGAACCAGGCGCCGGTCGACCGGTCCCAGGACATCCACCGGGCCCTCCTCAACTTTAACGACTACATTTCGCGCAAACTCTACAATGTCATCAAGGACACCACTCAACTTTTGTCGTAATATCTCGACACCATTTTTTAATCATTTTATAACATCATCCACTGGAAAAAACAAATTACCATTTTTTTTTTTGAATTTTTTAAAATGATGACGTCACAAAACAGCGGAGAGACTTTTGCCGGAGGGTCCGGAATGGCGGCACCGGACACGATTTGCACGCCCAGATCGGTGGGGCTGAGCGTCGACATCAACCCGTACGAGCCTCACCTGGTGGCCGGCACCATGGCCCACATGATCGGCCACAACATTGGCATGGGTCACGACGACGGCCGTAAGTCCCACAGGCTATATAGATTTCTCAGATGGAACTGAAAATAAAATAATTCTGGATAGGTGACGAATGCCATTGCGGAGATTGGCACGGCTGCATCATGTCTCAATCGATCATGGGCCTGGAAAGCGTCCAGCCCTACAAGTTCTCCGAGTGCAGCCTCTCCGACTACATCGAGAAGCTGAAAATCGGCCACAGCATCTGCCTCTTCAACCGGCCCAATCAGGTGCGCGTTTTTTAATTTAATTATTATTAATGCCAACGCCCACACGTTAGTCTTCCTATAAGGTCAAGTCGACACACTTTTTGATTTTTCTCCCTCCGGCGGTGCCGGCGCCGGTGCTGAGGTTGATCAATCGATATGCAATTTACACCGGCCATTATGCGCTAGTAATTGAAAATGTCTCGCGCTGAAAAGGTTATTGCTCTCCCGCGTGAGTTTGTCGGTCGCGGAGAGACGTCATCCAAGCACTCTATACTACTACCCCCAGTGACATGAGCTTATGGCTTCCCTTCATAACTCGGTCTTCCAATATCGCATCTATACCAAATAACTTGGTCCCGCACCAAGTCCTCAATCCCCCCCGAAAAAAATAAAAGAGAAAAACGGGAGTCCCGCGGGTTACAAAAAAAGGAAAAAAAAAAAAGAAGAAAAGAAACCGGAAGAAAGATGGATGACGGCTCTTATCATCAAGGGGGAAGGGATCGCCTTGTCTCCTTTGATAACTCGTGAGTAGATAGGAGGAGGAGGGGAGTTGTACACACACACACACACAAGAAAGAATCCCGAAAGATTTTCTCCCTTGTCGATCGATTGCAATCAGCTGACGCCAGTAGATATATAGCCAACTCTCTCTAGCTCCTTCTCTCAGCTGACAATATCGATCCTGGAAATATGTCGCCGCTGTACACACTTGACTGTGATCCTATACTCCTCCTCCTCCGCCCTTTTCTTATTTGATTTCCGCAGTTTCCAGTTGCGCTCCTACTGTATAATATATAATTTCATTTTCTGTTTTTTATTCTTTTCTTTCTTTTTTTCGCCAGCTGGAGGACTTCCGCACTTGCGGCAATGGCGTCGTCGAGGATGGAGAGGAATGCGATTGCGGAACGATCGAGGAGTGTCACGATTCCGATCCTTGTTGCGATCCCATCACGTGCAAATTGACGGCAGAAGCCGAATGCGCTTCCGGACCGTGTTGCGACGATTGCAAAGTATATAGATATCCATTGATTGATTTTTAATTAGTCCTTATTGGCTTACAAGAAGCTGGGCTTTTGTTTTTTGGGGTAGGGGGAAGGGGGGATGTTGTTTAGCTTTTAATGTCGTCTGCTTTTGCTTTCTTTACGAAAACTGAGACGAAGCAAAATGGTCGCTTTAGAATTTCAGCTGTAGGTAAAGTTTAGTTTGGTATGATTTAATTGTATTGATATTAAGTGTGTTTTAAATGTTTAAAGTCAATCTTGAGAGTTGAAAGCAATTGTGTTTACGTGTTTGTGAAAACATCTTGGTAAACACAACATTTCCTCTTTGCTGCTTTAAGAAATTTAAGTTGAAGTATTTGGGAAAATCATTTAATAATCTAAGTTGTGAAATCAGCATAATTTGTTCCTCAGAAATTCATTATTCCAGTGTAGCAAGAAAAAGTTTATTTGGGAAGCATTCGTGTTGATAAATTAGAAAACGTGGTAAGCAGAAAATGTTTTTCTGAGTCTTGAACTGCTTCATGCTGCAGTGTTAATTGTAATTTCAACAGTTTGACTCAGCAAACATATCTTTGTTTCTCATTTCAAAGATTCCATGATTTTCTGACAGGAACAACAATGGAATGATTTGACGACAAACAACCTCTGTTTCACAATTTACATTGTTTAACAATTTTCAAATTCAATCATGTTTGGTTTTTTAAACTTTAATCTCTAAAAGCAAAGTTTAACTGAAACCCACGTATGACTAAGAGGGACCTGCCCCCACACCAGCACCTCCTGATGATTAATTATGAATTGAATTAAATTTTTACAGTTGAGACCGAAAGGCTATCTCTGTCGGGATGCCACCAACGAGTGCGACTTGCCGGAAATTTGTAACGGGCGTTCGGGTCAGTGTCCGCTGGACATTTACAAGAAGAACGGCAACCAGTGCGAGATCAATAAAGGCTACTGCTTCAATGGCGTCTGCCCGACCCTGGACAGCCAATGCCGACTCATTTGGGGCGACGGTATTTCCCAAAACATTTCAAATCATCAAAAGGAGAAAGAAATTAAAATTTTGGAATTGAATTTGGTTGGACGTTGAAAACAGGCGGACTTTCGGGCGACCGCAAGTGTTTCGAGCAGTTCAATTCGCAAGGATCAATCAACGGCCATTGCGGGCAGGATTCCCACAACAATTACATTCGCTGCGATGCGGAGCACGTCATGTGCGGATCGCTGCAATGCCAAATGGGAACGCGCTACCCCATCGTCGCCGGAATGGATCAAATGTATTCGAGGACTCTGGTCTCCATGGCCGGACGGGAATTCGAGTGCAAGTATAAACAACACACAATCGCATCCGCATCTAAGAGAGAGACACTCACAATTCACACACTTGATTGCACGTCCGCTATCTGTTGCTAGGATCACCAGCGGGACCGTTGCGGCTGCCGATCTGCCGGATTTGGGGATTGTGCGGGACGGAACTCCTTGCGGAAACAGTCTGGTCCGTCCAATTGTTGAGATATTTTTCTTCTATTCATGGATGAGCCATAATAATTCATTTATTCTTATTTCATTAGATTTGCATGAACAAGACGTGCAGCAGCATTTACCCGCACATCGACCGATCGAAATGTCCCAGCAACAACGTGGCGCTGGATTGCTCCGGCCACGGCGTTTGCTCCAACATCAACTCGTGTTTCTGCGACGCCGGATGGACTGGCCACGATTGCTCGACCCAGACCAACGACAGTTACATCCGCAGCGGCTTCCAGTCCGGCGACAAGATGGGCGCTGCGGAGGCATCCGAACGCGATTCGGCCAACGCTGGCGCCCTGGGCACGGGGGCTCCTCCGCCGCTCAACGGCGTCACCACCCTCATGCCGGAAGCGCAAACCAGCAACAGCAAAACCACCTCCTACGGTATACCCATTCGATCTAGCCTTTTAATCCATTTGATTTAAGTTCAACGCATAAGAATTTAAACTGTTAAGATACATGTTTGGTGTCACTGTTTTGTGTTATAGCTCGTAAAGTTTCAGGTGAAAAGGGCGGCAGTTATGAAGGTGTTAGTTCGCTAACGATGGCCCTGACGGTCGTACTAGTCGTCAAAGCTGGCCTACTTTGCATAGCCCTAGTGGCCATTTTGCACAGGTATACTATACGTCCGAGGAATTCCAGCCTGCCGATCGACTAAACTACGCCCTTTATACTAATCATCATTCATTATTAACCTAATTAACTAATTGTTTAGTTAGTTTTAACGATATTTGCACTTGAGCGCTGAATGAGTGGATGGAGGCAGGTGTTACACGTGTGGATAACTAATGAATTTGCATACTAACATTTTCTGGTCTTGGCTGGGTTGGTGGTGGTGGTGGTGGCAAATGGCGGGCGGCGGCTTTTGCTGGACGACAAACGCACACCCAAACGGCCTGCAGTAGACCGAAGTGGTCACAGCACGGTGTTCATGGTGGTGATGCTGGTCTCGGTAGTAGGGGGCGTATTTATCGTCTTTGCCCTAATGGCCCTCTGCTACAGGTCAGTGGTGGTACACAGAAACCTCTCCCTTTGCCTCAGGTTAGTCGAGTCTTTTCATTATGTCGCTCGTCGTGATGGTCCCAAAAAAGTCCAAACAAAAAACAAAAATTCAAATCAAATTTCAAACAAAAATCAAATCAAAAACAGCTTCTGTTGTGTCTTGACGCTCGCTTTTACTTCCTTGAACGCCCTTGTTCTTATCTATTCACATACCGAGTAAAAATTTAAAAAAATTCAATTTGATATCATATACTATACACCGAGATTACAATTTCACAATCCCTTTGTTTCTAAATTGGCAAGCAGTTCGCATCCGTACGATTTTTTCGAAATGTTTCAGTTTGATTTTCGGTTGTTCACGTTTTCATTTCATTTTTTAATTAGACCTGGATTGCAAACGGATTGAAACTTTTATAATACATCACGAGAGATTTGAATTCAACATTTTTCATGAGCAACAACAAAGTCAAACACTGGACATGATTTCAAAAAAAAGAGGGAACATTTTGAGAGGGCTCTTCGCATCCTCATTTTTCCTATTCTTCTTCTTCTTCTTCTAATGGATGTGATTTTGATTTACCTTTTTCATTTCCGGCTGTGATCACACACCTCTAAACGCTTTTTCCACTTCTTCTCAGATATATGGCCGTCGCTTGTGTTTTGAACCCCCGTATTTGTGCAATTTTCTTCCTTAAAACAAAACAAAAATTCCAGCCTGTACTTTTATGGTATTGTTAGGAAGAAAACAAAATTCTTTTGCAACGAAACAAATTTTTTTCATTGAAATTGTTTGATATTTAACGAGCCAAATCTTTTCATTGCGGTTTTCTTCTTTTTGTTTTTTTTTCTTCTTCTTTTTTTGGGAATTTCTTTTTGGGGGATGTTTGCGGAATTTTTATTTGAAAAACACGAACAGAAGGAAGAGCACGATGCCCAAATATGATCCGCCCTATTTGAAGCGGCCCCTTGTCAACGCTTCCGGACAAATGATGACTTTGCCCAAGCCGCCGGGCGGAGGAGGAGGAGGAGGCAACGCCGGAGGAGCCGGTCCGTCTGGTATGGGAGCTGCCGGGCCTTCGGGCATTAATAACGCCACGGGCAATCACCATCACGCGGCCACCATGTCGACGGATGCCCTTTCACTGGAAGCCGGTGCCAAAGGCATTTCCTTCGGCACTATGCCTTCCTACAAGTACACACAAGACATTTTTCTTTTGATTATTATTCCGGCGGATGAAATAATTACAAAAATTGTGTATCCATCCATTGTAGCAATCGATTCCCCGGTGCTGGAAACGTCCAGCTTCAGCAACACCAGCACCACCACCACCAGCATCAACAGCACCAGCAGCAGCAGCAGCACATTGTCCAGCACATGAAGCAGCGCCAGCATCCGCACATGGACGGCATCAGTTCGGCGTCGCACAGTCACGTCAACAGTCCCAATTCGACGCCGGCCCATCACGGCATCAGCAACCACATCATGCAGGCGTCGGCCAGCGAGGACGAGACCCTCCAGTCGGGCGAGGACGAAGGGACGGCCTTCCTGGACGGCATGCCGCAGTCCAACAATTTGTCCAGCTCCGGAATGAACAAGCAGCCGGAGAAGGGCATCTTGAAGAAATCGGGCGGAGGAGTTTACGGTTCGGTTGGCGGAGGCGGCGGAATCAGCTCATCTCAGCAGCAGCTGGGCGGCGGAGGTGGTGGTGGTGGACACGGAGGGCCGTCGCTGACCCTACCCCTGGGCCGGATGAACAGCGGCTCGTCCATGATGATGAACAAGGAAAAGTGGAGCGAAGAGTCGCAGTCAGACAACCAGGAAGTCATGTCCGTCTTGCTGTCGCCGGATGGCGGAAGTAGCCGGATTAGCGACCGGTTGGCGGCGTCCAGCCTGTCGGACGTTGAGCGAACTCTCAAGAGCCTCAATGGATACCACGAAGACATCCTTCAAGTATAGAACTCCATTTAAAACTTTAATTCAATTATGTTTGACTAAATTTGAATAACAAATTGATACAGGCTCTGCGGAGTGCGGCTGCCAGCCAACGAAGTGCCAGTACGGCCAGCTTGTCGGATGAGTTGCGGAAGTCGTTTGCCGAGTCGTACGCCGACTATTTCCCTCCGCCCGACTACCTGTCCATGCGGAGTCTCAACAATCACGACAAGCACGGCGGAGTGGGCGGACGGGGCGGCGTCATGGGCCCCGGCAGCAGCGTCAGCAGCACCAGCGAGAGATTGCCCGGCCTGGCCAGCCCGCTGCCCGGCGGAGGCTCGCTGGGCGTCGGCGCCCACGGCGGCGGAGACAGTGGAGACGAGGGCGACCTGGTCCCACCGTGCGGGCCGATCCGCATCCGCAATTTGGAGGACCTCATCCGCCAGCTGGAGCGGCACAGCGCCCGGCACACGAGCCCCAACGGCTCCGAGGACATCCGCATGTCGGAAACGGAAGCCGACCGACACTACCGGCTGATGGAGGCGGCGGCAGGAGGCGGCGTTCCCGGTTTAGGAGCTTCTGATTCCCAAGCAGGGTCCGTCTTATTCAACAACACTTAAAAATATCAAATTAGGATCGTTCCTTTTTTGCCATTTTTTTTTTAGATTTTAAATCTTAAGTCATTCCAGTTTTTAAAAAACACAAATAATCGTCATATCTCTTCTTTCTATCTCTCTCTCTTTCTGTCTCTTATTATTATTATTCCATTTCGACATTCTAAGACAAATTTCCACCTGATCGAGTAGCATTTTCCTCTTAGGGATCATCTTATCAATTACATTAGAAACTTTCAAGCATTTCATTTTTAATCAAAGAGAAGCAAAAACATGTAGCTTTTTAAAAACCCCAAAAGTGATCAATTGATTGTCGAAAAATTGCAATAAAATTCAATCAAGCAAAATCTAAAAACAAACCAAAGAGAAAAAAACTAGTCACAATTAGGAAACATTCGCCTATATTCTTATTATTAAATTAGGGTCTCTCACACAGCACCAAAATTAGTTCATTAGTTTGATATTTCTTTGAAAAACAAAATTGTTGCCGCTAATTTTATTCAATTACGTTGAATCTTGGCTGATGGCGATTTTGGCTGAATTGGCTCTTTTTCGATTATTCGATTTGAATTGTTCCACTAATTTGATTTTTTTTTCGGGTCTTGGATATTTTTTGATTATTATCAAATAATTATCTCACACTTGCTTGGTACACACCAAATTGTTCGTTTTGTCTTATACCTTGATTTTCTTTTTTTTTTTTTTCTTTTATATCTTGACCTTTTCTTTGGGCATCGAATCCGTTTGTTTTCTCCTAAAATCGCTTTGATTTGCCTTCCGGGACGCACGAAAAAAAAAAAAATTTGACAAACCCAAAAACAAACACGCACAACAACACCACACAATTCAACAACGAAAAAACAAAAAAAAATGTGTAACATAGTAGCGATGCCTTGCGGTTCGTCTACGGCCGTTACCGACAGCCGACCTCCGTGCCGGGCATCAGCCTTTACGAAACAACCAGCAACGAGAATAATCACGACCACCACGACGACATCAAACACGGCGGACACGGCGGCGATCCGGGCGATTCCGACGAGAGCGATAGGTATGACTTGTATGACCTCATTTCGCCTAAAAAACAACAACATGCACATCACCACTGCATTTGATTTCATTTGTTTTTAAAACAAAAAAAAATCTTCATTTTAATTATTTTTTCTAAATTCTGCCCGGCACTTAACTATCTTATTAGCTATTTTTCTCTATAAATAATTCTAAATAGCGTGTACATATTATTATTATGATGATGACTATATAGCAGTGACGATGATGTGCCTGTGGTGCGCCTCAATTTTAAATCTCTCGCTAGATTTTGATTGACATACCTACTATCTTGGATTAGTTTGTGAAATGTGCTATTTTAATTTTTTAATGGCTGGCCGGATTTTTCGGTTTTTCATGTTCATTGGAGATCTGTTTGTTGCAACTGTTTCTCTCTTCTTTCTCTCTCTTGAATTATTTGATGCAGGTGTTTCGGCCTGTACTGAAAACACCCAACCAAAACAAAAGTTTACTCACACACAGTTGACTCCTCCAATCTCTCAAGTTATACATATAGGACTTAACACCACACTCACACACACATTAACTACTACTAAAAACTAAAAAACACTCGAAAAATGTATGCCACTCTACTGCTACTTCTACTACTTCTACCGCTACTACTACTACTACTACTACCACACAACTACTACTACTACTACTACTCCCGATGTGCTGTGCTCTGCTGTGCGTGTGTGCGTGCGTGTGAAACGGTCTTGATCTGTTTTTCTTATAAAGAAACACTTAAAAAAAAAAAGAAAGAAAACTATATAGGTGAGATGATGTGTGGAAAAAAAATGGGCAAACCATTTCAAACCTTATTTTCTTATAATTATTATTTCAAATTATTATTCCTTGAAGCTTGGTAGTCTTTTATCAATTCGGCTTTGTAGAGACCGGATTTGTCCTATATATTTGATAGATTGACTTACTAGATTATCCCTACCCCTCTAAATAACACCCGAAATTCATTTTTTCTTTTTATAAAAAAACAATTAAAATTTGTGTTGATTCAAAAGAAAACAAATCGACGACCAAATTGTGTGTGTGTATTTTGCGCCGCAGTGACGTCGTGCTGGGGGCGGATCAGGCGGGACTCTTCATCGACGATCCGCTGATGGGACATCAGCCGGAAGGACCGGACGAACTCGGATACGGACCGCCGCTGTCGCCGTCGGGAAACTCTGACGAATCTTACACCATCGACGACGGAGGGACGACGACCGTGTCGTCCTCTTATCCATCGGGATCCCGTTCGGCCGTCAGCACCGGAGAGGATCCTCTGCGGGCGGCCGCCGTTGCTGCTGCAGCGTCGGCAGTCGACGTCATCATCGCCGCTTCTCCGCAAGTTCGACCGGCCAAATTCCCCGAATACAAACACTAAAAGTGAGACGGTTGAACTGTGAGTGCGCAGAAGATAATTTAGTCCATAAAAAATTATGTATAACCCGACAAAACGGCAACTATAACAAACGGAGAAGACTCTTTTAAAAAAAAAGATTTAAAAAAAGAATTAAATCTGCGATGCTGCTGTGTGTGTGTAATGCTGGAACGATGAATTTGTATTGCTCACACAGACTATACGGCCACACCATCCATGATATTATTATAACTCCCAATTTTTGTGTTGTCATTTTGAAATTTCCCGCGCTAATTATGAAGTCAGTTCGTTTTTAATTCACGTACAAAAAAAAATGATCACGGAACATTTAGATATTGTCGGAGATGATGAAAACCCGGTTATTTCACGTTTAGACGCATTTATTTAAACTATGTATACAACACACATCCACAGATTGAATTGAATTGATAATATTCTAAAATGATGTGTATACGCTTCTGATTTCGGCTGATGACTCAAACCGTTTGGAGGGGTTTGGTCGGGAATCTTTTCGGCGTTGTCAAATTTCTTCATTTTATATTTCGATTCTCTATCTGCTCGCCGGATGAAAAATTTCCAAGAAAAAAAAAATTAGTACGTCGTCGTCGTCGTTTGTTCTAATTGCATATACATAATTATACATATACGGCGTGGATGTGCGAAAGCATCATTTTAAAAATAATAAGGTTTGAAGTAAAAATTTTTTGCCCATGACATTACTAAGAAATTATCTCATCCAATTCCACTTTGATTTTCTTTTTCCACCCTTTTTGCACCACTGAATTTTCACTTTCACAAATTTTTCAAAGAAGAAAAATAACCCGAGTCCTTTTGGAGAATGTCTCTCGAAGGCGTGTCGCAATTCGTGCAGTTCATTATTTCGGTATATAAAGAAGAAATCAATTCAGCTAATTCATTTCCTCATTGAATCTCCATCTTTTCACTCGCCCCTGTTATTCTGACGATGCCACATGATCTAATTAAACTGTGTACTGGTTGGTTTTGAAACAAACAAACAAAAAAAAAAAGAATTCGTATGCCAGACTTATTGTCGGTTCCACCACACTCCCTATCGCTCTTATTACATCATCAATGCTCATTTGTTTGTTCTGCGATTGCTTTTTTCTCCTTAATTGTCCAAAAAAAACACTTGAATAAATTTTTAAAGACAAAACGGAATGGAACAGGACAGAACAATTGGTAAGACCAGAGAGATACTAGTAAAAGATAATATGCTTATGTTTCGTCGCAGTATTACAAAAGTATTGTTTCAGCCCCGCCCTATCTTAGCCCAGTCCCGAAATGTTTTTTTCCTCCCCTCGAGCAAATGAAATTCTCAACAAGCCATTGAAAATTGAAGCATAACAATAAAGTAAATATGCGCTAAAGCGAAAAAAATTAAATACAAAATACAAAAAAGATTTAAAAAAAAATACCCAAAACATTATACAGTGCCAGGTATACTGGTACCCACATCTCAATATTGTTGCAGTTGAATGTGTCTCTGTATACGGTGTTTGTCAGCTGTCAGGGCGAGATGATAAGATACAACAATGATTAACTGATCTGATCCAATAATAATAATAAAAAACGAAAAAAGAAAATGTTTGAGTATTTTTATTTCGATACCTGATGTCATTTTCATCGCAACGCTTTGCTGAATTCATTTTTAAATTTCGTCGCGCCACTTTGGTTCCGAATGGCGCCGCTGCGTTGGCATTGTCATGACAACGAAACGGGGGGGGGGGGGGGGGAATAACGGACGTAAACATTAAAAATGGCTGCCTCCTTGAACAACGTGGCTGTCGGGAATGTCTACACAAGTGTAGGATGTAACCGAACTCCGCACGCTCTTGATTGGGGAAATAATGATTTGGTCTGTTTTGCTTCGTCTCGTGCCGTCACTGTCTATGATCCAAAGGTATGTGTCTTGTAATGATTGTTTGCCACACGCGTTTGGTCTTTTGACGTTGACGACTCACGTTCTGATTTGCATTTTTTCTAGTTTGCTGATAATCATGGCAAGATTTTGCACACTCTCTGTGAGCACCAGGACAGAGTTAATTGTATGCGGTGGATTCAAGATGGGCAACAATCACAGGAAAAAGAATTTGTAAGCGGATCTGTAGACAAAACTGTTATCGTTTGGGCTTGCAGCAAAACTTCTTCTGGCATCATTTGCTCAAAAGTTGCCACACTAGCAGGCAAGGATAATTTATTTCAAGTTTTTTCCACTTTCATAATCATAATTTTTGTGAAATTTTGTTTAGGCTTGGAAACCAGTGTTAACTCAGTAGATGGATTCTATTGGAAATACAAAGACAATACCGCCACTGTTGTTGTAGCAGTTGGAGGAGATCAAATTTGTGTGTGGCTACAAGAGACTTTGAATGGTATAGATCTTTCAATCTTAATATATTTCAAATTGATTCTCATTTTCAACATCTCACAGGAGAATGGAGGGTTTTGCAAAAGTTTTCGTCAAAACCAGTCTTGATGTTTGACTGTGCAGTTAATTTATTACCTGGTTGCCAAGTCCCTCTCCTTGCGTGTGCTGGTGACGATGGATCCATTCAGCTATTCAATTTTGAAATGTCGCAAGGAGAAGTTTCTTGTGTAAGAACAATGAAAGTCCCTGGTCATGAGGACTGGATTCGTGCCCTAGCCTTTACTGTAGAAGGTACTACTCTGAATGTTATTATCACTCTCATGAGTATTACATTTATTTTATTGCTTTCAGATGGTGGTGATTTGCTGCTAGCTTCTGCAGCTCAAGACACACTCATTCGTGTTTGGAGGATTTCTTCAGAAGTCAGCAAGGATCAGCAGTCTCAGTCTGATAACAGCAAGTTAGCCCTCCAATCCAATCAGGGAGACTTCTGCGTTATTTTCGAAGATGAGCACAAGTTTAAGTGTCAATTGGAAACTGTTTTGCAAGGCCATGAGAACTGGGTGTACGGCATCCATTGGCAATCGCCCGTGCTAAAAGGTGAGTGGGAAGCACCAAGTTTTAAATATTTACGCAACATTTCCTACATATGAAAATTTCTTGCAGATGGCATTCGAAAAAATCCCCTTCGGTTACTCTCCTGTTCTATGGACAAAACCATGACGATCTGGGGAGTAGATCCATCCAGTGGCGTTTGGTATGATCAAGTCCGTGTGGGAGAAATCGGCGGAAACACATTGGGCCTTTATGGCTGCCGATTTGGGAATCAGGGAACCTCCATCCTGGCTCATGGATATCAGGGTGCCCTTCATCTGTGGCACGATGTTGAGGTGATAATTGATGATTTGGTGGTTTATCGTCTTTGTACTGACACTCTCCATATCCCTGCAGGGCCAATGGCATCCAGGTGTCGTGTGTAGCGGTCACTTTGATTCCGTTGAAGACTTCATATGGGATCCTAGTGGTGACTTTGCTCTTACTGTAAGTATTAGTAGTATTAGTCCTCACATTTCTTCTGTTGACTGTTGACTGTTGTCAACGATGTCTTATTCTATCTATTGTAATACCTTTAATATTTAGGCCAGTATCGATCAGACCACTAGACTCCATGCACCTTGGATTCAAGAGTCTAACCAAGAGGTATCCTTCCATTTCTGTCGGCACAGCATTAAAAAAACATCTTAAATGTCCTTTTGAACACTTAGGTTACGTGGCACGAAATAAGTCGTCCTCAAATTCATGGTTATGATTTGTCCTGCATTGCGTCTCTCGGACGCTTCCGGTTTGCTTCCGGAGCAGAAGAGAAAGTCATCCGAGTTTTTGAAGCCCCTCACAATTTTCTAGAGAACTTTTCCCGGATCTGTCGTATTGATCTGCCAATTCCAGAACGTAATACCATTTTTTTAAAATCAACTTTTCCACATGAGTATTCCAACTGTTATTTATGCAGTGCAGGGTGCTCCTCAGGGAGCTGCTGTTCCAGCCTTGGGTCTTTCCAATAAACCCGTTTACCAACCAGCCGAGACCGAAACTCCTAAAGCTCCACATTCAAAATCGGATTTGTATGCAGAAAACCACTTTACGGCTACTCATCTCATTGGTGAACATTGATTTAAATATTAAAGTCTTATTCAAATTTCTGATTTCTTTTCTTTGTGGTGACGTTGTCTCATTAGCTCCCCCAACTGAAGAGACTCTCCTTCAAAACACACTGTGGCCCGAGGTTCAGAAACTGTACGGGCACGGGTACGAGCTCTTCAGTCTGGCGGCTGATCCTCAGTGCCAACTGTTGGTGTCGGCCTCGAAGGCCCAGAAGGCAGAACACGCATCCATCATCATTTGGGACACGAGCGATTGGAGTCTGATTGGAAAACTGGAAGCCCATGCTCTGACGGTTTCCCAAATGGCCTTTTCACCCGACGGCCTGAAACTCGTCTCAGTTTCGCGTGACCGGAATTGGGCTGTTCACGAGAAAGTTCAAAACGACGAAGGAAAATTCACGTTGAAGACAGTGGCGAAGGGCAGCGGCGGAAGCCGGATCTTGTGGTCCTGTCACTGGACACCTGATTCGCGTTACTTCTTGACCGGATCACGCGACAAGCGTGTCATCGTCTGGGAGCCTACCACCGTCGATGATGTATCGTCATACCGGATAAGCGGGCAACCACTCGAGTGTGCCGATTCCGTCACAGCTGTAGCGTGCAGTCCCAACAGATTACCGAATGGATTTTATCTGGTCGCCATCGGTTTGGACAGCGGTCAGATCCTGTTTTACACGTGGAATCCTTTGCCTTCAGATTCCGCCCCTCAGTGGAACATTCTGGCCTCGCTCAATCAAAGGTAATTGTTGTTATATGTGTGTCATTACAATATATTAATAATATAATTTTGGTTTATTCAAATTAGTCAAGCTCATCATATGACGGTGAAGCGACTCCGATTCCGGCCAGACCACAATACCGCCGACGGCCAGACTTTACAGCTGGCCTCGTGTGGCGCCGACAACACCTTCAAAATTTTCAATCTGGCGTTGGAGTAACATGCAAGTTTATCATCTTTTGTACGTTATCACTTCTCTTTTCTCTAAAAATATATGTGCGTGCAATGCACAGACTGAATCACGGGATGTTTACATTTAAAAGAAACTTGGTCATATTTTATGGTGTACTCGATGGCCTCAACTCTAGAGTTGTTAAGAGGTAGATGTGGTTTCGAAATATCTGTTTATTTTGAAAAAAGTAATTTTGAACGTGGTTACAAAACCTTCCGATAAGTTCTCTGCGGTCAGGATATTGACCGCAAGGTGTGTAACCATTTAAATGGCGTCAGTATTTCAAAAAAAAGAACGTGAAAGGATGCGGTTTCGCTGTCGTCCAACTGGATGAATAGGAAACAGATGTTTACACATCTTTTGTACACATGTTGTGGTGCAAACAAAAGGTTCGTGTGTGAATGGAGGTTGTTGAGAACACGCTTCTGTTTGGACTTATTTGTCATACCGTGTTTGCAATACCTTTATAAAAATAAGCCTCGATTGGGCTAAACCACCATAGTACGCTTCGAAGCTCACAAAGAAGAAGATGTTGTTTTCTCCGTTTCTGTTAGTTGCCCTTTTCTCGGTGTTGGGCACGGCGTCTGCAGGTAAAATTTTAAAATTCACTTTCTATTCAAATTTTGATTAGATTTAACGATTGAATGTTTTACGTGTACTTTTAACAGCCTGCACGTTCGATTTGGACGCATCCTCTCCTGCTAATCCACCCCATTTTGTTGATGCTTTCGGGAAAATCATCCAGCCAACTCTTCAGAATGGGGTTATTATAACATTCATTTAACAGTTTGAATAAATTTGATAACTAACATCATATTTCTATTCTTTGCAGGTCCGAATCATTACGTTAGCTGCTAATCAGCAAATCACGGTGGCTTGTGAAGGCACCAGCAACGTTTTGACTGCCACCAGCGTGCAGTTCAACTCGGCCACTTGCTCTTCTGCTGGATCAACCCTCCAGATCGGCACGCAGAATTTGGGTTACAGTTCTTTAGGTTGCAAAACGGCCGTTAAGGAGACCATTAAAGAGACAGGAACTTGCATGACCAGCGGAACGCAAATTGAGATCGGTTGGCAAGTCAGTACCAAGTTCATCAATCAGATGACCATCTGCCACGTCAAGTCGATTGCCAACACTCTGTACTCGATCAACACCATCTCCGGAGCCAATATCGCTGCCGATGACAAGGCAAACTTGCGCCCGTCATTCCGCAAAGGAAATTTTTTCGTCGGCATAAGCCCGGACACTGGCTACAGCCAAGCCGGCCAAAACGTCAGTGTGGCCAATATCGTTGGTTCGTACGATTTGGCTATCAAGTACATTGATGTCGGTAAGAGTTACTTCTTCGCCCGTGGTCACTTGTCACCGGACGGTGACTTTATCGACGCCGGCAGTCAGGACGCCACTTATTACTACATCAACGCTGCCCCGCAATGGCAATCCTTCAACAACGGCAACTGGAAATCGCTGGAATTTGGAGTTCGTGATCTGGCCATCAGCCGAGCCCGTGACTTGGTGATTTACACCGGCACTTACGACATCCTGACGCTGGCCGATATCAACGGCGTCCAAAAGCCAATCTATTTGGCTAAAGATGCTAATAACAACAACGTCCTTCCGGCTCCTAAGTACTACTGGAAGGTGGTCCACGATCCGGTCACCAACACTGCCACTGCTGTAATCGGCATCAACAATCCGCATTTGACGACGGTCACCGGAGCTGACGTTTTCTGCGCCGATGTTTGTAATCAGCTTACCTGGATGACTTGGCCCAACCGGTTCGACATCACCCACGGCTACATGTTCTGCTGCTCGGTTCAATCGCTCCGCAATGTTGTCGCTCATGCACCCAATCTTGGCGACTTGAGCTTATTGGTTTAGAGACATTTCTCGCTGATTTAATCCACAGTGCAAATTTAGGGAAACTATGATATCCTGCCAGTTGGCATAACCTTTGAAATCAAGTTTTTTGCTTTTTACTTGTAATGGTTATTTTGGTTTTGATTGATAAACAATAAGATTGATTTGCAACGTGCCATCAGTTTCTTTCTATTCTTGCTTCAATCGTTCTAGTTTATGTATTTCGTCGAATACTCGAATACATTTTCTCTGCGTGAATTACTTTCGTCATGAGTATCTTCCAATAAATAACCTGACAGTTTTCAGTGTTCTGTATTTGACGAATAAAATAAAATAAAATACAAATAAAGCTGTATTTTTTATTTTATTTTTGACTTATTTAAGTGTGCGTATTTTATTTGCATTTTATTTGGCGATATCTGTATTTTAATAAAATAGGTAGGGCCTACTAAAATAGAATAGACGACGAAAGAATGCCGAGCCTTCTCGATTAGGGACAACATGCCTGAAATTATCACGGCCCTCTTATAGTCTTATGGAGATTCATTTTCTATAAAAATAATACAAAGTGAAAGAACAAGTTATTTTATTTTAGTGTGGCTTCGTCAGTAGATGGCTAATAAAATCAAGTTGTCCCTCAGCCGCCAGATGACGCGAGTGTCTTCTGTCTTTAAGAGAACGAAATTTTCGCCATTTTGTTCCGAAACGCCAAGTTAAAAGGTACTCCAAATTCGTTACGGAATTACGGTGTCGATCTACATTTTCAGCATTGAAATTTAATGGTAAATTCTAGTTTGGATTTAAATTCTAGTTTGGATTTCTCAAATGTAATTAATCTTAGACGTTGCTGTGTGAATTTACAGGCAATCTGGAATAAAATTTCCACTTGGTCAAATAATCGATCACGTGGACTGAAATTGCTTTCCATTTTGGCAAAATGTCGTCCGTTGTTAGCTGTTAAGCTGTACCTGTTCGGATGTACGTCTCATCTCACGCAGAAACACAAAAGAGGTAGTAGAGTAATTTTGTTGATCAATTTCCCTGCAATGATGCTATAGATTTTATTAGTTGGTGTTCAGGTTGGAGATCCCGTTGCTTAACTGTTGCAGAATGTGACAACTCAACAAATTCTGAGCTCCATGGCTGGCATCTTGGCCACAGTGGTTTTGTTGCAGCCAGCTGATGAAAGGTGTGATTGAGTCAAGTTTAGCTGCAGCTGCTGCATGCAGTTTTTCGAGCTGGTGTTATCCTGAAGTGTCATTGCAGGAAGACTTTTTGAAATGGTAAGTTGATTGAATTTATTGGTTGTAACTTGGGAAGTCTTGCGTCTTTTCTTTTTTAAGAACTCTGATCTGATGTAGACAATAAGTGGTGCTATTTCTTGCTTCCAAATAATAGTTTCTGTGAAAGATATCAGATAGCGATCCTTTGAGTTAACAACTTTCTTCTGATCAAACTAGAACAAAAATTTCTACTCAAACTTTTTCTAACACTTAAGAATTAGATGAACAGAATTCTTTTTTCCTGGGATTTAATCTTCATTTAAAATTTCATTTGCCAATAAAATCTTGGAAAAATGTCTGTCATTGGTTTTACACGATTTCTTTTGCATCTTAAGTTTGATCATGGAAAATAATATTCCTTTTTCTCCATAGGACTTGGTGATACTTAAACTATGCCTGTACAGTTCAATGTGCAGTGGTTTTTCCGCCTGTTTCCAGTTGAGAGATGTGATTATGCAGCTGATACAGGATTGAAGAAAAAGAACTGAAGAAGCTGTGCTGGTGTTCTCCTGAAATTGCTGTGCCACAGGAGTTGCAGATGATGAAGTTTATGTAAAGAGACTGGAGATGATCAGCCACTTCTGCCTTTGAATTATGTAAAACTTCAAAGTTATAAGAAATATACAAGTCGAATGCTAAACATTATTTTATTATAAGTTCTAAGACACAGCAAACAAAAAACTTAAAAGGAATTGCTTTATTGTCCCACCTCCACCCACAATTCCACCACTTTTTACAATCACATATATACATACATACATACACTTAAGTTAACCCGTTGGCTGCCACGCCATACAACCCGTAGGTTGTACTCTACTCTCTACGCGCCATGTCTGAAGGATCCATGACCAAGGTGGGACTTGCCATTGCTGACGAAGTCCAGGGTGACAGTAGAAGATGGAATGCACGTCTCTAAGAGGCCTCTAGGAGGCCCGTGCTAAGGAGGTAGGGGAGAACAAAGGCGTGGCAGACAACGGGTTAACTAACACAAACAACAACAAATGATGATCCGCGCCGACATTTTGGAGATAACGGAGATGTTTTCGGTTCCATCTTCTCGACGTCTCCTCTGCATTACCTGAATAAAGACACAACAATTGTTATTCAGTGAAATGCCAATAAAAGTTATATAATACAGATAGAAACAATAATCAGGTTTTTTAGCTCAAAGATTAAAGATGCAATTTTTTTAACTTAAAATCAAGTTTGCAATATTGAGAATTGTAAACAGAACAAAGCTCACTTGCTAGTTTTTTGAAAAAAATTCCGGAAGTAGACCGGAAGTAACCACAGCGCCTCAACCATTGAGCTGTCGTCAAATTAAACCACATATTCGTGATCTCCATGAAATTTGGGATCGATTAGGTGTGATTTAACCGAAATCCAAAATTTGGCCAAAATCGAGAATTTTCCTGAACTATAGTTCAGGAAAATTCTCAAAACCGGAAGTACGAAAACGTACAAAAAAAAACATGAACTTTATCACAAATTTGACGAGGATCACGAATTTGTGGTTCTTTTGTACGTGGAATGAATATTTACTAAACTACTGACTGAAATGAGCAAACCGGAAGTAGAAAAAAAACACATTATCTAAAAATCTAACAAGTGAGCTTTGTTGGGGGAATAGTTATCGTCAGTTTTCACAAACAAATTTCCACAGAACAGCTGCCGATAACTGGTTAAAGAGATTTTAAAGTAACTGAAACTGACTGTTTTAACAGCTGACATCTATCGGAAAGCCATCTAGCGTTAGAAAATTGTCTAAGTAGCACTACGTATGAAGTAGGGCCTGATTTCGGAATTATTACAGACACAAGAAAGTATACTATAAGAATAGATAATCTACGAAAATAAGTAAATTGTCGGGTACCTGGGCATAATCCCGTGGTGAGTGACTGCAGGTGTGTAACAGCGGCACGGAAGCGACCACTGAAGTGTTCCAACTCGTGAGTGAAGTAAGACAAGTTGTATTTTTGTGTACGAAGCGATGAAGCAGAAGCTGGATGAGCGTACGTCGGGAAGATAAGGATGGAGCAGAACGTTGGTCATGGACAAAATCACAAAAGCCAGCGTTGGTTCAAGAATCTCCGTGCCAGGACCACACGATTCCACAAAGAAGTGCTCTGTAAAAAAAAATGTTTTACAATAATGAAAATATAAAAATGAATAAAGCATATCAATCTTTACCTTTTCTAAGAAACACACTGAAATATTCATGATGACAAAACCGTAAAAATGGAATTCACAGCAACCAACAGCATTACTCCACATGTTGAGATAAATTTCCTGATGCTAAAGAAAGTGTCATGAAGTATTGCAGTAGCGTGGTGATAGGCGGTTCACTTCACATTCTTCATGTCACTGAAACTCTAAGTGGAAATGGGACAAGAGTATTCTCTACGTTATTTACAAATTTACACAAATTTACAAATAAGAAATAATATAAGAAATAAAACTCTACCTATCTTTTAGCTGGGTTGCCTTCTTAACCAAAGTAAAAACAGCCATAACAACAAACATGCTGTTACAGGGTACACCACCAAAATTACGAAATTCAGAAAAGATCCTATGGTTCATAAGCAAGAATACCTATGTTATATGAAAATCTGAATTGTAATGGTTTGGTAGCAGTAATGGAGAAATACCTTATCCCGGCACATTTATATTCCACTATATGTACTCTTCAAACATGAGTTTTAAGCTTTTGACAGCATGAGGATCTAATTGATGGAAATTGACTGAGCACTAAGTCAACTTGTTGGAATGACTGACAGTATGCATCTAGAATTTGAAGAAATAAGTTAATACAGTATAAAAATAAGAAAACTAGGTAAAGATAAACCTACATAAGATACGAAGTTAAATTTGGTATTTGAAATCACAGGAATAAGTATATATTAACAACAATTTGTTTTGCTCATTTCGCCTTGTTCTACCATGAAAGAACAACATCGGCGACACTGGCGACATCTAGTAATGAGTTTTGAATCTTAAGTTGGTTGCACAGTCAGTCACAGACAGACATGACATTACACGTCGTACTCGTAACTTTCATAAGTTACTTAAAAAGTTTAACAACGGAGATCGGATAACAAGTTAACTGCTTTTAAGTAATAGACTAATAGATAAAACAATCTTTAGCTAATAATTCTTACTGCATTCTTGACTAAATGTTTTCAGATAATTTCAGCTGAAGTTTTCGTGTACCTTGCCAACTATAGGTGCTCATGAGTTGTGACAATAGAAATGAAATGGTCTAATCCAATAATGCAAGCTCACAAGTCACAACCTAATATGTCTTCTGAAGAAAAATCAAGTCTGTTGCAGGTTAGTTATTTTACCAAAAATATTTTGAATTACTGTGTTCTTTAAGACAATAATGTTCACGTTAACTTTTCCATTTCAAGTTGTAAATCTTCAAGATATTGATGCCTTCGCCAGATCCAATTCTTTGTTGCTGACGAGAAAGAGAATTCATAATTTTGTGTGCAACAGGTTTAATTATTTTTATTTCTAATTTAAATTTTGCTTTAGTTTTTTTCATTTTATAGACCGAATGAGAACCATTTTGTTGCCCATCCAAGGATCAGGAAAAGGCCAACACCACCAACACGGTCAACAAGGTTCTTTGTTTGTTTACCTCCTTGGCTGGTGAAAGATTGTTGTGCATCAAGTTAACCTGTGGCTGTTCCTTGTTGCTGGTGTCTTATTATGGAAGTTGCAGGCAGTATTTTGTTCAATTTGCATTATGTCTGTAGATTTACAGCTAGTTTAAGTCTTCTTCAAGCTTCACCTTCTTCTTCGTTCCAGTCAAATTCACACATGGATTTTTCAGCCAGTCTGTTGAATTTGACATGTACAATTTTCTTTTTGGTAAAATTATGATTAGGCTTAACTCTTGTAAATACCATAAAGTGACATTTATCTGTCTTTTCATTGACAGCATTTCCTTTGATGCTGAAGATTAATTCATTTAATTTTGGTTATAGGTTTAGCGTTTATGTTCGCGTAGTTGCTGTCCGATGTGGCGCACGTTGTTGCAGCCTATGGTGTCTGGTGAAGGATCTTTCTGCATCAAGTTCAACTGGTCGTTCCTTGGTGGTGTTGTGTTACCAAAATTGCATCTTTATATTGTTAAATTGTCATCGTGACTATGCAGTTTACCGTTTATAAGTTCAGAAGCAACAAAAACAAATATGGGATGTTTATGTCAACAAATAATAAACATGTTTTTGGGATTGGGAAAGGAAAGTGGAGGATGTTGGAGGGAGGGGTAATTCAAGTTTGGATAAAAAACAGTTAATTTATAACCCTACAAACATATCCACACCAATTAATCTCCAAACCCCACAAACTTATACCTTCCAATTCTTCAGACCCCACAAACATACACCTACCAACCCTCAAATTTATACCCTAAACCACATAAACCAATGTTAAACCCTATGTATGTAACAAATAAAAATTTACACATTAAACTAGTTTTTATTATTTTTTTTTTTATGTACAAAAATTTCAATAAACAGAGCGTCCGGTTCAAGACGGTTTACTACTGCACGAGTTTAAACGCAACCCGCCACCACCGCTGCGGCAATGAGACAGAAAGCGATGGTTTAGTTTTGCGGAAATCTGCGTCAGTCTTTGTAACTTTACTGACGGAGATTTCCACAAAAAATTAACCATGGCTTTTTGTTTCATTGGGTAGTGGATGCATTGTTTTAACTCGCACATGCTGTTATAGGACATGTCTACGGCCCCCAGAGATATTTATCTGGACCGAGAAGAAGAGAGAAGTACGAGGCAAGTTTTTCCGGGGAGATGTAGTCATACTAGGATTCCGGGTTAGACTCATGACCCTCCAAAAGTTTTCATCGGATCATGAGCCTTCCAAGTCCCCGTTCGACCAGAGCCCTCCCCTCCTCCTGGTTTCACAGCGGGTGAGTGACCACCGGCGGGCGTTGGTTAGTGGTTAGTTAGGGAAACGGGGCCATAGAAAAGAAGGAAGCCCAGATATGCACTTGTAATTTAGCTAACTACACAATTTATCACTCTTGAATTACAGCATTCTCTTGTTGATTTTCACCACTGGATAAAGTCCATGACAAGTATCGAAGGATTACTGGTAGGATTACCCTGTAAGCAGAATGAACATTTTTTGGATGACAATAAGTCCTATGAGAAAAAGGAGAAATTAATTTTAAAGAAAAATTGATATAAAGGAAGGCAGGAAAGATACAAGAGATATTTTCTTAAGCCAAACAAGTTGGGGGTATTCGAATGTCGAAAGCCCAGGCCGTCGGTTGGGTAGTCGAATGATGCTGGCCCCGTAGCTGGAGCAGGCACCATGCGGCGACGGAAGGACCTCAGAGCGAAGAAAGGACGGCACGCATGTGAGCAGTATTGCTGAATGACAGCCCGTCATTCAGTCGTCTCTAATCTCTCGTCAGTTTCCAACAAGGAATTCAGCCCATAGAGTAGCGGCGCAGGATTAACCTGAAACGAGAATGGAGGTGACAGCAGATTTCTTAAATGACATGTAAGATTGTAACAATAGCAAGCAATAATATCTCAAAAATAAGAGGGGGCCCTTTCCAATAAGGAATTAGGGGGGGGGGATTCAAGGGGTAGAAGTCAACAGGTGAACAAAACAAAAACTATGAACTTTTTTGACAATTTTGGTGGTGTTGCTCATTTCTTTTCCCTTGGAAGGAAAACCAAATGGTTCTCATTAAGTCAAATGTTTATTCTAAATGCAAAATCTAAATAAGAAATAAATGAAAAATAATTGTCAAACTTTTGCACTCTGTGATCTGTGAAAGACTATTATAATGGAATTTCGGTTACTCATTTTCTCCACCCGGTTTTTGAAAGTTTACCTCTTGGAAGGACAACCAGGATGCTGATTCTCTTTCAGTGATATGAAAATCTAAATAAAAACAAATAAAAATAATCAAAACTACTGCACTCAACATGTCAATTCTTTAAATAACAAATGGGATGACAATTACAGATTATGAAAGACACAGTCACACTGAAGATAAAAGATTCACGAAAGCAAAAGACTTGATACTAAGATGTTTTGATTTCAAAAATATACTGTTGAAAAATTACGCATTGGTCAAATGAACAATGTTAATAAACCAAATTTTAACATTTTTAATAATATATTAGTACGTAAGATCTTTGATTTCCCTAGGTAAACTATCCTTGGTTATTTTTCAGGCAATTCACTGACACAGCCATGCTGGAACAAGGTAACCAAGTGACTAACAGCATAGACCTTGGCATGCAAAGATTACCAATTTTACCATCACTTGGCACAGCCGATTATCTTAAAGATTCAAGCTTTTTGTAGACCTTTCCTTTCGATGAAATAAATCGATACACTAATTGAAATGAAAAATGGCACAACACAAACTGTCATATCTCTTACGACAACAGAAATGTCATGCTTATTGTAGTAGCCTATAACTTCGACAACTACCGTTTTTGATCAAGCAGACGAATTTTAGTTGATCCGATCTCTAATTAAACATCGATACAACGGCCGTTGCCTTTCTAATTTTCTATTGTATAATTGATAATTCTTGTTTTTTATTTCACATTCAGCAATTAAACAGTAAATAACTAATTTTCGAAAAATAGTTCTTCTCAAGTCACGTTCTTTTGATTATCAAGCTCCGAGACGAAAACTAGAACTGAAGACAAAAGTTACGTCACTTACGTAATGCTAATGCCTGCTACCTCCATGATCTGCTTCTCTCATGAAATTTAGGGTCAATTTGATGTTACAACGGAAAACAAACTTTTATTTCTCATGACGAAACTCTCGTAATTTGCTATTTCCGTCTTATATATTTGTAAATATTGAAACATGAAACACCGATATGCTAAAAATAAAAGTGAAGTAACAGTAAAGACATATTGCCTACAAGTCTACATCAAACAACACAATAGTTTTTACCTCACTAGCTCAACAAACACTAAAAACATTTATTTTACATTAAAATGCGCAAAAAATCATATCTGAAGGCGATTTAGTCTAAAGAAGATCAATTCCGAAACGAAACTTAACGTTGCCAATCCAATTCCAATGCCTAGAATTAGAAAGGCACTAGTCAAATCGGACAACTGGATGGGGACAAGACGAGAGATTCGAGGTTTACTGTCTGCGAAACATTGGTCCGCTTTCGGAATGGTGGGTTGGGTATTCACCCAAAAGCGCATGAGGCCACTTTCCCACAAGTCCATGAGTCTGTTTATAGAAAATACATAAAAATGAACAACAAAGTCGATAATATAAACACAGTCACTAATTTCAACAAGACCATCATAGACAAATATACGTACGCTCTGCTATGCACTTTAGTGTATAAACTGTTCTTTTTATAAAGCCATGAAAAATATCCTGCTGAAATAGGCAAAGGTTTCGACCCTTTAAAACGGCATTTTCCATCCTTTTTATATTGGTTCCCGACAAACGCTATGGCAAAAGTGCGAAGCTAACATAGAATAGTAAAATGAATGTTGGTAATGAATTTAAAAGATTCGCGCGTACACTTACAAATGGATAAGCGTAGCGGCCAGTTTCCAGTTTTGAAGCCAATGTAAAAGGGTCGCCGAGTATTTGATCCGGATGAAGCCGGGCTTGATCTCCCAGAACTTTATAAACGCCAGAAGTTGCTTTCTGGATAAAAATAGATTTAAAACAATATTACTTCAGCAAATGATTTTTTTTAAATCAATTAGATTTTACTAAAATCTGTTCCCCGATCGACGTATCATGTCGAATTAGTACGCCAATATCTCTACTTGCAGCCAATTCTTCCAGCGATCCAATGGACGGTTTCATTTTTGGAGTTGTGAGTGATGATGTGACGATTCCCGTGTAGGAATTCACCAAAACCATAGCACATAAAACCCAGACTCCAGTCAAAAGTCGAAAAGAAGTCCGACTAAATGCTTCTTGGCATCCTAAATAACAATTTTTATGAATTAGCATCCGAAACTCGGTGACAGTTACAAATAAAAATATTACAAATATTTTACCTTGGTTTGTCATAATGTTGATTACATAAATCATGTGAGAACTGAAATAATTAAAAACGCTCTTTTGTATCGCAGTCGCACTGCCCAAATTATTCCAACGTTGACGATTGTAGAACCAAGTAAATAGAGTCATCATGCCGACAAAAACAAAGAGACTAATAAAAATCAGCATCCAAACCTAAAGCAATATAAAAGGAGAATGTATAAAAACGAATGTTAATAAATTCCAAGAAATGAAAATATAGCTCGCCGTAGGTTGAAACGGGCCGATGAAAGCGAACAATCGGCTTTCTTCTGCAGGTCTTGGAACAATAAGACTAAATCCTTCAGACCATGTATGACTTGTAAAGTCCATCCTTTCTACTCGGTCCATAGTTAAATAAAAGGAACACAATACTCCATCAACATTCTATAAAAAAATATGTTACTCATACATCTTGCTAGGATGATCTACATGAAATGTTGTTTTACTTTGTCGTTAATAAGTTGATAAAATGAAGCCTCGTGTGTTCCGTATTTTTCAATCAGGGTTTGATTTACCAGGGAGACGTTGAACCTTCATTTGAAATACCGTTTCAATCAATGGATAAAGTATTAATTGCAATGATTTTATAAAAATGATGGGTACGCTCTCGCCATGACGTACGTAAATTTAAATTTTGCAGACAGCCATTTAACCAATTCAAGTGATGCCCCAAAAGTTGTAAAGGTGCCATTTGGTCCTCGAATCAAAGTATCGTACGGTGGATTCTAATTAATACATGAAAATAAACGCCAAATCAGTTAAGCTTTCTACAGCCAAGTCATAAAAGATTTAACACTTTTTAGAATTAGAAAAAACTTAGAAATTAAAACGATTTACATGGAAAGCGAGGTAATTAAAGTGCCGTCCTTCGGGATCGGCATCAGTAGAGAATTCGCATACGATTAAACAAAACGTCGCTAGTATTGCACTAGAAATTAAGTGTTTAGTCAGGAACGTGGCTGCAACTTGCATTTTGACTTGAAGTTTGGAGTTTGCCTATTGCATCGACGGTACCACTTGACAGCAGTGTAGTTAGGAAACATGCATTCAAGTAGTATTTATAGGTCTTCAATCCTATCCCTTCAACGACAGTAAAGCAAAAAGTCATGTCACTTTTAAACTGTATAAATGCTGTGTGATTGCTTTGAGTCATAGCAACCGAGATCAAAATGTTAACCCCTTTGGAACCGCCAGCACGATGCGGTATCCTTACGTATAGAAATTATCGATCAATTGCATTTACATTTACTAGATAAAATTTGACAGGGTTTCAACGTTCAAAGCAGCAAACAATAGCCTAATACCGTGTTGCACGCAATATGACAGGTATTTTGGCCTTTTAGGCAATTCAAAAAATTAGTTTATGTTGTAGCAACCACTGTTGTAGCAACCACAGTTGCTAACAACATAAATTAAAATAAACAAAAGGTTGCTTTATTAGTAAATTCTTACAATATCAGTGACGGCTCTTCATGAAATGAAATGTACATTTTGATTGTGTCGGAAAATACATTTGATTGTGATGACAGAGACACAAAAAAATGTGAAATCTATCGAAACTTATGCCTAAATAATGACACATGTGTAAATATTTAAGGACACTAAAAACTAACTTTTACACTTAACACTGACGGGACGAAAGATAAAGCCAGAAAATATCTTACCTGTTGACCATGACCAGAGCGACTAATTCATATCAGATGAACTCGGAGATAGTGCAAAATCCGAGAGCAAAAATAAAAAAGAATAAAGACAAATTAATAAAATCTGAAATAAGGAAAAAATTGAGCGGCGTTACATTTAACTAACTCACCAATGATTGGGAATACTCTATGAGTAGAGAGCAAAGCTGGATAATGACGTGTAAACGATGACATGACGAAGGGCGTACGATTGAAGAATCTTTAAGGAAGTTGAACCGAATGTTTTCAAAAGAAGAGCCGCACCACTACTAAAAATAATTTCACATAACGTCTTCATAATTAGAGCGATTAGAGTATTAGACCCATCGATATTCAGGTGATGAAGCTTTTGAATGAACGTAAGGCTTGTAAATCACTGTAAGTTAAACTTTTAACTGTAAAGATTGTCACTTGAGAGTTGAGTCACGGTCCACAGGTGGGAGATGGGCACATAGACACTGTGCGACAAAGTGCTAAGCCAATGCTTCCACTTGTGCACTTTGTTGGTTTAAGTTACAAATAAATCAAGGAATATTTCAGCATCCTGTGTAACATGTTGTTAAAGAATTCTTCCTGGTGAACTTCAACAAAGAGCTAAAACCATTTCCCAGCGCTTGAGATTGGGTAAATTGTGAATACTTAATTTTTTAACTCCCACGCAGGTTATTTTTGTTCCATTATTTGCCAAATGCTCAACTAACTTGCACAGTGGCAGCATTGACCTATTAACAATGCCAATTAATCAAATAACAAGTTATTTATACTTACAAGACACCTCATTGCAGCAAAAAGTTTAAAAGCTGAATATTCTCATTTTTTATTTCCCTCAAGTTTTCATAGAAAAATTCTACCTGTCAAGATGGGCAGTTAAGAACAGCTTAGAATATCATTCAATAGGTTGTTTTTTACTGAGAACATTAATCATTTCTTTCAAAACTTGCAGCTCTGAGTTACAAAGACAATTAGTAAACTGGATTAAAGAAATGGGCTCGTAAAAGACGAATAGGAAACTTACGCAACAAATAAAATGGGCTCACATGTTCTGGATTCGTCGTGTATAGTCGACTTCGTTTGATGGCATCCTTGTTGTTTACAACTATGTCTATATTCTACACATGTTTTAAACCTTACCATTGTTTCTTACTACTACTACTTATGGCATACTGCTAGCATTGTGATGATTACTCAACAGTCATAACGTTCATCAATTAAAAATATAGATCCAGTTTCAAGTTTCAACAAGACAAGTTTACTTTTACAGCATGGTTCTACCGTTCTAGCAGACAGTTCATGTATCATGTAACCTTGTTGCCAGATTTCTAATCATCCGGATTCCGGTTTTCGAATTTTCCATCTTGGAAGTTGGAAGCATTTGAAGGAAAACGAAAACCAGGGAAAACTTTGTTCAGACCGGATCAGACTTTATTAGTGGATAGGATCACGCTTATTAGATAGAAAATGAGAAGAGGGAAAGACAAGAAGTATTATTTTCGCTGTCAGCCTTCAGGACTCATTTTAAGTTTAGGAAATTCGAGGAAAGAAAACAAAACAGTAGTTCATAACTAAAACACCATCGAGGACACTAAGCAATAAAACAAGCAAGCGAGTTTGTTTCTGCATTTACAACAAATTTTGTGAAGTAATACGTCGATACATGAATGCGTAAGAAATAAGGAACATTTACAGATCTTCGCTCAATCGCACACACTTCATATCCATCCGAAGAAGATTCTTCCCAATGATCGAAACCATCGGTTTCTCAATATTCATCCTAATAATAATCATAGTACTCGTCTTCAGATTCCGAGTCAGGTTCTTCACCGTAAAAATCAAAGCGATCAAAGTTCTCCGTGGTGAACTCGATCAATATTTGCCAGTTATTCATTTTAGCTTGCTCTTTCCAATAATCAACATTACTCTTCGTTACTTGACGACACCAACGTAACACGATCTTCTTAAGAGGGTTTTGGTCATTCATGAAGACATCAATTCCTTTCTCGGTCACATTGTGGCATTTTTTAACTTCCAAACTTTCAAGATGATGGAACTTCTGAACTCGAACAACCTCTTGGAGAACGTCGTCGTTGAGCATAGAACATCCTGCAATATCTATGTCCACAAGAGAAGGCGCAGACAACAGCAAGATGAAGTGTTCGCGCGGAATACTGATACTTGAGTTTCCTACAGAAAGGCTCAGCTTTTCAAGTTGCTTAAATACTTGAGACTCAATCTTGCCCCATTCTTCATCGAGTTTAGCAGTGGAATAGCTGGAATTATTGCATAGGTCAAGGGAATGAAGGTTCGGGCAAAGCTGTGCGATTACCTGAATATTGACATCACACAAATTGGATAGAGAGAGTGTCTTCAGTGATGAATTTCCAAAGGCTTTTAAGATTGGAGTCACACCGCCACCAAACGTGACATACGAACTGCAGCCATCAATAGATCCACCCAATTTCAGTTTACGGAGTTTCTCAAGGGATAATAAACATAGTATATCACTATCTGTCAGTCCTCGGACGATATTGATATCTACCTCAATGACTAAGGGACACAGAGACAAAACCAATCCAAAAGTTTTAGTGTCGCAAATATCCGAAGCGAGTTTCAAATTCATCAGGGAATACTTTGGAATCTCCTGGGATCGATTCAAGAAATCTTTATGAATTTCCGCCAAGATTTTTACAGTAACTATATCCCAGACTTTAAGACTACGGAAAGTTTCCAAGCCCAGAAATATTCCTGCGTTGGAAATTTTAGTACCAGACGAACCCAATTTAAGAAGAGATTTTTGCAGTCCCAATTTTCCATCTTCTCTTCCTGGATTTTGTGCAGTACTAACACACAGCCATTTTACTCCAGTATCTGAAATATTTGGGCAATCCATTAACTCCAATTCTCTACAACAGAAAACAAAAATTTATGTATTTAACCAAATCTAGCATCAGACAAACTTGTATAGGCCTACCTCAATTCTGTGCAGTAAGTTCCTATTACTTCCAAGCTGCTGTTCCCAGCTTCAGAATGTGAAATGTCCAGAACTTGTAATTTAACAAACGTAGGAATGACAGAAGTCAAGAATTTGTCATTACTGAGAGATGACCAGCAGAGAGATAGGTTTTTTAAGTACTAAAAAAAATTTGTGAGGTCTTTGGTTACAGAAATATGTCAATTCAAAATATATTATCTTACTTTGCATCTCAGTGAATTCAGTTCAAAATGAATAGAACAATCATCTTTCTTTGACAAATATCTCAGATTCAAGGTCTCTAGTTGTGGAGCTGCCAATAAACCAAGGAATTTTTTCAAACATCTTTTCGTTCGAAGAGCACAGATGATTTCCTCCAAAAACTTTGATGCTAATAAATAAATGTTAAAATTTTAGTAACAACTTATCTTATGAAACTTGGTTGGCAACTTACGTAATTGATCAAAAGGACTTTGGCTTGTTTGGTTGCTAGAAGTGGTAGCAAAATCAGCACTTGGTAGCTTCTCACACAACACAGGCATGTTGTTTATAACGAATTCAAGACATGTTTGGGACAGCAATTTCACACCAATCAATTGTGGCATTGTAGATTTTTCATTAACTATTTAAGTTTTAAGATTGGTAATTTGCCTTGTTAATTTTCCTCGATATTGTTGTACGATTTCCGAGATTACTCACATCTCTTATACAAAAACATTCACGCAGCTGTGTCGATTCTCTTCTTCAGCGCTAGGATGAGACATTCCTTGTTGCCAGATTTTTTAGCATCCGGATTCATGAAAAAAAATACTACAAAAAATAATTTTACAATTATATTTATTTCCGTACCTTCAAACACGATATTTTAACAAAACAGCAATTCTTTTTGTTTCATTCCACAAAAAAAAAAAAACAATTCGGATTTCGGAGTAGACGTCACGTAGGAAACGTTTTTTCTGAGTTTAAAAATGATAATAAATTTCACGCTTCCAGCTTCCAGCAGGCCAACTGCAGTCATTAAACAGTGGAATGCGTTGAAGGGGGCAACAAGGTAGACATTCTTTGAGTCGCAACCAAACACAAATCTGGAAAGTTCTTCATAAAATCTAACCACTCGGGTTGAAAGCTGATGGCACGAAAGTTGTCAACAAGAACCTTCATGGCGCCATCGAACAGCTCCGTGATTGAGTGGAAGTTTGACCACACCAACAACTTGATGACATTTTCAGAATCCACTTCTTTCAGCAGCACGTCGACACATTCTTTCTTGAGTGTTTCCACGGCGTATTTGTCTGCAACCTCGAAGAGCAATTGGGTAGTCTTTACATCTTCTTCATCCGATGTCAGTTTAGGAGCGTCCCCAGAGTAGAGATAAATGAGCAGCTGTCGAAACACTTCCATTTCTATGTCATCGATGTTCACTTGACGAGTTTGAGACTCTATGAAACTCTTCTGGAACATGGCAGAGAAAACTGTGCTGCGAGCAGATAATATTAAGATGTGAGCACCTATTGATGTTCCATCTCTAAAACGAAACTCAACGTCACAATTAATTTGATCATGCAACATTCTGGTGAATTCACTCATTGTGTTGATGATATTTTCTTGTTTCACGGAGCTCATCCCGAAATCTATCCAAACCGTGATGGCCTTCAAACACGAGACACCAGACCAGCAATGACTCCATTTACCAGAACCATTATTTTTTAAGTGAATAAGGAGTTCGTTGTCATAAGTTTGAGAGGAGGGCTTATCAGTCATTCTAACAATCCAAATAAATAGTGGAGAAAGCGATGAATCAAGTTTCTGCTTCTTGTGGGATTTTGGTGATTCATCCAATGATTCTTCTGATTTAGACAACCCTTGCTTGCTTGCATTCATTTTGTTCAATTCAATAAAAGTAGAGTTGTCGTCGTATGTTGTCTCTTGTACGGCAACAATTTTGCAATATTTGCTTTCAACTTTGTTAAAACTGTATTCAATGATGAATGCCCGACCTGCTTGAGATCCGCACAATTTAAAAGTTTTCTTTTGGTTTTTGGGGACAACACCCTTCTTAATTTTGTCCTCAATACACCACTTAAAACGAAACAATCCATGTCGAACTTCTTCAGCAATTTTGATCTGATTTTTGTCAGACATTTTCAACTTTGTAGCATCACAAACAATATTCGAGACTTCCATTTTCAGCAGAAGAGATTTGTAACGGCTTGCCTGAAATCTGATAAAAAGGGGCTGGGATATAACAGTGTTGTCATTTGCAAAAATTTTTTTTTTTTCAAATTATTTTTTTAGACTTTGCTAGCTAGATTTTGTTACCATCTTTGATTAGACTCGAGAATGAATCGCAAGAAGTCGTTTATTTTTTATAAATAATTGTTGATTTTAATTAATTGGCGGATCCGGTCTAGCGACAGTTACACAGCTTGAAAATCATTTACCTTTGTCTGTGACCAGAGAGACTCTGTGACTCCCGGGACTAGGAAATCCAAGTGGGTTTTTTAAATACTTGATCAATCGCTTCTCTATCAAGCGTAATGCATGGAAAGAGATGTCAACATGTGACGTGGAAATGAAGTACGCGCAATATATGGCCTATGGGCTCTCACTTGTCATTCAACGATGTCATTCAAAACTGTTCAACACTAACGTTATAGCAACTACATAAAGTAACATAAGCACTCGCGGTTGCTACAACAAAATTGATTTATTGACAATAGGTAACCTGAACGTCATTTACGAAAAGTGTAGCACTTGAAATGATGACAAAATACGAATGAGATTCCCATATTTATTGATTTCTCTTTAGAATATTTCAGTTTATTGCATTTAACTAATAGTCTAATTACGATTTAAAACACGATAAGATTTAATGTCAAACATTTAGTGTACTTATAGGTTTTGGCATTAGGTGAATAATATCGTAAAAATCGGATGAACACTGAAACATTGCAAAGATAGACAAAAACCCATTAAACTTAAAATGGTCACAAGAGGTAAGCAACAAATATAAGGAAAAAAAAATGTTTTGGAGCACAACTTTGATGAATTGGCTACAAAAATGATGACAACTACATGTCCTAAGCTTAATGAAACTTTCACCTTTCAACTGCTTCAGCCCGATTAACGGAGCAGAAAAAAGCTATTTTTTAGCCATATTATAGTAGATCAATTCTAGCAAGAAACTTAGTGTCGCCAATCCAATTCCAATTCCTAGGATCAGAAAAGCACTAGTCAAATCGGACAGCCGAATCGGAACTAGACGAGAGACTCGATTCTTTTCGTCGGCGAAACATTCGTTTGCTTTTGGTATGGTAGGGAGGTTCCTCACCCAAAACATCATAAAACCACTCTCCCAAAGATTCATGAGCCTATTTTACCCGTTGGCAACAAAAACAAAATGATAAAAGAATGAAATTTTTAAAGTTAAACTTGTTGCCATATAATTCTACTAACCCTTGGCTAATTGTTTTAGTGTATGAGCTTCCCTTCTTAAAAAGCAACGAATAAAATCCCGTAGAGATGGGCAACATTTTAGAAGTTTTAAATCGGCATTTCTTATCCTTTTTATACTGCGAACCGACAAATGCAATGCCAAAAGTGCGAAGCTCAAATGAGAAAAGAATACAATTAATATTAATAATGAAAATTAACAATAACATTTTGTTCACTTACAAAAGGGTAAGCGTAGTGACCGGTCTGCAGTTTAGCGGCCAACTTGAAAGGATCGCCGAGTATTTGATCCGGATGACGCCGAGCTTTATCACCCAAGACCTTATAAACGCCAGAAGTTGCTTTCTGGATAACAATAGGTTTTAAAGTATCCCTTTAATAAAAGATGAGGAGAAAATTAAAAGGCTTAGACTTATTTACCAGAATTTGTTCTCCAATTGACGTGTCATGTCGGAGAACGACCCCAATCTCTGAACTCGCAGCCAAATCTTCAAAAGATTCGATGGACGGCTTCATTTTCGGCTTGGTGAGTGACGAAATGACGATTCCCGTGTAAGAGTTAACCAAAACAGTAGCGCACAAAACCCAAACTCCGGCCAGGACCCGAAACGAGTTGCGACTAAACGCTTCTCTTCCTCCTATCATAATTCACAAATTTAAAAGATGAATGCAACAAGCGAGTTAAAAAGTTTAACATGATTACCTTGATTCGTTATGGTATTAATAACATAGGTTATGTGGGGACCAAAGAAGATAAAGTTGCTCCTTTGACGTGAAACGTTGCGATTATGTCGAGTTGTTGATTCAGAGTCGACAGTAGCCTCGTCCGTTGAAACGACAGTGAAACATCCATTGTAGCACCAGGTAAAGAGTGTCATGGTCCCGATTATGACGATAAGACTAATGAAAACCAACAACCAAACCTAAAATTTAAACAGTTAGGATACGTCATACACAAAATTATATAGATATTAGCCATATACCGTAGGTTGAAATGGACCAATGAAAGCAAATAATCTGCTTTCCTCTCCAGGTCTTGGCACAACAAGACTAAATCCTTCAGACCACGTGAAGAAGGTGTAGTCCATTCTTTCCACTCTGTCCATCGTTAAGTAGAAAGAACATGCTATTCCGTCAACATCCTGTAAAAGAAAAGGGAAATAGGTTAATCAACTTATTCCTAAACACATATTCCCTTACTTTGTCGTTGATGAGTTGGTAAAACAGCGCTTCGTGTGTGCCGTATTTTTCGGCAATGGTTTGATTTATCAACACGAAAGAATATCTGTAGAAATTAGAGTAAATCGCGAGTAAACAAAAGTAAAAGTGATTTTAATGGAAAGTATTATGACATTTAAGTTAAGTAAACGACAGGTGATGAAACTTACGTGAAGTTAAATTTTGACGCAAGCCAATCAGTTAAGTAATAGTCCGATCCGAAGAATGTAAACGTACCGTTAGGTCCTCTGGTTACAGTATCAAAAGGTGGATTCTTAATAAAAAAATACGAAATTAATGAAAGATGTCGACTAAATTATCTAAAACAAAGCACATTACATCGAAAACAAGGTAATTAAAGTGATGGCCACCTAAATCGTTTTCTGCAGAGAAATCAACATTAGTTATAAAAAATAGCGCAACAATTATCGAATGGTTTTTCATAATAAACATGATAATTTCTCTTATGTTGAATCTGTCCAAATATGCTAGCTATTCTTTCAAGATGGGAGCAGAGTGTGTTTAACAGTCAGCACCTTGTCGAAAACTAATTACCCATCGAGATGGAACCGCATTTTCGTGGGACAGTGATCGCATTATCGAGGGGCGTTGCCGAATGAAACAATCCAACTCGTCTTTTTTGTGATACTGTTCGACACAACGAGCTTGCGATTGGTCGGTGGTAGCCGAGTAGGAATACTAACAACATTACATTAGAAAACTCCTGTTGTTTTTAACTCTTTGCTATGCTGCTTCGATTCTGGTTTTGCTTACATTTATAACGCAAACAAATTTTGAGTTTGAAGTCTACAGAAGTTGCCTTCTATTATTCCCACTGGGAATCATAGCGGTGTCTAAAATCAAGAATAGTCCCAGAAGGCTGTCAATAACATGATTGATCTATCTGAGATGATAACATCAAATACAAACTCGTGAAACTGGCCTAATTTGAATTATTTCATCGATTCAAATTCACGAAACAGTTTGTCCCTTCCAAATAAAATTAGGAAAATCTTGTGTGCAACAACAAGGACGGTTGCTAGACAACATCATTTCATAAGTGTACTGTATATTAAGCGATTGCTACCTTGGTCGTGTCAATCATTGACAACCACGAAAGCGGATACCTTATAATTCCCCTCTCCCCGCAAAAGGTTTCCCCAATAACAGCTGGAAATAAATCATAACGAAATCAATCATGACGTCAATACTGGCCAACCAACCAATTTTTAGAGCCAAATACTATATTGTTTCTGTATTGCAGAGACGGTATTAAAAGCCGTACGGCATTTAGATGTTCATACTTAAGCAGTTATAAATAATTTAAAAAAAAAACTTGGAGCAGTTTTCTCTAGAATAAAATCTAAGAACTTAGAAGTACTCTACTTGTTTACTGCAAGGGCATAAAACATATCACGCATAAGAGCACCATTTCTTTGAATGATCGCAGAAAAGTATGTGTTCTCGTCAACGAACCAACAACCCAATCTTTGCAACTGAATTTTACGCGATTAAATGTGATTTGTTATTAGGCTAACCTCACCAATGCCACCCAAAAACAAATACCAGCATTTGACCAGAGAGCGGAAGAACTAAAAGAAACGATTAAACCAATCTTACTTCTAAAACCAGCCTTTCTAACACCAAAAAAATAAACCAAGTATTTCGATTCACGCAACAGAAACCAAATGTTATAAGGGATCGCAATATCAGCTCCCCTCCAATATTTACCACAAATAGGGAAAACAAACATTTTATGCCGATTCAAATCAATAATTGGATAATAATAGGGGACTTACGCGCGTATTGATTGACGTCAAGGCTCTCTAGCTGAAAATTAAACTGACATCGTCGATGAGCAGAGAATCTGAATCTCTGCGATGTGACGGCAGGCAGCCAGACAGGCGTTTTGGGCATCGTCTTCTTTTTTTTTCAAAGAAAGAAAATAGGAAACCAATTAAAAAGTGAAATGTATACGTGGCCTTATTTAGTAATAACTCTCACTCCATCAGGATGAAATAATTCACAATTAAAATTCCATCTTTAAATTGTTGGCGCAAATTCTTTCTCAACTTGAGATTGGTGACGAATTCGATCGAATCGAGATTTAGAAAGGCGATCAAATCCAGTTGGAAAACTGAAGCGGGCCCAATGTCTCATCATCTTTGCCAGTCGGGGGCGAAAAACTCTTCCAGCCAGCTGTTGGATTCGTCCATGGCCGTCCCTATACGAGAAGAGCTGTAAAAACCGTTAATGTCGTAATCTTGAAGGGAAAAGAAATGAGTCAATCGTCAAAAAAGTTTTGATAAACAATTTGTGGCATACTTGGATTGTGGATGGAATTTATCTTCGTCGAAAATATCACAGAAGACGTGGACTCAGCATTCGCACCAATACTTCTTGGGTAGTCGAAAGCCTGTAAAGTAATTCGACCACAGTTGAGAGGCACTGTAGAAATAAGTTAAGTTACAATATGAGGACTAAAGTTCACTGAACGAATTTTTGCAAACAGAAGTAGACCTATATTTTTGGAGATGGTAATTTCCAGATATCTTCTAGATAGGAACGATTGACTAAAGTGCTGGCAGTATTCATGACATGGAAATATTAATGGCACACTTTGATCGTTTCGTTCTGCACAAGAAAAAAAGATCAAAGGTTGAAACGACGGGAATCCAAACATTAAACAATAGCAAAACGCACCGTATTGGTAGAGGGTTGAAGGACCAATTTCTCTGCTTCCGGCAATAGTTTTCAGGTTTTTCTTTGGCGTCCACCACAGTGCGGATGTGAAGGCAACGACAAACAGGTCCAATCCACCAAATTTTCGACGTCATACTCACTTTCTGACTCATAGTCAAATTCACCTTACAGAACATTTGCTAAGTAAAAATTAATTCTAAAAAAACCTGAAATAATTTGTTATTGATTAGTGAGACGGTAGGTTACCTTAAGCGTTTCCATACCGACGAATAAGTCAAAACGTCAATGTAGAGCGCATCTAAAAATATTATTGAAAATAAAAATATGGGAAATTGAATGCAATCATACAAGTGTAACTTACATTTCTCATAGCCACTAGCGTCTGGTGAAGGCGTCGTAACTAACAGTGGGCCAAGAATGCGAAAGCTATGACCTAAATAACTCCCGCAAGAACTTTTGTTTTCCAACTAACAGGGGGATAAACTTGACATACGACTCACGTAGAATAATAGAGCGAAAATGTCAGCTTTGGTGATTTATTGCTATGTTTGAACAAGCAAAAGAGCAGCAGAACCACGAACAATAAATTTGAGAATGCTTTACGATGCAATCGTTTCAGTGAAATTACAATTCGTGGACAATGCAAAACGCAATAAAATAAAAAGAAGCTAGGAGAATTTTTACAAAAACTATTGAGATAAGAAAACGAAAAGCCTTACTCTTCATTCGGAATGATCGAATAGGCACAGATAAACTATGGGGTAAATCTGGAAAACCTGATAAACATAAAAAACGATTATTTTCTACCGTAAATATTTCCACAACTTTTTAAAATTTTTAATGATTCACGAACCGTAAAACTAAGGTGACGAATACGAATCTGACGATGTCGTTGTTTCATGTTGGTAGTATCGGTACGGAAGGGAAGCGAAACGTTTCAAGACAATCAAACACAAATCCGGATAACTCTTAAGAAAGTCCTCGAAGTCGGCTTGGTCCAAGAGCTTGCGAAAATTTTTAAGGGTAAATTTCAATGCCATTTCAAAAAGTGGTTTTGTTGATCGGAAGTGCGACCAAATTAATAAGTTGGTGACGTTGTCAATTCTCACTCGTTCCTGCAGAGCTTCGAGGCAATCATTTTTAAGATGTTCGACGGAGTATTTATCCGCAGCCTCGAAGAGTAGTTTGGTGATGTTTTCATCTGCGAGTTTGGGTGCGCTGCCAGTGTATAAGTAGTCGAGAAGTTGCCGGAATATTTCCAATTCAATATCAGTGATGGTCACTTCACGCGTTTGAGACTCTAAGAGACCCGACTGGAACATGGCAGAGAACACTGGGCTGCCGATTGAAAGAATTAAGATGTGGGCACCAATGGATTTTCCATCTTTGAAGCGAAATTGGACATCACACCGATGTTGATCGTAAAACATACTGGCAAGGCCACTCATTGTTTTGATGACGTTTCTTTCTATTTGGGACTGGGTCCCAAAATCTATCCAAAGATTGATGAAGTCAGGTAATTTAAAGCTATACCACTCTACTCTCCATTCATCAGTATCATTTTTCAAAAGCTTTCTTTCACTTCCTGATCCTGATGCATATTCTGAGGTGAGGATCCACATGAGCATGGGACGAATTCCATTTTTGAGGGGATGAGGAGTATCCATCTGCTGTTCTGGCTCATTTTCACCTTCAATGGCATCTATGTTGCTACTTTCACCAATACCTTCATGATCATTGTCTTCTTCATCATCATCTTCATTAAATGAGTCTTCATCTGTTTCTTCTTCACTGTCGCTTTTTAGTTCTTCTTGGCTGACTTCATTAACAACCAAATTTTGTTTCAAATTCCGATACTTTTTACGTGTAGGAACAGAATAATCAAAAAGCATTTTTAGAATCAAGGATGACTTACACAAATTTAGTGTGACATAATCACGGCACACACCCTTCTCCATGATATCTTCTTTTAATTCCCATCTGATCTTAAATAACCCACTTCGAATTTCTTTTGCCTGGATTCTGGATGAACTTGCCATTTTACTGTTCCTGACAGACGAGATGAAGTTGTTCTTAACAGGTTCAAGAGTTGGATAGCATCCAATTCACAAGCAATATTTACAAATCTTCCAGTCAGTATGATGATAAATTCTTTCAGTTGATTTTAAAAATCTGTGAGTTTAAAAAAATTGTTACAGCACCACCAAGAAAGAAGATGATATCACATTTATACGAATTAGTTAGTTTATAATTACCTTTTTAAATGCAAGCGTTTTTGTTTCTTGGAAACCTTTAGTGATCACTTAAAAATTAAAATTGGGAAAATTGGTGGAGATAACGTGCTTGACTACTTGAGAGTTGAGACTTGAGAGACTAGTAGGTAGGGAGACAGATTAGACACCGAGACAGACGGATGCCGCCATTTTGTGATCATTGTTGTCAGGTTGTAAGTATGCCGCTGAGTTCATATTTAAATAACATCGATCAGCAATTGCATTACCGATATTTAAAAAAAAAACTAGGTTTCATTTCAAATTTGTATTCTTGAATTTAAATATTTTCATTTGCTGATTTCATTTTCAAATCGACAAAATGCGATAGTTGGTTTTGCTTTTAACATTTGGCGTTAGATGGCTTCAAATGTTATTCAGTTTCCAAGGGCAAACAAACATTCGGAATCTTTGTCACAATCGTTCGCAATCACACGTCAACGTTCTTCACTCTATCGTTAACTTATTCGTTAAGTGTTTGATGGATACACAAGCACTCAGTCTTTTACTGATACTAGTGTTTAGTGTCTTTTCCAGTTACCTTAGTACAAAATTGGTAGATTTTGCTTTGTTTTAACCGCTGATTTGTAAAATGTCGTACACTAACGGCACCTCAAATTAGAGGTGGATGTGAGCAAATCGGTCCGGAAGCACCGCTTCTCCATACTGGCCCATCTTCGGACGGTTCTAAAGTATTTTAGTTTCACATTTCTATTATTTTTCCATTATTTTATTTTATTTTATTTTATTTACTCCTTTATAGGGATCGAGGTTGATACATTTTATCCTTGGTTCCATTACTGCTGTTACAAGCGGTTACAATTGCTGTTATTGTAGTCAGTACATAACCTAATTCTACTGATGAATAACCTTTATTTCATTCCAGATGATTTTGTATTGAAATCAAGAAGTCACCTTCATAGTTTTTTTATCATCCACTCCAAATCATAAACTTACTTTTTTCTCTGCATATGTGCATACTTATACAGGCAATATAACACGGGGATGAACTCGACATATAACTCACGTAGAATAAGAGAACGATAGTTTAACATGTCAACCTTGGTGATTTATTACTATGTTTAAACATGCAAAAGAGCAGCAGAACCAGGAACAAGAAATTTGAGAAAGATGCCATCTTTTCAGTAAATTAACAAAAGTTTTACGATACTGCAAAACGTGAAAAACAAAAAAAAAGAAGTTAGGAAATGTTTGACAGAAACTAATAATATCAGGAAAAGAAAAACCTTTCTCTTCATTCAGAATGATCGAGTAGGCATAGATAAACCCCAGATTGGAGTAAATTGGGTGAAACTGATAACGGAAAAACGATTATTACATATCGTAAATATTTCAAAAACTTTTTTTCAATTGAAAATGATTCACGAACCGTAAAATTAAGATGACGATTCTGTAGATGGCATTGTTTCATCTTGGTCGCATTGGCACGGAAGGGAAGCGACACGTTTCATGACCATCAAGCACAAATCCGGATAATTCTTCAAGAAGTCCTCGAAGTCGGCTTGGACAAAGAGCTTGCGAAAATTGTTAACGATGAAATCCAACGCCATATCAAAAAGCGGTTTTGTTGAGTGAAAGTTAGACCAAACCAATAAGTTGACGACGTTGTCGAGTCTCACTCGTTCCTGCAGAGCTTCGAGACAATCACTTTTAAGGTTTTCGACGGAGTATTTATCCGCAGCCTCGAAGAGTAATTGGGTGATGTTTTCATCTGCGAGTTTGGGTGCGCTGCCAGTGTACAGGTAGTCGAGAAGTTGCAGAAATATTTCCAAATCAATATCAGTGATGGTCACTTCACGCGTTTGGGACTCTAGGAAACCCGACTGGAACATGGCCGAAAACACCGGGCTGCCAACTGAAAGAATTAAGATGTGTGCATCAACGGATTTTTCATCTTTGAAGCGGAATTTGACATCACACCGATGTTGATCGTGAAACATACTGGCGAGGCCACTCATTGTTTTGATGACATTCTTTTCTGTTGGGGACTCAGTTCCGAAATCTATCCACAGATTGATGAATTCGGGTAATTTAGAGTCACACCAATCTACTCTCCATCCATTATCAATATCATCTTTTACAAGTTGCTTTTCAATTCCTGATACAGATTCAGAGGTGTAGATCCACATATGCATAGGGCAAATTTCAGTTTTGTTGAGATGGGAAGAACTCTCATCCGTCTGGTCTTCTGGTTTTTTAGCATCGTGTTCACCTTCATTGTTGCTATCTTCTTCATTACCTTCATGACCAATTTCACTGCCATCTTCATCAAAATCATCTCCTGGTTCATTTCCATTAACTGAGTATTCATCTGCTTCTTCTTCCTCCACTTCTTCTTCCTCCATTTCTTCTTCAGAGTTGTTTTCCAGTTCTTCTTGGCTGACATCTTTGACAGTAAAACTTTTGTTTAAATTCTTACTTTTTTTAAGTGCGACAGAATATTCAAAACCCATGTCAAAGACCCAGGATGACTTGTATACTTTAAGTTTAACATAATCTTGACAGAAACCTTTCTCCTTTAAATCTTTTCTTAATTCCCATCTGATGTTGAATAACCCACATCGAATTTCTCTTGCCTGGACTGTGGAAAATTTTGCCATGTTACTGGTAACGAGATGAATAAGTTGTTCTTAACAGGTTCAACAGTTTGGGTCAATTCACAAACAACTACGAAAAATCTTCCTGTCAGTATGATGATGAATTTTTTTCTTAAGTTGATTTTAGGAATCTGTTGAGTTTTAAAAAGTTATATAGTAGAACACCAACATAGAAAATGATTTTACAAACTAGTTAGTCTTTAATTACCTTCTTTATTGCAAGTGTTTTTGTTTCTTGGAAACTTTACTGATCACTTAAAACTAAGAACGATGATTGACAGGTTTGAAGAGATACAAAAGGTGATTGAGACTAGAGATACACCGACAGGGCGATGGCCATTTTGACTTTTGTTGTTGATCATTGTTGTCAGATGGTCAGTATGCCGCTGAACAAAATTGAACATATTCAAATAATATCAATTACTAACCACAATAAAAAAAACTAGGCTTTATTTCAAATTTTATGATTTTTAATTCAAATATTTTCATAATCTGATTTCATTTTCAAATCAACAAAATGCGATAATGCGATGGCTAGTTTTACTTTTTGCATTTAGCGTTAGATGGCTTCAAATGTTATTGCGCTTTCAAGGACAAAACAAATATTCTGAATACTATGTCACTTTCGTTCGCAATTTTTCGTTTCGCAACACGTCAATTCGCCTTATATTACTCATATCAACGTTCGTCATTCAATGTTTGATGGATTCACAAGCCCTCAGTCTCTTACTGATATTAGTGTCTTATGTGTCAACTCGTGCAGGCAATATAACAGGGGATAAACTAGACATATAACTTACGCTGAATAAGAAGGCTATAGTTACAACATGTCAACCTTGGTTATTTATTGCTATGTTCAAACATGCATAAAAGCAGCAGAACCACAAACAAGAAATTCGAGAATATCTAAAGATGCAATCTTTGCAGTAAATTTACAATTCGTCGACGACAATGTAAAACTGCGACAAAACAAAAGGAGCTAGGAAATTTATGACAGAAACTAATGAGACAAGGAAAAGAAAAACCTTTCTCTTCATTCGGAATGATCGAGTAGGCATACATAAACGGATCGGGTGGATCGGGATAGATTGGGCACAACTGTTAACCGAGCTGTTAACGGACGGACGAACGACTGAGAAGGATTGTTTCCTCTTTTGAAAATTTCATCTGGGTCGCATTGACACGGAAGGAGAGCGACACGTTTCATGACCATCAAACACAAATCCGGATAATTCTTCAAGAAGTCCTCGAAGTCGGCTTGGACAAAGAGCTTGCGAAAATTTTTAACGATGAACTCCAACGCCATTTCAAAAAGCGGTTTTGTTGAGTGAAAGTTAGACCAAACCAATAAGTTGACGACGTTGTCGAGTCTCAGCACTCGTTCCTGCAGAGCTTCGAGACAATCACTTTTAAGGTTTTCGACGGAGTATTTATCTGCAGCCTCGAAGAGTAATTGGGTGATGTTTTCATCTGCGAGTTTGGGTGCGCTGCCAATGTACAGGTAGTCGAGAAGTTGCTGAAATATTTCCAAATTAATATCAGTGATGGTCACTTCACGCGTTTGGGACTCTAGGAAACCCGACTGGAACATGGCCGAAAACACCGGGCTGCCGACTGAAAGAATTAACATGTGGGCACCAATGGATTTTCCATCTTTGAAGCGAAATTGGACATCACACCGATGTTGATCGTAAAACATACTGGCAAGGCCACTCATTGTTTTGATGACGTTTCTTTCTATTTGGAACTGGGTCCCGAAATCTATCCAAAGATTGATGAAGTCAGGCAATTTATAGCTAATCCACTCCACTCTCCATTCATCAGTAGCATCTTTCAAAAGTTTTTCTTCCATTCCTAATGCAGATTCAGAGGTGTAAATCCACATGTGCATAGGACAAATTTCAGTTTTGAGGGGATGAAAAGAACTTTTATCTATCTTCTGTTTTGGCTCAGTTTCACCTTCATCGGCATGATCATTCCCATTGTCATCTTCATCAGCATTATCTTCTGATTCATCTTTGTTAACTGATTCTTCTTCTGTTTCTTCTTCACTTTCGCTTTTAAGTTCTTCTTGGCTGACATTCTTAATAGCAAAATTTTTTATTGGTGTAAGGGAATTTTCAAAAATCATGTCAAAAGTTAAGGATGACTTTAATACATTGAGCGTAAAATAATCACAACAGAAACTCTTCTCTTTGATTTTTTCTGTTATTTCCCATCTGATGTTAAATAATCCACTTCGAATTTCTCTTGCCTTGACTTTGGATGAATTTGCCATGTTACTGACGGACGAGATGAAGTCGTTCGTAACAGGTTAAACAGTTGGATAAGCAAATCTTCCAGTTAGTTAGATAATGAATTCTTCTTTTCAGTTGATTTTAGGATTCTGTCAGTCAAAAAATAATATTGAGCTCCAACGCCACCAATAAAGAAATTGATTTGACAACTATTTACTATAACTACCTCTTTGATGCATGTGTTTTTATTTCTTGGAATATTAATGATCATTAACATTAAGGCTGATGGAGAAATCAGAATTGGTTGAGAATACAAGGTGCTTGGGCAGTTGTGCTTGTAAATTCTTGAAAGCCAGGCGCGTGCCACATGGCCATTGGAACTTTTTCACTTTTTGTGATCATTGTTGTCAGATGGTCAGTATGCCGCTGAACAACATTGACCATATTCAAATAATATCAATTACTTACCACTTTAAAAAAACTAGGTTTGATTTAGAATTTTATGATTTTTAATTCAAATATTTTCATCATCTGATTTCAAATTATTCAAAGATTTCATTTTCAAATCGACAAAATGCGATAGTTGGTTTTGCTTTTATCAGTTCTCGTAAGATGGCTTCATATGTTATTCATTTTCAAGGACCAAACAAATATTCTGAATACATTGTCACTTTCGTTCGCAATAACACGTCAATTCGCCCTATTACTCATATCAACGTTCGTCATTCAATCGTTAAGTGTTTGATGGATGCACAAGCCCTCAGTCTCTTACTGATATTAGTGTCTTTGCCAGTTGCCTTAGAACAAACTTGGTAGATTTTGCTTTTGTTGAACCGCTGATTTGTAAAATGTCGTACACTAACGGCACCTCAAATAGAGGAGGATATGAGCAAATTGGCCCTGAAGCACCGCTTCTAAATACTGGCCCATCTTCGGACGGTTCTAAAGTATTTTTAGTTTCACCTTTCTGTTATTTTTGCATAATTGGATTTTCTTTTGTTTACACCTCGATAGGGATCAAGATTGGTCCATTTTATCCTTGGTTCCATTACTGCTGTTATTGTAGTCAGTACCTTTATTGGTTCCTTTATTTTTCACAAAGAATCATCTGTGGCATTAAATGTTTTCTTTGCATCTTGCATCCTTTTGACTTGCACTTCAAATATTTCCCTGGTAAGTTCTTATTTCCTCTATTTTGCGTTGAAAACATTTTGAAGTGTTGTTAAATAATCAAATTCTACTGATGAATCACCTTTATTTCCTTGCAGATGATTTGGTATCGAAATCAAGAAGTCACCTCCATAGTTCGTTTCATCATCCACTTCAACTCGATAAACATAATATTGCTCTGCATATGTGCCAACTTGTACCTTCATGGTTTCTAGCCTTCAGCTTCTTTATGACATTTGATTAATGACGAACAAGTTATTTTTTGTATCAACTAAATAATGTGTAATGCCAGCAGAAAAGAAATAACAAGACTGAAAAATTGATTTTTTTGTAACTATTTACATATTCTTAAATGAATTCAAACTGGGGGGATGGGAGGGAGAACTTAGAATATTTAAGAAAACTTATATAGTTGATAGCACTCAATGCAAGTCATTTGTTATTTTGGATAGAGGACAAAAATGCACAGAAAAAAAAAATCATTTTTTGTTGTTATTTTATAATTTTTCTTATAATAATCGGGAAGCAACAAGACTTTTTGACAATTAAAAAATTATGGTTTGGTTTGGTCCCCGGCTGTAGTCTTAGTAAATAATACCGTATTTATATATCCTTCATCTGGGTGGATATACACACGTATGGCGCCTTTTTTTTTTCCTTTCTTAAATCTCCCACAAGTAAACAAACACTTTGATGACGATACAATAATCGACGACTGACATACAAAACAAACAAGAAAAAAAAAAAAAGAAACAAGCACACACACTTAGCACGCACAGCAAGCCGTGGGATATAGTATAAAGGTAAAACAAAAAAGGAATTTGGGAATAAGGAGGACAAAAAAAATAATAATTCAACCATTTTTGAAATGTAATCAATATTAAACGGATGGGGGTCAGCATGAAATGTATCTCCAACTGTGATGGTCTGGAAAGTTAAGCGGATATTCGTTTTTTTGTTTTTCTCTATTCTTACCGCATATAATTCGTCTGTAGCCTTCGGATGTTGTTTAGGCACTCGTCGTATATAGTATAGTTGTTGTTGTAGTAAATAGTAAATTGTTTTTTCTCTCCCCTCAATTGTTTTTGCTGTCCATGCTGGGAACGTAATCTCTGGCCATCAGAGTCGAGAAGACGGTCATGACCATTTTTTGCTTGACTTCAGTTATATCCTCTGGCAGAGCGTAGACGCGGGCGCCAATCTTTCGTGCCATGGAAATGGCGTACTTGGCGTTGGCTAGGTTGTCCTCATCCGGCCCGCCCTCTCGCACCAGCTCGTAATTGATGGTTCCCGGTTTGATGCAGTCAATCAAGTCGATGACCACTCGTGCTTTGGCGATGGAAGAGTCCTGACGATGGTCGACAGACGGTGACGAATTAACATTTGGGAGGTTTTTTCAATTAAATTATTTTGTTTTGTTACCTGGAAATTCCTGATGGATGTTGTTTTCTTGCCCTGGGCCAATTTGTTGTTCACCCAGTCGATGATTTCCTTTTCGACGATTGGACTTCCAGTGTCGGCCAATTGCGTCAGAATAGACAACGTGTAGGCTCGCATCAATTGCCAGATCAAAGCTGTTTGGAATTGGATTCGTGTGAATTTCAACTTATTTTTAATGATTTGATTGCAAATTACCGAGCGTCAAGGTCGGATTGCCGTCGCTAATGTCTTTGCCAGCGATGCCGACCAGTGAGAACTTGAGCTGTTTGCCCAGTTCCACGGCATAGTTGCAATTCTCCAATTTCTCCATGAATTTCCTCAACTTTGAAAATTCCCTGGAAAAACAAAACAAAACAAAACAAATTAAATATTCCGGAATTTTCAATTGAGTACAAACGTCTCGACTCACTTGTGCACGCGATTCCAGTTGACGATACCGGGTTTGATGACGTCATAGAGCTGAAAGATGACCAACCCGTCGGCCAGATCAGAATAGAGCCAATTGACATAGGGAGCCACACCCAAAGAGTTCATCCAGTTGCGGTATGTTTTCTCTTCACGACTCTCTTCCAAATTCTCCAATGCCTGAAAAATAAAGGAGTGAGGTCATGTATATACTCTCTGTGTTCGTGACACGTGTGTGATATCAAATAATCCACCACAAGTCGAAAGAAAAGAAAACTGTATGTACCTCGAACGGAACGGATGAATCGGCATGAAGGGCGGGGTGATTGTTGAAAAGGTTAGCGACGAAGGCCAAATTGAGTTTGTAGACGCCATCGACAACGTCCTTGGGCGTCAAAAAGCTGCGGCAGCCGAGCTTATCCGCCTGCTGGAGCATCAACTCGGCTCGGCGCAACAAATCGTTCTCCTGCACAAGAGAAAAAATGAATTTCCAAGAGGTCACTAAAGGTGACAGGTGTGTGATGAGGAAGAAGAAACAGTTGGCCACAGCCGCAACAGCACTGAGGTTTTTAAAAATAATTTCCCTGAAGAAGAAACAAACTTATAATACCCTCAAGGCTTCCATCGTGACGCCAGCATCGAGTGGAGCGATCTGCTTCAGCAGATATGTATACACTTCAGAGTCGGTGATGTCGCCGGAGAAATTGGCGCAGCGTCGGTTGGTGCCCGACTTTTCCAGCTGGAAGTTGACCCAGCGGAGGAGAATGGCTTCGGGCGAGAGTTTCATCAACTCTTCAATTCGCTCATTGTCGCCCAGCAAGTTGGTCAAGCCTGGGCAGTGTTCCAGGGTGATTTGATTAAACAACCCAATCTATCAAAATTTAAAAAACAAAATTAAAAACAATTCTTTAGACTGAAATGAATTAAAACCTTACTCGAATAATCTGCCAGAGGAGACCGAGAACCAGGTGAGGTTTGCCTTTGCTCAAATCGTGAGCGTCAATGTTGACGATATTGCAGCCAATCGACTGGGCAGAGTAGAGGGCCAGCGTCAAATTTTCGTGCATCGTGTAGACCGTCAAATTCTTCATATTGATGGCCCGCTCGTCGATCGTATCCGGGCACGAGTGATTGATGATTTTGCTTCACGAAATAATTTTTAATAAAGAAAAAATCGGTACATAAGAAAGTTGCCTATTTTGATAGCTAGTGTTCATTCATTATTCATGTACCAGAGTAGAATACCATCCTTGACTTTTTCAAAGAGACTCCGACCGGTCGAGCCAATAGGCAGCAGGTGTTTGAGGTCCTTGTCCTCTCCGAGGTTCGTGTTGATCCAATCAGAGAACGCCAATTGCTCTTCCATTCGAATCTTTTTAGACAATCAATATTTAAATAAAATAGGAAACATTTCCCCCTTTCCAAAAGTGAAGGGAAATTTCATCCACCGTTAGACCACGGTGGATTCATTTATAATTCCTACCGTGTGAGTGGTGCCTTCCGACGAAGCGTTCGAAGTGCCGCCGAACGTTTGCAGATTTTCCGTCTTCGACACGACTTTTTTGAACGTGGCAGCCACATCCTGCGACTTTAATTTGGCGCACAACTATAAGAGGAAAAATGATTTAAACCGTTAGTTTAAATTGACACTCGGGAAATTTTTCTTTTGAAGATAATTTACGTGTTCAAATTCTTCAAATGATAGTCGCCCTTTGCCAGGTCCCGACTGTTCCCGGTCGACCTCTTCGATCATCAACCGGACTTGGTACGACGGAATTTTGAATCCGCAAACATCCAGCGCCTGTTTCAACTCTGCCAGTTCAATATACCCCGACCCATCTCGATCAATCTAAAAATAAACAAAGTTAAATTAATAATTATTAAATAAAATGATTTAAATAAGTTAAAATTTAAAATAATCCTTCAAGAAAACATTTTCGACTCTCACTAAAAATAAAAAAACAACCACACTAAATCAAAACTCCAACGACAACCTGCTGGTAGTAGTGAGCATCGCGCAAATCACGACGAAACTCGACCAAACTATCCCAGCGTTCAATGTTGAGTATTTCCATCGTTGTCGAACGTTTGTCGAGTTGGTTTCAAGACTGAATCAGAATCTCGGCACGACTTGAGGCTTTAAGGCCCATTTTTTTGGGGCCCGGCCCTAAGTAGTAGCACCTGGGCAGCAGCAGCAGCAGTCGCTCTTTCTGCCCTAGTTTATTGAGAGGAGCCGAAATAAACGGACCGACATACACAATGGACGTGAAAAAGAGCCTCGTTTTTCTTTTTTTAAAGCAATCATTGCCCTGCGAAACTATCGGGAATGGCTCGGACCGTGACCGACAGAACAGGCACACAAAAAAGGGGAAAGAAAAAATCTTTTGACGTAACTCGCCCTGGCCGTCACAACCGGGGCTTCACACAAACATTTCCAGTTGCAAAATTTCCCTGTGCGTGTGTTGTTGTTGCGCCGTGTGTTCTTCTTCCGCCGAAGCCCCTGGAAGGTTCTCTCCAGATGGTACCAGTAGAGGGTACCCCCATATGTTACGTTACAAAACGAGTCCTAGCTTATAAAGTACCAGTACTTATACTGCCATGTACTCAAAAAAAGAACAGCCCTCCTTCATAAATCGGTCACGCACGGAATCAGATCTAGAACGGATCCTCTTTCTCTAATCGCAAGTCTTTGCTCTTTTGGATAACCAGCGGCTAAAGAAGAAACGTATTTTATATTTGCACACACACACGTCTGATTCTTTTCTCGCCGTTGTTAATCCACTGACACACTCCACTCCACTTTAGGCTGGGGGAAGAAGATGTGCAACTTGTTCGTCGATTATTGCCCTGGCAAATGATGATACGGATGAAACGATCGGAATAAAGGCACAAACTCTCGTCGAGCGGCAACTGGAAAATCAAGTGCCGTGCTGTGCGGTGTGACTGTAACAATTGCGTTCCGCGTTCGTGAATCGCAAATTGTTTTTTCTGACCAGAAGAAGAAATAAAAAAAAACTAACGCTATTAAATCATTTCTTTTCTAGAAATAAGAAATAAAAATCGTTTTTCCGAGTACGTGAGTCCGAATCAAAGGAGCGTGTGTGAGCGTGACGCGGGTAAAAAGAAATATTCAAAAACAACCGAAATTATTGATGAAAATGGAAAACGCCGTGTGCCCCACATTATAACCGAGTCGTACAAACATCTTTTTAATTCTTTTGTGTGCACAAGAGTCACGCCGACAACACGATACTATTATGGGGGAATGATAAATAAAATAAAAAATTATGTTTAATCGTTTCCTGGTGGTGGCCAAAGCGACAAAGCAAGTCCTTTGCGGGAGGTCACCAATCCTTGGGTGTGTGTTCTAGTGTGTCACCCAGCATGTAGTATCTTTTTTTAAATGAAAATAATAATAAGTCTGATAGCGGAGGGGATATCATGTGACGATGAATCAGCTTTGGGCTATTTAAGAAAAAAGGAATTAGTAATCGAATATCGGGTCATTTCCTGTTGACTGGCTAAGTAGAAAATTTTTCCTCGGCAGCAGCTGCTGGCGCTTAGGGAAGTCGACAAGTGGTCGGAGGAACGATGGGAATTCCAGAGAAAGTTGTTTCATTAGTACCGCCTCACTGGACTTTAGATGGTTACACAAATTTATAGACTTGAAAAATTAGCAGAAATATTTTTTGGTGGTTGGAAAAAAACTAAAATAAAACAGTAGGATAGAGAGGATGACACTCTATGATGGAATGACAACAACAACTCAAACAAAATACCGAAAAAGCCCCTTTTTTTTTGTTTCGGTCGTGAATTTTTTCTTCTTTTGTCACAAGTCCCTCGGGGCTTGAAAATTTTTGAACGCGGTTTTCACATTTAGAAATATTTCGGCTCTGCTAAAAAAAAAACAATTTCATTTTCTATTCTTTCGGCATTCCTTTAAAAAAAAAGGGTTTTATTTTTAACTTTTGTTTCGTTTGGTCAAGATATTACAAAGTCCACCATTCTTCCTTTTATGCGGTAGTTGTCGGTACGCGTGCGGATCGTACGAGCGTGACCTTCTCCGAAAAAAGAATTCCCATTAAAAATCCTGAAAAATATTAAAAAACAAAAAAGGCAAAAAAAGAAGAAAAACCCATGCGGGAGGCGGCGTTTGTTCAATTCTACCCCCCACTTTTAAAAAAATAAAAAATTAAGAATAGTACACACGTTGTCGGTAGCATATGCTTGGCCAACATGCCGACACAGACCTCCCCTACCTTATATACACCCTATTCAGTGCACAGTTGTCCCCTAAACTGTCAAACACACACATTAGGGCTTCCAATTTCAAGTCGGATAACCAAACAACAACTTGGAATTTAAAAAAAACCCACACACGAAGAGATAAAGTAAAAAGTTATTTCCAAAGCTGACGATACACGAGATGACGTAAAATGATGGTCACCTCAAAGTCAATCAATGCTACAGTTAAACCGAAAACAAAGTCCAATATAGGTATAAGCAGATTAGCTAGCCATGTCCGACCGGTTATTTCTCTACTTTATACGACAAGAGACACAACAAAGTGACAAGTAAAAGAAACGATAAGATGGCCAAGAATCTAAATGGTATAAATTTAAGAACTTTTTGGGGATTTAAAATATAAAATTGAAAAATAAAAAGGGGGAAAAAAATCTTCTTAAATGGAGAGAGGATCAGCAGCTGGAAAGAATGTTGGAAAAGAGATATGTGTGTCGGTTGGGGGGAGAAGAAGAAGATAAAAGAAGAAGAAGAAGGAAGGAAAGATGAAAGAAGAAGAAAAAGGTGGGGGGCCTTGAATCGACCGAGGCTCGGCTTCATTTCCATAGCGGGAAACTACTTTACCAAGGCCATATAAGGCACACACAAGACTGTTTTTTAAAAAGAGTCAGAGGAATAACACAAGAATCTTCCTCACGCCAAGACACTCCACTTGTTTAAGGGCAAAAGAATTTTAGGGAAAACAATAATTATCATTTTTCTTTTTTAAACCTTTTTTGTTTTTTTCCTTGAGGCCAGAAAATCATTCTCCTGTCTTCGCCTGTTATCTAACGCTCTGCCACTAGTACTTACTTGACTTTACTACTACTTGGGGAATTATTTGTTAAAGCCTCTCCAACTGTATATATCACGCAAAATGGCAGAAATGGGTGTTTCGACATCGTGACGCAATCGTCGGAATAGCGGCGAATGGGAAAGTGACGACAGGATGTCCGGTCGTGTGGGTTTTTTACAAGAAGTCCACACAACGAAACGATTCAAGAAATGTCGATTCGATAAGAGAAAAGTTAACTAAAAAAAAGAGACGTCCATATTTGGCGGCGGAACTACAGAAAAACGTGACTCATACCGATGCACAAGTATCGGTCGCTCAACAATCGAATCAAAGCTGGAAAACGAGTAAAAATTATCGTTGACGACTTTTGCTCTCAATTCAAAAAACGGATACGATAAAAACAAAACAAATATAACACACACGTATGTACTATGTGGGCTATATCAGCAGGTAACGATCACATTTTCCTGTGTCGAATCCCACATAGCTTTTGGAAACGACCGAGAAAAATTCAGACATTCGAAAAGAATTAAACATTCTTTTATCGTTTTCTCTTTCCTCGTAAGAAATAAAAAAAGAAATAAGGTTTTTCTTTCTCTTTTTTCGCCGTGTCAGGAATAGAAATAAGGAAAGTCAATTAACTTAGGCGGGGCTCTGACAGTTGAGACCTGTCATCTGCTACTCAAACCGAAATTTTTCGAGAGCTGGTATAACCTGATTAAGCTAATCAAGCCACACAAATACCCAAAAGATTGTGGTGATTGTGAAAATAAAAATGGAATATAACGGTAATAATATCCACACTCACGCTGGCAAACTGTTCACGAAGTTCTTGTCGTTCTTCTTCGGAAAATTTACGTATATTCGAAGAAGCAGCTCCATTCCACTGGTGTAGCGCCATCTTACTTGGCTTGACGTCTGGCAAGGCACTGTTGCCGTCGTGTGCTCGCCGGTTTATTTAAAAGCCCCAAGCGGGGTCTTTTTTCAAAAAAACGTTTGCGGCTTGGCCCTTCCCACTTTTCATTTCCTTCCCCCCTCTGTGACCCCGCCCTCGACGTAGCTCTTATACATGTGCCTTATCAGCTGCTATATATTTTTTGTTGGGGCGATTAGAAATCAAACAACGCCTTTTACACACACACGACGGTAAATAGTATCCGCTTAGGGGGGGAATCAACTTGATATCGCTTCACCGAATTACAGAGACTCTTATGACCATATGTGGTCTAATATGATAAAGGGTTTTTTTTTGTGAACAGACGTCGGTCAGAAATCGTCTTAGTCATGAACACATTTATATATAATTGAAAAACGTCGCCTTTCTTATCTTTTTCTGGGTTGTAATTTGATTACTTCATCATTCCGACACTCGGTTAAGAGTTTCAAAAAAAAAGAAAAGTTTAAGAAATGAGGTGTGTACTTGTTTGTTATCTCTTACTCGAGGATGTAGGGGGCGGGGACACGGGTTTATAAAGAAAACTTGAAGAAAAAAAAAGAAAAATTTTAATAAATATAATACAAGGCTAATTCTCTTCTTTTGTTATCAAGTGAGGGAAATAATATACTGCCTACAATTTAAAGCAAGATCAAACAGTTGTGTCGTAGAGGTAACGTCCCAGCTCGAAATTCACCGTCCTGTAATCAAAAGAAATTTGTGAGCATTTATTATTGTAATCGTGTCAAGTAGTTTAATCTTTTGGTATCGTAAAACATGGACTAGATTAACGGTTGAACTCGGAGGTAATCTATTTAAATTTAAATGTTTACCTGGCTAAACTTCTGACTAGATCGTAACCGGCATTGCACCGGTATTTCGGAACTCCTTGAAACATGGCCGCTGATCCCGTGTGTGTGATGAGCTTTAGGGAAACCAAAGTAGAAATCTGTGTGTCGAACAACGAAGAGGCGTCACAATCTCGAACGTAAATAATTGGCCAAAAAATAACGCGATTAACAACAACAAGGAAAAAAAAAAGAGCTCAGACCTGCACAAATATATTTAGGGACGGCGTAACTCGTTCCTCAACGATCGAATAGAAAATGGCCATCAATCGATCGATGGGGAAGACTTTGGGTCCCATCAAACGGGCGGCGTTGTGCAACTTTTGCTTCTTCAATGACTTGAGACCTTTGTCTTTCTTCTTCCTGCCTTCTTTGGCTTTGACGAATAAACGACGATCGTAACGGGGCGGATTGTAACTCGCCAGATAGGCAGCGATGATAAGGAACTTGGAGAAGAATGGAAGCTCCATTTTCAGGCCTATTTGGGTCCCGCATGCATCAGGACCTCGGACGTAAACTTGGTTCAGACTGGAGCGAAGTTTCGGTTCAAGATGTCGCCATAATTTCACTGATTGAGTTTTGTCGATTTCGCCCGAATGGATGGGCTCCATAAAGGCTTCCCAATGCTGCGCGGCTATGTAGCGAAGTTCGCAGAAATCGCGACAAGCCACCAGGAAGACACCCAATATCATGGAAAGATATGTCTGGTAAAGAGATGAATGTTCAGGTTGTCGGCATTCCTTCATCAGTAGATCCAGAATTTCTTCTACAAAATTTGAGAAATGGTTGATTAAGATGTTGTGTTTACAATTGAATCAATAAATACCTTTGCTATACTGGGGGAAAAATATCTGTATGGGATCGAGACTTCCAGTGCCACACCGAAACTTCTCAAAGGGGATTTCTGAAATGAAGATGATGCAAATGTTGAGACCTGTAAACTCTGGGATTTTGGTCAGTGTTGGGATGATCATTCCATCACTCAAGTCTCGCATCCTTTCGGCCTTATCAAGTACAATACAAATCGGTCTGGTATCACCAAGCTGCTTGAGGTATCTGGCAAATTCATTGGCATTGTCACATCGTTCTTGACTTCCCAGCTGTTCAAGGACAGATTCATAGAGAAAGCGTGGACTGAGGCATTCAATGCAGTGAATTGCTGCATACTGAACATGTTCCACAGATTCAATCACTCGTTGGACTACTAACGATTTTCCGGTTGACGTGTGGCCATATACATACAGGAAAGGTGGAAGGGCATTCTGCAAATAAATTCAATCACGTTCTCATAAATATTTGACGTAAACATCCCAAGAATCATAACAAGTCTCACGCTTTGAAGGATATCCGCCAAGATTTCAATTTGTTGTTCTCGATGAGGTATTTCAGCTTTTAGATTCTCTTTTATGGAATTTATTTCCATTGTTTTTCTCGTAGCTCTTTCACTCGCCAAAAGAAACTTAAAAATCAAGATAACAGAAGTGGCGAATTCGTAGCGGGAGAAATGAAACGTAGACATTGCCAGATTCATATTCAGAAAAATGAAACCAATTTCTAATTTTTAATGAAATTACTGAAACTTTTCTAGCAAAATTTTGTCTTGCTAAAATTTTTTTAATAAATTTGATAATAATAAACTTAATGTTACGTAAGTAAGCTTTCATCTCAATTTTTGTCCCGTTATTATTACGTGGAACTTGTTGGCTGACAGGAATGTGTGTCGTAGTCTGCTATTCCTGTCACTTTTACAGTTTGTTCAGTTGGGTCAGTTTGCTCAATGGCATGTGCCGCTATGCTACTTGTTGGATAAACTGCAAAAAATTGTAACTTTGACTGTGGATCGATCGTATTAGGAATAATTGTTTTATAAAATAATGAAAATGAAATCATATCTATTTATTGTTACCTTCTGCGTTTTTTTGAACGTCTCATATGTCCATTCCTTGATTGAAGGACTCTACTGTGGAGTCGAGAACTGTTACGATGGTGAGCTATTTCGTTAACCTAATTTTAAAACGTTCAGTAATAACGCTTTCTCTTTTTTTTTAATTTTAGTGCTTGGTGTGACGAGAGAGAGCTCTAGGAGTGCTATAGGAAAGGCTTATCGAGTTCTTGCAAAGAAGTACCATCCTGATGTGCAAGGGCCTGAGGTGACTAAAGAAGAAGCTGAGAAGAATTTTCGTAGAATAGCCACTGCCTATGAAATTCTGAGTGATAATGCCTCCAGAGAAGATTATGACTACATGGTTGACAATCCAGAAGAAATGTACATGCATTACTACAGATATTACAGACGGCGTACAGCTCCAAATGTCGACATCAGATTGATTCTTGCTGTGTGTGTCACCATCATTTCTGGGATCCAGTACTACACTGCCTGGGAACGCTATGATACTGCCATAAAGTATTTGACCACTGTGCAAAAATACAGGATACATGCACTTGAAATTGCCAAGAAAGAAGGCTTGTTCAATGAAAATACCAGCAAGAAAGTCAAAGACAAGTCCAAAGAGAAGGAGGAAAAGGAGCAAATTATTCGAAAAGTCATCGAAGAGAAAATGGATATTCGCGGAGGCTATTCTAAACCAGACTGGAAGCAAATACTGTGGTTCCAGCTCATCATTCTGCCCTACACCATCTACCAGTACGTCCGTTGGTACATTATCTGGGTCTACAAGTTTGACATCCGAAAAGAAGAGTACGGTGAAGAAGAAAAGTTGTATTTGATCAAGAAGAACCTGAAGCTTTCTCAGCTCGAATTCGATGCTCTTGAGGACCATACCCGAGAAGAATATCTCGAACTGGAACTTTGGATTAAGTCGAATGCAGTCGATTGGAAGGCAGAGAAGGAAGAAGATCTGAAACGAGAACTCTCTCAATCTGCTCGCCACAAAGCGTACAGACGTTACATGAAGAAAGGAACGAGCCGACTCACCTTTGACGATTCATAATCAAGATATTTGACAAATTAGGTGGCTTCATCATCCAAGTTCATCCCGTGTTGTGATTTACCAATCTCATATGACAGTGAGTCTTTTCACGCCCTTGTTTGACGAAATACAAAAATATCAAATTGCAGTTATTGTAAATCTCTGCTGAGTAGAAATCCGTATTGGCGTAGAATTTAGCCCTGTATTTCCGTCTTCCCAAAAGTAGTACACGTAGACCTTTTTTTATAAACATATAAAAGACCCAGGAGAAAAAAATGAAAAAAAAAAAATAATTATACAAATAACAAGAAGAATTGTTCTTGGAAATTTCCACTCTCATTTACTTGAGAGTTTCACACGCATCAAATTATCCAGCACAACTAGATGCATCGTACCCGGGAGGAAGTTGATCATCTATCACAAAAAAGTAAAATAAAAGAGGGAAGGTTAACGTATCGATAGAAGCGCGTGAATTGAGCGCACCACGCCTGCTTCAGTTAAAGGTAACACCAATAACTGTACACAGAATTGAAACAAATGACTGCGTTGCGTTTTTTTTTTGTAGTTATGAAGTGTTTCGAAACAAGTGTGTTGTATTAAAGGATATATGGTGCGGACAAGACTTATGAAAGAGGGCGGCGGCTGGCTGCTTGTCGCTGCCTCTGTGACGTTCTCCGGGCCGTCTGTGGAGTTGCTCGAGCGGCCAGTCGTGGACTCCTACGCACTTCGCGATCACCTCCGCCATCAGCCGCGTCGTCATCTCGATATGAGCGGCGCTGCCTCTGCATCCAATTAGGATTGGAATCGTTGGATTCGCTGTCGGTAATGTACTCTTCCGTGTCCAAATCCATTTCGTCCTCGGAATCGGCTGAGGAATGGAACCACTTGAAGTGTCGGCCGTCCCACTATTACCCCGGTTGATTAAACTTTGGGAATTCATAGAGAAAAATTAGAAATAATATTTCATACCGCTGAATCGATAATATCCATGGAGTATGGATGCCAAGAGACGTCCCGAACACATTCAGAATGACCAGTCAGAATCGCTGCAGGCTTTCCAGTCAGGACATCATAAACTAAAATTGCAAATATTTAAAAATTAAATTGGTTTAGATTGATAATACTAGGTTATTGGGGTCTCACTGAAAATTTTTCCAGCTGCACAACCACTGTAAATATATCGTTGCCCAGTGCTAAATGCTGGACTGAAACGGCATCGGATTAAAGTTCTTAAGACACTGTGTCCGCGGTATGTCATCAAACTAGTATCACCGGCGATCTTGTTTTTGGGAGAAGCCACTGCCAAAGAATAATAATTCAGTTGAGATTTTAAACATAAACAATAACAAAAAGTTAACTTACGCCTCCACGGAACGTTTTGGAAACTATAATCCCAACTTTGGGCGTTCATAAGCATTCTAGTCTTTTGTTGAACTTCGTTTCCTGAGAATTTGCGCATGTCCCATCTAATTAATCGCACATTTTTTAAATGTTTTTTTTTTTACGATAGATAAAACAAGTATTGAGATTACAGCTTGATGGATTGGTCCTTGCTATTTGTAATCAAATGTCTGCCATCTCCACGCGAGTCGACGAACGTAAGTCCGTCAACATGGCCACCAAGAATGCCCACCGGTTTAGCCTCTCCGTTTTCCGCCAACGTTCGACGATCCCAAACTTTGCATAATCCATCATCCGCTCCAGAAAATAGGATCTGCGAAGTTTCGTCAGCATAGGCCACAGTATTCACGTCCTCTTCGTGGGCATCAATCTAAACAAGATGGGAGGTTAATTAAGGACTGTTGGTGGGTACGAAACAAAATAGTAATTTTACCCTGAGCGTTCTCTGTCGTTTTTCGCAATCGTAAATGTACAAACAGCCGTCATTGGCACCACCCAATACTTCATTTCCGTCTTGAGAAAAAGTAAGGCTGAAAATACAAAACCGTCGGAGTTCCGGGGAAAGTGGGAGAACTTCATGTCTTTCCACCTCATCGTAAATGTTACAAAGGTGGACTGAAAATGGAACCAAACGCATTAACAACATTTTTACTAAGTCGAATTATGTTTCAAGGTACTTACTGGCTTCCGACCAACTAGAATAAATGATGGAACGTCCATCAGGACTGAACGCTGTGTCTAGAATACTCCATCCGACATCTCGGGCGGGGATTTTCCTTATGCAATCAAATCCGCCTTTTGATGTGTCAAACACACGGATAACTCGATCTATGAATTTGAAGAAAAGCAAAGATTAAATCTTTTCTTGCGCAACACAAAGTCAATTGTAATACCTTGTGAAGCGCTGAGGAAAATATTGCCATCTTTAGAATATGTCCCGCAAAACATTTTGTGATTGCAGTTGGCAACTTGTTTGAATTTGTTAGGCAAATAGTTGTGGCCAATATAGCTCCTGTCTCCACCAGAAAAATGCCCTGTACCCTTCATCCCTACTTGACGCTGGTACAGTAGTGATGTCACACGAGTGGAATGGGATTTGCAACCGTGCTTGTAGATTCCTGATGATAGAGATGTTGATAAGTACAAATCAGTCCCCTAGAGAAAAACTGGTATTAAAAAGAGGTACCTTCTTGTTATGTCTAAACAAACTCATTTTACCTCAAGAACAGTTAAATCAGGTGTGCTGTCAACAGGGGGTGGTTGGGCATTTGGAAGGAAATCAAAGAAAGACTCGTTTCTTTCTTCAAATACTGAGTTTCTTTCTGAAAGAATGTGAGCTCGGCCACTGTGGTTTCCCAGAAAGGGAAAGAATTGTTGAATATTAAGATGATCTGCAAGCCACTCTACTATCATGAAGGGATAACTAACTAACCTCCTGATGAGCTGGGTAAGAACTGTGGCTATGTCGGTATCAGAATCTTCGTCCGACATCGATGAAGTATCTCTGTTACTGCTGTCTCTGTCTTCATCGTCAGAGTTCATTTTCTGTTGGGACAATTAAATCAGTAAACGTATAACGTGCTGTGATTCGGCTTCTTACTTGAAGGTAGATTGTTGTCTCACCGTTTATTCAATAACAAAGTTAGTTAACCCGATAAAAAATGTCACGCAACTAGGCAGACGACAGCAAATGTTTGATAAAAAGCTTTACGCAAACGACATCTAGTGTTGAAATTCTAAACCTTTGAGAAAAAATTACCGCCAAAATTTGAAATTGAGCCTTTTCTTCCTCATTTTCTTTTTCTCTGATAAAAACCAACGCATGAACCAAATTCATACCAACCAAATTTTTCAGGATTGCAATCAAGTGATTTTCGTTGTCATATCTTAGAAGCTAGGCCTTTTATTACGATTTCAAAATTATTTCCATTACAATTACTGAATTACGACGATAACTTGAGCTTCACGTGTAATAAACTTTATCCTGTCTTTCCTCATTACCTACCGACCTACCGTTGGGCAGCATTAAATTTGCCTCTTTTAGTCACTGTAGCAACCAATAAAATTTCTTGAGACAATCAAACTTTTAAACAAATGTGTATTCTAGCAAATCAACTGCTAGTTAGTTAATTCGTATCAGGAGTTACAAGACTAAGCTAAAAACGTTCGCATGCCCCAGGAGGAGAAGTAAAAACGGATTAAAATTCGGTAAAGGTTGTTTAAGACGTATATATAAATATATAAAAGAGGATATTATTAGACGAAAAGACTATTATTAGAAACTACACAACGTGCCCTATTGATGTAGTGCAGCACATACCTGCTGCAATAAATGCTTAAATTAACTAAAGCCTCTCTCGACGTAATGTTGATAGGATTATTTCCAGTAAGAAACTCAGCGTCGCCAATCCAATACCGATAGCAAGGATAAAGAAAGCGCTAATTAAGTCCGACAGTTGAATGGGGACTACGCGGGTGACTCCACGTTTCGTATCGGCAAAACACTGTTTCGCCTTGGGAGTAGAATGAATATTATTAATCCATAAACGGACAAGTCCACTCTCCCACAGTTCCATAAGTCTGTAAATATATTAGGATTGAAATAAATAAATAAAAAATCAAGATGTAAAAATTTAGGGTGTTTAAAATGGTTACATACCCTTTGTCCATATCTTTAGTAAACAAACTTCCTTTTTTAAAAAACAAAGACGTAAATCCAATGGAAACGGGCAAAAGTTTCGATAATTTAAAGCGACACATCCCGTCTTTCTCATATTGAGAACAGACAAAGGCATAGCATAAAGAGTGCAGCTAATGAAACAGAAAAGTTCAAAAATTGATCATGTTAATCTCTGTCTTTATACACTTACATAAGGATAAGCGTAGCGTCCAGTTTCCAGTGTTGCGGTCAACTTGAAAGGATTGTCAACTATTTGATTAGGATTACGTCGGGCTTCATCCCCAAGAACCTTATAAATACCGGATGTCGCCTTCTAGTGAATCCAGGAACAGCTTATGAGGATTTGATTTAGAAAATAAAGGAGAAATGACCTCACCAGGATCTGATTTCCGATCGTCGTATCACTTCGCAGAACTATACCAACTTCTTCGCTTGCGGCCAAGTCTTCAAATGAGTTTATGGTCGGTTTCATCTTTGGCGTTGTGAGTGAAGATGTGACGATTCCAGTGTAACAATTGACCAAAACCATAGCGCACAAAACCCAAACTCCAGTCAGGACCCGAAATGAGAAGCGATTAAATGCTTCTCTACCCCCTATTAAAGTTAAGAAAATTAGCGGCAGAGTACTAGCGGCAAAACATTTAAGTTGAAATAATCGCAAAAAATCGTTTACCTTGATTCGTCAGGGTATTAATCACGTAAATCATGTGGGAACTAGGGATAGTTGTAAACCATCGAATGGAATTGTTGTTCTTGGCGGCATCGTTATTCCAATGAAGATGTTGGTAGAACCACGTAAAAAAAGTCATCGCGCCAATGACAGGGAAAATGCTGATGAAAATCAGCAACCAAACCTGAAATCATAAAAAAAACGTAAGTAGCGCAATTGGAAGAAAAAGTGATCAAAGGAAATAGGCAGATAGCTCACCATAGGTTGAAATGGACCGATGAAAGCGAATAAACGATTTTCTTCCTCAGGTCTTGGTACAATTAGTGTCATTCCTTCAGTCCATATAAATGACGTTGGATCATTTTTCGCTACTCGATCGGCAGTTAAATGAAAGGTGGACGTAATGCTGTCAACGTTCTAATAATAAAAATAAACAATGTAATTTTTGTTTTTTATTACAACTAAAATTTTCTATTTTGCTTCTTCGTTGGCGAGTTGGTGATGAGCAGCCCCATGTGTGCCGTATTTCTCGACAAGAGTTTGGTTAATCAGAATCAAACGGAACCTGCGAATTTTCGCAGTTGGTTTCCCCACAATTATAGATTAAGAAAGAGATAAATTCAAATGAATCGATCTTAATGTTCAACATACGTAAAATTGAATTTAGTCGACATCCAAGAAATTAATTTGTAGTTCACACCAGTGAACGTGAAAGTGCCATTCGGACCTCGGATCAAATTATCGTAGGGAGGTTGCTTGAGTAAAGAAAAAGACAAACAAGCATTATAAATTTTACATCACACAAAAGGAGTGAATTAAAGTATTTCAGGTTGGAAATTAGAATCATTTTGTCAACTTTTAACAGCCCTGATATCCAACATTACAAATGTTTATGAATTGTATGCAATAAATTTCTCTACGTGGGTAGAAAACCCTGAAGATATGCGGAAAAGTGTAGTCGATACTCACATCTAGAGCCAAGAATGTCAAGAGTCGACCGTTTAAATCAAGTTCGGTTGAGAAATCAACGCTCGTTATTAAAATAAGCGTCAATAAAACAATTGACGTGAATAGTTTGGTCCTGTATATAAAGCCAATTTGCATTTCGATCAAGTATCGTATTGTCACGAGAAATACAAAAGTGCGCAAACGGATTAAATTTATAAGATTACAGCTTCACCCCTAAATAAGTTGTTCAATATTCCGGAAAACGTGCAAATCTCGTATTATATACCCAAGAGCGAATTGTTTCTGTTGTTGTTGCCAATACAGAAACTGTGATCAACGTACGAATTGCACTCACTGCCATAGCAACTGAGTTTTTCTTTAAAGAAAATTATTCATCACTGTGGGATAATAAATATAAGATTCTACCTCAAGTCCATATGCTTGACGTTTTCTCATGTTTGATGCTCCGAGCATATTTACATAGCAAAACTATTGATTAATGTGCGTCGGTTCATACGGGATGCGGTTTTGAATGTACAAGCCCAAAGAATCTATTATTAACGTGGGCACTGATACAGACAAAATCCTTCGTGCCCTTCGCCCTCAAATGGGAGGTAGTTTGAAATAGAAGTGAAACAATAGCGAAACAAAATTATCGAAATAAATAACAAAAGTACCTAAGACAATAACATTTCATGCATTAAAAGTATTACCTACATTTTAACACTCACAGCACATGGCTATTGAATTAAAACTGTGACGCAAATGCCCCGAGTACGTAAATTTAGGTATCGACTTTAACCATTAACAAGCTAAGGATCCGAAGTTGTAAAGGTGAACCTGGGGAACAGGAATACATATTATCTTAAGACTTAAAAATAACATGCATCGGGATCGGCTTCTATAGAGAATTCGCCTGGGGTAAATAAATCGCAATCACGATGCGCGTAAGGATTGCAATTACAATCAAGTGGTTAGTTCGGTCATGCCTGCAACTTGAATTTCGATTTATAATTGGGTCTATTGCATCGATAGTAAACGCCACTGGACGAAAGGTTCCAGTACTATTTACATTCTTCAATACACTACTATAATGACGTTTTCAATTCCGACCTGTCTTGTTAACCGCTTGTTAACTGTATACAAATTATGTCTGTGTGATTCCTTTCTACCATAGCAACATCAAAATTACATTTGAAACGAGTCGGCATCTTCAGGTGAAATTGACTGATTTTGACAACCGCCTTTGTATTATGTAAAAGAAATTGGATAGGACTCCAGAAAGTCCAAAACGTCATAAATCATAGCGTGTAGCATGAAATATAAGGCTTTCTCGACTTTAAGTGACATTCAACGTTTATGTTGTAGCAACCAGAGTATGGTTGCTAACAACTTAAATTTATTCAAATAAGGTAAGTAACCATGGGTTGCTATAGCAAAATCTAGACAATATCAGAGAACCACTCCACGAAATTATGCTAATGTTGAAGAAACTTGGATTATGATGGTAAAGCAATCAGAAAACTTTCGAAACTATCGAATACAAATCAAGTCAACACATCCTGACCGACACTTAAGCGCAATAGACGAGGAATAACAATGAAATCGTCCAACAAATGATTGGAAAACAAATTATCTAATAGACAGCAGTTAAAAGAGACTCACTTTGATTTCGTTGATCCGAGGTTGGGTGCTTGCAGAGGTTAGCAGAATCTTTCTTTTGGATCGACCAGGGACATTCTAAGTTGAGAAACCCATCAGATAAAACAGCTGAATATACCAACATTTTACTAATTTGTAACTTCTTACCACATGTCGTTTTGTAACGGATATGGTGGCGAGAAAAATTTCAGAGAACTTCATCCATCGCGAAACTGTGAACCATTTTTTGATCAACATCATTTGTGAATCAACATCGGCGTACCGAACTTTAACCTTGTTATTAAAACGATTGCAAACATTTTAAAACTACAACTTTCTTTGCCAAATGTATCACTATCAGCTGCCACAATGTAATTCAAAATACTAGAATAATCTAAAAGCAACGTCCGTTATCTAAGAATTGATCTCGAGAGTGACTTCAAAATTAAAATATAAGAATTCTAGGTTCTAAATCTCTTCCTTTTTAAACGACCTGGTGTACCAATACATTACTAACACGTGACGTGTGCAGTCAAAAAATCTTCATCTAATGTGCAACTATCGTTCGTCCTAATTAAAATAGTGGGAAAGGGCAACCAACACAGGGAAACCGCTGCTTTACTGCTAAATACGGGTGAAATTAACTGCCAATACTGGGACTTCCCTATAGAAAGAGAAACGACAGGATTGTTAACTCCAATTAGAGTATTAATGACTTACTGTGAGTTCGTCTTACCTACCTGAGTTATACTCGTTGAAGCGTGATGGAAAAACTGGCATTTTCAACTCTTCCGAAAGAATTTCTTGTACTTCTGACCTAGTCTCAAATTGATACCATGCAAATTAAAAACAAGGCAAACACAAATTGCATCCATCGATTAAGCGTCTCGCAATCGTGTTAGGTGTATCTCCCAATGGGAAAAAACACGACATGAAATATTTGATTACACAGAACATCGTCATTTGAAAAAAAGACGGTTAAACCCTTCATTTCTAAAGATTTAAAAAACTTGTCAGAATAATGTCTGAATACACATTAGTCGCTTTCGTCAGAATCATCATCGGCAGCTAAAGACAAATAAACAATGAGTTACTTAATGAAAAAGGATGAAGCATTTAAAAATAAAATACCTTCATCATCCTCGTCTTCTTCGTCTTCATCCTCCTCCTCATCTTCTTCTTCTTCTTCGTCCCCGCTTTCCTCATCTCCATTAGCTTCTTCATCTACTTTCCTTTTTTTGCTTGGTGGTTCCTATGGCGAGAGATAATACATTAAAACCAGTTTGGAAATATTTTAATTGTACATACTTCTTTGACTTGGGACCCATTTCCTGCTTCTTCTACAACAACAGGCTCGGGTTCACCCAACTTGGGGTAGTCGTATAAGAGTTCCATAATACAAGGGAAGACGTAGATTTTCTTTCCGGCAATTTTCAAATCTGTCATCTTTAAAATTTCTGCAGGTCGTTCGTTGTTTTTAAAACGAAGAGCGGCGTGGCTGTAAGAAAAAATGTCATTATTATAAGAGCTTTTTTAAAATATTTGGTGTTATACCAAAACTTGGACGCGGGGAAAGTCTTGTCGTAAAGGGTGAAAGAAATTGCGTCAGGGAACTTATCAGCAATATGTTTGATTGTGACATCTTTGGGAACATCTCTCAACACAACCCTTCAAAAAACAAAATAGTATATCGTTACAATAAGTTGAATGAAAATGTTGAGACCACAAACTTACTGATCTTGTTGGATATTGGCTACTGCTAACTTGGCACTTTGCACTACATATGGCACATCAACATGTTTCAAGAAATTTTGACCAATCTGGTCCTTTAATCTGAAAAATGCCGCTTCTGATTCTTCAACAGTTGCAAATTGTACCTTGCAGCTATGGGTCAGTAAGAAAAAGTGTTAACAAATTGGTACCTAATTCAACCGTGTCTCATAACTACCTGTTTTCCTTCAGAGGAATAATCTCCTCAATTTTAGGATCAAGTGTTTTGACATCGTCTTCAACATAAGGTTTGGCAAACCTAAGGTAAACTTGTCTACTCTCCAAGGAATCGCTCTGTAAGAGATAAGGAAAAATTAAGTAAACATTACCATTAAACTACTTGAATCAACAAACCTGTTTCTTTGCTGATTTCATTCCCATTTGATCAGTGGATTTCACATTTTCATGGGCATCAAGGATTTTCCTTGCTGCTTCAAGTGACTCCAAATCTCTGAACAAAATTATCCTCAAAATTTCCTTTTCGCTGAATGGTGTTGAGATTGAATGAAATCCTGGTAGTTTTTCCAGGTCTTCCAGATTTGGATTATCGTTGAAGGTGATGTACAGTTGCAGGCCAGCTTTGATTTCAAAGCGCTGAAATTCTCCACGGTTGGGAAGTGTTGCACCTCCTCTTCCACGGGCACCAGAAGATCCTCTTCCACGATTGCCAAAAGATGGTCCTCCTCTGCCACTGTCACCTCTTCCACGACCACCTCTGAATGGTCCTCCACGGCTGGGACTGCCAGATCCACCACCCCAGCTTCCACGACCACCTCTATCTCCTCCACGATCACCCCCTCTGAAACTTCCTCCTCGGGAACCACCTCGGAAACCACGAGAACCTCCACGATCTCCACCTCTTCCTCGTCCACCACCACCACCTCGGCCTCTGCCACGTGAACCAGACATTTCCTGAGATGTTTACAACACCAGCAATGAATATAAATAACAAAAACGTTTAATACAATTATGTTTTGACTTACTTGACTCATTTTATCGTTGAACTACAGCAGAAGACCTTCAATGCTTTCGATGCAGATCGTAAGAAGACCACGTGTGGAAAACGCGCTCGTCTGTCTAACTCTAACAGAGTTCTGCTAGTGGGAGGTCCGTCAACGCAGACGAATCCAATTTGTATTTCATGGTAAAATGTCACGTAGCGAACCTAGCGGTTGTTTCCCTTTAAGACTGATTTTGTAAAGGTGGCGGGTAAAGCATGCTACACGATTTCATGAAATTTTTTATGGGTTAGCCTTTTTCAAGTATTTAGAGGTAACTTTGTATTGAATATGATGCCTCTGGGCAAAAACTAGGCGGGAATATCAAATTTCGCACACTTGCGAGAAAGGGTAATTTTTATGGTTAGTAAAAATTGACACGGGTACACACTGCACAGTACCACTACTTGCGATTTACATTTTTTTCTCGGACCAATTAGTCACTACCAATTCAATAATTCACATTTTTCTATTCCAATCTCTTCAAACACAATCGTGTTTTTGCCAGTTTTGGTACCTTATCAGCGCATTTTATATTTTCCCGTTGTTGAAAAATGACCTCATCTGAAAGACTTTATAGTAGTACAGATTGATGTCGATTGACATGTGACTGTGACTTTCTCACTAAAATATTCAGCCAAACAATTTTGAATTTCATGAGTTTCTGTGGAAAATTACACTAGTTCAGTCGAGTGGATTCATGTAAAAATGACAAGTCTGTCTATTTTGAATATAAAAATCATACTGTTTCGAAATGTAATTCACGAAGAAATGGATAGTATGGATGTTGAGAAGGGATAGAAAAATCGAAGCATGCTTGCTGAAATACAACAGGAGTAATACTACTCTAGAGATCTAATCGAAGACGACCCTCGTTTTCAGTCAAATAGAGCATGTCAGCCATAGCTTGCTCTGTGATTGATTCTTCTGCTCTCTCGTGCATCTGCAATTAAGTTTAAATAAAAAATTAATGTCAGAAAAGTAAAAGCATGGAATTATTATTGCGCTTAGCCACTTACACCCCTGAATGCTACGTCTTTGGGAGCAAATTTAAAGTTGGGTCCAAAATTGACAGAAACGGTAACATTTTTGAAAAGTGATATCGCAGGAAAATAACCGCCTGCATAGATATCCTTGAAGCCCGTTCCTTGATGGATTCCATTCTTGTAAAAATCTATTTTGGCACCCTCCAATGGCTTCAACTTGCGCAATTCTTCCTGCATCTCATCGCGGTCCTCGTAGTATAAGTGGCTCTTGAATTTCACTAACGGCTGTAGAATGAAATAAGTAGTTAATACGTTCTTTGAAAATAAGGTGGATAACACATAAAGAATAAAAAGACGGACCTTGTCTTTATAAGTCGGGGGAATATAATTCCCATTAGGAATATCTGGCAGTTCAATAAGGATTCCAAGTACATCTCCTTCGCCGTATCCTTGTGAAAAATGTTTGCCCAGAGACTCATGGAATACGGTTCCTTTCCTGAATAAAAAACGAAGCATTCTGTTTCAAATCTTTTCCAGTTTCCAAGATAGCACCTCGATTTACCTGGATCTCCAAGAATAGCCGAATTTATCATAGCCGAGTGGAGCTTGAAGATTACCTATATGTTTAAAGAGTATATTACAATGTTATTTATTTTGTAAATGTTATTAAAATTAATACTACCATATGCTTGAGCGAATCCAATCCTAGTGGCAGCTAATTCAGGCATTTCTTCAATTGAACACTCCCAGTACCATGTTCCACGATTCACGACTAGATAGATATGCAAATGATACAATTTTAACATGTACACAATTCAGCAATCAATATTTCCACTAACGATGTGTTGCTCTAACAGTGCAGTATCCTTTTTCTCCGGTGGCAGCCATTCTGTCTTCGGTGATTTTCAGCTGGGGCGCTCGATCATGTAAAGTCAGAAGTACTTGTGACGGATTCAATTTGCGATATAACCAGCCTGGAATAGGCTTTCCTGCCCAATCGCTGCTTTCATCAAACTCCTGCCTATAATTAAAAAACAAAATGTTTTTTTTTTTTCAACTTCGAAATCTAGAAGTACATTACCTGAATGGAGCATGGGGATCTGGCTCTGCTAAAATGTAGCGGTAACCGTCTTTGTTAAATGGATGATCAAGTGGGTAACCATGAGCTGGTAACTTGGGTGTTCCAATATCATTTCGAGTTTTACGCTGATTACCACCAAACTGGTCAGGAACACGACGTTTATAGCCACGTCCACGAATGGCAGCTGCTCATAATTAAGGGGCAATCATAAAAGTACTGAAGTAACAATGAAAAACATTGAAATTTGAATCATTACTGTTTCCTCCAGCTGGATCGGTTTGTTTTAGGTGACCAGCTCTAACCATGGCTTCATAGTTCGGTCTGATGTTTACGAGTTCCAACGACAACAAGCCAAACATGCAATCACTAGCCATCGTTTCGGGTACGGGTTCCTGGCAAACGAATATCAGCCCTGCGAATAGAATAAGATTAAGAAAAGATCTCGTGTTTTGTTATGCCTTTGTCACCATTATTTAACACATACCTTTTTCCTTCATCAAAGTTTTATGTATTGTGGAATGCCAGGATTGTGTAACCCTTCTAGGCATTGTGGTAAGATATTCCCAATGAGAATCCACATATGGTACTATTTCTTTATCCCTGGAAAAATATTGTCTTGAAGTTCCTTCTTTTGTGCTATTTTGCATCAAGTTAGCTATTGTGGTAATACACATCTGTGTGAATTCTAAAACAAATTGTATTTTATGGTATTGTAATGATATTTTTTTTTGCAATTAGTTGGACTTACGGGCTTGATTTTTCTTGAAACTTTCTAATCCGGTAGGTGAGCAATTCTTGCACAAGAAAACATAGTTCATCATGAAAGGTACCAGTTTGCCCAACTGATAACTGATACAGGATTCATGAAACCAACGGAGACAGGTTGCACAAAAAAGTTCAACAATATTCATGTTGCGATCCTTTCCACTAGATAAGAATAAAAGTAAGATTTTACATTGCCAAATCCTTACACAAGTTTAAATTATACAAGCAAGGTATAATTACCAATAACAGTTGCCTTCCTTTTCAGTAGTTTTACCGGCATTATCTAAGACAGATGCCAGCTCTTGGGACTTTGATTCACCAACTATGCCTGATGAATTCTTTGAATCATTTCCTTGAACTTGTGAATCTTCTGACATTTCCAATGTTTTGGACGGCGGTTCTGAAGCAGGAGTGCCTTCGATGTCAGAACCAGGTGGTAAAACGTCGTCGGATAGCTCATCCATTAGCTCGACTGGTTCTGATGGTTGGGCTGGCTTGTGGTGTGAGTTACTGGAATGGAAATGCAGTGTAAATTTCTAAATGAGGAATAATATTACAGCTGTGTTATGCTAAAGAAATTACTCTGCAACGAAATCGGCCATTCTAGAAAGATTGTTTGAAAGCAAATTTCAGGAAAACAGTCAATAGCGACATCTTACAGTCGTTTTCAACATCAAACAAATTGAAATCTGGCGCCATCGTTAAACATCATTAAAGTGAAATTTCCCTGCTCATTTTGACTCGTTAACCCACTAATTATCTAGTCACTGAAAGCTGAAACTTAAATTATTATGAATAACTTTTTTTCAGAAACAGGAAATAATCAGTTTCGTTTTGCAACCCAAAGAACCTTTTATTGCTGTGACCAATAACAAAATATAGAAATACATATTGTAAACAAAACTCACATAAGATTTGAAGTAATAATGCAAGTAAAGATTAAAAATGCGGTAGCAAGAATTATTTTTACGCTATAACCAAATGCGAAGATAAAAGTAACCCACAAAATTATCATCTCATATCCAAACAGCGATTCAAGTAGAATATTGTTGGCTGCGATGTTCAGAGAAATTGGAATAAAATAATCAAACGTTTAAGTTAGGTTTAAACAACTTAGTAGCCATAGTGGTGGCTTTGACAGTCACTGGGATGGACGGTTTAGGACAGGCAAGAATAGGAAATCCTGACGGAGTACAACCTGCTACAGTCAAAGTGGTAAAACCAGATGATAACGTCTGGGTTAGCGTGAAAGTGGCAGTTAGCGTCGTTGTTTCCTGCACAGTTAGGCCCAAACAGGAAAGAAGTTGACTCAAGTTGACGGTGGAGTTGCCACAATCACCAACAGGAATTTGATTATTCCTGCCTTTAACAGCCAATTGACGGAAAATGTTGACGGAGGTGCGATACGAGTCGTCTTCAAACGAACTGAGAATCGAATTCGAGTCGAGAAACGACCTCAAAGTCAAAGGAGCTATGGTAGGCTCAATCCTGCAGTCAATCGACAAAAATGTAAATTTAGTAACTTAGACAAAAAGAGCAGTTAAGCCAATTATACTAATGTATTTACCCCATAACTACTGATGGTGCAAATTCCTCCTCATTAAATTGAATAATTTGCTGATTCTCTTCTACTCCACGTTTTCGCCGACATTGGGTAACATTTTTACCGGCAGTGATGAAACAGGGCGTGGGCTTGGTCAAAGTCATCGTTGATGTTGCCAAAGTGAAAGAAGTAACACCGGAAAAGAGAGGGCCGAAGATACTGAATGCTTGCGCTGAGCACACAGACGATTGCAAGACAACAACGGCCAGCAAAACCAACAATTTAGGCATAACAAAATGCATTTTGAAATAGTATTACAGAAGTTTGACTGAATAAAGCGACTGAATTGTGAAGAGTTTGAAGATACAATATGTTCAATCGAACTTTCCACTTTCTTTTTATACCGTTTCCGATATGATTCGCCCTTGTAAAATCACTTTGTTTGATGCTCATTAGCGTGCTTGGCCATTCACTGATGTCGAAATCTTGCGTTTTTCATCTTTCAAAAGTGCGGTACAAGCCATACATTAATCATTCATAAATTAATTTGTTGAAATACCACGTTGACCTCCTTAAAAAATCAGTCAACTTCTGCTCTCTTTGCGTGATTGACTGCCGAGTCCAATATCGCGTTTATCATGAATAGTATAGTTCCTATGTATATGATAAGAAATTTGATGACATTTGTTGGAATATGGACTGTGACATACGAAGGCTACAGTATAGAATAGCAAATTACGTATGCATATTTGATTTAGTAAGTCAATTGTGAAGAAATTGACGACTTCAATTCATTCTGCAATTATTTGTTTTACGTGAGTAGTATATTGATTTAATTAATTGATGGCTAGATATAGCTCACAAGATGGTATGAAATCTAAAAAAAAAAAAGAAAAAAATATATACTTTTCGTAAAGGAGTTTGTCAGCCATCATTTCCAAGATAAATAAAAATGTTACATTAAAACAATGATGTAAATAAATAAGTTTCATAATAGCAAAAATAGAAAATCCTTCCAAACCAAATTCATCAGCAAAATTGCTTCAGCTAAGAAAAGTCGCCTCTACTTAATGGAAATTCAATTCCGTGTCTCCTACGCGGATTGATTTACATTTTTGAATCGACGGACCATTCTCGCAGTTTTTGTGCCCACAGCCGTAATCCCAGTTGTTGTTGTCGTTGTTGTTGTGGTCGGTGTAGTAGGAGGAGTGCTGGTATTATCAATTGGGCAAGAAAGAACGGGGAAACCTGCCGGAGTGCATCCAGCCACGGTCATGGTAGTAAAACCGGATGATAAAGTCTTGGTTATTGTGAAAGTGGCAGTTAGGGTTGTTGTTTCCTGGACGGTCAATCCCAAACAGGAAAGAAGTTGACTCAAGTTAAGGATCCTCATGCCGCAATCGCCGACCGGAATCCGATTATTCCTGCCTTTAACAGCCAATTGGCGGAAAATGTTGACAGAAGTATGAAACGAGTCGTCGTCAAACGAACTTGCGATCACGTTACTGGAATCGGCAAGGGATCTGAAAGTCAAGGGGGCTGCGGTAGGCTCGATCCTGCAGTAAAACATAAAAAAATTGAATTAAGTAACTTACAAAATAATAGAGCAGCTCCTAATGTCTTTACCCCATAACTACTGATGGTTCAAATTCCTCCTCATCAAATTGAATAATTTCGGATTTCTCTTCAATTCCACGTTTTCGGCGACATGCCGTGACGTTGTCGCCGGAAGTGATGAAGCAAGGTGTTGGTTTGGTGAGAGTCGATGTTGATGTTACCATCGTAAAAGAAGTAACACCGGAAAAGAGAGGGCCGAAGATACTGAATTCCTGGGCTGAGCAGGTAGACGATTGCAAGGCAACAACGGCCAACAGGACCAACAATTTAGACATGGTAAAGTACATTACTGACAAATTAAAAGGACTGTAGGAATTAAACGACTTAACACTCAATGTCTGTGTGGGACAATGTGTTCAGTAGAAGTTTGGGACTCTCTTTTATACTGCAGCCACATTCGTTCATCCTCCCATGGCTTCCTGTAAAAATATTTTGGTTAATTAGAAGTAGAACTTTGAATTAGATTCTCATTGCCGTGTTTAGTAATTAACGCTGACGAAATCCTACCTTGCTTATACTGCTACAAAAGTGTTGAATTTTCCCAGGTATCACGCTGGCCGCTGAAGCAATATTATCACGATATTGAAACCCGATATATTGCTCCATCAATAATAATACTGAGAGGCTCCCATCGTGTAGTAAGGTGATACAAGTAAGTAATATCAGATGCAATTCTTCTCCAAGAAATGGAAACAGCACTCTTTGTTCCCATTGAAGATTGATGTTATCACGAAAAACGGATGGGTGACTTAGCTGACCGTAAGCTCGTGGGTGGTTCACAAGGTCTGTTCCATGAGTTGCAGCACCTAACAGATATTACATTGAAATTAATTTAAATAATTCCAGATATCCTCTGTTCTCTATTGAAAAAAAAAACAATTGTGAAATTCTCAACACAAGATGTGTTAAAGAGACATGGCTCAAAATTCAATCCTAGTCTTAATTAAAGGTGAAATCGAAATTGGTTCATGTTCAACAGATTTACAAGGACTTTTCCGTATTGTTATGAAATAAAAATACCACCTACATTGTACTTACATAATGAAGTGGGCTCCCACAATGATGTTCAGGATACTTGCACTAGAATCTACCTAATGACGTAATGATAATTTTGAGGCAAACTGTACAGTACCCACCAAACTATTAGGTACACCCCCCTATTTTCAATGCATTCTTATGGCACTACGTGTCCTAGAAAAATGCAATAACTCTTGAACCGCTTGGGCTAGATTTTTTTCCTTTTGGCCCTGAGTAGATCTAATGATGATCTACATTTTTTCTACACATGAAGTTGTCGTAGGATTAACCCCCACGGCGCTACGGTATCGTTCAGTTTATTAGGTACACCCGTTTTCCCCCCATATGCGCCGTGTTAAATATGGCGTTTTCCAAAATTTACAAAAAATACTAAAAATCAAGCTAAAATCTTTTTCTTTGTGCCAAAAGATGCAGAATTCTTCACTCTATGCGAATATAAAGAATAATTTACAATCAAACCAACTCAGAGAACCCTTCCCTATACCTCAAAGTTTTCCACTTCAAAATTTGGCGAAATTGGGCGCCCTCTGCTGGCGAAAGTGCAAGTTTGTTGAAAAAAGTACAAATTTTGAAGTGGAAAACTTTGAGGTATAGGGAAGGGTTCTCTGAGTTGATTTGATTGTAAATTATTCTTTATATTCGTATAGAGTGAAGAATTCTGCATCTTTTGGCACAAAGAAAAAGATTTTAGCTTGATTTTTAGTATTTTTTGTAAATTTTGGAAAACGCCGTATTTAACACGGCGCATATGGGGGGAAAACGGGTGTACCTAATAAACTGAACGATACCGTAGCGCCGTGGGGGTTAATCCTACGACAACTTCATGTGTAGAAAAAATGTAGATCATCATTAGATCTACTCAGGGCCAAAAGGAAAAAAATCTAGCCCAAGCGGTTCAAGAGTTATTGCATTTTTTCTAGGACACGTAGTGCCATAAGAATGCATTGAAAATAGGGGGGTGTACCTAATAGTTTGGTGGGTACTGTATATTTATTATCGATAACTTTGACAAGTTGATAAATAACAGACATCCAGTTCTCCCAATCTCATCTATTATTTCATCCATGTGACAACTTCAAAGAAACATTTCATTTAAATTTGTTGCGCAAATAGAACATTTTTTTTTCTCTCGCGAAAGTTGAAGAAACGAAAAGAGATGAAAGGGAAAGAAGAGATGGAAAGAAGGTAAAGGTTAAGATAAAAAAATAAAATAAACAAGAGAACATTGAACTCCCGACGGATCGGGTATCGATGTTCCAATATTGAACTGACGCCCTAGAGTAGATAGAAGTTACCTTAAAAGCGACATTCCCAAGTTTTCTTTTCTTCTTTACACAGGAAAAAGGAGAAAAAGTTTAACAGTAAAGACACGAAGTTACATTTAGAAACAGTCAAGAAAAAAGGAGCAAATTTCTTTGCAAATATTCATACATGTTTGCGACGGTTGACATCAACGAATTTTAAGTTAATAAAACAAATCGTTATTGAGCCAGTTTGGTAAACCTGTTCCTTTAGTCTTGAGTTATTGTTTGCTTTTTTTCTCTTTCTGAATTTTCAATTAAAAACTTACCCGGCGTATTTTCTTGTTTTCTTATAAAATTCTTTTCTGTATCGAGTGTCTTCCATTTTATACGAATTTGATCGAAACCGAGAAACTGATCTGCCAATTTACCGATGCAAATTGAGAATCGGGGGGAGAATAAACGGGGTGACAAAAAAAAATGTTCAGACAACCAGATTCCGTTAGTGGAAGCTCCCTGAGAAGAGTTGTCTGCCTGTAAACTATATTTATATGGACTATGGAACTTTGAAAATAAAAAGAAAATTAACAAACGGAAAACAATAGTTTTCAGTTGGGAGAAAAAATTTTCAATTTTTAAAGTTTCATCTGTTTTAATGTGTGTGTTTTTCATCTAAAAATCGCAGCAAGTCTAGTTTAAAAAAAGGAAAAAAAAAGAGAATAAACTATCGATACGCCATCGATCGTTTTGCAACAAGAGCGAAGCAAGTCAAATTTTCCATCGGATTCGGGTAAAGTGGGAGACGGTAGGGGGAAATGGAGATTTTTAAACGAGCGAGGTAATCTAAACGATACGACGGATGACAATGAACTATTTACAACTTCAAGTAGAGAAGAAAGAGAAGAGTTTGAGGGGGATGGGGGGAGGGTATGTTAGCTAAAATTAGTCCTATCGTTGACTTCTTGTCAAACGGCTGGTTGACGAATGATGGCCATTAAACGACCCCATAAGTCTTTCGTGCAGGATTTCGACCTTAGGAAAGAAAATAATTAAGTTAAGTAAGAGACCTCAACGAATAACAAGAAAAGATAAACAGTTTTACTTTTGAATGGATTGCAGAAATTCATTAAACTGCATCGGTCCCGTTGGTATGAGATGGAAAGCCGTCCTGGCCGTTTGAATTATCGTTAGAAAGTCGTCGTAGTCGGTAGGATTGAGGTGATACAACTTGTGGTTGATGCACTGGATGTACCTACATAATAAACCATTGCATTAAATACCAAAAAACAAATAATAATTATAATTATAAAAAATATTAATGTATACATTTGATGACACTTTTGAATAAGAGGCGTCAAAACTCGCGAGCGTAAGTGTTGCATGTAAGGATTAGGTGGTGTTGCTCCAGTGTAGGCGAAAAAATGGGCCGCTTCGACAGCAATCTCATGAAGAACAAACGGACTAACGACACTGTTGACCGTCACGACGCAAAACTGCTGCAGATAATCCGTTCCTATTATAGATAGAAATTGGAATTAATCGACTGTTCCTAAGTTGAATATCGGTAAAGAGTTTACCAAGTTTCTTGGCCACAGAGAGAAGCCATTTGACATCTTCGCCATAGGGTGGATTACGAGAGTAGCGAGCCTGCGGGCGATCATCATGAGCCCTTCTGCCAAGTGTTTCCAGGGCTACAATACCAACTCGGTAGGCCGCCAAGAGAAAATGCAGCTGTGTCGGAGTCAGAGCCTGATTGGGCAACGATCCGGCTGCTGTTGGGGGAGATCGGACCGAGTTGACTTGTGATTGCTGGACAAACAGAGGTGGTGCTTGATGCGTCGAACTGTTGGGCGTGTGAATGAGCGGCTGTAAGGTAACCTGACAGCCAGGAGGAGGTAAAGGGGGTGGAGGACGGTTATTCGTCCCTTGAGCTGGCCCAACAGACATCGGCATTAAGGGAGAAGGACCTGGAGGAGGATTTGGAGGTGCTGATGTGGTTCCCATTGGCATAGGGCACGTCACAGATGGAAAGTACTGTAGACCGGGTATAGGGGGAGCGTATGAAAATGTAGCATTGGGGGTCGCACCACCAGCTCCATTCGGTGCAAGAAAATTGACCGGAACTCCCGGGATCTGAGCAGGTGGGTTCGGTCCAGGTGCAGTGCCAGAAAGGAAACTGTAAGCTAAAGGAAAGGGAACAATCGACGTCATGGCGTATGGCACCGGAACACCAACTCCGGCCATATTGGCTTGAGGTTGCTGCATAGAGCAAGGTGGCACGTGGAGCGGAATTGGTGGTGGAGGTTGTTCGATGCTGGGCAAGACCCTAGCTCCTCGACGGGCACTCGGCATGCGCTGCTCGTACAACTCGTGCCAGCAACGAGCCACTCGGAAGAGAACTTCAGGGTAGACTCCACCTCCTTTGGCGGCGCTTTCGACGGCCAGACATGCGCGTTCCAGCATTTCGCTGCTCTGTTCTTTGCACTGCAAAATAGCTCGTTGAATCTCATTGGGATTGAGAGCGTGAGCGTGTGGTAAACAAGAAAGGGCCAGCTCGGCAGCTGCCCTCACCATATTCGCCTCATGACCACGGGATGCCCGATCGGCTATACTAGCCACTTCTGGAGGAGTCAAATGACCTTCCCAAGTGCTAATCAAGAACCATAGGGCCTGTGAACCAATCTCCATCGCTTGGCCTAATAATAACAGAAATTAAGGATCAGTAAAACAATTAATTAAAAAAAGAAATCAGTAATAAATTTTACCTGTTATCCAGGAAACGTGAGAAGAATATGTGCGACTCAGCCATTTAGCGCTAACGCAATTGTGAAGACCCAAGGCATAGAGACCGATCTGGAAGGCGCACATCTGAAGAGCCCGGATGGGTCCACGAGGATTCTGAGAGTTGATGGGCTGCGTGAAAAGTGATGTACTACTATTTCCTCCGGCTTTCAGCAATACAGTTTTTGCTAATTCAAACATGAAATGAGCAGAAGCTTCGGATGGTTGATTGGGGACCGAAGGATAAAGTCGCTTGTTTTTAAAGCGATTTATTTTTCCCCCGCAAGGACCCATGACTCCAGTGCTATTTCTCGAAAATGACGCTCCGCCACTGACAGGGCAACCCATTTCTGGGATGGATGCTTGTTGTTGAGGATGTCGACCGCTTAAGTTTGAGGGGATCGATGAACTCATAGAGCCTCCCATACCGGATCCGTCAGATAGAGAAGACGAAACTCCAGCACAGTTTTGAGGGGGAGGATGGTTCATGGGACCTCGAGATCCAAAGCTATCCGATCCTGATGATTTGCCTGAACCCGAGCTACCGGAATCCGAGCCGGGACCAGGTTGTCGTTGAGATCGGTGAGCTAGACTTCGATTTCGAACGACATTCATCATCTGACGATGACTAATTGCAGCCTCGTTTCCATTAGCTGTTTCGCCATTATTCGACTCCAGCCGAGCACCATGTCCAGCTTGCCATTGGGCATAATCTTCTTCCCATGAAGGGCTTTGTTCACGCGCCAAGTTCGATGCTGTTGCGCCTCCGCTTGTCTGTGAAGGGCCGGCTCCGTGTGCAGATGAATTCGAATCGAGAGAAATGGCAATCATCCCAGCTTCAATGCCTTCACGGCGTTGGCGCATCTGTCGATTGCTGGAACACGTTTGTCCCATGGGCGTGGGATTGTTGGTATAGAAACTGCTCAGAAGCGGTGCCTTGTAGAGTGGATGAACTTGACGATCCAGCAATTTCTCCATGATTTTGGCCAGTTTGTCTGCATCGTCCTTGTAATGCACCAGCAACATGACGGCGAGATCGCCTCGTTGGCGCCGAGTTCCTTCACACAACAAGGGGTGATCCGCTTCCGAAACATTTGCCTGTTGAAAATTACATATTCGTTAGTTATAATGCAAGAATCAAGATTTAGTTTTAATAAGTACCTTTAATCCCAGGGCGGAAACGGCGGCTTCAAATCCTAAAGTCTCATCCGTCGGAAGCCGATGGGTAGAATAAAATGGCGCCCGGACTGGTTGTGTTCCAGATGCTGTAACCAGGGCTTCGAATATAAACGTGGCGAGCGAAAGTGGCAACAAAGCGTCGCCTCTCGACCTCAGTATGCCATCTCGTAACTGCTCAGCCTTTTCACGCAGAATCGACAGCTCTAGATGACCTGTAAAGAACCACCAATTATAATACGATCGAATGTCAACTTTGAAATGCAACACACTTACCTAGAGGAATTCGCTTCAAAAGAGTGACCAACTCGGACTCTTGATGTGCTAATTTTACTTCCAATGGCTTCGTAGTGGCCGGCGGTCGAGCCAATTCCAGTCCAAACATTCCGACCCTGAAAGCTAGGTGATAATAATCCGGATTCTCTGCCAAAACGGTGCAGAGAAAGGCGCACTTGGCTAGAGTCGCTGAAGCCAAACAGCTGATTTGGTGGCAAGCAGGATTTGTCTTCTTCTTCTTGCCATTCTTTGTGATAACTGGAGGCAATTCCACCAATAGATCGGGCGGGTTCGCCAATAGTTCTGTAGCCAATTGAATCCCTAGTTCACAAGCTTCGGCACTGTGTCCATGGGCGTGAAGTCCTTCAGCCCTCGCAAAGAGAATCTCGAGGGGATCATCGAGTGGCTTTAACTCGCCAAATACTCCACCATTCCGGTTGGGAACCGTCACGACGCAAGGTTCTCGCGGTACAGCACCTTGAGCTGCTGGTAAGGCCATTGTTCGAAATTCTCGAGGACTGGCAGACAAGCTGGCCACGTCGTCAGTGTCTCGAGAAGATCCAGCTAGGAGTCCTGATCCAGATGGAAGTACTACTCCATTGTTACTGCTTCCTTCGAGTCGGGGATTCTTCAAACGGGCGTCGACTCCAGACCAGTCGGAATCGGCATCAAAATCTTCGGGTGAGGATTTTTCTTTATCGGTTGAAGTGCAACTATCCACCGCCAAGACTTCCGGTTCATTAGTGTCAGAACCCAGAGCCGGATCGTCGCTGTCTTGGCGGGTAAGATCCCGTAGACCAGAAGGCAATGCTGGTTCAAATGCTTCAACGGCTGGATCGCCTTCGTTTTCGCAGAAACCTTCGCTGCTAACGCTGCTACGATTTCCTGCTCGGTCCATTTCTCTTTCAGGTCGGACAAGAGGTGAAGCGGCGTGGAATCCACCAATTCTTTCCCTCTCGTGACGTATATCGTCCATGGCCTGGGCATAGTCGCCTTGCACTACTGCCCTTCTCTGGAGCATGTGTACCGGCAAATCGTTGGTAATGACGGCCGAAGAAGAATTGATTGGGCCGATGTCAAATCGACCGTGAGTCTCAGTGTGTCGAAAGCAGGTAAATGGGCAATGGTAGAGGCGGTGGCCTTGGGTGTAGGTCACACCGGGAACGGGGTAATCATCCCAGCTAAGGTAACAAGCTTCAACAGACGGTTTAAAGCCAGTAAAAACTTCAACTTCTGCTTTGAATGATTGGCTAGTTCGTCGGGGAGTAGACGGTCCAGCACCATTTCCGGCTGCAACATGGGGTGCGCCATGAGTGGCATTGACCGTCAAGCCTTTGCTCTTTGTGACCTTGTCAATAACCTTAACGTGCCATTCGCTAAACTGTTGTCGAAGTAAATCGCGTTCTTCGCCAGAAAGGCCTGGATTGAGAGCAGCCAATCGCCACAGGATGACAACTTCGTCGCACAAGGACGAACAAGCGTGCTGAGATGCTTGAGATTGGCTTCCCAAGTTGCTGGCCTTGATCCCGCTACCGTATCCAGCAGCACTTCCATTATGTAACGCCACCTTGGTGTTGAACCACCACACCATAATCTAAAATCGAAGATAAATCAAATAAACGCAACCCATTCAATGCTGTCAAAAAGAATCCATACCTGTTCGCACGACATGATCTCTTCCGTCAAAACCTCCAAAAGTGGAACGGCATTGCGGTCGTGGCGTTTGAACATTTCGCGAACGATGGAAAGCAAGTTCCACATGCCTTCCGGCTCCCGACCCCTTAATGGGCGCAACAGGCTGCTCCATTCAGCCGCGGCGGGGGGTGCGGTTGAGCTCAAGTAATTCACATCGCTGATGTGTAAAAAAAAAAAAGTATTAAAAACAACCGTTAAAAACGTCTAGAATGTCCAACGAAAAAGTTTTGGAAAAAAACTCTGCATCGATTTTTTTTATTACCTGAATACCGTCGGTGACGGTACGCAAAATTTAATCAGAATTTTCCGAATATTCTCATGAAGTGTGTTCTCATCGAGGCACCATGACGTCTGTTCGCTGGCTGATGCACCCGCCGTAGGATCAGGCGCACCGCAAACCTTTGAAAATGCGCCAAAACTTTGTTTAATAAAGGGCCCCCCAGAAGGATAAACTCAATGGCGCATACCGTATTGATGGCAGACGGTTGAGCTGATAGAAGTTCATCAAGGAGTCTCTGCGCAGTTGGTAGAATTTGTTGAGGTAATTCGCTAATAAGATACTGGGCGAATTTTTGCAGTTGGTCGCGCTGCAACCGACTTAGGGACTCGCTGACAGGAGCACGAAGGGTCACCAAATGAGACTAAGAAAACGGAAAATTAATTTCATACTCCTTACATTTTCTTTGTGTTGGAAAAATACCTGATGGATGCGATAAAGGCAGACAGCGACAACATGGGCGCACCAAAAAGCCCGCGAAGCGCAAGTGCAGTTGCATGAAGTAATACGCCTCCGATCAAACGTAACGGCCACATTAAAGGTATTCGATTTACCTTGGGCTGTCTGTTGGCTGGGACTAACAACCGAAGCGCTCAAATGAAAACCTGTCATGATTGAATAATAAGAATAAAAGAAAAAAGAGATTTAAATCACCACCAACCAAGTCCATAATGGAGAGGAGGAATCCGTTGATCATACATTGCCAACAACCCTTTTAATATTTGTTCCCCCCTTGGATGCTTCTAAAATTTCTTTTGATGATGGAAGGGAATTTAAAAGGATGTGGGGAGTAAAAGGGGGAGTTACCAATCTGAAGAGGTTCTTTGACGGCTCTGCTTTTGTAGAGATTCTCGCCCTTGTTGAACTCGTCAGCTGCACCGTTGGCCAAGCAGGAGTAAAGGCGAATGTCCTCTTCATTGTCCGGGAACGACCAGAAGGCGATGCGCAATTGGAGCGGTTCAGGAACGGGTTGCCAAGCTTGTTCAACTACTTCGAAGGCGATGTGGGCAGCAACGACACGAGAGCACAGCTCCGAAAGCGACAACACGCTGCCATCTGCAAATTAAGTTATAATCATATATTTTTGTTAAGATTATTCAATCATATTTGTTTGTGTGAAATGAAATAAGATTTCGGAGCACATCCTCTTCTTTCCATTGTTTGTCAGTGTGCTCTTGACCCCAAAAATCAGAAAGACGAGAAGGGGAAGACTGTGGATGAAAAGTAGAAAAAAGGGGAGCGAGATAATACTCTAGCTAAAGGGAGAAGAATATATTTATTCATAAAATAAAGAAAAGTAAGCAAAGGAGAGAAAAAAACACACGGCTCAACAGCTGAAAAACCTGTTTCCCCCCTCCACACACAACATCTTCCTTTTACAAAACTTTTTTTCCTTCTTTCCTGCGGGCCATTTCGGGACCCTTATTCTCTCGTTTTTCTTTTCTTTCGTCGTCGTCGTCGTTACCGCCTTCTTCGGGGCCTAGTGTTCCAGCACCGTATACCAAACAAACAAAAGATACTGATATCCGTGGACTGAAATGACTCGGCTTGTTTTATTATAAGGTATATAAATGACTCGTGGGATTTCGACGCAATAGATTCTTCTTCTTTTCTTGCCAACTCTTCGTAATGGGTTTCAAGTTAGGTTGACCCAAGTATACTTTATTTCCTCCATCTCTAGTTTTCTCTTTCCAGCACACACACGGGGGGCCCTGAGGCACTGCTGTCAGGAAAGACTTTGTTGTGTGTTGTCTGGTCTGCGTCTAGACTCCCGCCTCGAATATAAGAGTTTGGCAGATAGCGAAAAAGAAAACACATATGCACACGATACTGACAAGCAGTATAAGGGCTTCTTTTTATTGGCCGTATTTTCACTCCATCATGCAATCAAAAATGCGCATACACTCACGCACGTTGGTCTACCTTTCCCCCAATTGGCTCTCTTCGGTGATGATCGATAACAGCCACAAAGCACTGTTGGTCACTGACCCCTTCTCCCGTTACGATGTTGACCCTGAGTTGACCTATTCGGTGGACCGAAACCCTCCCCCCGCATATTAAAAATTTACAAAGAGTTGGAAAAACTTTTTAGTCACCATGAACACTGTACAAGATTAGAAAATCCATTTTCTAGAGTTATGGCTTTGTTGTGAATAACAAAGTCACTTGGCAACAGGAAGAACACATCTTTAGGCTTAACCAACCACCCATAATAACAAATATATTAAAAGTAAAACTGAAACTCACCTTCAGCTCGTCTTTGATTGGAGGCCAAAAGTGGTGAATTGAGGGTTGTGGTGACAATCAAGGGTTTCTTCCATCCTCTCCAGTTATTGCATAGAGATTCAGGCTCGCTGCCCCAGCTACAAAGAGAATCTTCTTCAAAACGGTCTGAGTCATCAAATGACATGCGGTCTCCTTCCTCCATCCACTCCAACATTGCTGGCTGGTGAATCCGGTTAGGCAAGTCCTCAATCAACACCGATTTCAGTTTAACATCCTCCTGTCAGACGTGGACTTTCTGCTAGGACCCTGGCCAACTTTCTGGTTAGATCCCATCCAACCTACGACCAAACAAAGAAAGCACATCTTGTTAGTAAAAGTTGAAACCCAGTTTACACACACACACACAAGTCCAACAAAACACAAAAGTTGAAACCCTATTCCCCCATGTGGGCAAAATGTGGCGGCCATACGTACATGGGGAGCCCAAACAAAGGAAGGCACACGGGGGTAGCTCGAATTCGAGTCAGAATCTCACCTGTGGGATTGTCCAAAAAACAAGAGCACTAGGAGAAACTCGATCGAAATATCCTCACACCAATATTGCGTGAATCCAATATATAATAGGCGAATTATCGGATAGGGGTTAATTTCTACACCCCCGTGGATTCACGATCGACAAGAACACTTTCAGCAGGGCAAAAGCCAGTCCCTACTAACGACAGAGAGAAAGATGGGTAGTCTGCCCACAGAAGAACAGAGACGACGGGGAGAGAGAGAGAAAGATGCACCCACAAGCAGAACCCCCAGTTAGAAATGAACAGAGAATCGACAGTGTGTACTACTAACACTGTAAAATAAAGGAAAAAAAAACTCCCACCCCTCCGTCTGAACCAACCCCTTCAAAAACCCTACAAACCAGAGCTCTTCCCCTGAAACGCTATTCGTTCCCAAACACACACACACACACACACTGAAAAAGACTGCACTATTGTTTGGTTCCTTTTTCCCCCCTTCCTTCTCTGGGTTTTTTATTTCAATCAAATGAGACACTCAACGCCATCTGGCGGTCGCGTTCAATATTTTCATTGTCCGTTCGTTTCTATTTAGAAATAAATGAATAAACCAAACTGATTAATTGCTTTACGTTAATTTCAATGACTAAAGTTGCTTTTTTTTATTTGTAAATACACAATACATCCCTGGATTAGACCGTAAAAATTGCTTTTAATGGGAAATTTTCGTTTTGTTTTGAATCCAAAACAAAACTAATAAACAGTATAATTAAAAACAATAAAATTTCAATTAAACATAACGTTTTAAAATGTATACTAAGTAATTAACCCATAAAAATATTATTTAAATTGCATTTTGACTTTTGACTGAGTTCACTGTTCACTCGAAACCCGCTGGTGGCGCTCCCACTCCCCCGAAAGAAGCTTTTGACAGGCGAAATCTGGCATCCTTGTAGTCTTTCGGTCTTCGCCATCTCATAGAGAAATAAAGGTTAAATTTCTTTCTCTTTTGTAAAATTGTCATCCATTTGAATCTACGAAACTTAGGGCGCATCCGCTGTTAGTAAATCTAGCTATTTGCAGTTCATTTTTTCCTTTAATTTGTAAATCAAACCGTACATTTGGGGGTTTATTTTTACCGGGTTTTGTTGCACTGGTCTTGTTTACTGAGAAGAGGAAGTGTGTGATACTCATTTTGGTGTTTTTTTTTACAGGCAGAATCACCATACTTGTGAATCATGGCTCCCCGTAAAGGAAAAGTTCAGAAAGAGGAAGCCGTCGTTACTTTGGGACCCCAAGTACGTGAAGGAGAGACCGTTTTCGGAGTTGCCCACATCTTCGCATCCTTCAACGACACTTTTGTCCATGTTACCGACTTGTCTGGAAGGTAAGACGAACAAACCATTTCCATAGCTTAAATTCACAAGTCTGTACAATATTTTCTTATTCTGCAGGGAAACCCTGGCCCGTGTTACTGGTGGTATGAAGGTGAAGGCTGATCGTGATGAAGCTTCTCCCTATGCTGCTATGTTGGCTGCTCAGGTATGTTTTGCGCTCACAATTTTTGTTACTGAATAGTTGGTTTAGCCTTTACCAAAACATGTTGATTGAAAAATTGACATGGATGGTATCGGCTTGGTTTTTAGAATGTAAAATCTTAATATGGCATTGGTCATTCCCAATAACATTCCTTGGAATCAATAACTTTCCCTTAATTTTTGTATGTATAAATAATTCCTTACTAAACATGACAATTTTGGAATTACCAGGATGTTGCTGAGAAGTGCAAACTGTTGGGCATCACTGCTCTGCACATCAAGCTTCGCGCAACCGGCGGTAACAGGACCAAGACTCCAGGACCCGGTGCCCAGTCAGCTCTCCGTGCTTTGGCCCGTGCGGGTATGAAGATCGGCCGAATTGAAGATGTTACACCTATTCCTTCGGACTCTACTCGCAGGAAGGGTGGTCGTCGCGGTCGCCGTTTGTAGAAAAAATCCTCCACACGGCCGCTCGAAACGTTCCCCACATTTCTTTTCATCTGTATACACATGTGGAGAATTGACTATTTGGGCCATGTCTCCTTGTTTTGACGTTTCGTTTGAAAGAAATACAATGGAATGTTCATGTGGCAAATTACTTTCTCGATTTCATTTCATGACCACATTAATTAATTAATTAAATAAATGAAACATGTGAAAAATAACACATTCCGGTCTCAACCGTTTGTCTCATGATGTTTTCCTCATTGACGAATGGCAGAGCCGCAGAGGGCAGAGGATGGGATAGGCATGCGGAAAAATACGTAGTTTAAAAGATTTGGCAACGTTGTGCCATTAGAATGTTAAAAAATGGCCGCCGATATGGAAGAGACTACTCAAACGGTGAGATTCTGTTGCTGATTATTAGTCATTACGCTGGTATCGTTCGATCACAAATAAGCTCTATTCGCATTTTAATACCTTGATTTCCGTACTTTAAATTGAGACATAATTGTAATCGAGTATTCTCCTCGTGAACAGTTCAACAAATGCCGGTAGGGACTGTTGAGTTGTAGTCTTGGACATGCTCTCATTCATTTTTCGCTCTACTTAAAACTTGACAACCTCGTTAATAGTAATTGAAGAGAATTAAGATTTAATTTGACTTCATTTGCAGGAACAAAGCCAACCTTCAGTTGTCACTCAAAGTGTGGGTGAGACAGAGGAAACTTGTGTGGACTCAGACATGTTGATCAAACACCCCCTCCAAAATCAGTGGACTTTGTGGTTCTTCAAACCAGACAGAGCCAAGGGATGGGAAGAGAATCAGCGTGAAGTCATTCACTTTGATACCATTGAAGACTTTTGGTCGTAAGTACCTACATTATTACTCAGTGACTTGTCCTTCCATTCTAATAATTCCATACGATTATCTGTTTAGCACGCACAATCACATCAAATCAGCTAGTGAGCTCTCTGCAGGCTGTGATTACTCATTGTTCAAAGCTGGAATCAAGCCCATGTGGGAGGACCCTAGAAATAACAACGGTGGCCGGTGGCTCATCAGTTTGGACAAGAAACAGAGATCTTCTGAATTGGACAACTATTGGCTTGAAGTGGTGAGTTGCATTTCTTTTACAGTCCATGCAAATTTTCCTTGATTCACATTTTCGTTATGTCTCAAGATACTGTGTCTGATTGGTGAGGCATTTGAGGAATCCAGTGAAGACATTTGTGGAGCTGTGGTCAACATTCGGCCAAAGGGAGATAAACTAAGTGTTTGGACAGCAGACTGCACTAACCGTGATGGCATAATGAAAATTGGCCAGAAACTTAAGGAGAGGCTTGGCATTCAAGTGAAAGGATCTATTGTTTACGAGGCTCACAATGATAGCATGAAAAAGTCTGGATCTGTTGCCAAGTTCAGATACACTGTTTAACACTGGTTTCACTAGTAACAGAATTTACTATCACTATATTCAGCAATGTTGGTTGAGGTTTGAATTTCATACACAGTCAAGATGCTCCCCTATGCCTTGAAACAATATCCTGTTACTGTAAAAAAAAGAACGATTATTCTCCAGGCTGTGGGCAAAAGTAAAACAAAACTGTCCTTTTTGATTGCATTTAGAAAGGGCCACTAAAAAAAGATTTTTTTTTTTTTCTTCTCACTTTGTTTTAAACGAAGCTATCGAATTATGATTAAGAATTTGGTGAGCATGTTTCCTCCTGTGTCTCATCTGTTTGGGAATATTTATTCGAGAAGGGTTATTTTTTTTTCTTTTGTATGCGGCGGAGAACGCCTAGTATCCAGTTTTTCTTCTTTGATTTTTCCTGCTGGTGTACTAATGATTCCCGAAAAAATTGTTTGTCGTTTTCTTGTGGTGAGGTGATGTTCACAGCGTATGTATGATTTTGTGTTTTTTTCTTATTGCTCTTTTCTCGTATGACCAATTTAACCTAGCATTCGTTCACCACCAACCAGCCCTTTCAGTTAGCTATGAACTAGCAAAATTCACGCGTCCACTGTGACGAAACCACTCCTCCATCAATCTTTGTTTAGTTTTTTTTTTATCCTCTCAACTTGTCTGTTGATTGTAACCCTTACTAGTTCTCTCGTTTCTTTGGTTTCTCGTCACTGCAATACATTATTGCATTTGGAAATTTGTTTGAGTAGTCGCTTTTTTAATTATTATTGGTATTTGAGTTATATTCCAACCGTCCAATTTGGAAACTATTGTGCCAACCAAAAAATGGACAGAAAACAAATTTGATTATTTCGTTAGATAGGAACATCTTCAATAGAAAACACATTTGCAAATAAATAATTTGAGAAACACAAATTTATTATATAATCTGATAAGGGAGATGTTAAGATAAGGACCAGGATATGGTGGTTTATGCACCAAGTACTTAAACATTCATTTGCAGGTAAGCTGTGAGTAGCTATCAGTGTTGACATGAATCAAATTAACGTAAAAATAATACAGAGTCCATGCGAGGTGACGACACGTATTGGTATACAACAACTGTGCTGGGACCAGAAGCGATAGAATCCTGTTTAAATTCATTACTCCTTTGGAATACTAGAATAATTACTAGAAAGTAGTTAGGGATTACTTTAAAACTGCGCAAAATACAGGATAAAAAAAGAAAATGCTCTTTTAAAAATACGACATGATAAAGAAGTATACTTCTATAATAGCTAAAGAGAATAATAATAAGAAATAATAAAACAAAATCGTTAGAAAAGTTATCTAAATTTCGAATCGTTCTCCAAAAAGAAAATGCCATCCAAATGTGAGTAGCGTCTCCAGATGTTACATCTGTCTGCGGTTATGGTAAAACCCCTCGGCCTGATCTTGAATTGATAAATCTTGATGTTGTTCGACTTTAATTTCCAATTCCAAGCGGTCCGTGGACGATTTCTGATATTTGGAGAGTTTGAAATACACATTTTCGACGATGAAGCAAATTAAAGAAAGAACATAGCCGATTATCAAGACGTAAAATGCGCCAGAGAAGTTCTTCAAAGTGATCTTTGTCAAATTATTTGTTATCTTGCGCTGCTGCCTATTACGGGCCTCGTTCAAACAATAAGTGACGTTTCTTCGTTTTTGCAGTTCCCTTTCGGTCCACATGTCAATCAGTCCGGCTTGATGCAACTCCATGAACCTGAGCCAATAGAATTCGATAATTAGTTTCTTGCCTTCTCATCTGTAAAGCTAATAGGCTTTTCGTGCGAAGAATTAATATATTCTGTACCCTTTGGTGAACGAACTCGTGTAGGGACTCTTTTTGGGCAGCGCCCAACCCAACGATCCGGGAACCGATTCCGGTTTCCTGGCTAATGCTAGATTGCATTTTCCAGTGGTCTTGTAATCTTCGTCGATGGCGTTGAGCGTTACTTCAAGACCCTATTTTTAATGCATAATTAGTCCTGATCTAAATTCAAAATCTAGCTGGATTCAATCTTGGGTTTTGAATTGATTATTATATATTTACATTTAGGTAAGTGTAAGATTCAGACTTCACCAGTTCAATGCATTCCTTAAACGACACACAACGGGATTTCGACTGAGATCGCATTTTATCACCCAGTTGTTTGTAGAGTCCATCTGCTGCAGCCTGGATTAATTTACAAAATAGGTTCAATGATAGTTCAATTATTTCCTTTCAATTTCAGTTACCGAAACGACGATATCTACAGCAAGCCCTTTGTCAACAACTAGTTTGACGTTTGGGTCTGCAGCAAGGTCTTTGAGGGAATCAACCAGCGGCTCAGCGTTTGAGCCCAGGACGTAAGACGTCAAGAGACTGCTGTAGGAACAAACAAGAACCAAGGCGCCCAAACACCAAGAACCCGCAACAAAATAAACGGCAATTCGCATTCCAGGAAAGTATCCTCCTGCGAACATAAAATGTTTGATAAATTTGATTAACACGGCAGAAACAAATCAACCTACCTTGGTTTATGATAATTCGGAAAATCTCAAAGAATACTCGACCAGCAGTCTGCGGAATACGACGGATCCTTCCGTCACCCGATTGTTCCATGGCAACATTCTCCATACAGTTTATCGGACGAATGAAAAAGTAGATTGCGATGGTCGTTATGGGCATTGCAATCAATATTGCGATCCAAACCTATTTTCCAATATCTATTAGTTTTCTTATAATTTATTGATTACATGTAGTCTTTTTGTTACCAATAACTGAAAAGGTTTCGCAACGGCAGCTACATTGTCCGAAGGCTCTGGCATAGGAATTAGAAGAGCACCAGATGTGTACATGAATCCGCCGGCAAATTCCATAGTGTCGGATCGTTTAGGCGTCGTCACTATGGGTCCAATGATTACGTCGCATTTCTGAAACGAACGGAAATCAAATAGAAAATTGAATAAAGACCTTAAATGTGAAAGTAGTGTACTCCGTTTGCAATATAGTAAGCGAGGCCTAGCAGAGTTTCATTTTGCCTTTCTATAAGACTATCGTTTACTTGCAGAACCGAGTATCTGTTGACCAAAACAAAATGGATGATTAATTGATTACAGTAAAAGAAAAACATGAAAACGGCTTACGTAAAATTAAAGCGTTGCGACAAAACTTTGATAGTCTCGGCTGTTACACCTTTCATTTCAGTGATAAAGCCGGAACTGTTTCTCACCACGTAAAGGTGAACCAATGTTACCTTAAAAGATGATTTTTTTTTAAGCGTTTAGCATGTTTCATAAAAGTCAAGACAAAGATTAATGAAATGTTAATAATAATAATACCTGCGTCCCGACGACCAAATGCTTTCCATTAAGCGCATTCAAATCGCTTGAAATGGACCTTACCAAACTAAGGCAGAACAGCATCCAGATTCCCACTCCTTTCATTGCGGGAATGCACTTCAAGTTTTCTGTAATTACGAGTTAGTTAGCGTAAATAAAATTTTGCATACGGAATAGTTTCTAGAAAATACGTTACATTAATAGTTTCAAAATTTTGTATCAATTCCTGTTATCCAAGACAAACTTAAACATCCGTAATTGCCTGGGATATAAAGATAACTTTTGTCTACTGAAGTTAAAATGGAACTGAGGCAGATGTTTTCGTTTGTTCTCTCACGAAACACCGAATAGGACTGAGCGATATGCTAAGAAAAATCGTAGGTTATTTGGATAAGTTGTAAGAGCGTATCTGCCCGTTAAATGCTGGTCATTGCAATATCGAATAAATTACGCGGTCAATGAAGCTCAGCAATTGAGTTATTCAAATGTACATCCTCTTTTTTTTTATTCTAAATCCAAAGGAATACGCAGAACAATGTATTAGCCTAAACAGAGTGGAAAATATTGAGAGCGGAGAAAGGACATTTCGCATTCAATGCATACATGTTGAGTTTAGCTACAACATCTAGTCCGTCTACTTGCGCATCGATGTTCAATTATTTACCCGGGTTAAATTATTCCATTATACTACATTCTGAAAAACCTTGCACAATTGTAACGGGATTTTTAGTACAATCTTGACGTTATCGATGTATTTATAGTAATATGGGCAATGAAAACTAAATGTACCGTATAATGAAGCAAACCTTACTACGACGCAAATAATAAATTTCAGGGGGATTCAATTCGTTATGTAGATTGAGAGATTAAATGGAAATCGTTGCATTGGTGGGGAAATATTTCGGAGACAAAATAAATGATGAAAACTTATTAATGGAGGCCAGCCTGAATGTGGTTATCTGTTAATGGTAATTGAAATTGACTTACTACTTATGACGGCGCTCATGGAATCTGACTTTGGTCGTATCACCATTCTGACGAGACGAATGATCTTCAGTAATAAATACACCACTAATTAATCCGATTAACAGATATTTGATTGATTAACTTCTAGAAATAACAGTAAATAAATTCAAATACTTGCGCTCCAACGATCAGGTGTCTCCAATTAAGCTAAGCGTCGAAATCGCTTGAGGTTAGTCTTCCATGAACAAACGAAATTAGCATCACGATTCTCTCATCTCGAAACTGTTTTGTTTTTATTTTTTCACTGACGGATTAAATCAAATCAAGATCACCTAACCATGAACGTCGTTGAGTTACTTCCCAGTACAGTTTAGCTTTCAGTCTTTCACCTTACAGCTTAACAGGGAAAGTTTTTAACGATACTGAATACAGCCCTTAGTTCGCAGAGGGACCACCGAAAAGAGACTAAACCAAATTTTGAATAATTGAAAAGTATCGAGAACTTACTCGAACTGCAAAGCCTAAGTTGGTTTCTAAAGTTTTAAGTTGTGAATGTGTTTTCTTCAACAAAAACAATACGCTACCGTTTCTCTTTCAGTTGAAATCACGTACTATTTGTAGGGCAATACAAAATCAATTAGAAATAAAAAAAAAAAATTAAAATACATACAAATTTCGTCGTTTGACCAAAATAAAAGATGAGCTTTTATTTCTTTAAGAATTAAAGCATACGTGAGAAATGTCCCATTGTCAAAATTTAATCACTTTCGTCAAGTTCTTCATCGGCACCTAAAAATAAATAATCTAGAACTATTTAAAACTCCAGGCAAACTACTATTTTACGAAATACCTTCATCGTTTTCGTCCTCTTCCTCATCATCACCGTCGTCACCAGCTTCTTCATCATCATCATCTTCGTCCTCTTCTTCTTCGCTACTTTCCTCTTCTTGTCCGACATCTACTTTCCTCTTTTTACTCGGGGGTTCCTGCAAATACAATGAACTGAAACACACAACTTAGAATCATTTGGATAAGAGTAACTTACGACTTTGGTGCCCCTTGCGGACTCTTCAACCGGTTCGGGTTCTGGCTCCCCTAACTTGGGATTGTCGTGTAAGAATTCTGCGTGAGCAGGGAAAACGTATACTTTCTTTCCCGCAATTTTCAAATTTTTGCACTTTAAAATCTCGGCGACCCTTTCTGTGTTTAACCGAATGGCAGCGTGACTAAATTTTTTAAATAATAATTTTTGATTCCGTGCTTTTTAAGAATGTAAAGAAAAAAAAACTATTTTACCAATATTTAGAAGCGGGGAAGGTTTTGTCGTAAAGATAATATGAAACAGCCTCGGGGAACTGATCGGAAATATCTTTAATAGTGGCATCTTTAGGTACGTCTCGTAACACGACCCTACAAAAATTTAATGGCGTTAAAAAAAAATAACTACTTTCAATGTTTAGACAAGTGGCAGACAAAACTCACGTGTCTTGCAGGATATTGGCAATGGGTGAAATTCCAGGTTTTGTTGATGAACTAGTTGCTGTATTGCCTGCAAATACATCCACTTGTCTTAAACCAGTTTTACGAATGAGGTTTTTTAACCTCTCTGCTGCAGACTTTGCTTCTTCAGGACTAGCAAACTCCACCTTGCAACAGCTTTCATTAAAATGCATTAGGATCTTGAGTTGGGTTTGATAAAAACAGAGTGTTAAATACCTGCTATCCTTCAAAGGAAGGACTTCTAGAATTTTGCTGTCAAGTTGTTTGACAGCATCTTCATCATGGGCCTTGTCAAATCTCAAGAATAATCTGCAGTTATCTGAGGAATTAGAACCCTACACGGTGAAACAGGAAAAAAGTTACATGACACAACATAAGAAGTGTCAAAAAATTACACTCACCTGTCTTTTGAATGATTTCAATCCCATAAGATTAGTAGATTTTACATTTTTATGAGCATCAAGAAACAACTTGGCAGTTTCAAGCGATTCTAGATCTCTGAACAACATGATTCTTTCTTTTTCTTTTTTGTTGGGTGGTGGATTGAGTGAATGAAATCCTTTTAACTTTTCAAGTTCATAGATATCTGGGCCATCTTTGAAGGTAATGTAGAGTGAAAGACCATCTTTAATTTCAGAACCCTTATTTTCCTGGACTTCCTCTTTCTTTTCAATTGGCTTTGTTTTGGTTTGATGGGCTTGTACTGGACGTCCTCCTCCTCTCCCACGATTTCCACGTGCTGATCCTCCTCTTCCCCGGCTGCCCTGTGATGGTCCTCCTCTGCCCCTGCCACCTCTTGGTGGGCCTCTTCCACGACCACCTTGAAAAGTTCTTTTGCCACGATTGCCCTCACCTGATCCTACTTGACTATCACCACCACCACCACCACCTTCACTTTGGTCTCTACGATCTCCACCATTAAAATTTCCTCTCCCTCGGCTTCCACCTCGAGAGCCTCCACGATCGCCTCTTCCTCGGCTTCCACCTCGAGATCCACCACGATCACCGCCACCTCTTCCACGGCCTCGGCCACGTGAAGTAACTACGTCCTAGAAGATTTTAAAGAATAAGTTAGCGATGACCATTTGGAAACCGAAATGCTTGTGGACTTACTTTGAACTGATCAAATTTATTCATTTCATATTATTTAAATCACTCGATATTTAGACAATCAAGACTAATCAAACTGATACCCGACACTGTTTACAGATTCTCACGTGTTCAAATCCTGAGAAGCAGACGACTCTGGAATAACTCAATTGTTCACTACCAGATGGCTAAACTTGGCAACTATTTCAAATTATTAAAAAAAAGAAAATTTTAACTAAGAGAAATGATTTTCGTGATATTTAAAAAGCAAACAATTTCTGCTGATCAGTGTATTGCTTGAAGCACCTGTGACTGGGTATACATCAATATAATATGAGTAATTTCTGTGACGATGTGTAACTTTCGATTCAAATAACAAGGAATATAAATATATAAATAAAACGGCGTGCGTGATGAGCTTGTTAAAGAACAGACACGTACATTGAAAACAAATAAATAAACACTTAAAAAAAATTCCCAACAATTTCCAAAAAACAAAACAAAAATCAAAAACTTCTTTTCGTTTTCGATTTTCCAAAAAATCTTAATGCAAATATCAACACAATAAAGTGACTATAAATAGCCTCAGGCTACACATGTTAACCTTTTTTTTGTGACGCTTCGATGTCAAGCAGCTTGTGTGTGTGCGTGTGTATTATAGGGTCGCCGTGACGTAATAATCCCCCCATCCACAATATATAGCCTCGGGCACCGTGAAGACTACTAGGATCCAGGCTACTAGGATCTTTTTTTTTATTTGATGCGGCCACGATGCGGGAGGAGAAAAAAGCTTTAGATTAGGCAGCGCGTGTCCTAGTGTGTGTTTGGGTCTTATACTTTCTGCCCCGCAACGACCGCACATAGCGGTGGTGGTAGGTAGTAGGTCCTATAACATATATATAAGGGTATTTGCGATGGAGGGGAGCAACAACAAAACTCCTAGGATTGTGGGACCCAGCACAGCGCGTGTGTGAATAAATCACGAAGGGTAAAAAGCCTCGGGGCCATATAGCCAAGGATCGTTAACTTTAAAAACAACAACGAAGAACAAAAACAACAAAGATTTGGGCGTATAGAAAGACAGTTAAGATTGGGTGGAAAATGACTAAAAATAGTTCGAATCGATTCAACTTTGGGGGGGCTCTTTTCAAATTTTTTTCATTTGGGTGGTGGTGGTGGCGATCGATTTTCTAGCATGTCGCCGACCTGGACTAGCGTGTCGGACAATTGACGGACGAAGCCGGCGACGCTGGTCGATTCGCAGGATTTGAAAGCCGATGCGCAAAAGATGACACAATCCGGTTGAGGATTGTAAGAGCAACCGTAGCCGTCGGGGACAACCGGCCCGTAACCCATGAAAGAATCCGCACTGCTGGTAGGAATCTGTCAAAAGAGAAAAAAGAAAAGAAAGAAAACAACTTTTCAATGTACACACACCTCCCAGGCTAACTTCTCACAAAAGGTAAAGAAGAAAATCGATAGAAAATATCGATCCTGCCTTTTTTTCCCCCATTTAGGTGTAGGGGAGTGGATTGAAAAAAAGCAAGGGGAGGAATCAAATACCTGAGAGGTGGAAAGGGCAAAGTGATGAATCGTTTGAAAACTCGGGTCTTGAAAAACGGCTGCGGCTTCGTCCGAGTCGATGTGTTTGGCCAACTGGCGCAATCCCAGCAAATGATTATCCATGCCTTGGCCTAGAATGTTTCTAATCATCACGTCCGTCTGGTTCTCGGCGGCTTTGTAAAACAGACTGATGCGTTCCGCCACCTTTTTTTTGTATAATTCAAATGTTTAGTTTGCGCGCCAAATTAAAAAAAAATAAAAATTTGAATATTCACCGGTGTGTCGGGATCGTCCATGGCTTTGACCCAGGCCAGGGATGCGGATGAAGCCGATCGGATGTTGTCGACTCTGCCCAGCTGGAAACGCCTAGTGGCGGCGCTTTCGTAAGTCGCCACAAGTTTCCCGTGCAATCTATTGTACATCAATCATAAATAAGTCTATTCTCTGATGTGCGCATCATTAGTCAATTTGATGGTTGTTTCCCATCATTCATAATGATTAGAGAAACCTCCCCCTTTCAAAAATTCCTAAATCCTGGCGGGAAAATTTGAAAAGAATAAAAAACCAACTTGTAATAAGTCCATTGGAGCATCAGCTGGATGTAGACGTCGGGACTGACGTTGAAAGTTTTAATGCGATTCTTTCCGTAGGGAGTGAAGCGAAAGACTCGCAAGTCCAAATCCTCCACAAGTCTGTGTCGATAAATAAATGATAAAGCTCGGCCAAGAAAATGGGCAAGTTGTCGTCGTCGTCTACCTGTCGACGTCGGCGGCGGCCGTTTCGATGGCCGTCCGTGTGTCTTCATCGATCTTCCACGTCAGTCTCTTGGGGGCTGGAAACGACGTCGTTCGAGCGCCAGCGCCACCACCACTTTCACTGCCTCCGCCGTTACTGCCTCGCCGCCCTCCATCGTCGTCGTTGTCCAGTGTCGTTAACGTCGACCGGCGGATACGCCCGCCCGCCCTTATTGGCTGCCCATTATCATCCTGTTGTTGTTGTTGTTCTTGTTGTTGGGCCTCTTGTTGCAGGGCCTGGACATTCTCCAGAGCTTTCTCAATGACCTGGACCAAGACGATGCCCTCAGCAGGTGAATGCTCGTAGCAAGTGCCACTGATGCCATCCGGACTGAAGATAAACTTTAAAAAAAAAGATTTGATTTTAAGTTTTACTGGAAAATACAAATGGCCACTGTGTCAAATAATAAATACCTGGACGGTTTTATCGAACCATCGATTGATGGTGTTCCAGTGGCTACCTCCTCCATGGATCATTTGTAGGAGTCGATTGGTGTCGACTCGATGGTTGACCTCTTCATCTTCTACGCCAGAAAGAGGCGGTGGCGGCAGAAACGGTTGATCGATGCAGACGATCATGCTGGACGATTCGATCGACTGCAGCGAGCGAGCGTTGATTAAATCTACACACAAAAGAGAGAAAAATATATCCAATTGAATGAACAAAAGAGAGAACGAGGGAGTCCATTCTTTCTATTCGGGATTCGATTTGGCCGGACCCCGACGAAATGCTTGGCTGGTGGAAAGGAGGGGAGACATGATGAAAAGGGCCGGCTCTCTATATTTATTTTGAGGGGTGTCCGTCCTGGGTGGAAACATTATACAGCAACAAAAGAGGAAAAAGAAAAAAAAAAGGACGAGGGGGATACACACTATACCTTGGAGTAATTGATGACGCCATTGAGCCCAGAGCCGCCTGTTGGCGGTCGTTAGGAGACCCAAAGGAGGGTAGTGCTGATGATGGCTCGACTGAGGCTGCTGCTGCTGGCCGGCTAATGTGCTGCTCTTTTGTCCGTCCGTCGACTCCATAATGGCCGCAAAGTTGAAAGCCATTTCTTCGGCAGACAATCGACACCCTTTGTGGCGAACCTCCAAACGCCAAAACTATTGGGAGAAACTGAAATTAATAATCAATGTCAAATGAAACTTTTTGGCAGCATATTACTTGGCCCTGATGGGCGACGATGATGTGTTCATTCTCGTCCGGAGGTGGGAAACTTCTCAGTTGATCCTGTTCCAGTCCAGGCGTCCGGTAAGAGGCAAACAATCGCTGGTATTGAGCCATGCACAATGGCTGGCCTTTCTCCCTGGAGAGGGCTCGATCCTGAGGCAGCAATTGACTGTTGTTTCGTATAGTATCAACACGGAATTAAAGACATAATTAATCATTATTATATCTAGACCGTATCTAATACACATCAGCGTGTGTGTGTACATGGGCTGCCCATTAATGTCAGGAGCATTAAATATACGGCACGGGGTCTTAGAGACCGATATCCATCACGATTTTGTTTGCCATGTAATAGGGGTATGCATCTAATCAGCTTACACACACACATATATCATCTCGAGGAATTAGCCTTTAATCTCTATTAAATGGAGACCTCGTCTGATTAAACGTGGAGGTAACGGTTGTGACGGCAGGTCATAACATTTTCTACTTTCACTTTGATTTTAGAGGTTAAATTAAAACTATTTTGGGGGGGATTGGGAAATTGTTCAACAATCTAAAAATGTGAAACACATGGTTTTTGGTAAATCATTCCAGTGTTGTTCCTCCATGTAACCCAGACTGTTTTCAAATTTCTAATGATGATACATTTTCAAACTGTTTAAACTAAGAATGATTAATGTACTGCAGCAGAAACACTTCCGGAAGACTTCCAAGACGATTTTAGGTTGACCATGTTTTCTGATATCACCGTGATTTTTAAAATGAACTTGTGGGAACAACACTGGAATGATGTTTGTTACACAACTTGGATTACTAAATTGAATTGCTTATGAATTTAAAAATGTTTATCCTGTAATCTCTACAACCCCAAAGAGCAAACTAGGATTTGTGTGTGCATATTCCAAGATGTTTTGGCACATCAAAACTTACAGGCTTTCCAGATTGACTTTAAATCATTTAAAACAAAACTTGGGCAATACGTTAAACTATTTCAAATTGAATTTTACCTTCAGCTGAATTTTAAAAGCCATGTTTTGCTCCTTAATTTATATGCTTACTCTCATTTTGTTTCAAACTAAATCAAAGCAGACGACACTTATCTTAATTAGTCATGCTTATTAGAAATCGATACAAATTTAAAATCGACATTATTTATCCAGTTTTCTCCCCTAACTTTAACCGGGATATTAATATCAAAATAATATAACTTGTACGTAATTTACCGGTCAATCAATTCCTTGTAATCGAGAATGGCGCTGACGAAATCGGCCACATCTTGAACGAAATTGGGAGCGACGTCTTTGGAAAGTTCTTGACGGCGTCGAGGAAAGGCCATGCCCGGATTGGAATTGACTGGCAAGGCGATGTCGTTGCACATGTACATGTCATCCAACCACCAATGATAGGCCTATAATATAATGCAACCATTTACTTTATATACAAGTTTCCAGGTCTGCCGTGTTATGTAATGGTCATAATCTATAGTAATACCCAATTATCTTCTTTCGATTGTTTCTCGATGAGGAGCTGCTGGAGTTTGGGACCGACGCCGTCGGCCGATAGGAACCGTTCCACTTTGCTCCTAGTCTCGGCCTTTTGCTCCTCATCTCCGACGGCCACTTGGACGGCCTCCAAATAGGAGGCCATCGTTTGCTCCAGCGACGGAACAGGTAATTTCGGCAGCCAGGCAGTCTATCATATTATTACATCAAAGATTTAGGCCTACACACCTGCATCACTATTTTCTAAAAAAAAGGTGTGCACATCATTCCGATCGATATCGAGTTCAGTAATGGCCGCCACCTATTGTCTCTCACACACATATAGGCATGTCTATTATATAATACAACACGTATAAAAAAGGTATATATATAGTAGGAGGTTCATCAGTATGATTTGAAAGGTGTGTACACAAAAGGGCGAGGCCCCCCATCGCGTGTCAATATCGTGAAAGGAGGGAAACACTCCATCCATCCATCTATACAGCCTCCCTCTGAAATGTTTTGATGTTCATACAGTCGACTTGGAACAAAACTCGCACATATCTCTTCTATAATGCTGAGAGAGAGGGGGGGGGGGAGAGATAGTTTCACCTGCTGTCAGAGTTCGCACGCCATGGTGGCCTCAAAAACTTTCGCTCCCGACAACCACATAGTAGACACACGTCATATCGACCACAGCAAGAAACACAACATCGATTTTCCCAGCACTGCTGCTGCAAACCCTCGTGGATGGAGAGAGAGAGGCGTGCGACATCCTCCAGATGCTGCGGGGCATGTTCAATACTACTCGAAAAAACAACATATCTCTCTCTTATATGCGGTTTGTTCTTATAGACATTATCTAGCGCCCAATCGAAATCACGTTCCTATACATCTCTGGGAAGAATAAGAATATGAAAAGAAAAGAAAGAATGTCTACATCAACTGGTCTTTGATGATGATTGAAGGAGAGGACGTACACACACAAAAGTGAACTATTGTGTGTCCTCGTCGATCTATAATACGTCGTGTCTGGCCTATAGACGATGGGAGTTGGAGCGGAAAGTTCTCTCCTTCTTTCTTCAGTTGATGAAGGACTAGACTGCGCTGGTTGGCTCCCCCTTCTATACATTTCCAAAGGCACACACATACAGTAACTACATATACAACAGCGAGGAGCGAAGCAACTGTATGTATGTGCATTACCCCCTCGTGTGTGGAACGCGGAACGTGAGGAAAATACCTTAGAGGGTCGCCGCCACCGACGCTCCTAACGTCGGGACGCCACATCCCCCTCCCCCCTCTACCTCGTTAAGCCACTAGAGACTTTCTCCCTCTCAATCGAGAAATCTTATTCGGTATTCCGTCGATGTATTATGGACGAAAATCAGCAGCCCGCCCGCCCGACCAACCGTCGATTTTATATCTAGACGAATAGGTTTTAAATATTAGGGCATTCAAGTCTCATTTCACGCTAGGCCTACTAGCTTTTTAAAGGTGCAAAAGAAAGCTGTAGCCTATTATATTTAATCAAATTGTAGAGTTGACAAAACAAATCGAGATGCCGTATGTAGGCCTACAATCTACGGCGAAACACTTTCCATGTTATAGGGAGGCCCGCGTGTGAATCCCAAGGTGGAAATATAAGAAAAGAGAACTGGAAAAATAGGAGCCGCACCCAACACACAGCACTGTATGTATGTGTATAGATCTATATAAAACGAAAGAAAAAAAAGACGATAGGAGAATGAAAGAAAATAAGAAGAGACGCGGAACGAAAAGAGAGAAGCAAGAGCCGCCTCGAGGGAGCCTTAACTTTGTTACCTTCTCTTTTTCTTTTTGTTGTTATATGGAGGAGTTGGTATATATAGGAGCCAGGAGGGGTATTAAAGGGGGACGGAATGGCGGATGTAGTACTGGTACCAACAACTGTATAGTCTGCAGACTCCCCACTTTAGACTCTCTCTCTCTCTGTTCGAAGCCCCTTCAGGGCTGCAGCCCGTAGGCTATATAGCTCGCTCAACCTCTACACACGTATATAAAGCTATATAGCACTTTCGTACTATAGGATCGACTCCTATATAGCCTACATATATCGCCGGAATAGCAAATGAGAGTCAAGCTGCCTTTGGTTCAACTTCATTTCTTTTCCAGCGCACAACTTTTCCGATGAAAACTGTGCCTATACTAGAGCTCATTCGCAGTTTGATTTTAATGTTGATAACTAATGAAACTTTTAATTCCCTTTAGATTCGTGGAATTTATTTATCAGCTCGAATATAATGCTGCTGGGCTGAGTGTGACGCTCGCGTGGACTGAGTGAACTGTGTGTTACGATGGTCCGCAATTGACTATGCGAGTTCACACTGGCGGATTAGAATATTTGATGAACGAAGCGAAAAAACTTCAAAAGATACTATAGGCGCTTTTTTGTTTTGCTTCGTTTGCATAATATACATCCTCCCGAAAAGACCATTTTTATTATTCTTGGCGTCGTGAATTTTAAAATGCAAAAGCCGGTCAAAAGATGTGTGTGACTTATCTCGTAACCCACGGGGAAAATCTGCCCTCTTTATATCTTACGTCACAATTTATCTAAATATAAGCACACGCGCCCCATCATCATATGAAATCAAAAGAATCTCGTATATTATGTACAGGGTCTATACACTAAATTGAATAATGTATAATGTTTAAAAAAAAAGGGAGGAAACCCCTTCAAAATGTTTTAAAGTGACTCATTCTTATATGTATTTTAAAAGGGAAAATTGTATCAATAAATATATACTTCCAGACTCGTCATGTTGTCGTCGGTTGTCGTACGGATGCTGCTGATGTAGACTGCTGACGAGTTGATTCGTCCTGATGATGATGTGAAGCCGGCCCAACTCTTATTATTCTCCCTCGTCAAAGGTAGTAGTAGCAGCGGTACTCGTCCTTGTGATGTCGTTATAAAAGAAGAAAAAGAAAAAGAAGAAAAAAGTAGAGTGAATAATATAAAAGTGCGCAGAGAGTTGGATGAAAAAGGGGAAGCAGCAGCAGCTAGAGCAGCAGGGGAAATGAACGGGGAGAAAAAAGGGAAACTAATTCAATTAGATCCAATCGGAGAAAGTGCACCTGACTTTTCAAGAATCACGTACTACCGTCTAGGGTTTTTTTCTTTAAAATTTAATTTTGAAAGTCTACACACCGGGAAAGAAAAAAGGGCGTTTCCGCATTTATAATAAAAGCTTCAGATTTATTTAAATCCAGAAATATATAGCATACGTATAGTATAAACTGAGCGACATCAACAATTCCTACTGCTGTCTAAACTGTATCCCATCAACTGCGCTACATATTTATATAATGTCATATTAGGCCTACATTAAGCGCTATGTGCGTTGCAGGAATATATAAATGTTTTATAGGCGTGTGTGACCAAGTGTGTGACGTTTTTGTGTCTAGCCCGGAGGTCGATAAAGATGATGATGAGCTCCGCTAGCATCTCGTTCTCCATATATATTTTGAGAAGAGGATATAATTACGATCCAATTTGCCCAGTTGTGATTGCTTTCCCCCCACCCATGATGCCGCTGCTGCTGCTGGTAGATGTATGTATACAGCATCATCTATCCATTAGCGAATCCGCGTACATAACGACCGAGCGCCAGCTCCAGACACATTCTCCAGCAGCAGCTATGATGTTGATGCCCTTACACAATCGATAAAATCCTTTTTTCTTTGAACCCAACAACTATTCGATCAAAAGCCAATCGTAGGTATCTAAAATTATATTATAGGCCTATCTGTGCATAGCTAATAATACAATATTATGTAGGCCTAATATGAAAATAAAAATATTCCTTTTTGCACGCCGAACAATATATAAATGTATATATGTCTTTAAATATATACAACCAAATCTAATCCATCATTCATAAGGGTAAAAAAAGGCTTATAGATTATTCGGATCTTTTCGTCCTCTCTGACGCTATTTAGAAAAACATTTTAATATTCGAATGGCGTGTGCGTGATTCTGTTATTCTTCTCAACCATACTATCCCGGTCACGTATATAAACGAGCCTGGACCGAGGAATATAGCTAACAGAGCACGCGACCTCACATTATATTCTTTTCATCTCCTTTTCTTTTCATGATGTACAGATTTGTATGGGTTGCAAACAGTTTAACTTTTGCCAAAAGAAAACAAAAGTTGTTGGCTGTTTTATAATCTGATGATGGCCGCGACGATGTCCTCAATTGACACGAAGCCTATATATAAAGCCCTTTTGCCTATGTATGTACATTGGGTTAAATGCTGGAGAAAATCCCATGGATTTGTGCGCGTAGGCCTATAGTACAGACGCACACATTCGTTCCGCTTTGGTGAAAGGCAAGAAAGAAGAAGATAGACCCATATCTTTTCATCCCTCTCACCCTCTACAACTCGACACCCTCCCCCCTCACCCCACGTATACACAATATGCTATGGAAGCCGAGTCGAATCGTGGCTGTTATATATATGTTGCACCGGAAAGATGTATTACTTGTATATCAGCTTTCTTTTCTTTATATATATCTACGTCACTAGCTGCGCGCTGTGTGTCTAATCACAAAGAATGTTTGAACGCAGAGTTGCGTGACTGTCTAATATATGCATGGCATCGCCTTTAACACAGCACCTTGGATCGATTCTACAGTATCGATAAATTACTCCCGCGCCTATATAAATATTTAAACCATTCGCAATGACATAAGACTAAACTTCCAAATTGTATAACGATCGCTATCAACAATCGTCGTAATGTTCACCTGAAATATCCTTAAAGCTTTCACATACAGTTACATCACCATATTATTATATTATTATTCCAAGACGTAAATAATATATAAGGGGGTCTACAAATGTTGGAAACTGGATATCTAGCTGATATTTACACAATCTGCATGTCAAAACTCTTTAGAGAACTATGGCCGCCCACATGCAGTTCCAGCAAGTTATATCATCTCAGCAGCACAGCAGCGCTAACTATATACTATCTCCGTTAGCCAATTATATATCACACACCGCTCCTATACTTTTGTGCACAGGAGCTATACAACCCCCCACCCCACCCACATCAGCAGCTCCCTCCGTCGATACATAAACTCTGGAGGGCGGCACGCGTTCTATGTGGGAGCCGCTAATGATGTTGAACTCATTAGCCGCGCCTTATTCCACATCCTCCCTTTTCGCCATCACCCCATCTAACCCCGGCAGTCTATACACAGCAGCCAGCCAGCACGTATGTATATGGAGATGAATCACCAAGGGCTAAAGGGATAGACGCCCTCGCTTGCTGCACCATCTTCTTGAATCATCATCCAGGCGTTTGAGTAGAGAAGGAAAAACTTTTATTTTTATTTTTGATTCGCCTTCTTCTTATATATTTTATTAGAGAGAGAGCAGCTAAGGCAAGCAGCTCAACCCTCCCACCTCTTTTGATGATTCGAGACGAACCCAAAACTTTATATGATGCTGCTGCTGTGGGATGATGATGATGATATCCCCGCACTTTCTTAAATGACAGGCGACATCATGTCTTATTCCATCTATATTTATGAGTCCATTCCAGCAGCAGTCGGATATATAACAGCTCTTCAAATTACCTCCTTTTTTTGCATCATCCATTCGTGAACTATATCCATTTTCTATATGTGCATAGTTTTTCAAAAAAAAAAAACATGGAAGGAAAAAAATCTATAAGGTCAAAGGATTTTCAGGTGAATGTACCCTGACATTCAGACCTGAATAAAATGAATTTAGATATATATTCCCATATACACTCTAAACTGGAAACTATAGCCTACTATATATCTTCCCCTTTCTTGTTTCATTCGACGTCTATACTATAATGTTGCCGAATCATTTTTTGATGCGATCAAAGAGAATGGTATAAAATCCTTTTTTATATTATATTCGAGCTTATTTTCTTATAATATATATAAGGGAAACGCGGGAGTATGGAGGGTTGAAACTTGTATATTAGACAAGCACAACATCAGAGAAAGAAAAGTAAAGGAATCGGCGGGAAAGTCTATATGTGTATCGACCCGCCCGCGCCGCGCCAGCTCCTATTCGGTGCTCACCAGGGACTTTGGGGAGGAGAAATTGGAGTGACCTTTAGGAGCAAGAGCAATTCTCTTCTTTTAGAATCTCACTCAACTTGCCGGGCATCTCTTATTTTTTCTCTTTTTTCTTCTCTCCCCCCACCCCATCCATCGGGTAATGTAATAGCAGTTAGATTATTGTAACAGGGTATTCTCCGTTTGAACAAATCGATTTGTTTGACAGTTTCGTTTCTCTTTTTATTATTACACCATCACACAGCAGACAGACAGACAGAGAGAGAGAGAGAGAGTGTTTGGAAATGACAATTTCATCCACTTTTTTGTTGGTTGTCGCCATATACTTTTTAATTATGCAATACACAGCACGATCAGAAATCGATAACGTAATGAAGACAGGTGCTGAATAATGTGTAATCAATTAAAATAATAGCTATTAGGCCTACGCGGAGGGTGTTGGTGGCTAATGGACAATGATATTTTTTCGTTTTTTAATAATAATTTTAATTCTAATTGATTAAGAATATTTACAAAGAAAATTCACGCACAAATGAACTGTTCCCTCTCTCTGCCTTTCCCAATAGAATCATTCCTGTACACCTTTTCTTTTCTTGAAATTAAAATCGACTAAACATTAAAGACTTCAAACTAAAAGAATTTTCCATTTGCCCATATCAATTAAAAATGGCGATTGTATATAATTAATAATAATAAAGAAGCGATTGACATTGATATGCTTTTTTTTATGTTTGTATGTATAATAAGTATGTGGAATAATAAGACAACAAATGATGAGAATTTCGAAACAGAAAATTTCATTCACGGTCAAAGCTCTAAACTATATCGATTTTCTAAATACCAATTTGTTAATATCGTTACATCTTCAAAAACGAATTGGCGATTTTTGTTTTTGTTTTTTCTTCTTCAATATTGAATATATTACTTTTATCAAATTGGAGGGAGGAGAGCTCTAGGGCAGACCACTCAATGGTTTGCTAATTTTTTAAAAATTAAAATTAAGAAAATGATATAAATCAAATCCGGGAAGTTATTATTATATATATATGAAACTGCGCGCTGTGATCTTCTTTTGTTTTGAATGAATTAAAGGGGGTTTGTATTACATTAAAGGGTCATGCATATAACACACTTTATTGCATGATACACACATCGACGATGATACGATATAGCATATAATAGCGAGAGAGAGAGAACATCCCTTTTATGGAATATCCCTTTTCACGATTTTATTAATTATCAGTCTATAATAAAATGATATCGAATAAAACCGGGGCCAACGAACGATAATAATTCATATGATAATTATAATAGATTACTACCGGAAATTTGTCGAAAACTTGGAAAATCGCAGAAGATAATAATAATAATACATATAGTACACATTATAAATTATAGGGTGTGTGAATTTAATCTAACTAAATTAAATTAAATCATTCAATCGAATATCGTTCAACGACCAGGGGGGAGGGGGTCAGAAGGTAATTCACTTTTTCGTGTATCGGTCGCTTATTACATTGAATAATAATTCTTAATTGTTGTTTTTTTTTCGATATAGGTGAATAATAACACACTACAGGCTATCTTATATAATTATATCATTATTAATTATATATACACACACTTATAAAGTATATAGAAATTAAAAAGGATCGACAGCAGCAGATGCCAAAGTATAGACATGTAGAGAAAATGTTTCTATATAGAATTAATTGAAATATAACCAAAAACCATAGACGATAGGCTAATTAACTCTAATTCATTTTTGTCTGTGCCAATGGGAGAGGGCGCCGGGTTATTTTAAAAATCGAAAAGAAGAAATTGGTTTGGTATAATATGGAAAACTTTCAGGATTGTTTTTGGTGGTTGTCATTGAATTAATCCCAACTGGCCAGAAAAGGATTGGATTCCTGATGTCTGGTGGCGGCCGCAGTGGCCGTCGTCGTCGTCTCATTATTAGCCGGCCTTTGCGTCATTTGAATTTTCGTCGGCAGCGGCGGCTTAGGCGGTTTGGGTTTGTTGTTGCTCGTCTCCTGGATGTTGTTGCGGTTGTTGCTGTGATAGCCGTTGGTATTACCGCCATCGACGTTGGTGTCCTGCTGATGCTGTCTAGCGCTCCCGTATTCCAGGTGATTTTTCGGCTGGGAAGACAACGGATTGTTGGCGCTCATCTGGTACCGTTGCTGCTGGCCAGGAGCCGACTCCTGAAGGGCGTACGTCTGGTATTGCTTGTCCGGCGGGTCGGACATGAGAGGAATAATGTTCGATCCTCCACCAGCGATGCCGGAGAATCCGTGACCGATGGACGGCATGGGCCCCAGTCCAGTCATTTCCTCACCATCCTGGGCGCCGAACGGCTTGTACTCGTAAATGTGGCGCAGGAGCATCAGGACCGGGCAGAAGAGCAAAGTGGACACGGCGATGCCGATGTTGAGGGCCAGGAATCCGATGGAATCGACAACTCCGCCGGCGATGATGGGACCGATGGCGTAGGCGAACGAATAGGAAATGTCGGCGATGGCGTAAATGCTGCCGTAGACGCTGACGTAACGGACGTCCACCACGTAGCCCATGGTGGGCAGGAGGGCCGTGTCGATCAGGGCGATCCCGAAGCAGATCCCGCAGATGGGGATCATCAGGACCCAGTAGGAAGTGGCGAAGGGGATGATGAAGCAGCAAAGGCCTTCCAGGGCCAGGCCGAAAGCGGCCATAACCCAGGTGTACTGCGGGTAGCGGGCCGCCATACGGACGGTCAGGACCACGCCCAGGACGTGCGGGAAGAAGGCCGGCAGCCAGATCATGCCCAGCTGCCACTGCTCGACATTCATCGTGTCCATCATCCAGACGGAAATGGTGGGCTCCAGGAAGGCCAGCGAAACGTTGGCCATCATCAGGGCTCCTGAGCAGACGGCGATGTAAGGATCCATCAGGAGTCGCCAGATGGGCGTGCCCACTTGGGGTCCGGCCGAAGCTCCCGCCGCCAAACTCACGACCGACGTCGATTTTCCCAGTTGGCTCATGCCCCTGGGCTTCATGACCAGTTTGAGCATCAGGGCGTCGACCAGACAGACGAGCGACAGGATCAGGAACGGCAGCTCCTTGCCGGCGAATTCGTAGAGCAAACCGCCGAATGGCGGCGCCACTAGACATCCGAAAGAGATGAAGGCCAGGGCGATGCCCAGGGCTTTGGTTCGCTCGCTCTCCTCGGTAAAACGATCGGCGATCATGGCCAATCCGCTCGTGTCGGCGAAGGCCGAGCCGACGCCCTGCAGCGATCGGGCGAAGAACAGGACGCCGTAGGATCGGCCGCAGGCGAAAACGGCCGTCGAGAGAAACATGATCGTCAGACCGATCATCATGGGCAGCTCGTAGCCCACCCGATCGATCAGCGCTCCCGAGAACGGGTTGATCATCAACTGGACGATGGCCTTTGAGGCGAAAAGGACCCCAATGGCCGCATCTTCCCCTTCGTAGACGACGACGCCGTTGACCAGGTGGAGGCTGGTCCGGTTGCCTGGAACGCTGTAATTGCCGGTGGTGTTGACGTGCCACCTGCTGGGCTCCGTCACGTACTCGCCGCCTTCGATGTGAGTGTCCCAGGCCCCGATCGTCCTCAAATAGTCCGGGATGATGGGCACGATCACCATGTAGAGCATGTTGTCCAGGAGCAGGGCGATCGAGACGATGACCAACACCAGGCGGCGCTGGGTGTGCGGCTCCCTCACCTTCTCCATGATGATCTCCTTGGCCAGGGACAGTTCCATGTTGAGGAATGGGATCATCGGCATTTTGGCGCTTTTTTAAATTTGAATTTTTCGGTTGAGTTGTTCAGGCGGGAAATTTGAATGCGACGAATTCAAAATAATTTTGTTGTTGAATGAATTTTTGATCGAGGCTTTTGATCGATGGATTCGGTGCTGGGTTAGATATCACTTGACAGTGGCCATTGTTTTTATTTATTCGGAGGAGGGGGAGGGTTTCAATCGAATTGTGATGGGATGGAGGGAGGGAAGGGCGAGGTCAACGAGGTTCTCTCTCTCTTTTCGCTCTCGAGTCGCTCCGCCTTTTTCAATCTACACGGAAAGAGACAAACAACAGAAAAAATCAAATTCAAAATAGGAAAGAAAATCAATTTCTTTTCATTCACAATTTTGCAGGAAGACAAACGAGGATTTTTCGGTGGTGCAATCGAAATGACATGTATTTATAAAACATAACAAAAAGGATCGAGGACAAAAGCGAGAGATCCTCGTTGGTACCGCCCCTTATTTAGACTTAAATAAATAGAACTAAAATTAAATCTAAGTTTGTGTCGTCTGCAGCAGCAGAAAGTTATAAAAAGTTTTCTTTTTCCGTCAGATATAAGAGGAAGCGGAAGAGAATAAAATCAAAAAAAAGATGAAAAGCTTTTTCCTGTGTCCCCATTTAAGGGCTCCTATCTAAAAAGAGAGGAAGAGACGACAACACAAGGAACTAACGAGCGCACCCTCCTATATAGTATGTCCTCTGCTGTGACTTCCGCACTTGACAACGGCGCAGAGTTATTTTATAATCACCTATTCATTTGGTATATATACATCTTTTCCCTCTATACACATTTATATTTCCTATATACGTATATCTCATTTGCATGTATGCAAATTTCTTGGGATTATAATCGGCTATAAAAGATAATCAATTGCGACCTCCTATTCAATGTGATGTGTCTCAAAATACAGGCGAAAGGTTGTGATAGTGTTGGTCGCCTAGCAACGGCGGCAGCCCCTTATACTCCCCCGCTCGAATTTGTACCTCGCTTTTTCCTTTTCCCGGCGACCCTTTTATGTGTGCCGTCATGTCCTCAAGAGAGTTGTGTTGTTCCATCACAGGGAATATACAACATTTAGATGGCACACACGCAACGCTCTTTTGCCCCTGTGCACTGTGCTGTGTGTATATTCAATAATTCACCAGTACCTGGATGGAGGGGGGAGACCCTGATCAATAAGAGACCAGCAGCAGTATATATAGTTGGGATATATAGTCTAAGAATCAAATGTTATAGAGAGCTGAGAAATAAAGGAGCTGTATAATATTTGATAGTGTCTGTGATGATGATGATGATGCTGTGGGTTTTAGATCTCGGTGGGAGAACGGACAGCTGGAGGGGAAAAACAGGAGCGTGATGTGAGTGAGCTGATGGGTTTGGTTATTATTCCAGATGATATTTCACGCTTGGACAGGATCTCTTTTAACAGGATGACCTTTTATATATGGCGGAGGGGGGATATAAACTAACTGGCAAAAGGAATCAATCGCCATCAGCAGCACAAAAGGAAAAAAGACATCAGTCAACAGGGTGGGTGTGGGCGCCGCGTTGCTATAGCAACATACAAAACAAGCCCCCGCTCATAATGAAATCATCGCGCGGCTATCACCTACCATCCATTTTTCGGTATAGAATTTGTTCTTTTTTTTTTAAATCAATCAAAATGATTTGCACATAGAAAATAGGCCTAACGAATTGAGGTCGACCTTGCCATGCGTCCAGCCTAGACAATGTCACTCTCATTTGATCTAATTATCTCGGAAATGAATCGGAACGTGCCGACGGATCGTCAAGGACACACATCTACTCCCCCCGGTAACTCGAAAGAAAAATTTTCTATTTTTTGAAATCGACCCGTTTTTTTTTAATATTTTCACGATTCAATGCACAACATTTTGATGCGTGATGATAATAATGAGCTCCCGATATCTCTCTGTGATCATCACCAAGGCAACACGGAACAATGGGACTCACTCTAAAACGCGTAGGCAAATAATAAAGAATAATATTCCTCCGTGTTTTGTCTGATGGTGATAGAGAGACCCTCTTTCTTTTTATTATCTATACATGGCGAGTGTACAGCAGCAGTACAACACACTCGACATGTTCGAAAAAGAGGGGGACCGTGAAATGTGGGGTGGTGCTCGACGCGTTTATTCATCATAGAGAGGGGGGGGGGGAACCCGACATCATTATAAATCTAAACATAAGAGTATGACAACAAAATAACTTGCTGCTAGAAATATAAAAGTTTCTTTTTGGAACATGTTTTACCGACAGCCCTGCGAGATGAAATAACGTATGAGGTGCTTTATATATACTATAAGATAGAGAGTTGGTCAACCCTGGATGTGACGGGTTGGCAATCGGCTGCACAGTCGGTGGTCCCTTATAAATAATCGTCAATATTCTTGGATATATAAAAATGTACATGGATATAAGACTGCTGGGGCTGGGCCTATTCTCATTTCTTTTGATCAAAGGTGAGATAGAAAATGTTCTATATAGGATGTATATAGTTTCGGGGTGTGGGTTTGATATTTTTTATTTTCTCTCCCCTCCCTACTACCACAATGACGTCAACGTGGGGGGAGGGTAACTAATTATTTAGGGGGAGAGATAGAAAAAAAAACAGGAGGGGGTGGAAATGTTGCACAGTTCACCTTTTTTCGTCCTCTTAGATATCAAAATATGCAAATCAATTTTTTTCTTTTTTTACCTTGGGGTCTCGATCGGTCAATTCGATGATGCAAATGGATCAAACTGCTGATGATTCCGGTTGAATTTCTACGGATGTTTGGCAACATAAAACCGGTCCGCAGTTGTCTTTGAAAAAATCAAAAAATTTTAAAAATTTAAATGGCGCGAAATTTAAATTTTTTTACAAAATTTCTTACCAGATGATGTCGTTGTTTTCGAAAGGATCGGCGGATGAAAATTCCTTCACATGGAATAAAAAAAAGGAATTTTTCGGGAATTTTTGTACAAAATTTGGTTTTATTTTTGTTTTGTAGTGGCGCGGGGGCTCCTTGTGGGCTCCTGCAGATCCCGGCGTTCCGTTTTCACCGTTTCGCTTGGCCGTTCGAGACTGCGGGACCTTCCGTCGATATTGCGGGCAAACGGAGAGTAGGCAAGGACAAAAGCAACACGCCCCCCCGTCCGCACCAAAAGTGGGACGAGCCAAGGAGCGCAGGAGCCAAGCGATTTTCCCTCCTTGATTTTAAGGATTTCGCCATCAGGTTTGCGCGCTCCTTGAAGGAAAAGGTTCAAAACCTTCCGTCCGTGTGTGTGGGGGCGGGAGCTCCTTCCCGCTCCAGGATCATGCGCTCACGAAATTCTATCACGGCGGCCGTGAAAAAGCCACGCCCATCGCATCGTGCGGGATTGGACGCGTTCACCGGCTCGTACGCTAAAGCCCACGGGGGGTGGGAGGATCGTCTGATGCGAAAAAAAGTTTTTTAAAGCCCCCCCCCCCCTCCCACCGTCCACCTCCTTTCGATCCATCACGCGCGCAGCCGCCATATTAGACGCTCTCCCAGGTGGAAAAAATAAAAGTTGTTTGAATATATTATTTGCTCCATAACATCATCTATACAAATCTTCCGGAGAGAAATAACCAAACTGTATACACATAATACAGAAACTCTGTGACGTCTTAACTATTGACGTCGGAAACTATTTAGACCTCCCACAACCCTGAGGGGGGGCTTATTTAGGAGAAACAAAAGCAGAAAGCGGCCATTTTGAATTGGATGGATCGGTATTATACCCCCCTTATAAAAGTTTGCCAGACGTCATTCAATCGATTCAACTATATAAACCAATGGACATAGTTCTATCCATTTCAAGATGTATACACACGTAATGGAGAAATATATACCTTATGGTATTATTAGGAGCCATTGCGGTCAATAGGTCAAACTCTATTGATGTGCTGTGTAGGGTCCTATATAGCCTTGAGCGGTTACATCAATCTTGTTACGGTTGATCATGTCTTTAATTCGCCGCACACCTCCAGAGACTTTGCGACAGGAACGTGATGGAAATGGAATAATAATATTCTTTTTGTTGTGCTCTGCAGGATCGGAAAATAAATAAAACATGAAAGAAATCCCCCAGTCAAGTCCCATATATACATCCAGGTGAATCACTGATTAACTTGAATGTATAAAAGGATATAGAGATATCGCAGGATCGTTACTATATTAAAACATCTTTTTAATGTGTGTGTGTATATACCTTTGGGTTGTTTGTGTGTAAATATTTATTTCAACAGTTTGGGGAGATGATGATCAAACAGCACACGGGAGAGACAGGGGGGAGAAAACGATTGGACGGGGATCTTGGGATGTAGTATCATCTGTCAGCTAGAGAGATCCTTGATGCTGATATGCTTAGATGCTTCCTCCTCCGCATGTCTCTCTCTCTTATAATATTGTAGATGTAATTTTATCCATCATACACAGCAGCAGCCGTATAAACATTATACGACTTCCGTCGGTGAGTTACACGATCTTTTTTACATTCTTTTCAAGGATCGCATTTAATCTTTAATATTACAGCTAGTCATTTTTACATAACTGCTGGCATATAAAACGTTTTAGGTGGATTAGAATATGAAATTGACGACAGAAAACAATGATCCAGCGCAGCACCGGAATTCTACACACGAGTCTCGCACATTAGCTGTTTTAATTCGTGAGTGTTTGGCAATGAAGAAAATGACACGGTCGTACTACTCCTATTGAGACTGTGCCGTTTATATTCGATGGAAACGTGTCAATCCAGTTGGGTGGCAAGGACAAAAGAGCCTGCATAGAACGCGGAGGAGGAGAGAGAGTCTCGGGAGAGTTTCTAGACGGCAGCAACTGGATCGATCCACGCGCTCCCGCGGTCCGAGTCGTCTTATATATTCTGCCTGAGCTGCTCACCGCCAGGTTTTTATTTCGTTCAATTTGAAAACTTTTTTGAGAAAAAAATCAAATCAAATCAAAGTTAATTTTATCAAAGAAAATCGTTCTTCTTATATAATTTATTCAAAAAAGTCAAAAAGTATTTGGTCGTTTTATTTTTTTTTAAGAAGATCGTGAGAATGATGCGACTCTAGTTACTGGTGCCTCCTGGCGGCGTGTCACGGGATCCACACGGGAATATAACCGACACGCGCCAATCGATTCCTTGGAGCTGCTGCCCCGTATGCCCTTTAAAACCCAAAAAGGTGAAACTATATGCGCCGAATATACGATCAATTTAAAATACAAGAGAAATAAAACATTGATAGACTAAATAGTCTTTTTTTCTCGTGAATTTCAACGGGTTACACGGTACAAAATGTGTTCAAATTCATGGAAAGAGTCTCAACTATCCATTTGTATATAGTAGAGATGGTTATCTGCGGCTCCTATTGAGGTTTCACGCTGTACAAGAGAAAGTTGCAGCTGACCGTCTATAAGAAAACGGGAACGTCTGCTGCTACGTGACGGGTTGTATCAAACGCACGGGGGATGATCAAGCAGCTTTTTATTTCTTTTCTTATATTCTTCGACCCCGTGAGAGATAATAATAAGCCCCGTTGAAAAGTCAAAATATAACCGGAGAAAGTTCTCTATATAATCTGATTCCCATCAAGTCTAATAAATGTAATAACTGATGAGTCTTACTTTATATATTTTAAATAGCCCGCCAGGGAATTGAAATATATTCACATAAATAGAAAGAATAGAGAAAGAAAATGTTGACCCTCTTTATTCCACCGTGTTTACACAAGGGATGGATAGATCGATCCCCCACTTCTTCTTCTTTTGTGTGTGTGTCTATTTGTTGGATTCTCTTGTCAATCTGTTATCTCGCCGACGCCATTGTGTGTACATATGGTGGCCGACCACCCCCTTCTTCTGCAACATTATTGGCTCAAACAATTACACAGTCGACGGGATGAAGCCGCCGTCTAATTGAGCCGGAAGAAAAAAGGGGGGCCAGCGTCGTCGATCGATCCGGATAACCAATTGAAACATTCAAAAGGATTATAGCCGCCCTACCGCCCTACATGTAATCATAAATGGTGTATAGAGTTTGGCACAATATATATCTATAAACTTGTTGATCACTTTCTTGCTGTTGTTGGGGTTTCTCTACAGACCAATCAGACTGCTAGGGCTGCTCCGGTCTAAGCGGGAGGATCGATAAAGGAGAGTCCCAAATTGAATTTTCTCCCGGGAGAAGAAAAATCGAACGCGTGTCGTTGATTTTTGTATTTCTTTTCTGCTCGACAATCACGAAAATAACAAGGTGTGTTGGATAGCAATCACTGATCAGCTGACGCGTGCTGTTCACCTTTGAATCGATAAAACCCCATTATGTGCTGGGGTGTGGCCGCTGCTGCTGCTGCTGTTGGGGGTTTATAATAATTGTTTGGAATGGCAAAATCGATATGAAAGAAAAACGTGACGAAAAAATGGATTTTATACGGAACGTATCGATTTCGGTTTCGTTGTTTGTTGTTACGGGAAACCAAAGGGCTTGTTGACGTAACCCCTCACTCTTCAGTTACCACTTACCAGCAAATGACGTCATACATTGAAGGGGGGAGAGTGTGAAAAAATGGAAAACAAAAATTCCATCGATCCGCACGGAAGGAGAGATCAAAATCACCTGGGGTGGTTTGGAATTTTTACGCCTGGCAACTTCACCCCAAGGGGTGTATAAAAGATGATTCAATAAGACTTAATTTTTTAAAAAACTTTCTCTAAAGATTGAAACCGAAAAACCGCTTTTATCGCGATCAGAATATATTTAAAGCGATTTAAAGGGAGATTGGTCGATTTTATTTGTATCGATATCTTAAATTTGACTAATTAGAATATTACTGTCGTCTGCATTTCCTTTGTTTCACTTTCACAGTTTTGACCATGGTTTCGACTTTCGAAAAAGAGAAGACGTTCAAGACAAAGTTCTAGATTATAAAGAAAACGGATCGATTACTTTTCGGGAAACGTGGCTGCACGAAAAGTAGCCAGCGAATAATATCTAATAAAATTACCAAAACGTGGACCTCGTGTCAACTCTCATCTCTTCATAGAATCACTTCATACACACTCCATTCTGTTCATAGCAGGTAAATTCAACTACAATTATGGATAGAATTATTATATGGGAAATAGAAGAGATAGACTTGTTGGAATTGGTTAAATATAAGATCCTGACTAGCATTTATCATGTAAGCCCTCTGACGATGAATGGCAATTTGTTTATGTAACCTTTTCCTTTTGTGCAGATTTCAGGCCTGAGCCAGCCCATCATAACAATGCCAGTTTTGCATGTGCTGGTATTAACCTGTCATTGTCAGCAACTATCTCTGGATCATCATTTGGGTAAAATAATTTTTCGTTACTTTAATGGGACCTGTGATCTGTTACATATTTCAATGATGCATGACTCACACCAGTGTATTACATTGAAACCTTGAATTCTTCTGTCTATTAAAAATTAAGATTTATCCAGTGTCTAATTTTCAACATTTCCTGATTACAAATTATCGTAACCCATTTTGTATTTTTCATTTAGATGCAAAGCAGTCCATTTTATGGGAGAAATTCCCCTCTAATAAAATGTCCTCGTGTATGCCCATGTGAGTGTGGGTGTATTCACGAGGACCCCCTTTTCTCTATGCCGCTTTGTGGATTAAACTTTTCAGCGGATGGCTGGAGCTCTTGCGGATGGATGCCTGGCCGTGTAATTCCCAGGCTCAAAGGTAGGACAAATGTACTGTTTCTATTCTTCCTTTTTGACTGGCAGTTTATTTTTGTTGTCTTTGATTGTGAATTGTTACATAGCACCGAGTACGATTACTCCTGAGCTATGCGGTTGATTCCAACTGTTTTCTTTTTATTGACTCGGTCAGGGCTCATTAAAATGCTCCTTGGTAGAACGATTGCAAAATCAGGCCCTGTTTTGTACCTCACAACTTTGTCTGTGGGTCTAAACAATCAAATTTCGAAATTTCAACTTTAAACATTTTAAGCATAGGTAGAAAAATTTTCTGTCCAAAAGGGACTGGTTATTTGCCCTTCCAAAATGATTGATCTTCTCCCATGCACGAAAAAAAAGCTTTAACTGTCTTTATTTCTTTATTTTTTACAACCTCCAACATTACTATTCTATAGTTTACTACTATACTAAGCTGCAGCTCAGGTAGATGCGATATCCTTTTACGGGTTGTGTCGTCTGGCCAGCAGAAAACCATCTGTTTTGAAAAAAGTAACACGCAGACGGTTGCCGAAACGAGCACAAAAGTTCAGAGAGTCTCAAACGCGTTTGACACCTTCCCATAAAACATAAAAACGGAAGAGAATCTAGGTACGTACAAACACACCGGGAATAAATGGCCAATCAATATGACGTCTTATAACCATTAGACTCCCCCCCTCCCTTACCGTCTGCATGACCTAAACGTTCTCAAAAAATCGACCCAAACACAAAGGGAAAGTTTGCCGATGAATATATTTAAATAAAACAAGAAACAAATCAGTTTTCCCGAACGAACGAATGTTCGATGACGACCAAGGGAATCTCCCTACAAGAGTTCGAGACGTGTGTCTATGACCTAGTTTCATCTGAGTAGGCCACACTTAAATGTTTAGATTTGAAAAAAAGAATTCTCGGATGATACTTATTACATGTGTACACAGACAGTCCCCGTTTTGATTTGTTTAAACAACTTTCTTTGTATTATACAGAGAAATATAATCTTGTATCCCAAGTTTCCCGGAGTGTGCTGGACCCAGCAGCCCAGATGCTCGTGGGAAATGATAGTTTTGTAGACCCATCGTCTGCGGTTGCACGAAGCGCTGCGGGAAATACTCTTGTGTGAGATTCTAGACGCTCCATCAGACAACAAAGGAGCTGGAGGGGGGAAGAAAAAGAATCTAAGCGGTAACGCAACACCCGACATGATTTTTCGTCCATTTCTTTCTTCTCGCTTGTACAGACAAAACGATGGATTGTAGACACACGCAAAACCGCGTGGCAATAACAGCGAAAAATCGGTTGCGGGAATACCCGACGACGACACAGAACGGTACCCACCTGGAAAATAAAAAAAACCAGCAACTTATGGTGTCACTCTTAAACGCGTTGGTGTTTTTTTCGTCCTGATTTTTCCGCTTGTTAAATGCCATTAACGTCACATCTACCTGGATATATAGGCTAGACAAACACCACACATGCAACTTATACACCCCGAAAAAGAAATGTCGGCGATAGAATATCCTTTAAACATGGGAGGACTTTCTTTTTATTGCTGACATATTCCTCCTCACCGACCAGGGATTTACCTGAATAGTTTCCAAGCTAAAAACTTTCTCTCGTCTGTAATATAGTTGGATGAGGTGGTAAGGACCATTGTGAGTGACTGACACAGGCCGGCGTGATTTTTTGATTTGAAAGTCGATTCGATTTAATTGACTTGTATTGTGGAGTAGGGTGAGACACACCCGAACATTTTTGCGGTGAACAAATTTTACGAAATTCAATTTTGGCTTTTGATTCTATTTTAAATTTCACCAATTCTTTTATTGTCTTGTTAGAGAAAGGTGAATCGGGAATTCCCGTGCAGCTGTCGTTATTATTTAATCGCATCCCATTTAAATGTCTACAATTTAATAACCCAATATTTTTTGATTTGATGGCCTTTCTCTTCGTCGTGAAAGTGAGAATTCACTTTCCTCTCGTCGTTGTCATTTCCTTTTTTTAAAATAAAATAAAATAAAAAACCTTCCAACATTTTTCTTTGTCGGAAGACGCAGGTAAAACGTTTGGAATTTCATAACCCCTTTCCCGCATATCCATTTGAGTTAACTTTTTAAGAGCCCATCAAAATAATAATAATATTTAACTGATCAACCCCTACAAGTTGTTCCCCTATAACCCCTGGGAGATTCAAATTTCCCGCTTTGGGATTTTAAAATGCGCATCTCATTCAAATTATTCCCCTGGTGAAAGTTTTCTTTCTTTCTCCCCACCACCAGTTATTTGACACATTCCATCGAGGGTCTTTGTGTCTATATAAGAAATCGTCCATACATTAATTTTAAATTAAATCCCAAACGCGCGCAATTAAAAAAATTAACCGAACACACTCCAATCCCCCCCCCCCCCGACTGTATAGTACTACGGGAGAAAGCGACCCGTGAGTGAGTGCGAACGAACCCAACGCTCCGTTGAAAAAATTTTCCAGGAGAAAATTTGTTGTCCGGGTTATATATGTACACCGTGGCGAAAAGATTCGCACGTGGTGCCAATGACCGAGCCGGCCCGTGTCGTCGGTACCGGTGCTGTGTGTTGCGTCTAAAGGTGAAAATGCTAAAAGAATGTTATAAATATCTGCTGCTGTACGTACATTCTTCTTCTTTTTGTTGTAGCGGAAGATATACTTGAATAATCTCAAAAAAGCGCTCGGGGGCTAAATAATGGCAAAGGCGGTGAAAGCTTCTTCTTCTTCTTTGGCCGGGGAAAGTAGACAACCACATCTGAAGGATACATATAGACATGTGTGTGTGTGTGTGTGCAAAAAGTGCTGATGTAATAAAACAAACAAGCCCAAATAGAAAGAAAGAAAAGTGTCCTCTTTGATTAATGCGCACAGGATCTACGCGCGTTCGGCCAGAAATTGACGCCGTGATTCATGACGACACCAAACCACTTTCTCTCTCGCACCCAATCCAATTCAAATAGTTTCTCATGTATAATTGCGTGTGTGTGTCCTTCTGTGATTGAATCACCCCCAAATATCTGTCGACTAGCCCAAAAGAAGAAGAAAAGTTTCTATTGCGCCATTTTGTCGTTTGTTACGTTGTTGCAGGTGTAATTTAGCGGAGAAAGTCGCGCTGAAATTCCCTTTTTTTTCCGACACAACTGTACCACTACGTCGCATTTCGATGTGTTACACATTTTTCCTTGTGTTATTTTCTTAATTATTATTGCGCAAAATGACGATGGATAATTATTGCGATTCAACCGCGCGCTCACTTTCTTTTTATTTGATTTTTTGGTCATCAGCTGATGGGTTTAGTCAATAATCTAATTATATTTTGTGGTTAAATGTAATCACAGCCATGTTTATAAGCCAAATATTGCATTGGCGCCTCGGGCGATTTTAGCGCGCAATTGAACTTTTTTATTAATCGCTCTCACGTGTGTTGCGCAATCGATTTCGGCTGTGTTGCTAATAGGACGACGAACTTGCGGTTCTATTTTTAGGGCGTGACAGATTCATGTTGGGTGTTACGTGTGTACATACGAAATGAGGAGAAAACGTGGCGGCGTAGCTCCTTATGGGTTTGTTGCCCCTCCGTACGTTTAGACCCAAAAATGTCACGGAGTGAAAGAAGAGAAAGAGAACCACCGAGCCGAGCTCGCATGTAGGGTGAAAGTGAAGGGGAACTGATGACTATGGATGGGTAGAGCCTTGTATTATTTCTTCTTCGTGTTATATTTGAATAAACCTCAAAGAAGCTAACGCACTCAAAGAAAAGTCGAGTTATCCGTTTTAGCCGAGTTTCTCACGTCAGACGATGCAACCAAAGAGATTTTTTCGGGTGTAAAAGAAATAAAAAGATGAGGCTCAATTCTCTTTTTGATTTCTAGGTCATCCGTTAGATCGCTTCTTTCTTTCAGAGAGAATTTTTTTTAAATTTGATTTTTTTTTTCCCCGGGAAATTCAAAATGAATTGGAAACAAATTTAAATTTTTTGGATTTTTTTTCTAGACACATATGGGCAGCACACATTTACCGAAAGGGTATTTTTTCTTTCTTTCTTTTCAAAATGGACCTGATTGTTAACTGTGGAAGGGGAAGACGAGCGACGGCTGGATGGCTTTCACCGCTCCTGGGCAAATTCAAAATGTGTCTGTGTGTGTGTGTGGTGGGGTGAGGTGGTTTTTTTTAAAAATAAAACGAGAGAAAGGAATAGATGGAAGAAGAGGAGGATACACAAAAAAAAAAAAAAAAGTGGGTGGAGATCTCCTCGGGATCGACTCACGACCGAGTCTCCAACATCTATTATAATACCGGCGTTCAGCTTTTACAGCTCTCCATATGGCCCAGCTAAAAGGGGGTTGGACTAATACTCCTCCTGGATGGGCTGGTGGTGGTGGTGGTGGTATGGTTGTTTTGTTTTCTTTCTCTTCCGGGCTCTCTTCCTTTCTCTTCAGCCCCTCCAACCACCACCACCTCCATAGGCACCACATTTTGGGTGGTGATGGGGGGGTTTGTTATTTTCTCGTAGACGTGTCACACTGGCGGCGGGACTATATAAGAACCGGCAGACGTTCCAGAAGAGCACAGACACACATCGTCACTTCTTCTCTAAAGAAGAAAAGAAAAGACAGCGGCTGATTTAAACCTAAAATTCCAAACGGATCAAAAATCATGGCCATCAGTCGATCTGTAAGTGAAAACATTTTCCCAGTGAAATTCAAAATTTTTATAATTTCATTTTTTTAAATTTTACAGGCTCTACTAGCCTTTTGTCTGGTGCTGGGCACTGTTCTGGCCGAACCCATTCGTAAGTTTTGAATTATAATTTGAACTTGAAAGAAATGTTTATTCGATTGAATTAGGCCTTTTTTTTTAAAATCGAGAATAAGAGAAAGTTTAATTTAATTTGTCTGGGTAAAAACCCAAAACCGGTTCGACTAGTTTTCCGGTGTAATCGACACTTACAGCCCGTTTAGCCTGGAGCTGTTCCAGTGTGATTTGTTTAGAGGCCACCTTTGTGTTTTAGACGCACACAAGTCGACTTGACCCACATTCCCGATTTTTCAACTTCTTTTTTTTCTCTTCTCTTATTCGATTTGACGCCAAACAATCAACCAGCGGATGGACATGGACACCATGGACACCACGACCACGGTCACGATCACGGACACGATCACGGGCACGATCACGGGCACGGCGGCGGTGCTCCCATTCACACCCCAGATGTAGGAGCTTCCGCTTACGGCGGACCGGTGGCCGTTCCGTCTTACGACGCCCAGCCGGCCCATCACGAGCAGCATCACCACCACGAGCAGCCAGCGGCTCCTTCTTACGATGCCCAGCAAGCCGTTCCTTCTTACGATGCCCAGCAAGCCGCTCCTTCTTATGATGCTCAACAAGCTGCTCCTTCTTATGACGCCCATCAAGCTGCTCCTTCTTACGATGCTGCTCCTCAGCAATCGTACGAAGCTCAGACCGCTCCTGCTTACAGCCCACCGGCTCCTGAATATTCAGCACCCGCTCCTCAGGCTTATGAGGCCCAGGCTGCTCCTTCTTATTCGCCACCGGCTCCCGACTACAGCCAACAGGCTCCTGCTTACTCTCCACCAGCTCCTCATCACGAAGCTCATGCCGCTCCTGCTTACGCTCCACCAGCTCCTGCCTATTCTCCACCAGCTCCTGCCTACTCTCCACCAGCTCCTGCTTATTCTCCACCAGCACCGGCTTACACCCAACAGGCTCCTGTCTACACCCCACCCGTCCAGTCCTACTCCCCACCCGTCCAGGCCTACAGCCCACCTGTTCAATCCTACTCGCCTCCAGCTCAATCCTACGGTGCCCCACAGCAATCTTATGGCGCCCCGAGACCCAGCTACGGAGCTCCTAAGGCCCCCAAGAAGCCCAAGTCCAGCTACGGACCTCCCCAGCAATCTTACGGAGCTCCTCAGCAGACTTACGGCGCCCCCATTCAATCTTACAGCCCACCCCAGCAGTCTTACGCTCCCCCTCAGCCCGCCTACTCGCCACCCCAGCAGTCTTATGCTCCACCCCAACCGGCTTATTCACCACCCCAACAGTCTTACGCACCACCCCAGCCGACTTACGCCGCTCCTCAGCCGTCGTACGGAGCTCCTAAGCCCAGTTACGGAGCCCCCAGGCCCAGCTACGGAGCTCCTAAGGCTCCTAAGAAGCCCAAGTCCAGCTACGGACCCCCTCAGCAATCTTACGGAGCTCCTCAGCCTCAGTATCATGCTCCGGCTCCTGCTTACTCGGCTCCTCAGCCCATCTACGCCCCACAGGCCCCACCTCAGCAACCCGGCTACGGCCGCTAAACATTACGTGAGTTCGCTGGCTGATTCACGCAATATTATCCCTCATCGTTTCATCTTCATTTTCTCATTCTGATATCCTTTTTTTCCCACCCACCCACCACCAGCCCTTCATCTATTTTCCGTCCGTTTTTCAGAATTTCACACAATTTCAAATTTCCCGCTCACTTCATCCCTCAAACTTCTCGACACGATAGTTCTTCGTTCATCATTCCCCATCATCTCGCAATACCAAAAACAGACTTTTATTCTTTTATTCTTTTTCTCTCTTCACTGGCTCCTAAATTTATTTCATTCTCTTTTCCTCGACAATTTCATTTCAAAAAGACACTCCATTTTTGATTGAAATGTTTTTTTTTCATTCCAATATTGTCAGACGATGTGATCACATCCGCTCACTTTGAATATTGCCTCAAACTCACCTCTTTTTTGTATTATCTTCAAAGACCCGAAATGGCGGGAAAAAAATATCAAATAAAAACTTTACAATTGTTAATAATTCGATTGATTTATTTCATTCATAAACAAAATCGGCAGTCAATGATTATTACGCTAGGCTCCATTACGTAATAATAGTCATAAAAATTGAATAATAAAAAACGACACATTTGTTGTCTGAGAGCCTGAAGGTAAACCAGCCCATTCCATTCAACTTTTTCAGTGATTCAACCAATTATTTGATTTTTGAAAAAATGGGGTTATGTCTATACCAGCTAGATAGTATGCAAATGAGTAAAAACATTTGTTTGACTTTTGCCTGTAATTTTTCATCGATTTGTTTTTCTTTTTCTTTCTTTTTTAGAAAGTTAATAACCACATTCTTTAGTAGCGGCCAGTCCTTTTAGTGACGTCAAATGGGACCCAGAGTGGACTGGACTGGACATTCATTCATAGCTCGTTCTGTTTTATTTTTATTATAGGTGGTCCAATAGTCTGGCGGACGTGATCCGACCTACCGCCAAACGATGGACGTTCGTGAGTAGAGCGTCGCGTCCATGTTCAAGTTTGAAGTTGTTGTTGTTGCCTTTCTAGAGAGATAGTTTTTTTCCAGGCTACCGTCTGGATCATGGAAAAGTTGAACTCTCTCATCGAGCCGCTCTCGAGAGTTTCACCTGGGCCAAAACTGAAGGTTAAATGAAATGAAGGTTTCCAACTATACGCCCACGGGGGGGCTCCTACGTAGTATACGCCATTTCTCCGCGTCTAACAAAAGAATTGAATTGGTGCCTCCAATTATTATTATTATGCTGCATACAGAATAAATTGAAGGTGTGCATGAATAGGCTGCGTTGTCAAGCTGAGACCCGGGAAATTCAAAAAAATAAACGGGGGGAATTTCCATTGACTTGAGATTTTTGCTTTCCTTTTTTTAGACCGTCTGAGTATTACATTGCGATGATTGGAGGGACCCTGGAGGTGTACAATGAACGAGTCTGGGTCACGAAAAACTTGTTACGTCGTTTTGACTGTACGACGGACGCAGCAGTTCAGCAGGTTCCTTTTCAATAACTCTCGATGTTTTCCTCTTTGCTTCCAAGAGGGTCCTGGGGGGTTTTATTTTGGAGGTCTAAAAGTAATTAACTATGGATTTCGTGGTAAATTTTTAGTTTTATCTAAGGGGCTGTAACGATTATTTAATGAGACGAATTATTTGATAATGAAATTATTCCGATTCGTTTAGCGGATGTCGAGCCCAGATGAGAAAACCGATTTGGTCGTTTTGAGCCATTTGAATTTAGCGGGGGGGGGGGGTCGATTTTTAACAATTTCTATCGATATCTTAAGCTAATTGTAACATTAGTGTCGTCTGCTTTAGTTTTGTTTACACAAGCTTCGAAAAAGAGACGAAGTTTAAGATGTTTAAAGATTAAAAGATATAGAAAATTGAATGTATTGAAACGTACGTGGCTGTACGAAAAATAGCAGAACAAATAAAATTACCAAAATGTGGACCTCGTGTCAACTCTCGTCTCATTATAGAATCGCCTAATACACACTCCATGCTGTTCATAGCAGGTAAATTGAACTAAGAATATGAATGGAATGATTTTAACATGGGCCAAATGTGTGAAATGTTAGTTCCCAACTAGCATTAGTCCTGTAAGCCCCATGTCCACTTGCATGGCAGTTCATTTGCACTATGTAACCTTTTTCATCCTTCGTGCAGATTCCAGGCCTGAGCCAGCCTCAAGATATGCATGTTTTTTGTATGCCTTTATTGAACTGTCATCATCCAGTATCATCACTTAGGTAATGATTTTCAATACTTTCATTCCTGTGACCTTAAATTTCCTGTTTATTAACAATAGGGTTTACCCGCTGTCTCATTTCAAACTTTTCCTTTGTTGTTTCTTCAAACATTTTTCGGAACCCATTTTTTATTTTTCATTTACAGCATCCCATTTGATGGGAGAAATATCCCTTTCTTTAAATGTCCTCGTGTACCCCATGTAATTGTGGGTGTATTTCACGTGGACGCCCTTTTTCTTATTCCGTCTGGTGGATTCAACTCGTCAGCGGATGGATGGATCACCCGGTGAATGCCTGGCCTTCGGTGAATTCCCAGGCTTAAAGGTAGGACAAATGTATCCCCATTCTTCCTTTTGGACTAATTGGTGGCGTTGATTGTATAAATCGTGACGTAGTATACGATTACTCCTGAGCTATGCGGTTGACTGCACAACTGTATTCTCTCGCCGTCTTTATTCATTCAGTCAGGGTTTTATTTGAATTAACTCGTTTGCAGAACGACTGCAGATCAGACCCTGTTTTGTACCTCACGATTATATCTCTGTGGGTAAATTATAAAATTCGGAAAATACTTAAACTTTACACACTTCAAGCAAAGTGCAAAGTCTTTTTCAAAGTGCAAAGATTTTCACGCTATTTATGGGATCAAATTTTAGGCATAAAGTCGATTGATTGTTGATTATTTACGAGTTGAATTCCTTAAAAGGTTTCAAATAATTTCAAATTGTTACTGACCCATAAAACAGCCGCCAACTCGTTGGATTCACCCGACCCGAGAAAGAAGAGAACGTGAAGAATTCGTGAATTGCGATAACAATTATCGGATGATGCAATAGCTGCAGGCCGTGAGCAATTAGACTCCATCATCATAAAAAAAAAACGAGGCGTATTGTACACGTATATGCATATATGCTCCGTCTCTTTTTGCATAAATTAATTGTTTAATAATAATCCGCACTCTCACTTATTGTGTTGCGATGAGAGGCGAGTGAGCGGATGGAATTCCATTTCTCTTTCTTTCTTTCGTTGGGTAATCTCGCAGGTGGCCCTTTGAAAAAAAAATTAAAAATTAAAAATCCTCCGGCCAACAACTATTCATAAGAAGCCAAAAAATGTAACTATAGCAACTGGCTGCCGCTGTTTGTATACCGAATAATCAAAACGGCCAGGAATTGTATACGAGATACTGTGTGTGTGTAAGTTGCCCTTCTAATTTATGTGTCAAACCACTTTCGCTCTCGTCTGTCTATGCAGATTTACTCAATGGCATGAGCAAGCTGTCCCTTTTTGCACGGGTATCGACAGGTCGTACTAAAAATTTAAAAATCTATCCACCCGATTATGTCTAATAATTTTAATCAAATATTTTTCCTCCCCCCCCAAAAAAAGTTCCTTTATACCGAATCGTCTCTCTGGTTAATACATTTCGAAACGGTGTAAGAAAAAATATGTAATTAAAAATGACCTCGATGAAAAAGAAAAAAGAACCGGTTTCATTTTCTCCTGGTGTTGAATTGGAAGTTCAATGATGTAGACGGGCAATAACCGTATACGGGTCGTTAGAGAAGGGATGTGGAATGCCCCATCGTAATAAATACCTACCCGGAATGAAAAACAAAAACGAAAGTGAAAAAAATAAAAGAAAAAAGAAAAGAAGTTGTTAACCTGTTGGGGGGGTTTTGATACTTTCGTTATTTTTTTTTTCACTCTGCTGTCCATCCGCTATGTTAAAATTAATTTTCCCGATGATGTGCATTTACGCAACTGTATGGCACCGGTCAAACAGGTCTCTACTGCTCGAATCAAAACGTAAAATCGAAACAAAACGGCGAACTTTCTTTCAGCCATCAGCGAAATGTTGGAAGAAGAAGAAAAAACGGGAGTCTAGAAAGAGTTTCACAAAGCGACGATGGATGGTGAACCCGACGCCAATAATCAGCTGACGCAATGCCAATAGTAGTCTGGATAACACACGTATGGATTTCCATCGTGAAATAATCATCGGCCACTCTCACTCTCTCTCGGTTCTAGTGAAACGTTCAATTTAGAAAATGGCGAATAGGATATTGCATCATTTAAATGTAGGTTAGATTTGGACGGATACCGGTATCATTACAATGAAGACCGGAGAGTCTGATGCGAACTCCTAAACCCCCAGGGGCTCTTGTAAATGGTTTGCGGTGTCTGGATCACGATGTCAAAGAAAGAATCAGACGATCGAAAAAGGTAATAATTGCGTTCAAACGAAATCGAAAGTGAAAATGATTTGTGAAGAAACCAACACACCGTGAACCTGATTATTTCATTTTGAAGCATTCTGGTTCTATATTGAATGGCGATAATAAAAACCCTAAAATCTTTCTAAAAAGGGAATTTTTGAACGAGTTTTCCAGCAGCGTCCTGTTAAGAGAGAAATATGGCACAGTGTTAAACTACTCGATTGTTGGCCAATTGGCCATGACGTTGAAATCACGAGTCTATACAACGGGGGGGAATGGATGACGAATTCGCATGAAAATAAAAAAATAAAAGTTTCCCAGAAAAAAGAATTTCCCTTTTTAAACGTGATCCGGTCATTACACCATTTATCTACCAACAGACTCGTGTGTACCGTGTGTGTGTGTGTGATATTCGCCATACATCCGAGAGATATACCAAGACAACGATCTCTCTCTCTCCCGCAATTGAATGAACAATTGTTATATTATATACCTGTACCGATGTTTTATTATATACTGTTGGCTGCTGGCCCTGGCTATATGCACTGTTGGACTTGGGAAAAAAAAGGAAAATAACTGGTTCGTTCGTTCACGTTTGACCGGTATATATGTATTCAAAGATGGATTATGATTATTATAAATGCTACTCACTGCAAAACGAAAGAGAGGGACCGTGTCAAGGTCTACCGGCAGGACCAGCGCAATTTCTATTTTCTCTTGAACGTGAAACACAACTCACACACACGGCCGGCCGTCGTCGTCGTCCGCTTATCCAAAGAGTCGGTATCAACATCCACTCCCGCCGTACCGGATTCGAACCGGATCCGCTTCCGAACCATATCTAGATGTATACGTGATAGACTCTCTCTATTTTGATTCTATATAATACCTTTTAAGTCCAAATTTTGTCGATACTGGATAGAAGACCTTTCTCTTTCTAGAGCTCAGATGAGACGGGATTTTGACGTGATGATTGTCAGGGCTGTCGAATGTTGTCCGTGAAAAAAGACGAACGTACAGGGCTATCTGGTTAATTTGGTTAAAGTCTCTGGCGAATATAGAGAATTCTTGAACTGAGAGAAAGGGAAACAAGAGGTAAAAAGGGAGAGCGCGTGTTACGTGATGGAAATAGTGTTTGATACAGTCTGCGTATTTACTAGCTTAAGTAGCAGCAGAGACAGACAAAAATAATTTTAGAATTGATGCCGACAAGAAAGCGATTTGCTGCTGGACTTGAGTGAGAGTCTTAACAATCCTTGACACGCCCTTCCGTTTGTCCGTTGATGACGTTCACCCGTGATTATATAGACTCCGTATAATCACGTGGGCACACAATCAAACACGACATTTACTATCTTCTTCACTCCATAAAATTTTCACCTAGCCAAATTTGATGATTAAAAATTATAAAAGTAAATTCAAAAGTCACACAGAAATTCAGTTCAACATCGATATAACCCGCCAATTTTGAATGTTACCCCATATCAGCCAAAACTTTATTTTTAATTGAAGCCAATAAAATTAATTTTTTAATTATTTTGTTAGAAATTAATTTATAATTATTAAAATAGATTCAAATTAATTTTCAAATTCAAAATGGAGCCAATCGAAATTTGTTTTAAAATATTTTGTTGAAATTTGATTAAAATTATTAAAATGATTAGAATTAATTTTCAAATTCAAAATGAAGCCAATTGCATTTTTTTCCTTCTAGATAACGAATTAATCCAACCATGTGTGTGTTCCCAGCCAGAGGATTGCGGGTCGCTGCCCGTCGTGCGGTAGGGCATATCGGCTGAACTGCTGGGAAACGTGATTCGGGACTAGCGGGGTCTCCGTGATGGGGCGCGTGTACCTTAAGAGAGAGAGAGAGAGCGCGACCCGTCGTCCTTGGATCTGGCAGCAGGTGAATGGCACAAGTTCTTGCCTTTAGCAGACAGCACAGCCGAGCAGCAGCAGCAGCAGCTATGGAGCAAGAAGCGGAAAGTGTTCCACTTTTTTATTTTCCCCTCCCCGATGGATGCTCGCCGACCCCGGCTGCAACATCCAGTGTGACAGGGCTCTTGGCACATTCACCTGACCCAAACCTATACACGTACACCTATCTCTACCATACGCTGGTGGCTGTTTTTTTTTTAATCCGCCTCCCTCCTCCTTTCATTTTCCTTTCGCATTTCTAATCGGCCCAGCACATTGGTATATAAAGCCTTGGCAGTGACTCCTTCAATCATCGAACAGACCAGCAACGGATACAGTCATCAGCTTCAACAGCTCCAGTCAAATAAAAATCTACTCTCAAAAACCAATTCTACCGAGCGAAAATGGCAGCCAAGTTCTCCGTAAGAAAAATACTGCCGACAGTGCAAAACAACTAACCGACGAATTCTTTCAAGTGTGCACAATTGATTTTAATTGATTTTCTTTTGACACAGGTTCTCCTGGTCGTCTCCATGTTTGTAGCGGTCTCCATGGCCGGAGGAAAGAAGGGTGGAAGCAGCTGTAAGGATTTGACCTCCGTCGTCCGGAAGGAATTGAATAATTGAAACAACTTTTAATGATTTTTGCACACATTCATTTTTTTTTACAGATGGCGATTACAGCGCTAGCTATGCTCCATCCTACCCTTCTTACCCTTCTTACTCTGCTCCCTCTTACGCTGCTCCCTCTTACGCTGCTCCTTCTTACGCTGCTCCTTCTTACGCTGTTCCGTCTTATTCAGCTCCTGCTTATCCAGCTCCTGCTTACTCTTCCGGTAAATCTAGCGGTGGCAAGAAGCGCAAGGGGGGCTTAAAGAGATTGTTCAAGGCCATCAAGGGCAGTGATCTTGACTTTGATGCTCTTTTTAACACACTCGCTTCTCTATCAGGAGACTATTCCGGTGGTTCTTCTTATGCCGCTCCTTCTTATGCCGCTCCTTCCTACGCCGCTCCTTCATACGGCGGTGGCAAGAAAGGAGGCAAGAAGGGAGGTAACCACTACGCCGCCCCAGCACCCTACGTCGCTCCAGTCTACTCCGCACCGGCCTACTCCGCACCAGCCTACTCCGCACCAGCCTACTCCGCACCGGCCTACCACGCTCCGACCTACGCCGCTCCGGCCTACCACGCTCCGGCCTACGCTCCATCTTACGGCGGTGGCAAGAAAGGAGGCAAGAAGGGAGGCAGCCAATACTCCGTTTCCTACGCTCCTACCTACGTCCCATCTTACCAGGCTCCTACTTACCACGCTCCTTCTTACCCCGCTCCTTCTTACCACGCTCCATCTTACCCCGCCCCATCTTACTCCGCCCCATCTTACTCCGCTCCAGCCTACGAGGCTTCATCTTACTCCGCTCCGGCTCCTGCTTATTAGAAAAACCAAAAAGTATTTTCTAATTTTTACCACCAAAAGTTGTTTGTTTTCACCCAACAGCGGAGAAATCAAAATAAGGAGTCGGTATTTTAATTCAGACGCAAAAAGGAAATGAGATTAGCTTGATGGTGACTCCTTTTTGATTCAATTCTTCTACTCAGAGATATATCTCGTCATCGGATCTAGCCCGATGACAGTTTATATAATAGGATTTATCTTGATATTATCATTCTATGCCAATACTTAATCCAACTTTATATTCTCTTTTTACAATGTCACTTTAGCCGATTTGATTCTTACAGCTCCTCCACCTTCCCACTCATTATCTGACACAGATACTTGGTAGTCAACCATTCTTCATGAGTGTACATATTTAAAATTTTCTGACTTCATCTCGCTCAACCAAACAAAGGAAAAGAAAATATTATTTGCCTTCGCAGACTGTTTTTCCAATATCAAAAGTAGAGTTATATCACTTTCCCCCTATCAAATCCTGCCTAAAATATTTTCCATTTCACAAAAGACACTATTTTACAGAATGTTTTATATACTTGTGTATTTCGATGCCAATTTCGAATGACATTTATATTGAATTGCCAAATATATTTCTTCGGGGCTTGTGCGATTGTCACAGTCTTAGCACAAAAAATTACCTCGCCTATTTGTTATTTCATTTTTATTTTTATTTATTTCTGAAGAAGAAGAAGAAAAACGAGTTCTGATTATCATATAACCCATTTCTTACACGGCTGAGCGGATCAGTCGACTTTCATGTTCAAAAGTCTGGATTGCAGCAACAAAACATTTTGCGTGTTGTAATTCCTTTTGACAATGGCGGCAAATTCAAACCTGTCTGTAACAAAAATGCGAGAAGGGATTGGCTTCCATCTCCAGCCCAGACATGGGCAGACACACACCAGTCACATCGCAAAGGTGAACCGTACATAGAAAGTGAAATTGCCCGTTCGAGGGGTTATTGCCTTATCGGCCAACTGGCCAAATTCGTCGGTCTGTTTTTAGACGGTCAGCGCATATTCAAGCGAATTTCTCTATATGCTGTCAGGACGAAATAAAAGGCGGGGGGAAACAAAAAAAAATTATTCAGACACTTTTTGAATGCGTAATGCTATTATTTAAAAAAAAAAACGGGAATTCAAAAAGAAACACCCAGTGAATTTTGTTATACATTCCGCGCCGACTATAGCTGCGCATGCACGACGCTAGCTTTTTGGCAGTGATTGATAATATCAACTGGTGAAAAAAAAAATCTAAATGTTTTCTAGTTTTTTTTATTCGAAACATTTTCGGTTGGCGTTTGTTGTTGTTGTTAGAAAGTTGTTGAAGCTCAAACACGAACTTGGGCTATCCAACACTAGATGGAGGCTTCATTTGGTCAAATATTTTTCCAAAGCCCGGAGGCAAATTTAGCGCACCTGTTCTCGTAATTGTTAAAAAAAAACATATTAACGGACAAACTTGTTGGAATGACGAGATAAACTATAGAACCAGTCGAGCGTTGCTCGGTGACGTAGTACACAGTGTAAACACATATTTTTCTTCTCAAGACTAACGACATTTTCATACGCCCATAGAGACTCTCTCCGTGTAGACAGATAGATGACAAGCTCCTTTTTTTCTTTTTGAAATATTTCATTGAGGAAAAGACGCATCTGCGACGAGCTAGTACATCCATTTTGTCGCTTGTGGCCATTCCAGGTTTTCTTAAAAACATCATTAGAGAGAAAAACCATAAAAGCTCAATTGGGGTTTGGTTAATTGGTAATGGCTAATCGGAAAAAGATTAGCGAATACCTACCTGGTAATTGAGATTAGCGAATGCAATTGCTAATTTTATTAGGCATTCATTAGCCAAATTCATTTCCATGCTTCCCCTAATTGTGTAATTCCCGCGCAATCACAAAAGTACGAGCGTGTACCCAGGTAGAATATTACTCAAAAACCTTATTTTTAGCTCATTTTTTATTTTTTTAAATTTTCATTTGGAAAATTCTTGTGAAATGAATATTATCTTTCCTCATTAAATCATGTCACGTTGTTTCTTGTCTGTGGATGTTAAATTTGGCGGGAAAGTCTATAGTGAACAGGAACTTATATTTGGCAACAGTGCTGAATTAATGATGGCACGAGAAACAGTAAACAGCTCACACAAGTTAAATTACAAAAATGTGATAGTCGTCTCCTAGACTTCTTCAATGGTCTAACTGCAATATCTGAGACTTCTTAGCAGGTAAATAACTTTAAAACTAAGAATTACAATAAGGTTAAAACGAGGCCTTTAATTAAAAGTAGTAAACTGTGCCAAACCTGTACAATTTTGGTTCCTGACTTCAACTTGGTATAGCACATGTTGGCCCTTAATCGATGCACGGCATGGTTGGCATGCTTTTGCCATTTACTTTGTTTCATTTGTAACTTCATGCCGCCCTTTTTTGCATTCTGCAGGTGTGAGTTGTGAGCCAGCCATCATCATAAACATACAAAAGTTTTCCTTGCCATCACTCATCAGCAGCAACTGGTGTCAGCTTCATCGGTGGGTAATTCATTGTGTGATCCTATTACTTTTTCTTCTGTTACGTATTGAAATGATATGCATGGCTTACTTCTGCCCAGTGTGCTCCATTAAAACTTTACATTCTCTCGTTTATTAAAAATGAAAGTATAGTACCTAGTCGTCTCATTCTAACTTTTCCAGGTTGTGGCTTCCATAAATAATTTCCGTACTTTTTAATGTAGGTAAACAACATCCTGATCATCCTGCTTTATTGGAGAGTCTGCAGCTGATACATCTCTTCTTCCCACCTTCTTTCCATGTCCTCGTGTACACTCATGTGAATGTGTGTGTATTCACGAGGACTCCCTTCCTCTCATCCCGTTTGGCGTGTTCAACTTCATCTCTGCGTATGGATCACTTGGATATGTCTGGCTGTATTTCCCGGACTACAAGGTAGGACAAATCTACCCTATTTTCCATTTGGAGGCCTTGCTTTTCGTTACAACATTTCGAAGACTGTTGTGTAAGTTGCTCAGCTGCCCTTGACAGCGAAATGCGGTGAGCAAAAACACGTCAATATTTCATTTGATGAGTCATCGTTGACTTCATCAATAACGCTTTCAGAGTGTGTCCATTTCTGAGTCATCAATTGACTCTTTCACGGGAAGAGGGCTAACCTCAACACCATCTTCTTCATTCAGTCGGGGCTCAGTATAGTTTTCGACAAAACTATCTTGTCCCATCCAGGTCAAACTAAATGTGACCAAAGTCACTTTTGTGATAATTGTACTGTCAGTGTGAGTCGGCGCAATTTTTTTTCTTACGCTCATTTCACATATGTGCTGATTCTTGCCGATTTTTCGTACGTAATCTTCAAGGCTTACTTTGCGTACGGTATTTGTCTTTGTCGTTACTAAGGTTTTGCAGACGACTTTTTTGCAAATCTTGACACCTTCAGTGTGTCCGATCGAACTGATGACATCTTCGTGAATTGTTTTGTCATGGGGTCGATTACAGTTTGTTTGACTGAAGTCAAATGGTAACTTTTTGAATGAAGTTTAATAATTCAACCGCAACATTCGGGCTAGAAGTTTGGGGGTAGTGCAAGTTTTTTCTTTTACCGAATTTGCATTGTCTTTGTTCTCGTATGACAGTTTTAAAATTTTCAAACGAGATCATAAAGTTGCACTTCTTTGACTCTAATCCCATTTCCCCGAAGGATTGAAAACAATCTTGTCTCTTGCTTATTTGTTTTCAAGAATCACGAGGGACAGAATTTTTTTTTTTCACAACGTTCTTCGTGTAGTCGATTCTTGGCTTGCAGAAATTGAAACAGTCAGTTTTCTCAGGACTTTTATCTTTCTCGCCAACATCTTTTGTAAAGTTGAAAATGAAATAATCTTACTCGCTGCCATGATCGAGAATTAAATAAAAGAAAGACCATTAACGAACAACATTGTTGGAAAGACGAGATAAACTACAGCCAGTCGAGCGTTGCTCTGTGATGTAGTACACAGTGTAAACACATATTTTTCTTCTCAAGACTAACGACATTTTCATACGCCCATAGAGACTCTCTCCGTGTAGACAGACAGATGACAAGCTCCTCTTTTTCTCTTTGAAATATTTCATTGAGGAAAAGACGCATCTGCGACGAGCTAGTAGATCCATTTTGTCGCTTGTGGCCATTCCAGGTGTTCTTAAAAAAACATCTTGATGAGATAAAAACCGCAAACGCTTAACCACCACTTTTTGTTTGTTGCCCAGTCATTTTGACGTCAAGCTTTTATTATTTTAAAAAGGGGCTCCCCTTTATTCCCTTTTTTCAACGTTCATCTCGTTCAAATCTTGAGTGCCCGAGTTTGTTAACCATTTTTGGAAGGCTTAACGAGAGAGTCTCCCATGAAAGAGCGCTCGAAATAAAGCCAAAGCGAAACTAGCGATTCATCTTTCAATTGACACACATATGCGATCCTTTTTCTCAGTCTCTCGGACCAACGCAAAGTGGATAGATAAAATCAAACGGTCGCTGATTATACACGCCAAAGTTCATCGCGGAGAAGTAGAAGAAGAAGAAAAGTTTTTCCGCTCCGGGGTCGATGATGTTGAAAAACTTTTCTTGGTTGAAACTCCTCCCGTTATCCAAATCTCAAAAAAGTTGTATAAATGTTTGCGTGTGTGTTTTTTTCTTTCGTTGCCAAAGTTGCGTGAAACATTTTTTTCCTTTTAGAAAGCGCAAAGGCTATAAATATATATATTTTAGCGATGACGTAGAACATACATATCCAGCAGGGGAGACACACACACACACGCTAGAAATACATTTTATTTTTAAAAACACGGGGGTAAAATCTCAATTGAACGACTTTTTATCGAAAAGAAAAGTAGAATTGTATGTCCTTAACCAAAAAAGAAATTTCTCAACCGCATAAGTAGATATCCATTAGCGTTTTGAAACGTATCAACGTAACATCTATCCGCTTTTTTATCTGAGCTTTGAAATCCCGTTCTTTCATCATTCACGACAACGCGCAAGTGGCGAAAGGAAAAATCTTTTCTCGTTCTGTTTCAATTGAAAAGGTGAAAATAATCTCCGAAACTCTTTACAGCTTCTTAAAGCTGTACGGTGGCGCACTATAGCGATTTCCGTGTCAAACGTGAAAGCTGGAAGTCGTCGAAAATGTTGGTGAAAATGTGTATGTGTGTCCTCAATGCCCTGGCAATTTGTTCATTTTTTCGTCGCTGGTCTGCTCTTAAAAAGGCAAAAGAGAATTTACACTGACAGCGTCACATATGTTTGCGTGGACGTATGGATTAGACTGTAACGAGTCACACACACGTCCGCCGTAAATAGCGTCGCTAAATGTGTACGTATCGTCTCCTCGATAGGGGCACGACTGAGGCGTGAAATTGGTCAAACAAACACAAACCATTTCTTTCTTTTTCGTTTTTGTTTAAATAGAAAGTAGACTCTTCTCTCTTTCGAGGAAATGTGTGCTGCAAATGAAACTTATTTATTATACCACACGGGTGTTGGGCGTTCAGCTTCCGAATTTGCGCATTTGATTATTGGCCGAATTTCCGCGTGCAAACATTTGAATGGATTCGTCGAGCGTGTGACGGGGCCTTTCAGTCTTTACATTATTTTACGACCGGCCCCATAAATTAAAATTCAATCGAATAATAAATTTCCAATCATCTTTCGTTCGGGGCATTCAAATTTATTTAAATTTGTCGTGATCGCTTCTGGCTAAAAATGAGTTTATGGTTTTATCTTGACTCGATTAACTTGACAATTCAGGGACACATTTGATTGCTGGTTTATTCCCTATCTTTCAAAGTGTTGGAACGGAATATCAATACGATATTTCCAAGGGCGGCGTTCTTTTCGGCTGAATTGGTTTACGACTCGACCCAGTAGGAATTTTTATTGTGAAATTCAATTGATACGTCGCAGCATAGTTCCCCCATCTACCGACACGAATCTCTCCTTATTATTTATATAGATGCCAGAGTTGATTATGTACAACAGTTCGCCTCGATTTCACCTCTCGACACTGACCGAGTGGGACCAGGTACCAAAAAAGAACCAGAAATATGGTACCGAGCCAATTCTTTGCCTATATGCTTCTTTTTTAAAACGTACCCTGGGTCCCCAACATCTCCACGGTTGGCGTTGTGGCGTTCGTACCAGGTACGAAATACCTCCAGGTCCTTGGAAAGGTAACAAACTTGAGGAATTCCCCCCGCCATTCTCAATTGCGTACATGGAAAGGAGGTTGCAGTAACCGCAATGTCGGAATTCGTTTTTAAAAGGCTCATTTTTTTAATTTTTATTATTGGTTTGATTCGCTAAGTTGTAAGGAGCGGTCAGCAGAAACCGATGACTAATCGTTGCGGGGGTTTTACAATTTATTTTGAAATTTCATTTTGAAATTTCATTTTGAAGAAAAATTTTAATTGAATTATCCTAGTTTAAAGGGAACTAGTGAAATCGTTTTCAGAAGGGGGAAAACCGGAAAGTTTGCGCCGAGTCACTGGGCGATGGTTTCCGAATTGTTGCGGATGAAATTCTAGACGAGTTGTTATTGAACCAGTTATTCGCTTCGGCTCACAAAAAGAAATGAAAGTTAATAACAACAATGTTCATGGTAATCGAATGATACAAACGTATTTATTTTCAATCATCGCCTCGGTGTAATTGAATCACGTCAAGGATCTAATGATTATTGATGGCGAAACTTCTTTCTCTCTCTCTGTGCGTCCATTTGATGTTGAATTATTGGACATTGTTTTTCCTTTTCATCATGACCTTTCGCTGGTGTACATGTCTCACGCAGAAACAGTGTGACCTATTCCGCAATAGCTAGAAAGTTTTTATTGCATCTTGCCCAAAAAAATAAACAGCTGAGCCCTATAAACTCTTTTGCAAAAATGGGCATTACATAGGTGCGCGTATTGCCAAATTTCTGTCGGGAATATCACTCAGGTGGATGCGGACTGAAAACCTGACTCTTGTCTATTTTAATTGACAATACTCGCCCTTTCTCTTGTGATAAATCCTCTGGCAGGTGCTACAGTCGCAACTTGATCAAACTGTCGTCCACTTTCGTTTTTTATTTTTCTTTGATTCCATCAAAGCTAGGCGATTTCTGTACATAGTCCGGTCGTATGATTGTTGTTGAAATGTCTACTTTTCTCTTAATCTTTTCAAATTGCCGAAATGTTTGAACGTTGTTGCTATTTTGGGTAATGACCTGTAATGATCACACACACACAATGGGCAACACTTTTTCAAACCAGTTGGGTACGTGACAGACGTTGGTCGTCGTCGGATAGAGGTATTGCGTGCTCCGGGAGATATAAAAACTGATTGCGCAAGAGGTGAGAGTGCCGGGGTCCATCTATTTGCAAAATAGCCCCAAATTTGCATTTGAATACAAGTTGAGAATAGATTAAAATCCAACCTTTCAGCTGAGAAGCTTTTCTTCTTCTTCTTCAATTCAAATGTGTTAATATCTCGAGCTCGCTTAGCTCGTCTGGTTTGCTAAATAATCGGACCAACTGCTGGGGCTGTGTGGCGTATAGCGTTTTGCGGTTGAGAATAACTTGCGGAGGATTTCTTCTTTATTTCTCGTTTGGTTATGCGGTCGTTCTCGTATGTATTTGCATTGGCTACATTGAAAAATTGGACGTTGAAACCCATCCGTTTGGCTGGGCTTGTCTGGCACGAGGCGGTATTATATGCGCTCCGTCATTGTTTTTGCCTCTATTAAACATGCGATTCCCCCTCGGCATTATTCCGCTAATAAATTATCAAAGAGGATCAAGGAAGAACATCGAAGTGGAAAGCCTCCCAAAGATGAATACATCATTTGCCAACAGATCGCCAGAGTCTTTTGCGACTATATAATTAAGCGTTTCTTTTTTAATTCCATGACGTCGGCGAGCCAACTTTTAACGGCTCGGATGCCGACACCTGTGTGTGTTACCTACTGTAGAAAGAAAAGAGAAAATGGTCAATCCTTTTCTTTTGTCTTTTCTCCCCTAAAAGAAAAAAAAAAAAATACCTTTTAGCCTTGACTAATACGTGGCGAGTTGGATGCTATGGTTGTGTGTGTGTGCTACCGCTTTCATTCCCACAGGCGTCCAATTAGAAGAATTTAAAACTCGCCATCTTTCTTTCGTTATCCACCTTTGTGAAAAACCAAGCTCAACTTTACTGTATGGCGATGAAGACATGTTTACCTTTTTGTTTTTTATTTTATTTTGGTTGTTGTTTTGTCCGAGTTTGGACGTTTCAGAAACAAAAAATGAAGTGGTTGTACATTATTATTTCGTGACCCAGAACGAACGGAATATAATTAACAACATAATCCCAAAGAATTTGAAAAAAATTGTCGTGCAGAAGGTCGCCGAGTCCCTTTTTTGTTTGGGAATTTTTACGGGACCAATTTCGTTCAGTGGCTCCCGGCATTTTTCGCCCTAGAATTTCAGTGGGGGGAAAATATGGAGGCCAAAGTATATTAGACTAGTAAATAAATGTAATGGTGTCATCTACACAAAAACCTGCCCCCCTACAAAACAAGAAAGAAAAAAAAAATTATAGTCTCCGTGGTATAATAGCCCATATGTTCCCTTATTAGATCCGTATACTTTCTTTCTTTTATTTCGTTCTCACAAAGTTAGACACGCGTGATTTTGTTCAATCGAGTTTGATAACGCGCGATGCGGTGAGGTGGAAAATTGCCGAAATTTTCGAATGAATCAAACCAGAATAACAACCGGGCGGGATTTTTTTTATTTTTTAAACTGGGGGAATTGGCCATTATTCCGTATACAAAAATGGGTTCCCCTTCGCGGATGCTTGACTGGGAAAATTGAGTTTCAACAGAACCACTTGTGTATCAAAAGTTGGATGACTAATTTCACCTCTATTCACCATCCGCAGACCTCCAAAAAGTCACGAACGGTTTCCCTCTTTATTTATTCATGTAAATCACACGCGCAACGCCCGATGATCAATTAGCCATCGGCCATCATGCGCTGTGATTGATTTACCCAAATCGTTTTGTATCACTGGCCTTCGGTAGTACAAAGCTAAAAAAAAAATCGGCGCGAATTGACTTCCATCAACTGTTGGAACCAATAAACCTCGGACTCAATTTGAGCGTGAAAATTCAAATTAGAAATAGAGAACTTAAAAGGGCGCCGGCAGCCTTCACGCAAGGGTCCCGCCACGCAACAAAAAAAAATAGAGATCGCATTCTTACACGCAACTTTCGTTGCTCTTCACTTGTATTGACATCACCGCAAAAAAATAACAAACAAAAGACTTTCGATCGAATGTGTCATTCAAAGGTATAAAATGTCCCTGGCCCTCGACGCCGTCCTTGGCGTCTTGTTGATCCGGTGTGAGAGTCTCTCATCGTGACTGAATTCCGATTCGGCGCCGAACCCCCGAAATTCCCAACGTCCGGATGGGAGTCGATATCGTAAAAAGATCATCCAGTGTGCCATTGAATGATTGATTCTCTATTTATGGCGATTGAATTGAACAGCGAAGATGGTGAAAGAATTTGGCGCGATATTTTTTTTTTTTGAATTTGAGATTGGCTCGGCTCGGCTCAACTTTGCCTTTTTTTTTGACGTAGTACTTCCGGTGAATGTCGTTAACCGCTGGGCCATGGCACTCGAGAGTTGAGCTCGAAAGAAAGAAAGAAAAAAACTCGTTTGAACTCCCCCCGCGCGCCCAAAACAGAATTGAGAAAAGGGAAAGTGGACGACGAAAATGTGCGGATCATGTAGTGCAGCCAGCAGTCGATCAGAATCAAAACAGACTTTTTGGGTTAAAAAACAACGAATACAAGTTGCCAGGTCGTACAACACACTTTCCCACCTGCCATATAGAAGATATCACGTAATCACCCCCGCTCTTTGCCGGTGTTTGCTTTGGAAATGTTTGTTGTATAGTGAGGTCCTCTCTATATTTATTTGTATCAATTCAAACGGCGATCATTGGCTCTCCTTTGAGTAGAAGTAGGTCGACTTCAACAAGGGAGAGAGTGTGGCGCACTATCAGCTGGACATGTCCAGTAACGGAATCGGCCTACGACTCCACCTTTTCGCCTGCAGGTTTCTATCTTATCCTAGGAATAAAATAGCGACCATTCGATTTTGTTATTTCAACTCTTGTTTCGATCGCTCCTTTCTCTCTCTCTCGGCCTCTTTCAAGAGTTACCCATGAATGGTTATCGTGTGTCACCTCTAGTGTAATGCATCTTGTTGCGCAGCAGGACGGCACTGTCGCACAAGATAACAATTTAAACTGTCTCGTGTTCTTTGTCCGAAATAATAAATAAGGTTTTTGCGCAGCGAGAGAAAGTTCACGTAACAAATCAAAACGAGTATGTGTCATACGACACGTTTGGGTGCTTAAAGAAACAATACGATTGGTTTTCTTGGCTGTGAAACATTGGTCGACAAGGACGTCAAAAGAATGACTGGCATCAGTTGATCTTCATCACTTCCCGTGTTGGATGAATATCTGTAAAGAGGTATAATTTTTCGGATCGATTTTTATTTCATTGCGACATGGAAACGCGCTGAGTCGGGGCATTTTTCTTTTCCCCCGAAAGAAAGAAAAAGAACTAAGCGATTGATTTATGGGCGACTGGAGAAAGTCCGTGTACAACTACACTGTCGTCGCATTCGCATCAAAAATAAATATAATAACCTGCGAAAAGGAAAAAGGAGATTGACTTGAATTCACGGCTTTTTCTCGTGAATAGAAAGAATTACGAACTAACTGGACGCGCTGTATCCGATTTTGATTTCAAAGAAAGAAGGAAAGAATCGGGACCAAACAGGGGCACACACAAGTGTCGAGTGAGGGAGGGTTTCTCCGCTCCTAGCGGTTCTTCTTCTTCTTCTTGACAAGGTTTAGTCACATCATCACACACTGTAAAAAAAAGCCTTGATGCCAGCCGAGCCATATAGTAGTAGCCTCTTATTGCGCCTTGTTTCTTGTTCGTCTTATTGTCTAATGACAATCTCGTTTGATGGTTTTCCCACGGATGGGAAACAATGACGGCGACGAGGACAAGTGTTACATACACCGGGGAGGGGTAAGAAACAAAGCGTCAATTGAAGAGACACACTCTTGTTTGTCTAGTCCACTTTCGCTGTAGACGTGTGCCGTAAAAGAAGTCGACAACAACACTCGGGGGGTTGCGTATTATTAACAATAGCCCGATAGATTCCTATCTCTGCTGCAAATTGTTGTTGCCATTTTCTCTCTCTCATGCAAGGGAAAAAGGAAAAGTTTGCCGGCCGTGTCTGTAAATGAAATTTGTTCAAATCGGCAAACTTTTTCTTTGGCGATTATTTTTTTTCCTATTTTGGCCCAAAAGTTTGTCCGATTACTTTGGGCGTCGAGAGGATGAGTTTGGCTGCTGTATTTAGACCCAACACTTTTATTTCTGATGGCTGCAAAACACCCCACAGTCTACCAACCACCATATAAAAAGTGAACGCTACACTAAAGAGATGGTTGGTGTGTTCCGAGTTCGAAATGGGCGAATGCCGTGCTGGAAAAAGGCGTTTGGCCAAATATAAATATTGCAGCTGGAAAAATAAAGTTTAGTCGTCCCGTATAATAAAGAAATATATGGCGAAACTCTTTTTTCTTTTCGGATAATTATAGACGTCACCTGCTGTTTACTTACGAACGAACCACTGGTTATGTAAATATCAAGTACGAATAGCAGGGCATATCCATTACGCATTTGATAGGCAGAGAGGGTGGGTCGCGTTATATACTCTTTTAAAAACTGTAATGAAATTTCGCCTACAACTATTTTCGGTATGTGGGGGTGTAGACATAGTAAATAACTATAGACAGCATCAAATCGTATCAATTATAACGTAAATCAACCGACACGGGAGCAATTCGTCTACATTTTGCAACTCCCTTTTCTCTTTTAAATTTTTTTGTTTTTTTGTGTCCAGGGACCATATAAAGTAAATGCATTTAAAGCCCGCAGATGCTGAATGGGAATAGGAAAGTAGCGACAAAAAAATAAAAATAAATTTGACTTGGTTTTAGGACACAATTTCACTGGGGGTTTTTGTGCGATCTCCAGCCGTTTGTTCGTCGAGATGACACAAACGGCGTCATTTCATTTCCTTTTCACTTCTCCTGGAAGGAGAGAAAGAATTTTTGGGCATCGTTCCTTTTGTCCAGTCTGGACACAGTTTTATACTCTGAATACTTTTGTCTAAAAATGTCCAGCCAATCGGCCCGACGATGCAATCTTCTGGGGTGCATTCTAGTTCATTCTACACGCTTATTGTCTTCATTTGTACACGTCACACTTGTACACATTGTTTGGGGTTTTTCTAAATTCAACGTCACGTTCCGTCCTGAGGAAAAGGGTTGGCTCTGATTTCGTACGGACGGTCGTCGTCGTGTTATGAGAGCAGAAGTAAAAGGGGACCCTGATGAATTTTGTTCAACTTGGAGGTCCCTCGCATTTCACCTTGGCGCAAGCCCCCTACGGCCCTATATGACCATGTGAGAGACTACTACTGTATGGAGCGAAACGGGAGAAAACTATACCGAGAGACTGGACCCATTGCCGCCCGTAGTTCAAAAACACGCGGCTACCTAGTCTAGCTAGCACCTGTAACAAATCCCAAACGCTCTCGGCACCTCTTTCTATTTCTCTTTTAAAAAAAGTTTTTCTTCGTCATGCTCCTAATCCACCACGGCGATACGAGTCAAAATGTTCCGGGGGATGATGGCCTTTTACGTGTGTTTTTATATAAGGAACAAACAGCCAAACGGACGGAGAGAGTTTTTCTTTCTAGATTCGTTTTTTTTTGTTTTTTGTTTCGCCCTAAAGGAGTTTTTATTTTTTCTTGTTGCGCGTGTCCCGCAGGGGGACAAAAATAACAACATTTTCTTGTCGAAATGAGACAAAGAGCGAGCGCACCCCAAAATCTCTATCGGGTTTTCTTTTTGTCGCTTTCGGGTCATCGGCGGCATGACGATTAATTTCCGTCAGGTGTAGCCAGGTGAATTTTTAGACCCGATCGTCTGGGAAGAAAGAAGAATGAATAGAAGGCCGTGATTTGGCATATCAATGAGATTTGCCAAAAAGGACGACGACACTTTCCCAAAGGATTTAAATCGAAATTCAAAAAGAGTTTAATTTTGGCTGGTTTAATTCTCTTTTGTGTTAATCGAAACGATTGAAATTGAGTTACAAAATTCAGGCTCGGTCATCCGGTCGTGTACACAAGGAAATGTGTACAAACCAGGTCCCGAAGGTCCCCGAAAAAAGAACAATTAAAGAATGTAAACAATTTCTGTTTGGCGATGAGAATTGGATAATTAGTTGGTCACATTTTTATTTGTGTGTGTGTGCGGACTACACGCCCCCGGAAAAAGAAAAATCAGATTACAGGGAAAAAGCGGGAGTCTTAGAAATTGGAATGAGAAAAACGACTTCCCAACAAAATTTTTGATACTGTTTAAGCGGCAATAATTCGGTCACAGCGATCGGCGGGAGGATAAAAAAGATTTTCTCCTGGGTTCATCCATCCTTGAAGATTCCTCACATCTAAAGTAGTGTGGACCCCCCTCCAAACTTTTTTCTTTTACGATTGAAATATTTATTGGAGGCTCTACTTATTATCTCACCGTTGGATAGGTCGTATTTAACAGACCAACTGGATCATAAAACCAGTAAAAAATATTTTTCTCCGAAATGATTGCGTATACCCTCATGGACAAGGTCTGGTCCCCCTGGCCGCTTTCACAGTTTTTCATTGTCAATTTTTGGCTTTGCTTTTTTTGTTTCTTTTAAATTCTAATCGTCCCGTTTATTATGCGCGTTCTTGTTAAGACAAACAAAAAATATGTCGTGTGTCTTTTGTTATTTGTAAATTTTTTTAGTCGCCCAAAGAAAACAATTGAGTGTGGAATGCGGTTCTTTTTTTGTGTGTGTGTACAAGCTGCTGTAGAGAGCTTGTTCTTAAACTAATCGCCGTAATATAAAAGATGATGGGGGGATTGTATATCTCGAGCGAAACTTTCTTCTGAGATCTTTTTTATTTTTATTTTGTTGACGGACAAAGTCGAGAAAAAATATCTGCGCAAATTCTACCAACCGGTTTCTACTGCTGGGATTCAACGAACTCTCAAGTGTCTGCGATTTAATGTTCGTGCAATGTGCACACGTGAAAAAATATGAGCGCAAGTGTAAAATCGCTGACCGACCAGCGCCCATTTTTGCAAGAGCTGTCAAATTTTCTACACGATGTTGTTGCTCATAAATGTACCTCACCGTCCATGTTCAAAAGTCTTTCATTCATCAATCTTCGATACGATGCTATTTTTTTGTTGTTGTCTGGGAAGAAAATTCAAAATTTGCATTGGCTTTTAGTCGGGAAAATCCCGCACCATCAGCGACGAAATGGCGAAAATTCTTATTTCTTTTCTTTCTTTGCACTCACGACATAACCCAATCATCACTTCCTCCGGCGTCGTTTCCCTTTCTGTCTTCTTCTTCCTCGTGTGCAGCAAAGTCTGGGCATATTCGGTGACGCAAAATGTGTGCGCAGCACCTGTCATCGAGTGTGATGTGTCAAAAGCCTAGCGACGCCTGTCAATTGCGGTCGTCGAACAATTTCGCCGACATTTCCTTAGTAGTCTTTCCCATTCGACTTTCAAAATTTTTTGTCTTTAAAAATATTGATTAATAGACCGACGTATACAATTTAAATAACTTGACTTTGTTTTAAAAATAGACGCAATTAATCATGTTTCCTTTTGCGGTGGGATTGGCGGTTGTATAGGAAAAAAATGGCGGCCAGACTGAAGGATAAATATTGAACCCTGGTCTCAATTTGAACACAATAAACGTCTTGCGCTGAAGCTGCGGATGCCTAATAATGTTGCGCAACAGTATATAATAAGGGGGTCGGTTATGACGCCCAGAGGTTCCGCTGTGTCGTATTTTTGTCCGTCCACTTTCCGCGCATCTCGTACGTCGTCCAGCAAATTGGACCACCATCTGACGGGGTCCGTCCTTCCTTTTTCTTAGCTGCTGGAAAAAAACGAATGAAAATGGCAATTTTTATCGTTCGAGCGCTTAAGGAAAAAAAGTCAATTTGCATACGAACGGCCAGTATTGGGACAGCAGTGTTGTCTACTCTAGAATTATATATCTCCAGCCCGCAGGAAGAATGATTCTTTTTCTAGTCTAAATTCACAGAGAGATTGAAGTTTGTTGTTGCATTAATATTCTCGTAGCATCGCCGGCATAGGAGGTACCCTGTCAAATCCTCCTCTGACCAAATGAATTTCATCGGCGTGAAAGTTTCTCCTTGTATTTTGTCGCCGCTCTTTTCTCCCCCCTCCCCACCTACTTGTCTCATTCGTCGTCGCTTTTTGTTGGCTGTGAAAGAAAATGAAAGAGAAAGACAAGAAGAAAAAAAAAGGCGAACCAAAACAATCATTTATCTCTTTGGCGGATAATTATATAATGCCCAGGCATCGTATAGCCTCAGCAACGCAGTTAGCAAGCAAGCGACTTTTTCTGTCTGGTAGACTTTCTAGCAGAAGTCAAATGAAGGGGAACGAAAGAAAAAGAAGAACAATTAAGGCGGTCAACCTCCTTGCACGAACTTTTACCGAGTCACCTTTGCTGATGAAGACGGTAAGAGCCCAGCATCCGAAAAAATGAAATAACTTATTTTCCCTTTTTTATTTTGAAAGAAATTTCAATTTTACATCTCCAACACGAAATAGAAAAGGCCATTCGAAATGCATCAAATCATATTTCAATATAGTTCCCGTGGCCCAAATGGTTGTCTTACTAGGTAAATTACATATTCAAATCAGCCTCGAACTCTCACAGTAGCACGTGCACACACGACGGTCTTAATAGTCTCTAGTAGCCACTGGAAATGTGTAAGAAGTTGAAAGAAAAAAAAGGAACCTTTTGGGTGATACACTTTCACCAGACACGTACCACCACCGCAATTCCCTCCCTCCTCCCTGTAAGAAACCACAGCCATCGACTTGTAGGAGGGGATGGAGAGGAAAAGGAAGGGGGGTCGGGTCCCGTGCTGTGATCGGTCCACACAACTTGCCCAACGTGTTCGGGACTGAACAAGTCAGAAAGCGCCGGACTTGCAGTCAAGTTGGCAGCAGAAAGTTGTTGTTGTTGTTGTTGTTGGGCTCGTTTGATTTTTCACTCAACAGTTTGTGTGTTTGTTTGTTAACGTCGACCACCTTTGAGGATTCTACTATACTTTACGTCGTTTTTATTTCGAATAAAGAGGATCGCTGGAGTTAAAACAAATCCGCCATCATGGCACCGTCGTCATCTTTGCCACTTGTACGCCATCGTCCGATGTCCTTATCGTTCAATTTATCAGTGAAAAAAATCGTGCGTGGTTTTTCCTGTTGCATATATATCTTTCTCACCAGCACTAAAAAAGAAAAAATCTTTCCTTCTTCTCTTACACTAATTGTTGGATTTTAATTGAATTTAATAACCGGGTCGTTTGTAATTGAATTGAATTTTTGTCACGCAGAGCGCCTTAACGTCCAGCCTGATGTTGGTCTTGATCCTCGTCCTAGTAGTTGACGACATCTCCTCGTTCAAAATCAAAAGCAAAGCTTACGGTAATCATTTTGTTTCATGTTGAATTTTAGACATTTTTTAAAAAGGCGGAAATTATCGACCGAGGTACAACGGCGAGTTCGTAGCGGGTACAAACGGCGATCACGTTCCCACGTGCTCTATTTCACGCTCGCCCATTGAACAGTTTTCTGTAAGGGACTAAACTTAATCAGCTGCTACTTGTAGTTATTATAGTTATTACTATTATCAGTATACTCGACCCAAAGAATTGATCTCATTTCATCCGGTTAAAAGGATACATGTCCACCATTTCGGCATTTCTTTCAAAACCTCTTTTTTTATTTTACTAATTGCGCTTATCTATATCCTTTGGTTGCAACATTTTTTTAAAGATTCGAGGCCAAGGTATGACCCGCGGGGCCGTACCGGCTAGCTAGCTATATATACTGCGCACTCCCATCGTATCAATTTATTTCGTTGTCTTTTCCCCCCTCCGTTGTTGGCCTGTCCATTTTCGCCTTTTTGTTTTTGTCGGTCGTGAAAGTCTCGCGAAAGTCTTCGGGGTTTTTTTTTTTTGTTTTTTTTCTTTCCTACAAGTTTGATATTAAATCCTTGTCCGGTTTGGTCAGTTCGTTATTTAATGTCTAGCCCGTTATTTTTCCTTTTGGGTTGGGTGTCGCAATCTACTGACCAAAAAATTCGCATCGTGTGACATCACAATTGAAGTTCAACATTTTTTCGCGCCAAGGTGTCAGCAGCCAAGACGATCGAGTCGAAACAAACCAAATTCCATACAAGACAACGGCGAAATGAAAGTGGTCCGGACGTGTCACATTTTTCTAGTCTGAGAACTAAATTGACGAAAATGGAAGTGCCGGTAACGGGTAACCGGTTCCAGTCATTTCGTCGGGTCTGGTGATGGTCGATTGATCCCTGTAACCGACAGCTTTTGCCAGTTAGTAATCTAAGCAACTAGCTTGTTACATAGCCTCTAGATGATTTCGTTTCACTTGATCCTTCATTCCGAGCTGTCACGCCAAAACTCTCATTTCTAAATTGCGCGCAAACTAGCCGCTCACGCTCCAGATGCATCCCATCAACTCCGAATTAGAACGTTTGACCGTATACGCCCACAGACTAGCCATAGATGCGATAACAAAACGAGTTTTCTTTTTCCTTTTTTCTTTCGGGATCACGAAAGTGAAAATTTGAAATGGGGGAATGGCCCGTCGTCGTGTCGGCGAATTTTTTTTTTTAAATTATAATTTCAACTTTCGTTGATTTCATCGGACATTTCGTGTGTCTTATTCTCAGGCGATGCAGAGCGACCGCTCTACGGACTCATTTTGAACGGGCCGTATCCCAAGCCGCCGTACCAGCACAATGGCGGGCCGTACCACAAACCTTTCTTGCCTTATCGGCCACCGGTTCAGCCCAGCCGACCTCATCCGGCTCCGTACGTCAAACCGCCGGCACCTTACTATCCGACTCCGTCGTTTTATCCGGCCCCGCCGCCACCTCCGCCGTACCAGCCGGTCTACAATGTTCCGTCGTCTTTCAAACCGGATCCTTACCGTCCGGAACCGGTGAGACCCGCACCCGAACCGTATCGCCCGCCAACCACTCCGGAACCTGAACCCTATCATCCGCCGGCCATTCTAGCACCTGAACCTTATCGCCCACCAGCTACTCCAGCACCTGAGCCTTATCGCCCGCCGGCCGTTTCAGCGCCTGAACCTTATCGGCCGCCAGTCAGGCCGGCACCAGAGCCTTATCGCCCGCCCGTGAGGCCGGCGCCATACAGGCCAACCCACCGACCTCAACGTCCCAACGTCTACCCGATCCCGACGTCGTACGACAACAAACCATGGTCGCCCATCCCGACTTCGGCCAGCTATGTGCTCGACCCGGCCGTCCAGTTGAACGAGCTGGACGGTTACCCGTGGACTCAAGAGCTTCGCGAGAACGACGACAAGGAAGAAGAGATCGCCGACAAGATTCCCGAACTTCTTTTCAGAGATGAACTCCCGCCGAAATCGTTGGCCCAGCTGCACGCTAGCGTCAACGATATCAATTTCAGTCCCAATCCGGACTTGAATTTAAACTAAAACAAAAAATCAAACGCTTAAGAAGAAGAAAAGGGAACAAACTTCAACGTGAAAGGGATTTATTTTTTTAATTTTTTAAGTGGTTAAGAATGAAATGGCCTTTCGATTGTTGGGCTGAATCTCGCATCCGGTCACGCCCCGTGATTATTACAGCAAGAAAATCTAAGAACCACACACACACACAACACACACTAAAAAACAAAAACATTTTAATATATATTTTCACATAATATCGCCCGTGACACGAATTTTGACATTTATATATATACTGTAAGTACGTATTTTTTTTTTTAAATTTAGATTCTCAAACAGAAATGAAAAAGATATTAGATTATATGACGTCATAACTCTCTCTCTTATTATTATTAGTCCTACATTTTTACGAGTAGAATTTATAATGAACCGTTTCGTTTTTTTTTTATCTGGTGGGTATAAACAAAATACTGAACGCGGTCTTGAAATCGATCACGTGACATTTTGAAACGGTCCAACTAACGACTTAACGAGCTATCAAAACAGAAGCACACACATATACACTAGATCTAGGAAAGAAGAAAGTTGTGTGACGAATTGAAGGGAAAAACATTTTGAAATTCGTCGAATGCTGCTTTGTATATTTTTTCTCAACGTCAAACATGTATAATATAATAAGCTTTTTATTTGAAACGAAAGAAAAAAAAAAGAAATTAATAAAAAAAAAAATACCAACAAATTTTTTTCGAAATTATTTGGTTTTCTTGGGGGGAGATTTTGTTTTTGTTAATTTTGTTTTCAGTATGTGTGGAGGGGATTAAGTTGAATTATTTGACTGGGGTTGTTCCACATTTGTGTGTACAAGTGTTGCCTTTCGTCTATAATTAATTTTCCAGCGCGCGAGGGCTATGAACAGAAAATTTGACAAATTCTTTTCTCGATTCGGCGTTATTATTGATTGAATATTGATAATTAATTAATTATTATTATTATTATTTTCTCTGAAAATCTTTTTGATATAAATCGTCGTCGTCGTCATAAAAACAGATGACGAGTTCGACACCAACATTCTTTCCATTTCGTTTGTCCCATGTATAATGTTTTCAACAATGTAATATGAAAAAGTGTCTGTGGTGTGTAGCGTGTGTTAACAGAGTCCTCCATCCCCCCTCGTGACGAACGTGTAACTACACACTATGTTATACACAGCAGAGCAGATCTTGACGAGTGAATTCTCTTTCGTAATTATTTTCGTCTCGATTATTATTAGAAATCAAAACGATTAACACATTCAACAAGGAGGTATAATCGAAAGAACACAAAAAATCAGAGAGAAGATGTGTGTACAGCTATTATTTTTTTTTCTGTTTTGTTTCAAACCTGACAATTAATTATTTATCTATGATTAATTATTTTAAACTAACCCTGACACCTGACTTGTAATAATTTTTTTTTTGTTTTTTTTAATCTTTTGAATTTTTTAAAAACAAAAAGGATAAAAATGAGGCGGATGATAATTTCATTATCATCTGAATCCCATTTGCATCGTTGCGTCAGCATTGGCTCTAGACACCGAAGCAGCTCTGTTTGTATCATATTTATATATAGTCTTGGGGGGGGGCCGGTAATTTTTGTGAACATGTAGAATGACAGAGGAGGAGGGGTAAGTAGGATGTGGTGTACAGAATATCAAACAGGAAATGTGTGAAAACACCGACAAAAATGGCCAAAGAAAAATTTTCAGAACAACATCAACAAGATTTGGTGGGTGGGGTAAACAATTTGAACTCAAAAAATTTTCCCGCGCCGATATTTTCAAATTTCGTCGTTCAGAAATCAAACCAAAAAACACACGGACGGGATCACAATCGTGTCGAGGAGTATTTTTATATGCTAAGGGTAAATGAATCACCAAGCGAGTACAGTTTGATAAGTATCTTGTACATACACACACATACACATCGATCGACTATGATGAGATAAGAGGCAACAATAATTAACTTTTGTTTTTGTTTTTTTGGTTTTGGTTTTGAATGAACAACAATGACGCCATGGGTGTGGGAAACGGAAATTTGAATTTTAAAGTTCTTCTCCTTAATTACGAGATTGAAAATGATCCACCTGTATCGATAGTTTAGGATATATATATAGATTTATTTATATATATGAGATTAGATTAATAAATATCAACATTTTTTCGAGTGAGTGTGATTTTGAAGAAAATGAAGGGCTTATGTAACATTTAACTTTCCTCTGATTTTTTGTTGTTGTTGAAGCGAACACACGTTGAAAAACGGCCATGAAAGAGAAACATGATTATTGTTATTATATTACGTCGAACCATAGTTACGCGCTACGCCATTTTGACTATGATAATTTGCTAACACAGTTATTTTTTTTCTTTAAATTTTTGACTTTTTGAATGGCAATAATCCACCATCTGAAGTTGTTGACCGAAAAAGTGACGTGTCAAGTGAAAGGGGCCGAGTATTAAAATTTCCCAGTTGGTGTTGAGTTGTTGTTCCTAATTGATTTTTTTACTTTTTTTTTCAGAGCGTGGTTTGCCGATCGCCGGCGTTATTAGCTGAACCGGATCCGACGGCGGCCGTTGGTCCGGCATTAGCGCTGCCGGCCTTGCGGTTGCTAATCATGGGCCGGTGCGAAGGCGAATCGATGCTATTAGCGCCGATGGACAATTGCTGCTGCAATTTGGCCCTCTGCGCCACTGATGAGGCCAACTGTTGGCTGGCCTCTTCGTCCGAGTCGCTGCCCAGGTTGAGGGCCGGGTTGACTCGCCCGTTCATCTCGTCGGTGGCCGAATACTTTCTCACCTCGCCCAGGCCGGTCATGACGGCCATTTCGCCCATGGCGTCGTTGGTTTCCAGCTCGTCGCCCGACCCCGACACGCGCACCACGTCCTCTGGGATGTTGACGACGCAGCGCAAAAAGTCCCAGCTGGGCGGCAGCTTGCCGGACTCGAACAAGAAGCGCGTCAGCATGGAGAAGGCGATCACCGAGATGAGCGACAGGACCATGGCCAGCGTCCGGAACGGAAACAATTGCTCGCTGCCGTTCCATCCGGGGTAGTAGATGAACGGCTGGAGGTTCATGAGCGGCTCGCCGCCCGACACCCTGGCCAGGAAGCCGATGACGTAAGAAGCGACGCTGCCGTACGTGTTGCAATACGGTTTGAAGTGGACGACCATGAGCAGCTGCGGGAACAGGATGACGTAGACCAGGTCGGAGCACAGGTACCTGGGAATTTTTTGGTTGGGGTTTTATTTCACGTTGCCAAAATCAAAGGCGATGGCCACAGGGTAACAAGTTGATTGCTGGACACGTTTTTGCACTTACCAAAGGCCGTAGATCGTGTGGACGGTCAGTGCCATGGTCGTCGCCATGGCTCCCGTCACGAAGATGGAAATCCTCATGACCCACATGATTTCGTGCTCGGACGCCTGGGAATTTTCAATCATTCACTTCATTTCTATTGGCTATTAACATTAAATCTAGGTTAAGCCGTACCCTGGGCCGAAAGATGAGCCGGTAAACGTTGCGGGCGAACATGGACGAAGCTCCTAGGACGGACGAGTCGGCCGACGACATGGTGGCCGCCGAAACGGCTCCCAATCCGCAGAAGGAGACGTAGGCGGGCGTCAGGTACTGGAGGACCATGGGCAGAACCATCCGGGCCTGGTCGGCATCCAGCGGTATGTTGCCTTTACCCCTGAAATCCGTTTCGTTCCAATCTGAAATTTGATCGAATTTTTAATTTTTCAGTTTTTTTTTCTGGAACCCGTTTGGACCCAGGAGAATTTAAAAACAAAAAATGAAAGTGTAAAACTTTCTTACTTGTCGCTTTGGCCACTGCTCCGATTAGGACGGACGGTAGGGCCATGACAACGCAACCGATAGCTGCCACGTACGACAGGATCTGCGCCCGGCTGGCTGATTTGCTCGACAAAACTCGTTGAAAGTAAGCCTTTTGATTCAAAATAACGGGAAGACATGACACGGAATGAATGAATCCCCAGATCTAAGTTACTCAAATTGCCGGTCAACCATCAATCATCGCAGCTCGACTTTCCATTCGTTTATTTTAATTTATTTTTTGGTTTCATTTCAAAGCCAATGACGTCAAAGTGACAAGGAATGGAAAGTTGTTAAAAGGAGTCAAACCACACGGCTCACGCTCACTCACCTGCCATGGAATGCCGCCGAAAACGAGGAGCATTCCGTAGTCGAAATACTGGCCGTAGTACTGCGGCTCGAGGGTGCCGACCCAGTCGACCTCGGACGGGGCGATGGAACTCACCGCCGAGTTGGTCATGGCGAAAGGAATGCTGACCCACTAATGAAACAAATGTTAACCACCACCAGTCACAAGATTCAAAAAGGAATGAAAGTTGTTTAAAAAAGATCGAATCCAGAAATTAAATTCAAATTTCCCGCTCTTCGCCGTTACCAGTCCGAAAAAGATGAAGAAGAGCTGGATGACATCGGTGTAGGCCACCGAGTAGAGTCCGCCAAAGAGCGTGTAGAAAATGGCGATGCAAGCCGACAGGATGACGCTGATGTTGACGTCAATGTCGACGATGACGCTGATGGTCGCTCCTGCCCAACCCCACCCGAAATAAAGGTAAAGTTTAAATAAGAAAATGGGCGACAAATAATTCGTGAACATTTTTGAATCATAAAAATAAATGGCTGAGGTACGCAGGAGAGTCCAGCCGAGGTACGATGGGGAGCAGACACGCGCTCGAGGCTCCCTGAATCTATAGTATGTACATGTCTACGTCACGGAATATCAAGCCACAAAGTGAATCGATTGAAACGCGTGATATGGTGGAAGCGGTGGCGGCGGCGGCCGCCAGTGACCTTGCAACCACCGTGAGCGGCCATCTTGGATCGAAGGGTATCCTCAAAGTCACGCGCCTTGCCCTCAATTCCCATGCACAACTTTTCATCAAACAGGCATGGGGGGCCTGGGCACACACACACAGATCCTTTTGGATTCTCTCTTTTTCTTGTTGGCCAGCTTTATATATTATCCAATACAATAATCCGAGTGGGAAGAAAAGAAAAGAAGATAAAATAAGACGCTGGCCGATTTGATGATTGAGTTGGACGACACGGTTCAACGGCTACTACCCTCTCACGCCGGTGATTTTGTATTGAACACAGGCGCCCGAGTATATTATAGAATAGACGCGCGTGGGAAGCTATAGTTTCCCCTTTCATTGGATAATTGGACTTTCGGGTGTGTGTTTTTTCATTTAACTCAATTCATTATATTATTTTTTTAAAAAGAAGAAGTGATGATTGCATTTTGGTTTCTTTTTGTTTTACCTAGAGCGGCTAAAGTGGCGGCCGACCAGAAGACTTCGCCGCAAAGTGCCGGAATGAAGAGCATGCCGCCCATCCGCTCGCCGAAGGCGTCCTGGAAAGGATCGAGCATGGTGACGTAGCCCTGCTCTCTCATCTTATTGGCGAAGAGCAATCCGCCGAAGACGAGGCTGAGGGCGTAACCGAACGGAGCCTGGCACCAAATCAGTCCCTTGCCGTAGATCTCCTCGGCCGTTCCGGAAATGTAACCGCCGCCCACCCATGTCGCTACATACAAGCGGACAATCATTTTGACAACAATTTTATTTTTTGTCACAGATTCACTGCTGGGACAAAACCCCCAAAATTGTATACCTGTCATGGTGAAGATGCCGACGAATAGGCCAATGTTACGGCCGGCCAGCATGACCTCCTCCTCCGACTCGCCGCCATTGCCTTTCTTCTTGGCCGCCCAGATGCCCACGAACAAGATGAGCAGGTAGAAGACCACAATGGCCACAATTCCTCCAATGTTGATCATTTTTACCTCCTTTTATTTATACAGAGAATTAAAGAAACAATGGCCAGTTATTAACTATATTGTCTGTCATATATCATTGACGTCTTTTGTGCCCAGAAACCCCTGGATACCCTGCAGTCCAGACTTATATATAGATCCTTTTGGCTAATGTCTATTATCTTTCCCCTATTCACACCTCCGGTTTCGTATACGCACGTCATTCCAACTTTCTTGCAACATATCCGAGAGATATTGATTGGGAAGCCGTTGGCACAAATATCTCAAACTTTTTTTTACTTCATGCACAGCTAGCGCTTCTACGGCTTCGTTTACTACTCTCCATCTTTTCGGAAATTATTAATCCCCCCCTTGCCCAGGACCCCTAGTAGTAGTATACAATAGTAGGAGTAGACACAGCTTACCTTGTTCGACCACCAGGTATAAATTTGTAATTCTTTTGCTAGGTTATCGTGGGGGATGTATGTGTGTGTGTTGTAGTTGCGTGCGCTGTTCTGTGCTGTCCGTGTAGAGGAATCGTCCGAAATTGAAAATCGTTCTTTTTTCACTGATTTGATTTTTTCGCTGAAAATTGTTTCGTTGGTACAGCCAAGTTTTGAATATTATTTTTAAACAATGAGAAATTCAAATAACTGATGATGATGGCAGACTTCTTCGTTTCTTTTAAATTGCAATAACAAACTAAAAATTGGACTGAGCGTTGATTTTGAAAAATGTGTTTTTATTTTGTTTGTTTTAATTTGTTTTTTCACAGGTGAGAATTGATCACGCGAAGGGCAGGCGGTTGGCGATGGATCATCAGGAGCGAAGCAACGTGTCGGACACAACAATCGCCCCAGCGCAGGGAGGTTTTCTTCGACGGCCAATTCCTCGTCCGGTAACCGCACATTTGAGGCCCAGTTCCGGTAAGTTAGTTTCTCTGGGGGTTAATACCGCAACGATCAATGATTAGATAAGTTTCCTACCCAGCCCGTTGTGACGTCACATTCGAAAATCTTTTTTTCTGACTTGGCGGGATTTTTGAATTTAACTTTTTTTTCAATTAGGCCATTAAGACAATTGGTTGTCTATCTCTCGAAAGGCAGCTGATTCGACACACACAGTGACACACGATAGACACACGCACACGGTGGGGTGGGAGGGGTAAAGGGGGCGACACACACCAGGGGTTGCGACGCTTTGGATAATTTTCCTCTCTCTCTTCTGTTGGGTTCCTCACGATAGGAAAATGCGAAAAAAAGGATCGTGCCGGGACGTAAGGCGGACGCAGCACCGTTCGTTACTCGCTCTCGATGGCAACAGAGGCTCGACTGGCTGGCGTCACCTTTCCACCGTGATGCGACGGCGCACTCCCCCGCATGTCAGTCTCTCGCTGGTATGTACACGTCGTCGTCGTTGTGGTGCCGCTGGACACACCACCCAGCGGCAGAAAGGAGCGCCGTTTCAAAACATTATGGATCGGCTTTTGCGCCGACGCCGGGGCAGGCGCATCCCTCCATCACTGAATCTCATACGACAATAAAAGTTCGATCAAAACGTACATCGAAGAAGATACAACAAGAGTTAAGGTCCTTCTTTAACCGAATTCTTTTTGGGGGGCATTTTCCATCAATCCTGAAAGATTTCCGCACACTCGAGAATCCCGTGGAAATGCAATTGATTTCTCGGTATTTAAATATTTGAATGCAATTGAGAATCGAGCGACTTTTTGACAAATGCAATTACCGACGTCGGAACAATTCGATGACTGGCGACGGCCACCCAATCATTTTAAAGACTTTTATGGCGGATTCCAACCGAAAAATGGACGTTTTTTTTACCTTTAAAGTGACTTTTGAACTAAATTTGGCCATTTGATACGATTAGAATCTTCTTTTCGAGACAAGCCCGGCACTCTCCCACACATTATAACTCTGCGAAGAGTATTGATTTCGATCTCTCGCCACCCGCGCAGCCTATATCGCCATTGGTTCGACGAAATCCGCGAATGGGAGAAATTCGTTTGCCCTCGTCCGTCTTAGTATTTCTCTCTCTCTCCGCCGGTCATCTATTATTCCCTTGCTGTCTCTTTTTGGGGCTGCTGCTCCTGCACGTACGGGCGGCCTTGATTTCATTGCACACAGCCGGACGTTTATAATAGCCTTTACTGCTCGGCTAGAGCAGTTACGTATGTACAGGATTTCGGGTGTTGTTTGCGGAAACATTGATTAATTAAAAAGACCTAGCGGGCATGGACCGGGGGGAGGAGTCGGAATCAATCGTTAATATTCATCACGTCGGACGCCGACCATGTAATAAATAAGTGTATTATCATTGAGTAGAGGTTAATGTTAATTTGATGGCTCTTTTGATGATTGACATACAACATCTCTATGTTAATAGACGAAACTCTGTACACGCAAATTATATGTAACTGAACTGGAAATGATAAGGTCCGTACATTTGTGTTATCGGGTAAACTATCCAATTTCGCATCCGGATGCGATCAAAAAGGTCAGTTATAAAGAAAATCAGCGATTAGACCTCAATAGGCAGGCACAGTCAATGATCAACTAATAACAAGTGGCGCTGTTTGGGTATTGTTAACTCGATCCGCCGACGGAATAACAGACGATCCCTGTGTGCAGTTGACCCCGCCGGAATAAGAAGTAAGGCAACTGGATAACGCCGAGTCGGCAGATTCTTCCGCAGATTGCTGGGCGGCCATGGGCATGGGCAGAGGCTCGGGAACGTCGTCATCAATGGCCGGATAGAAATTCCGGCTCTGGTGACTGATGCGATAATTATTAGCCGCATTAGTAGCAGCCGGAGACGACGACGACCTTCTCGTTCCCATTGACCTGTAGTAGTGGTCCGTCGGAGACGAGGCTGCCATGTTGTGATTGTCGTACGAGTTGGAGCTGGATGAAGATGAGGAAGAACCGGAAGAACTGTCTCCTCCATTCTGATCCATCTGATGCTGAGAGAAAGTGTCGATCCGGCTCTGGCCGCTCAGCATGAGGCTATCGTCACCACCTGCTGGATGCATATTGTGATGACAAGTGAATTGATTACATTTTACTTTTTTCGATTATAGCACATCACAGATAGAGCCCTGAAGGGTCGGCTGCCGGTCGCTAAATATTTCATGTGTCGTTGTGGATGGGAGCTTGTGATGACAGCCGGAATAATCTTGTATTCCGGATAACTTTTGCTTGTTGATGGCAGTCGCAACAGAATTCCTGGAGGAGGCGCTCTATCCCCCCTCCCACCTCAGCCTGCCCTGGATGTTTGGGAAAATTCGATCCCGCTGTTGCTATTGGTTCCCGCCCATTCATTATGAAAGAAGATGAATCACGCAATGTCCTTTTCAAATTCCTGCTGCTTGTGTACCCCCTCAAAGAAAATTCGGGAAGTTTAAAGGTAAGAACTTTCTATACTATACAACCAATCCATATCTCTATATCCTATTGATGCGAGTTTGGCTGGATCCCCCCTCTTCAATACTATCGGGAATAGTTAATGCACGAGCATATCCAGCCGGGGTTCCAACCAAGAAGACGAGGTGATTCATATTTAACGAGGGCCAGCAGATACGGATCGTTATCGAAGCCAAGAACTAAAACAACCTGAGACACGGAAAGGTATACAACACACATGTCTGGCAGGAGCTGCATCGATCGTTCCCTCCTTATCTTTTTCCTTTTTTTCTCTCCGGGACCTTTCGTGAGTGAAAGACGGACGACGGTTCGTTCATCTAACGCTAGATGGCTGCACTTTTCCATCGATTCTCACGTCCAGCGGGAAAATTCAACGTCAAAATTCGTCTATCGATTTTGAAAGAGAAATGGCATTATTATTATTTGTTACCTTCGTGATCGTGAGTCGTTTTGGCCGCATTGTTCCTCAAGACGGCACGGTAGATGTCACTGGGCGAATAGTAATCGTCCTCCGCTTCTTGACTATCACGACGCTCGTCGGCGTATCTAAATTTGATCAAATTTCAACTAAAAAATCCTGAATTAATTTATCTTCTTCTTTTTTACCGGTTGCGGTCGCCTTTTTGATTGAAGACGTTCAAGTGGACGACCAGTTTGGGCTTTGGAGTAGTTGCTTCCGGTCGTCTTGGCCGATAAGCCAACGGGAGTGGCATATCAGCATCATCGTCGTTGTCCCGGTATCGGTACTGTTCCTGTGATCCGCTTCCGTGTTGTTGGGGACGTCGCCGGTAATTGTAAGGATCTGCCGACGAGGAGGAATAGGAAGAATAGGACCAATTGTCTCTGTCAGATTGGCGATAAGCGATTTTGTAACTGTAGTCGATACCGGACAGACTACCGGAAGAATCGCCCGACGGCTGTCGGCTCTCGTAGTAGGACGACGTGGGCCGGTAGCGGTAGCTGGGCGGCGGTAAGACACTCTGCTGCTTGTAGGACGGGCCTGGTGGAACGTAATTGGAAGAAGAAGAACTGCTGGAAGAACTGCCACCGCCTAGGAGACTGTCCCTGATTGGGTAGACGTCCAGCTTGAACGAGTAAGGATTGGATCCTGGGCTGGACACTCCTCTGGTGTGGGATTCGATCGGTAAACTGTCGTGAGCCCTGCTGGATATTCCCATGGAAGGCGGCGGAGGTAAGACGGAAGGATAAGATTGTCCGACGCGTTGATTATTTGAATAATAATCCGGACTGTTGGTCCAAACGGCCGTTCTGTGGTCCGGCCCGGTTGGCGTCAAGTTTGGCTTTTTGGTCGTCTTCTCGTTCGAGTGGCTCATTGACGTCATGTAACTGCGAATCGATTGAAAATCAATTAAGTTGAATCAATTAATTTTAAATATTTTCTTTTCTTTAGGTATTACCTGATGATGTCCTGGATGCTCATGGCATCTCGAGGATAAGAATACGCCGGCCGTTTGGTAGAAGTCACCGGAGGATCGATGGTGCGTTGTCGGTTCACCCAGGATTCCGGAACGGAAGGAGGTCGCTGGACTCGCTGGCGGATTGGTTGTTGGTTCTCCCTGGGACGAGGTCTAGGCGGAGGGCGGATGTACAGCGCCGGATTGCCTTCACGACCCTCAACTTCACGCTGCCTGTTGATTTTGTTCCTGGAACGGGATCGGTTGGGCGGAGGCAGGACCCTGTGCGGATGGAGACTGGTCGTCCGTCCGAAATCGTCCCTCGGGCGGAATCGCTCACGATCGCGATCACGGAAGCGGTTCGGTCTCTTGTTTCGTCTGTTGTTCGGATGAGGCGGAGATCCAAACATCCGGTAATCGATCCCTGGACGTCTCCTGCGATCGTGATCGGGTCGATTGTTACCTCGACGCGGGAAATTCAAACCGGGAATGCGGAGTGAAGGCGACGACGTCAAATCTTCCTCGTTATCCACCCGGATTTCCATTTGCTCTCCATCGAATCTCCGCGGCGGATTGCTAGATCGATCCTCCGAGTATTCGCTGGATCGCCAAGAATCCGATCCTTGACTCGTTTGAGTCCGATGTTGCTGTTCTCCGACGTTGCTGGACTCTGGGACCATGACGATGGGCAACAGGACCTTTTCGATGGTTGGACGTCGCCGGACGGCGGATGAGGATCGCGGAGTGGCCATTTCTTCTTCGTAGTAAGTATCATCTTCTTGATTGTAATGATTGTCGCTCCTGTCGTTGACGCTGGCGTCTTCAACGTCTTCTTCCTGGTAGTCGCTCTGCTCCTCCTCGCCGTCGTCGATTTTCAGCGGAATAGGCACGTAAGCCACATACTTGGTGCGCAGCGCTTCCGGCGACAAATTGGCTAGATCCTCGATCACCGACTCGTTAAAAATTCCCGCCGAATTGTTGAGAGTGGCGGCCAGGAAGTCGGTCAAATTAGCCTGCGGTTGATCTTCCAGATAATCGGCGTATTCGAAAGAATCGGCCGTTTGATTATTAGTTCCATCGCCGGGATCGTACTGCTCCGCATAATCCGCCTCGGGATTGTTGTTTGAATGGAGAACGTCTTCATCGACGGCTGGAATTTCGTCGCTGAAATTGGCCGTCAGGTAATTGTGTTCCATGGGAGGCAGAATGACGGGAGTATTGGCTCGAAAAAGCGGCGGGAAGGAAAGTCCCAGAACGGGACCGGTAACGATCAACACGATTCCGATTAAAACCTGATTGCGTGTAAATAATTAATTCATTAATTAAAAAGAAAATTCCGTTTGGAAATATTTTGAAACTGACCACCATGACGAAAATGGCGGTGATGGCGCTGTAGAGGCAACAGCCGGTATCTTTGGCGATCCTGCCTCCGGCCGGAGACTTTTCCTCTATTTCCGCTTCTTCTTCTTCCTCGTCTTCCGGATGAAATAGCGGCGATGGCCTGATGTTGGTCACGATGGAAATGGGCTCCTCGTCCTGATCCGAAATGTAACTGCTGCCAATGTCACTGCTGCTGCAATCGCTACTTCCGTCGTCCTCGTCGCTATTTGTCGTGGTGATGCTGTCGAGACTATCGACGATGGCCACTTCCCGGTCGCTTATTCCGCCGATCTAAATTTTAACAAAATTGGTAAAATGATATCCAAGGAAATTTCGTGTTTAACGACTGGAGGAGAACTTGGGAGAGACTCACGAGAGTGGCGAGTGAGAACTGAAACAAGAGACTAACCGTTAGTTAAAAAAGGCTAACAGCTTATATATATTTATGTCTCAAGAGATAGCTCCACCCTATAAACATCTGGCTCGGGCCAGCAAAAAGAATTCTTTGGGGTTTGACCGACATCACAGAAAACGTTTGCGAACAGACGTTTCTTCTTCTTTTAAGTATGCTTTTTTTGTTGTACTAGTTAAATTTTTATCGTTGCGATTCATCACCTAGATAGGAGCAACAGCTCAGTTTTGGCCATGTCATTATTATAGGGAACTTAAAAAATCTGTTAATTATCTTACGGTACTCGCTTAAGTACTCGTGTAGGTATAACACGGCAACTGGTTTGCACTATCAAGTCGTTTTAGACCTTCATCGATGCGAAACGACAGAAAAGTATCAACGGCAAAAATGCGCGCGGGAAGTTAACAATTTTTTCAAAAGTTAAAAATATTTATTTCTTTTCTTTCTTTACGAATGCGTGGAATATAATTTTCCTCTACGGGAACAAAGTTACTGTACTTGCAGCCAAATTCTCACGCTCGGCAGTGTATATAACCCGGAATTAATTTCAACTTCTTTTTCACAGAGCGAAAACAGCCAAAACACATTGGCGGAAGTGAACGAAATTTCGATCCGTACACGGACAAGCTGACTGACTTAAGTAAAATTTTGAAAAATAAAATTAAGAACAGATCGGTGGGTGCAGCAACCAACTGCTAAAGTTCTCAATATAATCGACTACGTCATGTTATTGGTTGGCCGAAGGGTGGCGTGTGACTCCACACGACCGCGGGAAACGGAACGACCCGGTTTCTCCTCTCGCTCGATGAAAAAGCACAAAAGAATTCAAACGAAAACAATCAAGACAATTCGACGGTTTCCTTGTTTTATCAACCGTGACAAATCTCAAAGAATTTTGTTCTTTTTCCTAACAAATTTGATGGAAGATTTTTTAAGTAAAAAATTTGATTGCGTGAACACGAGAGTTGGTGACCACCCATTTTGAAAGTTGAGATGGTCCGCGCAGTAAAATAAAAAAAGGAGGAGGTTCAATCATCCGGAATGAAAATCCCGTTTTGTTTTTATAGCTTTTGGGGGGAAACATTTCTACGGTGAACAAGTGTGTCTTATTTTAACAGGGAAAAAACAATCGCATCGCAGTATCTCCAAACATGATAACAAATAATTTTAAAATTGAAAGATCAACATCTATTCAAAATAAAGGAGGATGTGTGTCCCTGATGTCATCATTTTTATTCAAATGTCGGTCAATTGGAAGTAAATTTATTTCATCTCAATCGACCAGAGATCAAAAAGAAACACGCCAGCCTTCCGGAGATGGTTGTCTCTAAGATAAGCAGGTCTTCTTCAGGTCTTCATTTGCATACAGATATTGAATGCTAATAAAGCCCTTGGGGAAAATAATAACAAAAAAGCAATCTAACCTACACACTACATTTTTTCTTCCGGCTGTGCGTCGACGACAGGCGCCCGCGGTTGCTCGCCTCCCAAAAATGTTATCCCGCTATTCAAAGTCTCATTTATTTCAACGCTTCTTTTTTTTTCTTTTCAAGTCTTGAAATTGCCCGAGGGTTTCTACTATTTTTCAAGAATGTTACATTACAGTACTTGGTCTTTTACATTCACAGCTACACTGCGCATCAACCGAAATTCGAGAGCACGTCAATTTATTTTCGGTTGAATTTCCGGAATTGTGATTAGACTACTAGCTGCGCTCTATTCTTCCTTTATTGGCCGTCAGTAGGTGACGCCAGGCTTTTTTAATTCACGCTCGAGCGAACGATAACAAACAAAAACGGCAACAGTCCAGGGGAGAATTATTGTTGTTATTAATACAACATTCATTCATTCATGAGAACGGGGTCTCTGCTAAACTTGAAAAAAAAAAAAAATTCTTGTGCCGGTTAGAAAAACAGGGCCAAGGTGTCCCGTTTTCACGCGCGTTACAACTTACAAGTCGCTCACCATTGACGGTTATTCATAAATCGTTATTTGTTAGCGGCGGAGCGGAGATGGAAGAACAAATTTTTCAGGACGTGAAACAGCGTAACGGGGCTCCTCATCTGTCGCGTTCATAACTGCCACCTCTTTGTCATCTTGTGTACATTGCTTCTTCCCCGTGTCACGCGAAATCATTTTAATAGCTTCAACATCTGTACAGACTCGCTGGCCGACTCACCTGTGTTGCAGACGATCCATCAGACATCACAGCGGCGATTACAATCCATTCAAATCTTCCGCACAAAAAAGGTGAAACTAGCCTCTGAACTGCACTGGCACTCAAAATTCAGCCCGCACTCGGAGAACTTGGACAGAATAAAATCAAATTCAAATCGAAACTGAATGTGATATCACACAACTGATTACACCGATGGAATAAAAGTGACTGAAGACGGCAGCTTGGGGGGGTTTGGGAATTTGCGAGCGTTCGTTCAGTATTTTTATTCGGTGGCGGAAAAAGCAAAGGAAGAATAAAATTTCTTCTTCTTCTCCTTCTACTCCGGAAGAAGACTGGAGTGAACAAATTTTTGGTTTCTTCCTTTCTTCAACAGATGGGCGGGTTCGCTCGAAGCGTTCTTCTCCTTCACGAACGAAACATATACTCGCACGATAGCACTTTTTCTCTTCTTCTTAACCAGGTGCGATGAAGCGATGATGGAGCGACAGAGTCCGTCCCTCCCTGAAATAGCCCAGCCGCTGGAGGAACCGCTATGTGTACAAATCCACTGCGGCCGCTGCTAGCGCCGTGATGTTACGGTACTTTTCGTTTCTCCTTTTCTTTCCACGGGGTTTAAAAAAAGACCCTTCAGCGCATGTAGTATAGCTGGTGTGCCAGCGGTCAACTTCTTCTTTCAGTATATTTTTTTAATACGTAAAAACATTCCTGAAATTATCTTTTTACTTTGATGGGACATATGCTTAAATCTGGCCAGCTGTCAGACACGTCACCGTATATGCGTAATGATTCACCGGTTGATCGCTGTTGGTTTTTCGTTACGCAATGAAACCAAAAAATTGAAAACGAAATATTTTTTTGCCGAATCGAACGCCGCGTTTATTTACACAATAAAATGTCGAAAGAATATTTTTGTCGATACATATTTTTCGAAGGGAACATTTAGATCATTTGAAACAAACATTTTGGAGACAAAAAAAGAGAAAAAGAGAATTTGGAGAACGAATGAATGTGAGGGTTTAATCAAACAAATTTATAAATTTCCATTTGTGGGATCGGACCGAATGATTTTGCAATTTATTGTGTTATTATTTCGTATTGCGTTGATGGAAATGTTGGGTCGGTAACGTTAGATTATATGTACCTATTACCGCAGTTGCGTGTGTTTATTTGTGTTCGGTGTTGCGTGATTGTTTTCCTCTCGTGTGTTATTAAGAAAAGAATCTTACAAGGTCCAGCCTCGCTCTCCAGATGGCGCTGATGATGGTGAATCGTGAGATAAATCTAAACTCGATTTTTGTATTTCGAATTTTTTTTTTCAATTATAAAATTATCAATGTCGTAGAATTTTTTTAAACATTTTTTTTTGTCTTTGATTTTGTCCTATTTTTTTTTAATTATTATTATTTAATTTGCTTTTGATTCTTACTTTCTTCCTGCTATCAAAAACCGATTAAATCAAATCCCGTATACTTTCAATTTTTTTTTTAGTCCCCAATTTAATTAGTGGCAACTTGTTATGCCTGACATGATACAATACCTGCTTGCATCTGGATTCATGTGTAGCATATTTTTGAATTTTTTGGGGGAGGGAAACCGCGATCCGCTGTCCGTTTCCGGTCGAAAATCTCGATACAATTCCACAATGAGGCTTGACTTGAATTAACTACAATTTGAAATTGTTTAAAATGTGTGTGGAGTATAGTGCCAGCTAGGCTAAATATTGTGGGGGGTAATAGTGTTTTCCGTCTGTGTGTTTTGTTTAAAAATTGTCGCTAGGATTATCATGGATGTTAGGAGCGGGAAGTTTGAATTAAGAATCGGATGGCACACGGAATTAATGAAAAAAAGAGTATTTTGTTTAATTTGTGTTTTGTTTGTTTTTCTTTAGGCTATTTCCTTTGGCGAACGCCAGATGGCAACAGCCGCAGCGATTCAAACTTGTTCCATCGTGACGATTCCACCGTTTCCTCTTCCTGGGCTTCCACTTCCGACTGGAAGGACGATTGGCGACCGACCCTCAAATTAGAACCGAGCTCCAGGTTCTGTTTGGCGGATGGCGAACGATTGCACAACCAACTGTGGAACGGATGAGTGCAAGGATCCGCACCTTCCGCCCAGCCGGAAGTTGGAATGACCACTGCTGCCGGTGTGGGGATAACCACCGGTGACGGAAGCGGGATCGCATCTTGAGGACCGAAATTCGAGGCATCCGGAAGCTGGATGTCTGCCGGAGGTGGAAGAGTTGTCGTCGGAGGCGGACGAGTCGTCCTGGCTTTCGCTGGCGGCTTAGGCGCGCACAGCCAGCTGTGAAATGGATGACTACACGGATCCGCACCTTCCGCCCATCCGGAAGATTGTGTAGGTATTATTTTCACTGCGGGTCTGTACGTTGTGATTTCCGGCGGCGGCAGCGGAATGGCGTCCTGCGTTTCGAAATTCGATGCGGCCTCCGGAAGCTGGATATCCGCCGCCGGTAGAGGAGTGGTCGTGGTCGGGGGCGGACGAGTTGTCCTGGGTTGTTTCGCCTGCGGCTTGGCGCACAACCAACTGTGGAACGGATGCGAACACGAATCCGCCTCGTCCCATCCGGATGATTTCGTCGGTTTGGCCGTCGTGATTGGCGGAGGCGGAGAAACATCCGGAACCAGTTGATTCCCCTCATCAATCGAGGGAGCTGTTTCAAAGATGACAATCTCTTCCGGCGGAGGAGGTGGAGGCGGAGTCGTGGTGGTGGTAGGGATGGGAGTTGTGATCGGCGGAATTGTCGGCGGCGGAGTCGTCCTCACTTTGGGTTTCTCGCAGAGCCAACTGTGAAATGGATGGGAACACGAATCCGCTTCGTCCCACCCTTTTTTCGGAGCCAACGTGCGGATGATGAGCGGAGGAAGAGTCGTCGTGGGCGGAGGCGGTTGGGTGGTAGTCGGAATCGGGGCGGGATTGAGATCCGGAATGAAGAAAGAAGCATCCGAATTGAATGGCTGCGGAGTTGTTGTGGTTGGCGGAGGCGATGTTGTTGTTCTAGCGGCCGGCTGGCGTTTTCCGCACAACCAACTGTGAAACGGATGAGTACAAGGATCGGCTCCATCCCAACTGGATCGTTTGGTTGTGGGTGGAACCGTGGTGGGTGCGGGTGTAGTGGTGGATGTCGTCGTGCTGGGTTCAACCGACGGAAGCAAAAGATTCTCATCCAGTACCGATGCTCCGGTTTCTTTGAATTCCGGCGGAGGAGTCGGAGGCTGGATAATTTTGGGCTTTTTGCACATCCAGCTGTGAAACGGGTGACTGCAGGGATCCATTCCGGCCCACGAATCCACGACTTCAATGCGCTCCTCAATCGGAGTAGGAGGAGCCGGAAGCGGTGGAACTATAGTCGGGCTGAGATCCGGAATCAAAATTTGAACATTTTCAAATGAAGAAATGGGGAAATATTCCGCCTGCTGTTGGATGGTTGTCGTAGGTTGCGGCGTAGTGGATCGTGCAATCTCCTTGTTGTTGTTGTTGCTGCAGATCCAGCTGTGGAACGGATGATTGCACTTGTCGTAGTTGCCGTTTTCCACGCTGGATGGGGCCAGGCGTAGCAGCTGCTGGAGCAGATCCAGTTTGCTGTTGTTTCCGTCGTAGGATTTCTCATTCCTGGATCGGTGCAGGTTCTGATCGGCTCCTTCCGCATCGCTTCCGCCGCTGGATAGCGACAGACTGACGTAACTGTCCAGCGAATAATCGGCCGACTCTTCCGTCGTGGGCGGATCGTATCCAGCCGACGAAATCGCCTGCAAGGATTGTTGTTTCTGCTCCGCCGAACTGATGGATCCGGACGACGGGAACCTGATGATCATCTGGCGGCTGAAACTAGCAGCCGGAATGACTACCGGAATCGGAGTTGTGTCATCCTCTGACGGAGGGGTGACGGTGTGGCCCCCAGGCCAAACCATCCGCACCAAGATCTTGCGCTGGTGATCGACCGGCCTGTTGTTGTTGTTGTTGTCGAACGGCTGGGCCGCCAGGACGGACAGTTCCAGCAGCAGGAGCCAATAGATCATCTCTCGGCCGTCCTGTCGTTACACAAAATTAAACGCCGAAAAAATTAGACGCATTCTTTAATTATCGTCGTCAAACAACTTTTGAATGTCCAATTAACTGCACCACAACAACAACAACAACAACAACAACAACAACGTCAAAAAATGGTTTAAACGTTAAATGAGTTGTACTGCTGTATTACGTTGCGTGTTAAATAACGATCCAGCAGAGAAGGAGAGAGTGTGGCTGAATCTTTTTGCAAATGATTAGCATATCTGATGTGATATATATTACGCAATTAGGCAAACAACAAAACTGTTTACCCGTGACCGTTTTCTTCATTTTTGGCGCTTTCTTTTGAAACAAAACCAAGAAAAAGGGACTCGGCAAAGTGAAAACGAAACAAACTCCAGCCCGTGTGTGTGTGCCTGATGATGCCGAGCCGGGGGAATATGTTGGCCACACCAGCGGGTGATCACGCGGTTAATCTCATAACGGGATAACCCTCGGGGCTCGTTCCCAGGCGACACAATGTATAACAGCAACCAGCACAGAGAGCAGCCCCATCTTTGTCTAATTGGAAAGCCATTGAATTTCGGACGTCCCGCTGGGCCAGCACCTCACAAATAATCTATACGAACTGGGCTTCACGCTAATTTATTTTTTCTCCCGCGTTTGACCCCCATCAATTCACACTAGACCTTCATCGCAGATCGTGAAAGTCTCTCCCGTTCCCAACGACCGGGTTCCAGCTAAACGGGCCAAAAAGGAATTATATTTTGTTGGGTTTTGTTTTATTTTCAAATTTTGTTTTTTATCCAATCAGAAATTGTAAGTTGCTACCGTTCACGCTTTCTAACACGCGGTGCAGTAGCTGTCAGCCTATATAAGGAGTTAGGCCTACTACAGAAACTCGTTTGCCAACCCCTCACATATCCCTGATGTCGTCCCGGACGATTTCGTCGAATCACGCAACAATCTTGAATGAAGATGATATGAAATTCCAGAGGGTGAAAGTTGGGTTTTTTGGGTACGACGAGGGTCCGGCTAGCAACAGTCAAAATGCGCGCGTCATTTGAAATTGAAAAGAAGACACCACCCAGCGCAACTTTTTTAAAAAAGTTGTTTTTTTCCCCTGACAACAAATCAGGGAGGTTGACATTCCCGAAGATTCTGAAAAGGCCAAAAAAGTCAAGGTGTGATGAGGATATACACACGATAAAAGTGAGAGAGAGAAAGTTTTGGTTAGAGTTGCCTTTTTTTGGCTTTTTCACGACGCGGAAAAAGAAAATAAAAATTCCACGAAGAAAAAATTCACGACCCATCTGAATAAGACACACCCCCACTTCTTCTTCTTTCCAACAGAGAGAATTAACGGTGTACACGTAATATCGCCAAGTAGAAGATGCGACCCGGAAAAAAATAAAAAAAGTTGCCGTGCTGCAAGGTCGAGGATTTCCCCTTAACGACCAAATGTTGTCTTTGTCTTTTGGTGTGTGCCAGTTTTATATACGTTACAAGCTCAACTTTCTCCTAGCTTCATATCATCATCAAATAGATGGCGAAAAAAAAAATATAAAAATCCCCCCAACCACCACCACCACCTTATTTAGCGCATCAAAACAATGACGCAATAGAGACCGCCACATCTCCAGTTGCTGCGGAACTTTTTTGACGAACGTTGGCAACTTTTTGAGAGAGGACAAAAGAATCGTTTCGAAACGCCCATCTCCGGGGGAAAAAAAGAAACAAATGGACGCCTCTCATCCTTTATCGTTTTCACGAACGCTTTTGTCTTGTTGGGTTCGTGCAGCGGCCAATATTTATTTTTCAAAAGAAAAAAAAGACGCTTTTAAAAGAAGAAAGATGGGCATGCTAGAGCATGATGGATCTGGACTTGTATGCGGATGGAAAAGAAAGAAGAAAAATCATATTATCAAGTCGCCCGAGCGGGACTTATTGGCGCCTTCACGTCGGAGCTTTCACTTGTGTGCACGAGCTTTTATATAGAATTTGGATTTCCTTTTGATTCTTTGTGACGATACGATTCCCGGAATTGCGGTTATATCATCCGCAAAAACAACTATTGACTTTTGTATTTTAAAATTTGCTATTTGTTATATATCAGATTCCATTATATCGAAAGAATTATAAAATGACGTGAGCGCTGAAAGGAGAATGAGATAACCTTTTTGGCCTCTGCTGTTTCTCTCCCGTTCTTATTTTTAATCATCTGCCAACAAATTTTTTGGTTGCTGGCCTTTTGAACTTTTCGTCAATTTTTTCTTTTTTTTTTTGCGATGTCAGTTTGCGTGAGTTCTTTTGTCGAGTTGCCACGAACGCCATCGGGCATCTAGTATATACGGGAGTCGGTCGGCTGTGTATTATACGAACAACAATCGAGATGTTCGATAAGAAAGTATTACAACAACTCGTGTAGTGCTGTATCTAAAATTACCTAAACACCTGCTGCTGCTGGAAGGATATCAAGTTCTGTTGCGTCGTAATAAAATTCCTGGCAAAATTTACATAAATCTCAAAAGGGGACGTAGTGCGAATTCACTTGGTTCAACATTTACGTCATTCTCACCTCCTCAATGCGGACTTGCAATCACGTTATCACGCTAACAAGGTCATCTCAAGAAAATGATCTCAACTTGACACTGACGTGTCTGAAATTTCACAAAAAAATTACAAATGTGAAACTCGTTCCGTAAGAAATCGAATTAAAACCTTAGTCGACTAAGTATCGATTGTTTAGTTTCGTCATGAAAACCACGTGAAAACCGGTGAAAACAAACTTTGGGCTTCGTAGGACTTTTTGTTTTGTCTGAAAATAATGTATGGAATGGAAGTAAGCAACCACAGTGCTACAAATTATAGAATAAAACATTGTCGTTCTTTTGAAAGAAAGACTGGATTCACACGTCATTCATCTGAAAAGTTCATTTTGGTTAGAAAAGCACTTCGGGGGTAAAGTTGTCTGACAAGTGTGTACGAGAAATCACCCACAGAGTCATTACTAATCTAAAATCCTTTGTGACAGGTGTCCAATTAGTGATAAAGCATGGCTGGGAAGTATACTAAGTGGCTGGTCCACATTAGTGGAAGGAATCTTTGACGATGTGTTGCATGTCAGGAGTATGGCAATTCAACCACATTCACTATGGCTGAATATATAACTCTAAAAAGGTATTACATTAAATTTCTTTGCTTTTCCATGTTAAATACCTAATGAACTAAATATTCAATTTGTTAAATTAGACTCCATGACATTTGAACGTTTTCAACCTTGAAAGCGTTCCTGATTAGTGACAAAATGCTGGTATGCCCAAACCTAAAACACCTCAGCTAGAAACACCATCCTGTAAGTCTAATTACACTATTTTTTAACCAAGCTAGGAAACAAGATCTGTAGAGATTGCTTCAAGCTAGACAACGAAGCTAGACCTAATCCTGATCCATCTTGATCATGTCACCTTTAGACATAATCAAGATAGTTAATTTTAAATGTAGAATAAAAACAATCACAAACCAATTTATCCCACACGTCCGGAGGCGGGACAAGTTGGCCAAGATTTTTTTGTATTGCTTTACTTATTGAAAATATTGCGATTATATTAAATTGAAAGAAGAAGTTGTCATTGGGTGTCTCCAAAAAGTGAAACGAAATTTTTTTGACCCTGACCACAAGCCCTCTGTTCTGCCTAATCAGAAAGGAAAAATCTTTTTGAACAGAGGTAATTTCCCAGCAGAGGAAGGAATAGGCACTTTCTCTCAGCCTATTAAGATTATTTCGGTCAGATGATGATGAGAAGTGGTAGCCTCGGGGTTGACTATATTTCATATCTAATCCCGGCCACCGCCCTTTTTTTTCCTCTCTCATATCAAAGGAGACAATTAACTCGACCGAAAACGTTTCCCCTAGCAACGAACGTGAAAACCGAACTACGCGGAAGGAGAGAGGGGGGGATAGATTGCCGTGCATAATAGAATATCTTAACGAGATGATATGAAACAAAGCTATATAAAACACACAGCAGCCTCCTTTCACTTTCCTTTTATTAGAGACTCTCGTCCTTGGCGGGTTAATATATGTTTGGGCCATCTGGCTCACGACATCCCGTCGCTATACAGCCATCGTGATGATTATTATTTTTCATCGAATATATCTCGCGATAGCCGTTATTGATGTGTAACGCGGGATGCGCATTATGCAATATCGTTTCTTCTTTTCGTGATTCACGCCCCCACCTTTTTTCTTCGTTATTATTAGCCCCAAACACACACACACACACAACTGTAACGAAATATTAAGTCCTCGTGAGGCGCCTTGTATCTATCCCGAAAATTAAAATTCTCGTGACTAAAATCGATCCGATTCACCTTAAAAAAGAAAAAGAAAAACACGTTTGATGTGCAAGCGTGCGGGATGGCCTTTATTTTCTCCCGAGAAGCTTCTTCTCCCTTGGCAACGACGCCGCCCACCATCCACGAACTCGTTTCTCTATGCGCAGTGGGGGGAAATCAAACGGGAGCGATAGAAAATAAAAAGAAAAAAGAGAAAAGAATCAAAAGCGCTGGAAAACTTTTTGTTGTGTTTTTTTTTGGCACGTTTTCGGGCCTCGTGCCAAATAAATTTGTGTAACAGCGTCCAATCTGACGCAAATGTGTAACACGAAGAAGCACGCGGGATTCTTCCGCCCGTAAAAGAAAAAAATAGAGACCCACAGAAGCAGCAACAACTTCTTTTTTTAGTCTTTCTAACCCACGAAAAAATGAAGATGGATGAACAACCAGCGGAGCTGGGCTAGGCATGACTGTAATTTTCAATTTCGCACAAAACGAGAAATCAAATAATGACGTGCAGGAATCTTTTCCTTTTCAAGGGGATCAGCCCTTAGTTTAATAACAGCTAGTCATCCATTTTGCGCATCATTTTCTTTTTTAAAATCATTAACGTGTGTCTAATAGAGTGGACTCGGCCCATTTCGGCTTTGATTGATGATTTCTAAATTCACGCAACTGTTTTTATAACCCAACTGAATTCCGGTTGGCTAATCAAATCTAGCTGGGCTCCTGGGCATTTTTTAAACGTTGTGTGACAAACGAATGAAACCAAAACTGTCCCATTTAAATTTTGTTGTTTTTTTGAATCCCGGATTTGAATTTGCGCGGGTTTGTCCGCAATTTTTAAATCATAAAAGAAAAAATGACGTCAAAAATCTAAAAGAAAGAAAGCCAACATTGCGCCCAGGTGCTTTTGGGGTTGGCTGCTGCGTACTTGGCACAAAGATTTTCTGTCCTCATTTGAAAAACAACAACAAAAAGAACTTTTTCCTGCGTCCCACACGTGGCGCAAGAGTCGACACAAAACACACACACACACGCAACTCTTGTGTATTATCTAACTCGTGTCATTGGGGCTGCGCATTTTCTCTTATTCCCGTTGTTGTTATCCTCGGCGCATTTTTTTTCCCACCTAAATTTCAACCGGAAAAGAATTGCCTTAAATGGCGCCATTGATTCGATCAAGCCGGATATTATAATTGACGAAACAAAGTTGTTCTCCCATCAATTGAAGCTGAAACTCGTATACGCGCAAGGCGAATGGGAAGTAGAAGAGAAATGATGACGCGGGAAAAACAAAAAAAAAAGAGTTCCGCAATAAAGTGAAAGGTTATTGTCTTTCTTATGTGAGCGCGTCTGTTTGGAGTTGTTTTGATGGGGGTTGAAATTAATCATAATGATGGGTGTAGTACTACTTGTGTATGTGTACAAGAAGAAACACGGAGGAGCGAGACCGACTCTTGTGCGCAGTTTGAAGAAAGAAAAAACCGTTTTTTTCGGAGAAAACTTTTGGGTTTTGTTTTTTGTTTTTTTCCAGTTGTTTGTAACTTTCTCATCATGCGCCGGAGCTCTCATCATCATCATGAGAGCTCGCATCAACAACAAGATGGAACAACAACAACAACAACCCCCCAAAAAAAAACTAAAAAACAACTTGGGAGCATCGCAATATAACGCGGTTTTTGAAACAAACAAAAGAAGCTCGCCAAAGTCATTAGATAGAGAGATCGTTAATAGAATAAAAAAATAGTTATGCGAATTAATTTAAAAAAAAATTGATTTTTAAAAATTTTACTTTACCATTTTGGGGTTTGATTTTGGCGCGCGGGCGACAAACCAAAAACAAAAGTTAGTTCGGGACAATTTTCCCGATGAAATTGGCTTGCAGGGTTGGATTCTTCCTAGTCGTGTCACGTTCCGGATGAGACTGAAACACAGGCTGTTGTTGTTGTTACACTTTTCTCTAATAATAATTTCAAAATGCTAATTCTCTCGAATGGTATAATAAAACACTGGCGAAAATAATAATAAAAAGTTGTGATGCTTTTGGCAACGCGCTGTGGCTGATAATCAGAAAAAAGGGGCTCCTAACCAGCGCCGTAGTCTAATGCACTCTGCGACGACTCACCGAAGCTGTGGCGCCTTTTTATCGAAAGCGACGGCAGCAGCAGCGGTCGGGACCGAGCGTGTGTGTGTCTTACGGGGATACACCCAGCAGCAGCAGCTATACAAAAAAAACAGCTGACGAAGGGTTCATGTTGCCTATAGGCATCCATTTGATAGGAAGGCATAGATTTGATATATTCCCGTGAATTTTTCCAGGAACTCTATGGATGGATGAAACTCTATAATGGATTAAATTCTTCTTCACGACTAGATCGACCCGTGCGCTCACGGACAATGCCAATCTTTTGTTATTTGGGCTATTTTAGGCTTATTAACAAAAGACTTATTCAATTTCGTCCGTTTTCTCATGGAAGTCGAAGAGTGTCGATGGCGAAATCCCCAACCAACTTTCCCGCTTCTTTTATATTCAAGGAAAAGAAAAAACGTTTTGATATTGGACACACAATGGCGGTCCTTTTTTTCGAAAAATAAAAAATTCCGCGCATCAAGTTCTCTGCTTCTAATGGATGGCTAAACTTTGAGAGGGGGGTTAAAAAAGTATCAAGTGGAATATATATATATACTGTATATCTGATCTGGTGAGGTTCCATCGAGAGTTTCTATTAGTCTTGCGCAACCGCCACTCTAACCGAAACTTCTTTCTTCTTTCTTCTTTGGAAAATAAGAAAAAAAAAAAGAGAGAAGGTGAAATCATCACACGAGCAGCGCAGCGCTCTCGTGTGTGATGGCGCGTCACACCGTAGTCGGCCGCTCACGATCGGGACCCTTTATTTATTCAAACAACCCCCTCCTCCTCCCTCCCACCAGAAACTATCTCTCTCGATTCTTGTGTCCCGTTGCCCTGTCTACGAGATTCTTATAATAAATATGATCAATAACACGACTCGACGCTATATTATCTATTCACGAAAAATGTGTCGTTGGCGATTTATATCAGCTCGTCTATTTGGTCGCCGGTTCTTTTCTTTCTTGTTTTGCGGTTGAATGCGCAATCGAAGTATTGCCATCTTTTCTGCCTCGACGACGGTTGAAGAAAGAAACAAAACCCCTTATAGTGGCGCCGGTTTTTTAGATCACGCTATACGTAATCATCGTCTAATAACATACATATACCAAGGTCGGGATACGCTTTCTCCCGGACAGTTTGCAGCAGCGTAACTAAACGAATCATGTTTTTTGGGTTTTTTTAAAAGATGTTACACATCAATGTTTACATGGGCTTCTCATTTATTAGTCGAATAGTTCCGGTTTGGGTCTGTTTTTTATTATTCGCAAATTTGAATTTGACACGATTATCTTTTTTGGGGGAATTTCAGAAATCAACAACTCGTCGTTCGTTTCTAATTTGGTTTTGTAAAAGTTTCGCGGGGACTGACAGCTCGCTCCTTGGCGATAACTATCTGAACAACCAAACGAGATGGTGGCAAGGTGGGTGCGGTCACGCCTGGTCACCTCTAATGCCCGTCAACATATCTACACGTACACAAATGTGACCGATCTGATCATTTTTCCCGCTAATATTCCGCCGCAGTAGATGTAACAACAAACGGCCGGGGCACAGCGAACAAATTCGGTCGCTTTCTCTCTTCTATATGCGCGGGTTTGATTGTCGTACGTGAAATGTGTTATAGGCCTTTGCGTTCACAACCCCCAGCATCACCAAAATGAGAAGTAACTTTTAAAAAAAAAATGTTTCGTTGCCTGGGTTCTCTGAGCTAGTCTGCTGATGGCCAAACAGGATATTTCATTTCGTTTGTCGGCCATCACGCAAAAGGGCGTTTTGCCAGTTTGCGCCTTAAAGCTAGGCCGAGCTTGTATATTTATATTGTTCTCTTCTTGTGAATGTGTGTGTGTGGGGAAAAAGGAAAATTTGAATCGCTTAGATTTAGAAGAGAGAGAGAGAGCGAAAAAGTGTGTCCGCTTCCAAGACTGTTGCGTTCGTTTTATTCAACACATTTTCTTTCTCTTCTTTTCTCCAGCGCGGTTCGACCTCGTCCTCCCGCGTGATTATGCGTGTGTTATTGCCGACGGCAAGGCCCTTTCCCCCGTTGCCCACTTGGAACTAGTATAATACCTGATTTTCAAGTCCTCTCTTTTCTCCTTTTTTTCTTTTTAAAATGCGTTTGGATACTACATAGTGAAATGCAGTCAAGAAACGGAGATACGTTTCTTGTGTGTCTGTTGCAACCGAACGCCCATTTGAAACGTTTGAGTTTTTTGAAACGAGTCCAACAAGTCGATAGATGACAACAGTGACAGGCTAGCTAGCTACTTAAAACCTGTGATGATTACATTTTACCTTTTTGTTAAAATAAGAATTCAAAGTTGTATTTTTTCGGGAATTTTCCACCCGTGTTTCGTGCGGTTGCACAGACCAGCCTCCAGGTGGTTGGCCGGGAGATGCTGGCGCCACATCATCAAGTCGACATGCGCGCAACTTTTGGGTTGCGCGCGCTGTTTCTTCTGGTGAAAGTTTTCTTGATATGACGACGAAAAAACCAAAATATTTAACTCCCTTTTATTTTTCAAATCATTTTGTTTTTCTTTCTTTTTTTTTTTCCTTATGCAATTATTCTTGTGTGCCCATCACACACATTTCGTGAGGTTCTTTTGTTTTATCCCGAATGATTTGTGACTGTACATCCTCCTTCCTATTAAACTGGGATCGGTTGGTATACAAACATCAATGCCAATTAATAATCATTTCTTTTTTTCCCCCTTTCGATTCACTCGCCAAATATTCGTTTGACTTTTTCGACTTGATTTCGTCGGATATTAACAACTATTACGTCTTGCATTTCCACTTTTCCTCGATATTCTTTATACCTGGAAAAAATGTCCAAAGTGAAAGTTTTGACTTTTTTTTCGATTTGAATCTTTTAGTTTTTTAATACTTTGGTTATGGAATTCTCTTTTTTTTTTTGTTTTTATTTTGACGAATGTATTTCTCTTTCTCCTTTTACCGTGAAATGATAAAGCTAAGGAAAAAAACTCGTTTTTTTTCTCTCTCTTTCTCTCTTTGTGTTGGCGCTGGTAAAATATAAACGACCGCGAAGGTCGAACGCGCAACAAGAAGGAAAAAATTCCTAGACGTTCATCATGACGACGATGACTTGGAAATCGTCCCCATAACTCTTTTGATTCTTATACTACCTCCAGCCGCACAGCATCGGGAGAGAGATAGATTTTTTTAAAAAATACTTTGAAAGGAAGAAAAAACAGTTAATACTACGTTCATAATAGTAATCGCCGTGAGTAATAAATAAACACATCGAGAGTCACGCGGACTCGTATTTCACAAACCGGTCCCGCGTATTTATATGGTGAACGCGTGATTTATGGCTTGGGAGATTTTCGAAGCGACTCAACGGGGGTGGTAACCCCTATTAAATGGAACGTTAACATTTTTTTAGTTTTTTTATTTCTATTTGATATCTATCTCTCGCCAAAATTTAATAACATCCAACTCTCTTTTTTCTTCTTGTCAACATTTTCAAATGTCAGACCGCCCATCATCTTCTTGCGTTCGCCCTCTGGCCATTAGGTTTTTAAAAGAATTTAAACTTTTTTTAATATTTTTAGTCGTAGACCTTGAGATGATTCGAATAAAAGCAGAGATCAATCAAATGTCAAACATTTCCTTCCGTCTGTATAAATCAAACTCCAAACTTTGCTCATTTGCATATAGGATAGGATGCGAAGGGCCCTTGTGTGTCGGCTGTGTGTAGGGGAAAACTAGGACTAGGATAATATTGCGGTCATGTCCTGTTCGGAAATGATATGATCTCTATCATCATTCATCAAACGAGGAACGCACACAAAGTTCTCTCTACCATCCCTCTCTTTTGTTTGTAAGACATGTGAGGGGCGTTCGGGCTGCTGCTCCTCCCACGACATCATCATCATCTTAAATCCATGAAATTGGTGTCATATCCCCGATCCATTTGCGATGACGGCTCAGAGGAAAAAAGAGAGAAGAATTTAACCAACAAAATGAAAGTTTTTTAAAATTTTGATTATTTGTTTCCCGCCAAAATTTGATCACGCCGGATATACTATATTAGATGATACACATTTCGCCCAGTTTTTCTGATGTCATACAACTTCTTCTTTGAATAATCAATGCGGTGAGCTGCCATTATTATTATTTTTCACGCTCGGTTACTTTTCTCGTCTGTTGATGGGGAACGTTGACAAGGAAATATTTGCTCACGAACTCGAATGTTTTGTTTGGCTTTTTTTTCTAGGCGACACAATGAGATGTTGACTGGGGATTAGATCGAACCAACGCCCGTTGGTCCCTTATTCGGCAAACTTAACACACACACACAAAAAAGAAAATCAGACATAAAATTCGATTGTGTTAAATAAACTTTCAGTTTCGTTTCGAATAAAAAAAAAAACGAAATTCTTTAGCGGAAAATGAAAGTTAATTTGTAATCGAGTTAAAGTTAAATAACGACAGCAGTCCTTGAACTCGACGTCCCTTTTTTTTCACGATAAACTCGTAAAAAACGTTCATGGAATTCTCTCGCCCGAATTTCCCCCTCGTATCTCTTGATTGGCTTGTTATGAAGTCAATTCGGCCCGGCGAATAATCAATGCCGTCATAAAAGTGCAGGGCTCCCCCCAATTAACGGACATCATCTCCATATGTGTCCGTCGACTTGTTCGAGTCTCTTTTCTTCCATTTTTTCCATTTTGAGTGGAGATTAAACGGGACTGAAAGGCCCAGCTAAATTTATATTGGCTACTTAAAATTCGGTGTTTATAGCTCTGATGTGGTGTGTGTGTGTGTGCGGTGGCTGGTACGGACGTCCATTATTGTGAGCGCTCGTTTGAGATTCAAACGCGGGACTTTCACGATGACGTGCGTATAGCTGAATCACGTTGAAGAATGAGAGTGTATACACATTTCCACTGTGTGTTGTCCAGGTGACAGCCAAACATAATAACCGCTTGTTAAAGTGAAATAAAAAATAAAAAGATGAGCGACAACCCGTTTAAGATTATACAGCCATCGTGGCGTTAGAAAAACAGAAAGAAAAGAATCTAAACAGTCGTGAAAGTGTACGCGCGGAAATCAACTGCACACATTCACACGTCTGGCAATTGGTGGGTGCCGTTGGACAGGAGGGGGGAACCTGTCGGGAAAACTATGACAAATGCGTTTGCTATTTCCCCCCGTTGTATTCAAAATTTTTTGGCGCTGAATAAATTTCAAATTCTTTTCAAAATAAAAAAAGGAACTTGGCGACTGTCATTGAGGAAATTGTTCGGCGATTGATATGAACAGAAAATCGCATTCGATTGTGAAATATTGAAAGTGAAGGATCGAAAATGGGCCAATTCGCAACGGGAGATTTTTGCTGTTTTGTGCGTATAAAATGTAGTACGCTGAGATATTTGCGTGTGATCGATATTTATATTTCTTCAAAAAATTTCTCCGCCAACTCTGAAAAAGGATCGACACACGCCCTGAAAGCCCAGGGCCAGCTCCTGATCACGCCGAGCGTCAAAGGCGCGTTGTAAAACGTCAACCTTTGGCTTTAACGTTTTTTTAACGTTGGGGGCCAAAAGAGTAAAACATGTTGGTAGTATGGAAATGTAACTACTATTTGTGTATTTATTACATGCAGATAGATAGCTGTGTATAAAAATATGTGAAATCGAGAGATGATTGCTGGCCCTGGAATGACAACGCTATATAGTCCACCGAATTAGGCAAAGGTATGGCCATGTCCTTTTCTGTATAAGCCTATACATCTGCTGCTGTTCTCTCTCCGTGTGTGTGTGTGTGTTGGAGTGTCGTTCAAAAATATTCCGTACGCAGTTCAGCAATAATCTCGGAATTCTAGCCGGTGAAAACTGAGCTGGCTCACGACATTTCGTACACACACACACACACATTTTGATAGCGATAAATCATGATTACAGGAATTACACTGAAAAAGAAGGGGGGAAAAACCCACACGCACACACTGGGCGAAATAACTCGATATTCTTTCCGTGATGCGAAACAACAAATCAGCTGGGTAAAAATTGACGTGAATATGTGTTGAAATCTGCGTGCCGAGAGTGAAACACAACACGTTCAAAAAATACATTTTCTCGTGGTTTTATTTATTGTATATAATTCGTTTCGAGGTTGTTATCGCGCCAAATGTGGCAAGCAACATCACTGGGAGCCTAGTAGCGAAGTGAAACGTCGTCAGGAATTTCACTGGGCCGCGTATTTGTAAATTATTCTTTCGTTACAGTTATTCTAAACTTCATATTTCAATTGGTAAAAGTAAAAACAAATAAATCAACCAGTCTCGATACTATTACTACATTGGCGCTTGGTTCGATTGAGATATTTCGTGATATTTCAGTTTTGGGGATAGTAGGGAAATCTAGTGAAAGCCAAATCGCGCCTGCTTTGTCTTTATAGTTCCCGTTGCTGCGCATTGATTTTGATCTGGCGATGTTGAGGAAATTAATAAAACTGGAATTTGAAACCGCCATTTCGTGACTTCTTGGTTGGTGTAGCCTACACACAACTTTCGTTTTGAATTCATTTTCTAATAATATGTTTATTTTGTACCAAGAACTCTGTCGAAACGTCATTAGTAATTGATTGATTGTAATTACATCCAACATGGTAAATCTTTTTCTCATCCTTTCACAGTAATGCGCCCCATTAATTTTCCGAAATGGAAAATAAAAATAAGTCATCCAACAGGCTCAACAGGTTATTTATTTTTGAATTCACGTAACAGTAGAATGCGTAAAATCCCAAATTTCGGCCGAGTTTGCGCGGAAAAAAGTAATCCGCGGAACGGAAGGTGGAAAAGTTTGTTGGTTTTCGTGTTTCGTCTGCCAAGCTCCGCGTCCGCCATAGCAGCCACGACTTCTGGTTTCCACGCTATACTGTAGAACAAGTTTCCATTTTTATTGTAAACAGTGGAAGCATACACAAATTCAAAAAGTGTTAAACGTGCACTTTCGATTTGTCAGGTAAATTCAATACCAAAACAAGAATTCACAAGTCTTGGTTCCAAAATTGCAAGAAATAATGTTAGGTGACTCATTTGAGATGTGATCTGTGACATGCTGGAATAGTTTGGGGAGTAAAGTCCTTCTGATATGGCCATAATAGTAACACTAGATGAAACAGATTTGTTTGGATTGGTTTGATTGATTGATTTACATGAAAATTTGCCACATTGATGAAACTATTAAACATTTGATGTTGTCTTATGTTCTGAGCACAATGAATCAGGACCGGAACATGTAAAAAGGTTTTGATTAGAAATAAAAACCACTCAGGCGTTAACTGCCCATATTTTCTTAAGTAGTCTGTTTATGATTTTGCATTCTTCTGATCAAGTTTTCAATTTGTTTATTTTAATTTCAGACTCAGCTGTGGACCGTTTTATACAGTGTTCCCAATTCATGATCCACATTGCTGGAAAGCAAGTCTGTAGAACAAAAAAAAAAAACAGCAATATCCAAACATCAATGCAACATACATCACCAAACAGAAGAGTGACCATTTTCCCTGGATGTTAAGGAATTTGAAAGGATAACCAGCAAGAGAAAGGTGTCAAGTCTTCCACCGACCAAAATGGCCAACAAAATGCAGAGATATGAAAAAGAAATGAAACTGTTTGAGCCAGAAGCAAATTTGGAAGTTCTCACACATGTTCCCCTTCGACCTAAATCTGGCTACCAGTATATTTATAAATGGGACAGTACAACACGTCGCAAAGATTGGCGCGCAGACGGTTACCGGTGGCGTCAGAATGCCACTGTCAAATTCAATCACGGAGATGCCAAATGTAAACGCTATTACTTCAAGTTGAAAATCGGTCCCGGGAACGACTACACCAACGAGTTTTCGAAACACGCCATAGAATGTTCGCTGTACGAGAAACAACTCCTGATTTGGTACCAAGGTGACAACTCGGTCGTTGTTGACTTTTCCCACGGAAATGCCAAGGATACCGAAAAAGAATTCCACCGGGCAGCCCCTTCCGTTTTAAGTGAAACGAGAAGTGCCAAAAAGAAATTACCACTCCAAGTCTATTCCGAATTAGTGCTGACTGCCCCCGAACAATCAGATAGTCGGATTATCACGGACGCGCCGAGGAACATCCAACAGATCCGGAATGCTCAGAAATCTGCCAGACATGACGAACGTTTATCCCTGGATGCTATTTGCAACCTGATTGAACTACGTTCCGAAACTCACTTTGTGAACGATGTTCATCTTGCTCCCAAACTGCTAGTCATTTGCTTCAAATCAAGTAATTGTCTGCCTTTTATTACGAATTGATTGAGATTTAAAATTTAATGTTTTTATTCACAGATACAATCGATGAATTCAAACAACTTTTCAATCGAGAAGACTTATTCGCCCCGTGCCTGTCGTACGATACCAGCACCTTCCAAATGGACCCATACAACTTGTCTATTTTGACGTATCGTCAAACGGAGTTTGAAGAGCTTCCTGTGATTCCATTAATGTTCATGATCCACGAAGATAAGCTAGAAGCGGCGCATAATGTCTTTTTTATGCGACTGGACGAACTCATCCCGGAGCTGAAAACAACCGAAGCAGTGATTACAACCACACAAAATGACGAGGCCACAGCCAATGCCATCAAGAAATATTGCCCGCATATTTCAATGTTAAGAAACTGGCAACACGCGCTTCAGGACATTAAGAAGAATCTGGAGATTTTGGAAATCACCGATGAGAAGGAGGTGAAGGAATATGAGAGCGATTTCATCCGGTTGCTGGATCAGGAGTCTGCTGGTGATTACAAGTCCATACTAGCCCAAATGTATTTGAAAAAATGGAAAAGGGTAAAAAACTATTATTTGATTGACTCTGTCCGAAATTGAAATTTATCCAATTGTTTTTTGTCTTTTCTTAAGGATTTTTCCAATTATTTTGATGAGCATATTGACGGTGATATGAACATCATGGGGACTTGGGGCCTTCGTCCTTATGGGCTTTCGCTGGATTCAATTGATTCACATTCAAACGAGTTGTTCTATTCAACCATGAAGCGATTCGATGGATGGAAGTCGTATTCGATCGATATGATGGTTATTTGTTTAATGAGAATTGACGAATTCTTCATGGACAGAATCACAAGGGGTAGATTGGGTATGGGCGACTATACGCTTCGGGAGCATTTGAGTGACAGCTACTGTCAAGAGGATGGCGTACCCGAAGCAACATCAGTCGACCAGCTCATCAATTCCATTGAATGTGAAATGAAATCGCGCAAGAACATGAGGAAGCGTATGAACGGAACGAAACGACCCTCTACTGCGATGGAAGTTGAAATTATTAAGGAGGAAAATGAGAAGAGACGCCAAATTTCGCAAGTATGAGTTATAATTATTTGAGTAATTTTATTCGAACATTTTCATTGACATTTTCTTTACTGTATTCAGGCTGTCGATACGGTTGTCCAAGAGCTGCTGGAAGACGAAACCTAAATATGACGAATCTTCCAAGAGTAAATGAACAATTTTTTTCTTCCTTTCAACTATTTTTCGAATTGAGTTTTTACCTTCCAGATTAAATGTTTCCACAGTTACATTATGTTTTTTAAACCCGGCAATTCTCTGTCCTGTTTGGTTTACCGCACACTTGTATAACCATACAAAATAGAAGATTTGAGTCGCCATTCGCCGTGTGTAAAAATATGATTTAATTTAAAGTCCTTCGTGTTTGTAAAGGTAAGCTGAATATGGAAAATAGTTGCTTTTAGTTCTCGCTCTTTGAATCCAAAAGTCTTTACTCTTTAGTCACTGGTCAATAATGTGGAACACTGACTGTAACATGATGTGTGATTTAAGGAAACTAGTAGGCATAGGCCTATTGAGATGCTCTTAAAGTTTTCTTTCAGTCGTTGGTAGGAACAAAGCTATCAAGCGCCACAAAAGACGAAACTAGATATCAAATTTTAATGTTGCTAATTGCATTGGATTGGATACACGTCATTGGGGCTAGTCGCCACTTGGCCTGAATTTTGTTGACCCATTTTCATGGATGCTCTGGTATTTTATCATCTGTCATCAATACTTACTATTGCCACTATGCTTTGCTTATCTGCTGATATGAATGAATCATAATTTATCTGATTTAATTATTTATTTATTTTTTAAAATCTTATTTAGAATTCAAGCAATCTGGCAGCTACACTTTACCGTTTTTCCGTTGGGTGGCGTAGTAGCACAATTTTTCGTTTTTGTTCTCTCGACTCCGGCTGACTAGTTTACTTTAACATTTATTTATATTGTAGTATTCTGAACTCGTCTTTATTTTGACTTTGAATAACGTATTCTAAAAAGTTTGATACCAAATTTAGATTAAATTAATGCTTATTGACTAAAGTGACATTTGTTGAAATCACAACTATCTACAATGGATTATCTTGCTGATGGTACTACTGTTTTGTCTAATGAGATCCAGGTATGATAAAATAAACACAGTTTCTATTTTGACGGTTCCTTCCAATAACAGTATTGTTCCTTGAAATAGTTGCATATTCCCGAAGATGGCATTTCAGCACTGTCAAATGATCTATTGAACTCATTTGAGAAGTCGAATCAAGAACACGATGCAGTGAAAGACAGAAAGACAGAGAGCACAGACAGCAATGAAAAAGAACATTGTGTCGGCTCAGTTGTTGCAAACCACTACAACCAACTATTAGAGAGAGGAGTTGCTGAGCGGAAGGAAAGCAGAATTTTCCACATGAGGAATCTCAACAATTGGATCAAAAGCAGAATAATAGGTAAGTTCATTACACAAATTTATAATGAATGAAAAACCAATTGAATATTTCTTGCTTCTTTAGGAAACATTTTAGATCGTATCAGGAGAGAAAACGGCTCTCATTGCAGATTGAATGTACTTGACTTGGGATGTGGAAAAGGTGGTGACCTGTTGAAATGGGAAAGAGGAAATGTTCATCACGTTGTCTGTGCCGACATTGCTGAGACGTCCATCGAGCAGTGTAAAGATCGCTATGCAACTTTGAAACATAGATCTCGTAGCAACGTATTTTCAGCTGAATTCATTGCTGCTGACTGTTCCAAAGTAATTTTTTCTTTAGGTCTATTGCATTATCTATATAACATTTTCCTTCATTTTGTAGAATAGTTTTAATCCCTAAGAATTATCCTTTTGTTCGTTATCAGGAGAACATTATGGAACGCATGGCAAATCGTGAATTGAAACTAGACCTTGTCAGCTGTCAGTTTGCATTTCATTATTCGTTTGAATCATTACCCCAAGCTGAACAAATGTTGGCAAATGTATCGTCTAACCTTCAACCTGGAGGCTATTTCATTGGAACTACAACAGATGCTGAAGACATAATGTAAAAGTAGCTAAACAATCGACTTTTTGGACATATTGTAACGCGGTTTTGCTTTAGGCGACGACTTGGTCGGAAGGAATATCCCGAAAACAGAAAATTTGGAAATTCTATTTTCAGTGTGGAATTTCCAATAGAGACACCTTTAGATCCCCCTCCTCTGTTTGGCGCTAAATACAATTTCCACTTAGAAGAGGTCGTTGATTGCCCCGAGTTTCTTGTACATTTTCCAACATTTCAAAAGTAATCATAATTTTGTTATTTCTTGCTAAGCTTTACTGATGTCACCTTGAATGCAGGTTAGCTTCCAAATACGGCCTAACCCTTGTACAGAAAACAAGATTCGAGGAATTTGTTATTCAGGAATTGGATCAAGGAAAGGATCTTCTTATGAGGATGAAAGCATTGGAGGTAAGAAATCAAAGGTGCCTACAATGTAACGAAAACTGTAAATAATTTTCTTCCAGGCATATCCTCCGTATGGCAATCAAAGGCCCGTTAGTCAAGACTCAGTTGATTACGAACACGTTCAAGAATATCTAGATTCGTCCTCTAATGCAGATGGATTCCGTCCAAAAGTCGGAACGCTCTCCAAGGCTGAATGGGAGGCTGTTTGTAAGTTTGTCTTAATCATCAATTTATGCGGGAATTAATGTTTCATTCTTTGCAGCACTTTACCTGGTTTACATTTTCCGAAAAGAGGATCTAACTACTAAAGACAGAAAAAGAAGACTTTCCACGTCGTCCAATGAAGAAGCGAATTCGAGGGATAAGGGGAAAAAGCATGTATCAAACTGAAACATCACACAACATAGTACATCTCAAAATTCTCAATAAAATCATTTTCCGCGTTACGTTGGCTTGCGATACTTGCACTGGATCCATACTCGGTACATAGTTAATTGTTTTCCCCGATTCACAAGTAACCTTCGGTCAATTACATTTTGCTCCTCAACGAGGCCAGATTCTTCAAAAAGCTTTCGGAGTTCGTCTAAAATGCGAAAATTAAGTATTTGAGCTACAACCTGGAAAAGCCAAAAATTCACCTTGACTGAAGAAGTAAACTCTTGTGCCGTCTCCTCTGACGAAGAAATGTTCTGAGATGCATTTACCCGGTTTGAAACGTAGTTCGGCCATATCGTAGCGACCATAGTCTCGAAAGAAAATCCTTCCTCCTGGTTTCAACTGACGACTGAGTTGCTTAATCGTTGAACTAAATCTAAACGAATGAAAGCCTTAACATTAGAAAACTAAAAGGGAAATGTAAACTTTAACTAATTGAACGAATACATACTTTTCGGGGCTAATGGCAGACAGGACGAAAATAACAAGAATTATATCCAAGCTATTCTCTGGGAACGGAAATGTGATGTTGTCTTCGGAAAGATCACAGACGAATGCATGGCATTTGGTAGGATCGTACTCTGGATTACTCTTGACAAGTTCAACCGCTTTTGGTGAGAAATCACAGCAGTAGACAAAACTTTTTTTTAGAGTGTTGGCTTCCAACAAGGGGAAAACTGTACTGCCAGTTCCACAACCAACTTCCATGATTCTAAATCCAGCTGATTGACAAGGGAAGCCTGTTGTGTTAACTTCTGTTTCACTAACATTTTCAGTTGGCTGCTCATTGCAAAGTTCTGGAAGCTCAGTGAAAAGCCAGTGTCTGTCCTTGAAGAATTTGTTTTCATGTGTACTGTAGAATGTGTCCCAGAATTGGCTGGCCTCTTTTTCATATTTGAGAGCAGCTTCTTCTGTCATGAAAGATGAAGAGTTGAGCTTCAGCTTGGCTTCTGCTTCCTTCATCTGTTCGTCTCCCCATACAACATTATCCCTAATAACGACAAATAAAAATAGTTAGAATGGATTTAGATGCCCTTTTCTTTTTCTCTTCACTACCAAGCATTATGCTGCCATAAATCATCTTGATTATTCAGTATCCTACCATCCCCATTTTCTTTGATGGAAGGTTTCTTTCGGAATCTCGTATTTTCGTAGCATAAGTGCAGACGAGAAAACCAACACGAGGTATACTTGTGATTTCGTATAAGTAAACCAATAAAGACATTACCATGCGTTATGCTGGAAAACATTTTGAGGGTCCGATAAGTGTCTTGTGCCAAATTGCGGCCGTTTTGATTCACTATTGTCTGAAGATTCCTCCATTCATATGTCAATTCAGTCAATTATTAACTAAACATGAACTAATTCAGTGTTTTTCAAATCGCTACAAAATGTTTCTTTTTCTTACTTCTTTATTCTGTTCTGTCAATGTCAGATTTCTGGAGCAGACGATTTTAGTAGAATAATAATTAATAAAAATCGAATCGAATATGGTAATTTATTATTTGATTAAAAAACAATATAAATTCTTACCACAAATCAATACATAATGACATAATTACATCAATTATAATTATATATACCATTTTTATTTTTGTAAAAATGTCTAAACTCTATTTATTTTACTTCCACTAGATGGCGGAATGTTAACTAGCAGACGAAGTTTGTTTTTATGAATCCATGTCGCATTGTCGCATGTCGGCATGAAGACAAGACACGTGTGTGAATAAGTCAACAGGTATGGCATTGTTACCAATAGTCATTCATTATGGATGCTTGCGTTAATTAGTGTTTAACTGTGTGCTTAAGAGTGTTTGAGGTTTATTATTAACAGGGGTTCGTCACAAGGTAAAAGATTTTAAATCGATGTGAGTGATATGCTGAGTGCGTTTCTTTACCCGGCCCTATTTTGATTTTCAGCACTTTTTGTTGAGGAATGTGACAATTTTGTCTGTGAAAGACGCAGGTTGAATACGCCCCCAGTTTTTTTAAATTTATTCCTTACCTTATTTCGCGTCATTAGATAATAGCAGTCATAGTTGACACAGTCAAGCAGGCAGTTTGTGATTTCCAATAATAAGTTTTCTGTGTGTTATTTAGGTTCATCAATCTTGGAGAAATCTAAAGGGTAAGCCAAAGTGATTCACGATGGATAAAAAGTTCTCAAACTCAGACTTTTATCTTCCTTGTGATCCTCCACACCACAACACCACTCCTCACATCATGCTATCCATTGAGGTAAGAAATTATTGTTTAAAAACATTATTTTCAATGCAGATTCTTAATAATTGTTCTATTTAAATGTTTCTTATAGGCCGTTGCGTGACGTGACATTTTACCATCCCGCGCATCGTTCAAAAGTGAGTCTTTGTTTCATCTACTTATTAGGGACCTTTTTTCAATAATTTTTTTTTTCACACGTCAGTTAAGACTTGTTGATTTTATATTTTTACGATTGTGAGACTCAGCAGGTTTTTTTGGCTATTGTTCTTGCTAGGACAATGTCGTAGCCTACTGAGAAGTCCATTGAAGGACTGAATATTTTTATCGAGTTTTGTCTTTTGTGTTAAAATTTTGTTACGAATTTTGTTACGTTCTTGAGCGAAACACAACAACAAATGGATTAGGCTGTATAGCTGGAAGAATTTGTCATTGTTGGTCAGGTGGTCATCTTTGCTGTAACTAACCAAAGTGGTAGGGCATGTATTATTTTAGATTATTGCACTAGACTGCTATGTATTATTTGCTAGCCAACAATTTTTCTCCAATCCACTAAACCCTTCACGAAATCTTCGGATAAACCACAGATTAGCCAAGAATATTTTTTTACAAAAATAAAAAGACTTATTTTGATAAGGAATTCATTTATTGGACTTCTTGAAGCAAAACATTTGATTTATTTTGAAATGAAAGAACAACATTTGAATTGAAAATCCAACACTGCGTTCGCTCGGAGTGGCCACCGAATGCTTGCCTTCCTTAGTTCTTCACTTCGAAAACATTTTCTTCATTGTATTCCGGGTCTTTTCGTATAGATTAAATTTTTCTCCCTTCACCTTTTCCTTCAACGCTTCTTGGTCTTGGGCCAACTTACTAGTTTTGTCCTCTTTCTCATCATTAGCGATCAAATCTGGAGCCTTGCTTTGGTTAAGCAGAAGACTGTACATATATCTGCGTCCAAGAAAGTTGGGTGTATGTTTTTTATGGAAAACAAAAACGGGGAGAGAGTGGGTCTTACTTCCATCTTCGGTCAGTTTGATGTGTGCATTGAAATAACCCTTGAAGTCTGCTACTTTCAAGAACTTGTAATTTCCGTATTTCTTGATCCATTCTTTGGAGAGCGATTCCAGCTTTGGACATCCTAGTTCTGTCCAAAAATCCATGTTTATTGCGGAATAGAAATTGCCTTTGTCAACGTACATGGTGGTCACTTGTCCGTTCATGCTGACATCCAGCGATTTCATTTTGTCCAATTTGATCTTAGGCATCTTTTCAGTTGTGTCAATAGTATTCGATTTCAAGATACCATTTCGTGTAAGGAAACCTTTCTTCTTCGGTTTTCTACTTAGTGGATGGAAATCTTTTGTGGCCGCCGTTGACGGTTTGTTCGGCACTGAAGATTTCGACGTTTGAAGAGTCTCCACTACTTTAACAACTGCTTGGTTCACCTTAATTTCAGGTTCCGATTTGACTTCGGGTTCCGATTTCTCTTTGGGCTCTATCTCTTTTTCTTCCGCGTCTTTCGTGAGATCCAACATCGCACTCTGGCCGTTTTTCCGGTACCAGTCCCAGCCGGAATCTTCCAAAGTGTTGATTTCCTGTGATTCTAGTGGATGGAAATCTTTTGTGGCCGCCGTTGAGGGTTTGGTCGCCTTGTTCGCCACTGAAGATTTTGACGTTTGAAGATGAGTCTCCACTTCTTTAACAAGTGCTTGGTTCACCTTAATTTCAGGTTCCGATTTGACTTCGAGTTCCGATTTCACTTTGGGCTCTATCTCTTCCTCTTCAGCGTCTTTCGTGAGATCCAACATAGCACTCCGGTCGTTATGCCGATACCAGCTGGAATTTTCCAAAGTGTTGAATTCCTGTGATTCTTCCTTTCCTTCTTCTGTTATTTCTGAGGATCCTTCAGTTTCTTTGACAGCTTCCACTATATCCGGTTCTGGTAAATCAGTCAGTTCGTTGCCCATTTCATTTTCTTGGCTCTCCAGTTCAGTCACTTTCAAGTGGTGGACAATCTCTTCGTCACTGGAAACCTCTGCTGCGACAACTAGTACCGTTTCTGTATTAGACGATTCGGTCGATGTAGGATCGTCCTGCTGCTTATTACCAGTTTTTTGAGCAGCTCTGTCCAGTCGTCTCAGAATTCTATTGGCCCTTGTCAGTTCTTTCTGGACTTTTTTGTGAGTTAGAACAAGATCTGTGTACATTCGAGAAGATTCTTCCAACTTTTCAGCCGCTCCTTTCAACTCGGCATTCTTCCACTGAATTTGCTCCTTCAATTCAGTCACCTTCTCTTTGCTTTCTTCCAGTTGTTGTCTGGTTGCGGTCAGTGCGCGGTTTGTTCTCAGCAAGTCTTGTTTGTAATGCTTTCTTAAACCCGCGTTGCAAATAGAAATAACTGGCGCTTTTCTGGTTTCAAGCACTTCACTTTTCCTACTATCCTCAATCGGCGCCTCTTTGGGTTTCGCAATTTTTTGGGGGTTGCGATCAGATTTCGGCTTTGCCTTCGGTTTTTCTGGGATTATTGTGAACAAAATTTCAGGGAGAATTATAATCCAACTGGTGGTAAATAACTGCGCAAGTGCGGTCATTGTCAGTTTGCAGACAGATTTGATAGTAAATTGATCCATTGCAAAATTGTTTCTGAACTTGTGATTCGAGTAACACGTTTAATTATGAGTTAGTGTTGCTCGCCTTATATCACCTTGGTAAGGCTGACTTGGGTTCGCAGCCATCCCAAAGTTACCCTTTTCTGTTAATTTTAACATTTACACACGATGAATGTCAATATTTTAATTGAATTTCGGTGTAATAATATTATTCGCGTGTATTTCAAAAGTAATTTAAACAAAATTTAATTTATTTTTTTTTAATGGGAATTTTATTGATACTCTAAACTTGTAATGACGAGATTACGCAATCACAGAAACTGTGTTTCTGTTTCTGTCCGCTATCAGTCACTTTGGCGCTTATTGGCAATGCGATTTCTACGGGAATAATTAAATTAATTGACTGCTTCAAATGGTAATTTTTTAATATTGCAATCTAGTCTGGTTTCTATTTGTCTTGGGTTGGTTTTGGATACTAGCGGATTAGAAATCAGCATTGCCTTTTGTATCTATCGGCTGCTAAATGGGATTAGAAGTAATTTTATTTGGCAAACATTTAAAAATCTTTTCCAAATTTTTATGGTTGGCTTTGTTTTAGCGCCAGCGATTGAAAGGCTACTTGAAATTTTTCGTGAGCTGTTCATTCATTTTTAAATTGAATAACTGCTAATTATTCAACCCTATGTCGAAGCAGATTTATAACTATCGCGGTTAAATTCTTAATAAAGGCTAAAATGGTGGCAGTAAATAGTAGCTGATATAATAGTCAACACACTACGGATATCTCGATTAAATATATAATGTGCGTTAATCGGTAAACTACAAAAGCTAAAACCCAGTTGTGTTTTAGCGTTGCCATTTCGAGTAGATCATTTCCAGCAAAAAGGCCAGTGTCGCCAATCCGATCCCGATGCCCAGAATCAGGAAGGCGCTAGTCAAATCAGACAATTGGATAGCAGCCAATCGAGAAACTCTGCGTTTGGTGTCGAAACATTCGTCCGCCCTCGGTATAGTGGGTCGATTCTTCATCCAGAAGCGTGTTAGGCCACTCTCCCACAGGTCCATGAACCTGCACACGTGCCATTGTGATAAAGTAACGCGTGATAAAAGTCATGTAGAGATTTACTCACCCTCGACTAAATTGTTGTGTGTACCAAGATCCTTTTTTCAAAACGAAAAAATAATATCCGTGCGAGCTCGACAAAATTTTAGATGCCTTGAACCGACACTTTCCTTCCTTTTTGTATTGAGTTCCGACAAAGGCAATCGTGAAAGTATGCATCTAATTAAACAGGGAACAAACAAAATGTAGATTTTAATGAATTTGATTCCCAGATTAAGTAGATATCACTTACGAATGGATAAGCGTAGCGACCAGTCCTCAATCTTTCGTTTAACTTGCCAGGATCGGCAACTATACGTTCATCAGGTTCACTCCGGGCTTGATCGGCAAGAACTTTATAGATGCCCGAAGTCGCTTGCTATATTTTAAAAGCTTTAAAATTCAATCATACCGCACATGCCATGTTGATATCTTATTGCTGGGCTTTACCAAAATTTGTACTCCGATCGCCGTGTCACTTCTGAGGACTATCTTGACCTCCTTACTTGCTGCTAATTCTTCCAGGGTGTTGATAGGCTGTTTCATTTTAGGCGTCGTGAGGGCCGAAGTGACTATTCCCGTGTACGAATTTACTAGGACCATTGCGCACAAAACCCAGGCACCGGCCAGTACTCGAAATGAGAAGCGGCTAACCGCTTCTCTCCCACCTTTTATTGATTCAGGAATCAATTTTAATTTTGGGGCGTTTAAATTAAATCGATTAATAATACAGTGGGTACCTAAAGTATCCGTACGGCTGAGAGGAGCAGTACGGAAAACGCGTTTTTCAAAACGCTCCCATAAATTGAATTCTCGTTGGAATGCAATAAAATTTTTTTGTAAGGTTAAGATTAGGGTGGGGTTTCATCTGATTTTTTTTGGGAATTTTTCAACAACGCGATATGTGGTTTTTATCGCGTTGCGAAAGTATCCGTACGGCCGAGAGGCCTAGTAGGGAAATGGGCTTACTTTGGAGGCCTCTTATTCGGTAAATAAGTAACATTAAAGGGTGGGAAAGTTCTTAAAAAAAAGAGCTGCATTAGCTCTATATGTGGTCATAAGATCACATTTTTTAAGTTTCATTTATAGTAATGAAATCAAAAATGAAAACACGAATTATAAGTTTTCCGTTTTCTTCCCCTCGATTCCCCATCACCAGTGTTGCCATATCCCAAAATCTCTTTCTTCCCTTGGACGGAAGAGGGAGAAAGAGAAAGGGTAAATATTTTTTGATATGGCAACACTGGTGATGGGGAATCGAGGGGAAGAAAACGGAAAACTTATAATTCGTGTTTTCATTTTTGATTTCATTACTATAAATGAAACTTAAAAAATGTGATCTTATGACCACATATAGAGCTAATGCAGCTCTTTTTTTTAAGAACTTTCCCACCCTTTAATGTTACTTATTTACCGAATAAGAGGCCTCCAAAGTAAGCCCATTTCCCTACTAGGCCTCTCGGCCGTACGGATACTTTCGCAACGCGATAAAAACCACATATCGCGTTGTTGAAAAATTCCCAAAAAAAATCAGATGAAACCCCACCCTAATCTTAACCTTACAAATAAATTTTATTGCATTCCAACGAGAATTCAATTTATGGGAGCGTTTTGAAAAACGCGTTTTCCGTACTGCTCCTCTCAGCCGTACGGATACTTTAGGTACCCACTGTACGTATAGTAATAATTTACCTTGATTTGTCATGGTATTTATTACGTAAATCATGTGGGAGCCAAAGAAAGTAAAGTTGCTTCCTGGTGAAACACCGTTTGATTGGCTGTTGGTGTCTACAGAGAGAACTTCAATGCTATTCTTAGGACGACCACGATTGTAGAACCACGTGAAAAATGTCATTGTGCCTACTACGAGGGGAAGGCTTAGGAGAATTGACATCCAAACCTGAAATAATGAAATCGTAATTAAATAGCCTGGGAAATGTGAAATTAAGTGGTAGTTCACCCAGGGTTGGAATGGACGGACGAAAGCGAATAATCTGCTTTCTTCTCCTGGATTTGGTACCACAAGACTAAATCCGTCGGTCCACGTAAAGAACGAATAGTCCATTCTTTCTACCCGATCCATTGTCAAGTAGAAGGCCCCCACTATCCCGTCCACATCCTACGAAACAATTTTTGAAATGTCAAAATCTAATTACTAAATTTTTATCTTTTCACTTGGTTCATAAGTTGGTAAAATGTGGCCTCGTGTGCGCCCAATTTGTCGAAAAGTGTTTGATCAACTGCAACGATTTTAGGTCTGTTGAAAGTAAATTATTTGTATAGGCTTTGTGCAACTGATTATCTAGTGATGAAATAATTAGACGCACGTAAATCTGAGTCGTTGTGCTATCCAAAAGACCACGTTAGTTGTCGCTCCAGAAAAAATGAAAGTGCCGTTTGGTCCTTTGACCACCGAGTCGAACGGTGGATTCTGCATAAGAACACGAGAGTTATTCTTACATGAAAAACTGTTTGTATTATGCGGAAAATATATTCTTACGTCGAAAGCGACAAATTTCAAGTGTCGGCCACTTAAGCTGAAGTCTGGCGCGAAATCAAAGCCTGTTATTAAAAGAAACGTGATTATTATTAGAATTGAAATCAATTGCTTTCGACAAGTTAGTAAAAACGCCATATTCGGCCAAATGTCCAGAATTTTCATTTGGATTTGGCTTGCACGGAGCGTAACAAACGACAAAGAGCAGTGCGGATGGGAGCCAATACACGCTGTTTATATACGGACGTGAAATTTGTTGCCGCAAAACAAACTAAAGCGCAAAATGTACATATAATCTGGATATTTCGGGTTGTTATGCAGACTCTTAGCAACCGAAACACAATGTTTTGATCTCTTCAATATGCGCTCTGTTTTTGAATTGATAAGTGGTCGATTACGATCGCCAAAACATTTGCTTGGGTCTCATCGGTCGTCATCAGTTCCGTGTAGCACGCTATCTACCTTTTGTTTATTCGGATTTGTTTCAAAGCTGAACAAACTTTTCAATAATGCCGAATGCGGCCAAATGTTGTATTCACAAAACCAAGATTCGTGGACTGGAGGCCGTGCAACCAGAATGAGTTGGCGTGGATGTTTTGCCATCTGCGCTGTAGCAACCGATCATGGATAAATGATCGTTCAAAATTATTCATGAATATAAATTCATGTTAAAAAGAATTGACTAGGGATGGCAATCTGAACGACATAGAAACGCATAGAAACACGTTTGCAATTTTGAACAACAAAATGTATTCCTTTCAATACGGGTACTGCGGCTGTAATGGGACTTTGCGAAAAGTGTATTCACCCTGATTTAATCATCATAATAATTGGGACTTTTCAAATAAAACGACATAAGAATTATCATAATGTTTTGTGGCAATACAAATTCGTGTCAAGGATTTATCGACTGCACACGGTACGGAAAAAGAGAAGGAGGGACGTGTTGGTAGCTGATGCAAGCCGATGCGCACGACCCTCCGTCATTTGTGTTAAGATAAGAAAAGTTGAGGCGATAAAGTCATTGAGATTTTAACTGACCATTTTTTGTTTACTTCCGCTCCCTTCCTTGAGGCCCACACGATGATGTAATGTAAACAGTGCGCACGGTGCACGAGACGTACTCGTTCCAGTTTCCGACGATGAGCACGGAACTGCCGTTTCAGCGGAAGGGCGACAACATCTTTGGTTTCCATATAAATACAGCGACTGAAAAGTAGTGAAGGCACACCACAACAATTCCAACGAACGAAACAGTCAGAGAAAAAAGTCGTCTTAATTCAATTAACTACAATGCCTAACGCCTGCTGCCAAAGTAAGTTCCATTTAAACATCTTTTTGTTTCGTATTTATAGTTAATGCAATACAATTTTAGAGGTTGACTTATTTTAGATTCGAATTGTTTGATTTATCTATTATTCATTGATTTCATTTATAGACAAGTGCTCGTGCGGAAGCGGATGCAACTGCTGCCAAAGTAAGATTAAGGCTGCCAATTTTAAAATCACGGCCAGTTAATATTGTTTAAATTTTTAGGTAAATGCACGTGCGGAAGCGGATGCAAGTGCGGGCCGAACGGAGCGCCGTGCCAAAATTCCGCTTGTATCTGCGCCACTGGAGGTAAGTGTCGAAATAATTTATTCAAATCTTTCTTTTTTTTTAAATGAATCTCTTTCTGTGTTAGGAGGTGGATGCGGAAGTGACTGCCGTTGTCCCATGAGCTGCGGATGCAAAACTTCCTGCTGCAAGTGAACACCGTCGGCTAAATAATTCGAAGAGGCGGAAAGGAGATGAAAGTTTCCCATTTTCGTTTTTCTATTGCATTCTTTTTTTAAAATACTTTTGCTATAACATAAAAATGAAATGTAATCCATTCATTTTCATTGTTGTTTTAATAAAAACACGTAAATTTTTGATAATGTACTACTAACTTGATATATTACGATTCGGTGAACAGTGATTTCTATTTTTAAAATGTTTATAATGCAGTTGTAGCGGTGAATTTAATTTCTAGACAAAAACCCAGCATGATTTTAACAATTTCGCCTGTCATGGGGGTAGTTATTCGCTATTTTATGGTGGAAATCTAGGTATTAATGGCAAGTAGGTTATACGTTAATTTGAACGAAAAAATTCGGGTGCACTTGTTACTGTGAAAACTCGTCTGCTGTGGCAACCACGCGAAATAGGCATTTCGACTTCGACGCCATTCGAGCGAACAGATTCGTTCTTGTCGTAAAAAAGCTGTAGGATAAGAAGTAGTTTTTATGGAACTGAAGCCAAACTGTGTAGCGTTTCTTGTCGAATAATCTAAAAATTCGTTAATAAGTTTATAAAAATATTCGATTGACGTCGAAAAGAACTTTACATTCGTAATCGTCGTCAAATTTGAGGTCGATTTGTATCGGTAGAAAACTATTGGAAAATTAGCAAAATCATATATCATAATCAAACTATATGTTCAGGAAAATTTAAGATTGTGAGACCAAATTTTTTTTTTTTTAAATATCACCTAATCGATCCAAAATTTTCACGGAGATTACAAAATTTGGTCTATTTTTCGGGACAAAAAGCGGAAAAATTATATTATTTCCGTCCACTGACTGACTGCAGTCATCCGTGGATGCTAAGGGCTGTCACTAGGTGGCTAAATATTTTAGTGTGTTTAGGGATTTAACTATTCAATATGTTTCGTTCCAGATCCAGACATGTGTTGGGACTATTGCGCCATTTGTTTTGAGAAATGCTGTTCGACATCACAGATTCACATCTTTTACAGTTCAGTGGTTCAATCGGTGCGGCTCATTCTCTTTTCTGACTTTTTTCGCCAAAAAAATGGTATTTGCTGCTTGTGTTGTTTAAGGTTATCAAATGTAAATTTTTTGTGTGGTGAATTTTCAGGCAACAGCCTACCATTTATGTTGACAAATCCATCTGATAACGTGGCCTGCTGTACATTTTCCCAAAATGTCTTGCTGCACGTTCCGGCTGTACGTGTAGCACATGCAGAAATACTTACTAACTGTGAAGGTGATAATGTTGGTAAACTTGTTAACTGTAAGTTACACATTTTGAAGACTTTGTTTCTGACAGCTGAAATTGAGTTTTGTTTTTCTATTAACAACATGACGAAGTCTGAGCTACTTTGATGGAGTCCATTGTGCACATTGATTTGTTGCAGCCAGGTGGTGAAAGGTGTTCCTCTGCAGTTTTGCCACCTGTTTCAGTTGTAGCTTTCCTCACATGCAGAAACACTTGAGATCAATCTAAAGTAATTAAGTTGATTAACTTTTTTACAGTTAGGTTACAAGTTTACTTTGATGACTAGTTCTTTGATTCATATCACATACAAAATTTTGCCATCTGCTCTTTAGACAGTGGCTGGAAATGTGTTTCATTTTTACATAGGAAAATGATGAGAAATTTCCAGCCATCTGACCTAGCTGAATCGGAATGGAAGTGAAGAATTCTAAAGGGAGTAAGTGAATTGTGGGAGTTTTGACTGTTTAAATAGTCCATTTTCTTATCCATTTTATTTATTATGTGACAGCATGTTGAATAACTTGCCTATCTCCACATGGTGGCTGCCATGTCATGAAGATACGTCTTTGAGGGGGTTTCTACTACTTTGCATGACAGAAATGTGACAAAAACAGGAAATCTGAAATGGTAATATCTTGTAAAATGAATCAAGTAGGGTTTCATTTTGCTCTTGATGTAGAAGACAAGTGATATCCTGTTTCATGCTTCCAAACAAGACATCATTCATGGAAGTTCTATGTTATTATGTAAATTTGTTTTGACCTAAGTAACAGCACGGAAATTCCCTTAATACTTAAAAATCGGCTGCATTTTTTCGATATTTCGTCTGTTGGTACCCCTGTAGTGGCGTTGAGGTTATACCTGATGTACAGTTTCAATTAATTATTAACTTGTAACTGTATTTCTGTTCCCGTTATTACGGTTTAATCGTTTGCCGTTGTCCACTTGATCCATTGGCGAAACAGAGGAGATAGAAAAGTGACTGAAATTTAAAACTGATGTGTTAAATTCAAAGTGCATATTTGTGCTGCTTTCCTATCTGGTGTTTCTAAAAAAAAAAATACTTTTCCTTGCTGAGATAACCATAATGGAGCGTTTTCCTCTTGGTAATGTAGGAATATAGCCCTAAATCACACATTAATGAAACGTTTTTGGAATAATATATCTTCTCTTTTCCCCTTCTTTTAACCACCAGTCAACACAAAATTCCATTCATTTATGCAATAGATTTATAAATAAAAATAATATTCGTCCTATTTTTAAAATAAAAATTCTTGCTTATTTTGTACTCTTACAATAATTTTTGTTTATTATTAAAAGAAAAGTTAATGCAATATTTCTATACACATTCGATGATTGAACATCAGATATCCATCAAAAATTACAGGGCAAGGGTCAACAGACAAATTTAACTTTGGTAGCTACATAACAGGCAAGTCACTTGAAAGAAAAGAATAAAATTCTTTAACCTTAACAATTGTAGAAATGTCTCAGAGATTCTACAGTTACCTAAAGATATTCCAACCAACAGAAACTGAATTGAATTATGTAAACCCACATTTTTGAAGTAAATGAGGAAACTTAACCACACATTACTGCAGGATCAATAAATATTCAACATGATAACACCCTTTGTTATCATGTTTTTCTGCACAGGAAGAGATGTCAGTTGAAGCAAGTTACGATATTTCGGTAAAACGGGCAACAGTTTCAGCCAGGATACGTGAACAACAGTTTGAGTCTTGGCCAACAGGCCAAGTACATAATATCAAACAACTTTAAATTCACAAATGGATCTGTAAGTATATCTTTTAAATGTTCAGGAATCTTACTGAATAAAAACAAAATTACCTATGTGTCAAATCCAGAATTGTCAACTACTTCTGCACCAAATTTCCTTGAAAGATAATTCCCTTTTTGGTGAAGTATCCTATTTTAAAATTACACATAAACAGTTAGTCAATGACTAGATAAAAATGGAATTGACACCTACATTGGCTAATCCACAAGGAGTTCAAGACAAGTGAAAATGAAAGTAATAGAAAATGGAGAGGACTTCATTCTGCATTACCAATTCAATTAGATGCCCAGACCCTAGAGTGAGGATCAAATGAGCCAGGAACATTCTGTTGTTGTGAGACAGGGTAGTGTAGAAAGGATTTTTCATCTTCGCCATCATTGGCTGTAGTTGCCTTTTCTTGCAGTACCTATGCCACAATGAGTAGAAACACATTCTGAATAACTAGCAAGTTTACCTTACCAACTTGGTGTTTTTCCTTTCAGCAATCCACTGTCCAAGTGCTGTTGCCCGGGTTCTGAAACGCCTGGAATCATTTACAGATGCCATAGAGGAGGCACATGAACGAATATCACTGCCTTCTCATCCTTGTAGAATTTGGATTGGCGTTCATTATCACCTTGGGGATTTCGTCTGTTGTGTATACTTGTGACGTGTGATGCTGCGTGTTGGCTTAGGTGAAATTTGGTGGGGAGAATATTACGTGAGTATTATGAAAGTTATTTGTTACCTTTGTTTGTTACTTCTTTCAATTAAGTGTCAACGAGCTAGAGCGGACATTGTTTTCATGTTGTACTTTTAAACGCTTCTTCTTTCTGACGCTAGACGGCATAGCCTTGATCGTTTAAGTTACGTTTACTTTGCACAGTGTCTGACGAAATTTCTCGCTGCTACTATTAGGAAATTTTGGTAGACTTCTGTCAGTTTTTATTTCAGCAACAAAGCTCACTTGTTAGATTTTTAATCATGTGTTTTTTTTTTCTACTTCCGGTTTTCTTATTTCTGTCAGTAGTTCAGTAAATATTCGTCTGACGCACAGAAGAACTACATATTCGTGATCCTCGTCAAATTTGTAGTAAAGTTCATGTTCGTTTTTGTACGTACGCGTACTTCCGTTTAGTTCAGGAAAATTCTCGATTTTGACCAAATTCTGGATTTCGTTGAAATTACACCTAATCGACCCCAAATTTCACGTAGATCACGAATATTTGTTTTATTTTGGCGGCAGCTCAATGGTTAAGGTGCTATGGCTTATTTCCGGTATACTTCCGGAAAATTTGCATAAAAGTAGCAAGTGAGCTTTGTTCTTTGTACATTTCTAAGGATTGAATGCTAGGTTATAGCAAACAAATATGGACTTTTCAAGTTTTGTGATTATCTTAAGATCAGTCCTTCAAAAGTTAAAATATTGAGTTTTGAGACGTGTCAAATAGATGGCGTGTTGATTGTTTCAGTTATGGAATGGCGGTTTGCTGTCAAAAGTTAAGCTACTATCCTTTCTTCGAAAATTACCAACAAATTCATGTGTTAATTCGAGTGATTTCGTCTCTAACTTGTCGGTGATGTGTTCTTTTCCGTGTGCATGTTGGATAACCTTAATGTTTCTCATCAACTTACAGGAGGAAACGTGAAAGGGACGTGGCCGTCGTGCAGCCTACCGTTTACTATTTTGTTCAAAATCATTTTATTCTACTGAATGTGCCATCGAAAGGATACAGGTAATAATCAACTTATCCATTTCATGAATTGCTGAAACATATCGTCTTTTATTAGGAGTCATAATTATCAACTGTTTGTATTGGACTTGCTAGATCACCAACAGCCCAGCATAGACCAATCTTTCATTTCATCTTCTCGAGAGAAGATTAGATAACTGGTGGTTTCATGTGCAAGATTACTTATCATGTCACTGAACTTTTTCCGTTTCAGTCTAATATGTATTTAAAGTATTGATCTCCACTTATGTCTATCTAATGTTTAAGAGACGCTTTTGAGTGTATACTGATAATTGTTTATTCTTTTAGATCATAGACGTCAAGCACATTATGACACAAATTATAAACAAGGTGACTTATTTTTATTTTTTTATTTACAGGTTCTAAACACCAGGGTTCTAAATTTGCATGGCAGACTTTATGAGAAGTCATGTCCTTTCAAGAAAGTCAACAAGGTCCCTTGTTTACTAACCCAATGGCTGCTACCCTTGAATCTCCTTTTTTACTTTCTTAAACAGGCCATCTTTATTTGAGGTATTGCTTATTCTGTTGCTACAATCTTATTGAATATTATTGTCATCCAAATTAAATGTTCGTTCTGCTTACAGGGTAATCATTCGCTACTTATCGTGGACTTCATCCATTGCTGGAAACCAACCTTGAGAGCATGCTGTCATTCAAGACTGATAAATTGTGTAGTTAGCTAAATTACAAGTGCATATCTGGGCTCCCTTCTTTTCTGTGGCCCCGTTTCCCTAACTAACCACTAACCAACGCCCGCCGGTGGTCACTCACCCGCTGTGAAACCAGGAGGAGGGGAGGGCTCTGGTCGAACGGGGACTTGGAAGGCGCATGATCCGATGAAAACTTTTGGAGGGTCATGAGTCTAACCCGGAAGCCTAGTATGACTACATCTCCCCGGAAAAACTTGCCTCGTACTTCTCTCTTCTTCTCGGTCCAGATACTATCTCTGGGGGCCGTAGACAAAACCTACAACAGCATGCGCGAGTTTAAACAATGCATCCACTACCCAATGAAACAAAAAGCCATGGTTAATTTTTTGTGGAAATCTCCGTCAGTAAAGTTACAAAGACTGACGCAGATTTCCGAAAAACTAAACCATCGCTGTTTGTCTCATTGCCGCAGCGGTGGTGGCGGGTTGCGTTTAAACTCGTGCAGTAGTAAACCGTCTTGAACCGGACGCTCTGTTTATTGAAATTTTTGTATATTAAAAAAATAATAATAAATAACAGTTTAATGTATTAAATGTTTTATTTATTACAGACATCATATTGTTAGGGTTTAACATTGGTTTATGTGGTTTAAGGTATAAATTCGAGAGTAGGTGTATGTGAGGTTTGAAGAATTGGAAGGTTGAAGTTAGTGGGGCTTGGAGATTAATTGGTGTGGATACATGTTGGTAGGGTTATAGATTAGATTGGTAGGGTTACTGATTTTTTATCCAAACTTGAAATATCCCCTCTCCAAATTCCTCCACTTTCCTTTCCCAATCCCAAAATCATGTTTATTATTTGTTTGACATAAACACCCCATATTTCTTTTTTGTTTCTTCTTAACATAATAACGCTAAACTACATTGACACAATGCCAATTTAATAAAATAATAATGCAACTTTAACACGACACCAGCACCAAGGAACGGCCAATTGAATTTGATGCAGAAAGATCTATCACCAGCATAGGCTGCAACAACGTACCACAGCGGACAGCAACTACGCGAAACCTGTAACCGAAATGAATTAATATTCAGCATCAATGGAATATGGAAATGCTGTCAATGAAAAGACAAATAAAGGTCACTTTATGTTATTTACAAGAGTTAACACAAATCATTAGCTTACCATTACGAAAATTGTAAATGTCAAATTCAAAATGCTGACTGAAAAAAAAAAACATGTGTGAATTAGACTGGAACAAAGAAGAAGGTTAGGCTAAGACTTAAACTAGCTGAAAATCTACAGACAATGCAAATTGAACCAAATACTGCCTGCAACTTCTGTAACAAGACACCAGCAACAAGGAACAGCCACAGGTTAACTTGATGCACAACAATCTTTCACCAGCCAAGGGGTAAACAAACAAAGAGCCTTGTTGACCGTTTTGGTGGGGTTGGCCTTTTCCTTATCCTCGGATGGGCAACAAAATGGTTCTCATTCGGTCTAAATGCAAAATCTAAAGCAAAATTTACATTAGAAATAAAAATAATTAAAACTTTGCACACAAAATGATGAATTCATTTCTCTCTCTCATCAACAACAAATAATTGGATCTGGCGAAGGCATCAATATCTTGAAGATTTACAACTTGAAAGGGAAAAGTTAATGTGAACATTATTGTCTTAAAGAACACAGTAATTCAAAATATTTTTGGTAAAATAACTAACCTGCAACAGAAATGATTTTTCTTCAGAAGACATAGGTTGTGAGCTTGCATTATTGGATTAGACCATTTGGCTATTTCATTTCTATTGTCACAAGCTACATTGAAACGAATTATTAAATAAAGATTGTTTTATCTATTATTACTTAAAAACAGTTAACTTGTTACCCGATCTCCGTTGTTAAAACAACTTGTTGAAAGTTACGACGTGTAATGTCATGTCATGTGTGTCTGTGACTGACTGTGCAACTAACTTAAGATTCAAAACTCAATACTAGATGTCGCCAGTGTCGCCGATGTTATTCTTTCATGGTGAAACGAGGGCGAAATGAGCGAAACAAATAGTTGCTAATTTATACTTATTCCTGTGATTTCAAATACCAAATTTAACTTCGTATCTTATGTAGGTTTATCTTTACTTAGTTCTCTTATTTTTATACTGTACCAACTTATTTCTTCAAATTCTAGATGCATACTGTGTTACTGTCAGTCATTCCAACAATGACTTAGTGCTCAGTCAATTTCCATCCATTAGATCCTCATGCTGTCAAAAGCCTAAAACTCATGTTTGAAGAGCACATATAGTGGAATACAAATGTGCTGGGATAAGGTATTTCCCCATTACTGCTACCAGTTCATTTCAATTCAGATTTTCATGTAACATAGGTATTCCTGCTTATGAACCATAGGATTTTTTCTGAATCCCGCAATTTTGGTGATGTACTCTGCAACAGCATGTTTGTTGTTATGGCTGTTTTTACTTTGGTTCAGAAGGCAACCCAACTAAGAGATAGGTATAGTCTTATGTCTTATAGGTAAATTTGTGTAAATTTGTAAATAACATAGAGAATTTCCGTGTCCCATTTCCACTTAGAGTTTCAGTGACATGAAGAATGTGAAGTGAACCACCTATCACCACGCTACTGCAATACTTCATGACACTTTCTTAAGCATCAGGAAATTTATCTCAACATGTGGAGTAATGCTGTTGGTTGCTGTGAATTCCATTTTTACGGTTTTGTCATCATGAACATTTCAACGTGTTTCTTAGAAAAGGTAAAGATTGATATGCTTTATTCATGACGTCTGTAATAATTCCGAAATCAGGCCCTACTTCATACGTAGTGTTACTCAGACAATTTTCTAACGCTAGATGGCTTTCCGATAGATGTCAGCTGTTAAAACAGTCAGTTTCAGTTACTTTAAAATCTCTTTAACCATGTATCGGCAGCTGTTGTATGGAAATTTTTTAGTGAAAACTGACGATAGCTATTCCACCAACAAAGTTCACTTGTTAGATTTTTAAATAATGTGTTTTTTTTTCTACTTCCGGTTTTCTGATTTCAGTCAGTAGTCCTCTCGACGACATTCGCGTCGCCTGGTGGCTGGGGGACATTTAATTCGTTGGAGTTTTATTGTCGGACATTTAAAATTCATTCAACTACGCGACAATAGAACTCCAATAAATTCTTTAATTATTTAAATGTCCGACAATAGAACTCCAACGATTTTAAATTTCCGACAATCCATCTACAGTCAAGCAGTAATGTTGGAGGAATCTTTTGGCTCCGTCAGTAGGTGGCTAAAATGAAGTTGTCCCCCAGCCACCAGGTGACGCGAGTGTCGTCGAGAGGACGAATTTTCGCCATTTTGTTCCGAAACGCCAAGTGAAAAGGTATTCCAAATCCGATATGGAATTGCGTTGTCGATCTACATTTTCAGTATTAAAATTTAATGGGTAAATTACTACATTCTAGTTTGGATTTGGTAAATGTAATTAATCCTAGACGTTGCTGTTTGAATTTATAGGCAATCTCATATAATTTCCACTTGGCCAAATAATCGATCACGTGGACTGAAACTGCTTAGTGCTTTCCATTTTGCCGAAATGTCCGTTGTTTAGCTGTACAATACCTGTTCTGATGTACGTCCCATCTCACGCAAAAACACTACAGAGGACCAGAGGTAGTAGAGTAATTTGGTTGATCAATTTCCCTGCAATAATGCTGTAGATTTTAATAGTTGGTGTTCCGGTTGGAGCTCCTGTTGCAGAATGTGAGAACTCAACACATTCTGGGCTCCATGGCCATGGCCACATGGTTTTGTTGCAGCCAGCTGGTGAAAGGCGTGATTGAGTCAAGTTGAGCTGAAGCTGCTGTATGCAGTTTTTCGAGCTGGTGTTATCCTGAAGTGTCATTGCAGGAAGACTTTTTGAAATGGTAAGTTGATTTAATTTATTGATTGTAACTTGGGAAGTCTTGCGTCTTTTTTTTTGTTTTAATTCAACTGACAAGTAAATCTGATCTGATGTAGACAATAAGTGGTGCTATTTCTTGCTTCCAATTAATTTCCTTGAATGATATCAGATAGCGATCCTTTGAGTTAACAACTTTCTTCTGATCAAACTAGAACACAAATTTCCACTCTGTATTGCAAACTTTTTCTAACACTAAAGAATTAGGTGTACAGAATTTTCTTTTCCTGGGATTTAATCTTCATTTATAATTTCATTTGCCAATGGAATCTTGGGAAAATGTCTGTCATTTGTTTTACATGATTTCTTTTGCATGTTAAGTTTGATCATGGAAAATAATATTCCTTTTCCCCCCCATAGGACTTGGTGAAACTATGCTGTTCAATGTGCAGTGGTTTTGCAGCCTACTTCCAGTTGAGAGATGTGACTATGCAGCTGATACACGATTGAAGAAAAAGAACTGAAGTAGCTGTGCTGGTGTTCTCCTGAAATTGCTGTGCCATAGGAGTTGCACATACTGTTAGGTTCCTATAGAATTTTATTTAAAGAGTCTGGAGATGATCAGCCACTTAACTTATGTAAAACTTTAAAGTTGTAAGAAATATATGAATATACAAATCAAGTGCTAAACATGATTTTATTTTAAGTTATAAGATACAGCAAACAAACACTTGAAAAGGAATTGCTTTATTGTCCCACCTCCACCCACAATTCCACCACATTTTACAATCACATGCATACATACATACACTTAAGTTAACCCGTTGGCTGCCACGCCATACAACCCGTAGGTTGTTCTCTACTCTCTACGCGCCATGTCTGAAGGATCCATGGCCAAGGTGGGACTTGCCATTGCTGACAAGTCCAGGGTGACAGGAGAAGATGGAATGCACGTCTCATGGAGGCCTCTAGGAGGCCCGTGCTAAGGAGATAGGGGAGAACAAAGGCGTGGCAGACAACGGGTTAACTAACACAAACACAAATATTACCAACAACAAATGATGATCCGCGCTGACATTTTGGAGATAACAGAGATGTTTTAGTGTCCATCTTCTCGACGTCTCCTCTGCATTACCTGAATAAAGACAAAACAGTTGTTATTAAGTGAAATGCCAATAAAAGTTACATAATAAAGATCAATCAGGTTTTTTAGCTCAAAGATTTAAAGATGCAATTTTTTAAACTTAAAATCAAGCTTGCAATATTGAGAATAGTAAACAGAACAAAGCTCACTTGCTAGTTTTTTGAAAATTTTCCGGAAGTATACCGGAAGTAACCACAGCACCGCAACCATTGAGCTGTCGTCAAAATAAACCACATATTCGTGATCTCCATGAAATTTGGGGTCGATTAGGTGTGATTTAAACGAAATCCAAAATTTGGCCAAAATCGAGAATTTTCCTGAACTATAGTTCAGGAAAATTCTCAAAACCGGAAGTACGAAAACGTACAAAAAAAAAACATGAACTTTACCACAAATTTGACGAGGATCACGAATTTGTGGTTCTTTTGTGCGTGGAATGAAAATTTACTGAACTACTGACTGAAATCAGAAAACCGGAAGTAGAAAAAAAAACACATTATTTAAAAATCTAACAAGTGAACTTTGTTGGTGGAATAGCTATCGTCAGTTTTCACTAAAAAATTTCCACACAACAGCTGCCGATACATGGTTAAAGAGATTTTAAAGTAACTGAAACTGACTGTTTTAACAGCTGACATCTATCGGAAAGCCATCTAGCGTTAGAAAATTGTCTAAGTAACACTACGTATGAAGTAGGGCCTGATTTCGGAATTATTACAGACACAAGTAAGTATACTATTAGAATAGATAATCTACGAAAATAAGTAAATTGTCGGGTACCTGGGCATAATCCCGTGGTGAGTGACTGCAGGTGTGTAACAGCGGCACGGAAGCGACCACTGTAGTGTTCCAACTCGTGAGTGAAGTAAGACAAGTTGTATTTTTGTGTACGAAGCGATGAAGCAGAAGCTGGATGAGCGTACGTCGGGAAGATAAGGATGGAGCAGAACGTTGGTCATGGACAAAATCACAAAAGCCAGCGTTGGTTCAAGAATCTCCGTGCCAGGACCACACGATTCCACAAAGAAGTGCTCTGTAAAAAAAAAAAATGTTTTACAATAATGAAAATATAAAAATGAATAAAGCATATCAATCTTTACCTTTTTTAAGAAACACGTTGAAATGTTCATGATGACAAAACCGTAAAAATGGAATTCACAGCAACCAACAGCATTACTCCACATGTTGAGATAAATTTCCTGATGCTTAAGAAAGTGTCATGAAGTATTGCAGTAGCGTGGTGATAGGTGGTTCACTTCACATTCTTCATGTCACTGAAACTCTAAGTGGAAATGGGACACGGAAATTCTCTATGTTATTTACAAATTTACACAAATTTACCTATAAGACATAAGACTATACCTATCTCTTAGTTGGGTTGCCTTCTGAACCAAAGTAAAAACAGCCATAACAACAAACATGCTGTTGCAGAGTACATCACCAAAATTGCGGGATTCAGAAAAAATCCTATGGTTCATAAGCAAGAATACCTATGTTACATGAAAATCTGAATTGAAATGAACTGGTAGCAGTAATGGGGAAATACCTTATCCCAGCACATTTGTATTCCACTATATGTGCTCTTCAAACATGAGTTTTAGGCTTTTGACAGCATGAGGATCTAATGGATGGAAATTGACTGAGCACTAAGTCATTGTTGGAATGACTGACAGTAACACAGTATGCATCTAGAATTTGAAGAAATAAGTTGGTACAGTATAAAAATAAGAGAACTAAGTAAAGATAAACCTACATAAGATACGAAGTTAAATTTGGTATTTGAAATCACAGGAATAAGTTTAAATTAGCAACTATTTGTTTCGCTCATTTCGCCCTCGTTTCACCATGAAAGAATAACATCGGCGACACTGGCGACATCTAGTATTGAGTTTTGAATCTTAAGTTAGTTGCACAGTCAGTCACAGACACACATGACATGACATTACACGTCGTAACTTTCAACAAGTTGTTTTAACAACGGAGATCGGGTAACAAGTTAACTGTTTTTAAGTAATAATAGATAAAACAATCTTTATTTAATAATTCGTTTCAATGTAGCTTGTGACAATAGAAATGAAATAGCCAAATGGTCTAATCCAATAATGCAAGCTCACAACCTATGTCTTCTGAAGAAAAATCATTTCTGTTGCAGGTTAGTTATTTTACCAAAAATATTTTGAATTACTGTGTTCTTTAAGACAATAATGTTCACATTAACTTTTCCCTTTCAAGTTGTAAATCTTCAAGATATTGATGCCTTCGCCAGATCCAATTATTTGTTGTTGATGAGAGAGAGAAATGAATTCATCATTTTGTGTGCAAAGTTTTAATTATTTTTATTTCTAATGTAAATTTTGCTTTAGATTTTGCATTTAGACCGAATGAGAACCATTTTGTTGCCCATCCGAGGATAAGGAAAAGGCCAACCCCACCAAAACGGTCAACAAGGTTCTTTGTTTGTTTACCCCTTGGCTGGTGAAAGATTGTTGTGCATCAAGTTAACCTGTGGCTGTTCCTTGTTGCTGGTGTCTTGTTACAGAAGTTGCAGGCAGTATTTGGTTCAATTTGCATTGTCTGTAGATTTTCAGCTAGTTTAAGTCTTAGCCTAACCTTCTTCTTTGTTCCAGTCTAATTCACACATGTTTTTTTTTTTCAGTCAGCATTTTGAATTTGACATTTACAATTTTCGTAATGGTAAGCTAATGATTTGTGTTAACTCTTGTAAATAACATAAAGTGACCTTTATTTGTCTTTTCATTGACAGCATTTCCATATTCCATTGATGCTGAATATTAATTCATTTCGGTTACAGGTTTCGCGTAGTTGCTGTCCGCTGTGGTACGTTGTTGCAGCCTATGCTGGTGATAGATCTTTCTGCATCAAATTCAATTGGCCGTTCCTTGGTGCTGGTGTCGTGTTAAAGTTGCATTATTATTTTATTAAATTGGCATTGTGTCAATGTAGTTTAGCGTTATTATGTTAAGAAGAAACAAAAAAGAAATATGGGGTGTTTATGTCAAACAAATAATAAACATGATTTTGGGATTGGGAAAGGAAAGTGGAGGAATTTGGAGAGGGGATATTTCAAGTTTGGATAAAAAATCAGTAACCCTACCAATCTAATCTATAACCCTACCAACATGTATCCACACCAATTAATCTCCAAGCCCCACTAACTTCAACCTTCCAATTCTTCAAACCTCACATACACCTACTCTCGAATTTATACCTTAAACCACATAAACCAATGTTAAACCCTAACAATATGATGTCTGTAATAAATAAAACATTTAATACATTAAACTGTTATTTATTATTATTTTTTTAATATACAAAAATTTCAATAAACAGAGCGTCCGGTTCAAGACGGTTTACTACTGCACGAGTTTAAACGCAACCCGCCACCACCGCTGCGGCAATGAGACAAACAGCGATGGTTTAGTTTTTCGGAAATCTGCGTCAGTCTTTGTAACTTTACTGACGGAGATTTCCACAAAAAATTAACCATGGCTTTTTGTTTCATTGGGTAGTGGATGCATTGTTTAAACTCGCGCATGCTGTTGTAGGTTTTGTCTACGGCCCCCAGAGATAGTATCTGGACCGAGAAGAAGAGAGAAGTACGAGGCAAGTTTTTCCGGGGAGATGTAGTCATACTAGGCTTCCGGGTTAGACTCATGACCCTCCAAAAGTTTTCATCGGATCATGCGCCTTCCAAGTCCCCGTTCGACCAGAGCCCTCCCCTCCTCCTGGTTTCACAGCGGGTGAGTGACCACCGGCGGGCGTTGGTTAGTGGTTAGTTAGGGAAACGGGGCCACAGAAAAGAAGGGAGCCCAGATATGCACTTGTAATTTAGCTAACTACACAATTTATCAGTCTTGAATGACAGCATGCTCTCAAGGTTGGTTTCCAGCAATGGATGAAGTCCACGATAAGTAGCGAATGATTACCCTGTAAGCAGAACGAACATTTAATTTGGATGACAATAATATTCAATAAGATTGTAGCAACAGAATAAGCAATACCTCAAATAAAGATGGCCTGTTTAAGAAAGTAAAAAAGGAGATTCAAGGGTAGCAGCCATTGGGTTAGTAAACAAGGGACCTTGTTGACTTTCTTGAAAGGACATGACTTCTCATAAAGTCTGCCATGCAAATTTAGAACCCTGGTGTTTAGAACCTGTAAATAAAAAAATAAAAATAAGTCACCTTGTTTATAATTTGTGTCATAATGTGCTTGACGTCTATGATCTAAAAGAATAAACAATTATCAGTATACACTCAAAAGCGTCTCTTAAACATTAGATAGACATAAGTGGAGATCAATACTTTAAATACATATTAGACTGAAACGGAAAAAGTTCAGTGACATGATAAGTGATCTTGCACATGAAACCACCAGTTATCTAATCTTCTCTCGAGAAGATGAAATGAAAGATTGGTCTATGCTGGGCTGTTGGTGATCTAGCAAGTCCAATACAAACAGTTGATAATTATGACTCCTAATAAAAGACGATATGTTTCAGCAATTCATGAAATGGATAAAGCTAGTGTTGATTATTACCTGTATCCTTTCGATGGCACATTCAGTAGAATAAAATGATTTTGAACAAAATAGTAAACGGTAGGCTGCACGACGGCCACGTCCCTTTCACGTTTCCTCCTGTAAGTTGATGAGAAACATTAAGGTTATCCAACATGCACACGGAAAAGAACACATCACCGACAAGTTAGAGACGAAATCACTCGAATTAACGTATGAATTTGTTGGTAATTTTCGAAGAAAGGATAGTAGCTTAACTTTTGACAGCAAACCGCCATTCCATAACTGAAACAATCAACACGCCATCTATTTGACACGTCTCAAAACTCAATATTTTAACTTTTGAAGGACTGATCTTAAGATAATCACAAAACTTGAAAAGTCCATATTTGTTTGCTATAACCTAGCATTCAATCCTTAGAAATGTACAAAGAACAAAGCTCACTTGCTACTTTTATGCAAATTTTCCGGAAGTATACCGGAAATAAGCCATAGCACCTTAACCATTGAGCTGCCGTCAAAATAAAACAAATATTCGTGATCTACGTGAAATTTGGGGTCGATTAGGTGTAATTTCAACGAAATCCAGAATTTGGTCAAAATCGAGAATTTTCCTGAACTATAGTTCAGGAAAATTCTTGAAACCGGAAGTACGCGTACGTACAAAAACGAACATGAACTTTACTACAAATTTGACGAGGATCACGAATATGTAGTTCTTTTGTGCGTCAGACGAATATTTACTGAACTACTGACAGAAATAAGAAAACCGGAAGTAGAAAAAAAAACACATGATTAAAAATCTAACAAGTGAGCTTTGTTGCTGAATAAAAACTGACAGAAGTCTACCAAAATTTCCTAATAGTAGCAGCGAGAAATTTCGTCAGACACTGTGCAAAGTAAACGTAACTTAAACGATCAAGGCTATGCCGTCTAGCGTCAGAAAGAAGAAGCGTTTAAAAGTACAACATGAAAACAATGTCCGCTCTAGCTCGTTGACACTTAATTGAAAGAAGTAACAAACAAAGGTAACAAATAACTTTCATAATACTCACGTAATATTCTCCCCACCAAATTTCACCTAAGCCAACACGCAGCATCACACGTCACAAGTATACACAACAGACGAAATCCCCAAGGTGATAATGAACGCCAATCCAAATTCTACAAGGATGAGAAGGCAGTGATATTCGTTCATGTGCCTCCTCTATGGCATCTGTAAATGATTCCAGGCGTTTCAGAACCCGGGCAACAGCACTTGGACAGTGGATTGCTGAAAGGAAAAACACCAAGTTGGTAAGGTAAACTTGCTAGTTATTCAGAATGTGTTTCTACTCATTGTGGCATAGGTACTGCAAGAAAAGGCAACTACAGCCAATGATGGCGAAGATGAAAAATCCTTTCTACACTACCCTGTCTCACAACAACAGAATGTTCCTGGCTCATTTGATCCTCACTCTAGGGTCTGGGCATCTAATTGAATTGGTAATGCAGAATGAAGTCCTCTCCATTTTCTATTACTTTCATTTTCACTTGTCTTGAGACTTGAACTCCTTGTGGATTAGCCAATGTAGGTGTCAATTCCATTTTTATCTAGTCATTGACTAACTGTTTATGTGTAATTTTAAAATAGGATACTTCACCAAAAAGCAATAACAAAGGGTGTTATCATGTTGAATATTTATTGATCCTGCAGTAATGTGTGGTTAAGTTTCCTCATCTACTTCAAAAATGTGGGTTTACATAATTCAATTCAGTTTCTGTTGGTTGGAATATGTTTAGGTAACTGTAGAATCTCTGAGACACTTCTACAATTGTTAAATAAGGTTAAAGAATTTTATTCTTTTCTTTCAAGTGACTTGCCTGTTATGTAACTACCAAAATTAAATTTGTCTGCTGACCCTTGCCCTGTAATTTTTGATGGATATTTGATGATAAATCATCGAATGCTGTGTTAATAATAAACAAAAATTATTGTAAGAGTACAAAAGTAAGCAAGAATTTTTATTTTAAAAATAGGAAGACTATTTTTTTATATATAAATCTATTGCATAAATGAATGGAATTTGGTATTGACAGGTGGTTAAAAGAAGGGGAAAAGAGAAGATTTATTATTCCAAAAACGTTTCATCAATGTGTAATTTAGGGCTATATTCCTACATTACCAAGAGGAAAACACTCCATTAATGGTTATCTCAGCAAGGAAAAGTTTTTTTTTTTTTTTTTAGAAACACCAGATAGGAAAGCAGCACAAATATGCACTTTGAATTTAACACATCAGTTTTAAATTTCAGTCACTTTTCTATCTCCTCTGTTTCGCCAATGGATCAAGTGGACAACGGCAAACGATTAAACCATAACGGGAACAGAAATACAGTTACAAATAATAATTAATTGCAACTGTACATCAGGTATAACCTCAACGCCGCTACAGGAGTACCAACAGACGAAATATCGAAAACTGCAGCCGATAAAATATGCCTCAAAACCATAAGGCAACATTGACCATTTCGCCAA